>NC_135353.1:132408486-133701231 GCF_023851605.1 Tamandua tetradactyla | reverse complement strand
GTTCAGAATGCGTAAATTTCATTGTTCTTTTATCAAATTCACTGATTATTTCATATCTCATTACTACTCTACTACAAGCCCATCTAACAATTTTTTTCAATTTCAACTATTGTGTTTTTTAGTTCTATAATTTTTCTTTGGTACTTTTTCATTACTTCTATTTCTTTTCTGAGATTTTCTATTTTTTTCCATTTGTTTGAAGAGAATTCATAATTACTTGTTGAAGCTATCTTATGGTGGCTGCTTTAAAATCTTTGCCAGATTTTCCAATGTCTCACTCATCTTAGTATTGGCATCAGGTGATTATATTTTCTAATTCAAGATGTGCTTTCCTGGTTCTTAGGATGTTGCGTGAATTTTTATTATATCCTGGACATTTTGGATATTATTTAGGAGACTCTTGGTTCTATTTACATTTTCTGTTTTAGCGGGAATTTTCTCAGTTTAGGTATAGCATTTAGATTCTGTCCTACATTTGTGGGGCTGCAATTCCAATGACTAGTTTTCTGAGCCTTTGCAATGATATTCTGGTCAGTTTCGTTCTTATTGCTCTGCTTGAGCTGCTGTTAGATCCCTGTTGATACCACCTACAGTGGTGGAAGGTGCTTCTCTGGGCCTCCTGGTATTATGTGGGGGTTGGGGGGTGGGTGCCACAATATGGGGCAGAAAGCCCTTTCTTTGGCCTGTTTACTGTCACCAAGTTCCTGCAGGTACATCTAGGGAAAGGAACAGCCTACCATGCAGTCTTCTGCCACTTGATGGAGGATCAGCAGTCACAGGGTCTAAATGGCCTTCTACCATTGGGTGAAGAGATAGAAGACGGCAGCCCTTGTCGTCTTCTGTCACTGGTGGATGGCTGAAAAAAATTAGACCTGCTGTTGCAACTGGTACTTACCAGTGACCCTACCTGTTGTTGATTGGTGTGGTGTTTGGGGTGGGTCGGCCCTCTCTTATCACTGCTGCAGATGGATCAGGTCCATTGCTATTGGTGGGTATAGGACAGGAGTTGGATTGGCCTCCTGGCATCTTCTGTACCACTGCTAGCCCACCACTGCCACTGGCTGTGGATCTCCCTATTGAGCTTTCCCTTTCCTTTGAGGTGTGTGTGTGTGTGTGTGTGTGTTGCAGGTTCCAGGTTTCTCCAGCAACCAGTCAAGTATATATGGGAGATAATAAATGAAAAGCCAGTGGGAACTCACCACAGTGTCATTCTTTAAGTCCTGATACCCCCTAGCCAGTTCACCTTCTATCTAGTTTTCAGAATCTTCCCTTTTATCATTGGCTATTGCATTATTTCCAGCATATTTACTTGTATTTAGAGGAAAGAAGCAAGGAAAATTGAGTATATGCTATCTTGTCCCAAAGCCAGAAGCCAATGTGCATGTGTGTGTTTTTAATAAAACAAAGCAAAAACAAAAATATTGCTCAGAAAAGAGTCTTTTCTGGATGGTGGACGTACAAGTGCTCTTTTATATTATTGTTTGTCCATTTTTGTGAGTATAAAGTTCCAAAGAATAATTGAATGTAAGGTATACTAGATACATGGTAATTTCCTGTTGCCATTAAACTGTTTCTCCTATTATGGTTTACTCTCTATTATAAGTATTTTGTGCCACAAAATGCTCATTTAGGTATGACACATTTGACAGAACTGATTTCAGTCAATGCTGGTTTTGGATGATCGTCTAAAAATAATAGATTTAAAAAGGAGGCAAAAAATAAAATACAAAAGTAGTCATTATGCATGGGTGTGTCGCTTCCCAATTGCAAGAGTGAGATGTTGGTACAAGCAAGGTTTCTAAGGATTACTTTTTTAAAAGCAGTGAAGTAAGTGACTACCATTGGGGATAGTAAATATAAGCCTATAAGATGAATTTAAAACATAAAACTGTCTTATTATTCTGTGGATTGGAACTTGAAGCTTCAAATATTTCTCCACAAACTAAAAGAGTGCTATAATTCAGCTTTGAGAAAAATGATAGTAACATGACCTGGAGAACTGTGTTAGATGGCTCAAAAATACCTTATGATTACTGAGAAAGGAATTGGTATCAAAGACGTGTGGTGAATTTAAATAAAATTGTTTCATAAAGGAAAAAGACGTGATTTCCAAATTGATGTTTTATTCTAAATGCAATATGGTTTAAAACATGTATATGTAACCTTGCTAGAAAACTAAATATTGTAAGCAGACCTTTCCATATTCTCTCTATATCTTTGAAAGTTTATGTTTTTGAGGTGACAAAAAAACTTTGTGTCCTTTAATTAGAAAAATTGGATGTTACATTATATTTGATATAGCCTTATGTGGTGGATTGAATTGTGTATCCCAATTTGGATATGTTTTTGATCTTGGTCCATTGTAGATAAGATGACTTTAAGATGTTACTTCAGTTAGGGTGTGGCCCCATGGAATCAGGTTGTCATTAATCCAGCTTATTGGAGTCCTTTATAGAGTGAAAGTCAGATGGAGTGAGAAGACAAGAGAAGTCACCATGTACACTGCCATGTGACAGAAAAACCAAAGACCAAGAATGCCACAGTATTCTGGAAGAAAGCATCACCTTGCTGAGCCCTGTATTTTGGATTTCTCCTAGCCTCAAAACCATAAGCCAATAAATTCCCATTGTTTAAGCAAACCATGTATTGTATTTGTTTTAGCAGCTGGGAAAATAAAACACCTTACATGCAGGCATTTCAAATGCCCAGAAAACTACAAATAATAATTTAATGGACACCTGTAAGTCATCACCCAGCTTTATGAAATATTGAGCTCTTATTATATTTACTAAAGAAATTTTTAAAAGAAATAATGTGTGCAGTAAAAGTCCTCTGTACACCCTACTTTGTCCCATTCACCCATGTCCTTTCTCCAGTGAGGATTATTCATCATGTCCTAATGCATGCATGAATTTCCTCATACATATTCTAATGCATATATATATAGGATAGAGATCCACATGGATATATATCTGAAAACAATACCTAGAATTGCTTGGTGATTTTCAAATATTATACAAGTGGTATTGTGCTGCCTATATCATAGAACTTATTTTTATCACCTTATTTTGTATTTTTTTGTTGTTGTTTACTTATCACACTTGCTCTCCTTTCCAGACTTGTGGATTGGGAAAAGAAGTCCTTTATTTCACTGATAGTCCAAAAGCTGTGTGCTGTATTTTAGTTTAGTAATTATTCTTACACTTTCAATATACATATTTAATTATAAATATTTGAAATTTTCCAAGTCTAAAGCTATTTAATATCTCTATTCACCCCCCACAAACTTTTAGCTAACCCTGATAACCTGCACATTTTCCTTATTTTGGAAAATGGATGTTTAGTTCCATCCTTCATTAAAGCACACTATTTATAGTTTTTTCTTTATCAATCATCAAAAGTTCATTAAATTTAGTATCTTATGTTATTACTATGTATTTCTTTCCTTGCCATTGTTTCTAGTAACCCACTCTTTCTTTCTGGGTTCACTTTTCTGTTTTTTGAAGAATATTCTTTATTTATTTAGTGAACAACTATGGTTATTCTATATTTGAAAATGTCTTTATTTGTCCCCACATTTAAATCACATTTTTGCTGAAAATGAAGTTCTGTGTTTACAATTATTTTCACTTCGTGTTTTGAAGATTCCATTGCTGTCTGCCATCTGTTGTTGCAGATAAAAAGTCTGTTTTATATCTAATAGTTTTCTTTTGAAGAGAATTTGCTTTCTCTCTCATGGTTTTTAAATTTTTCTCTTTTTCCTGATGTTCTGAAGTTTCAATATAATACAACTAAGTTTGGGTTTATTCTTGTTCATATTTATTAGAATTTGGTGTGACTTTTAATTGGAGTGCATTCCAGCTTTCTTTAATTTTTATTACTTTAGAAAATTCTGTTCCCTTGTTCCGGAACACCAATTAGATGTCGTGTCATTCTTAACTTCTTTTTAATTTTTTACTTTTACTTCTTAGTACTGTGTGTTATGTATTAGGTAGCACTATGTTCCAATTCAATCATTTTTTTATTTTGAGTAAGTCTGATATAGAATTGACTTCATTTATTGGGGGTTTTTTTTGTTTTTTAATGCACTTTTTTGCACTGTATGACATGGGTCACATTTCATTCTTTTTTCATGTAAAATTATTGCAACACCATTTGTTGAATTTTTGTTTGTTCACTGTTTTATTTGTTTGGTAAGTGCATGGGCCGGAAATTGAACTAGGATCTCCTGCATGGCAGATGAGAATTCTACCACTGAACTACCTTGCACCCCTTGTATTTATTGTTTTTCTTTTTTCGTGAGTATATATTTTTTATTTCAAGGATGGCTAAATGGCTCTTCTACATATTCACTTGTTTCTGGTTCATTTTGGCCACTCTGCCTGATTACATTTCATAATTTCTTTTTCTTTCCCTCATTTTCCCTCTCTAATGGATATTATTCCTTCTTTTATCCTTTGAGGAGCCTAAATATTAATATTGTTTTAAGATCACTATTTTAGTTTCATTTGATCTGGAGTAAATTTTTCTCCCAATTGTTTATTTTATCAACTATCTTTCTTGGTGTTAATTTTCTTCATGAACTTTTTGGTTTACAGACTTATCTTGAATGGGAATTTGTTGTTAATTTTTTTCTTATTTTACTTATGTGGTAACTTCACCCTATCTAGCAACACTGGGTTACCTCCATATGACCCATATATAGGACCCCAGTCTTATTGGATCTCAAAACTTCCATCTCATGATGACATTGGGATGTCAGAAATCTAGTCACAGAACCATAAGTAGACTCAACCAGGACCTAACTATAAGATTGTGTCTGTGTCCTCCTTCCTACTCAGTGCTAATTCAAATCTGGATCGAGTCTTCAGCTTTGCATGGGGCACTATTACTCTCATTTTTACCCACAGTTGATATACTCTAACACTCCTGTCATCACATTAAACCTGATCCTTGATTCTGGTCTACTACTAAGAAGACCCATAGCTATTGATCAATTACTGCTTTGAGTTTCTACTTTATTTCTTTCCCCCAGAGATGTTTTACTTATTTTTTTTAACATGGTTGGTGTGCTGGTTTGAATTTGTGGACCCCAGAAAAGCCATGTCTTTCAATCCTCATTCAGTATTGCTAGGTGGGAGGTTTTTTATTATTCCCATGGAGAAGTGACCACCCAATTGTGGGTGGTAACTTTTGATTGGATGGTTTCCATGGATATGTGTCTCCACCTATTCAAGGTAGGGTTGTTTACTGGAACCCTTTAAGAGGGAACCATTTTGGAAAAAGCTTCAGAGCCATGAAAGCCATGTGAGCTCTTGCAGCCAGAGACCTTTGGAGATGAAGAAGGAAAATACCCCTGGGGAGCTTCATGAAACAAGAAACCTGGAGAGAAAGCTAGCAGACGTCTCCATGTTTACCATGTGCCTTCCCAGTTGAGAGAGAAACCCTGAACATCTCTGGCTTTCATGAATCAAAGTATCTTTCCTTGGTTGGCTTAGATTGGACATTTCTATAGCCTTGCTTTAATTTGGACATTTTCACAGGCTTAGAATATTTAAACTTGCAACTTAATAAATTTTCTTTTTTAAAAGCCATTCCATTTCTGGTATATTGCATTCTGGCAGCTTGCAAACTAGAAAAGTTGGATTTCCTTAAATTTCTCATAATTAAAAAAATCTATTGTCCCTATGGGTTTGGAAAAGAAAGAATCCAACTATGCCTTCTTTGCTTTTGTTCTTCCTTGCCCTGATTTATTTATCTATTTGGTTTGGCCTATTGTTTCAGATGATTTTATGTAAGCTATCTCCAATATTTCCTGGCTTGATGAGGAATATAAACGAATAAGTATGTAGAAAGATATGTAAATAATATAACTATATTCAGCTACAGGTTGTTTTCCTTGGTAAGTCATCAAATCTTCCTCAATTCAGTCCTGTTTGTTGGATTGCCAGAACCAGATCTTAAGATCTCTATCCATAAGGGGAACCAGGTTGTCTGTACCTCCTAGGTCTAGTCTTGAAGTTCTGTGCTGGCTGTGAGACTCTAGTCTTTCCTTCCACTTCCTAACTATCCTTGCATCCCCAAGATACCAACACACCCCTTAAAACTTTTCATCTTACTTTTTTGACTATCAAAGGGGAAAAAGATCATAAAACATTCAGCAAAATTTGTTGGTTTTGTTTATTTTTATTTTGGGGGAGTAAATGGTCTGGTAATTGAACCCAGGTCTTCTGCATGGAACGCAAGCATTCCACCACTGAATCACCCATGTACCCTGTTGGTTTTATTTTATGTGTCAAGTACTGTGGCAGGCACTGTACTTCTAGAGTTGAATGAGAAGATACCTGCCCCTGATGAACCACAAGTCTAGTCAGGAAGAGAAGCAGATTAACAAGAATTTCACATGGTACCTTAAATGTTAAGTCAAAAGCATGGTGTTCCTAAGTATTGAGGAGTAGCTATCTGAAAATCAGAAAAGATAACCCTAGGTAAATGCTACCAGAGCTTTACCTTGCAGGCTAGGTAGAATTTTTTCAAGTGAATAAAGAAATAGAATTACATGCTTGACAAAGAGAACAGCTGTGCAAAGTGGAGCAGGAAACTACTGTGTCTGTTGGTAACTGGAAAAGAGGCATGAGGAGATCTAAAGGGAGAGGTAACAGATGTGATGAGATGAGATGAGACTAGAAAGATAGGAAGGTATAAGGTCATAAAAGGTTTGTACACTCTGTTCTTGAGTGTAACTTTTTGTCCTGAAAGTAGTAGAGAATCATTCAGAAATTTTAAGCAGAGGAGTGACGTAATTAGATTTGAATTTTAGGAATGTCGTCCAAATTGCAGAAGCTTGGGGATAGGGACAGGAAATGATGAAGATTTGGATTCTGGCTGCAACTAGAAAGATTGGAGAGGATGGAATTGGCAGGAGATGTTACTGAGGTTAGTGATGGAGAGGCTGAGGGGTCTGAGAAGGGCAGGAATCAAATATAACTCACAAATTTGTAAATTTTGTAACTGGGTGGACAGGAGCTTATTATTTACTGTGATTAGAAAAAAGGAGGAACATTTTGGGGGAAGTTATAGGAATGGTAATAAATAGGGTTTGGCGTGTGTTAAATTTTAGTTGCTTATGGAAATTCAAGGTGGAGATGTTCTTCAAACAGCTGTGCAAGGACCCAGATTGACAGTGGCTCTGCTACCTTCAATATGTGGTTTCCATGTCGCTCTAGTCTGGTGCTGTCCAATGGAATATTCAATGATGGTGGAGGTGATTTACATCTGTGCTGTCCAATATGGTAGCCACTAGCCACACACAGCTATTCAATACTTGAATTGTGGTTAGAACAACTGAGGAACTAAATGTTAAACTTTAATTAAAATTTAAATTAAACTACCTATACATGGTTAGCTAGTGGCTACTATATTGCAGTGTCACCTTATGGCCAATGCAGCCAGTGGGGCTGGGACAAACAGTGGCACTCTGGGGCCCAGAATCTCCTCTTAACCATGTGAGACCAAAGTTTCACCCACCACTTCTGCTCACACTCCATCGGTCAGTATTTTGTCACATGGACACACTGTGCTACAAGAGAGGCTGGGAAATGTAGTCTAGCCTTATGTCTAGAACAAAATAGAGGAAAGGATTTCGGAGGATGGTAAGCAGTCTTCACTGCATTGGCTAAAATATATAGTAAAAATGGTGACAAGTGCCCAGATGTTGATGAAATGGCTCTAGTGAGAAGCAATAAAGAGCAATAGTGTGGAACTTACTTAGGGAGGATGGTCATGGATGGCCTCTCTGAAGAAGTGGCATTAAAGCTGTAACCTAAAGGTTAAAGTAAAGCTAGAGATAATACACAAATATGAGAAGGGTAATGCTCCAGATTGAGGGAACTACAGGTGCAGAGAAGCACCCCATACCTCCCTTATCATAGTATATTTCAATGTTGATATATCTGTACTCCTCAAAGACTGTAAGCTCCATGAAGATCAGATGCAATGTTAGCCTTGTTTATTTGTGTTTACTTACTGCCTAGCACAGTTCTTGGCACAAGTAAGTATTTAAAATTACTTTTGAGCAACATGACAATTTTTACTGCCTGAAAGATCTAAGTCTCCATTGCAATACTCTGGCCTCACCTATAACACCAGTTTCCCTAAATACGTTTTGTGCCATGTGACCCTACTCCCTGGCACCCAGTCTCAGGAACAGCTAAATGACCAAAGTTGGGGACTTGACCCAAACCATCCAAATCACTGATTGGCCAACAACCAAATAGATTATCTTCCTTTAAAATTTGACCTACATGTTTCATTATATTTAAATTGCCATCAATTTTAAGATGAACCATGACTTTATGTACCACAAAAAAGGAAAAAATGCTAAGTAAACTGTGACAATGTTTTCTTAATCAGATAGTATTTTTATTTTACATACATCAAAAGGACATTTTGTATGTCCTAGGTACACATACGTGAAAAGAAATATATAAGTGAACTAAATTTCCAAAACTTTTTTGCATTGAGTTTTGAATATTCTGAAATACTTTTTGACTCAGAATTGTCAAAGTCTC
Organism: Tamandua tetradactyla; assembly: GCF_023851605.1. NCBI lineage: Eukaryota > Metazoa > Chordata > Mammalia > Pilosa > Myrmecophagidae > Tamandua > Tamandua tetradactyla. The sequence continues at coordinate 133,692,661 of NC_135353.1, read as the reverse complement.
TGGTTTTCTACACCAGATCTTTTTCCACTCATTTGGCAAGTTTTGATGCTGGTGCTTTACCATTTGACTAAATTAATATTAATAGTATTATTTTTTCTCTCAATTGAAACAAATGCTGCTGGAAGTTGAGCACTTTATGATAAACAGATGTTCTGCTCAGCACATGAATTGGTCACATCAGTCTCTCAGAGCTTCGACATTTTTTGTCCGCACTGAAGCATTTGTCAATTCCTCCTGCTTTTGATTGCGTTCTTTAGCATGAGATAGTCAGTCCTTTTGCTCATCTCTCAGAAGCAAAATATAACACTTCTTTATCTACTTGGAGGTGACTTCCCCTCTTAGGTCTTATAAAGCATTTGGTTGATGCTATGCAAGAAAATATGAAATTGCTGCCATTCCTCCAACAATGAATATTTGCTATGCTAGTATCAAATTTATGCATCATTCCTCCATTTACACACCTTTCTGTGTACATGATGCCTTTTCATTTTAATGCTAAATCATAGTATCATCTTTCTGAGGACATTTTAAATAACAATTCGATTTAGCATATGTAGCACCAGCAATGCATAGATCACAAATGATGATAATATGAATAACTATGGCCAAGTTTGCCTATTTCAGGGCAATGACAACCATTTCATGACTGCCATTTAGCTTACAGCAATGAAAATATGCCATGAATTGGTCGGGGGGTGGGGAGGGAGCAAGAGTCAACGCCAGGAATATCCCATACCAAAGCCAAGCCAGTTATGGGTGAGCTAAGAGGAATCTTGCCTGTGGGAAAAGAGAAGGAAAACCCACATGATTAGAGAAAGGCAAAAAAGAAGATAGTGGTGACAAAAAGGAAAGGGGGATGGAGGAAGAGAGGGAAAGTTGTTTTCCGAAGATCTTTCAGCTCTAAGCCATCACTATATACCTATACCTGTACCTATACCTGTACCTGTACCTGTACACATGAATGTACATTTATATATGTACACATGTAATACAATACACATATATGTGTATATGAATACCCATGTGCATACATACATATGTATGTATTTTAATCAACCAATTCTTACTTGAGCTAGTTCAAGTGGATTTCCTTACATGCAAACAAACAAAGGCAAGACCAGTAGCCGTTTAAGAGCTGTTTTTAGTTCAAGGGCTGACCTTCAGAAAAGGTCCAAAGAAACTCATCTGAACCACAAAGGAAACTGCATCTGTTGGGTCAGTTTGAGGGATTCTGACAAGGAGAAACATGAATTTCATGCAGCTTAATATGAGCTGGCATGCAAGCACATACCCTCTATAGGATTTCACCCATGACTAACAAGCCTTTTAATCATGGCAAGAAGACACGGAGATTTTGCAAACATGCTTTGCAGTACCTACATTTGGTGTTCCTGACCCTGTTTTCTTGCCAGATTGTGAGAAGCACCTGCTCCTTTTCAAGAAGTTGTCAGATCAATATTTAATCAATTGCCTTTTGATATTTGGTAGCGCTGAATAAATGGGATGCCAATATTTCTGCTCAAAGCTGTTCCTCTGGTGTGCCTCATTTTGTTCCTATGGATGCCTTCAGGAACCTCTGAACACTAAGCGGCATGTCCTCAGTGTTCTGTGTTATTCCCTCTCTACTGCAGAGGGACTCTGCGGCTTGAGGAGACCCGGGATTCTAGTGCCAATGCCATTCTTATCAAAGCAATGTCCAAACCGAGTCATGAAAGCAGGAGAGCAGAGCTGCATTCAGGACACTGGGGTGCTTTGCCAGGTGAGAGCTATTTAATAGACCAGTCACATTAAAGCAAGGCAATGATGTAGTGAAAGGAGCCTAATGAGCAGAAGTGAGGCTACCGTATCTAAAGAGAAAAAGTAATGAGCTGCGAAATATCCCCCAAGGCGAGATTGCCAGCATTCTGCAAGGAGGTCTCACCCTATAGGTAAAAAAAAAAAAGAAAAAAAAAGGCTCATGTAGTCCCTTATCCTTGCATGGTAAACTGAAGTTCTGTGGGCAATTAGGGGCTGAGCCAAATGCAAGATTGAAATCTGAGAATTACGTCGCCAAGATTATAAGTAATCTTTGGAGATTTCCACACCCAAGACCCCAGCTTTAATTTCCAAAGGAAAAAAAGAATGAATGCACTTAACCTGTGAATAGAAATTAGGAACATCACATAATCAAAAGCAATCCTCTCGGTTTCTGTGCAGCAGATGGACATATGGATGTTAGTTCTAAAAATCTCAGAGACTCACACAGCAGACTTTTAATAAAACTGTCCTCATGGGCCATGCCATGGGGCTGCCTTGAGGGCAAAACCACCATCTAATGAGACCCTCTTGGTCTTTCAGTAATGACCCCTCCTAGAATGGGATCTAAGCTGAGTGTGCCCTTCCCATGATCTTATTTGTTTTCCGGTTTGTGTGGGAATGCCAGGCCAGAATTTGGTATATCTGGGTAAGAAAAGTATATATTAAGCACAAAGCACTGATGTTTCTAATGTAAAGGAAATAAAAGAAAGAGATTTGGTCCCTGTTCTCAAGAAATATACAAACTTACACTACAGAGACAATGGATCATTTATAGATAAACAATTTTCGAGTTCAAGTTCACATGGTAGGAAAGAGGATTACATCTGGACATATCAGACAAGGAAGAAGACAGGACAATGAAATATACATAATGAAACAGTAAAAATAATACCACTTTATGATATAAATCCTTATCATTTACAAAAATACTTTCTTTAGCATTTTCTAAATCAGTGCTCACAGCCATATCCAAATTTAGAAGAAATTCAAATTTCTATGGTAAGCAAATAGCATTACAAACTTTATTTGGGGGGGTGTAAAAGAGCAAAGGACTTTTTTTCATTAAAATTTTATAAGTAATTGAATAATGAAATCAACCATTAAAAAAAACTCAAAATATTATCAGGGGAAAAGAAGAAAGATAGCCCATCAGGGCTCATAAGTGATCACTATATTATTTTAAATCAATCAATCTATGGCACCATTCATGGACCACTGATGATAGTGTATGTTCCAGTTACTATTGCTGTGTAACAAATTACCTCAAAACTCAGTAGCTTCATGCAATCACAGCAATTTATTCTCTTTCACTGTTTCCCTGGCTGATCCTCTCTTGGGATCTCTCATGCAGATGCAATTAGATGGTGGTTGGGGCCAGAACAGATTGGAGCTGATACAGCATCTTCTCTTCACGTTGTCTCAGGGCTTCTCCATGTGTTCTTTCCACCTGGACTAGTTTGGGCTCCTTTAATAGCATGGAGGTTCAGGATACCAGACTGAAGTTTCCAGCCAGCAACACAGAAGCGGCATCATCTTTTCTGACCAACTCTACAAAGTCACACAGTGTCACTTCCTGCCAAATTCTTTTGGACTCAGTGAGTCACAGTCCTGTCCAGCTTCAAGGGAGGAGAAAGATATCTCACCTCTCAATGGGAGGTGTGCCCAGGTCACATTGATGAACATATGGGAGGGAAAGATTGTTGCAGCCGTCTTTGGACAACAAAATATGTAAGGATACATTATGAACTAAGGATTATGATTTTTGAGGCTCTGAGATCTGTAATCGGAAAAACTATGGTCAAAAAAATGTTCTTAAATAGAATGTTTTTATGGGAAAATGATTCTTGAATCTTCCCAGACTTCCATACCATAGGTTAATTTAATAAGGCAGTAAGTATGCAAATTGAAGGGAAACATATAAATGAATCATATTTCATTATTTAAAATCACAAAATATAAAATTCATAGAGCATTCACATCTTATTATGAACATGAAAAGCATTTTGCAATTTCACTTCTATTATCACTTTGCCTTTTATTTGGAAATTATTGACTTCTGTGTCATAGAATGCCCCAATACCATTTTCAGTGTGCAATACAGAAGCCCGCGCACTGCTTCTGCTTCCCCTGTCTTTCTTTGCAATCTTTCTTATTAAAATAATTATTATTGTGTGAAATTTAATGGAAAACATGAGCAATTGCAGAATTATAACTCACAGACACTGTAAAAATCTATAATCATTACAACTGATAATGCTAGAGCAATAACCGTTTGGTTTGGCTGAGGTGTGATTTAGGAGTTTCACAAACTTTTCTGCTTCAGGACCCATACCAGCCAAACAGAAAGAATATATAACCCTGAGCCCTTGGGGACATAGTCCTAAGCAGCCCCAAGTCTACAGGTGATCTTGAAAATTTATGCACATTTTACTTTCTCTTTCAGAAGGTATCTGTATTACTGATTTACTATTAAAAAAGAACATGCTTTAGGTACCATCAGTTAACATTGAATGGCCATGTCTATTACATGGTTTAAAACTCCTCTGCCCAAGCCCTCATGCCATTTCAAGAGGCAGTGGATGAGTCATGCTCGGTTTCCATTATACTGACTATAATTTCCTTAACCTGCTCTCTTCTTTTTGAGGAAACACATCAGAATGCAGGTAAATAAGAATGATGTAATTATTGGCACTACTTTGAGTTCGCTTGAATTTATGTATTTTAAATTGTTTTCAAACTTTAGTGCCTTGGCTATTATTGCTTATTACTTGAGACACACTTCACAGTGATTATGACACCCTAGACTGTTCTGGGCACCTCTGCTAAAAATTTCTGGATTTAGTGACTAACCCAAGGTCATGTGGTTAATTAATAACAGTGCTGGTATTTAAACACTATATTTAAATTCCTTATCTCCTGTTTGCTTTATAAAGTCACAAAATCTACTAGCAGAAATACACATTCCTAAAGAAGGCTGGGGGCCAAGGTAAGCATGAACTAACATTTTGCAAAGAAAATAAATTTAGTAACTTGTGCCATGTTATTTATAGATTTAATTAGTTACTGAGTCCAGAAAGGACTAAAGAATCAACTTATGGCATTAAAGAGTCCCTGCTTTTTAAGACAATGACCAATTGGCTAAGCCAGATTCTGCAATCTCTGCCCACTCCCAGAGTTCTGCTGCAGTGCCACTATTTTCTGGTCTCTACACCCCATGTCCAAGAGACTACTTGGGTACTGATGATGCTGGGACTCCACCAAGCCTTGACACAATAAAGCAGAAATGCCATGCTATGGCTCTTGCAAAGTGAGGGTTGCAATCAGTTGAGAGGTTTTGAGGTCCCACAGCAAGATTGCTTGGGCCATAGAGTGTACAAAGTGAGTGTCGTGTTTAGAATTAGAGTTGCTTCAGTTCTCCTTGAGGGCACATACATCCACAGAATGGCTGGATCCTAATGCTGTTTGCCACCATGTTCTACCCAAAAGCCACCATTTGCCTTGGAGGCTTATGCCCTATTGTTCAATGTGCCTCACTATTTTCCTTATAAGGAATTCCTAACCAGAGACCCTGTTTCCATCCCTGAGATCTTGCTTCTACCGAAGACTTTCTAGATAAATATCATATATATTTATGTGTCTCAATCCCAGTGTTTTTACACAGGAAACTTTTTAGCTCCAGTTAAACAATGGATGCAAACAGATACATGGTGGCATACTCTTCTATACTCACCACAAGCATCCAATTGCCAGCTTTACATATTCTAATAAAGCTTGTCACACTGCTAAATGGAAAGCTTTATGGAAGACCTTTGGTGAAGGGTCCGAGAGAGATGGACTCTGATGTTAGGATAGATTTGTTAATCTAGTTCATTCCATGCACTTGAATTCACCAAAAAAATGTTGAACAAAAATGTAGAACATAAGCTATCTGAGTGTCATTGTTGCTGTTCACTTTCTTTCTTTCTTTTTTTTTTCCCATGTAATGTCAGCAAAGAGGCTTTAAATGATAAAAAAAAAAAAAAAAAAAGGAAGGAAGGAAGGAAGAAAGAAAGAAAAATCCTGGAATTCAGCAGTCCTAGATTTTGGTCCTCATTCTTCTTAACCAACCTGGCTAATCCCTACACTCTGCTGAGCCTCAGACTACTCAGATTTCCTGAAGGGTTAGACTAGATGGTCTCTGAGATACTTCCCAGCACTAATGTGCTGTGGTTCCATGAGTTTGTGTATGTTGCAAAAAAGTTTTCATGAGGTTCCAGAGTAATTACCCCCAGCAAAGTTTCCTATGAACTTGAAAGGAATCAGCAAATTGACTCATGTAGAAAGTGCACTGGCCCTGAGTCTCTAAATGGGAGGCCCTTGCAGAAACCTGGAACTTAGACTCATTGATTGCATACCCCTTCTTTAAGTCTTAATAGATTAAAAAAAAACACACAGATACTGGGCTTCTGCTAGTATAAAAAATATATATCTTATGCAAAGAAAATGCAGGCAACCTATAATAAAGAACAAATAATTATGTTCTAGAAACAAAAATCTCTGCAAGTAAGTGTGAGTTTTAAGCCCTCTGCAAAGCACTGACAATAAGGTGAGTTAAATACTTTCACAGCACAGATATAATTGAAATTGTCAACAGGGCAACAGAGTAATGCAGTGAGTTGCTCAAAAAAGTCGAATGAGGTAAGTGGCCACTCTCCTTGCTTCTGCGTCCCCAGTCCCCTAGAGGCTGCCAGTTCAACTCCAGATCCATGCTGGGACTCTAGCAGGTGAGGGTTAGCAGATGAAAGGGAGGGGAAAAGGGTTCACTTTTGTGTTAGGTGATCCAACTCGGGCTTCAGGGACACCCATTGGTGAAAATCCAAGAATCAGCCTCCGCTTCAGGAAGCACAGGCTTTCACATCAGGAAATGTATATCCAGACTTTCTAAAGAAAAAATCTTAATCCCCTAACAAGCACCAAAAACATCTGGATTTTCCAGGTCTTACATAAAAGACATATTTAAAAGCCTTTTCTTGGGTGGGCCACAGTGGCTCAGTAGGCAGAGTTCTCGCCTGCCATGCTGGAGACCTGGGTTCAATTCCCAGGGCCTGGCCATGCAATAATTAAAAAGTCCCTTTTCCTTTGTTCTACTTGATCACTTATTTATCCATCAAGACCCAGTTTAATGTCTTATCTCCCTGGAATTCCCAATTCCCAAGATAGGAATAGGAACACTCTTCTGCCAAAGCACCAAGATCTTACCAAAACCCACCTCTCTGTTATAGGATGGATGACATTATATCACAACTATTTTCTTTTATTTTTGTATCAGTTAAGATTTCTTTTTGCAAGTGACCAAAACCAAAACAAAACAAAAAGATTGGCTTAAACCAACTTGAGAATTTATTCGTCTATATCATTGAAAAGTCCACCTTCATTTGCAGCTTCATTAAGCTGAACAACAATGTCTCCAAGACCTGTCTGGAGATAGGATAACCTATCTCTTATCAGGTTTTCCATGCTCTTTAACTTTATATCTTTTGTCCTCAAGAATTCAAGCTTAAATCATTTTAGAACTCATGTTCAGAAGAAAGAAAGATTCCTTTTCCCAGAAGCTAGAGCAAAAACCCCGGACAAATTTTCTTGATCCTGTTTGGCCATCTGTAAACAATCATTGTGGTCTGGAGGATGGAAGTGACTTATTGGCTTAATGGAGGTCACATGTCACACACACGGCATCTGAAAGTAGAGGCCAGTTGCCTAAGCCTTCTTGGATGAAAAGAGGCAGAGTTTGTTCTTTTAAGGTAAAATTGGGGATGCTGTTACTACAAAAGATGGAAGTGGATACTGGACTACAAAATGACGAATGTTCATCCCTGCACTATGAGCTCCTCAAGATGTAGCACTGTCTGGCACACAGTAGGCACTTAATAAATGCTGGCCGAGTTAACGAATAAAGAAGAGAATGAATATATCCTGACCTCACTTTATTTTCTCCTCCCTATTCCCTCCCATTGTCCATCCACAGCCATCAGAAGCCATCAGCTTTCCTGGAATTGGAGCTTAAAGAGTTAATAAACTTCTACACTTTTCTGCCTCCTACAGTTTTGGTTGATATAATTTTGAGGACCTTGACTGAATTGCTTTTTTTTTCAGAATCCATTAAAAAAAATCCTTGAAGCATTTTTCCACATAGTAATTAAATTATTGCTAATCTAATAAGATTCTATATTAACCATGATAGTAACAATATTATGTGATTTTCCCCAGAAAACACATTGCTTATGCACCTTTTCAGAGAAGTTTTAGATGACCAAGATACATAGCTAGCTGTGTTACTCTATAGTCACCTCACAGCACATTCATAAAAACAAACAAACAAATAGAAATTTTATATTCCCATCAGGATAGCAAGATTCTGAGTATTTTCTTTCCTTCTTCATGCTTATCTATATTTTCACTTTCTCTACAATGAGCATTCATCGATTCATAATTTGGATACTTTTTTGGTTGAGAGTGGCAACATTATAGGAGATTCCATTCTCGTCTACTTGGTTTTCACTTAGGGTAGACTCCTTTCATACTAGTTCTTGTGGATTGGATTTGGGGGACCTTTAACAAGTCCCAGAAGCACAGTCTCCAAGCCTAGGCCTGCCCCTAACATTTGTGACAATCAGCACAAATGGAGGCCTGCACACTATATCCAACTATTTACAAGACACAATTAAACTTGTAAATTTTAAGTAAAATATGTTCATCCTCTTACATTAACCATTATAGCTTCATAGTGATTTGGAAATTCTGGCTTGATTTTAGAAGCCTAAACTTCTCAGAGTTGAGTTCCCCACTGGAATGTGGTGGGCATGGGAAAATGTGCCGCTGGCCCTTGGTCTGCTTCCCTTCTCTTCCCATCCCTGGCTCCAGCTCACAGTGCAAGAGGTCCTACAGGTATGCTTCCATGTCCAAATTTTATCCACTCTACTTTGCAAACAGCCATCTCTTGACCAAAAGTTGGGGGCTAGGGATGCGAATCAGCTGGTAGCCCATCCTTAGGAGAAAGGATCTGGAAGGAGGTCTGCACAAACCCAAAGTACATTTCTTTGCCTGTTATTTGTTGAATTGTGTTCCCTAAAAAGATATGTTGAAGTTCTAACCCACAACCCCAACCTCAGAATGTGAATTTACTTGGAATTAGAGTCATTGCAGATACAATTAGTTAAGTAAGAATGAGGTCATACTGGAGTAGGGTGGGCCCTTAATCCAATAAAATGCCTTTATAAGAAAGGGAGACTAGACATAGACAGACATTGAGAGAGAAGATAGCTATGTGAAGATGGAGGCAGAAACTGGAGTTAAGTATCTCTAAGCCACGACTTGCCAGAAAAAACAAGAAACTAGAATAGGCAAAAAAGAAATTCTCCCCTACAGGTTCTGGGGGTAGCATGGCCCTGCTGACCACTTGATTTCAAATTTCCAGCTTCCAGAACTATGAGACAGTAAATTTCTGTTGTTTTAAGTGACCTACTTTGTGATACTTTGTTATAACAGCCCTAGGATACTAGAACATAGTCCCTCTGAACTCCTCCTCACCCCCAGGAGGAATGGTGCAATGAGAGAAAGGCCAGAGTGGAATCCTTTAAAGCACAGGGTCCAAAGCAAGGGCACTTCTTGTCAGGGGCCAGAAGTGAAACTGCCCATAACTGAGAGTGCTAGGTCACAGCTAAGCTGGGATGGCCCCTGATGCTGCTGCAGAAGCATCCCTCCTCACCACACACGCATGTGCACTCAAATACACATACCATGGTCTGGGTCTTGGGTTACCCTCAAAAATGATCTCTACAGTAAAAAAGAACCTGTCATCAGATGGGAACAGAGTTGAGTGTGGAAGCTTCTTATCAAGAAGCCACATGGATGTGTGTGCTCTCTGGTCCTGGGCCCCTGCATGCTTCAGAGCCCCATTTGGGGCCAGCCCAAGACAAGCATCAACTGAGTCTTAAAAGTTCCTATAGCAGATGGGCAGTGCGACAGTGACTCAGTGGCAGAATTCTTGCCTGCCACGCCAGAGACCTGGGTTCAATTTCTGGTGCCTGCATGCCAAAAAAACAAACTAATAAGTTCCTATAGCAGATGTTGTGTCTACCCTGCTCTCAATACTTGCTAGACTAGTCTTCACCAATGACATCATTTTATAATATCAAATAAAATCCAAATACGGACGCAGTAAGAAGAGACTTTATTAGAAAGTACTATTGCAAGGCGGAAAGGGGGCTATTACAATAGATGGAGGAGACTATGCAACAAGGAGAACACTCAACTTAAGGTCTGCAAGCATCTCGAGTGTTAGGCAAAAAAGGTTTTTCATTTATAGAGAGGACTGAACCAATTGTAGGGAAGTGGGATGAGAGGTTGGTGTGATTAGATAGTAAGTCTGAAACTATTTCATGCAGAAGAAGCCTATTTTCTAGGAGGGGCCTGGAAGAAGCAAAGACACTTAATCAGAGTTTGGTTAACAAACATTTTGTTCCAATGAACCAGTGAGGAGAAGCAGGTCAGCTAATCATTTATGAGCCAAAGAATGGGAGAGCAGAAGGTCTGTGTTCAGCCTTGTCAAAAGCAAACTAGTGGGCATTTGTGAATCTTATCTAAATCATATGGGGAAGGGTAGTTCTTTGCAACATGCTATTTTGGGGAACACAAAGGGTAAGGGGAGTCCTTAACCATCAACTGTTTTCCAGAAACACGGGGCTTGGTAGCATTAAACAGTGTCAGTAAGCTCCCCTACCACTCTACCTAATGGATTCTCTTTGCTGGAACCTGGGCAGGCCAGAAAGGCCAAAGGGTTGATGCTTCCCAGAGCAGGACTCAGCCAATGATGGGTGGAGCTGGAGGTGAATGCTCCCTTATCTTTGGGTGCGATGATTCTGCCAGAGATAGCCAGTCAGAATGAGTTTCAGTTGTCTAGAGCAGTAAGCTTTATCACTTTCCTTCCCTTCCTTGCCACACTTCTCCACTCTTCTACCAGTATGTCTTGGGATATCTTCCTTGGATGTTTCCTTAGTGAACTCTTTGCACCCAACTCCTTTTCTCAGCATCTGTTCTTGGGGGACACAACCCAAGACAATTCTCTACTGCTGTCCCATTGATTTTGATTGCATAAGACTTGTCGGGCACTTTTCTCTGCATTTCACAATTATCATCTCAATTTTACCTATGAGGAAACCAAGGTTCAGGCAATCAAGTAATCTATGTGACCCCTCTCAGTGCTAGAAAACAGTAGAAACAGGAATTGAACCAGGTGGTCAGACTCTGGAACCCAAATAATTGTTTACTGAACTCCAAATGCATCATATGACACCACAATGCCACATGTAGCTTGGGCTTAGATTCAAACAGAAGAGCAGTACAGGGGTTTTGAAATCAGGCTTGAGCCCTTGAGCTACCATTTTCTAGCTGTCTGACCTTCTGCATGTTTCCTTATGCACTGTCGATAAGAATAGTAACTACCTTCCTGAGTTGTGGAGAAGTTAAATGCAAGATACATTCAAAGGGCTTTCGCACTGTGCCAAGCATGCAGGAGCTGCCTCGTGTGTGTTTGTTGGCTTTCTGCCTCCACCTCTTCCCTTTCACAAGGCCCCTTCCATTGGCTGACAAGAGCAGGCACAATGGCGGAACAGAATGCAGTCTCAAAAGCCTGTTGTTTCCAGCAAGTATCTGGTTAATTTCTTTCAAAAGATTTTGCTTGTATGAAGTTTAATAGAGTTGATGAGTATTAAAAGAATCATTTAATCTTCATTTGAATGTGAGCAGTAAATGTGTTTTGGAGATTATATTCATTCCCCAGTGACTCCAAGTACTTTCTTATTCTAAAGCTGATTTTCATCCATCAGAGCTAAGATTTTTCAGCTCCCTGGAGTTGCCTGAATGAAAGCAGGAGTTCTAAATAGAGGGTGCTGCTCAACCTTGTCTCAAGCAAGGTGGCAGAGGGAGCTTCCTTCTGGGCATAGGGACACACCCACTGGCAGCCAAAGTGTGGACATTTGACCCTTTCCTGACCCATCTATTCCTGTCCTTAGTGGTTCTGCTAAGATGCATGAGACTTTATGTCCATGTAAAACAGGCTTTGGAAGCACATATCTCGGAAACAGGGTCTACCTCCCCTCCCACCGTCTACTTCTTCCTATTTTGCTGCACCTAAGGGAAGGTCAGCCACATCTAAAGGTGAAGCTGCTAAGATTTACCTGAGGAGGCATTTCACCAAATAAATTTTAATGTCTTGGAATCAAGTTAAACTCCTGAAGAAGAGAAGGAAAGAATGACTTACTTGGTATTAGGTGCTGTGATATTACATGTTTACATCCTGTAAGCACTTGGGATGCACAAGTTGCTTCAAGGGTATGAAGAATGTACGCTCCCTGCCAAGAGCAACTTGCTCTTCAGCAAGGCCTGGTAGCATCTGAGGAAAGGCTTGGAGTTTCTGGTTGCTTTTCTGGACTAATAAAGTAGCCCCCACATCAGGGCAGAACCCTGAGGATTTAGTTATTCACTAAGTATTCATTGAATTCAATGGTGAGTGGTGATGAGAAAATGATTAAGAAGGAAGGCGGATGGCAGCTAAGGTTTTTTCAAGGGTCTTCGAGAGGCCTTGTGTTCTCCCACCTTGGCTCTCTAATCCTAGTGGTACCCTCTGAAGTATGTCCCTAGGCATGCACTGAGCCTAATTGAGATTAGATCCCAAAGTTTTCTGTGACAAAAGACTGTGTTCTTTCTCTTGACAAGGAGAGAGAAGAACTGAATTCTTCGGTCAAATCCAGCACCCCCGTGGTCTTGGCCAAGTCACTTTGTTGAGTACGTAGGTCCATCTGTAAAATGGGAATGCTAATGCCAGTTTACATAAATTGTAAGATTGTCATGAGGAGCAAATGAGTCAATACAGATGAAAGTTCTATAAAGGTCATTAAGTGTTATTCAAATAAAATGCATTATCATTTATTGGTGTTGATGATAAGGATGACAACAAGGGTGGCAATCATTGTATCACTAGAAATACCCAGTAGTGTCTCAAGAAGGACACTCCATAGCGTGATGCTTTTTGCGGAGAAAGCCATGGGAAGTGGTATTTGGGAGGCCCCTGATGATCAAGCAAAAAGATGAAACCAGATGCTCCATAATAAAAGGCAGAGTAGGTTATAAGGAAATACAGGCTTGTTTGAGTGTTCTGGAGGTGAACTGACACAAGAGGTGAGAAATAAGGGAGGAGTTGAGGGGTCAGCCGAGTCAGAGGCCAGGCGCTAGGCAGCAAAGGAGGGTGCAAGAGAATCACTGGTCGTGACCTCGGCCCTGAGCAGCAGTGAGATCTGAGTGTCTTTGTTGGCTGTCAGTTTTAGCTCATATTTCTGAACAGTGAGCAAGCTGTCTCATGACAAAAGTATCTGGGCCTGCTCTTGGGACAGGCTCCCAGCTGCAAGAGTACATGGAGGGATAGTCCTAAAACATTTATGGAATTCAGATGTATGCCCTCTGGAGCTCCAGGAGGTGAAAACACATTTCAGACATGGTAAGGCTGAGTGTCAGTGTGTGGAAACCACGGAAGGCTCTGGTTAAGACAGTGCCGGGGTAAAGCTGGGTTGCTGCAGATGGAGCAAGGAGTTCAGGGGCCTCGGGGCAAGCGAGCCTCAGGACAGGTAGGTGCTGGGTGACTCCTCAGGTGTTTTTCTGCAGAAATACTGCCAAGAGACTCTGATTCAGGGGCTTTATTTAAGGTGGCTCCTTTAGTGTTCTCCTATGGGAGGATGAGTGTTGTTGCCTACTGGCTCCTTTTCCACCATTAAAAGCTCAACTCCTCAGGGTGAGAGAACTAGGTTACCCTTGTTTCCGAAGGTGCTAGAATTCTTTCCAGCACTTCATGAATGTTCACTGCATAATAAGCAGCTCTGTTCCCAGTGGCTGTGATGGCTGCAGTATCTTTGGCCCCAGACTTTGGTCTCAAGCCTTTTGGAAATGAGTGAGAGAGTTTTTACAAAAGACTCTCTGTAACAACGCATAAAGGGCCACAGTCAGCTGAAGGTGAAAGGGGAAAGGATGGGAACTTTTTTCTTTTCTGGCCCAGAAGGAACGACTTGGGGCTTCTCAGGCATATACTTGATCTGTCTATGCTTCTGATAAGGTGTCTCCTCTGCAGACACATTATCACCCTTTCACACCAGCCCCTTCACGGGCTAGAAGGGCAGCAGGGCCCCTGTGGAAGCTGTGAGAGGAACCTCAGGGGAACAAAAATCAGGCATTTAGTAATTTACAACAACTTCAGCTTCTGATGGGTAGAACTGAGTTGAAAGTAGTGCAGTGGGGTGTCACCGTAAATGAGGTTACTCTTCACGTCAAAGGGAGAAACACCCAATGTAGTCCTTCTCAGTGAAGTGGGAGGCATGGGATGGCCACCAGAAACTGTAAGGACAGCTTTTTCACATAAACTCGAGTGATTTATAGTTCTCAATGGAAGGTCTCAAATATAATGAGGAGCAGAGAAGGCCCCACATAGAAATGATACTTTGAAACCTTGATACTGAAGATATTTTGCTGCAACCACAGAACCAAGCAATGGTGATCTCAGTGTTTGTTGAGTTGTTGAGGTCAACATTTGTGTTTTACCAATTTGGAAAGTGGGGAGCAGAGACCCCAGTTCTCAGCTGGTTCTTCTGGAACCCAGGCCATCTTTCCACTGCTCCCTTACATCTGCCCTAATCTGTAGGGTGCTTCTGAGGATATAAACAGGAAACCAAACAGCAGCCATAAGTGCAATGCATAATAAATAGTATTAGTTGAAGTTACGTGATGGCAGTGACTTCGAGAAACTCTTAATGAGGTTCTATTGCTCAGGTCCACAGTCTGTGCACACTTCTCCCTCCCAGGTCTTGTTCTCAGCTCTTCTATATAATACGGAAGATTCTTCTGCAAAATTCCTCTTTCTGCTTAGATTAGCCAGAGTTGATTTCTGTTCTTCTAATTGAAGAACCCTAACTGATATCACCATTCATTTTGCCTTAATTTATCCAATAATCATTTATTCAGCACCACCATCTGCCAGGCAGAGATGTAATTACAGATAAAGCATAGGCCTTCTCTTCCAGGACTTCACTGTGTAATGGAGAAGAGATACAAGTAAGAAGAAGGGCCGTGGTGGAATTCTTAAGAGGGTGCCAGGAATGTACAGACATGAAAAAAGCCTAGATTTGGTGGAGTCAGGGAAGGCTTCTGGAGGAAAGGATGTTTAAGTTTTGCTGGTTGGGTAGAAGCAGTCCAAGCGGAGATAAGGAGGAAAAGATGCATTCTTTCTAGACAAGGAAGCATTTCAGAAGATCCAAAGGTATATGGAAATAGGGCACATCTGAGGCACCGCTAGCAGAGCAGCTGGGGCGTAGGACAGGAATGGAAGTATGGTAGGAAGGAAAGCTCAGAGAGCTTGGCAGGCAGACACCAGACCAGGATGTGCCCTGGTGATTAGCCCGAGTTTGAAGTTCCTTAGGTGATCAGAGGAATCACTGAAAAAGTTTAAACAGAGAATGCATTAGTCAGGCTTATATTTCAGAAAGGTCGTTCTGACTTCAACTGCAGAGTGATTTGGGAAAGGCTATAGTGGAGGAAGGGAGCCCAGTGGTCCAGATGGCAAAGGTGAGGGTCTGAATCAAGTCACTTGTCATAAGAATTGGAACACTGAAGGTTCAGACTGAGGAGGGAGACGATTAGAAGGTAGAATATTCAGAATATACTCATCTAGATGGGGGGACAAGAGTGAAGAAACCAAAAGATGGAGTCACACTGTGTTCTTTCTTCTCTTTTACCTCCTACATCTAACCTGATCATGGCCTTTTACTGGTTAATATCTTTCCATGATTCCCCTTAACTTTCAGAAAAAGTTCAACCTCTTTAGCTAATCAAATAAAGCTTTTCCTAATCTGGTCCCTGATGACCTCTCTGTCAGCAGGGGCAGGGGCAAGGTTTGTTTGCTTGTTTCTCCATGTTTTACTTTGAAAATTTTCAAACCTACAGAAAGGTGATAGAATAGTACAATGAATAACTCAATATGCATCACCTAGATGCACCAGTTGTTAACATTTTGCCTTATCTGCTTTATCTGTCTCCGTTGCTCACTCTCATTTGCTATGCATGCACATTCACACATACATGTTTTTTAACTGAACCATTTGTAAGTTGCAGACATCATGACATTTCACCTCTATGTACATCAATGCGCATCTCCGAAGTGTAACGTCATTCTCCAACAAACCCCTGTACTTAAGAAATTTAACATTGATCCCATAATATTATTTAATATGCAGTCCATATTTAAATTTCCCCAGCTGTCCCCAAACAGGTGCTTTATACCTCTTCTTCCTGCTGCTGCTGCTCCTGCTGCTGGTGATTTTTCTTCCTATTCTTCTCCTCTTCCTCCTCTTCTTCTTCTTCTCATTCTCTTTCTTATCTAGAACCCAGGGACCATGTACTTCATCTTGCAGTCATGACTCTTTAGTCTCCTTTAATTTACAACAGTTCCCTCTGCCTTTTCTGTCATTCATGACATGACATTTTCTGAGAGTCCAGGCCAGGTGCCTTGTCAAATGAGCCACAGTCTGGGTATGGCTGATCGCTTCTTCATGATTAGATTGAGATGGTACATTGTGAGTGAGAGTTCTACATAGGTGGTGTTGTGTCCTGCCCAATGTGTCACATCAATACCGGTTTGTCCCATTATTATTTTTTAAGATTTTGCATTCTTTATTCTTTAATGCAATGCATGATTACATTAATTTTTTTCATCATATAACTGTGCATTTATCATCACAATTGACTTTTTGTGAAAAATAACATGTATACAAAAAAGCAATAAATTTCAAAACATTAAATTTTACCACTGGGGAAACCCCAGACAATGTGCCAAACATTAGGGACACCCAAATCAATATGCCATGCCCTTGATCTTGACACTTGCTCTTATGAAGCTTATTTATGTAGCAGAGAAGCTTAGCTTACCCATAAGTATCCTAAGAGTCACCTCCAGAGGACCTCTTTTGTTGCTCATATGTGGCCTCTCTCTCTCTAAGTCCAACTCTGCAAGTGAAATCATTGCCTTCCCCACTACATGGGACGTGACATACAGGGATGAATGTCTCCCTGGCAGCGTGGGAGATGACTCCCAAGGATGAGTCTGGCCCTGGAACCATGGCCATCCTGTTGAACCATGAGATCAACAATGCCATCCTGACCAAAAGGGGGAAAAAAAGTGTAACAAAGAAGGTATCAGTGGCTGAGTTCAAATAGAGTCAAGAGGCTCCTCTGGACGTCACTCTTATATATGTTTCAATTAAACATTGCTACCTATCATAACTTGCCAAACCCCAGCCAAAACCATTCCTGCCAATCCTAAAGAATACCTAGGGCATTATATAAGATTTTACAAAGGTTCCATACACTAGGGTAACTTTCCAAAGCCTATGACCTCCAGATGTGTCCCTGGACCAGATAAGTCCTGAAATGCAGAGGGGCCAGCCCTTTCAAAACATCAGCTAGTTCCATCCCCTTATCTCGTATTATCAACAGCCCCTTCCAACATGAAAAAGTTAAGCTGGACATAACCTAAATACCCCTAAAGAGTGGGAGAAAGATCAAAGATGATGGTGGAGTTATACAGAAAATGTAAAGTTTAACAAATGAGTGTGGTCGCTTTATCATTATAGTAATATTTCTTTTAGCCTCCAGTGCTTAGAGAAACTAGAAGTAAAAACGTAAAATTGTGGAGTTGTAACCCATACCAAACTCTGAAACTTTTCTCCAACTAATTGTTGCAATGTACTTTGAAATTTATTGCTTTTATGTATATATATTATTTAAAGAGAAGGAGTATAACAAAGAAGATAGGATTTAACAAATGAGTGTGACTGCTGAATCATTATATTGATATTTTTGTTGGTCTCCAGTGTCTTAGAGCAGCTAGAAGAAAAAACAAAAAGTTGTCAAACTGTAACCCGTACCAAAGTTTAAAATCTATTTTATAACTACTTGCTAAAATGTACTTGGAAATTTATTGTTTATTTGCATGTATGTTATATTTCACAAAAAAAAAGAAAAATAAATAAAAAGTAAACAAAAAAAATTTCAAAGCACATTACAGCAATTAGTCAGAGAACAGATTTCAGAGTTTGGTATGGTTTATAATTCATCACTTTTAGATTTTTACTTTTAGCTGCTCTAAGATATTGGAGACGAAAAGAAATGTCAGTATAATGATTCCGCAATCATACACATTTGTTAAACCCTACCTTCTCTGTATAACTCCACCATCACCTTTGATCTTTATCCTACTCTTCAGGGGTATTTGGGCTATTCCCATTCTAGATTTTTCATGTTGGAAGGGGCTGTCAATAACATGGGATAGGGGGATGAAATTAGTTGATGTTCTGGAGAGGCTGGGCCCTCCGCATTTCAGGACTTATCTGGTCCAGGGACCCATCTGGAGGTTGTAGGTTTCTAGAAAGTTGCCTTAGTGCATGGAACCTTTGTAGAATCTTATATAATGCCCTAGGTGTTCTTTAGGATTGGCAGGAATGGTTTTGTTTGAGGTTGAGCAAGCTACGATAGGTAGCGTTGTCTAACTGAAGCTTGCATAAGAGTGACCTCCAGTGTAGCCTCTTGACTCTAACTAAACTCTCTTAGCCACTGATACCTTATTTGTTACACTTCTTTTCCCCCTTTTGGTCAGGATGGCATTGTTGATCCCATGGTTCCAGGATCAGGCTCATCCCTGGGAGTCATCTCCTATGCCGCCAGGGAGACTTTCATCCCTGGATGTTATGTCCCACGTAGGGAGGAAGGCATTGATTTCACTTGCAGAATTGTATGTGTCCCATTATTTAATGAAGCTAAGTTTGATCTCGCTACCATAAAGAGACCTTTCCCCTTTTGTAATTAATCAGTAATTTGGGGAATGATATTGTGAGACTGTAAATATCTTGTTCTGAACAGTCTTTCACCCATTATCATGCATTAAAGAACCTCGCCTGTATCAATTATTTTACTGTTGGTTACAAAAATAGTCATTTCCTAAACCTATCATTTCTTATATATTTATTAGCTGTCATTCATCTGTAAAGAAGAGCTTTCCTCCTCCCTCTTTCCCATCTTCCTCACCTTTTCATTTAAAGTAATACTCTGGAATTCTAGATTTTTTTAATGCAATGTTTTATAATCCATTACTATTAGTATTCTTTTGATGTTCTAATTTTCCAGCAGAAGCCCTTTTAAGACAATTCTTGTGTCCTTTTGGCATGTCCCAAGTAGCTTTTAAATGCTTCCTTGCTTTCTGACATAATATTGCTTCCTAGCATCATCTGGTACTTCCTCAGGGATAGAGTTTGGGAGAAAAATGATGAATTTACTTTTGCTCATGCTGAATTTGAATTTGGCATACTTCTATGAGATCTGATATCTATAGGTATATTCATATGCATGTGTATGTGCACAGCACACAGACACAACACACACATATCTTCAGCTTTGTTTCCAATGTGCTTTAATGATGGTCTTTTCACTTGACAGGCTAGGCAGAACTTTTCCCACTATATTGCAAGTAAGGAAGGGGGATGATGAATTTTTGGTGGACTGTTGCCTGTCTCTGCCATAAGGAGTAATCAGTTTGCCAAGTAATAATCTCCAAGAAGGATATAGGCAACATTTTTCAATGTCTCTTATATGCAGGTTTTATAATGTACAAAGTAAATATATACAGTAAAGCACATATGTAAACCATAAATAAATAACTCAATTTTCCAAATGCTAACATAGCAAAGATATTAGGAAACCCTAGTGTAGTTGTATTTGAAGCTACAGGTTGAAATGAATCATTTGGAATGTATTTGTAGAATAAGAGCTGTGGGTCTAGAATGGAACCACAGGAAAACTCCAACCTTTAGGACATGAGTTAGGGACTAGACTAGACAGCAATAGGGGAGACTAAGACAGAGCCACTTGGGAAGCAGGGGCACACCTGGGAGAGTGTTATCACCAAAGTCATGAAAATGGTCAGCAGTTTCAAATACTGAGAAGAGAAGCCAAGGAAGAGAGAACAGAAATTTGGTCTCTGGACTTGACAATATGGAGGTCAGTCATCTTATCACTAACTCCTTGCAGTGGCCTGAAGAATGAACGTCAGGAGGCACAGAAGGTGAGGATAACTGAAGAGAAAAGTGACTGTGAAGGGAAGGAGAGAGATTGGACAAATTCTACGTTAGTGTATGGAATCTGCTAGCACAATAATAACATGAGCTGCTATAACAAATGAATCCCAGCTGTGACATGGCAAGAAGTGATCAGATTTGAGTGTTTTAAAGTTAGACCTGAGAGCATCTGCTGATGAATTGAGAGTGGATGAGGAAAGAGAGGAATCAAATATGACACTGAGCAACTAGGCAAATAGTATCATTCTTTAATATGGAGAATATTAGATATCATCATCATCATCATCGTCGTCGTCATATTGACCTTCAACCCGTTTAATGGATACCTGGAACACTGTCTTGAGGAGAAAAGGGATGTAAGGCCATGCCCAAATTGAGTAAAAAATGTGCACTGACTGGTTAGTTATTTCTGCCATGGACAAAGGAGCAAGACAAGATATATACTGAATAGTTCTTAACTTGGGTGTGGACCAGTGGCTCTCAAAGTGTGATTCTTGGGACACATCAGAAGCACCTGGGAACTTTTGAGGAATACAAATTCTCACACCCCACTACAGACATACTGAATCAGAAAATCTGAAGTTCAACCCAACCAGCCCTCTAGGTGATTCTGATGCAGGCTGAAGTTCGGGAGTCCCTGTCCTACACTATTTCACATTGATGGGCACCTGGAGAAGGTTGTAATGTTTCTCCAGGGATGAGTCATCATACTTGTGTCTCCGGAAGGTCTGTAAGGCAAGAGACCTCTACTTAGAAAGGGAAAAGCAAGGAAAGAAGGTAGGGGACAAGACTGGAAATCTAAAAATGGTATTATTGCTTTGAGTTTTGGATATGGACCTGAGAGCTGGGTCAAGAATCAGCTAGAATAGAATCAGAACTCTTCATTTGGCACATATGACTTGCTTTATACTTGTGTGTACATATGTTTATTCATTCTCCTTGTTTGCACTTAGAATTTTGTATTTGATATTTTA
Source organism: Tamandua tetradactyla (assembly GCF_023851605.1). Taxonomy (NCBI): domain Eukaryota; kingdom Metazoa; phylum Chordata; class Mammalia; order Pilosa; family Myrmecophagidae; genus Tamandua; species Tamandua tetradactyla. The sequence goes on along the minus strand of NC_135353.1, from coordinate 133,671,690 downwards.
AATTCATAACCTTCTCAGCAGCCTGGATGGTTAGATGTAAAAGGCCTTTTATCCATGTTAGAGCCAGACTTTTAAAGGGAGAACCCCCAAGAGTAGCCTCAGAGATCGCAGTGGCTGTGGGAGCATGTGAACCCTATGGAACTTAAAGTAGGATTTCTCCCCACCCTGTAACCTATTCTAAAGATGTTCCTCCTGGAGATTGACTCACCTCAAACTTTGGATGGGTTAAAACTTTATTTTTATAAAGGAGGACTCTTCTCCTCCACCAAGATAGAACAAGCAAAATCGGCGTCTCTTTAAAAGAAGGCCCTAGAGGGGAGTATTAAGGCCTGCCAGGTGAGATTTTTGGTTCAACATACTTTCTTCCCCTCATTCCAACTGGCAGTTGCCATGATCAGCCCTCTCCACCTGTGGGCGAGCCCAATCCTCTGAACCCCCATCACCCTCAGCAATGAGCAGCAGGAGTTCTAATTGGCTCCCCTTTTAGTCTAGTTCCTTAAAGGATTCATGTGATGCTTGCACACCCATGCCTCCCCATATGCTGAGGAACTCCAGGGGGAGTATGAGGTCTGTATTGTTCCTTGAACGGGAGTTGAGTCCGACGCCAAGGATTACTGCCTTCCTTTGTAAAACTCTGAGCGTACATTACAGGAGGCCAGGGAATAAAGGAGAAACCCCAGCCATTGCATTTTATGTCATGGCCAGACCTCTGCGGCCCACTTAGTGACCTTGAAATACCCCCTACTTCTCTTAGAAAGGCCAGGAATTCCCTCCTCCATCTTTGTGGACTGCTCCAGGCCATTGATACTGCTTTTGTCGTGGGCACTTCCTAGTTCTTTGTCCATGTGACTTCCCAGCAGCATATGGTGTCTGATGGACCACCCTTCATCTTACACCTCTCTTTCTCTTTGGTGTCTGTGACTCCTGCCTCCTGCCCCCTGCCCCACCACCACCACTTCTGACCTTTCTGGTTGCCAGCCATCTCTTAAGGGTTGTTCCTTAGGATTCTGTCCTGGGCCCTCTTTCCTTTTCCTCCCATGGTCTCATCCATTCCTGGAGTTTCAGCCATCACCTGCCTATGTTCTCAGGTGTCCCAATCTCCACCTCCAACTCAGACTGCCTTCCTGAGCTTCGGACTCTATGTCTATCTGGAATCCCACAGCCCTCTCAAATACAGAGTGTTGAAAATGTGCTCACCTCTGCCCCTTGAAACTTGCTCCCATCCTTTGTCCTGGAGAACAGTGAATCACTCCATCATCCTTCCTGTTCTTCAAGCCTGATGTATGTGCACTGACCTCATCTTCTCTTTCTCTTTCACTCTCAATATCCAATCACTCACTGAGTTGAGCCATCCTACAAATGTCTCCTGGATCCATGCACCTCTCTCCAACTACATCCTCTCAAGTTCTGAGCCACAAAGTCCCCATTACCCCTTCTCATTCTCTTAGCTCCAGCTATGCTGAGGCTCTCCTCTTCCTCCGGGTCTGAAATCTGAAATCATTCATTGGACTACTTTCTCTCTCTCTCTCTCTCTCTCTCTCTCCTAATTTTATCTTCTGTGTCTCCCCACTGTTCACCTTTGCTGGATAATTCCTCATTCCTCAAGTCTCAGCTTAGATGGCATCTCTTCTACGAAGCCTTCCCTGGTCTCCCCAACCCCAACTCAAGACGGGATGGGGCACCATGTTCCAAACTTCCCAAGTTCATCTTGCTGTACTGTTACTGCTCTTTTATATGCCTCCATCCCACTCCAGCCATAAGGACTGGCTTTATCTTATTCACCATAGTCATCCTTACACTTAGCAGGGTTTCTGGCATACCAAGACACTTGAATGACCGTGCCAGAGAAGCTTTTCCCACAGACCTTTAAACCAAGCCTGAGACTGGTCTGGGGCTTTGAGTGAGGCGGGTTCATATGGTGACCCTTGGAATGGAGCAGGCAGCAGTTCTTTGGGAGCTTTTACTCTGTGCTTCATCTGGCATCAATACGGGGAGGGCAGAAGACCCAGAATGAACTCCAGGCACACTTCCCATCTCCTTTCATCTGGGTAGACGTCCCTTGCAGTCTGGTAGACTACAAATCAACCACCACCACCTGGCATGTTGTAAATGAACATAAATTGATGAAAAATGGTCCTATTTAGCTCAGTAGTCTCTGGCCTATGAGCAAAAATGGAAACTGTCACCTGTTTGTAGACCTTTATCTCTGGAATGTGGAACCTCCTCCCTTTGCACTCCCTTAGCCAGTAGGTCACAAACACCTAATATAGCATTTGGCACACTGTTTTGTAATTATTCCTTTACCACTCTGTCACTTTGGGAGCTCTGAGGGCTGGGACCAGATTTGACTCATCTCTCAGGCCTCAGCTGGTGGCACGGAGCCTGGCACAGACTAGGGGAGTCACAAGTGTTTGCTGAAAGAATACCCAAGGTGTGTACCATTCTGCCACTACATATGAGCTGGGGGGGTCGTAGTGGTGATGAATCATTGCTGGAGTCCCTTTTTTTTTATTTCAGGAGCCCCATCCTGCATTCTCTCAGCACTGTTTTTAGGAGAGATTCCACAAGTTCTTTTCACAGGGTGCTGGTGCTGCTGATTAGGTAATAACAGCCTGTGATACAACATTACTGGGTCATAGTGTGTTGCAAGGGACTGCAATATCTGGCCAGCCTGGAGGAAACAATGTGAACAGAGAGAGGGTGGACCCTTCTGGACTGGGCCCAGGATTTTAAGAGCTTGCACTTCAGATGTCTGGCCTGTTGTTGCCTCTTTGAATTGCACAAACCTGTGTGTCCTGTCAGAAAAGGAACTTAAATACTAGGCCTTCTACCTGTGCCACAGTATTGCAGCAGATGTAAAATTGGCCACAGAGGATTGCCCTTTCGCTTTGCCAGAACATGACTGCATAAATTGTGTGAATTCAGGAAGGAAACTGCTCCCACATAGATCCCACCCATGGAGCTAATATTCTTTTACTCTGGGATACAGCCTTTCTTTCCCCACAAAAGAACTGTGGAGTCTTCTGGGAAACACACTTTGAGTCAGAGATATGCATGCAGTCAAATTACTGGGAGTGCCCTAGGGAGTGACAGCTCCTAGGGAGGGAGGGAAGCTGGATTGGGCAGAGGGGGTTGAACTGGGATTTTGTCGCATCATAGACCTCTACTGGCCCCTCACGGAGCTCTGGAGCTGAGATGGCTTTTCAGATTTGTCTCAAGTTGATGCAGGCTGCCCCCCACCTGGGGAGGGATTTTGACCTGAGGCAAAGAAGCTCCCATTCCCTGAGAGAAGTTCCCAGAGGGGAACTCAGCAACTGACTATTCTAGCAGCTGGAGGAGGGAATGCCCCCATTGGTAGATCTGGACATCACAGCACTCACCCCTTGAGGATGAAAATGCAAATATACCTGGGAAAGACAATAAAGAGTTTAAAATTGATACCCAGGAATAGATGACTGATACCTGTGCCTTTTGTGATAAGGCTCGTGGAAGAGGATTTGAGGTCAAGATGGACGGGACCAAGGGAGAGGAGGATGTGAAGAGGGGGAGAGATGGGAATCTGAATTTAGACAATGTAGTTCTGCCCTGGAGCCTCTGAATTTTGCTAGCTGTACCTCTAAGAGTCAAAGAATTGGAAAATAGGAGCTGTACCCTGCCCTCAGAGAGACGACGGGCAGAGGCTAATTTCTTTGATTCAGCTGTCCCGCTTGGAAAACAAGGACTGACGATGCTGGCCTAAACCTGGGACTTTAGCCTTTAGGGGGAAATGGCAAAATATTCCCCATATATGTTTGCTGCAGGGGACCCACAGATACAAATGAGCCCTTTGTGAATCTGAAGTGAGATATGAATCATTGTCAGAATCACAGAGGCTCAGAGCTGAGAGGGTCTTGGGAATTATTTGGTAAGCTAAGCTCAGTCATTTTACAAGAGAAGGGAATGGACTCAGGGAGAGGAAGTGACTTGTCCAAGGTCACCCAGCTCATTAGTGTCAGAGTCTAGATTTGGCCTAATGTCCCTGACTCCTGGTTCCGGGCTCATTCCTAACACCCAGCTTCTATAAATCTTTTCAGGGCTGCCTGTCTTCTTAAAAGCAGCCCCAGACTCAGGCAGACGCCTAATTTTCTAAGTCAATATTGTTTAATGCTCCGCTTCTCTGCTGTAAACTCCTCTGCTTTGAGAGTTCTACAGTTGCTCCTCAGCCCAGATCAGCAGAAGGTTCTGCCAGCCAGAAATGCCTTGGAGACATATACATTTGGGTGAAAGGGGCTGATGGTCTTTGGACTCGCAGCTGAAGGTTTTCTGGGGTGGAAATTAAAGTGGCAGCAGGAAGCACTATGCGACCTAATTAGCAGTTTGGTCTCAAGGCTGACCTCCTTTCCGGAAAGCTGGCACTCAAAGGAGTGCAAAGCAGCTGCCGCCTCTTCCCTGCCTGGCCAGGTGGACTCAGAGTGGTGCCAGCCCAGCTGTATCCCCAGACTGGATACCCTCCTGGAAAGGGGTCTCCCCTCACCCCACGGAGCTCCCCAACTGTGGCTCCACGTGGTTATGAAAACAAGCAGCACTCCCAGCAGGAAACCTCATAAAAAGGAGGAAAGGAAGAGAGAAAACAAAAGCCTTCTCTGTCTCTTGGGGCTGGGGGAGGGGCTTGAGGACCCGAACTGAGCTCCGGAGACGGGGTGGGAGGAGGGAGCAGAGGGCGGCACTATGGCCAGTTGACCTTCACCAACATCTTGCACCTGTTGTCTGCTGTGACCACACGTGCAGGCGACCCTCGGAGCTCCAGCTAAACAAGCGAGGAGTGTAATTAATCCATTGTTTAGCATTATTGAAGCTCACTGCTGCGCAGATTCTTCCTGGCAGTTCTCCCAGCCAAACAAGGGAGGTTCGTCAGCCTGATGGCGAGCTAGAAGGGGGTTGGATAGGTTGAGACGTCTGGTCCGGGAAGGGCAATTAACTTATTAAATGATGCTCCTGCCTGGGAGGTGAGGGGAGGACAGTGCCCAGCTCTCATCCCTGGTGCGGTGCCTCCCACTGCTTGGAAATAACACCTATCTATTTGGTTCCTGCTGAGAAAGTGCACTTTTCACCTGAGTCCTCCGAAGCTAGCTAAGCTGTGAGCATAGTGTGGGTGATGTTTGCCCAGAGGCCAGGGTCTAGTTTTGGTGTCAGACTGGCCTGCTCTTTCCTGCCTGGCTTCTCATCTGGTGTGTGGTCAGTGGCTTTCACCTGATATAAAATACCCAGCATCAGAGGTGATAGGGATCTTAGCAGCCTCCCTGGGGATAAGAGCTGTTCTAAGTATTGGGCATGTATAATTTCACTGAGTTCTCACAATAACACTACAATGTATGTGCTATTATTCCCATTTTACAAATGGGGTAAGGGTGGCACAGAGAGGCTAAGTAACTTGCTCAACGCCACACAGCTAATAAGAGGTAGAGGTGAGATCCAGAGAGATTCAAACACACAGACTCCAGAGCCTGGGTGCCCATCAGTTGTATTGCACAGCCTCTTCCTAGTGCTGCACAGCTCAGCTCACATACCTAGCCCTGGTGGGGCATGAAGATCTTGCTAGGTCTTTTCTATGTTAATCCTGGTATCCACCTACCAGGGGGACATTTTCTTTTATGACCTTTGGATTCAGATTATCCAGTGGAGGTGCCCAGGACTATGAATTTTTAACAAGCATGCTGCATACCTTCCATGAGTTGGTCTGTTTGGGAGACACTGGAGCTAGGCAGCACGGTAGATTGAATCACATCCACCTGGAGCCTCAGAATGTGACCTTTTTCGGGAAATAGTCTTTGTAGATGTAATTAAGGTAAAGACCTATATGAGATCATACTGGTATTGGAAGGGCCCTTGTTTTAGTTTGTTACACTGTCGGAATGCAAATATATCAGAAATGGAATGTCTTTTAAAAAGGGAATTTATTAAGTTGCAAGTTTACAGTTCTAGAGCCATGAAAATGTCCAAATTAAGGCACCAATGAAGGATTACCTTCACTCAGGAAAGGCTGATGCCATCCAGAACACCTCTATCATCTGGGAAGGCACCTGGCTGGTGTCTGCTGGGGTCTTTGGGTTCTGAACACCTCTGTCAGCTGGGAAGGCACATGGCAATGTCTGCTAGCTTTCTGTCCTCATTTCATAAGGCTTCCCTGGGGGCGTCTTCTTTCCACATCTCCAAAGTTCTCTGGCTGTGTGAGCTCTGTTTGTTCTGAGCTTTTTCCAAAATGGTTCCCTCTTAAAGGGCTCCGGTAAGCAACCCCAACTTGAATGGGTGGAGACACATCCCCATGGAAACCATCTAATCAAAAGTTACCATCCACAACTGGGTGAGTCACATCTCCATAGAAATAATAAAAAAGATTCCACCCAGCAATATTGAATGAACATTAAAGAACATGTCCTTTCTGGGGTACACAACAGATTCAAACCAACACAGCCCTAAATCCAATGTGACGTGTCCTTAGAAGAGAAGAGGAGAAGACAGAGGCAGAGATTGGAGTGATCTATCTACAAGCCAAGGAATGCCCAGGATCATTGGCAACTACCAGAAGCTAGTAGCGTGGCATGGAACCAATTCTCCTGTAGAGCCTTCAGAAGGAAGCAATCCTGCCAATACCTTGATTTTGGATTTCTGGCTTCCTAAACCATCAGAGAATGAATTTCTGTTATTTTAAACCAGCTTTGGATAATGTGTAAAACAACAATCCTAGGAAACTAATACAAGGGGTAACTTGGGCTCAGTGGTTCCTAAATAGGGGGTAACTTGAGCTCAGTGGTTCTAAAACTTAGCGGTGAAGAAGAAACACCATGGAGGTTATTCACAATACCCATTGCTAGACCCCTGGAGTTCCCCTCCCCGCTCTCCCCAGATTGTTGGTTTTAGACCCATTGCATGGGTTTCAACACTTCCTCGCTTTATTGGAAAAAACAGGACTAAGTCCAAGTGCATCTTTGTTTACTCCACATTGGTTCCTGAGGCCAAGAGCCAGAGGGCAGCCCCGTCCATCTTGATTGCACAGCCCTAGGATGAGGCAACCCACAACTACTTGCCGATTCTCAGAGGCATGGAGCAAAAGAAGGCAGACTGAAAGGACTGGCTGAGGGATGATGAAGCAGCCCCAGTGATTGCTGCGACTTAATTGGATGGTTATTGGATTGCCAGGGCTGGGCCTTGCCGGCTCCTTACTTAACAGCAGGCAGCAGCCCAGTTCGAGTCAGCGAGTGAGACTTTTTGCTTCACTGGACCCACGTGGACAGTGAACAGTGCTTTCTTTCTCTCCCAGTTCAAATGCACAGGGAGGAGAAAACACATTTCTGGAACTTGACACTGTCAAAGAATAAAACGAAGACCACTCAACCTTACACATAGATGGATAGACAGACAGACAGACAGACAGACAGACACACACACACACACACACACACACACACACACACACAGAGCTGTAAGTGTTGTCTGAGGGAGACCAGTGGCGTTTTTAAGTATTGGAAGGGAAAGTCCATGGTTATGTTAATTAAGGATTGAAAGCTAACCATTGATGTAGGAGTCCAAAACTCTGTACACACTTTTGGTTAGGTCCAAGTGAGGGTCTGACCTCTGGATTCTTTGACAGCACAGCATTCAGTTTCGATATCTTCTAGGTGAGTTCTGCTGCATGTGAAAAATTATTTTACAACTTGCTGCTCCTGCAGCTGCTGCCAGACCTGACAGTCCAAATCTGTTCCCTGGGGTCAGTTGGAGTCCCTTCTGGGATTGCTGCTGGGCTAGGTCATCCATGAAGCGGCACATTGAAAGGAAGGGCATCTGCTCTGAAGAGGGCTCTGGTTTAAAGAGACATTCACTCCCAGGGTTGTGCATATGCAGAGTCAGCGCTTGAGAGTCAGGGCCTCCTCCAATTTGTGCTTGCCTTAGCTTAGTCCCACTGCTTTCCTTGCTGTAAGGGAGGATATTTTGAGTGTGTTGGTCTCACAAGGAAATATCTTAGTTGGATGAAATATGATTTCATCCCCTCCGGATACATGATATTTCCAGTTGCTCTTATTTCCCCCATAGGAGAAATGGAGAGGGTGTGTTTCCTAAGAGAGAGGCAAGGAAGGGAGGGTGGGAAGGAAAGAATCTCAAGGTGCGTCCATGTAAATCTGTCTGGTGAAAGGGGCTTGATCAGGCTTTGCCTGGTTCCACAGAGTTTACCCACATGGCCCCATAACAGTGAGACAGGAAGTCTGTCCCATCACAGGACTATACTCAGGGTTCTGTCACTGTTTCTTTAGGCTGGAGACATATTATTTTCGGAGATATTTATTTGAAGTTTCAGGTCATATGGAAATTACTCATACCAGCTCTTTTCCGTGGGATTCTTTCTTCCTGCCTTTCATAAAACAGCATCAGCAGAACAACTGCCAGAAAATCATTTCCTGATTCGAGTTTCTTCCGTGCAGCTCTTCCTTCAGTTTTATAGAAAAGCCCTTGAGTCCAATCCCAGGCACACTGATTTGCAAACAGACAAGGAACCTCTGGGGGAGTCAGCATGCAACCGAATCATCCATGCACCTGACTCAGGGTTGAATTGGGACTTGACTGTCCTGGGCAGGTACAACTTTGTTCTGTTTTTTTTTTTTATCAGCCTCTCATGTAGGCAAGCTGTAGCCTGTAACAGCCCTAATTTCAGGGCGTACCCTCCACTCCACGATGGGCCAAGGTTGCCTCATGACAGCATCTTTGTTCCTGGAAGAATCAATCCTTTCCACCTAATTTAAATGTCCCCTGTTAGTTCGCCTCATCTAGTGGCTATTCCTGAGCCAACCACTCGGTAATAATCCTTGATGTCAGGCATCTGAAAGACACACGAGAAAGTGCAGGGTTAATGCAAGAGTTGCATTCCAATTCATTCATGCAGGGACCTCAGGAAGTTTTGCTGTTGCATTTTTCCTGAACATTAGCTGAGCATAATGAAGTCGGTTCATGATGGGCTTTAAGCCCAAATTCACTTCCTTTGGGATTAGTCACTCAGGCTCCTATATTAAATTCACCTTGGGGTCTATGGTAAATTTTATGAAATGTTACTTTCCTCTTTACAGCTAGCATAAACATTTATTATACATCCTGTGATATATGTTTCCAGGAAGTAAGGAAATGCTGTTGTGGAAAGATATGATTCCCAACTGATTTGAAATATAGACGAATAGCATGTTTTAGAAGGAGGCCAAGACTTTAATGGGAAAAAAGTTGTTATCCGATTTTTTTTTCCTCGTCTTTCACTGCCTTCTCTTTTGGCACCAGTTAAAGGAACATTTCTCAGCCCTTCTCCCTATGCACACAAAAGATGATACCTGATATGAGATGCTGTCAAATCCTGCTTCATTAAAGCCCACAAAAACTAATGCTTCCCTCACACTGCCCTAAAATAGGAACAAAGAGGCAGAATAATGTCAAGATAGAACACAAAGGAAAAGAGTTTGTCCTCTGGGCCCAAGAGATGAAAGACATCAGGAGTCATCCATGAACACTTGGCCGGGCCAGTGTTTCTACAGCTTGTTTCATAGATGATGGGGGATTGACAGAATGAGCAACTTGTGTCAACACAGCAAGAGTGCAGTGAAGGCCTGTGAGCAAGGGCCTAAGTGATGCTGCTGTTCTTGATTCAGACACCGGCAGCAAGGAGGATGATTTGCCCCAGGACAAGGAAAATCACACAGAGATTTCAGATTTCCCACATACTGGGCAGTAGAACAGCATCGTAGACCCTGACTCCTCCAGGAGAGGTCTGGGGGCACGAGCTTGGTTGGGGGAGCCAGAGAATAGACAATTGTGAGGGGTTTTCCAGAATCTTAAAGGAGGTGGCTGCAATAAAAAGCAAGTGGTGTGACAAAAAGCTCTACCATTACTGGTAGCATAAACAATTGTGAAGACCAAACCACCTGCCTTTGTGGTTTATTAACGAGACACAGTAACTCACAGATGTGGTCAATGTATTTCATCAAGTCAGAGCATGTCCTCTAGAAAAGGTGATCAGGGAAATTCAGAGTAGCCTGGGAGACCAAGGAATGGCAGAGATAGGACTTGAAATCTAGCACTATTGGATGCAATCCTATGACACTATCAGTAAGAGCAGTGACAGAATATAAGCCCTGGTCCAGACCCCTCCCATTATCCCACACTGCCTCTTTGCTTATACTCCTGGCCTCCCTTCACCCTCCTTCCTCCTCCTCTAGGAGGAGAAAAATAGTGAGGGCTGCACAGCCATTGGAATCATACCTTATTTGATTGGCAAGCAAAACCATGTCTTACTTGGGTTAGCTCTAAAGCAGAGCCTGAAACAAGGATTTGAGAGCAGGTAATTTGGCAGGTGATTCAAGGGAACAGGAGTGAGGGAGTGGGTAGTGTGAGACAGGGAAAGAGGGGAAGCCAAGATAAGAGTGCATAATCAAGGTCACTGTAATGAGCAATAAAGACCACTTCTGCCAGAACCTCCGGAGAAGTGTAGAGAATGTCTCCCCAAAATGTCCATCTAACAGATGGGAGACAGAAGCATTAATCCACAAGCTTCCATTCCCCATTAGCTGAACCTGGTTCCAGGAGATGTTGTACCCCTGAACTTTTGAGCTGTGCATGCAGTATCCTGAACCTCATAGGTGCTGTGGGGCAGAGTGTAAAGGTATGGTAATCCCTCACAGTGAGAAATGTGAGCCCAAGTTCACAAAGAACAGTCCACCCCAGCCATGACTGAAATCAGTGGTATTGCTGAAAGTATGGGTGACAGGCCACCAGGTGTATCTGTTATAGGATGTAAGTTTCTTAGGGGTAAGAGAACAAAAAGATAATGCACTGCCACAGGGGAGACAGAAAATGAAGGTAACAAAAGCTCTCTCAGAAAGCAAGCTGTTTTGGGTGACTCAAACTGAAAGAAGTAAAGAGGCTTAAAAAGGAGTGGGGGAGGGGCAGTGTCCATTGGGAACGAGGTGTGGCAGAGAAAAAAGCATAAGTCCTTTTGGATATCCAGCATCTTATGCATTAGAATGTACTTGAGCCCTGAACGAGCAGTCTTCAACATGGGGTCATGAAGAAAGTGAGACCACACTATAATGAGGTCTTCTGGTGCCAACTATAATAAACCTCTATGGACAGGGACTAAGGATGGCCTATGGAGTATTGATTCCAGGGCTATATCAGGGTCATGTCTTCGTGAGGGTTTTTAGAAGGCTTGGAGTGCAGAGACGGTTGCTGTGCAAACAGGGAAGACTCAGGCTGGAATCTTGATTATATTTGTGGAGCTGTTTGCTGTACAAAGCCAGAGAATAGACATTGCCACTCCTACCTGCAGCAAAGTACCTTGGGAGTAGTCAAGGGTCTCTGAGGCACTGCAAAGCAAAACCAGTAAAGAGAAAGGAACCCTCCCCTATGCATTTATTTTGTAAATATTTAACTTCTAGAGAGTCTGAAGATCACATGCTTCAGAGATGAGTAGGATGAATTCTGTGGGATTGAAAAAATTCAGTATATGAAAGGATCACAGAAGATGCATTTTGAAAAGACCTATTAAATCATTCATCAGCACTGCACTGGTGCTTTCAAATAGCACAGTCTTAGAAGTTGTCACAGACAAATGTTATTGTCTGATCAATGTCCCCTCATCTGGAGAACTTATTCACCTCTGTTCTCTGTGGTTCTGGTGAGATATAAAACTTGGTGGTTTGCACTCTGTCCTCCAATGCACCACCACCAGATGGGATGGGCATATAGGAATGAGTCAACAAATACCTCCAAATACTCTAGTCACAGTGATTCACTCTAGGGTGGGTGTGTTATTTAAATAGGAATAATCACACTCTTCAATGAAATTTGATGAATGGACACCAGCAGAGTGATGGTCCCTCAACTTTATAGAGGGAACCTTCTTAAGAATAAAGCAGCGCCCAGGGACAAGTAAAGCTGAAAGATGGAGAGACTAATAAAAACTGTAGATCTCCTGAATCCAGCCATGTCTGATGCTAGAGCTACTCTTAGACTTGCCAGTTATGTGAACCAGTAAATTCCATTTTTTCTTACAATAGTTCATGCCATTTGCAAGGGAAAAAACATCTAATACAATATTTGCTGAGCACCTAATATGCCAGGTGGTTTATGCCTGGTAGAGTGGGTTGAATGTTGGTCCCCCGAAAGATAGGTCCACATCCTGGAACCTGTGATGTGACTTATTTGGAAAAAAAGGGTCTTTGCAGATACAATTAACTTTAAGATATTGAGATAAGATCATCCTGGATTATCCAGATGGGACCTAAATCCAGTTACAAGTGTTCTTATAAGAGACACAGAATGTTGACACACAGAAGAAAAGAAGGTTGTGTGGTGATGGAGGCAGCCACAAGGAGTGCTTCCAGCTGTTAAAAGCTAGAAAAGACAAGAAAGAATTCTCCGCTAGAGCCTCCATACGGAGTGCATTCCTTAAAACACCTTGATTTTGGGCTTCTGTCCTCTAGAACTGTAAGAGAATAAATTTCTGTTGTTTTAAGCACCCAGTTTGTGGTACGTCAGTATGGCAGCCCTAAGGAACTAAAACACAAGATACTAATGATTTAAATTTTAAAAAAGGAGAGTCATTTCTCTGGAGAGAGTGGCATAAAAATTTATTGGTAGCACTTTAAATAATTATTTTATAAGATTTGCTTTAATTGAGTTATGTGCAAAATGGGTTGGGAGTGACAAAAAGTGGACCATACAATGGGGTTACACTACAGAGGACAAACCACATAATGGCTAAGAGAACTGCCTGTGTTCAATTCTTGGCCCACTACCTACTCCACCATAAATATTTGTGCATCCTTGCATAAGTTGCTTAACCTCTCTAGGTCTCAGTTTCCCAATTCTGTAAAACAATGATGAAAAAAACAATAATAGTACCTTCTTCATAGGGGTTTGGTGGGGGTTAAATAAGTTACCATATGTAAAGTGCTTAGAACAGGGCCTGGTATACTGTAGGCACTCAGTAAATGTTATTCAAGAGAAAATGCCCTTCAATGAGGTGCTCCATACCAGTGTGCTGCAAATGAATTACAGTTATATCTGGCTAAAGGACTGAAAAGGGAAGCCCCAGGGAAATGGGAAACAACTGGGGAGACCACAGAGAAGGAAAAGCTTTCAATGGTGACCCCATAAAATTGCATATAATTCCTATGTTCATGCTGGACTTATGTATGCATGGATGCAATATTAAACAACATATCAAAGACTTTGAACACGAAACTAAGATATAGACTAATGTGTAGGTCCCATACAGTCCACTGAGTTGTGCACGCATCTGATTGTGGGACAAATCTAAATAGATAGTGAAGGCTTTGAAAACAGAGTTGACATTGAAATCACAACCCACTAAAGGCTGGTCAGAACCTGCAGCTGGATGCAAGATTGCTTGTCTGCTAAAAGAAAAATAACAACACTCTCCATAAGATTTGAACAAGATACAGAAACTACTAACTTAGTATTCAAGATATCTATAATACAATCCCAAATTAGCCAGCATACAAAGAACTAGAATATAATGCCAAAATGACACAGATGCTGAAATTGCCAGACTAAGACTTTAAAACAGCTATTATAAAAATATTCTAAGAAGTAAGCATAAGTAATCTTGGAATTGAATGCAAAGAGAAAATCTGAACAAAAATAAAAAATAGACGATAAGTAGAAGAACCAATGGAAATTTTGTAATTAAAAAATACAATATCTGAAATGAAAAAACCTCACTGGAAATGCTCAATAAGAAAATGGAGATGATGGAGGAAAGGGTCAATAAACTTGAGGATGGATCAATAGAAAAGAACCAACCTGAACAATAAAGATATAAAGGACTGAAAAAGATGAACATAGCTTCAGAAACTTATAGGACAATACCAAAAGACCTAAGAATTGTGTCATCAGAGTCCCAGAAAAGTAGAAAGAATGTTATACAGAATAAGTATTTGAAGAAATAATTGCTGAAGACTCCTCTAGTTTGATAAATATATAAACCTACAGATTTAAGAAGATGAGAGAATTCCAAATAAGATAAACCCAAAGAATCCATAATCAGAAAGAGCATAATCAAACTGCTGAAAAATAAAAACAAAGAATAAAATCTCAAAAGCAGCTAAAGAAAAGCAAATGCATTACTTATACTCCCATAAGTAATCATCAAATTATACGATGATTTGAATGAATGTGGATTTCTCTTGAGAAATCATGGAGGCCAAAAGGAAGTGGCATAACACTTTTCAGGTGCTGGGGAAAAAAAAGAATGATGAACCCTGAATTCTTTATCCAGGGAAAATATTTTTCAGTAATTAAGGTGAAATAAAGATATTCTAAGTTGAAGGGAAACTAAGAGAAATCATTGCCAGAAGACTTGTTCTAAAATAATAGCTAAAGGAAGTTCTTCAGAGAGAAAGGAATTTATAAAGGAAGACTGCACCATCAGAAATGAAGGAAGAATAATAAAAATGGTAAATATCCAAGTAAATAAAATAGACTATTCTTCTCTTCTTGTTTTAAGTGTGTTTGAAAACTTAAAGCAAAATTTGTAACATGATTTAATGAAGTTTTCAGTGTTTTTAGATGCAATTTATAAGACAGTTGCAACATAAAGGTGAGAAGGTGTTTTGGTTTGAAAAAGCTGCCAAAATGCAATATATAAAAAATGGAATGTCTTTTAAAAAGGGAAGTTCTTTAAGTTGCAAGTTTATAGTTTCAAGACTGTGAAAATGTCCAAATTAAAGCAAGACTATAAAGATGTCCAAATTAAGGCATCCAGGGAAAGATACCCTGTTTCAAGAAAGTCGATGACATTCAGAGTTTCTTTCTCAATTGGAAGTGCACATGGCAACATTTGCTAGCTTTCTCTCCAGGGTTTTTCAACAGCTTCCCTGGGCATGTTTTTTTTAATGCACCTCCAAAGGTCTCTGGCTGTGTGGGTTCTGTTGGTTCTGAGCTTTTTCCAAAATGATTCCCTCTTAGAGGGTTCCAGTAAGCAACCCCATCTTGAATAGGTAGAAACACATCTTCATGGAAACCATCTAATCAAAGGTTACCACCCACAATTAGATGGGTCACATCTCCACGGAAACAATTAAAAAGATCCCACCCTGCAATATTGAGTGAAGATTAAAGAACATGGCATTTCTG
This sequence comes from Tamandua tetradactyla, assembly GCF_023851605.1. Classification (NCBI taxonomy): domain Eukaryota; kingdom Metazoa; phylum Chordata; class Mammalia; order Pilosa; family Myrmecophagidae; genus Tamandua; species Tamandua tetradactyla. Next base: position 133,656,522 of record NC_135353.1, on the reverse strand, counting down.
GGGTATATAACAGATTCAAACCAACATAAACATAAACATAAAGGAGAGTGGGCAAAGGGACTGACATGGTGGTGAGTTTCTACATTCAAATTGAAGTGATAAATATTAGTTCTATCCAGACTGGGAAAAACTAAATATGTATATTCTAATGCCTGGAGCAACCAGCCAAAAATCTATGAAAAGTGATATGGTATAAAACAGAATAATTAAAATGGAATAATGAAAAAATATTTAAATAACCCAGAAGAAAACAGGAAATGTAAAAGAGAGGAATGAAAATAGAGAGAACAAACAGAGAATGATGAAATGGCAAACATAAATCAAAATATGTCAGTAATTAATTTACATATAAGTGGTCTGAGGGCAGGCCATGGTGGCTCAGCAGGCAGAATTCTAGCCTTCCATGCTGGAGACCCGAGTTCAATTTCCGGTGCCTGCCCATGCATTAAAAAAAAAGTTAAATATAAATGGTCTAAGCACACCAATTAGAAGACAGAGATTGCCAGAATGGATTAAAAATATGACTTACAAAAACTCACTCCAGATATAATGATATAGGTAGGTTAAAGGTAAAAGAATAGAGAAACATACGATGGAAACATTAATTAAAAGAAACATGGAGTGGCTATATTAATCTCAGCTAAAATAGACTTTAGAACAAATAAACATTCCAAGGATCAAGGAGGAAATTGCAGAATGATAAATTTTCATAAGTTAAAACACAAGATATCAAAATCTGTGGGATGCAGCTCAAGTATTGCTTATAGGGAAATTTATGGCATTAAATGCTTATAGTAGAAAAGAAGAAAGGTCTAAATCAATAATCAAAGATTACACCTCAAAAACAAGAACAAAGTAAAGCTAATGCAAGCAGAGAGAAAGAAATAATAAATATCAGACAGAAATCAATCAAATCAAAGACAGGAAAAAATAGAGAAAATCAATGTCAGCAAAAGCTATTTCTTTCAAAATTTTTATAAAATTGATAAACCTTTACCAATACTAAAGAAAGAAGCCAAATTACCAATATCAGGATTAATTATGGGACTACAAACATAATAGACATTAAAAGGATAATAAAGGAACACTATGAAGAACTCTTTGCACATAGATTTGACAACTTAGATGAAATGAATCCATTTATTGCAAACCGCACATGAACAAAATTCATGTCAAATGAAATAGGTAACTTTTGTAGTCCTATAACTCTTAAAGAAATTAAATTTTAGCTAAAAACCTTCCAAAAATGAAATACCCAGGCTCAGAGAGTTTCATAGGTGAATTCTATCTTACACTTAAATAAAAAATAGCATCAGTTATATAGTCTCTGATGCCAGCATTACCCTGACACCAAAACCAGACAAAGGTGGTACAAGAAGAAAGAATTACAAACAATTGAATCCAGCAATATATGAAGAGAATACACTACAACCAAGTGGATTTTAACCAAAGAATGCAAGGATGGTCCTATATTCAAAAATCAGTTTATGTCATGCACCATTTTAATAGCCTAAATTAAATGATCATATCAATTGCAGAAAAGTCATTTGTCAAAATCAAGCATCAATTTCAGATAAAACCTCTCAGAAAACTAGAAATAGAAGAGAACTTCCTCATCCTGATAAAGGGCACCTACAAAAACTGCTTAATGATGAAAGACTGAATGCTTTTCCTCTAAGTTTGGGAACAATGCAAGGATATCCACTCTCGCTACTCCTATTCACCATCATAGTGGAAATCTTAGCCAATGTAATAAAGCAAGAAAAAAAAAGTCATACAGATTTGAAGGGAAGAAATGAAACTATCTCTATCTGCAAATTATGTGATTACTTATACAGAAAATGTCAAAGAAATTTTTCAAAAGACTCCTAGGACTAAGAAATCAATAAGTTTAAGAGAATTGCATAATACATGGGTGACACAAAAAGCCTATCATACTTCTATATATCAGCAATGAACAATTGGGAACTGAAATTGTAAAACTATATCATTTAAAATAGCTCCAAAGAAAATGAAATACTTCGGTGTAAATCACATAAAACCTGTAGGTAAATGTCAATAGTAACTCTATTCATAATTGCCCCAAACTGGAAATAACCCAAATGTCCCTCAACAGGTGAATTGATAAAGAAGCTGTGTTACTTCCATACGATTGGATATTATTAAGCAATAAAATGAATATACTATTCATAACCACAACAACACATATGACAGTAAAAGGCTGAGAAAAAGAAGCCAGTCACAAAAGTTAACATAGTGTATGATTCCATTTACATAATGGTCTCTAAAATACGAAACTATAACGACAGAGAACAGATCAATGGTTGCTAGAGTATAGGGGTGGGGGCAGAGAGTGGCACAAAGGGATTTCATGAGGGAGTTTGGTGATGAAACTGTTCTATATCCTTTTATTGGTGGTAGTTACATGAGTGTGCATGGATGCTACCTGAACATGTGCCAAGATTCATAGAAGTACACAAAACCTAAGAGTCAATAATAACTTATGTTAATCTAAAAAATAAAATTAAGAGAGAAAAATGAACTAATTAACACCATAATATTAGCAATACTTTGATAACACTTGCTGTATGTCAGACATTGTTTTCAGTTTTCTCTATGTATATGGAAAATACACATGTATGTGGAAAATAAGGCCCAGTGTGTTGCCTAATTCTGTGTTTCTCAAACTTAACCTAAGGGTCTTGTTAAAACACAGATTTTAGTCTAGTAACAGTAGGGTGGGTCCTGAAATTCTGCACATTTCACAAGATCCCATGAGATGCTGATGCTGCTGGTCCATGGACCATACTTTGAGTAGCCAGGGCCTAATGTTCCAAATCTAGTAAGTCAAAGCCAAGAGTCACACTCTGATTTTTTTGTATTTTATAGTATTGTCTATGGGGATTTTTAAGTTGCTTCTGCTGCAGTTTGATAGAAAGAAATATGGCAGTTAGTTGCAAGTTGCCGGTGCCAGAGTGCAATGCTGTGCAGCAGAAAACAGGAAGCACTCTTTCTCACAGTCAGCTCTTCAGCCCCTTAGCGGCCCTGGCTATGATTAGTTGCTTATATCTCCCAGTAGATTTGACCACAGTCACACTGTGCTTCAAGATTATTTATTTTAGAAAATGTGTTGAGACTGATTAGCCAGTTGTAAGTATCAGTGTGCTTCCTTGTAGGAACAGGGATAGAAAAAGGGAGAAATGAACAGAATTAGGAAAGAGAGTGAATGGACAATGAAGGAGGATGAAGGATGGAGGTTGGGGGGGAAAATCTCTAAATTCTTTCTGTGTCCTGCTTGGGCATGATCACTATAATAAGGGAGTCACAATGATCCTGGTAATACTCCCTGGTTGGAAACAAGATACAGCTGTTCAGGTGGACTGCTGAGCAGTGCCTCTGCTGAAGGAGTCTGATGATTGGTTATTTGCATCACAGATTCCTCATTTTGCAAGCCTGGATGCCTCAGCCTGCATGTTGACTGGCTGTCCAGACACAGGCCCATCTCTGATGATGATGTATTTCTAATTAGTTCCATTCTCTTCCTCTGCGGAATGCTGCACAATCCTAAGTCAGCATGCTATAGAACTATGAAAGGTCCTTCCCTGCTCCTGGAATAGGGTGCCTCTGGAATAGAATACCTTTAGTTATACTGGCAAAGCCTTCCCCTCCTTTTTTATTTACTTTTTAAAAATGAGATAGAATTTTAATACAATAAAATAAACAAATATTAAGTGTGAAGTTCAAAAAATATTTACATATATATAATCTGCCAAAGGCTTTCGAATCTCTTTACCAACCCCTGCAGAGAGAATATCTCCAACGCTTACAGCACAGTGGATAGTAATGGAAGTTACCTTCAGGATAATGAATCAAATGTCACTGGCTCTTCTCTCATCACTTGATAGAGGTCCCCTTTACAAATGGTCCTTCAGGAGGTATTCTTTATGGGCTCATGAACAAGTCTCTCTCACTGTATCAGTTATCTATTTCTAAAATTCTGCTGCATCATAAACTAACAAACCTCCATGGCTCCTGCTATGAGTTGAAATGTGTGCTCCAAAAAGATATAGTGAAGTCCTAACCCCCAGCAGTTCAGAATGTGAACTTATTTGGAAATAGGGACATGGTAGATGCAATTAGTTAAATAAAGTTGATGTCATTCTGGAGTAGGGTGGGTCCTTAGTCTGATATGACTGGTGCCCCTATAAGAAGAGAAGAGACAGACAGAAGAGAAGACAGCCATGTGATGATGGAGATTGAAGTGTTGCAGCTGCAAGCCAAAGAATTCAGGGATCACTGGCAATAGAGCAGAAGCTAGAAGAAGCAAGGAAGGATCTTCCTTATAGGTTTCATAGGAAACATGGCCCTGCCAACACCTTGATTTCAGACTTTGAGCCTCCAGAACTGTGAGATATAAATTTCTGTTGTTTTAAGTGACCCAGTTTTCAGTACTTTGTTATGGCAGCCCTAGGAAACTAAGACAGAACCCTTCTCTGTTATAATCTTAGAGATGGATGCTTGTAAAACTGGTACTTTAGAAAATTTAATAAAATGATTTAAAATTATGGTCCTTCTCTCCTAGAAACAGTATCACTCTTAGAGCTGGGATAGGGATATACTCAGAATCACTGTTCTCCTCCAAGAATGTCGTCAACCTGGGTCCTATCTTTTTCTTCCCTTCCCAGCTGGACTTCAGTGAATCCAAATGAGGTTCTACTAAGTTTTCCTGCTTCATAAAGAGATCTTCAGTTATTTCAGCATATTTCCGGCTTAAAGTATATGAATTTACCTCGCACAGTGACTATTCAGTTAATGACTTTTTGTTATAACAGCTATTAGAAACTTTTACCACTTTTAGGTTATTTCTTTTTATTTATTTCTCCATTTACAAAAAGTTTTTTGATTAAACTGAGTATATAAACATTCTTAATATACAAACATTCCATATATGATGTACAATCAGTGGTTCACAATATCATCACATAGTTGTGTATTCATCACTATGATCATTTTTTGAACATTTGCATCACTCCAGAAAAAGAAATAAAAAAGAAAAAAGAAAAAACTCATACATACCACACCCCTTACCCCTCCCCTCTCATTTACCACTTATATTTCCATCTACTCAATTTATTTTAACCTTTGTTCCCCCTATTATTTATTTTTATCCATATGTTTTACTCATCTGTCCATACCCTAGATAAAAGAAGTATCAGACGCAAGGTTTTCACAATCATGCAGTCACATTGTAAAAGCTATATCATTATACAGTCATCTCCAAGAAACAAGGCTATTGGAACACAGCTCTACAGTTTCAGGTACTTTCCTCTAGCCACTCCAATACACCATAAACTAAAAAGGGGATCTCTATATAATGTATAAGAATAACCTCCAGGATAACCTCTCGACTCTGAAATCTCTCAGCCACTGACAGTTTATTTTTTCTCATTTCTCTCTTCCCCTTCTGGTCAAGAAGACTTTCTCAATCCCTTGATGCCAGGTGCCATCTCATCCCGGGATTTCTGTCCTATGTTGCCAGGGAGATTTACACCCCTGGAAGTCATGTCCCACATAGTGGGGGAGGGCAATGAGTTCATTTGCTGTGTCTGCTTAGAAAGAGAAGCCACATCTGAGTAACAAAAGAGGTTCTCTGGGAGTGACTCTTAGGCCTAATTTTAGTAGGCTTAGCCTATCCTTTACAGGAATAAGTTTTGTAGAGGTGGACCCCAAGATTGAGGGCTTAGCCTATTGATTTGCTTGTCCCAATTGCTTGCGGGAATATCAAAAATTCTCCAAATGGGGAAGTTGAATAATTCCCTCTTTCTCCTTATTCTAGTTTGCTAGCTGCTGTAATACAACACACCAGAGATGGATTGGCTTTCAATAAAAGGGAATTTATTTAGTTAACATATAGTTCTTCAGAGGAAAGGCAGCCAACTTTCTACTGAGGTTCTTTCTTACATGGGAAGGCACAGGGTGATCTCTGCTGGCCTTCTCTCCAGGCCTCTGGGTTCCAACAACTTTCCCCAGGGTGATTCCTTTCTGCATCTCCAGAGGCCTGGGCTGAGCTGCAAGTGCTGAGATGAAGTATGATGAGCTACTTTAGCTGTGCTATGTTGTGCTCTCTCATTTAAGCACCAGCCAATTAAATCAAACATTCATTGCAGCAGGTATGCCTCCTAGCCGACTGCAGATGTAATCAGCAACAGATGAGGTTCACATGCCATGGACTCATGTCCCCAGCAATAGAAGTAGGCATTTTCACCTAGCCAAGTTGACACCTGAACCTAATTACCACACTCCCCATTCCCCCAAGGGGATCTATTTTATTTTGATATAATGGCTTTCTCACACCAAAATACACTAAATAAATACACTAAAAGAAACAGTATTTTGACATTACAGTTCCAGGCAACACATAACTAATTTAATCAACGTATAAGTTTTTAGTTAGAATATATTATAAGAAACAAATTTGTATTACATGCCACGTTTAGATGAACCCCAAATGCTTTCCTTGCACATGTAAGCTTAACAAGAAGGGTGAAGAAGTAGCATCTTCTTTTCCCTGTTATTTATAGTGTACTATTTCCATATTTCCAAAGCACTCCATTTTAATCTTTATTTTGCCTAGAGGTATTTCTCTCTGCTATATCTTTATTTTTAGGCAGCTTGAATGCATGATAATCATGATCATCAATAGGTTGGGAAATTTGTGAAGAATATGGCAAGGAAAAAAAGAATGCAGTTTCCAAAGAATGACTCCCTACCCCTCCTCCATCACTCATTACTCACTATCAAATATTCTCTTCCGCCTTTGGCATGAATACCAAATCTTTGTGACATTATACTTTATGTATGAATTGAAGTATTTACTTTCAATTTATTTATTTTTTATAGGAACTTGTTTTATTGTTTGATTTAACATCTATTTTGTCTCTATGGATATCCCTTCTGCATCTTGGGTTCAGATAGTACATATCATGATTTTCTTCATTACAGTAAGTGTAACTTCTGTTTCCTGACAAAATGTAGTAGACACATTTTACCCTATACTTAAAATCCCTTGACAAACTACATGGGGAAAGCATCAGAAGACACTGAAAATTCAAGGAAAGGAAGGTTGTCTGTCTAGGGACCTTGGGACTTGAGGAATGACTCAGAGGTGAATTCCCTATTTCTTTTTTTCCTCTTATACATCCTGGTTTGGGTGCCATAAAAGCTCACAAACCAGAAGTAACTAACACAGAAAAATTAAAATAAAACAAGATAAGCCTTCTCTCTGCACAAAAGATTGGAAGAGTGGGCAAACTTGCAGGGCAGAACCTTTCTGTCAATACTAGCCCTACTCAGGTGACGAACACAATAAAACATGTGCTTTCACCAACCCCACTATGCATGTCATCAGGGCTAGGATTATGTGAGCAGAGCCCTGTTTACCATCTCAGTTTATCACTTACAAGGCAAGGCTCCTCTCCCTCCTGAAAGATAGGCATCAACAGAGTCTATGCATAAGCATTGCCCTGACTACCCTCTTGGCCAGAGGTAATAATATGGCTCTGCATATCAGCAGATGGACACTTTCAGAAGCTGTGTGTGTGAGAAGAGCCCTCGATATCATCTTGTTCCAGCAATTATGAATCAGTTTCCCTTCTCCTCCAAACTGGCAGCATCTGCAGAGGCTATGTGTATGAACACAGCCCTGATTACCATCCCAGCAATAATAAGTAACAGATATAAACAGGATCCACAGTTTCATAGAATAAAATTCAAGTTGTCCAAGATGCAATTGAAAATCCTTTGTCATATCAAGAACCAAGAAAATCTTATCTAGAATAAAAAAAGATAATTGACAGATACCAACACCAAGATGGTACACATATTAGCATTTTCTGACAAGAAAATTGATACTACCATCCTAGAAATGGTACAATGATCAATTACAAACAATCTTGAAACAAATAAAAAGTCTCGGTAAATAAATGGAAAATATGAAAAACTGAGGAATAGAAATTTTAGAACTGTAAAACTCAACTGAAAAATTTAAAAAGCTCATTAGAGGAACTCAATAGCAGAATGAAAATGACTGAGGAAAAAGTCAATGAATTTAAAGCTATATCAATATAAATTATCCTGTCCAAATATCAGAGAAATAGATAAAAAAAATAAAATAAACAAGGCTTCAGGTAACCTTGACACAATAGCAAAAAGATCTAATATTCATACAATTTAGAGGCTCAGAAAGTGAGGAGAGAGTTTAACTGAAAAAAGATCCAAAGAATATTGAAAAAAATAATGGTTGAAAACATCCAAAATTTGGCAAAAGACGTAAACCTTCAAAATAAAAAGCTGAGTAAATCCTAAAAAGGAGAAACTCAAAGTAATCCACACCCAGACACATCATAATAAACCTTTTGATAACTAAAGACAAAGAAAGACTCTTGGAAGCATCCAGAGAGAAATGGCACATTACCTGTAGGGGATCTATTCAAGTGACAGCAAATTTCTCACTTGGAGGTCATAAGAGAGTGGCACAATATTTTTCAAGTACTGAAAGAAAAGAACAGAACCCACAAAATTCTATTTCTAGAGAATACAGACTTCATGAATGAAGGTGAAATAAAGACATTTTCAAATCAAGAAAAAAAAACGTTGCCAGCAGACCTGCAGTAAAAGAATTGCTGAAGGAATTTTTTCAAAGAAAAGATTCTTTCAAAGAAAGGAAATGATAGAATGAAATTTGGAACATCAAGAATAAAAAAGAGACTTCTGGGAAGATGGTGGAAAAGAAAAGACTGAGTTCACCCATGCTCTGTGGAACAATTAGAGTAGTGACAGAAAAATGACCAAGAGAGCAGTTCCAGGATGCAAGTGACCAGAGCGGGTCTTTTACACTATATAGAGAGGTTTTGGATGAAAAAGAAGAGAAATTGGGATGGAGAGAATGGGGTGAGTGTGCTCAATCACAACTCTACAGGTGCAGGTGGCAGCATGCAAGAAGGAGCAGGTTCCAAAGGAGCATGGCCAGCCTCTGCAGACTTGGTTTGCCTGTGCAAAGACTTTCCAGCCTGTGTACAGTGCCTGCCCCTGACTCCTGAGACAGGCTGTTGTGGGTACCTGGTTTTTGGCAGAGATTGGGGGCCCTCCTTTTGGGAGGAAGGGGAGATACAGAGTGGAGCCAGTCTGACAATTGGCTAGTGAAAGAGACTTGTTGGGTCCCATAACAGCCTCCCTTTCCTCACAGAGACCCAGAACCTTCAGATGCTCATGGGTAGAGAGGCACATCCAAGGAAGTGAGCCAAGCTATGCCACATGGCCAGATTTTTCTGGGTTGGCTGAGGGCAGGGGCATTTGAAATACTCAGTCCCATAGGTCATCCAAAGTGGGAGCCTGGTGACCACAAGACTCTTTGCATCCACAAGTGGAATCTCTGCTGAGGTGCACACTGCCTACCAATAGGGGTTGGTGGCTTTCAGTACACACTGACACCAGCAACCTTGGCTGAAATTGCACTGGGTCTCCATCCTGCTCAGCTGACGAGGAGAAGTGGGCCTGAGGGGAAGAGGTGCCCAAAAGTGCCATCTGCTGGGAAGTCACAGACAGTGTAGTCTGTCAAACTGCCTATTTGTCTAACTTTCAACAGATTATCAAGTAGTGTTGCATCTCCTGCATGAGCTCTGGGCCTTGGTTTGGTGGGAAATTACTAATAAAATAAGAGCAAGAGGATAGCTTCAATGCAGACCCAAGCAAATGCAAAACCTTGGACAAGCGAGGGAAATCAACTTTCTAAATGATCTTATCAGATAATCAAATACCTCAAAGCCAACAGAAAATCACAAAGAACATGAAGATGCAGGCAGATATGGCCCAGCCAAATGACCAAATTAAAACATTGGAGGAAACACAGAATTTGGAACAACTAATAAAAGACATTTGTATAAATCTCCTAAATAAATTCAATGGGTTGGCTAAAGACAATGGGTTGGCTAAAGGATATCAAGAAGATACAGGAAGAGCGTAAGGAAGAATTTGAAAGAATAAATAGAAAAATAACAATATCACAGAAAGACAGTGTAGACAAAATTTAAAATATACTAGAGACACACAATAGCATATTTGAGGAGGCAGAAAAAACAATAAATAAAGTAGAAGGACAACTGGAATAGAATGTACAAGAGAACAAATGGCAAAAAAGATGGAAAATTGAAATTATATCTTCAGGAAATGTTGGACAAAACAAAGCACACACTTATAAGAAACACTGGTGTCCAAGATGGAGAATAAGGGCTAGGAAGATTAGTTGAGGAGATAATGGGGAAAAACTTCTCAACCTTTATAAAAGACGTCAGTATGCAAATCAAAGAAGCCCAATGAACCCCAAGTAGAATAAACCCAAATAGACCCACTCCAAGACACATCCTAATAAGACTCAAATGCTGAAGAGAATGTAAGTCTTAACATATCAATGATTGTGTTAAATGTAAATGGCATAAATACAGCAGGTAATATAGTGATTGGCAGAGATTTTTTTAAAATGGTGTATATAGGAAACTATATGCTGTATATAGGAAACTCATTTCCAAGATGCTGATATAGATAAGACAAAATTAAATGGATGTAAAAAGACACAACATATAAACACTAATCAAAAGAAACCTGGAATGGCTAAACTAATATTATATACGGTAGACTTAAGAGGCAAGAAAATTGCCTGTGACAAAGAGGTATATTACATAATGACAAAAGAGACAGCCCATCACCATAACATAACAATCCTAAATGTGTATTAGCAAATAGTGGAGCTTCAAAATACTTGAAGCAAAATTTAACAGAAGTGAAAGGAGAAACAGACTCCCAATTATACTTGGGGATTTCAATCCTACTCTCTCAATAAGTGATAGAAACATTACACAGAAAATCAGCAAGGATGTAGAAGAACTGAACTGACTTTTCCCAACAACAGCAGAATTCACTTTTTTTTCAAGCCTATTGTAGCAGTTACAAAGATAGATGATATTCTTGGCTATAAAAAAAAACCTCAACAATTTAAAAGAAGTAAGATCATATACGGTATGATCTCTTGTCATAATTGAATCAGACTAAAACTCCATAATAGGAAAAGAACAAGTAAATGTCTAAATACTTGGAAATTAAACCACACATTTCTAAGCAATCTAAAGGTCAAAGAAGTCTCAAGGGAAGTGAAAAAACAACATAGAACTAAATGAAAAAAATTCAGCATATCAAAACTTGTGAAATATAGTTAAAATAGTGCATAAAGGAAAATTTATAACATTAAATATTTATAATAGAGAAAATAAAGGCTTCAAATAATCTAAGCTTCTATTTCAACAAAGTAGAAAAAGAAGATAAACCGCAAAGCAAGGAGACATAAGAAAGTGATAAAATTAGAATAGAAATAAATGAAATTGAAACCAAAATCAATGCAAAAATGAATGAAAATTAAATTTGAGTCATCAGAATGAACAATAAAATTGATAAACCTCTAGAAAGATTGACAAAGAAAAAATGAGAAGCCAGAATTTACTAATGTTAGGAATGAAAAAGGATATCATTATGGACATTATAGATATTAAAAGGATAATAAGGGGATACTACAAAGAACTCTACACATGTAAATTCAACTGTGGTTGAATCGCACAAAAAAAGAAAATTAAAAACTAATATCTCTCATGAACATAGACGCAAAAATTTTCAACCAAATATTAACAAATCAAATCCAGCAATATATAAAAAGAACTGTATGCCACAAGAGAGGTGGTTTACTCCAGGAATGCAAGTGTTGTTCAGTATTACACAATCAATCAATGTGAAGCCACTATATGAACTGCTTGATATAAAATAGCACATGATTGTGTTAATTGATTTGTTAATTGCAGAAAAAGCATTTAACAAAATCCTGCCTCAATTTATGAGAAAAAAACTCTCAGAAACTAGGAATTTAAAGAAACTTTCTCACCGATAAAGGTTATTTGAAAAAAAATCTATGGTTAGCATCATACTAAAATCTGGGACAAGGCAAGGATGTTTGCCCTAATCATTCTTATTTAACTCAGTAGTACCAGTCTTAGCCTAGTCAATAATGCAAGAAAAGGATATAAAAGTTCTAGAGATTAGAAAGCAATAAATAAACTCTTCCTATCTGCAGATGATATGATTGTCTATGTCGAAACACTTCAAGGAATCTACAGGAAAATATGAGAACTAATAAGTAAGTTTAGCAAGGTTAAACCACAAAACTTAATCTCATGTTTATATACTAACAAGGAACTATTGGAAACTAAAACTAAAAACAATACTATTTATAATTATCTCAAAATATGAACACCTAAGTATACATTTAACAAACATGTGCAGAAACTATGTGCTAAAAATTGCAGAATTTTGTTGAAATAAATCAACAAAGATTTCAATAAATGGAAAGACAACACCATGCTCATGGACTAAAAATTTCAACATAGTAAGGATGTGAATTCTCCCCAAATTGATCTATAGATTCAAAGAAATTCCTATCAAACTCTCAATAGTATTTTTATAGATATGCACTAGTTTATTTTAAGATCTATATGGAAAAGCAAAGGAATTAGAATATCTAAACCAATATTGAAAAGAAAAATAAAACTGGAGGAGTCACGCTTCCCAATTTTAAGACTTACTATATATCTAGCAAATAACAGACAGTGTAGTATTGGTGGAGGAATAGATATACGGACCAATGTAACAGAATAGAAAACCCCCAAACAGAGCCACACAAATACATCCAATTGATTTGGGGGGAAGGTGCAAAAGCAGTTCAATGGAAGAAGAATAGTCTGTCAACAAGTGGTGTTGGAACAAATTGGGCATCAATAGGTAAAAAAATCTCACACTTTATACAAAAATAACCAAAATGGAACATATATATAAATATAAAATGTAAAACTGTAAAATTTATAGGAAAGAACATCAGAAAAATCTTTGTTACATAGGGCGTTATTGGACATTACATCAAAAAACCACCCATAAAGGAAAAAAAATCAACTAAATGGACCCCAGCAAAATTTAAAATGTTTGCTCTGTGAGATGAAGAGATTGAAAAGAAAAGCCAGGGACTGGGAAAAAATATTTGCAAATCACATAACTGAGAAAGGATTCACATACAGAAGATGTAAAGAAAACATACAATACAATTAGAAAAAGGACAAAAGACTTGGACACTTGACAAAAAAAGGTATATGAATGGAAACTAGGCACATGAGAAATGTTCAACATCATTAACCATTAGGGAAATTCAAATTAAAACCACAATGAGAAACCAGCACCCACCTAGTAGAATGGCTAAAAAAAAGTGACACAAAGAGCTGGTGATGATATGGAGAAACTGGATCACTTACATATTTCTGGCAGGGAAGTAAAATTGCATAGCTACTCTGGAAAACAGTTTGGCTGTTTCTCCAAAAGTTAAACATGCATTTACCACATAATCCAGCAATCACAGCTCTGGGCATTTATCCTGGAGAAATGAAAATTTTTGTCCATGCAATACTTGTACACAAACATAAATAGCATCTTTGTGGGTAACATCCAAAACTGGAAAAAAACCCAAATGGGTTACTAAATAAACAAACTGATATATCCATACCATGGATTACTACTACACAGCCATAAACAGGAGTGAACTACTGATATATGCAACAACTTAGTTGTTATGGTGAGGGTCATTATGCTGAGTGAAAATGCCAATCTCAATAGATAACGTACTGTATGATTCCATTTATATAACATTCTCAAAATGACATAATTCTCGAGAAGAAAAACAATGGTTGCCAGGGGGATTAAAGGAGGGAGTGGAAGGTGCAACTGTAAAGAGGTAACATAGAAGAGCTCTTCTTTGGTGACAGAACAATTCAATGTCTTGATTGTGGTGGTGGTTGTATAAATCTATACGTGTGATTAAATTTCATAGAACCATACACACAAACACACACAAATGAGTGTTCATAAAAACTTGTAGAATCAGAATAAATCTAGTTCATTGTACTATGCCAAATGTCAATTACTTGGTTTTAATAATGTGCTATAGTTTTGTTTTGTACTTTTTGTATGCTGTATGGCAGGGGTCACATTTCATTCTTTTTCCATATGAGTATCCCCTTATTGCAGCACCATTTATTGCATTCTTGTTTGGTGGTTTTTCATTTGTTTGTTTGCTTGTTTATTTGGGAAGTGCATGGGCCAGGAATCGAACCTGGGTCTCCCGCATGGTAAGTGAGAATTCTACCACTGAACTACCCTTGCACCCCCAATGTGTTATAGTTTTGTAAGATGTTACCATTGGGGGAAACTGGTTCATGGGTGTGGAACTTCTCTGTGGCATGCTTGCAAGTTTTTTGTGGGTTTATAATTATCACAAAATAAAAAGTTTTAAAAATTATTCTTTCTGATGTAAACTTTTATATTTTCCCCTGTTTGTGAGGATGCATTTTCTTTATTTTCATATCAAAAAAAAGTTTTTTAAAGTAAATGGAGATACTTTTATGTGATGGTATTGTCTTAAACAACAGAGTTTTCAGGAATTAATCAGTCATTAAACAAGAGATGGAGGCATCTCTTTTGATGAACTGACCCTTATGATCCAGAATCTGTAGCATTTTTGATATATCCATGTCACACAGGTAATTTTTTTACAAGTAATTCTGTTAGAACTCTATATAGAAATTGTTCAACCCTGTTTCACTTAACTTTTGCTGCATAACAAATCACTGACATTAGTATTTCATTACTGTTGTAAAAAATTACCACACATTTTGTGACTTAAAACACCCCCATTTATTAGCTCCCAGTTCTGTAGGTCAGAGTCCAGCACTGCATGGGATGCTTGGAATGGTTGGATTGCTGGGGCACACCATCTTTCATCCTCCAGAAGGGTAGTTCAGGCTAGTACACATGCTTGCCAAAGAGTTTCCAGCAACAAGAGAATGAATGCGTCAATGCTCAAGATTTTCCTAATGTCCCATTCGTCAAAGCAAGCCACATGTCAAGCCAAAATTCCAGAGGTGGACAAACAGACTTCCTCTTTTGAGGGAGGAGCTGTAAGAGAATTTATGGTCACTTTTTGCAATCTACCCCAAACCTCTGGATAATGGCAAAATTTACCGTGAGCAATATGTGATTCAGTGAAATCTTGATACAACCAAATTATTGGATAGTTCCTAGAACTTTATCTTAATGGGATTTGACTAGTATTAATTGTTCCCACATAAATTATATAGCAGCATAGCTTCTAACTTGAAATATACTAATTCCCTCGCTCTTCAGCTTCATTTAAAAATAAATTTTATTAGAGAAGCTGTGATTTTACAGAACAATCATGCATAAAATACAAGATTCCAATACACCACCCCACAAAAAACACCTTGCATCTATGTGGAACATTTGTAACAATTGATACCAGCACATTTTTATAAATGTACTATTAATTAAAGTCCATGCTTTAGTTTAAGGTTCACAGATCATGTAGTGTAGTTCCACAGATATAAAAAAATTATTCTGTTACCTTACATATAATTTAAAATTTCCCCTTTTATTCATATACAGATATATATTTCAGTGTTGTTAATTGCATTCACGAAGTTGTGCTACCATCCCCACCATCCGTTACTGAAACATTTCCATCATTACAAATAAGAACCCTGTACATTTTAAGCCTTAACTTCAAATTCCCTATCCCCACCTTTCCCTTGTTAATCTACATTCTAGATTCTGACTCTGTGCATTTGCTTATTCTAACTGTTTGAAAACAGTGAGATCATACAACATTTGTCTTTTGGTGTCTGGCTTAGTTCACGCAACAGGATGTCTTCAAGGTGCTTCTACGTTGTCACGTGTGTCAGGATTTCGTTCCATTGTTTTATATACTACATTTTGTTTATCCATTCATCGAATGATGGACACTTGGGTTGCTTCTGTCTTCAGGCAATTGGGAATAGTCTCACTATGAACATCAGTGTGAAGATATCTGTTCAAGGCCCTGCTTTCAATTCTTTTGGGTATATACCTAATAGTGAGATTGCCAGGTCATATGGTAGCTTTCTGAAGAACTGCCAAACTGTCTTCCACAGCAGCTGCACCATTGTACATTGCCACCAACAATGAATGAGTGTTCCTATTTCTCCACATCCTCCCCAGAACTTGTTATTTTCTGTTTTTTAATAGCAGCCATTCTAATGGGTATGAAATGGTATCTCATTATGGTTTTGATTTGTATTCCCTTGATGGCTAATGATGTTGTTCATCTTTTCATGTGCTTTCTAGCCATTTATAGATATCTTCTTTGAAGAGATATGTGTTCAAGATTTTGCCCATTTTTAAATTGGGATGTTTGTCTTTTTGTTGTTAGGTTGAAGGACATCTTTATATATTCTGGGTATTAATCCTTTATTGGTTATGTGGCTTCCAAATATTTTCTTCCATGTGTACGTTGTCATCTTACTTTCATGACAAATTCTTTTAAGGATCAAAAGTTTTTAATTTTGATGAGGTGCCATTTATTTATTTTTTCTTTTGTTGCTTATCCATTGCCTAATACAAGATCCTGAAAATACTTCGCTACATTTTCTTCTAGCTCTTATATAAAGTCTAGCTCATATATAAAGGTTTTTGATTCATTTTGAGTTGATTTTTGTATATGGTGTGACGTAGGGATTCTCCTTTTTTTTGGAAAGGGAGATCCAGTTTTTCTAGCATCATTTGTTGAAGAGGCTATTCATTCCCAATTGAGTGGTCTTTTCCACCTAGTCAAAAATTAGTTGGGATTCCCGGTGCCTGCCCAAGTTAAAAAATAATAATAATTGGCCATAAATATGAGGGTTGATTTCTGAGCTCTCAATTCTGTTTCATTGTCTTATATCTTTGTGCCATTACCATATTGTTTTGATAACTGTGTCTTTGTAACGAGCTTTAAGATCAGAAAGTGTGAGTCCCTCAACTTCATTTTTCTTTTTCAAGATGGCTTTAGCTATTCTGGGCCCCTTACCCTTCCATATAAATTTGCTGGTTGGCTTTTCTTGTTATACAAAGTTTTTTGGAATTTTGTATTGAATATATAAATTGCTTTTGGTATTATTGACATCTTAATGATATTTAGTTTTCCAATCCATGGACATGAAATATCCTTCCATTTATTTTGGTCTTCTTTAATATCTTTTAACAATGTTTTGTAGTTTCCTGTGTACCAATCCTTTACATCCTTGGTTAGATTTATGCCTAGATTTTTTATTTTATTTTTGTTATTATGAATGAAATGTTTTCTTGATTTCTTCTTCCAATTCTTCATTGCTTATGTACAGAAACACCAATTATTTTTGAGTGTTGATCTTGTACCCCACCACTTTGCTGAATCCACTTATTAGCACTAGCTCTTGTGATTTTATCAAGACTTTCTGTATATAGGATCATATCATCTGCTAATAGCAAAAGTTTTACTTCTTTTCCAATTTGGATGCCTTTTATTGTTTCCTTGCCTAATTGCTGTGGGAAAAACTTCCAGTAAGATGCTGAATAACAGTGGTGACAGTGAGCAGCATTAGAGTTAAGTCTCCTTAATCTTGGTAGAATTACCCTGTGAAGCTATGTGGTCCTGGGCTTTTCTTTCTTAGGAAGTTTTTTATTACTGATTCAATCTCTTTACTAGTAATTGCTTTGTTGAGATATTCTGTTTCTTCTAGAATCAAAGTAGGGAGTTTGTGTGTTTCTATGAATCTGTCTATTTCATCAAGATTATCTAATTACTGGAATATAAGTATTCATTGTATCTTCTTATAGTCCTTTTTATTTTGGCAGGGTCAGTAGTAATGTTCCCTTTTCATTTCTGATTTTTGTTATGTATCCTCTCTCTTTTTTCCCTTGTCAGTCTAGCTAAAGGTTTGTCAATTTTATCAATCTTTTCAAAGAAACAATTTTTGGTTTTCCCAATTCTCTCTATTTTTTTCTATTTCATTTATGTCCACTCTAATCTTTTTTATTTCCTTCCTTCTGCTCAGTTTGGGTTTAATTTGCTCTTCTTTTTCTAGTTCTTCCAATTTTGAAGTTAGGTCTCTGAATTGAGGAGTTTCTTCTTTTTAATGTTAGTGTTTAGAGCTATAAATTTCCTTTTCAGCACTGCTTTTGCTGCATCCTGTAAGTTTTGTTATGTTGTATTTTCATTTTTATTCACCTCAATGTATTTCTTCATTTTGTTTCTTATTTCCTATTTAACCCATTGGTTATTTAAGAGCATGTTTATAATTTCCATGCATTTGTGAATTGTCCATTTCTCCTTCTGTTATTGATTTTTAGTTTCATTTCATTGTGGTCAGAGAATTTACATTGCATGATTTCAATATTTTTCAATTTATTGAGACTTGTTTTGCAGCCCAATATATGATCTATCCTAGAGAATGAACCATGTGAACTTGAGAATGTATATTCTGTTTTTCATCTTCTATATATGTCTGTCAGGTCTTGTTGGTTTAGTATATGATTTAGGTCCTATACTCCCTTATTGATCTTCTGACTTGATTTTCTATCCATTATTGAGAGTGGTATGTTAAAGTCTCCTACTACTTATGTAGAACCATCAATTTCTCCCTTAAAATCTATCGGTATTTGCCTCATATATTTTGGGGCTCTGCTATTAGGAGCATATATATTTATAATTGTTACATCTTCTTGTTGTATTATCCCCTTTATTAGTATATAATGACCATCCTTGTCTCTTGTAACTGTTTTTGACTTACAGTCTACTTTTATTTGATATTAGTATAGCCATTTCAGCTCTCTTTTGGTTCTACTTTCAACGTATACTTTTTCCCATCCTTTCACCCTCAACCTATTTGTATCCTTGACTTTAAGGTGAGCCTCTTGCAGACAGCATCTAGTTGGGTCACAGGTTTCTTTTTCCCCATTCTGTCCATCTCTGCCTTTTGACTGAAGAGTTGATTTTGTTAAATTTAAAGTTACTACTGATAAAACCGGACTTTCTTCTGCCATTTTGCTATTTAGCCTTTGTAAGTCTTATGCCTTTTTTGTTCCTCATTTCTGTTATACTTTTATATGTATTTGCTTTTGTGTATTGAAATTTATTGAGTGCCTTCTCACATCTATCTGGATATATTTTTCATCTGCTTTCCTTGTGGTTTCCATAAGTTTAAAATTTAACATCCTAAATATGTAACAGTAATATTTGTTTTGATACCAACTTAACCTCAATAGCATGCACGTATACTTCTTGCACACCCCTCTGTCCCCCTCCATATTTTGTACTTATTACCACTTATATCTTTGTTCATCGTATTTCCAAAAATATCAATTTATCATTACATTTCATACGTTTGCATTTTAGCATCTGTAGGAAATAACAAGTATCGTTATATACCAAGCAATATTATACGATAATACTGGCATTATTATATTATATGCTAACACAGGTATGTGCTTCTTTTTTTTTTTTTTTTTTATACATGGGCAGGCACCGAGAATCGAACCCGGGTCCTTGGGCATGGCAGGCAAGCACTCTTACCTGCTGAGCCACAGTGGCCCGCCCAGATATGTGTTTCTTAAAGATATTTTTAATCACTGTCTATTGTCCTTTCCTTTCTGTTTGAAGAACTCTCCTTAGCATTGCTTGCAGGACTGGTCTAGTGGTGATGAACTCCCTCAGCTTTTGTTTATCTGAGAATGTCTTAATCACTCCCTCATTTTTGAAAGAGAGTCTCACTGGTATAAAATCTTTGGCTGGAAGTTGTTTGCCTCAGTTCTTTAAGTATTTCAACCCACTTCCTTCTTGCCTCTGTGGTTTCTGATGAGAAATCAGAACTCAATCTCATTGGGACCCCATTGTAATAACAGGTTGCTTTTCTCTTGCAGGTTTCAGAACTCTCTCCTTGTCCTTTGCATTTAATGTAGTCAGTATATGACAGGGTGTGTTTTTCTTCATGTTTATCCTGCTTGGTGATTTGTGAGCTTTTAGGATGTACAATAATTTCTTATGCTAAGTTTGGGAAGTTCTTTGTCATTATTTTTTTCTTACTATTCCTTCTGCCACTTTCTTCTTTCTTCTTCTGGAACACCCATAATGTGTATATTGGTGTGCTTGATGCTGTCTAATAACTGTCTCGGGCTATTTTCAATTTTAATATTTCTTTTTCCTTTCTGCTCCTCAGCCTTATTCATTTCAAACGCCATGTCTTCAAGTTCACTGATTCTTTCTTCTGCTAGCTCCAATACAATCGTTCTAAATTTTTTAATATTTTTATTGAGCTATCTTCACATACATATAGACCATCTGTTTTAGTTTGCTAAAGCTGCCAGAATGCAACCACCAGAGATGGATCGGCTTTTAATAAGGGGATTTATTTAGTTACAAATTCATAGTTCATCAGAGGAAAGGCACCTAGCTTTCATCTGGGTTTCTCTGTTATATGGGAAGACACATGGTGACATCTGCTGAACTTCTCTCCTGGTTTCTGGGTTCCAATGGCTTTCCCAAGGGCTATTCCTTTCTGCATCTCCAAATGCCTGGGCTGAGTTGTGAGTGCTGAGATGAGGTATGCTGAGCTTTTCAGCTCTCTTCTGACCTCTCTCTTTTAAGCCTCCAGCTAATTAAATTAAATCTCATTCATTGTGGAAGGCACTCCACTTAGCTGATCACAAATATAATCAGCCATAGAAGAATTTCACATACTGATGATTTAAATCCATATGAACAGAACAATGGGGCATCACCACCTGGCCAAATTGACACCTGAACCTGACTCACATGTCCACACCTTGTCAACGTGGCAACTATACACCCCACCTTAATCCATACTTAATCTCTAAATAGAAAACAATAACAGCACTATTTTTTTGCCTAATGTGGTAGTTAGATTCAGGTGTCAACTTGGCTAGGTGAAGGTGCCTAGTTCTATTGCTATGGAAATGAGCCAAAAGCATGTGAACCTCATCTGTTCCTGATTACATCTGCAGTCGGCTAGGAGCCGTGCCTGCTGCAATGAATGGTTTGACTTAATTGGCTGGTGTTTAAATAAGAGAGCTCAACGTATACCTCATCTCAGCACTCGCAGCTCAGCCCAGGCCTTTGGAGATACAGAAAGAAATCATCCCAGGGAAAGTTGTTGGAAACCAGAGGCCTGTAGAGAAGGCTAGCAGAGATCACCCTGTGCCTTCCCATGTAAGAACCTCAGTTGAAAGTTAGCTGCCTTTCCTCTGAAGAAATATATGTTAACTAAATAAATTCCCTTTCATTGAAAGCCAATCCATCTCTGGTGTGTTGCATTCTGGCAGCTAGCAAACTAGAACACCTAACAATGATCATCTGTCCTGCATACAATGCACTATCTTTCCATATACCAAATGTATTCGTCTCAACATAATATCACAAAAGTCTTAAATAATTTCAGTAAAATAAAATACAATACCAACTCAAAAATAGTACAAAATCTCATCAAAGTTATTTATAGGTATGGTCTGTTCTACAGCAAAATTCTCCTCTGGCTGTGGGCCTGTGAACTTAGAGCAAATTATCTGCTTCCAATATACAAAGAAGGAACAGTCATAGGATAAACAATCTCATTGCTGTAGGGAGAAATTGGAAGGAAAACAGGGGTCACCAGTTCTAAACAAGTCTGACAACCTGGAGGGCAAATTCCTTTAGATTTCAAAATCTGAGAATCATTTATCCTTGGGGCTTTAGAAAGTGACAGACCCACCATATCCAAGGGCCTACACAGTAGCTTTGCTTCTCCAAACACTGGAGTGCTTACAATCTTGGGGGACATTGGGAAGACCAACTTTTTCTTAGATCCACCCTCTCCAAGCTTTGGGATAGCACCTGGGATCTCTGCCATCTCTGGGGCACATACTTAACCCCTTCAGGACAATGAAAAGGCAGCCAGGCTCCCCCAATCGTCAATTTATGTGCCCCACCCTCTCCAATGCTTGGGGTGGCATAACTCTTCCTGAGCAACGAAGCAGAAGGATCACCCTTTACTTTCTTGTCAAACTCACCTTCTCGACATATATGGGGGGTGGGTTTGTTGTCCTGGCTCAAGGTTTCCTGACTTTAGACTTTAGATTCCATGGTTCTGCCTCTGAAGTTATTTTTCCCTCAGTTTGTCCAATTTCTGTACCTTTGAGTCCAGATTGGCAGTGGTTCCCTTTATATAGATCCCACCAAACTCTTGTTGGTATTTTCAGCTCTATGCTGGGATCATGCCCACCAGACAAAAGGTCTTCCAGCAAATCCCTTCTGGATAACTCCACCTCAAATCTTCACTTGTCTTGGAATGGCTGATTGCTTCCATGTTTGGTTAAATCTTCACGGGTTCACTACTCTCTGGGGTCTCCCTTTCTGAACACCCAGACTTTTCCAGACCATCAATTTCCGATTTCTTTATATTCAAGAGTTAAGTTTTCAATTTTTCTCCTCCCTGTCATATTTCACTATAAGCTGCAAGGAGTAGTCAGACTACATTTCCCACATTTCTACCAAGAGTCTCTTCAAAGCAATTCAGGCTTTCTCTATCAAGCTCCTCACAATTACTCCAAAATCATCCTCTTATCCATTTAAAAAATAATTCCAACATGCTTGGTATTTGCAAACTGCAGCAGCACCCCACTCCCACTACCAAAATCTATTTTAGTTTGCTAAAACTGCCAGAATACAACATACCAGAGATGGATTGGCTTTTAGTAAGGGAATTTATTTAGTTACAAATTCATAGTTCTTCAGAGGAAATGTACCTAGGTTTCATCTGAGTTTCTCTGTCACATGGGAAGGCACATGACAATGACTGCTGGCCTTCTCTCCTGGCTTCTGGGTTCCAATGGCTTTCCCTGGGGAAATACATATAGAAAGATTCCTTTCTGTATCTCCAAACATCTTGGCTGAGCTCCAAGTGCTGACATGAGGTATGCTAAGCTTTTCAGCTCTCTTCTGACCTATCTCTTTTAAGCCTCCAGCTAAATAAATTAAACCTCACTCACTGTGGAAGTCACTCCCTTTAGCTGCCCGCAAATGTAATCCACCAGAGATGAATTTCACATACTGATGATTAAGTTCACAGCAACAGAACAATGGGGTGTCACAACCTGACCAAGTTGACACCTGAACCTAACTATCATACCATCCAAGGTCTTCAATCAATGGTGTAAAATCAATGGCTCACAATATCATCACATAGTTGTGTATTCATCATCATGATCATTTTTAGAACATTTGCATCACTCCAGAAAAAGAAATAAAAATAAAAAAGCAAAAAAACCACACATCTCATACCACTTACCCCACCCCATTGACCACTAGAATTTCATTATACCCAATTTTTTTACCCCTTATCCCCCCATTACCTATTTTTTTGTCCTTATTTTTTTTTTACTCATCTCTCCATACCCTGGATAAAAGGGGCATCAGAGACAAGGTTTTCACCATCACATAGTCATATCGTAAAAGCTTTATAGTTATACAATTATTTTCAAGAATCAAAGCTACTGGAACACAGTTCAACAGTTTTACATACTTCCCTCTAGCCACTCCAATATACTATAAACTAAAAAAAGGGATGTCTATATAATGCATAAAAATAACCTCCAGGATAATCTTTCATCTCTAAAATCTCTCAGCTACTGAAACATTATTTTGTCTCATTTATCTCTTCCCCCCTTTGGTCAAGAAGGCTTTCTCAATCCCATGATGCTGTGTCCCGGTTCATCCTTAGTGTCTTGTCCCATATTTTCAGGGAGATTTATATGCCCTGGGAGTCATGTCCTACTTAGAGTGGAGGGCAGTGAGTTCACCTGCTGAGTTGACTTAGAGAGAGAGGCCATATCTGAGCAACAAAAGAGGTTCTCTGAGGGTGATTCTTAGATTTAATTATAAGTATGATTAGCTTCTCCTTTAAGAATAGGTTTCATGGGGTTGAACCCCAAGATCGAGGGCTCAGCCTATTGAATTGGGTGTCCCCACTGCTTGTGGTCATATTAGGAATTCCCCAGATTAGGAAGTTTAATATTTCCTTTTTTATCCCCCAAGGGGATTTTGAAAATACTTTTTATTCTCTGCCCAAATTACTTTCAGATATATCGGGGCATCACATTAACCTGTACAAATCAACAAGATTTCGTGTAGTTCTCAAGATTCCATGTAATTATGGTTCTCAAGTAAACTGGCCATTCAAGTTAAATTAGATAATGCACTATGCAAAATACAAGTTTTGCACCAAACAATCATCTTTCTTTTTGGTCTCACACAGAAGTTGAAGTTTTAAAATATGGACGATATCATCTTTTACCCTGTACTCTAATTTACCTTAGTCATATCCTTGATCAGCTTCATTCATAACTATAGCCTAAGTCTGATCACTTTTTCAACTTTTTGAACAACTCTTGTATGTGGTAATGCTGACTTTCATAGCTTCAGTGCTCTAACTCTGTGTCTCAGCTTTCACAAAAATACCCTTAGTTTTAGAGAACAACCGCATTATACACAAATGCCTTAGTACCTCAAAATTTAGAAATAACAGTTACAACTCTGGAATAAATGTGACTGCTGTAAGAGCTCACAATCTAGGAACCTTTACAATAGGCCCCAACCTGATAACCCATGTTTTCAACTTCAATTCTCTGAGTTTGTATATTATAGTCCATAGAGTGAGGCATGATAATATTTGTCTTTTTGTTTCAGACATTTCATTCAACATACTGTCCTTAAGGTTCATTCACCTAGTTGCATGCCTCACAACATCATTCCTTCTTACAGCTGCTCAGTAGTCCATTGTATGTATACAACACAGTTCCCACTTCCATTGCTCAGTCATTGTACCCTTAGGCCACCTCCATCCATTGCAAATCACCATAAATGCCAGCTTAGAAATGTCCATTCATGTCTTCACTCTCAGTTCCTCCAGTTATATACCTAGCAATGGAGTTGCAGGATTGTGGCAATGTTATTGTTGACTGTAGACCCTAGTTTGCATTGGTTGTACTTTTTCCTGTATACCATCTGTGGTAGTTAGATTCAGTTGTCAACTTGGCCAGGTGAACATGCCTAGTTCTGTTGCTGTGGACATGAGCCAATGGTATGTGAACCTCATCTGTTGCTGATTTACATCTGCAGTCAGCTAGGAGGCATGCCTGCTGCAATGAATGATGTTTGACTTAATTGGCTGGTGCTTAAATGAGAAGGCGCAATGTAGCACAGCCCAAGCAGCTCGGCATACCTCATCTCAGCACTCACAGCTTAACCCAGGCCTTTGGAGATGCAGAAAGGAATCACCCCGGGGGAAGTTGTTGGAACCCAGAGGCCTGGAGAGAAGACCAGCAGAGATTACGCTGAGCCTTCCCATGTAAGAAAGAACCTCAGATGAAAGTTAGCTGTCTTTCCCCTGAAGAACTAGCAAAATAAATCCCCTTTTATTAAAGGTCTGTCCGTCTCTGGTGTGTTGCATTCCAGCAGCTAGCAAACTAGAAAATGGTAACTAGAACACCATTCCATTTTCAACACCTTGCGATGTTGACATTCATTTGTTTTCCCCCTTGCAAAAATGTTTTGATATTTGTACATTTAATCACCATCATTGCCCACTCTAGGCATTCCTAAGTCATACTGTCTCAGTCCTTATTCTCTATCTTTCCTTCTGGTGTTATACATGCCGCCAACCCTTCTACCTCAACCCTACTCACATTCAGCTTCATTCAGTGTACTTATTTTATTGTCCTACCATAAGATAGTATAGTACTATTCATTTCTGAATTTTTACAACCAGTCCTGTTGCACATTCTGTATTCCTTCACCACCAAATGCTCAATCTCTACCCTATTTCTATCTCCTGATAACCTGTGTTCTTAACTTCAACTCTGAAAGTTCACCCATCAATGCTATTTCATATTGGTGAGACCATTTAGTATATGTCATTTTGTTTCTGGCTAATTTCTCTCAGCACAATGTCTTCAAGGTTCATCCATGTTATTTACATGCATCATGACTTTGTTCTGTCTTACAGCTGTGTAATATTCCACTGTATGTATATATCACAGCTTATTTAGCCACTTGTCCATTGATGGACATTTGGCCTGTTTCCATCTCTTCTTTTGTGTGTCAGATTTCAGATGTTCTGACTCCTAGTTCACTAATTCTTTCTTCTGCATCTCCAAATCTATTGTTGTAGGTCTCCATTGTTTTGCATCTCTTCTATTGTGCCTTTTATTCCCATAAATTCTGTTATTTGTTTATTCAAACTTTCAAGTTCTTCTTTATGTTCATTCAATGCCTTCTTTATGTCCTCCCTCAACTCGTTAATTTGATTGATGAGATTTTGCATGTCTGTTTGAACATCCTGAGTTAGTTGTTTCAGCTCCTGTGTCTCATTTGAACTGTTGGTTTGTTCCTTTGACTGGGCCATGTCTTCAATTTTCCTAGTATGACTCTCTATTTTTCCGTGGTGTCTAGGCATTTGAGTTCCTTAATTAGTCTATTCTGGAGGTTGCTTTTACCCTTTTACCTAGGGTTTTCTTGTTGGATGGCTTTGTTCTCTATCTGTTTTTTGGTATTCAGTTCAACTTATTCTAGACCTCTAGCATAGATTCTGTTTAACTGATGAGAATTTTTCAGTTCTTGTCTTTCTGTTTCTTTGCTGCCTATATGGAGTTGTTTTGTTTTGTTTTGTTTTGTTTTGTTTTGAGAAGGGTCTCCTCAGATATGAGCAGCCTCGTCAGATTTTCCCAGAGCAGACAGGCTGCATCTCGGGAGAAGAGAGTAGCCAACATCAGTTTTCCCTGAGGGTGAGGCCCAGCAGATTGTCAGAGCTACCTATTAAGCCTCTAGACTCTGTGCTTTTCCTGTCCTGCCCAGCATGTAGTGCTTGTCTGCTCACAGCTTCCCACCAGCATAAAGTGATGCAGGGCCTCTCCCTGCCTGGGGTGTGGTTGAGATAGAGACTGAGGTAGTAAGTGGACTTTGATTGTTTCTGTTTTCCAGCCACTGGAGCTTGCATTCTCTGAAGGAGGGCCTCACTTGAGCTGGGCCCCACCCCCCTTTTCTTGGGGAAGTTACACCTTTTAGGGAATATTTCACCTGACTGTTTACTTTATCTCTCAGATATGCCTTAACTACGTCATTGCCTGAGTCAGAGCTGGAGCCTGAGAGTGCTTGCAGTTCTATGTAATGAGCTTTTAAAAAGTGGAAAAAAAAAGCCTTTTCAGAGCTGGACCCTTGCTCCCCAAGTTTACCAAACAAGAACTGAAGTTGGTATGTGGCTCTATGTATCCCCAGACTCTATGTGTCCCCTCTTCTTGGGGCTCAGCTGTTTTCCAGTATTTTTGTGCTGTCCAATTCAAAAAGATTCTGTTTTGTTTCGTTTTCTTCCATCACCCCCACCCCTTTCTCAGCTGGAGCTAAACTCCTGGTTCCTTTAGTGCTTACTCCAGATTTATCTGTGCTCAGGGCCTGTTTTCAGTAGTTAGAATTTGTTCATTAATTCTGCAGTTGGAGCTTGATTGAGCTAACTCTTTGTTACTAGCAGAGTCTTTTTCCTTACCCCTCAGGGAACCAGCCTGCTGTACCTGTGAGGGAGGGGCACCAGCTTCTGTGGCTTGGGAGACTTACATTTTGGTGTGGGATCTCAGCCATTCTACCCATTTCAGACTGGTGTACAATATATGCCCAGTCACTGATGCCCCCCTCCCCAGCAGTATTTCCATACATTTCCTGGTTATTTACTAGTTGCTTTGGAGGACAAACTAAATTCCACCACTCACTATACCACCATCTTGCCCAGCCTCTTATTATTATTTTTTTTAAATCCTGAAAATAGGCAGTAAAACAGCCCCTGGAAGAATTTACAGTAAACTGCATGAGGGGTTTGGAAGCTGAGGGGTTCTTGCCATTTGATTTGATCATACTGGTATTTCTTGTCATTTTCTTGGCATTGAGAGGAACACTTGAAAACATCTTAACTATAAGAGGAAAACAATAAAAAAACACTTTCTTGCCTATCATGCTGCAGAGTGTTTAGAGGAGACAAAAATATTTTAATTCACTGCGCTGGTGGTGAAAAACTCACAAGTACTAACTACAAGAAAATGATTTTGAGTCAGTGAAGACAAGGAAATTATGGAAAGCAG
This sequence comes from Tamandua tetradactyla, assembly GCF_023851605.1. Lineage (NCBI taxonomy): Eukaryota > Metazoa > Chordata > Mammalia > Pilosa > Myrmecophagidae > Tamandua > Tamandua tetradactyla. The sequence goes on along the minus strand of NC_135353.1, from coordinate 133,628,364 downwards.
CAAAAATACTTGCAGTGTTCCGGAGAAGATGATGGCTTGGTAGAGTGCGCACGTCTTAGTTCCTCTTCCAGAACAACTACTAGATAACTAGAAACAGTACAGAACAGCTCCCGGAGCCGCGACGGAGACCAGACACATAGTGTACCCCAGTCTGGGATAGCTGGACTTAACAGACATTTATAAGACATTACACCCCACAACAGCAGGATACACCTTTTTCTCAAGTGCTCATGGATCATTCTCAAAGATAGACCATATGCTGGGTCACAAAGCAAGTCTCAACAAATTTAAAAAGATTGAAATCATACACAACACTTTCTCGGATCATAAAGGAATGAAGATGGAAATCAATAATAGGCAGAGTGCCAGAAAATTCACAAATGCGTGGAGGCTCAACAACACACTCTTAAACAATGAGTGGGTCAAGGAAGAAATTACAAGAGAAATTAGAAAATATCTCAAGGCGAATGAAAATGAAAACACAACATATCAAAACCTATGGGACGCAGCAAAGGCAGTGCTAAGAGGGAAATTTATTGCCCTAAAGGCCTTTATCAGAAAAGAAGAAAGGGCAAAAATTCGGGAATTAACTGTCCACTTGGAAGAACTGGAGAAAGAACAGCAAACTAACCCCAAAGCAAGCAAAAGGAAAGAAATAACAAAGATTAGAGCAGAAATAAATGAAATTGAGAACATGAAAACAATAGAGAAAATCAATAAGACCAGAAGTTGGTTCTATGAGAAAATCAACAAGATTGATGGGCCCTTAGCAAGATTGACAAAAAGAAGAAGAGAGAGGATGCAAATAAATAAGATCAGAAATGGAAGAGGAGACATAACCACTGATCTCACAGAAATAAAGGAGGTAATAACAGGATACTATGAACAACTTTACGCTAATAAATACAACAATGTAGATGAAATGGACAAGTTCCTAGAAAGGCATGAACAACCAACTTTGACTCAAGAAGAAATAGATGACCTAACAAACCAATCACAAGTAAAGAAATTGAATCAGTCATTCAAAAGCTTCCCAAAAAGAAAAGTCCAGGACCAGACGGCTTCACATGTGAATTCTACCAAACATTCCATAAAGAATTAGTACCAACTCTGCTCAAACTCTTCAAAAAAATTGAAGTGGAAGGAAAGCTACCTAATTCATTCTATGAAGCCAACATCACCCTCATACCAAAACTAGGCAAAGATATTACAAAAAAAGAAAACTACAGACCAATCTCTCTAATGAATACAGATACAAAAATCCTCAACAAAATTCTAGCAAATTGAATCCAGCAACACATTAAAAGAATTATACATCATGACCAAGTAGGATTCATCCCAGGTATGCAAGGATGGTTCAACATAAGAAAATCAATTAATGTAATACACCATATCAACAAATCAAAGCAGAAAAATCACATGATCATCTCAATTGATGCAGAGAAGGCATTTGACAAGATTCAACATCCTTTCCTGTTGAAAACACTTCAAAGGATAGGAATACAAGGGAACTTCCTTAAAATGATAGAGGGAATATATGAAAAACCCACAGCTAATATCATCCTTAATGGGGAAAAATTGAAAACGTTCCCCCTAAGATCAGGAACAAGACAAGGATGTCCACTATCACCACTATTATTCAACATCATGTTGGAGGTTCTAGCCAGAGAAATTAGATAAGAAAAAGAAATACAAGCCATCAAAATTGGAAAGGAAGAAGTAAAACTATCACTGTTTGCAGACGATATGATACTATACGTCGAAAACCCGGAAAAATCCACAATAAAACTACTAGAGCTAATAAATGAGTACAGCAAAGTAGCAGGTTACAAGATCAACATTCAAAAATCTGTAGTGTTTCTATACACTAGCAATGAACAAGCTGAGGGGGAAATCAAGAAACGAATTCCATTTACAATTGCAACTAAAAGAATAAAATACTTAGGAATAAATTTAACTAAAGAGACAAAAGACCTATATGAAGAAAACTACAAAAAACTGTTAAAAGAAATCACAGAAGACCTAAATAGATGGAAGGGCACACCGTGTTCATGGATTGGAAGACTGAATATAGTTAAGATGTCAATTCTACCTAAATTGATTTACAGATTCACTATCAATCAAAATCCCAACTATTTATTTTTCGGAAATAGGAAAACCAATAAGCAAATTTATCTGGAAGGGCAGGGTGCCCTGAATTATTAAAAGTATCTTGAGGGAAAAAAACGAAGCTGGAGGTCTCATGCTGCCAGACTTTAAGGCATATTATGAAGCCACAGTGGTCAAAACAGCATGGTACTGGCATAAAGATAGATACATCGACCAATGGAATCGAATAGAGTGCTCAGATATAGACCCTCTCATCTATGGACATTTGATCTTTGATAAGGCAGTCAAGCCAACTCACCTGGGACAGAACAGTCTCTTCAATAAATTGTGCCTAGAGAACTGGATATCCATATGTAAAAGAATGAAAGAGGACCCGTATCTCACACCCTATACAAAAGTTAACTCAAAATGGATCAAAGATCTAAACATTAGGTCTAAGACCATAAAACAGTTAGAGGAAAAGGTAGGGAGATATCTTATGAATTTTACAATTGGAGGCGGTTTTATGGACCTTAAACCTAAAGCAAGAGCACTGAAGAAAGAAAGAAAGAAATGGGAGCTCCTCAAAATTAAACACTTTTGTACATCAAAGAACTTCATCAAGAAATTAGAAAGACAGCCTACACAATGGGAGACAATATTTGGAAACGACATATCAGATAAAGGTCTAGTATCCAGAATTTATAAAGAGATTGTTCAACTCAACAACAAAAAGACAGCCAACCCAATTACAAAATGGGAAAAAGACTTGAACAGACGCCTCTCAGAAGAGGAAATACAAATGGCCAAAAGGCACATGAAGAGATGCTCAATGTCCCTGGCCATTAGAGAAATGCAAATCAAAACCACAATGAGATATCATCTCACACCCACCAGAATGGCCATTATCAACAAAACAGAAAATGACAAGTGCTGGAGAGGATGTGGAGAAAGAGGTACACTTATCCACTGTTGGTGGGAATGTCAAAGGGTGCAACCACTGTGGAAGGCAGTTTGGCGGTTCCTCAAAAAGCTGAATATAGAATTGCCATACGACCCAGCAATACCATTGCTAGGTATCTACTCAAAGGACTTAAGGGCAAAGACACAAACGGACATTTGCACACTAATGTTTATAGCAGCATTATTTACAATTGCAAAGAGATGGAAACAGCCAAAATGTCCATCAACAGACGAGTGCCTAAACAAACTGTGGTATATACATACGATGGAATATTATGCAGTGTTAAGACAGAATAAACTTATGAAGCATGTAATAACATGGATGGACCTAGAGAACATTATGCTGAGTGAGACTAGCCAAAAACTAAAGGACAAATACTGTATGGTCCCACTGATGTGAACCGATATTAGAGAATAAACTTGGAATATGTCATTGGTAACAGAGACCATCAGGAGATAGAAATAGGGTAAGATAATGGGTAATTGGACCTGAAGGGATACAGACTGTGCAACAGGACTGGATACAAAAACTCAAAAATGGACAGCACAATACTACCTAATTGTAATGTAATTATGTTAAAACCCTGAATGAAGCTGCATCTGAGCTATAGTTTTTTATTTGTTTGTTTGTTTGTTGTTTTTTTATATATTTTTTGTATTTTTATATTTATTTTTTCTCTATATTATCATTTTATTTCTTTTTCTGTTGTCTTGCTATTTCTTTTTCTAAATTGATGCAAATGTACTAAGAAATGATGATATACATCTATGTGATGATATTAAGAATTACTGATTGCATATGTAGAATGTAATGATTTCTAAATGTTGTGTTGGTTAATTTTTTTTTAATGAAAAAAAATATATATATATACTTGCAGCAATACATCGCTCCTCTTTCAGGTGGTAAGAAAATGCTATGGAAAGGTTCGCCAATGCCAAAAACCATCTTGTAAACAATAAACAATTGACTACAAACAGTATCAGGTGACTCTTCCTGGATCCTGGGCTGTGACTAGGCATGTGAATAACTTAGGTCCTTCTGTTCAAGATGCAACTCTAAACTGAACAAAATAGATCATAAGGCAGTATGTACAGTAGAATGATATTTGTGTAAATATATAATAATGATAGCTTATTAAATAATTACTTTTTTCAAGGTGTTCATCCAAGTGGTTTACCAAAATGAATTCATTTTATCTCCATACTATCCCTATGGGGTAGATACTGTTATTATTGGAAAAGGTAACTGAGGCACAGAAAAGATAAGAAATTTGCTAAAAGTTACACAGCTAAAAATCAGCAGAACAGGTATTTGAACCCAGGCAGTCTGGTTTTAGAACCTGCACTTGCAGCCACCATGCCATTAGATGTGTGTGTATGTGTATGTGTATGTGTAAATCTGGAAAGCACACACAAAATATCTGTGGTCATCATTTCTAGGTGGTGGGATTATAATTAAATTTTATCTTTGCTTCCTTATTGAGTTGCCTTAATTTTTTTTTTTCATGATGTGCGGTTGTACTTAGGTAATCATACTAAAGACTCTTAAAGGTCATATAATTAACTAACTTTCTCATTCTCTAACTCACCTTTAAGAAATTCCTCCAAAATCTCAGGCAGCTGAGTGATCTGGTCAGTGACCCAACCTCTTGCCTCCCTTCTCTTCTGCCAAGATCTGTGTATTGGCATTTTGTTCTCACGCTTGTAGACTCGTGGTTGAATAAAGGCAGCCATAGCTCCAAACATCAAAACCACATTCAAAGACAGGAAGCAATGTTGAAGATGTAAAAAGCAAACAAACAAAAAAGCCTTTATGTTGGGTAATTTCCCTTTATCAGAGAAGCTCTCTGGAAGCCTTTCATTTCATATTATTGGTCCCGGCTGCAAAGCATGCTGGGAAATGGAATATCTGGCTTCTAGTGGATAGAGGTAAAGGAGAGGGGCCTTGAGAATTACTGTTAGGTTAGCAAACATCAGAGTCTGCCATACCATATGACTCTTAGGAAATATAATCCCTTTCCTGAAGAGATTCAACAAAGAATTCTATAAATAGATGGCAACTGTGCCAACAGTTTGAAGCTGTTATATACCCCAGAAAAGCCAAGTTCTTTAATCCCCATTCAATATTGCTGGGTGGGATGCTTTTAATTGTTTCCATGGAGATGTGATCCACCTAATTGTAAGTGGTAACTTTTGATTAGATGGTTTCCATGGAGATGTGTCTCCACCCATTCAAGGTAGGGTTGCTTACTGGAACCCTTTAAGAGGGAACGATTTTGAAAAAAACTTTAGAGCCGAGAGAGTCACACATTCAGAGATCTTTGGAGATGCAGAAAGAGAACACCCTTGGGGAATCCTTATAAAATGAGAAGCCAGAAGAGAAAGCTAGCAGATGTCACCATGTGCCTTTCCAGCTTACGGAGGTGTTCTGGACCCATTGACCTTCCTTGAATCAAGGTATCTTTCCCTGGATGCCTTAGTTTGGACATTTTCATGGCCTTAGAACTGTAAACTCACAACTTTATAAATTGTCTTTTAAAAACCATTCCATTTCTGGTATATTGTATTCCAGCAGCTTTTGCAAACTAAAACAGCAACCAATGCCCTACTCAGACAGTTGAGATCTAGGTTCTAGTCCTACCAATGACACTAATTTGCTTTGAGACTTTAGAGAAATATTTCCCCTCTTTGAGCCTATTTACTTGGCTATAAAATAAGAGTACTGTACTAGTTGATCACTAAGGTCCCTCCCATCATGGATACCTGATAATACTAGACATCAATGGGCCTTACAGATATTGATATTGTGGGGCAATTTTTCAATAAATCATATTCACAGAAGAGCATTCCATCACCTGTATGGAAGGTAGTACAAATAAGGTATGTGCATGATGAGGAAGAAGTGAGTCCTATGAACACAAACCCTCTTTCCTGAAGAGACAGACAGGTGGACTATTTGAGTCACACCTACAAATGAAGAACTTGAGTGAATCTAAGTTTCACAAAAATAATATCAGTGCTGGGATCCTGAACTCCTGGAGATGACCAGTTTTGCTCAAGAACAACAGACCTTTCAGAAGGTAGCAATCAACTATTTCTTTTGGAAACCATAAGGTTGATTATTTCAAGCATAGTGTTTTTCTCTAATTGAGCATCACTTGCATTGCAGTGTGTATGTTTCCATTGTTTCCATGGATGAGGCCACTTACCTTTTGTGATGAATACTGGGAGCTGCCTGCTCAACGTCTATACCTCCCCTCTTTCTCATCTATCTTCCTATACTGTAGAGGTTAGAAAGGTAAACTACATTTTCTTAGATTCCTTGGTAGCTTGGACTCTGGATGTTAAATTTAGGTTCTGTTGTCAAGATGAATTCACATGAGTTCTGTGAAACAGAAGTGAAGCAGAGGACATGGTCTTGTCTTTTTTGCTGTTTTTTTTTTTTTTTTTTTTTTTTTTGCAGGCAACTATTTTGGTAGAAATCTGAGATCACCATGTCTATTCTCTAGGTTTCTGAGTTTTGAGAGTTAATGATAACAGTGGGTCCAGGGATAGCAGTTCCTTCTTGATTCTGGTTTCCTGACCCTGGAGCACAATTATTGAGCCCTGCTTCTGAACTCAATATTCCAGATGTGGGCTCAAAGGTAGAACTTCTCTAGTGAGTCAGAATTATATTGTTTCATGAATCATTCATGTGGGTGCAGCTTAGAACTCATTCCTTTCGGCCTTCCAAGGATATAATAAGACCCCAATTCCCTGTACTAAATTCATTCTTTTGCATAATACTTGCAAGGATTTCTGCTTTCTTCAATGAATTCTAACCATTGCTTTTTCTAAAATACGTATCAAGCATGCATGCTTATGCCAAAATAAAACAAGGATCTCTTTGGATGTCAGTACTACTTAGACATTTCTATATTCTACATTCCCACCCAACTTCACCGCCATCCTTGCTGCAAATTTGGTCAAGCAGACCTGGAGGCATAATGGGAGGACCACACGCACAGGCAAGCAGAAATCTCCCAGGTGGATAATTCCTTCTGAGCTTCAGGAAGAAGCGTTCTAAAATGAAAATCTTCATGATGAAATTTTTTATAAGTTAGAATCTGTTGCCCCATTAAGAAATTAGCACCCTTACCTTCTTGAATATCCAATTACTTTTCCAAACTTTTTACTGACTTCTAGAAATTTCTCCAGAACTTTATTCAAGAGGTGAGATGTATATTGGGTTGTTTTGTTTCAAGGTGCTAAGTGACTTCTGAACTCTGGTGTGAAAGGTCAAGTGTTCACACTCTACCTCCACCTGTGATTTTTTTTCTCTCTGGCTCCAGATTTCAGTAAGCAAGTGAAATCCAGCATATGCATATGAGAGAGAGACTTCATCAAGGAGGGCAGTGTATTTCTAGATAACACAGAAACATGTGTGGCTTAAAGAACCACAGAAGTTGTAGATGGTCTTGGAAGCCTTGCTATGGATGACAGAGGTCCTTGCTGTGAGAACCAACCAGGAGTGAGACGCCTTAAGAAGAAGTCCTTTTGATATTTGAAAGCCAAATGCTTTTGGGTGAGTTTTTAAATCAGATCTCTTGCTTCAAACACATTTCATTTTGTAATAAATAGCTTAATAGAGAGGATCTGATGGATTGATAAAGGAATTAAAATATCTTTTTTAAACAAATCATTAAAACTCACCAAATTTTCTTGTCTTTTACTTTTCTCAAAATCTGTAGGGAAAGGAAAATTATATGGACTGTGTTCAAGTTTCCAGAAATAGCTACAAAAGACTTTATCTTAGAGAAGAACTGCATAGTGTAAGAAAATGACCATACTAATACATTTTTGGTGGTAAAAGTGTAAATTGCTACATGATTTCTTTAGGGCAATCTAGCAATATGTATCAAAATTGGAAATGGGCATTTTTCGATTCAAAATTCAACTTGTAGAATTTATCCTAAGGAAAGAATCAAGCAACTGCAAAAAGATGTATGACAAGGATGTTCACTGATGGAAACTTTATAAAATGTAAAAGGTGGAAATAGCCAAAAGATCTATTGGTGAAAGATCAGTTTAATAAATATGATGGAGCCATACATTGGGATATTACACTGGATCAGGGAATTTTTATGTTTTAACAGAAGGATTTATATGTTTTAAATATAAATATCTATTATAATTTGGGTATTGATGAAAGCTGTTAGAGAGAGCTTTGTATGTTCTGTATATTTTGAGGTATTTGTATATTCTGCTACCATTTATACTTGACTCATGACAGATGCTTAATAATATTTAGTGAATTAATTCATGTAAATCTATCTTTCTTTATATATGCATTACATATGCTGGAAGAATATATCTCTATTAACTGTGGTTATTTTTATCATCTTTGGGTGGAGTTGATGCTTGAGGCCATCGTGGTGATTATTAGAAACAACTTTTACTTTCTAATTTTTCTTTGGCATTATTTGAATTTTTAAATAGGCATGTGTTATTTTATAACTTTAAAATAGCATTTCTATTTCAGAACAATACAGCCTTCTCAAATTTTACAACAGAAAAAAGCACCTAGAGCATACTAGAATTCCTACTAATCCAATGGAAAAGGGAAAACAACCTAACAGAAGAATGGTCAAGTGGTATGAATAGTCATCATACAGAGTAAGAATACTGAAAAGGCAACAAACCATGTCAAGATATCAAATTAAAATAACAGGGTATCACTTCTCAGCCACCAGAATGGGATAACTTTGTCTAACAATAGTCACAAGTTTTCAAGGATACAGGGCAACAAGAACTCTCAATCACTACTGATGGAACTGTAAATTCGCCCAAGTACTTTGGAGAGCATCTCGTGAAATGGAAGCTATGCGTGCTCCATAACCCAACAATTGCACTGAGAGTAAACCTCAGAGAGATTGTCACTCCTCTGCAGAAAGAGACGTACACAAGGATGTTCACCGCAACACTGTTAGAGCACAAAAATTTGAAACAGCCTCAAGATCCACCTGTTGGGATAAAGGTACTAAACTGTGGAATAGTCACAGCATCTACTATAGCATAGTAATGAACATAAACAGATTGAAAAAAACGGTTGACTAAATAAAGCAAGTGGTAGAATGATGTAATACAATACCACCTATGAATTTGAAAAGCACTCACCTTAAAAACTTCTATATGTAGTTCGTGGAGGTAGAAAGTGCTGTCGTGGTTTGAGTTCCCCTTAAGTAGACCCTGAGACAAAGAGGCATAAACAAGTGATTTTTGAAGTAAGTGTTACTCCTAGAAGCCAGTGAGGAAGTGGGGAAGCAGGATAAAGAAGGGCAAAAACCAAGCAAGGGTGTGATTTCAGACCAAGTCCCAGCCTCACCTGACCCAGAAGGGGAATACTGAGCTTTCCTTTTCCTGTACCAGTCAGTTACTGGACCACCATGGAGATTATAACTGTCCAGGTATGTCAGTCTCTTTGAATGTAGGCGAAGTGGCTCTAGGAACCCTAGAAAATCTCCAAAAGGAGTCTTCCTCGTGGACCTTTAGAAGCCAAAGCACACAGACGCCAGGGAAGGGGCACACAGAAATTGTGAAAGAGATCCCAGGGGATCTGGATGGAATTCAGTCTGCACTCTAGGTACAAAAATATGAACTGGCATGATACTTAATAAAATCATGATTGTCATTGAGAGGTGGGAAAGGGAATGGTAATTACTTATAATGTTTTCTTTATTTTATTTATTTAAAAGATGAAGCCAATATAACAAATACTAATAATAACTAATTTTGGTTTAGGGAAATATGGGTGGGACCAGGGTCCTTGAATGAGCCTACACTGGGCATCAAACACATCCACGCAAAGCTGGTGAAGAGGGGAAGGGGTATCCCCAAACCTGATTTGCAATAAGAACTGGAAAGCTCCATCTGAGTGAACCCAACCTGGGCAGAACCTGGCCCAGTGTAGATGCTCAATAAATAGCTAATGAATAATGAAGCCTTAAGACCCCATGAAAGGTTGTTACACAAATGATAAAGAGCCCCCCCACCTTTGCTGCAGACCACATCTTAGCTTTGACACTTTGAGAATCATATGCAATGGTGTCAAGCTCAGCAAAGAGTGTGAGTTTGAGAGGAGCAGACATTCATGCACACCAAGTAGACACCCTTTCTGAACTTCCAGAAAATATCTGGAGCAGGGGAGGCAGGTAAGGAAAATTATTTTTTTGTGACTGAGATACCACATGTCTTAGTTTGCCAGGCTGTTATGACAATTATTACACACTGATTGACTTAACAAGCATTTATTATCTCACAGTTTCAGGAACTAGAAGCCAAAAGTCAAAGCATCAGCAAGGTTGTTTTCTCCCAAAGTCTGTGACACTCCAATGCTAGCTTGCTTCAATCCTTGGGGTTCCTTGGCTTGCATCTCTGCCTCCTGTCACATGCTGATCTCTTTCATTCTCTCTCTTTGTGTCTACCCTCCTGGTTCCTGCTGGTTTCTGGCTTCTGGTTCCATTGCAGCCTTCTCTGACATCTCTTTAGGAGGCCTCCAGTAAAACGGATTAAGACTCACTCTGATTCAGTTGGGCCACCTCTAAATAAGATCTTAGAAAAACCTATTCACAAATAAGTCTACAACCACAGGAATGCAGGTTAAGATTGGGGTATGTAATTCAATCTATCACACTTTACAAGCAGGTGTGAATTAAACTTGGGTTCTTTTGGGGGTGGTGGAATTGATTTAAAATTAGATTGTTGGGGGGGGTGCGAGGGTAGTTCAGTGGTAGAATTCTCACCTGTCATGCAGAAGACCCAGGTTCGAGTCCCATCCCTTGCACTTCCCAGAAACAAACAAGCAAAGAAACAAACTAAAAATCAAACAAAAACAAAAGAATTCAACAAATGGTGCTGCAATAAGGGGATACTCATTAGGAAAAAGAATGAAATGTGACTCCCTGCCATACAGCATACACACAAAGAAAATATTAGATTGTGGTGTTAGTTGCACAACTCTGTAAATATACTGACAGTCAGTGCATTGTATACTTACAATGGGTGAATTTTATGGCATGCACATTATACCTCAATGAAAGTGCTGCTTCCAAATCAAGTTATCCGTTCTTAAGGAGACTTTAGTAAGTGTCAGAGCTCAGATCCACAGAGAACCTGTGACTTCTGGAAAGAAACATCTGTGCTTTTGCCCCACGCTGTGATTTTCTGTGGAATAAACTCAAAATAGTTGTTATTATGCCGTTAATACACCTTGATCCTCACAGTCCTCAGGGTGACTGCTGGGGCCCAGGAAATCCTCTGTCAATTGTCTCTGTCTGAGAACATTCTCATCCATTTGCCCCAGTGTGTCAAGCAAATATAAATTTTCTTTGGTCCACATGGTTAGAAGGCACTCCCCTAAAGAAATGTAATACCTGTTGACCTTTTCTATATTTCTTAACGAATACCGGGGCCTTGCAGAGGTGAGACTGATGTTAGGACTCCTGCTACTGGCAGCTTTGAATCTTTAGTAAAGCAAAAGAAGTAGGGGTGTCTAGATAGGAGAGGGCACTCCGGGTAAACGTGAGGGCGGCCAACACAAGCTGTGGGAGTCAACTTGGATGCCTCCTTTACCCCTGCAGAGAATTACATTTATTCACCTGGAAAGCAGAAACTGTTGCTAACTGGAGCAGAAAAGTAATTTCCACTTGGATGTGGCAAAAGAAGACCAGAGCATCAAGAAGAGTAACCCTCATATAAAAGAGACAGGGTCACCTTTGCCTTCGTTTTCAAAGGTAGAAATCACAATCTAGCTATAGCTCGAAGGGCCCTGAAACCACCTGGGAGACATAGTAGAAATTCCAAGTACCTAAAGCCTGCCTTCAGTCAGATTTGAAAAGCCCCTCACTAGGCTTCTCTAAGCTTGTTAAACATCTATGAACTACCTATCCTTGGAGAAGATTAGAACTGCTTCCCTCCCAGAATCTAAAGACTATTATTATAGATCCAGGATGTTTTTCAGGATATGTTATAATTTGCCTCCAAGAATCCCTTTTGATGTCTTAGTTCAGGTTCTGCAGAAGCAGGCCCCAAGGCAATGAAATTGAGTGTAAGAAGTTTATTTGGAAGACACACCCAGGAAGTGCTGTGAGGCAGTAAGACAGGGTAGAGAAGGAAGGAAGTGAACAAAGGGTGTGTTATCTAGCAAGTTGCCACTGTGGGCCACTGGAGCTAATCCCACCGGGGACTTCCAGGAGACTGCGTAAAGAACGCATCACAGAGCCATCCCCACTGAGTGATAAGGAAATTCCCCATTAACTCTCCATTCATTGGGGGCTATTCCCAGGGGGCCACTAATTCTCCAGGATTCTGGGCCTATGGTACAAGTGAGCAAGGTAAGTTTCGGGGTGGAAGGGCAAAGAAATCACTTAAACAAGACTCAGGGTCTAGCATTTGAAATCAATTCCGTGCACCCTGATGAGGTAAGGGAGGGGTTGTAGGTGGGCACCAACAGCCTCTATTATAGCTGGCTAGGTTTTTCTTGTATTCTGGGCACCTGTTCCTTCCCCTCTGAAAAAAATCACAGAACTGAGTTTCCACTGGCCACTTGCTTCTCAGAGCATTGGCCCAGGCACCCCAGCTTTCTGACCCAGCACAATGTGGAACTTGCAGCCACACAAGGCACTGTATGTGATTTTGGCTCTCCTGATAGTATCATTCGTGATGCACACAGGGAAAGGTTGAGAAAGGAGGATACCTGCATGCCCCTGTTGAGTCATCTGTGTCCAGGCACGGTCTGAGGTCACCTGCGTCCCTGACAACAGAAGCCAAGATCTGACTTCTTTAGCTAGCTCTGGCTTTAATCTGGAAGAGACTTGGTGGCTCAAGAAAGTGGGTCACTCAGGGCTCTTGGAAGATATGGTAGTTTGAGTTAGATACACGAGGAAAAACCTGTTCTTAACTTAACGTCATTCTTGCAGGTGTGAACTCATTGTAAATAGGCCCTTTGGAAGATGTTCTTTTTACTGAAGGCATGGCCAACTGAATCAGTGTGGATCTGAAACCGTATCGCTGGAGGTTTATAAAGAGAAAGCCGTGGGAAGGAGCTGAAAGCCAGAAGTCAGCAGGAACCCTGAAAAGAAAGGAGAAGACATTGCCATGTGGTGGGAAAACCAAGGAACCCCTAGGATTGCGACCCAGCCAGAACAAGAACACCACACACCCCAGGAGGAAGCAAGCTTCATAGCCTCTGAAACCATGAAATAATAAATTCTGTATTTAAGGCAACCCATTATGTGGTATTTGTTATGGCAGCCTAGCAAAACTAAGAAAGTAGATGCTTCTCAATTGTCCTGACATTCTTGTGAAGTGTTGGTGGGGATTGGTCCCCCCCATCCTCTCATCCCTGACACATAAACACTTTAGCAAGACAATGCAGCATAGTATTAAGAATGTGTGTAAGCTCTGGGCTCAAACTGCCTGGCTTCAAATTCCATGTTTGCTGCTTAACCTGGTTACTTAACCTCTCTGTCCCTTGGGTTCAGTAGTATAACACCACCTCCAAGCACTGGTACAGGATGAAGTTATATAAAAACATTTAGAACATTCTAGGAGCACCTAACAAATGCCTGGTAAATGTTAACAACTTGGAAATTTTTATTCTACTTACAAAAAAATGAAAATACTAGAAATGGAGAGATGAACCCAAGGTCATAGGGCAAGTTAGATTTACAACAAGAAAGAACTGTGCTTGTCAGGCCTTGCCTGACCTCTAGCCCAACACATTTGGAGTCATTTGATATTCTGGTTCTCACAGCTAACCCCAAACTTTGTATCGGCTCCAGTTATAGAACCTAGGGATCTAGCATCGTCTTCCCTACAGCTAAAATTCTGACCATATTTGGGTCCTAGTCCCAAGTCCAACTCTTGCCTTGTTTCTCAGTCCTACCATCCTCATGTGTCCCAATTTGACATGACTCAGCTTCTACCATGCCTTCTAATCACTTTCCTTTGGTCATTCTGCAGAATGCCTGGCACCAGGGAGACACTCAGGAACAGGAGTTGGTTGCAGTCATCTCTGCCTAGTAGGTGAATATGAGTATCAATGTCAATCCCCCTAACAGGAACCAATGTCCCGCCATTGACAGGGACTGCTTCCCACTATTGGGCCCCCAGAATCATATTCTGTTTGCTGGGACATCCTTGCCCAACTCCACTATAAGTTCCTAGACCCCATGCTCAGTCTCAGACGTCTCACCTTGACTGCTAAGTGTTTTTCTGGATGGAGACCAGAATTGGCTATAACTTCTGATGTCAGACTCAGCCTCTAGGGTAAACCTCCTCTAGCAGCACCTGCACTTGGATCAGGAGCTCCAGAATTCTCCACTCAGTGGGTGAGTCTGTGCCCTGCTCAAAACCCCTCTTCATGTCTTCATTCTGTCTGGTGATGAAGCTGGTGGTCCAGAAGTTACCCCAGACCAAACTGGCTGTGTTATGCTCATTTCTTCTCCATATATGATAAGCAAAATGCCTGTAATGTTGGAGTCCAACCCCAGATCTAGAAACTCTAATTCTTCCTACCAATCAGACAGTGACTGATTCTGAGACCACTGCATTTGGTGATGAAATTCAAACTAGAGTAATTCTTAAAGCCCTACAACCTATGACTGCATAAACTCGCCATTAATTTTTTCATCACCAATTCTAGATGCCAACAGTACAAAATTTAATAAGTCACATCCTGATGGAGAAGGCAGATGTGTAAGCAAATAGCTATTATATGAGGTTATAAATGCTAAAATAAAAGTATCATTAAAATGCGATAGGAATGTCAATAAAGAAGTAATTAATCCTATGGGGAAAGGTCAAAGAAAGCTTCAAAGCAGAAATGATGTCTGAGCTAAAATTGAAAGGTGAGTGGGAACATGTCTGACAGAGAAAAGGGAAAGAGCATTTTATTTTAGTTTTTCTCCTTTTGAATCCAAGGTCAAGAGAGCTACTTTCGCCACATTCCTGAATTGTAAATAGTATCTTCATTGGCCCATTAAAGTTCACCCTTTTCTTTCTTTCTCTTCCTTTTTAATTCTTCAATTCCTCAGGCCCACTCCCCCGCCCCATGCACTCTATGGGCACCCTCTCCAATGTGCATAAGTGGAATCCTTAAGTATTCTTTTGTATTTGTAAAATGCATAATGTTGTTTTGTGCATATGTGAAATTTCCATAATGGCATTATGCTATAAACGTCATTCTCTTTCTTATATTCTTCATTCAACTCTTTAAAGATCTATGCACATTGCTATATGTACATTTAGTTTTTCTCTTCTAACTATAGCATAGTGTTCTATGGAGTGCACCCATCTCATTTTTTCTCAACTTCCCTAATAATGGACACCTAGGTTGCTTTTAACTCCCTCCTCCTATAAAGAACATCTTCAGGTACACTCCCTTACAAATGCATGCACAAATTTTTCTGAACATTTGTATACTCAATTCTACACGGCATTACCAAACTGCTTTCAAAATGCACACCTTCAGCAAAGATTTATTGAGCACCAACAACATGCCAGGCACTATTCTAAACAGAGGGGATATAGCAGTGACCAAAGTCCCTGCTCTCAATGAGCTTATAGTAAAGTGTGGGAAATAGACAATAAATTAATCAACGCATAATGAAATATGTAGTGAAAAGTGCCTTGAAGAAAAACAGAGTAAAGTAGGGGTCAGAGAGTGACAAGGAGCATTATCTTAGCTAAGACAGTCAGGCAAAGTCTCCCTAAGGGGTTGGTATTTGATGAGAGGACTAAATGAAGTGAGGGATGAACTGCATGTTGGGTCTGGAGAGAACATTCCAGGCAAAGGGAACAGCAAGATCCCGAGGAAGCAGGAGCATGTTGGGAGCATTTTAGGGCAAGAGGGCAGTGTTCAGGGTTTTTAAGCAATGGAGTTAAATTAGACAATAATGCTAGAAAACCACTTAGTACAATGCGGGGCATGACATCAGCATTCAATTTTCACAAGCTACAACAATTACTTGAGTGCCATGATTAGTTTGAAGGCTGAAAAAGCCCTTTTCATTGTAGAAGAAAGAAAGAGTGGGGGATTAGAGGCCAGAGAGAGGGGTGGGGACCTGCATAGTGGCAGTGGCAGTACGATTTTTAATTTAGTGTTGCTTAGGCAGCCCTTGAAATCTTTTAGTTTGTTGAGGTTTTTTTCTTTTTTTCCTTTTCTTTGGGGAAGTGCATGGGTTGGGAATTTTTTTTTCATTTTCACAAGTGTTTTTCCAAACAACTCTGGAGACCTGGTTTTGGAGCCAGCAACTTAGCTGATGGTCATCATCCATCTCCATCACTGCTAGGGTGTAACAGGGAGTTCCTTCAAGGACTGCAGAGGTATTCAAAAGATAAACTGGACTAAAGTGCATCCTGGGCTCGTGGGGAGTTTAGAGTGAACAGTATCTTGGCAGGCTGTTCCAGCTAAATGCCCAAATGATCAGCTTATTACTTGGGTTTGAACACAGCTGAACAAATCCAGCTTCCCAAGTTACTGTCAGAGGTTTGAGCAACTTCATTTTGGCTGGATTTCAGTACCACACACCAGGGACCAGATGACTAGGCCAGGAGGGACATTTTTCACTTTCCCTCCCTTCCTTCTGTTAAAAAAAGACTACAGCGCAATCAGTTTTTTCCTACCTGCAGATTTGATGGTGGACATAGAAAATATGAAAAGACGTGCAACCTCACTGGAAATCACAACCATGCAATTTTAAACAGAAGTGAGACCATTTTTCATCCATCTGGGTGGTGAACATTAAAAAGGTTGATAATATCTGGTGTTAGGGAGAATGGGGGAAATGAGCACTGTTCTGCATTCTTGGTGGGAGTTTTAATTGGCAAGACATTTTGGAGGGCAATTTGGCAGCTGCCAGTAACATTTAAAATGGTCATAGCCTTTGGGCTTGCAAGCCCTCTTCCAAGCCAGCTTCTAGAAACTCTGTACACTTGCACATGTACCCGAAGATATAATTTGTAAAGTGAAAAATGCAATCAACCTGAATGCCCACCCATAGGGGAGTGGTTAAATAAATTATGGCATATCTAGATAATGGAGTCTTTGGTATGTACTGACAGGGAAGGATATTCAAGATAAATTATGAAACAAAAGCAAGCTTTGGAAAATATGTAGGATAAATGCCCATTAACTTTTTTTTCTTTATAAAAGGGAATCTATATATGTTCATTTGTATGTGTAAATACTCTTCTAGAAAGTCTGAAATGATGCACTTTAACTGTTAAAACTTCAACCACTTCCTGGGGAGGGGAGTAGGAGGAGGCGAGGATACTTTGAATATTTTCTACGTATACTTCTAATTTAGCATTCACATATTATATGTGCATTTAAATGCAATTTTATAGGAAAGACAGAAAATAAGGAACTGTTTGGCATTTGTACTTAATGTGCTTCATCTTTCTCCTCCTCATGACCATGATCATCCTAATCATCACTTTTAAACCCTTAAGCTTTTTCTCTCCCTTGGCACATGACAAACTCTGAATCCTAAGCATGCTCTTACTGTGGCTGATAACTTTGTCAGCTGTTAATTATTCATGCTAATGGAAGGGGCTGGAGCCACAGATAATGCAAAGTCAAAGGGAGTAAATCTTTCAGATCCTCGGTCTACTCCCCTTTTGGATCCCCTAGGAGCTCTTTGCATACTGTAGTTATTTACTCTGCAATAAATATTGATTGACATAGATTGATATTTGTCTCCGCAATTCCAAATTATCTGCATTCTCAGACTTGTAGACACACATCACTGGTCAGTACCTTTCTCCTAACTTTGCTGACCTGGCTCTGCTGGGGGTGGGGGTTTGCTGCCTGACCCCTATAGGCGCTTGTGATGACTATAGTGAAGCCCCAGGTATTATCCACCAAGCAGCTATTCTGTTCATGGATAAATCAGAGATGATGTCATTGTCGTTTTTTTTTTTTTTCTTTACATGAGCAGACACCGGAATCGAACCTGGATCTCAGGCATGGCAGGCTAGAATTCTGCCACTAAGCCACTGTTGCATCACCCTGTCATTTGTTTTTCTTTTTCTTTTTCTTTTGCATGGGCAGGCACTGGAAATCGAATTCTGATCTCAGGCACGGCATGGCAAGTGAGAATTCTGCCTGCTGAGTCACAGTGGCCCACCCCTGTCATTTGTTTTTATACACACTGATTGGCATGTTAACTAGTGGCCCTGCATCTATAGTGCGTTTTCAGCCAGCTTTTGCTCAGAAAGCACGAACAAATCAAAATAAAGATTCACATCCATTGGAATGGCTAAAATTAAAAAATGACTGCTAACCTCAAAACATAGGTGAGGATATGAAGGAATCGGAACTCATGTATTGCTGGTGGGAGTGTAAAATGTTGCAACTGCTTTAGAAAACTGTCCGTTTTCTTATAAAGTTAAACATATATGGAGGACGTGTACACAAATATTTGTAGCAGCTTTATTTGTAACAACCACAAAGAAGGAACAACCAAGTATCCTTCAATAAGCAAATGGGTTAACAAATTGTAGTACATTATACAATGTAATCTGTTCAACAATAAAACAGAATAAGCTAATAATAAACCCAACAACATGGATGAATCTCAAGAACATTTTATTGAGCGAAAGAATATGGACACAAAAGACTATGTACAGTATGATTTCATTTATATGAAATTGTAGAACCAGCAGAACTGCTCTATGGTGATAGAAGTAAGAAAGTGGTTGCTTGTGGAGGTGGGGGATTGACTGGAATGGGGCATGAGGGATCTTTTGGGGGTTATGGAAGTGTACTATATCTTGATAAAATTCATCAAGCTGAACACTCAATAACTGCGTTCTATTATATGTAAATTGTTTATCAATAAACAAAATAAGGGACAGAGAAGTAAAATTCCCCAGATTTCTGGAAGTACAGGGGAACTGAGAAATGGTGAACAGTGGTGATATCTGCCTTCCAATGTTAAAAGTACAATAAGGGGGCGGGCCACAGTGTGGTTCAGCAGGCAAAGTTCCCGCCTGTTATCCAGAAACCCTATTCCTGGTGCCTGTCCATGCAAAAAGAAAAAAAAAGGTACAATAAGGGAGTTACAATACCACAACAGGCAACAGTTTACTGAATGGTGCTGTTTATGTGCATTAACTTATTTAATCCTTTCAAAGCTCCTGTGAGGTATGGGTGCCAATATTATCCCTATTTTATAGATGAGGAGGACACTATGGCAGGGAAGTTAAGTAGTTTACTTAAGATCACACAGTTTGGAGGTGGAGCAAGATGGTGGCATAGAGAGGTGTGAAATTTAGTTAGTCCTCTAAAGCAGCAAGTAAATAGTCAGAAACTGTCCGCAATGACTGTTTAGGAAACATGTGACTGGACACACCCATCTGGAACTGATAGAAAGGCCAAGATCACCACACAGAACTATAAGTAAAGCTCCCAAACTGCAGAGGCTGGTGTCTCTCCCCCACTGGCATGGCAGGCAGTGTTGGAGACACTTCCCAATGCGAAAAAGAAGCAGTCTCTACAAGGAGCAAAGGAAGGTAGCTCAACCAAGCTCTAATTGTGGTTTTAATAGACTCATTTGGATGGCTGAATTCAAGCTCTGAGCACAGATAAGTCCAGAAAAAGCAAGAAAGGAGCCCTGAGGTCTCTCCTGGCAGGAAGGAGGCAAGGTTAATGGAAAAAAAACAAAAACTGAGGCTTTGGAGTTGGCTGAGTTTGGAATACTGGAAAAAGGCTGTTCCCAAGAAAAGGGGCATGTGGAGCCAGATACTAACTCTGGCTCTTGAATGGTGAAACTTGGGGGCTAAGGATTGATTATGAAAAAGGATTTCTTTTTGTGTGTGTGTGTGTCTTCTAAGTAGCTCATTAGATAAAACCTCAGACATTTTCAACTGTCAGCACTGACCCAGGCAAGGGCAGAGTTAAACTATATCTGAGAGAAAAAGTAACTAACCAAGTGAAGGAAATAATTCCTTAAAGGGCATGTCTTCCACAAGAAAAGAGGGTGGGACCCAGCTCAAGTGCCAGCTCTCATTCAGATAATTCAGACCCCAGGGGCTAGAAAACCGAAACTGCTTAAGCCCACTTTCTACCTCAGCCTCTGTCTCAGTCACATCCCTGGCAAAGACAGCGTCTGCTGAAAATTTAAGACACAATACCACTTCAATCTGGTGAAGATCTGTGAGCTGATAAACACTGGGCAGAATGGGAAAAGCACAGAGTAAAAAGGTTTCACAGGGAAGTCTGGCAACCTGCTGGGTGTCATCCTCAGGAAAACTTGGTACTGATTACAACCCTCCTCCTTAGACCTGGGCCTGTCTTGTCTGGGAAAATCTGATTGGGGTCAATCATATCTGGGGAGACCCTCCTCAAAATAAAGGTTTCATATCGGCTAGGAAAGAACTAGAAAAACAAGAGCTCAAAAATTCTGATCAAACAGAAGCTATGCTAGAGGTCTAGAATAAATTGAATTGAATGCCAAAGAACAGATAGAGAACAAAGCCAACCAAAAAGAAAATTCTGGGTAAAAAAAGTGAAAATGAACACAAGAATAAATTGATCAATTAAATCAGATGCCTAGATACCATTAATAAATTATAAGTCATACCAGGGAAACTGAAGTTATGGTTCAGTCAAAGGAACAAATAAACATTTCAAACAAGATACAGGAGTTGAACCAACTAATTAAAGATGTTCAAACAATATGATAAATCAAATTAAAAAATCAAATCAATGAATTGAGGGAAGATATGGAAAAAAGATGGAGGAAATGAAGATGTTGGGTGATCATAAAGAAGAACTCAAAAGTTTGAAAAAACAAATGGGAGAACTTATGGGAATGAAAGGCACAATAGGAGAGATGAAAAACACACTCGAGACATCCAACAATATATTTGAAGGAGCAAAAGAAAGAAACAATTAGAGAACTAGAGGACAGGACATCTGAAATCCTACACAAGGAACAGAATGGAAAAATATGAGCAATGTCTCAGGGAATTGAATGAGAACATAAAGCGCATGAATATACGTGTTATGGGTGTCCCAGAAGGAGAAGAGGAGGGAAAAGGAGCAGAAAGACTAATGGAGTACATAATCACTGAAATTTTTACATCTCTTATGAAAGACAAAATTACAGATCCAAAAAATATGGTATACTCCAAACAGAACAGATCTGAATAGACCTAATCCAAAACACTTGCTAATCAGATTGTCAAATGTCAAAGACAAAGAAAGAATTCTGAAAGCAGTAAGAGAAAAGCAGTCCATCACATATAAGGGAAGCCTGATAAGACTACATGTGGGCTTCTCAGCAGAAACCATGGAGGCAAGAAGGCAGTAGTATGATATATTTAAGATACTTAAAGAGAAAAATGCCAACCAAGATTTCTATATCCAACAAAATGTTCCTTCAAAATTGAGAGAGAGTTTAAAATATTTTCAGACAAACAGGCACTGAGAAAGTTTGTGAACAAGAGACCTGCTTAACAAGAAATACTAGAGGGAGCATGTGCTGGTTTGAAAAGATTTATGTACCCTAAAAAAGTCATGTTTTAATCTTACTCCAATCTTTTGGGAGCAGCCATTTCTTTTAAACCTTATTCAGTACTGTATGTTATACACTTGATTAGACTGTCTCCATGGAGATGTGACTCACCTGATTGTGGGTATTAACTTTTGATTAGCGGGAGATGTGGCTCCACCCATTCCAGGTAAGCCTTGATTGTAATCCTTTAAAAAAGGAAACATTTTTGGAGAGAGTCCCTTTTTACAGCCACAAGAAAGCCACAGCAGAATCCACCAGTCAGTGACCTTTGGAGATGAAGAAGGAGAACACCCCTGGGGGAGCTTCATGAAGCAAGAGGCCTGGAGAGGAAGCTGGTAGATGTTGCCATGTTCACCACGTGCCTTTCCAGTTGAAAGAAAACCCTGAACTTCTTTGGCTTTTCTTGAGTGAAGGTAACCTCTTGTTAATGCCTTAATTTGGACATTTTTATAGACTTACTTTTATTGGGACGTATTATCAACCTTAGAGCTGTAAACTAGAAACTTATTAGATTACACTTTTTAAAAGTCTTTCTAGTTCTGGTATATCACATTCTGGCAGCTAGCAAACCAGAACAGAGTGCTACAAGCAAATAGGAAAAGATAGGAGAGAGGGGTTTAGAGAAGAGTGTAGAAATGAAGACTATAAGTAAGAGTAAAAAGAGAGAGAAAAAATAAGATATGACATATAAAATACAAAATGGTAGAAGAAAATACTACCTTTACAGTAATAACATTAAATGGTAATGGATTAAATTCACCAATCAAAAGGCAGAGCGGATTAAAAACCAGATCCATCTATATGCTGTCTACAGGAGACTCACTGTAGACCCAAGGACAAAAATAGGTTGAAAGTGAAAGGATGGAAAAAGATATTTCACACAAACAACCAGAAAAGAGAGGGTAGCTATACTAGTATCAGAAAAATTAGATTTCAAATGTAAAATAATTAAAAGAGAGAAACAAGGATACTGAGTATTAATAAAAGGGACAAATAATCAAGAAAACATAACAATCATATTTATGCACTGTCAGAGTGTCCCAAAATACCAAAAGCATCAAATATTTAGGAACAAATGTAACCAAGGCCACAAAAGATCTATACACAGAAATCTATAAGAAATTGCTAAAAGGAATTAGATACCACCTGACATTAAAGCGTATTACAAGGCTACAGTTGTAAAAACAGCATGGTACTGGCATAAAGACAGATAAACTGACCAATGGAATTGAATCTAGTATTCAGAAATAGACCCTCTCATATATGGACAATTGATCTTTGATAAGGCAGTCAAGTCAGCTCAGCTGAGACAGAGCAGCTTCTTCCATAAATGGTGCTTGGAGAACCAGACATCCATATCCAAAACAATGAAAAAGAACCCCCATCTCTCACTTTTTACAAAAATTAACTCAAAATGGATCAAACACCTAAACATTAGAGCTAATATTTAAAGATAGAGGATAAGGACTGGAACTATATGACTTAGTGAAACCTAGAGTGGACAATGATAGTGATTATATGTACGAATATAAGAATGCTTTTACATGAGAGAGAGCAAATGAATATCAACCTTGTAAGGTGTTAAAAATGAGATAATATATGGAAAAAGTACAATCAATGCAAACTAGGGTCTATAGTTAACAGTAACATTGTAGTATGCTTTCATTGAATGTAACAAAGGAAATATACTGAAGCTAAATGTCAGTAACAGAGGGGTACAGGATTCTTGGTGTTGCTGCTGTTGTTTCTCCTTTTTATTTTATTTAGTTTTTATTTTTATTCTTCATTTTTTCCCCTCTTCTTTCTTTGCAGAAGAAATGGAAATGACCTCTTTGCAAACCAGAAGGAAGACATTCTTTGTGGATAGAAGGCAGAATTTGAGAGTGATGAATTTGAATATTTAGCAGAAGAAATTTCCAAACAAAATATAGAAAATGCAGTCTGGCTGCTCCTTGTAGGTTATAGTAGAATGCTAGAGGAAAAAGGTGAGCTGGGAACTGAACTCTTAGGTATAAAGAAACTAGAAAATGAAGGCCTAGAAAATTCTGGGCTTCCAGAAAGTGATACCCCAATGAGTAGGGTTCCATGTGAGACTATAACTAAGCATGGATTCAGTCTGCCATTTCAGGAAATGCCAGGATGGGAATGGAGTTATCCAGAAGGATTTGTGGAAAGCCCCATTGTCTGATGGATATGATCTCTGCCTACTACATAGAAAACCAACAACCATGTTGTGGGATCTGTATAAAAGGAACCACTGCCAGTCTTGATGAATAGAGACAGAAAAAGGACAAACTGAAGGGAAAATGACTTCAGAGGCAGAATCATGGAAGCTAAGGTCTGGAGCCAGGAAGGCAGACTCACCCACACATGTGGAAAGGGTGAGTTTGCCCTGGAAGCAGAGGATGAGGCCTTCTGTCTATAGCTCTGGAAGAGTTGTGTTGCCTCAGGCCTCAGAGAGCGTGGAGTGCATAACCTGGGCTTGGGGAGAGCCTGGTTGCCATCCCATTCTTCTGGAGAGGTTGAGCATGTGCCCCAGAAATGGCAGAGAGCCCAGGTGTGGCCCCGAAGTTTGGAGAAGGTGGAGGTTGGAGCTGAGGAAAAGGTGGTCTACTCAATGTCCCCCAAGGTTGCATTTGGAAAGAGCTGAACCACTGATAGGCCCTTGAAAAGGGTCTCTAAATGACCCTTAGACATTGAAATCTAATGAGGCTTGCCTGCAGGTTTAGGAACTATATGGGTCCAGTGACCCCTGTGTTCCTTCCAAGTTCTCCCTATGGAAATGAGAATACGTGTCCTATGACTGTCTCTCCTTTGTATATTGGTAGCAGATAACTTGTTCTGAGTTTTACAGGTTCAGAGTCAGAGGATAATTTTGCCTTAGGACTGACCATGCCTGTGGCTGACTTTGATGAGATTTTGTACTGTTTCTGACTTTGTATTGCATTGGTATTGTTGCTGAAATGGTTTAAGGCTTTCTGATATTGTGATGGAATGAATGTATTTTGTATATGGAAAAAACATGTCCTTTTTAAGGTGGAATGTGCCAGCTTGAAAGTATTATGTACCCCAGAAAAGTCATGTTTTAATACTGTTCCAATCTTGTGAGAGCAGCCATTTCTTTTAATCCTGGCTCAAATACCATAGGTTGGAAACTTTTGATTAGATTATCTCCATGGAGATATGACATACTCATTTGTGTGTGTGACTTTTTTATTAGATAGAGATGTAAGTCTATCCATTCCAGGTGGATTTTGATTAGTTTACTAGAGTCTTTAAAAGAGGAAACATTTTGGAGAAACCTCAAAAATGACTCAGCCAACAGAAACTTAAGAACAGAACTGACACAGATGATGCTTGTAGCCTAGAAGATATTACCATGAGATGTTAAGCAAGTCAGAACCTGGAGAGACCCAAGGAAAGCCAAGAGATGAAAGCCAGCCTTGAAAAAGCTAAGTAAGGAACCTCCACAGGAACAGGGGCTGAAAGCAATGGAGCCCAGGAGTAAGGGACCAACAGATGCCAGCCACATGACTGTTCCAGACCCATTGGCCTTCCTTGGATCTTTCCCTGGATGCCTTAGTTTGGACATTTTCATATGCTTAGAACTGTAAACTTGTAACTTATTAAATTCCCCTTTTTAAAAGTTGCTCCAGTTCTGGTATATTGTGTTCTTACAGCTTTTACAAACTAAAACAGTCTCTTAGAGGGACTAGGGGAAATATTGAAATAATAGATTTACCCACCTGGGGAATTACTGATATTCTCACAAGCAGTGGGGACTACCAATTCAGTAAGCCAAGCCCTCACTCTTAGAGCTGCTGTTATGAAACTTATTCCTGCAAAGAAGAATCTAAGCCCATTTATGATTATAACTAAGAGCCACTCCCAGAGAACTCTTTTGTTGTTCAGATGTGGCCTCTCTCTCTAAGGCAACTCAGCAGGTGAACTCACTTCCCTCCCCGGCTACATGGAACATGACTCCCAGGGCTATAAATCTCCCTGGCAACGTGGCACATGATTTCCAGGGATGAACCCAGCCCTGTCACTGTGGGATTGAGAAAGACTTCTTGACCAAAAGGGGGAAAAGAAATGAAACAGAGTAAAGTTTCACTGGCTGAGAGATTTCAAATAGAATTAAGAGGTCACTCTGGAGGTTACTCTTTTACATAGAGATCCCTTTTTAGTTTTTAGTGTATTAGAATAGTTAGAAGAAAATATATGAAACTGTTGAACTGTAATCCTATAGCTTTGATTCTTAGAGATGATTGTATAACTATATAGCTTTTACAGTGTGAACATGTGATTGCGAAAACCTTGTGACTGACACTCCCTTTATCCAGTGTATGGGCAGATGACTAAGAAAATAAAGACACAAATAAATAAATAATAGGGGGGAAAGGAGTGTGAGATGCTTTGGGTGTTTTTTAACATTAATTTTTATTCTTACTTTCATTTTTTGGAATAATATAAATGTTAAAAATTGATTGTGATGATGAAAGCACAACTATATGATGATACTGTGAACCATTCATTGTATACTTTGGTTCGCTATTTGGTATATGAATATATCTCAATAGCATTGATTTAAAAAAAAAGCGATAAAATAAAATAAATCACAAAGCTAATAAGTGGCCAAACCAGGATTTGAACCCAAGCAGGCTGGGCCCAGAAACTGCAAAACCACCACACAACTCTGACCCACCAGCTACAGATGCAATCATTGATAAATGAGAGTCTAGAAAAGCAGATATGTCCAGAAATGCTAGTATCCTCCAAAGGGAGAGCAGAGGAACTCAGAAACTTCAAGTTAGAAACTAATGGTGATTCCTGGGAGAAATTAGCTGCGAAATGTGTTGTCTACCATAGTAGGTTTCAATATTATTGAGTACACTTGTCAAGTTTCTTCCTGCTGCATTCAGGTCCCCTTTTCAGGGACTCTGGCCCCGCCTTTTTTTTTTTTTACCATATTTGCATTTTATTATCAATACAAATGCACTAAGATCATGAATGCAGGAAACACATGGATAAATTTAGTTTGGAAGAGAGCAGAATTTCCTAACATACTAATATTTTTTGTGTGTTTTTTATAAGAGGACCTGATAGTAACCTGTAGGTCCCCAAATTGTTTGCAAATTGAACTGTTTAGCATCATGATAATCATGCTAAATGCATCAATTAATAAAATCAATATATCTTTACTAATATTTTATCTGCAATTTAAATTTTATCTTATTTATTTATTTTTAACTTTTTTAATTGTATAACAACATATATACAAAGCAAAGAAAGAAAAAAGCAATAATTTTTAAAGCACTCTTCAATAAATAATTACAGCTCTTCCGCCGCCATTTTAAATCCAGCTCCATACAACGTTCGGCTGCCGCTGCTACCGGGACTCGGTCTGCGCGCCAGCACCTCCCTGCCGACAGCTCCGCCACCATGGAGGACACGAACGAGTACAGCAACATAGAGGAATTCGCAGAGGGATCCAAGATTAACGCGAGCAAGAATCAGCAGGATGACGGTAAAATGTTTATTGGAGGCTTGAGCTGGGATACAAGCAAGAAAGATCTGACTGAGTATTTGTCTCGATTTGGAGAGGTTGTAGACTGCACAATTAAAACAGATCCAGTCACTGGAAGATCAAGAGGATTTGGATTTGTGCTTTTCAAGGATGCTGCTAGTGTTGATAAGGTTTTGGAACTGAAAGAACACAAACTGGATGGCAAATTGATAGACCCCAAAAGGGCGAAGGCTTTAAAAGGGAAAGAACCCCCCAAAAAAGTTTTTGTGGGTGGATTGAGTCCAGATACTTCTGAAGAGCAAATAAAAGAATATTTTGGAGCATTTGGAGAGATTGAAAATATTGAACTTCCCATGGATACAAAAACAAATGAAAGAAGAGGATTTTGTTTTATCACGTATACAGATGAAGAGCCAGTAAAAAAATTACTAGAAAGCAGATATCATCAAATTGGTTCTGGGAAGTGTGAAATCAAAGTTGCACAACCCAAAGAGGTATATAGGCAGCAACAGCAACAACAGAAAGGAGGAAGAGGAGCTGCAGCTACTGGACGAGGTGGTACTAGGGGTCGTGGACGAGGTCAGGGCCAAAACTGGAACCAAGGATTTAATAACTATTATGATCAAGGATATGGAAATTACAGTAGTGCCTATGGTGGTGATCAGAACTATAGTGGCTATGGCGGATATGATTATACTGGGTATAACTATGGAAACTATGGATATGGACAGGGATATATAGACTACAGTGGCCAACAGAGCACATATGGCAAGGCATCGCGTGGGGGTGGCAATCACCAAAACAATTACCAGCCATACTAAAGGAGGACCTTGGAGAAAAGAGGAGGAAATGCTAAAGTAACCCATCTTGCAAGACGGTGTTGAAGATTGGTCTTCTGTTGATCTAAGATGATTATTTTGTAAAAGACTTTCTAGTGTACAAGACACAACTGTCCAACTGTGTATAGCTGCCATTTAGTTTTCTTTGTTTTTACTTTGTCCTTTGCTATCTGTGTTATGCCTCGGTGTGGATTTGTTTATACAAATTTTATTTGTATGATTTCACGTTAAACCTCAAATAAACGCTTCCTTATGTGATAAAAAATAAATAAATAAATAAATAAAAATAAATAATTACAGGACAGACTCCAGAGTTTGTCATGGGTTACCATACCATCCTCTCAGGTTTTTCCTTCTAGCTGCTCCAGAACATAGGAGGCTAGAAGGAATAAATTTTTTTTTATCATCACAATTGACTTTTTTCTTTTTTTGTGAAAAATAACATATATACAAAATAGTGATAAATTTCAAAGCACAACACAGCAATTAGTTGTAGAACAGATTTCAGAGTTTGCTATTGGTTACAATTCCACAATTTTAGTTTTTTACTTCTAGCTTCTCTAAGATGCTGAAGACTAAAGGAAATATCAATTTAATATTTCAGCAATCATTCATATTTGTTTGTTAAGCCCTACCTTCTCTGTATAAATCCACCATCACCTTTGATTTTTCTATCCCACTCTTTTGGGGTATTTGGGTTATGGCAATTCTAACTTTTTCATGGTGGAAGGGCCTTTCAATGATTTGCGGTAGGGAGATGGAACTAGCTGTTGTTCTGGAGAGGCTGGTGTTTCTAGGTTTCAGGACTTATCTGGTCGAGGGACCCATCTGGAGGTTGTAAATTTCTGGAAAGTTACCCCAGTACATGGAACCTTTGTAGAATCTTATATAATGTCCTAGGTGTTCTTTAGGATTGGCTGGAATGGTTTGGGTTGGGGTTTGGCAAGTTATGATAAAAATTTAGCAATGTCTAACTGAAGCTTGTGTAAGAGTGACCTCCAGAGTAGCCTCTTGACTCTATTTGAACTCTTTCAGCCACTGATACCTTATTTGTTACACTTCTTTCCCCCCCATTTGGTCAGGATGGAATTGTTGATTCCACAGTGCCAGGGCCAGATTCATCCCTTGGAGTCATCTCCTATGCCACTGGGGAGATTTTCACCCCTGGATGTCATGTCCCATGTAGCAGAGAGGGCAACGATTTCACTTGCAGAGTTGAGCTTAGAAAGAGTGAGAACACATCTGAGCAACAAAAGAGAAGTAACTGTTAGGCATCCTTATAGGTAAGCTAAGCTTCTCAAGAGAAACATAAACTTCACAAGAGAAAGCCTCAAGATCAAGAGCTTGGCCTATTGACTTGGGTGTCCCTAATGTTTGACACAGTATCAGGGATTCCCTGATGGTAAAGTTTAATAGTTCCATAATTTTTCTCCCATTCCTCAAGGGACGTTGCCAACACTTTTTTGATTATCTGCTTAATGTATTCTAGGCTGTACTCAGGCATTACATTAAGCTATACAGGATTAAAGGCCCTCATTCTTATTCTGGGATCCCTGTGTTTCAAGTGTTCAAATGAGTTATACAGACAGGTTGAGCCAGACCATGTGCTACAGAAAATCCAGGTTCTGGACAAAACAACCTTTCTTCCTTTGGTCTCAAAGAGTAAGTGTGGTTCTAAAATATAGACAATGTCTTCCTCACCCCTGTGTTCTGAATTACTTTAATCCCAACCTGATCGGCTTCATTCTTATCTCTAAATACCAGGTTATAGATATATAAAACAGCCCCTCAAAATCCAGAAATAATAATTATCTGGCCCCACCTTTAACCTGAGCTTCCATGAATGTGTGTGCACGTGTGCATTAACGTTTCAGTGAGATGTAACATACATAGAGAAAAGTGCACAAATTCTCCCTCATGCTTCTTTCAAGACATTATCCTTGCCTCTGAGCATAACTATATTTTTACTTTTAACAGCCTGGATTGGTTTTCTATAAATATGGAAAAGTGGAATTGTGCAGTGTGAACTCTTTTGTGGGTGGCTTCACAAATTCAATGCATCTTTGTGAGCTTTCTCCATATTGTAACATGTAGTTATTGCGTGCTCAATCTCATTACTGTATAGTATTCTATTTTGTAACTATACTATTATTTATTTATCCATTCTACTGTTGATGGGAATGGGGGTAATTTCCTGTTTGATGCTAGTATGAATAATATTGCTACAAATATTAAAGTGTGTGTCTTTTCATGAGCTTTTCTGTGCATTTCTGTTAGTATATGAGTGAGAGTAAGATCACTGAGTCATAAGGTAGGCATATGGTCAGCTTTAGTAGATACTGGCTGTGATGGTTATGTTCTGGTGTCAATTTGGTCAAGTGATGATGCCCAGTTGTCTGCTCAGGCAAGCAGTGGCCTGACTGTTTCTGCAAGGATATTTCATGATTGGTTGAAAAACTGGAAGGCTGGTATACTAAATCATTAGTCATTTGATTGCACCTGTGGCTAGTTACATCTGCAATCAACTAATTGGTTTCCCATCAATGAAGTAATCCAGTCAGTTGAAGACTTTTAAGGAAGAAGAAAGATTTTTTTCACTGCTTTTTTAGCCAGCAAGCCTCTCCTGTGGAGTTCATCCAGATCCTTTATCAATGCTACCAGCTTCACAGCCTGCTCTATGCATTTTGGACCCTTCCATTCCCATGGTTGCATGAAATGCCTTTATAAATCTCATATTTACAGATAGCTCCTGTTGCTTCTGTTTCTCTGGGGAACCCTCACTCATACAGCTTGGAATCAGAGTAGTTCTTGAGAAACAGAATCTTAAAAATGAGTTTTTACAACTGGCTTTCTACTCTGATTAGACTCAAAGACACTAATGACTATTTCTAATAATCAAGATGGAACTAACAATCCGTGGAGTGAGTTGGCAAAAGAGATATGCAAAATATCACCATTAGATTCTGCTAATCATATGCTTATATGAAGCAAGGCTCTGGGTGAGAGTGTTTTTGACATCTTTATGGAGTTTTGTGGAATTAAGAGGTATAATGATGTTGGCTAGTTGTTGTTAGATACACTGGATTGAGTGATAATAGAAAGCAATGAGCTGAAGGCTTCAAATTTGCAACTTCAGTGCCATATGAATGATGTAAAAGTTTCCATGTATACCATGAAAGAAAATCTTATTTCTTATGATCACATACTTGAGATCTCTGAAAACCAGACACAGTGTCTCATTGTGTGAGTAGCAGATTTACAATGTAAACTAAATTCTCAACCTTGCAGGGTGTCTTCTTTGATTGGAAAAGAAGGGGATTCTGAAATGGAGGATGAGGATATATGCCTTGATAATGATGTTGATGGGGAGATGGAATCGCTTTAATCTGTTGAGCCTTTGCCAGATAGATCTGTAATGAACCGCCCTGAGGAAAGAGCTTCCCTACCTCCAGCCTGCTGGAGGAAACTGTTTCCTGGCCTCCAGTATGCCTAGAGGAATCTGACATCCAGCCTCCACCTAAAGAGATTAACCTTTCAGTGCCTGCTAACCCTGTAACCACCTCCTCTGAGGAAACAGCCTTCACTCCCCTGTCTGGAGTGACTAATTTTGTTTCACCAGATGAAACTGCAATGAAATGCCCTGAGATAATTGGCTTGAAAGACACTTCTATTTCTTTTCATGACTTACACACATGACTCCTCTTTCCTTCAAGACCTATAATTAGACTAAAGTCCCAACAGGCCCCTAAAAGTGAGGTACAAAGTGTAACCCATGAGGAGGTATGCTATACTCCAAAAGAACTGGATCAGTTTTCCAATCTGCATAGACAGAAATCAAGGGAGTATGGGTGGGATTGGATATTAAGGGTGCGAGATAATAGTGGAAGGAATATAAAGTTGGATCAAGCTGAATTTATTGATATGGGCCCATAAGCAGAGATTCTGCATTCAATGTTGTAGCTTAAGAGGTTAGAAATGGCATTAACTGGATTGTGGGCTGAAACATGGATCAAAAGGTGGTCAACACTATCTGAGTTCAAAATGCCTAAACTGTTCTGGTATAATGTAGATGAGGGGATCCAGAGGCTTAGAAAGATTGGAATGCTAGAGTGGATTTATCTTGGAAGACCTGTTTACATACCCCAGGAATGTCCAAAGGATACATCTTTCACCAGAACCTTGAGAAATAAATAAAATAAATTTGTGAAACTAGCTCCATCATCCCAGAGGAGCTCTGTTGTCACCTTTCTCTGTATATCAGATGTCACTGTGGGAACTGTTGTCACTAAGCTGGACTCTTTAAACATAATGTGAATGACTGGATCCCGAGTTGGCAGAAGCCACGTGGTGACAGTTAATCACCATAGACAAGGTGGATGTGGCCACCATAATTGACGGCACACTCAAAGCAACAGTCAAAATAATCTGACTCTCTTAGACTTGTGGTGTTGGCTAGTAGATCATAGCGTACCTAGAAGTAAAATAGATGAGCAGTCTACTAAATTCTTGCTTAAGCTTCATAAGCAGAAAAATTCTAGGTCAAGTGAACAGAAGTCAAACTTGAATTATGAAAACAGAGTCAATGCCCTTTAATTCCCAGACTTGAGAGAGTTTACAGAAACAGCTTTTAGCTTGCCACTCAGCCTTAGTAGAGACTGAACACTTAACCATCATCCACACAGTTACCATGAGACCTGAGTTGCCTATCATGAACTGGGTGATGTCTGACCACCCAACCATAAAGTTGGGCATACACAGCAGCACTCCATCACAAAATGGAAATTGTATATAAGAGAGATGACTTGAGCAGGTCCTGAAGGTACAAATAAGTTACATGAGGAAATATACCAAGTGCCCATGGCCCCCACTCCTGCCACATTACCTTCTCTTTCCCAGTCTAGAGCTATGGCCTCTTGGGGAGTTTGTTACAGTCAGTTGATTGAGGAAAAGAAAACTTGGGCCTTGTTTAATGATGGTTCTGCACGACACGTAAGGACCACGCAGAAGTGGACAACTGCAGCACTACAACCTCTCTCAGATGTCCTTAATGGACAGTCATGGAGGGCAATCTTCCAGTGGGTAGAACTTCGAGCAGTGCACATGGTTGTTCATTTTGCTTGGAAGGATAACTGGCCAGAGGTGCATTTGTATACTGACTCACTGGCTGTTGCTAATGGTTTGGCTGGATGGTCAGGGACTTGGAAGGAGCATGATTGGAAAATTGGTGACAAAGAGGTCTGAAGAACAGGTATGTGGATAGATCTTTCTGAGTGGACAAAGAACATGAAGATATTTGTGTCCCATGTGAATGCTCATCAAAGGGTGACTTCAGCAAAGGAAGATTTTAATAATCAAGTGGATAAGAAGACCCGTCCTGTGGATACAAGTTATCCTCTTTCCTCAACACTCCTGCCACTGCCCAATGGGCTCATTAACACAGTGAGCATGGTGGTAAGGATGGAGGCTATGCATGGACTCAGCAAAATGGACTTCCACTCACCAAGGCCAAACTAGCTATGGCCACTGCTGAGTGCCCAATCTGCCAGCATTAGAGACACACACTTAGTCCCTGATATGACACCATTACCTGAGGTGATCAGCCTACTACCTGGTGCAGGTTGATTACATTGGACCACTTCTGTCGTGGAAGGGACAGTGATTTGTTCTAACTGGAATAGACACATTCTCTGGATATGGATTTGCTTTCCCTGCATGCAATGCTTCCGCAAAAACTACCATACGTGGACTTACGGAATGTCTTATCCACCATCATGGTATTCCACCCAGCATTGCTTCAGATTAAGGAACCCACTTGACAGAAAATGAAGTGTGGGAATGGGCACATGCTCATGGAATTCTCTTGTCTTACCATGTTCCCCATCATCCAGAGGCAGCTGGGTTGATAGAATGGTGGAATGGCCCTTTGAAGACCCAATTACTGTGCCAATTGAATGGCAATACCTTGCAGGGATAGAGCAATGTTCTCCAGGAGACTGTGTATGCTCTGAATCAGTGTTCACCAAACAGCACAGCATGGCACTGTTTCTCCTATAGCAGAATCCATGGGTCCAGAAATCAAGGGGTGGAAATGGGAGTGGCACCACTCACTATCACCCCTATTGATACCTTAAACCTTAAGCTCTGCTGGTCTACAGGTCTTAGTTCCAAAAAGAAGGGTGCTTCTACCAGGAGACACTATAATTCCATTGAACTGGAAGTTAAGACTGCCACCTGGCCACTTTGGGCTTCTCGTGCCACTGAATTAACAGGCATGAAAGTGGCTCACTCTTCCATCTGGGGTTATTGACCCAGACTACAGAGGGAAATAGGACTGCAACTACACAATGGAGGTAAAGAAGAGTTTCCTGAAATACAACAGTTCCCCTGGGGTGTCTCTTAGTTCTATCAGGCCCTGTTCTAATGCCAATGGAAAACTGCAACAACACAATCCAGACAGGACTACCAATGGCCCAGAAACTTTAAGAATGAAGGTCTAGTTCACCTCACCTCACAAAGAACCACGGCCAGCTGAAGTGCTTGTGGATGGCAAAGGGAACATGGTATGGGTAGTAAAAGAAGGTGGTGATAAACATGAACTACAATCATGTGACCAGTTACAGAAATGAAAACTGTGATTGCATGAATATTTCTTCCCTGTTTTATTATGAGTGTGTTAGCATTTATACATAAGCAAATATTTTGTTTTCCTCTTATCATATGACATAAGTTGTGTTGTTCATGTTATAGTACTTAAGTCATAGGATATGAAGTTTAAGAGTGAATGTTACCTAATGACTTGTACCCTATTCTGGAGATATGTAGTGTTTCCAGTTGTACACAGGATAGTTGAATATTGTTACGCAGAACATACGTCTGTTATTGTGTTCTACTTGGAAACTATTGTTTTTTTTTTCTTTCTTTGCTTTGTATATATGTGGTATATTATACAATTTAAAAAGTTAAATAAATAAATGGTTGGGCCCACAAGATTAGATCAAAATTAAAACATGGCTTTTCTAGGGCGCTTAATAATTTCAAACCAGAGCGAAAATTAAGTGCGTTTCAAGGTGTTGTGCATAGCTGCCAATTTGACAAGGGGTGGGCTGTGATGGTTAGGTTCTGGTGTCAACTTGGCCCAGTGATGATGCCCAGTGCTCTGGTCAGATAAGTAGTGGCCTGGCTGTTGCTGCAAGGATATTTTGTAACTGGTTGATAAACTGGAAGACTGGTGTATTCAATCATCAGCTATATGATTGCATCTGTGGCTGATTACATCTTCGATCAACAAAGGCATGTCTCCCACAAATGAGATACTACAATCAGTTGAAGACTTTTAAGGAAGAAGACAGACTTTTTCACTGCTTTTTCAGCCAGTGAACCTCTCCTGTGGAGTTTGTCTAGACCCTTCATCAAAGCTAACAGCTTCACAGGCTGCCATACAGATTTTGGACTCTTCCATTCCCATGAATGTGCAACACACCTTTATAAATCTCATATTTACAGATATCTCCTGTTGATTTCTCTTGAGAATCCTGACTAATACATTGGCAAACAGAATCCTTAAAGGATTTTAACAATTTACCCTCCCAGCAGTGGTGTAGGAAAGTTCTGGTTGCCTCACCTCCAACACTTGGTATTGCCTTTCTTTTTCATTTTTGCTTTTCTGATGAGTGTGTGTT
Organism: Tamandua tetradactyla; assembly: GCF_023851605.1. Lineage (NCBI taxonomy): Eukaryota > Metazoa > Chordata > Mammalia > Pilosa > Myrmecophagidae > Tamandua > Tamandua tetradactyla. The sequence continues at coordinate 133,592,705 of NC_135353.1, read as the reverse complement.
GGTATCATTTTTTTTTCTTTGCTTTCTTTTGTTTTTTATGCACGCTTCCTATCTTGTGTACTTTCTGGTCTCTTCATTAACTGCATAATTAGCATATCAATATCCCCTCTTTGCATTTGGATGGCTTGATCTATAGGGAAAAGAATCAGCACATTCAATGTCTTTCCCAATTTATCTGCCTCTTATTGAAGAATTTCTCTTGAAGCAAGTTTTAGCTGCCTCTGAAATCACTCTTGCTGCAGAAGTATCCATGCCTGTTTGTTAATTATTTTGTTTTTCATGCTTTAATAAACATAAATTTGGGGAGTAAAGTGTTTGCTATAAAAAAAAAATAAAATAAATGTTTGCCGTAAGAAATCTATAGGGTCTATACTTAATACAAATATTTAACAAAATCACCTTTCCCCCAACTTTTCTCTTTGTATATCTTTCTTTCTTCTTTCTTTCTTTCTTTCTTTCTTTCTTTTTTTTTTCTTTTTTTCTTTGTTTCTTTCTTTCTTTCTTTCTTTATTTCTTTCTTTCTCTCTTTCTCTCTCTCTCTCTCTCTCTCTCTCTCTCTCTCTCTCTCTCTCTCTCTCTCTCTCTCTCTCTCCCTCCCTCCCTCCCTCCCTCCCTCCCTCCCTCCCTCCCTCCCTCCCTCCCTCCCTCCCTCCCTTTCTTTCTTTCTTTCTTTTGGCTTTTAAAAAGGAGGATTTAATAAGTTGCTCGTTCACAGTTCTAAGGCTGAGAAAATGTCCCAATTAAAGCAAGTCTATAGAAATGTCCAATCTAAGGCATCCAGGGAAAAATACCTAGATTCAAGAAAGCCGATGACATTCAGGGCTTCTCTCTCGACTGGAAGGGCACATGGCGAAGTCTGCTAGCTTTCTCTTCTGGCTTCTTGTTTCATGAAGCTCTCCAAATGATGTTTTCCTTCTTCATCTGCGGCATTCTCGGCTCTCTCAGAATCTCATGGCTTTCTCTCTTATTGTTCTCTAGCTTCTTCCAAAGTGCTTCTTCTTTTAAAGTATTCCAGTAAAACCATCAAAATCTACCTGGAAAGGGTGGAGACACTTCTACTCAAGTTTAATACCCACACTTGATTGAGTCACATCTCCATGGAGATAAGTTAATTAAAGTTTCCAACATACAGTACTGAATAGGGATTAGAAGAAACTGTTGTTCCCACAAGGTTAATTAGGATTCAAACATGGTTTTTCTAGAGTACATAAACCTTTTCAAACTGGCACAGGGAGTGTGATCTGTGTAATCTGCTCTCAAATGTTCAGGAAATAGAGAGGCGATCAGATAGAGAGATTAGATGATAGATAGATGATAGATAGATAGATAGATAGATAGATAGATAGATAGATAGATAGATGATAGAATGATATGGCAAATGTGACAAAATGTTAAAATTAATGGATCTGGGTATCTGGGGAAGGTCGGCGATGTTGGAGTTCTCTGCGTGGGTTTTTGTTTTTTGTTTTTTTTTCCTCTGTGAACATAGAAACTATGTTTAATCATTCAATGAGGTAATGACAAAAATATATCAGACACTACAAAATATTTTCAAAAGAGCAGTTTATACACTGGTTGTGGCACAATCATTGTAATCATATTGTATTATATTCATAATAAAATAATCAACTCATTTTCACATCATCACTTTAGGTTTCCTGTATTTAATTCTATTTTGTTAAAATTGTTTCTATATATGTCAAATTATGTTTTGCTTGGCTTTATGTTCTGAAAATATTTGTCAAATATGGCTCCTATATTTGCTGGTTAACTACATTTAATTAAAATATGTTAAATAATGATTTCTTGAATAAACATTGACAGTTTTATGATGGTGGATTTTGAGACACAATTTCTTTATAAGGCTGCATATTTATATTGAATGTTTGTTGTTTAATAGTTTTCACCATAATGTGAAATTCCTTCCAGGGATTCAGAGCCAGATTTTTATTATACTATTGCAAAAAATAAAAACAAAACTTATTTCAAAGAGAATCCTTGACATTTATAATTAGATTTTTAAAAACTTTTTTATTGTGTAGTATAACATATACACAAAGCAAAGAAACAGAAAAGTAATAGTTTTCAAAGCACTCCCCAACAAGCAGCCACAGGACAGATCCCAGAGTTTGTCATGGGCCACCACATGATCCTCTCATATTTTTCCTTCTAGCTGCTCCAGAATATAGAAGACTAGAGGGCTTAAATATTTTTTTATCATCCCAATCGACTTTTTTTCCTTCTTTTTTGTGAAAAATAACATATATACAAAAAAAGCTATAAATTTCAAAGCACAGCACCACAATTAGTAGTAGAATATATTTCAGAGCTTGACATGGGTTACAATTCCACAGTATTTGGTTTTTACTTCTAGCTGCTCTAAAATACTGGAGACTAAAAGAGGTATCAATTTAATGATTCAGCATTCGTATTCATTTGTTAAATCCTATCTTCTGTGTATAACTCCACCATCACCTTTGATCTTTCCATCCCTCTCTTTAGGGGTGATTGGGTTATAGCAATTCTGAATTTTTGATATTGGAAGATTCTGTCTCTAATATGGGCTAGGGAGATGGAACTATCTGATATTCTGGAGAGGCTGGGTGAGGTTTCAGGACTTATCTAGACCAGGGACCCATCTGGAGGTTGTAGTTTTCTGGAAAGTTACTCTAGTGCATGGAACCCTTGTGGAATCTTATATATTGCCCTCGGTGTTCTTTAGGATTGGCCCGAATGGTCCTGGTTGGGGGTTGGTAGGTTATGATCGGTAGCAAGGTCTAACTGAAGCTTGTGTAAGAGCAATCTCCAGAATAGTCTCTCGACCCTATTTGAACTTTCTCTGCCACTGATACTTTATTAATTACACTTCTTTCCCCCCTTTTGGTCAGGATGGAATCGTTGATCCCACTGTGCTAGGTCTGGACTCATCCCTGGAAGTCATCTCCTACGTCACCAGGGAGACTTTCACCCCTGGATGTCATGTCCCATGTAGGGGGAAGGGCAATGATTTCACTTGCAGGGTTGGGCTTAGAGAGACTGAGGCCACATCTGAGCAACAAAAGAGGTCCTCCAGAAGTAACCCTTAGGCATGCCTATAGGTAGGTTAAGCTTCTCTGCTACCTACATAAGCTTCACAAGAGTAAGCCTCATGATCGAGAGCATGGCCTATTGATTTGGGTGTCCCTAAAGTTTAACAGAGTATCAGGGGATTCCCTGATGGTAAGGTTTAATAGTTCCATATCCTTTTTCCCATCTCTCAGGGGACTTTGCCAATACTTTTTGATTATCTGCTTTATATACTCTAGGATGTTTCCAGGCATTACAATAATCTATACAGGATTAAAGGACCTCTTTCTTATTCTGTGCTCCCTGTGTTTTATCTGTCCAAATGAGCTATACAGATAGGTTGAGTTAGATTATGTACTACAGAAAATTTCAGTTCCACATAAAATAAACCTTTCTTCCATTGGTCTCAAAGAGTATGTGTGATTCTAAAATATAGACACTGACTTCCTTACCCCTATGTTCTGAATTACTTTAACTCCAACCTGTTTGGTTTCATTCTTATCTCTAAATATCAGCTTATATATATAAAACAACCTCTCAAAATCCAGAAATATTAATCACCACTACAGACTTAATGTGTCTGCTCTAAAAGCTTACAATCTCGGCCCCTGTTGACTATCTTTCTTATTGTATGATTGTTGAATGCAATTAACAGTTATGTAAGTGTGTCTGTCCTCTAATAGACATAAAGTAACTTCTCAACATAGTGGATAGGTGAGAGGACAAAGCCAATCCTTATTCAAATCACCAGTACAGGCCAATCACCTAGAGAAAGAATTGGATCTCTCAGACTGGAAACTGGGACCAGTCCCTCTCCTTCCTCCTACCTGTGCTATCTGCTTGGAATGTGGCAGGACATAACTAGCTTGAGTCTATTCTAATTTTAGAAGGAGACAAAAGCTTAAAAAGCAGGAAAAGCTATGGGCTTTGGAGGTGGGTCACCTTAGCTCCAGTCCTACCCTGCCACTTTGCTGATTAGGGCAGTATGATGGTTAATTACATGAGTCAACTTGGCTAGGTTATACTTTCTGCTTTTTTGGTCAAGCAAGCACTGGTCTGATTGTTACCGTTGAGGGTATTTTGTAGATGGATTCAAATTACTAGTCAGTTGGTTACATACACAGCTGATTGCATCTATGAGCAACAAAGGCGACTGCCCTCAGCAAGGAAGAGAGTCTCTTCATCCAATCATTTAGGAAGCCTTAAAGCCAGAACTAAGGATTTCAGTGGTGGGAAAGGAGAATTTCTATCTCAACTTCAGTTAGCCAGCCTCTCTTGGGAAATTCATCACCACCTTCATTACAGTTCCTATCACCTGCGGGATTTGGACATGCCTACAGAATTCAACTATGTGAGCCAATTCCTTTAATAAATCTCTGTGTGTGTGTGTGTGTGTGTGTGTGTGTGTGTGAATGTGTGTGTATGAGAAAGAAAGACAGAGAGAAAGGGAAAGAGAGACAGAGAGAGAGAGAGATCTATAGATATAGATATAGTCCTGTCAGTTCTGTTCCTCTAATACAGGCAGGAAATTTGACAGATGGGCACACTTGAGAAAATGGGTTGCTCAGTGACTGTGGATGGGTCAGGACCTGAAACCAAAAGTCCACTCTGTGAAGTCCAATGTGAACCATAATGGACTGTGCTTCTGGTACACTCTGAGCTTGGTCCTTTTCGTTCCCTCAAATGTTCTGTAAAATCTCTTTGAAGAGGCCTGTCTCTCTAGGGTGCTATCTGTACTTGGGTGGGAAATTTAAAAGGGAGCCACTCCTCCAGGGGCCACTGGTGTGCCATGTGATTAAAAAATCCTGGCTTCTCAGCCAAGTTCTTCTATCTTCAAGTGTCTTCTCTTAGTAAGGCAAAATTGCTTTTCAGCCCTGAGTTTTGTATCTTTTTGGGTTCTAAAACAGACCTTGAGTGCAGACTCTTGATATCTGATCAAGATTTATTGAATATCCCAGCACAGTTGGGATAATACAGATTACAAATATATCATAACCCGGCCCAAAAAGACTTTTTTGTTAAGCATTTACCAAGAGGCTTGCATCTGTAGAGGGAATGCATACCCATCATTGCCACAGGACAGACAAATGAAGACTGCCAAGCCTTAAGATAAGTGGAATAAAGCCTTTCCTCAACAGGCCCACAAACCAAAGCTGAGCCATGACCATAACATAGAGTTATGATATTTCTGCCATTTACCTTAGCTTAACTTTCCTGTCTAGAAATAGCTAGCCTCAATTACTTATATTTAGTTGGAATTTACCCCAAGCATTATGTTCTTGTATTTATTTACCTTTCAGAGGCAAGAGAATAATTTTGTCCCATGGAGCAGAGTTTGAGATGAAGCTGGGCAGTAGCAGCTTCTTCACTGAGGAGAGCACTAGAAGGACAGCTTGTGGGTTTTGCTTGAAGTATGGAGGAAAAGGGGGATTGTAGACAGGGTGAACTGAGAAGGGGAAGAGCCACTGGGAAAAACCTCTCTGTACCTCAGAGAACACATAGAAAAGTCAGGATTATGTGTGAATCGTCTCAAATCACTGCAAATTTCATGGCTACACTGGAGTCTCCAATAAAGGGAGGGATTGATCAAGGACTCTTGTCATATTGTGGCCAATAAAAGAAGGGTTGAAAATTAACAAATGGGTTAGCATTCCAGCCCACAGTTTGAGCACTGCCCACCTAGCTTTGAGACAGACCCACCTCTTAATATCAGGAGGAAAGGATGGAAAGCTACTTCACAACTGATTCTTCTCAAATACAACATGGTATTGGCATTTGAGTTGCTGAGAATCAATGCCGATTTTCTCACTGACATTCTTCTATAATGTATTCATTGATTAGTAGGTAAATTAAGTTGCAAAAATATACATTTTTCCAAATGGGAATAAGAGTTATTTTTGTTTAAATAAATGCTATGGAGAAACAGTTCTTTAAAAACCTAAATTGGTAAGAATCTGTTCATCCCTGCTCTACTCATCCACCACAGAGAATCCACTACGGTGGTTTCTCTGGAACTTCAGTATGATCCCATAGCAGCCCCAAAAGTCACTTACATTTTCTGAGTTGGACACTGGTCTAAGAATGTAGTGATATAGGGCATCATTGTTCCCAGTTCTTCACCCCTGCCTGTATCCACACCTTCTACCTTGTGATTTTGCTGTGCCTTTCCTCTCCAATGGTGTTTGGATTGGCCATGTGAGTTGTTATGACCATTGGGATGTTGGCAGACTTTATGCAAACAAAGGCTTGAAATGTGCTTATGTTATTGGGATTGCCTTATTTGTGTTTCTGTTATTGCTGTGAGAAGAGCATCTTGTGCCCTACCTGGGGATTGCTGGCCCTTAATCTTGGCCCCAGAATGACACATGTGGAGCAGACCTGAGTACACCCTTGTAGCTTGGAGCCAAGTCCAGCTGGACTTGCAGCTTGAAACTGAGCTACCCAGCAGAGCCCAGCCCAGCCTGGGTAAGCAGATCCACAAAGACTTGTAGACCTATATGTGTGAGAGTATATGGTTCTTCTGTTTTCCATTCAGTTGGATGGGTTGAGGTAATAACTAACTGTTACAGAACTATTAAGCATTTTTAAGTTTAATCCTATAACATAACATGTGGGTACTACAAGATGTGGAAACTGGTTCTTAGAAAGGTTAATTGATTTGTTCAAGTTCCCAGAGCTAAGACATGCCAGAGCAGGGTTTCAAACAGAAGTATGTGGTATCCCAAGGCTTGTGCTGTTAGCCACTATGTTTTTCTTCCGCTGGTATGGGGCATAGAGAGTATAGCTACTTTTAAAATTTCCTTCATCACTTAAATGTCAGCTTGCTGACTTCCTATTTTAGCATCACTTGACAACTTGAAACCTTAAGATTTTGAGCTTCTTTTCCTTATTCTCCCCAGTAGTTGGGCCCTGTTCTTAAGAAAACTAGAACTTGTGCTGTGGACTTTTCAAAGTTTGGGAAAAATCCCTGGTGCTACTGAGTATTTGCTTACAGAACATTAGGCTCTTAACTACCAAGAACTGAGAAGTTTAAACCCCTGGCAATTGAAGATCAGTCAGAAATGAGGACAAAGAATACATGAAGCCTTACTCCAAATCAGTGGGAAAAAACAGGAATTCATTAATATTTCCCTTTCTCTATAGTATTCCAGGAATGCTTAAAAGGTTAATTTTGTAGACAAATGCTTGGTTCAGATACCAAGTCATCTCTCGCAAGTTATTTAACCTTTCTTTACCTCGGTTTCTTCACCTGTGAAATGGATCTAATAATGCTGCCGCTTCTTGGGTTATAGGTGGATAAAATGAGACAATATATACAAAATAGTTATTTAACACAGTATCTGGCATTAAAATGCTTTTGGCTACAGAAGTCCTGAGTCAAAATAACTTCAACTATTAGGAAATGTATCTCACATAGTTCAGTGCAGGAGAGGACTCCAGGTGTGAGGCAACTGGTGCTCTGGTCCTGATTTATCAGACATTCTCATGGCTTGGTTTGGCTTGGCTTTCCTTGGGCTGGCCCCTATGGAAGCAGTTTGACTGCTGGCAGCAGGTGGGGAGGTGAGATTGCTTGTCCATGGCCAGTGGAAGAGAAATAGCAAACCCTTCCCAATTTGATTGGGCCAAGCTAGTTCATTGCCCTTCCCCTAGATCCAATAACTGTTGACAGAGAAGTGCCCGATAGTGACTGGCTTTAGTTTGGGTCTATGAACCAATCAGGAGGGAAGAGAAGTGGATTATCTTGACTGATTCACATGAGTCAGAATTCATCTTTGCTGCTGTGGCTGGCGCTTCCTTCCCCAAGTTTACATGGTTTGGATGGAGAAGGGATAATTACTTGAACATCAAGACCATGTTAGAAAAAAAGGAAGGGGGAGTGAATTTGGTGATAATACTCAACAGTGGTGACCACAGATGGTATAAAGTAGAATCTCAACAATTGTCAGCTTACTTTGTAATTCTCTTATGGCAACATAGGATGTTATGGCAATTTATGATAAGCCAACAAATATCTGGCCTTAAGCCATCCCCTAAAAGACAAATTTAGGAACTCTGGGATGACAAATGATTTTCATTGAGAACTTTTCTTGCCTTTTCTTTTTTTGGTAATTTTTTTATCCAGAAAACCATCTCCAAGGACCTGGGAAGACTTGGAAGGTCTAAGTTCAATTCCTCATGTTATTGTCACCTTAAAAAGACAAAATCAATAATGCACAGCAACTTTCCCCTCCTTGGGTTGAACAATATTTTCCTTCAAAAGTAGTATACTTCAACAATTTTGGTTCAAAATTCTGGCAACATGTGATGGACATCTATCTATCCACCTGCCTTCCCCTCTTCTCCAGATAACAGTACCTCAACCTCTTCTGTGTGATTTGCATGAGGCTGACTTCAGCTATACATACACACGTGCACACACACACACACACACACACACACACACACAAGCCAGGATGACCAATCAGAGCACACCATCCCTTCCTTTGGAGAATGAGCAGTTCAGGGATGAGCCCATGATCCAAACCCAGCCAATCATGCTCTCTCTCCAATCCACACTGAGACTATTGGGTTCACCAGGAAAATATCATGATGTTGGAATGTGTGGGCTATTTGTTGCAACTTTTTCCAAGGTCCTACAAGAAAGCCTGTTGCATCTAGAAGCAAAAGGAAGTAGCATATAGCCTTACTAAAAGAGGTCCTGCCTAATGAGGCCAGCAACCCAAAATGGCTGAGAAACAGATGATCTGAAGCCATGGCGGGGCTAATATTTATGCCCCAAGCTGATGTTAGAGCTCTCTAAGGCTGGGAGGAGGGATGCACAGTTAAGGACAAAATTTGTCACGGGATGGGATCCCTTCCAAACATCTCCAGATGAGTCTTTTTTTTTTTTAACCTGATAAAGGTAATAATTATCCTCATTGTAGTGAACCATTCACTCAAACTGCTTGGGATCAAGGGGCAGGTTAACTGGCTTCACAGCCAGCCTATTGTTTTCTGTTGCCCAAACACTGAGGCCAAAATGGAAACTGTTAGATTCAGAATTGGGGATTACCTGTTGCATACTGAGACTGATTATGAAAAAAAAAGAAGCAACAAGGCTGGGGTCTGGGTTCAACCTCTATAACTCAACTAGACCTCCAGTCTTGATCAAAGGTTATTAGGGCCACCTCAAGGGTGTTCCAAGCCCTGTACAAGTATTGGGGGGGCAGGACTTTCAACATAAACAATTTAATTTTTTAAATGTGCTACAAATTCATAGACCCTTATGAGGAATAGTGATTTTTCAGTGAAAATTTAGGATGGGTACCCTAGAAATATTTGCATGCTTGTTTATTTTCAGTGCACATGACAATTCTTCGTAGTGTCTTGGCACCATCTTTTCCTGTTCAGGTCTAGAACCATCACTTTGCATTCTTTATAGTCAAATGCCTCATACCTAGGTACTTTTTTTTTTTATTTCTCACCACAAGAAAAATGTAGCAATGCTGTCATTACTTCAATGCCGTGGTTCATCAGAATCGGTTTGCATCTATTCTTTTCTCTTCAATTCTGTTCCCATTCATTGCATTTGTTTAATGCTGGTTGCATTGCCCATCAGGCTGCACTGTCCATCGTGTCATCCATGAACACTGGCATCCAATGACTGTTTCAGAGTTGATACTGTGCTTTGTTGTTGATAGTGACAATTGTAAGCCTTGTGAAGTATGCAAGAAAATTCAAATGATGGCTCAGTTTCTCTTTGTGCTATTTTTTCAATTTTATTGAGAAATATTCACACACCACACAAACCATCCAAAGTATACAGTTACTGGCTCACAGTATCGTCACATAGTTGTGCATACATCACTGTGATTGATTTTAGAACATTTTCATTACTCCAGAACAGAAATAAGAATAAAAAATAAAACCCAAATCCTCCCATACCCCTTATCCCCCCACTAATGTTGACCCATGCTATTGGCATAGTAAATTTGTTACTGTTGATGAAAGAATATTAAAATAGTACCATTAACTATAGTCCATAGTTTGTAAGAGTTATGTTTTTCCTGTACACCCCTCTATTATTTTTCATTTTTAACATTTGTAGTGGCACATGCAAGAACTTATGTAGATATATGACTTTAAATAACCACGTTCAAACAAATTCACCTACAACATGTTACTATTACTTATAATTATAATCACAAGAATGAGCTACCATCTCCTCTATCCATTTCCAAACATCTAAGTTCAACCTCGTTAACAATTCTGTACATGTTAGGTAACCACTTCCCCTTCTCTAGCTTCTGTCCTTTTCTAGGTATCCTGTATTCTACATTTAAGACTCTGAGTTAACATGTTCCAGTTAGTTCATATTAATGAAATCATACAATATCTATCCTTTTGTCTCTGGCTTATCTCACTCAGCATTATGTCCTCAAGGTTCATCCACACTGTCATAAGCTTTAGGACTTCATTCCTTCTTACTGTTACATAATATTCCATTGTATGTATATACCACATTTTATTTATCCACTCATCTGTTGATGGACTCTTGGACTGTTTCCATCTTTTGACAATTGTGAATAATGCTGCTATGAGGATCATTGTGCAAATGTCTGTTTGTGTCCCTGATTTCAGATCTTTTGGGTATATACTGAATAGAAGAATTACTGGGCTGTACGGCAGTTCAATATTTAGTTTTCTATCTTTCACAGCTGCTGCACCATTTTATGTTCCCACAGTGAGTGAATAAGTGTTCCTATTTCTCCACATCCTCTCCAACATTTGTAGTTTCCTGTTTGATTAATAGCGGCCCTTCTTATAGGTGTGAGATGGTATCTCATTGTGGTTTTGATTTGCATTTCCCTAATAGCTAATGAGGATGAACATATTTTCATGTGCTTTGTAATCATTTATATTTCCTCTTTGGAAAAATGTCTGTTCATATCCTTTGCTCATTTTAAAATTGGGTTGTTTGTCCTTATATTGTTGAGTTATAGGATTTCCTTACAAATATTGAATATCAAACCCTTATCAGATATATGGTTACCAAATATTCTCTACCATTACTTGGCTGCCTCTTAACCTTTTTGACAAAGTCCTCTTTGAAGCACAGAAGTGTTCAATCTTGAGAAGTTTCCATTTATCTATTTTTACATTTGTTGCTTGTGCTTTGGGTGTCAGGCCTAAGATGCTACCTCCTATCACTAGGTCTTGAAGATGTTTCCCCATATTTTCTTCTAGGTGCTTTATAGTACTAACTCTTATATTTAAGTCTTTTATCCACTTTGAGTTGATTTTTGTATGGAGTGTGAGGTAGGGGTTTGCTTTCATTTCTTTGGATATGGATATCCAGTTCTCCTAGTGGCATTAATTGAAGAGCATGTTCTGTCCCAGTTCAGTGGATTTGGGGATCTTATCAAAATAAAATGACCATAGATTTGAAGGTCTATTTCTGATGATAGACTGTCAATTTTATTCCACTCATCAATATGTCCATCTTTCTGCCAATACCATGCTGTTTTGACCAGTATGGCTTTATAATAAGCTCTAGAGTCAGGACGTATAAGTCCTTCCACTTTATTCCTCTTTTTTAAGGATGTTTTTGGCTATCTGACGTCCTTTCCCTTTCAAAAAATTTAATGACTAAATTTTCCAAGTCTGAAAATTAAGTTGCTGGAATTTTGATTGGTTTGAATTGAATCTGTAAATCAATCTGGGTAGAATTGACATCTTAACAACATTTAGCCTTCCTATGCATGAACACAGAATGTGTTTCCATCTATTATGTTGTCTTTTATTTCTTTTAGCAATGTTTTGTAGTTTTCTGTGTGCAAGTCCTTTACATCCTTGATTAAATTTATTCCTAAGAACTTGATTCTTTTAGTTGCTATTGAGAATGGAATGTTTTTCTTAATTGCCTCCTTGGTTATGCAATGCTAGTGTATAGAAACACTACTGTTTTTTGCACAGTAATTTTGTATCCTGTCACTTTGCTGAATTTGTTTATTAGCTCAAGTAGTTTTGTCATGGATTTCTTGAGATTTTCCAAATATAGGATCATGGCATCTGCAAATAATGAAAGTTTTACTCTTCCTTTCAGATTTGGATACCTTTTATTTCTTTTTCTTGCCTAATTACTCTAGCTAGAAATTCTAGCACAATGTTGAAAAACAGTGGTGACAGAGGGCATCCTTGCCTTGTTCCCAATCTTAGGGGGAAAGCTTTCAGTATCTCTCCATTGAGTACAATGATGGCTGTGGGTTTTACATATATGCCCTTTATCATATTGAGGAAGTTTCCCTTGATTCCTACCATTTGAAGTGTTTTTATCAAGAAGGGATGCTGAATTTTGTAAAATGCCTTTCTCACATTAATCAAGATGACCATGTGATTTTTGTCCCTTTCAATTTGTTAATGTGTTGTTTTACACTGACTGATTTTCTTGTGTTGAACTACCCTTGCATGCTGGGAATAAACCGCACTTGGCAGTGGAGTATAATTCTTTTAATGTGTTATTAGATTCTATTTGCAAGGGTTTGTGGGGGTTTTTTTGAGAATTTTTACATTTATATTCATTAGAGAAACTGATCTGTGGTTTTCCTTTCTTGTAGTATCTTTATCAGGTTTTGGTATTTTATTAGGTTTGCATCATAGAATGAGTCAAGTAGTGTTTCTTTTTCTTCAATTTTTTGGAAAAGTTTGAGTAGGAATGGTGTTAGTTCTTCTCAGAATGCTTGGTAAAATGCCTCTGTGAAGCCATCTGGCCCTGGACTTTTCTTTGTAGGGAGCTATTTGATAACAGATTGAATCTTTTTACTTGTGATTAGTTTGTTGAGGTCTATTTCTTCTCCAGTCAGTATAGGAAGTTGGTGTTTTTCTAAGAAATTGTCCATTTCATCTAAGTTCTCTAGTTTGTTGACATACAGCTGTTAATAGTATCCTCTTATGACTCTTTAAAAATTTTCTTTGGGGTCCATGATAATGACCATCCACTCATTTCTGATTTTATCTATTTGCATTCTCTCTCTTTTTTACTTTTTCAGTGTGCTGGTTTGAAAAGGTTTATGTACCCTAGAAAAGCTGTGTTTTAATCCTAATCAGCCTTGTGGGAGCAACAGTTTCTTTTAATCCCTATTCAGTACTGTATGTTTGAAACTTTAATTAGATCATCTCCCTGCAGATGTGACTCAATCAAGAATGGTTGTTAAACTGGACTAGATGGAGACATGTCTCCACCCATTCTATGTGGGTCTTGATTAGTTTACTGGAATCCTATAAAAGAGGAAACATTTTGGAGAAAAGGAAATTCTGAGAGAGCAGAGAATGACATAGCCAGGAGAAGCAGAGAGTCTACCAGCCAGCGACCTTTGGAAGTGAAGAATAAAAACGCCTCCTGGGGAGCTTCATGAAAGGAAGCCAAGAGAGAAAGCTAGCAGATGATGCCGTGTTCACCACATGCCTTTCCAGATGAGAGAGAAACCCTGACTGTGTTTGCCATGTGCCTTCTCATTTGAGAGAGAAATCCTGAACTTCATTGGCCTTCTTGAACCAAAGCATCTTTTCCTGGATTCCTTAGATTGGATATTTCTATAGACTTGTTTTAACTGGGACATTTTCTCAGCCTTTGAATGGTAAACTAGCAACTTATTAAATTCCCCTTTTTAAAAGCCATTCTGTTTCTGGTATATTGTATTCTCGCAGCTAGCAAACTAGAACAGTCAGTCTAGCTAAGTGTTTGTCAATCCTGTTGATCTTCTCAAAGAACCAACTTTTGGTTTTATTGATTATCTCTATTGTTTGTTGTTGTTGTTATTGCTGTTCTAATGCATTTACTTCTGCTTTAATCTTTTATTTACTTTCTCCTACTTGTTTTTTAGGTGAATTTACTGCTCTTTCTCTGGTTTCTTCAGTTGTTCAGTTAGGTCTTTGGTTTTAGTGCTTTCTTCTTTTTTAAGTTAGGCACATAGAGCTATAAATTTCTCTCTCAGTACTGCCTTCACTGCATCCCACAGGTTTTGATATGTTGCATTCTTATTTTCTTTTGTCTCCAGATATTTACTGATTTCTCTTGCAATTTATTCTTTGACCCACTGATTGTTTAGGAGTGTGTTGTTTAACCTCCTTATATTTGTGAAAGTTCTGGTTCTTTGGTAGTTATTGATTTCCAGCTTAATTCCATTGTGATTAGAGAAAGTGCTTTGAATAATTTCAATGTAGTTAGGATATAAGTGGGGATCTGTCTCACTGCTGTGAGAGATGTTATAGTCTGTGTCACTGGTGAAGTGGGAGGGACCTTGGCTGCTGACCCTGTGCACTTTCCAAGGTGTGTGAAAATGTGTGGAGGGTGGGAAGAGATGACTAGTTGGTCTGGGACAGAAGTTTCCTACCTGATATTTTTCTTTCTTTGATTCAGCATTTGTGGAATCCTTCTCCAGTCTATACCTTCCTCCAGAGTTCTGTACAAGTGATAATTTTCCTTTTTTTGCTGAATCTCTACTGAGAGGTTTTCAGTAGCTGTTTACATCACCATGTTGATGATGTCTCCCCCCAAAAATGAATTACTTCAAAGGTTTGGTTTCATGTCTCTGTGAATCTAAGTATATTCAGAGGTCTTATTACCTAAGTGGGGAATGTTTTCACCAAAGGACGTGATAATCCTCTTCATGTTATATTTAGCATTCAGAATTTTATGTTTTAAATCTAGAACAATGCATCTTCCACTCAGATCGTCCCTTGAACTTTTTGGATCCTTATCGTTACATTTCCAGAATGCAGTCTTTTTCAATGTTGACCTTACTCTTGTTTTCCACATATTACTGCCAGTAGGGAGAATAGCCAATGGAAGATACTGCCTGTGGATAGATAGAGAGGGGCTGTCTCATGTGCAGGAAGAATGTTCATCCCTTGTCCTACATGGCTTGAGATCAGCCCCAGAGAGCACAATGTTAGATCAACTGGAGACAAGAGAGGACATCTATCAGAAAGGTCCTTTGTCATTGCAGAGCACCTGTCTAGAGAGCCCTTGGAGGAAATAGATGAGCCCACTCCCAGAGGACTGAGAGACAAGTGATGTGGAACCTGAGGAGGAAGTGAGGTGACCACTCTGGATGTCAGCAGTGGAGGCACACAGGACAAAGATGATGTCGATCATAGCTAGAACTGTGGTCAGGACAAGGTCAGGCAACAGGTCACACGTAAGCCATGCTCATCCTTTAAGCTTAAAGGTTGGCAGTGAATGGTACCCCAGAGCCATGAACTTGCCCTGTATCTAAAGTGAATCAGTATGTCAGCACTATTCTGACAGTCCAATCTCTATGATCTTGCAAAAGCAATTCTGCGCTTGCCTGCAGGAGGGATTCACTCACCATGTCACTCTCCTGGAACCAGTTCCCAAGACCATCCCACAGGCAAGAGGAGTGCCAGAGTCCTTGAGAACACCTGATCAAACTCACGTGAAGAGCTGGGAGAGGGAATTTGGAAGGTTGGAGAGTACTCTAAAGAGGTGACCAGGGCCCAAACAGGGAGCCCCGTCTGGACAGATGGCACTGATGGCCCTGGCAGGTTCCAGCCACTG
Source organism: Tamandua tetradactyla (assembly GCF_023851605.1). NCBI lineage: Eukaryota > Metazoa > Chordata > Mammalia > Pilosa > Myrmecophagidae > Tamandua > Tamandua tetradactyla. The sequence continues at coordinate 133,577,080 of NC_135353.1, read as the reverse complement.
GAAGGGGACATAGAAAATGCTGATGCAATGCTTCCAGTGATCAGGACCTATGTGGAACCAGACTGGGATAGGGTGTGGGGAGTCGTGCCTGGATAGCACAGAGAGTTAGTTCAGGCAGCAGAAGGGTATTTCGAAAAGTTTAAGGAAGGCACTCTGACATGTGGGCAAAGATCAGAGCATCGATCCTGCTTACCCCACTTTTAAGGGCAATACTAGCTTTGATTATTAATCAGTTTCCTTGTTGAGAAGTCAATGACTGGCTGGTATTTGAGGTTTTTAAAATAGTTTTATTGAGAAATTTTCACACACATACAGTCCATTCTTGGTATACAATCAGTTGCTCACAGTATCATTACATAGTTGTGTATCCATCACCATGTCATTTTTAGAACATTTGTATCACTACAGAAAAAGAAATAAAAAGAAAAAAGGAAAAACTCATGCGTCGCATAACCTTTACCCCTCCTTCTTATTGACCATTAATATTTCAATCTACCCAATTTTTTACCCTTTATCCCTCTTATTATTTATTTATTTTTATCATTTTTTTACTCATCTGACAATACCCTGGTTAAAAGGAGCAACAGACACAAGGTTTTCACAATCACATTGTAAAAACTATGTAGTTATACAATCGTCTTCAAGAATCAAGGTTACTGGAACATACTTCCCTCCAGCCACTCCACTACACCATAAACTAAAAAAATATATCTATATAATGCATAGGAATAACCTCCAGGATAACCTCTCAACTCTGAAATCTTTCAACCACTGAAACTTTATTTTGTCTCATTTCTCTCTTCCCCCTTTTGGTCCTGGCTCATTCCAGGAGTCCTGTCCCACATTGCCAGGGAGATTTACACCCCTAAGAGTCGTGTCCCATGTACAGAGGGAGGGCAGTGAATTCACCTGCTGAGTTGGCATAGAGAGAGGCCACATCTGAGCAACAAAAGAAGTTCTCTGGGGGTGACTCTTAGGCATAATTATAAGCAGGCTTAGCTTCTCTTTTGCAGGAATGAGTTTCAGAAGGGTGAACCCCAAGATCACAGCTCAGACTGTTGAATTGGTTGTCCCCACTTCTTGGGAGAGTATCAGGAATTCCCCAGATGGAGAAGTTCAATATTTCCTCCTTTCTCCCCAATCCCCTAAGGGAACTATGCAAGTAATTTTTTATTCTCTGTCCAAATTACTCTGGGATATCTTGGAGCATCAGACTAACTTGTACAAACCAACAAGATCTCACGCCCAAGATTCCATTTAATTATGGTATGCAAATAAACTGACCATTCAAGTTAAAATATAAATTTTGCACCAAATGAACACCCTTTCTGTGGTCTCACACAGAAATTGAAGTTTTAAAATCTGTCCCATATCATCCTTTACCCTGTATTCTGATTTACCTTAGCCCTATCCAAATCAGCTTCATTCATAACTATTGTCAAAGTCTGATCACTCTTTCAACTTTTTTAACAGCTGTTGTATGGGGTAATGCTGACTTTCATGGCTTCAGAGTCTCAGGTGTCACATAAAACATGAAGTTCCAGGGAATGACCAAGTTATACACAAACAGCTCAGTACCTCAGAATTTAGACAAAACAGTTACAACTCTGGAATAGATGGGACTGCTGTAAGAGCTTACTATCTAGGACCATTTACAATAGGCCCCAACCTGGTAACCCATGCTCTGGACTTCAATTTCCAAGTTTGTATATTGTGGTTAGTCCATATGAGTGAAGCATGATAATATTTGACTCTGCTATTTCATTCAACACATTGTTCTTAAGGTTCATTCACCTAATTGCGTGCCTCACAACTTCATTCCTTCTTGCAACCTCTCAGTAATCCATTCCTCAGTCGTCATACACTTAGGCCACTTCCATCCACTGTGAATCGTGAACACTACCACCTTAAACACCAGTGTGTGAATGTCCATTCATTTCCTCACTCTCAGTTCCTCAGTTCTATACAGTTGCAGGATCATATGGCAACCCCACCCCTCACCTCCTGTGGAACCACCACATTGCCCTCCAGAGGGGCTGCACCTCTCAGCTTCCCTGACAACAGTGAATAAGTCCATCTCTTCTCCACATTTTCTCTAGCACTTGTTTCTCTCAGTTCATTTTAAAACAGTTTTATTTGCATATCATACAATCCAACCTAAATAAATAGACATACCTTCACCAACATAATCTATGTGAAGATATTACCTTTTCTGCCTCAAAGAATCCATACCCCTCCCGCATACTCCCCCATTCCCCTGGTTGTTAACATTTAGTTTCAGCATAATACCTTTGTTACATTCAGTGGATGCATTTTACAATGTTACTGTGGACTATCAACCCTAGCTTTCATTGATTGTACTTTTTCCTATATACCATCCCATTTTCAACACCTTGCAATGTTGAAATTTATTCGTTCTCCCTCATGCAAACACGTTTTATATCTGTACATTTAATCACCATCATTGTCAGCTTAAGGCATTCCTAAGTTATACTGTCTCAGTTTTTATCCTTTATTGTTCCTTCTGGTGTCATACATGTACCCAGCCCTTCTCTCTCAACCATACTCACACTCAACTTTATTCGGTGTACTTATATTATGTGCTACCATCAAATAGTACTGTGCTATCCATTTCTGAATTTTTACATTCAGGACTGTTGCTCAGTTTGTATTCTTTCAGCACCAAATGCCCAATCTCTATCCTCTTTTTTTATCTCTTGATAACTTGTGTTCTTAACTTCAACTCTCAGTGTTCATTCAATATTAGTTTACATTAGTGAAGCCATACAGTTTTTGTCCTTTTGTTTCTAGCTAATTGCAGTCAACATAATGTCCTCAAGGTTCATCCACATTGTTACACGCATCATGACTTTGTTCTGTCTTACAGTTGCATAATATTCCATCACTTGTATATACTATAGCTTGTTTAGCCCCTTGTCCATTGATGGATATGTAGGCTGTTTCTATCTCTTGCTAATCATATATAATGCTGCTATAAACGTCAGTGTGAAAATGTCCATTTGTGTCCTTGCCATCAGTTTCTCTGAATATATAACTAGTAATGGGATTGTTGGATCAAATAACAATTCTATACTCAGTTTCCTGAGGAACCACCAAACTACCTTCTAGAACTGTGTTGCACCATTCTGCATTCCCACCAACAGTGGATAAGTGTGCCTCTTTCTCTACATCTTCTCCAGCACTTGTCATTTTTGTTTTGTTTTGTTTTGTTTGATAATTGTCATTGTAGTGAGTGTGAAATGATAGCACATTGTGCTTTTGATCTGCATTTCCTTAATAGCCAGTGAAGTTGAACATCTTTTCATGTGCCTCTTAGCCATTTGTATTTCCTCTTCTGAAAAGTATCTGTTCACGTCTTTTGCCCATTTTTTAATTGGGTTGTTTGTCTTTTATTGTTGAGTTGTAGAATCTCTTTATATACTTGGATATTAAACCCTTATCTGATATGTGGTTTCCAAATATTGTCTCCAATATTGTATAGGCTGCCTTTTTACGTTCCTGACAAAGTACTTTGATGCACAAAAGTGTTTAACTTTGAGGAGATCTTATTTATCTATTTCTTTTTTCATTGCTCGTGCTTTGGTTGTAAGACCTAGGAAACCACCTGCTATTAAAAGATTTATAACTTATTTTACTACATTTTCTGCTAAGTTCCATGGTCTTAACTCTAATGTATAGGTCCTTGATCCATTTTGAGTTAGTTTTTGTATAGGGAGTGAGATATGGATCCTCTTTCATTCTTTTGCATATGGATATCCAATTCTCCAAACACCATTTTTGAAGAGGCTGTTCTGTCCCAGGTGGGTTGGCTTGACTGCTTTATCAAAGATCAATTATTCATAGATGAGAGGGTTTTATTTCTGAACAGTAAGTTCAATTCCATTGGTCAATATATCTATTTTTATGCCAGTACCATGCTGTTTTGACCACTTTAACTTTGTAATATGCTTTTAAGTCAGGTAGTATGAGACTTCTCACTTCATTTTTCTTTCTCAAGATAGTTTTAACTATTCAGAGCACCCTGCCTTTCCAAATAAATTTGGTTATTGGCTTTTCTATTTCTGCAAAGTAAGTTGCTGTGATTTTAATTGGTATTGCATTGAATCTATAAATCAATTTGGGTAGAATTGGCATCTTAACTATATTTAGTCTTCAATCCATGAACACAGTATTCCCTTCCATTTATTTAGGTCTTCCATGGTTTCTTTCAGCAATTTCTTGTAGTTTTATGTGCATAGGTCTTTTTGTATCATTAGTTAAATTAATTCTTAAATATTTTATTCTTTTGGTCGCTACTGTAAATGGAATTTTCTTGATTTCCTACTCAGATTGTTCATCACTAGTGTATAGAAACACTACTGATTTTTGCGTGTTAATCTTGTACCCTGCCACATTGCTGTACTCACTTATTAGGTCTGGTAGCTTTGCTATAGATTTTTCAAGATTTTTGACATAAAGTATCAAGTCATCTGCAAACAGTGAGAATTTTACTTCTTCCTTTCCAATTTTGATGCCTTTTATTTCTTTTTCTTGTCTAATTCCTCTGGCTACAACTTCCAACACAATGTTGAATAACAATGGTGATAGTGGACATCCTTATCTGGTTCCTGATCTTCAAGGGATACTTGAGATTTTAATGACATCACATTGATAAAGAGTTCTCAGCTTTGGGAAGGATATGTCTATGATTGCTCATTTCCTAGGTAATCTAAAAGCTTCTACAAATGTCCTGACAGGAAATGGACTGCTAAATTTAGCAGAATCTTAAAGAAGAGAATTCTTCTTCCATGCAAGACAAGGTTCAAAAGAGGCTTTACTAGAGGTCATCACCCTGAGTAGCTGGACTGACAAGTCCATGTTCTTGCTCCACCACAGGTCATGGAGTCATGCTGTCCATCTCCAAAAAGATATGTGACACTGGCTATGGTTCAGGGCTTCCTATATACTGTTTCCCCCTTCATTCCCAAAGGGGAGAAGCTTTTATTGTGTTTTTTATTTGTTTGTTTTCTTTCACCACTGTATATGGAGTACTTTTGAGTAATGTTATCATTTAGATTTGGGGTTCTTAACCTGGGGTCTGTAAATTTAGAGGGCCTGTCAATTTGAATGAGAAAAAGTCATCTTTATTCTCATTACTATCTACCTAAAGGTTAGAATTTCCTTCAAGTATCATTGTAGACAATAAGCCACAGTACTATGACTCTGTCACCAATGAATCACAGATATTCTCATATCATCTTAGAATTGTTGTAGATATCTCAAACTATCATTCGCATTCATCACTTTTGACATAGTGGTATTTATTAGACCCACCACTAGATCTTATTATGCAATGCATTAATGAAGAAGCACATATATTCCTATATCATTTGTTTTGGCTTTCTTTAAAACTTTATGTGTTTTTATTTTATTCTTTTAAAAACATTATTCTGGGTGCACAGGTGGTTCAGTGGTAGAATGCTCGCCTTCCATGCAAGCGATTCAGTTTGATTCCCAGACCATGTACCCCCCCCCAAAAAAAAAAATAAAAATAAAAATAAAACCATTATTCTGAGAAGGACTTCACAGATTTTACTAGATTGCTGGAGGAGTCTACTGCACAAAAAAGATGATGGAAACTCTATTTAGATGAGGATTACTGGGCTATGAAGAACTGTATCCAGACCTGTCTCAAGGAATAGAAATTCAGGATTAGGAGTTGAACTTAGAACCTGGAAAAGCCTTTGCTTTGTCTCCCTTTGTAAGGGTAGTAGATACATGTTCATTACATGTGAGATTCATGTATTAAATGGCATGAGGACATTTTTTAAGCACTGTATATGGATTCTGGGAAACCATAAGGCACAATGTTGTGGGTATCTGTTAGTCATACTTTCCAAGACTCTGTCTTTCTTCTGGAAATAAAATCCCTTTTAAAACTTTTGGGGAAACTAAGGTTTAGTTGGGTCTAATACCACTCCATTGCCTCCCTTCTAACCTCTGTTCCAGGGTGGACATGTGAACTGGGCTTGCCCAGTCAAGTCTTCCCTGAGATATTTCTACTGAAAAAGTCTGGTGTCATTTTTTGAGACTGCAAGGTATGAGATTTTTTGAGATTATAAGTTGGAAAGACAAAAAACAAAAACAAAACTGGAACTGCATGAAACGATCTTTCCCAGCACAGGGACAAAGTTGTTTACAGTAGGAAAGAATGAGGCCAAAGAGAAAGAAGAAAGAACAAGCAAAGAAAAGGTCCAGGAAGAGAACCAGAGCCCCAATAACTTCCCGTGGGCCCCACAGACTAGCCAGGCCTGACCTTTCAGTTACTTAAACTAATATATCCCCTTCAGTTTGTTTTATCCTGGTTTAAAATAGTTCTCTGTCACTTGGAACCAGAAGATTCTTGACTCATGCACTCAGATTGCATGCATGTGTTTGAGCGTATATGAGGGGGCTGTCTTATCCTAGCAGTTAAATGATTTAGAATCACATTTCTATGTAATTGGTGGTAAGGTGAGTTTGCTTTTGCTTTTATTTTATTTTGACAAAGACACGAAGATACACAGCGATTATATAATTCTCCCAATGTCATGCATATAGAAAGTAACAAAGCCAAGATTTGATTTTATTCCCAAACTCATACTCTACATGAACTCAAATGGAATAACAAGAAAAATGGCCTGTAACACTTGTGTTCCCCAAACGCATCTGGATTTTGGCCTGGGGCAGGGGAGATGGATGAACAGAGCACAGGGACCCTTACTCAGGGATTTTTTCATCAACATCTAAGCTCTTTGCTTCCCTTCTGAGTTTTGCCCCTTTGCCTAATTTTGGAAGGCCTGATTTACAGCATCATGTTGACTTATACCTAAGGACTTTCAAAGTCTAGTCTCTGTGACATTTTTATGGCCATGCCTTCAAAACACAAAATCTTTTAACCTAGTTATTTGTGCTATTGTTTCTACCTTAAGTTAACACACTCTGCTGATTGAAATGGAACCTTTTCGGAACTTGGGGAATAGCTGTCTTTTTCACTCCCTCCCGTTCTTCCTTCCTCTTTTTCAAATTGTGTACTTATTTCTTTTTTCATTATGTTTTATCAGATATCACTCTGTTTGCAGTAGGAACACAGCCTTTCTTAGCTTAATTCACCAAGTTATTGATACATCACATATCTTTCCCATCCCAACTTTCCATCCAAGTTCAGGCTGATTCACCCAGACTACCTTCCTTCTGACCTTGAGAAAACCAGAATCATGGGTGTTACAGATATGATATTAGGGTGAGTTTGGAAAAGAGAGATGCCGTGGCCTGGGAGCCTGAGGATAGATTCTGATCTGGAGATGGTAAATCTAGTTCTGTCTCTATCCCTAGAGGCACTGCGTCTATCAGATAAATCCATTCTGTTAGGAAGGGCCCTAATTAATGCATGTGCTGATTTGTTCTTCCCTGCTGAGGACTTCAGATTAATGATTACTGGGTGCCACATGTGTTATCTCTGAATGTATCTTTAATAAAAATAACAATGGCTACAGTTTACAGTAGCTTACTGGGGGGGGGGGCTGTGCTAAGCCCTTTACATGCATTATTTCATTTACTTTTCCCACCACACTATGAGGTAACTCTTGAGAATTATTTCCTTGGCTGCACAAAGGAAGGAACTGAGGCTAAAAGAATTTCAGTAAATTTCTCAAGATCACACAGCTAGAAAGAGGTAAGGCAGGTTTCACACCAAAGCTTGTTTGATTTCATAGCACTTCACCACTTGCCATCATGCTGTTGTATTTTAATGTTAAGGAGTAGTGGGAAATTTAATAATAGAATTTGGGCAAGATGGCAATAAAAATGAGGTAGTGTTGTTGCATCTCTCTTACAACTACCTTCTTTCAGGCCCCTTGCCTTTACAATACAGAGGTGCTTGGAATACTAATGGGCCTGAATGAGCAAGAAGAGTATGATGGAAAAGGTAGAGGGCTTCTGACTTTGAGATTGGTGTAGCCAAGTAGGAGGTGGCATTTCTGACTCAAGGTCCATCAACTAACTCTTGGAGAGCCTTAGGGTTGCGTTGTGGAGGGGAGGGAGACAGGGAATGGAGGGAGATGGGGTTGGGAACCTGGCTGGTCTAGCCCTGTCTTTGACACAGGCCACCTCTACGATCTTGGGGAAATTCCTTAAGATCTCTGGGCTTGTTTCTGCTTTGTAACACAGGGAGGTTAGGTTGCATTTGGTGCTGGTTCAGGCAGTCTATGATGCTATGATTTTAAGAGAAGCAAACAAAGAAGCCCGTTCTGGACCCCACAGGCTTGCAGAGGTTCTGACCCTGCCAACTCTGTGTAGGTGTTTTCCCTTCCAACTTTGTGTCAGTTCCCTTCTGGCTTTCCGAAGCTGTCTTATATCTACATATAGTTCCTCTTAACAGTTAGTGGTCAGGTGTCAAGTGCACCTAGAGCTTAGCTACAACATGGTGGTGAGGAGCTCTGGTTCAAGAGTCACACTGTCTGGGCTCAAATTCTCACTCCCTCACTTACTCTCTGTGCCTTAGTTTCGTCATCTGTAGAGTGGGAGTAACAACGGTGATTTTTCTCATGGAGGAACTCTCGCATCTGAGGAGTAAAGGATGCATTCATGTCAGCAATTCAGCCTGCTTTGCTTGGTGCCAAGCACATGGACCTATCCTTTAAATATTAGCTATTAGTAATTGAACTTGAATCAGGAAACATTTGGTGAATGCCTCTTAAGAGCAAGCCCCACAGGTAAGTGCAGTGGGGTATACAGAAAGGCACAGGCTTGACCCCTTAAGAAGTCACGAGTTTTGCTCTCCAGAAGCAGATGCTGAGACAGACTTTGGGGTGCAAGATATTTGTAAGCAATTAAAACCTGTCCAAAGAAGGGAAACAAAGCAAAACTGGTCATGGGAGGAATTTAAACTGTGATACAGGTCAGACCAATCCTTGGCCAAACTGCCTGGGAGCTCTGGAGGGAGGATTGCCCATCAGAGTATTCTAAGCCAGACTGAAATAAGCAGGCCTCATTTCACTGCTTACTCACCATATATGCCCTGCTCCTCCAGCCCCCATCTGATCAGAGCTGTCCACTGACTATGCTTTTGAAGCTGGGCAGCAAGTCTGTCTTTGAAGGGAGAGCTGAGCTGAGAGGATATTTGTTACAGGGAGAATTCAGGTCCTAGTAGCAAACAAGTGGGTAGACAAGAAACCTGTGCCCCATGCCATTTGAGGAGGCAGAGTGAAGCTCTACAGAGAGAAATTAAAGCCAAAGCCAGAAATGTGGGGTCAGGGTCCTGGTTGAAGGAAAGGCCTGGGCAAGAATTTCAGGCCTTGCATCATGGTTGATATGAGAGCTGTAGGTGTGTGTCAGCTGAGTGGTATACCAGTAAGCTTGAAGTCCCAGAGACCAAACATAGGCTGATTAGGTAAAGACCCAATTAAATGTGTCCTGTAAAGGAGAATCAAAAAAGTATTCTCTGATCCCTGTAAGACACTGTTAAGAAGAGGTGAAGCCAAATCCTAAAATCAGAGATGAAAACCATAAATCATGGCCCCAAACTCTCTCTGACTTCCTGTTCAGTGTGTCCCGTGGTCCTTCCATCACACTCCTTTGTTGATTGTCTTCTCTTAATGGCCATTATCTAGACAAATGTAAATGGTCCACTTTTGTTGACCATGATGAGGAGGCTCCGCTTTCCACCTTGGCCTGTTATAAATTTGAAGACACAGGCTGGAGACAAGTGGGGATGGAGGGTGGGCACCTGGGAGGTCCAGACAAGGAGGGTGCCCTGACTTTGGCAAGAACTGCTAGAGTTCCTGAAAACTGGGGAGTGATGGAGTTAATAGACCTGTGCTTTCACAGGATCAGCTTGCTAGCAGCATCCTGAATGTTCTGGAACAGTGAGAGGTAGGAAGTGGAGACATAATGCTGAGGGCTATTCATCTAGGAGGTGAGAGAAAGAGGTCTGAACTGTGAGGCAGGGGGAGGAGCTGGCAGTAGGGAAGAAGGGTCGGGCAGGAGAGATAACACAGGAAATCCAGGTTTCTGAACTTGGTGACAAGGAGAATGATGGGTCCCTTTAACAAACAGGGGTATCTGGAAGAGGAGATGGTTTGCTGGAGGGGTATGGGAGCTGGAAAGAGAAGGCACTTCTTTTGGTTATAAGATGTTAATGGGAGGAAAACTTTGGGGTTTTTTGCTGCATAATTTAGGTGGGTAGCCCAGAAGCAGACCCCGAGATGAGGATTTGGGTGTAAGTGACTTATTAAATGGATGCTCCCAGGGAAGATCAGTGAGGCAGTGTGGGATGCAAGAAAAGGCAAAGGAAGAAACTAAGCAATTGTAGGATCATGAGCAGAGTCCCTTGGAGGGTAGATTCAGCCTGATCTCTCAGGGAGCTCTGGAGGGGGTCCCACTCAAAGTTAGGGAGCTGGGTTTTCACATTCCTGCCCCTGTCAATCAATGACTAACAGCCACCAGTCAGGACCCTCCCAGGCACTATCAGTTCCCTGCACGTGTAAGCAAAGTGGCTCCCTTCTCATAGTCTGAGGGCTGGCCTCTGGAAGCAAAGCACAGGGGTTGAGTGTTGAAAGTGAAAGAGAGAGTGTATCCGGAAATGGCCACAAAGGTATCCAAGCGGATCTGGCTTGAGTGCAGCCCGGTCTGCTACAATGAGCAATGTCTTAAGAAAGAATCATGAATTGCGAGCGAGTGTTCTAGCCTGGCTCACCAGCCATCTGCTGCTTCGAGGAATAAGGTTTGGACTCTTTGGCCAGGGTCTGTTGCAGATTTCACCTCAGACCACCCTTTTCTGTGGAAACCAAGAAGCCGGAAAGAGAGTTTCTCGGGAACCTGATGGGATGTGACACGCTCTGGCGGTGGACGCATCCCTGATGCTTAGCCGCTGTGGGAGAAACGGCTGTGTAGGTCCCCTGGGGCGCTCTGGGTTCCTAATCGTTGTCAATTCCAGGGCCGTGGCTTCCCAGATTGTCATGAGTGCCCTGGTCCCCTGGCAGCCCTCTCTAATGTGACCGCTTGTCAGCAGTCTGGAGACAGGCCTTCACCCGGTGGCAAATGCTCCCAGCCCATTAGTGCTTTGCAGAGGACACAGAAGCATTGAACTCCCATGTGAATTGCTTTGGTCTGGAGTGCACTGAACTTGAACCACAAAGTGAATTAAGCCAGGCCACTATGGAAGGGTGCCTCCTCCTTCCTTGAAAGAAAAGAAAGAGAGAGAAAGGAAGGAGGGAGAGACAGAGGAAGAAGAAGGGAGGGAGGGAGGTCAAGGAGGGAAGAAGAAAGCAACAGGAATAAAAAGAATAAAACGAGAGACTAAAGAGTCTTCTTAGGCCAACTGGGTCACACCCACCTACCCTACTCAGGCCTGTACTGTGAGTATTGGGTAAAACACAAGCCAGCAAATAAAAGGTTAACCCCCCTGGCCCAAAGAGAAAATTCAGGATCCTGCCCTGGGCTCGGCCTGTCTTTGGTTGTGATAGCTGTGTCCGAGTCATGACAGTTGTTAAATATTTTGCACACCATCCCTGATTCTAGCCCCTTGCCCAATCCCTATCGCCCCTCTCCTAGTCTTTCAGCACACTCACCTCCCAGGGAAGGAGGGACACATGCCTGGCTTTGCCTTCCCACTTCCAAGCAGCAAACAAGAAAACAACAGACAGCCGGGAACTTGTTTTCCCAAAGCCCCGCCACCATCTATCTCTCCATTTTTCCTCCCATTGGAAAGAAGCGCATTGTCTGATCCCAAGATGCCCGTCTGTGAGGCTGCATGGTTCCTAAGTGGGCTAGCTCTGAGCAGCGTGGTTACGGTGCCTCTCCCCTTACAGACCACGTCAACATCTCAACCCCCTACTTACCGCCACTCTCTATTTTTTCTCAGGTTTGGCATCCTTCCAATCCCACAGGAATTCAGCTGATAGATGAATTCATACTCAAAGGTTATTGACTTAATTTGTCACCCCATCCAGGAGCTATTTGCACTGAAAAGAGATCCACACAGGGGAGAGGGCCATGCTTACGTTCAAAGAATGACTTTCTAATGGTGGAGTGTCAGGCAGTGTGGCTTTGGGGTACCACCCTTCAGATCACCTCAAAGGTGGCCCCTTCTCTCAGTAAATTTCTGCTGCAGGGATTTTCCAGCTTTAGCAGGCACCGAATGACCCAGAGGGCCTGTGAGAATTTGCAGATTCCTGGACCCCAGAGATTTGCTTGAGTAGGTCTGAATGGGGCTGAGGAATCGCATTTTGCTCTGCTCATCGCTTTCTGATGCCAGTGGTCTAGGGACCATGTTTAGAAAGAAACTTCGGCACGTAGGAACAACAACAACCCAGGGCGTTTAAGAGGAGGCAGCAGGAACTCCCGAGTTCTCCCCTCCTTTAGTAACTGCAAGAGAAAAAAAAATATGCCCAGGTTGAAACAGATTGCACAGAAAACACTTGGGATCTGCAAGGGAATGGGGGCTGCCGGGCCTCGTACAGCGCCCCCTGTTGGCACTGCTGGCCCTCTGTTAGGCAACCACCTTGGTTCGCCTTCTAAATTTCCTTCCCTGTTGTTATTCCTCTCTAGATTTAGAAACAGCCTTTCTTCTTTCGGCTTCATGGGAGAGAACAGTCTTCGGCTCTGGCACCAGCGTGGATGCCCGCGGCAGCCCTTTCCTCGGCCTTGGAGGATATTTCTTTCCCCAGAAAGAAGTGAGGACCTTTCACCCTCCCCCTTCATTATCACCACGGGCAATCTAATTACAGTCTTGTCTTAAAAGAGGAACTCATTTACAATAGAGACTTCTTCCTTATAAAAATGAAACATCTTGAACTATGTTTTTATGACCATAAAAAAAACTATGGTTTTTTTTATTTTTATAAAAGGAAATTAATTAATTTCCTAGCACACAGGAAAGACTCGTGAGGTCTTGCCGGTTGTATACGGAAAGGATGTGCTCTCTATCGCTCTTACTCTCTCCCTCTCTCTTTCCCTCTCTGGGCCTCCTGCTGTGTGACAGTGAAATGCTAAAATGATTTTGGCAGGAGAATATTCTCAAAGGCTGTTTTTATTTCAGCGGCAGAAGAGTATCTCAGAACGCAGGCTGCACCTCTGCCCTGTGGGGCTGTTTCTAATTGCAGGAGGTGAGCTGCAGAAATCCTTCCCCAGCCGGGTGGGGAGAAAGCGGAGAGAAACCTAAGAAAGATAATCTTGTCTGCCACACTCAGCGCTCACCACTTAAAGGAATTAACTTGTCGGAATAAAATATTTCTATGGGTGCAGAAAACTATGCATTAGAATAATGAGGCTGACCCCTTCCTTACCCATTGCAATCACTGGGGTTTGTTTCTTCCCGCTCTAATCACTACATGCTATCTTCCTCCTTGCTTACACCTCTGAAGGCAAGACTGGCTGTGAATACTTTAGATTACCACCTTCTCATTTTCAGTGTGAAATAATTGCCCAAGGATGGAAACTGACAAATAATGTGGATTTCGGAAAGCAGCCCACTCGTTATTTAGGGTAGCCAAAGTAAAAGGGAGACAGTTGGATCTGGTCTCATCAACTTCTATCCTCGCGCTCACCCCTTAAGGAAAAGACTCCTGCTTTCACAGACCTGGACTGATTTGAAAATTTAGACAGTTGGTGTTATGGATTGGATCATGTCCCCCCAAAAGATATGTTCAATCAACTAGTTCCACCCCCTATCCCGTATTACGTACATCCCCTTTCAACATAAAATATTTAGAATGGGCATAGCCCAAATACCCCTAAAGAGTGGGAGAAAGATCAAAGGTGACACTGGAGTTATACAGAGAGGGTAGGATTTGGGGGATAAATATGAGTGCTGGATCATTATGTTGATATTTCTTTTAGACTCCAGTACTTTAGTGCAGCTAGAAGTAAAAACCTAAAATTGTGGAATTGTAACCCATACCAAACTCTGAAATCTGTTCTACAACTAATTGTTGCGATGTGCTTTGAAATTTATTGTTTTTTTGTATATATGATATTTTTCACAAAAAAGAAAAAAAAGAGAAGGAGGAATAACACAGAGAAGATGGGATTTAACAAATGAGTATGACTGCTGAATCATAATATTGATATTTCTTTTGGTCTCCAGTGTCTTGGAGTAACGAGGAGAAAAAATTAAAAACTGTGGAACAGTAACCCACACCAAAGTTTAAAATCTGTTCTATGACTACTTGTTAAAATGTACTTGGAAATTTATTGCTTTTTTGTGTATGTGTTATATTTCACAATTAAAAAAAAAAGATATGTTCAAGTTCTAAGCCCCAGATCCTGCAACTGTGGCCCTATTTGGAAATAGGGTCTTTGAAGATGTGGTTGGTTAAAATGAAGGCAGATGGAATTAAGGTGAACTCTAATCCCCTATAACTGGTATCCTTATAAGAAGAGGGAAATTTGGACCCAAGGGCAGACACAGGGGAGAAGGCCATGTGACCCTGGAGGCAGAGATGGAAGTGGTGCAGCTGCAAGCCAAGGGACACCAAGGATTGTCAGCAAACCACCAGAAGGTGGAGGAGGCAAGGCAGGACTCTCCCACAGGTTTCAGGGGGAGCCTGGCCTGGCTGACATCTGGATTTTGGACTTCTGGCCTCCAGAACCATGAAACAACAAATCTCTGTCACTTGAAGCCATCCTGTTTGTGGTACTTTGTTATGGCAGTCTGGAAAACTAATACAGCTGGGATATCGATATGCTTAATTAGAAATCTACAGGACACAGCAGCATAAGGGTCTGAGGTTCTGGGGCTAAGCCTCATGGGTTTGACAGTTGGCGCCACCACTAACCAGCTGTGTGGCTTTGGGCAAATCGTTTGACTTCCCTGTGCCTCAGTATTTTTATCCACAAAAATGGGGTCATGAAACTATTTTGTGGGATTAGGAGATTTTGATGCATTAGTACATGTAGCTTGCTTAGAACAATGATCGAAACACTCAATACATATCAGATATTATTTATGTCCTTTGAAAAGAAACAAGGGATGCCTTCTCTCCCTTCTTTGGAAATCTTTATTAAGCATTGTGCTTGGATATAAGGAAAAGTAATCAAGGAAAAGTAATCCTTGCCCTGAAGGAGCTTATAGTTTAGTGCATGTGCCAGACATGTAGGCAACTTACCATAATGTAGGGCAGATTTAAATAAATACTGGGCAAGAATAATAGTAACATGGCATAGGGGGCATATGAGGAGACGCGCTTAGCTGGAGTGGAAGATTCTGGAAGGCATCATGAAGGTGGTGGCATCTGAGCTGGACTTAGATAGGATAAATGGTCTTTGTAAGGAGAAAATAAAAGAAAGATGTTCCAGGCTGTGGGAGAACCAGAAACAGAGGCAGGTGCAGGAGAGGGTACAGGACACCTTTAGAGAAAGGCGAGGTTGCCTGTGACTTTGATACAAAGAAGTGGAGAGGAGGCTGGGTCTGGAAAGGCAGTTTCAGGCCTGATCTGTCCTGCAGCATTCTAGCATCCTGATTTTTTTAATTATCAAGTTAAAAGAAATGGAAATGATATTGGAGTGTTAAATCCTCCCTGAATTTTTTCCCTGAAAGAGTTTGAAGAAAATTCTTAGGGATGAGCAAAGTCCTATAGTTACCAACTACCATTTAGCAGCAAGAGCCCCCTGCCCCCAGTTCTGTCCATACAGGTCATTTATTACACCCGGAGAAATCTTTGTAGTCACCACAAAAGTGCAGCTACCTCTGGGGTAGGATGCAGCTGCTATTTAACTGTCATTTAACATGACAATCGAGTGTCCTATTAGAGCTAAAATTTAATTGTGAAGATGGGTACCATATTTAACTACAATCCTGGGGGGAATTTAGGTTGACAGGCTGTAATTACCTAAACTGGAACCTGGCCAGGACACACCTACTCTTTGCCAAAAGAGCTATGGGGGTTTTAACCACCGCAGACCTACAGAAGCTGATATTTCTGTAAGGTGGGAAAGTGACACTTGCAGCCCCACAGCGCCCCCTAACAAAGCTCTGGGCAAGTGCAGGCTCTCCAGGGAGAGGGCCTTTTCTGACCTTTCCCAAAACCTCTCTCTGACTGCACCTGACTCCAATCCATCAGGGGTTATCAGAAACTTTCCATTTAAGGTTGTCTGGCTGTGGGTCCTGCCGTCAGGTTCTTGCTGGTTCTTATCTGTGTCTGTCTGTCTGTTTGGCCTTCTCTGTGTGTCTCTCCCCAGGTCCTGCCGTTTCTCTCTTATCATGAAGGAAGTGCTTGTCCTGATAAAATAATTACCCACGGGAGCCCAGTGGTTCTGATTAGCAGCTGCTGTTTCTACATAGAGATCAATTAGAGGCATCTTTTTACTGGGGAAGTGGTATGGTCGAGCCAATTTACTAAAAATCCCATTAGGATTCTTACTGCAAAATGCATTGTACTTTGGTCTTCCAAAGCGGTTGCTATCAGAAAAAAATGAAAATCGGGTCCAAGAGGAGATGGAAATGTGGCTTGCTGATGTCACTGAAGGGTTAAAAGGGAGACAGTTCTGGGCAGCAAGCAGCAGTGTGAATAAATGTGGTCTTAATTTAAGGTTATGGATTTTAAAAAGCCTTGTTTTTTGTCTTCAGAAGACTTTGCTTTCATATCAGTTAAAAAATAATTTAGACAGAAAATAAATGTTGGAGCAAACTCAAATTATTATGTGCATTTAAAACAAACCTGTGTTTTCTGCCGCAGACATAGTATATGAATAATAATATTAATAATGATCACTATAATTTGTTAACTGATGATCTTTTTCCTCAGACCTTCCAGGCTGTTGGTTCCTGGCCCTGCTATTTAAGTCAGCCGACACGGGCATCACAAGGGGAGCTTATGATAACAGCTCTTACCCCCTCTGCCGGCTGAAAAGGCAGAAAAGCCCAGGGTTCTAGTCCCAGCTCCGCCTCAAATAGCTGTGTGATCTTGGCCAGGTAGCTTAACATCTCTGGGCAACTGTCATATAATGGAATGGTCTCTAAGGAGAATCAGAGACCTGGGCCCTGGTAAGAATTGTTTGTTTGTTTGTTTTTCTCCTTTTATTATGATAAAAGTTCTGAAAAAAGAAGCAGACTGAAAAGGTAACTTCACCAAGGGAGATATCAGATAAGACGCAGCAGGAAGTTAAATTAAGACTAATTTTTTTTAAAGTGTTGGGTTTTATTTCTACCTAATTTCTAAGGACACACACACACACATACTCACACACACATGCATACACATGCACACGCAGGTATACTTTGGTCAGGGAGAAATTCACTTGAAATGCTCACTTCTCCAATTCTCTGAAAGATTGTCACAGCTCTAAAAAAGCCAATGAAAACATCAGATTATTAATATCTGCTTAATTCCTCTAATAATAAAATACTGACCAGATATTACCAATATGACAATAATATATAAGGTTGAGCCATGCGAAATTGCCATTTCTATAGGCAAAAAGAGTTGAACAATCTGAAATTTCATATGGTCCAAACTAATATTTTATATATATGTATAAATATGTGGTATATATATATATATAAGGTATATATGTGTATATATATATGTATCTTCTGATATATAATAACAGCAAGAAGAAAATTACCCAGAGAACTGTGATTCTTCTATGTTCTTATTTCTCTAGCGAATGTTTTTCTCAAGGAAAGATAGGTAGACCCTTCATATTTCCACCCTAATACTTAAAATAGGACAACATAGGACTCATACCCAAAAGACACTGTGGAATACCAGGCTGCATTCCTAAAAATGAGGGCAGGCACTGATTTGATCTCTTTTGGGGGGGTGGGGGGTGGGGTAGGGAGATGTATAGTCCAGGAATCGAACCCACGTCTCCTGTATGGCAGGCGCCTGATATGCTCTCATAAGAATATATCCAGAAGTTGGCACGCAAAAAGATTGTTCAGAGGCGCTAGTGGGACTCTAGGCTAAGTAACTGCCTTGCAGAACTGAGCCTTCACAAAAGATGGATGGGCGCTAATGGCACTTCTTTGCACAGCTTCACTCTGAGGTTTAAAATGGTAATTTGTGTCCCTGGGGAGAGATGCATTTTTTCATTAAGAATTTAGAATAATTCGTTGGCAATTATTTTTCCTTCGTGACTTTGAAAAATAAAAATGCGACTATTACATCCAGTAATGATTTGGGGTGCAGCTAATGTGACAGAACTTCCCAGGATATTTTCAAAAGAAAAAAGGTGAGGCTGCTAGTGTTAGGACAGCTTCCATGAAGAAAGGGGCATGGATTTCAAAATGACTAATGAAAGAATGATTCCAAATATGAACAAATTTATCACTGCTTAGATTTTTCATTTCCTTATTTTTATTTATGTATTTGCATATTTATTTGTTGCTTCTTCCATCTCTGAAAAACAGCTATAATAACCGGACCAAGTACTCTCTAAAATATATTTTCGATAGAAATAACTATAAATTTTCAAGGTAAAAAAATTTATAAAATATAGAAAAGTATAAAAGAAGAAAATTAAAAATCATCTGTAATCTCATCATTCAAAAATTATCATTTCAGAGCACTTTCTCATAGAGATTTTTCTACACACACATACACAAATTTTTAAAATGCTTAAAAATCAAATGTAAAAAATGCTCAAAAATAAGATTATTCTATATCTCCTGTTTCCAAACTTCTTTATTCATTAAATGATATCAACATGTCGTGGACATCTTTCCATATCAATAGATATGAATCTATTTATCTTCTTAAAATAGCTGCATAGTATTCCACTGTTTGCTTAACCAATCAGTTATTGAAGCACATTTAGGTTATTTACAATTGTGCTTTTATAAATGGCACTGAGATGACCAGATGTGTTTATATAACACACTCACAGACACACACACTTGTACTTGTTTGATTATTCCTTAGGCTTCATCCTAGAGGAGGAATCTGTGGGTCAAAGGACAAGGTTTTTGTTAATATTGCCAAATTGCTCTCCAGAAAGGCCCTACATATTTACAATCCTGTGAATGGCAAATGAAATGCCCTTTTCTCCTCATGTTCCTTGGGTTTGATCAATGTGGCTAATCTTTGCCAATATGAGAAACGAAAGGGATTATACAGTGCTGTTTCATTTGGAGTCTCTGATTACCAGTAAGACTGACCTTTTTTGGTTTTCATATATAGTTGATCTATAGTTCTTCTTTTGTGAATTGCCTACTTATACTTTTTGTCCATTTTTCTATTTGGGTAGTCCTCACTTTCATATTGATCATAAGAGTACTTTATATATTAAGGATACTCTCCTTTCAATTGTCATTTGTGTATGAGCTGGTTTGAAAGTGTTGTGTACCCTAGAAAAGTCATGTTCTTTAATCCTAATTCAATATTGTAAGGTGGAAACTTCTGATTAGATTGTCTCCGTGGAGAGGGAGGTAGGAGTAACTTTTGGATTAGATTGCTCCATGGAGATGTGACACAGCCAATTATGAGTATGGCCTTTGATTAGATGGAGATGTGACTCTGCCCAATCGAGGTCGGTCTTGATTAATTTACTGAAGTCCTTTAAACAGGGAGACATTTTGGAGAAAACACAGTTGTTTCAGATCGACAGAGAGAGCAGGCACTAGAAATGGACGTTTGGGGATGCCGAGCCCAGCAAACATCGCCACGTGCCTTTCCATGAGACGCTAAGCAAGCCAGAACTCAGAGTTGTGTCCAGAAGGAGCTAAGTGAAGGCCCACAGACTCTTAGGAAACCACTGGCAACAGAAGGTGGAAGCAACAGAACTGGGAACAAGGACCAGCAGATACCAGCTATGCGCCTTCCATGTGACAGACATCAGCCTTTCTTGAGTCAAGGTATCTTTCTCTGGATGCCTTAGCTAGGGCATTTTATGGCCTTAAGAACGGTAAATGTTTAATTTAATAAATTCCCTTTTTAAAAGCCATTCCATGTCTGGTAAACTGCATTATGGCAACTTTAACAAACCGAAACAATGTAAAAAATATTTTTCTCATTTGTGCTTTTATGCTGTTTCTGAGATTTTTATTCTTTTGTTTCTGAGAGCAGGCATACCAAAGTTGCAGGCATACCAAAGTTTTGTGACATTTTCATGTCGTAAAGTAGCTAATCTTTTTCTTAGGGTTTCACCTTCAGGGTCACTCTAGAAAGGAAGTATATTCATCTGCATTTTAGGTTTCTGGCTTTATTGGGGTACACTACAATTACAGCTCTCTTTTCCCTCCAAGTCTCATATTTCTCATTACTTCCAGGAGGTTCTGGAATGAAAGCAGAAGGGATCTTGGAAACCAGAGCAGGGGAAACATGACTATTAATAGTAACACTTGACATTTCTGTTTTCAGTATGCTGTCAGATCACTAATTAGTCCCCATCCTTAGCATAGCCCCAGGGGTCACCCTGACTGCCCTTCATTCACCCTATAGGGGACTGAGGCACAGCAATGAGAAAGCTCTGTGCATTCCATTTGGTAGGCACCACTCTAGCCCTCCAGGACTTAAATCCAGGCTCCCATCTCCCCATCCTGTGCTTAAATCAAGGCGAGACAATTTCCTCCATGTAGGCTGACAGATTACCAGGATGCGATTAGACCATTGGAATGACTTCTCGTGGACAAAACACCACTGCTGTCCCTTACCCCTCTCCAGACAAAGGAAACTATATAACACATAGGACAGTTTGCAACCTGGGGTTTTCTGACTTGGGCTTGGACTTAAACCACAGAAGGGATTGTACTGCTATTTACCCCACTGTTGATTTTTGCCAATCAGGGTATCTACTGCGAGAGTTAGGGAGGGCAAAGCAAAAAGACGGAAATGAATGGAAGGGAAAAGGCTTCTAACTTGGTGACTGAGGTGCATCAGAGTGTGACTTCAGGCTGCTGCACATGTAACTGGTTTATACCACAAAAGTTGAGTTGACCAGGCTTGCCCCTTGTGCCAGGCACTGGGCTAGTAGTAGGGGAAAACAATGATGCTTTGCAGCTGCCATGTAATCTAATTTGGGCTATTATGGAGGCAGTGTAGTGCTCTACAGCAGCACAAAGGAGTAGCTTCCTGGAGGGTGTGGCCTCTCTGCTGAGATTCAATGGATGCACAGGAGTTAGGGGAAAGGGACATCTGTGAGTGTGAGGAAGATGAAGGCAACACATAGAGGTTATAAAACCGGTAGAGTAGAGCGGGCCATGATCGCTCAGCAGGCAGGGTTCTCACGTGCCATACTGGAGACACAGATTTGATTCCCTGTGCCTGCCATGCAAAAAAAAACAAAAAATAAGAAGAAACCAGTGGAGTAGGGGGCATGCCAGGAGAGTCAGAGTCAGAAAAGATAAAGACCTATAGCAGTGCTTCTCAAACGACCTGTGGGGAAGGATCAGTATCCTCCCCTCACCCCCAATTTGTCACAGACCAATACTTTCGTAAAACGCAATGAAGAGGAATAACTAGAAAAATAAAAAGACATACCAAATACAAACCCCTTTATTATTATTATTATTATTATTAGATTCAGAAGACAAAAATTATGCTGCCAAATAGCTATAACAGTTTCTATTCCTCTCAGTTTCTGTACTGGTCTTGTTGCAGACCACTAATAGTTTTTGTCTACTGGTACCAGTTCACAAACCAGGCTTTTTGAATAACGCTGAGCTAAGCATTCTGGGAAGGAGATGAGATCCGAAGTGTCAAACATTGCCAAGGTGTTAAGTAAAATGAGATCTGGTAAGCGTCCTTTGAATGTAACAACAAATACATAGTAGCAAGGGGTAGTTTCAATGCAATGGTTGAGACAGAAGCCAGACCAAGTGAGTTGAGTTGTTCCTCAGCATTCACAGCTACTAAAACTTGTGGAAGTGAACGTAAATTAAACCATAAAACGTGTGTGATTTATACTAACATCATCCTTGTTTACACAAAACAGTTAACAAAAAATCTATGTAGCAACATGGACTATGGACAGATAGTATCTGAATAAAATGTAGCGTATGGTATAGGAGGCCAGCGGTCTAGACTGTGGAGTGAAGTCAGGTAATCATAAGCTGTGTGACCTTGGGCAAATCATTCATACTCTCTGGACCTGTTTCCTTCTCTGCCAAATTGGAGGTGAGGGTGGGCAAGGTCTTTTTTTTTTCAGTTATAGCAAAGTTTCTTTTTTTACTATTTTATTTATTTTATATATTTTTGGGAAATCTTCACACACATACAGTCCTTCCATAGTATATAATCGATGGCTCACAATATCACACAGTCGTGCATTCATCACCATGATCATTTATAGAACATTTGTATGACTACAGAAAAAGAAATAAAAAGAAAAAAGAAAAAACTCATACATTCCATACCCCTTACCCCTCCCTCGCATTGACCACTACTAGCATTTCAATCTACCCAATTTCTTTACCCTTTATCCTCCCCTATTATTTATTTATTTATCCTTATTTTTTTTTACTCATCTGTCCACACCCTGTATAAAAGGAGCATCAGACACAAGGTTTGCACAATCACGTGGTCACACTGTTGGGCAAGGTCTTTTCTCTACACTTCCAATTTTTGCACTCTATGATTTTAACTTTAAGTAATCACTATAAATATCAAGTCTTCTCCAAGTGACCTAATTTATTCAAGGTACCTAAGTTCTTCGGAATCTGTCTGTGCATCTTCAAGAGTTTACCCATTGCCTGCAGGCAGGTGTGAGCAAGCACCTCTTCACTTGGTGTGCTGGTTTGAAAGGATATATGGACCTTAGAAAAGCCATGTTTTAATCAAAACCCCATTTCATAAAGGTAGAATAATCCCCATTCAATACTG
Organism: Tamandua tetradactyla; assembly: GCF_023851605.1. Classification (NCBI taxonomy): domain Eukaryota; kingdom Metazoa; phylum Chordata; class Mammalia; order Pilosa; family Myrmecophagidae; genus Tamandua; species Tamandua tetradactyla. Next base: position 133,554,281 of record NC_135353.1, on the reverse strand, counting down.
TATGTTTGAAACTGTAATCAGATCATCTCCCTAGATGATGTGATTTAGTCAAGAGTGGTTGTTAAACTGGATTAGGTGACAACATGTCTCCACCCATTTGGGTGGGTCTTGATTGGTTTATTGGAGTCCTATAAAAGAGGGAACATTTTGGAGACTAGGAGATTCAGAGAGAGCAAAGCAGAATGACATAGCCATGAGAAGCAGAGTTCACCAGCCAGTGGCCTTTGGAGATGAAGAAGGAAAATGCCTCCCAGGGAGCTGCATGAAACAGGAAGCCAGGAGAAAAAAGTTAGCAGATGACACCGTGTTCGCCATGTGCCCTTCCAGATGAGAGAGAAACAGTGAACTTCATCGGCCTTCTTGAATGAAGGCTTCTTTCCCTGGATGTCTTAGATTGGACATTTCTATAGACTTGCTTTAATTGGGACATTTTCTCAGCCTTAGAACTGTAAACTAGCAACTTATTAAATTCCCCTTTTTAAAAGCCATTCCATTTCTGTTATATTGCATTCCGGCAGCTAGCAAACTAGAATTCTTGGTTACAACATGTAAGATAAACTTGCCCTTCCCTCCCCTCCCCCAAACATTTAGGAACTAGAGACCTGCCCATTCCATGATTACCCTGCAGTTAAAAACGACAGGTTCAACCTGAGACTTAGGGATAAAAACCCAAATGGCTCTCAGAAACATCCAGGGGTGCTGAGAATTCAGCTTCAGCACTACGAGGTGGCCTTGGACCTCCCCTGATTTCTCTACTAGATGTCTGCAAGAGAGCCATGTTCCTGCTGAATTAGGGGAAAGATGATGGAAATCACGGATCCTGTGACCTCCTGCTGGAAACTGAGTGTTCTATGGGAGGCTGCCAGGGGCCTCTGGAGTTTAACGAAGCCGAGTTCACAGTCGGGTTTTGCCCTGGAAACTCATCAAGCCAGGGCTCTGCATGATAAAACCCTACACTACGATGGCGTTGAGAGAGAACCCACTATATGGTCCAGCTGGAGGGATGAAGAAGGGATCAGAAGGTGTCCTTGAGCCGGACTGGGCTTTGAGAAGTCCAAAAGAGAAGGCTGTGGGGGAATGGGGGGAGAAGAACAAAATTAAAGCTGTGGAACAAGCTGTGGAGAAAAGGGGGTAGACTCCAGAGTGGGGTGACTTTTCCTTTCCTGCTTGAATCCCTCTGAAGCATCAGGGATTCTGGGTTGGATCCTTGGTCCTTGCCCTTGTCCTTTCTCTAGTTAATTGACCTGTCCTGTCTTTACGGTCCCTGATATCAGTGTCCAAATCCAAGTGTTGCAGGTGGCTGCAGTTCTCTCTCGCATCCATGATGTAGGATCTTTGCACATTACTTCAAGCTGTATTGAACTTACTAGGGCTGTCCGTTGCATTTCCTTCCAGGCTGACTTAGCAGAGGCACTGTGTGGTTATAAGCAGAGAGACACACACACACATGCTTTATTCAGTCAGAGCAGAAGAGAAGCAACTCAGTGGGGCCCAGGTAAACAAGGAATTGCCACCTGCTCCCCACAGAGCGGCTCCCTATCTATGGGCAGGATTGAAAGAAGCAGGGGCGATTTTCTGTGAGTGCCCTTGTAGCTGCACGGGGCTTGCTGCCCATTAGCGAAACGGGAACAAGCCATTTGGGCGGTTGTGACCAGATCTGGCTAAAGAAGGGCCCAGCTGTTGCTCTTTCCTCTCTTCAGCTCTCAGTCACCGGGACATGGACTCATTACGGCTGTGATGGTTGCTGATGACATTAATGCACTGCGCTGCTTCTCCATCGCACGTGCCATCTGCTCCCATCAGCCCTGTGGGCTAAGTGGTAGGTAATTGTTTCCCATCGGTAGTCCATTTTCTCATATAAAGCATGCGAAATTCAAAAATAAACATCCACTCCAGGCCAGTACAGAGCTGGGGGCAGCCACCCCATCTCCTGTGAGTAGAGGGTGAGGCTGCTTTCCCCCATAATTCAAGTCAGAGGGCAATTTGATTCATTAGCAGTGGCTCTGGGGGAGGAGGAGGTTCAGGGAGAGAGCAGTGACCAAAAAAAAAAAAAAGAGAGAGAGAGAGAGAGAGAGAGAGAAAGAGAAAATCCCTCGGAGTCCTTATAAACCAGCAGGGTCAGAGCAAAAGGGAAGGGGAGAGAGGGAGAGAGAAATTGGCTCCTGTAGTTTTCAGCTGTGGGAAACGAAGCCTGTACTCCACAGCCTCAGCTTCCTCTTCATTAGCTATGGCTAGAACTGACTCACCAACGACCACAGACAGGTTGCAGGCGAGAATTGAAAATTCAGGATTCCAGGAGCACAGGGCAGGGCTCAAAAAGTGGGCAAGCAGAGAGGGCAGGATGGGGTTGATCCCGAAGAAGAACTGGAGGCCCAGCTCACGAAGATTTTGATGGAAGAGAAACATGATTGAGCTACATTTTCCCAGACTCCCAAGATGCCAGATAGGGCTTGTTTGTTTGGTGAAGGAAATAGCATCCTGCAGTTCACTTTTAAGCCGTTGTCTCTTAAGAACTGCCACAGCATCCTCAGTTTGATCTTCATCTTCCCTCAGAGCTAATCTCCACGCACATCCATCATTTATTCCACAAATATTTATGGGACGTGCACCCGGGGAGGTTGCTAGGGAACTTCCGGAGCTGGACAGGCCTAGCTTTGCCATTTGCTAGTAAATGATTCTGAGCAAATCCGTAACCACTCCCACCCACACCCCCGAACTGAGATTTCCTGGTACCTTCTCACATCTCCCTTTGTCCTTGGGGTCCCAGCCTGGTGCCTGCTGCCCTTGTCTGTTGGCTCAGGCCTTGATTTCATGCCTCCTGTGCTCAGTTGCTGGTCTCTACATCCGGGACCTGCCCCATCCCTCAGCAGGCAAGGCCTGGGCTTTCCTCCCAAGGCCCCATCCCCGGCAGCTCAGCTTGACTGGAGGGGGTCGCGCTCCAGCTGCCTTCCTGCCAGCCCAATGCTATTCACGTCAGGTGAAGGAGATTCCTTAACACCAGGCTTGCTCCAATCACAGCCGGTCCCGCTAATTGATTCATGTTATTTTATTTTCTGTACTGGTGGTTAGGGCCTCAAGCAATTTTATGCAAATTTATGAACCTTATGCAAATGAGGGCATCCCTAGACTAATTGCACACAAAATGGAAGCTTTGTGGGCACCTCCCCCATTCAAGTGTGCCCTGACTCCTTCTCATCCCTTAAATGACTCGCAAACTTCCCCCATCCCCACATTTCCTGGAGATCAGCAGCTTTCCCCTCCCTCCCCACCCGTGGGGTTCTCTGGGCCATTTTGGAACGTTCGAGGAACAACAGCAGCCCGGTTCGCAAGGGCTGGTGCTGCCTGATTTCTCCAGAAACCGTAGCCTTGGGGGCTACCCCAGCTTATTTTTACTTTAAGTTATTTGAATTCCACACAGCTCCCTTTTTAATCCACCCAAGAGAGGTAAGACCAGCCCGGGGCAGCCTGGAACCTGTGCGAGGTTCAAAGAGCTGACCTGATGTGGCCGCTTTGGGGAGGGGTGGGACCATGTGCACCACCCCCCACCTTCAGAGGACCCAGCCCCCCGCCTTAGATCCATTCTTGGTCTTAGCTCACTGACTAACCCTCAGGAAGCTGCTCTCCTAGGGCAGTTTCTGTAAAAGCAGAGCCTGCCAGTGGGATTTAGGTGCAAGTGACCTGCTGAGGGATGGCTCTCAAGCGAGGAGGGAGTGAGGGAAGTAGCTTCTCCAGTGCAGGGGAGAAGCTCGGCAGAGAGGTGGGTTTGGCTGAAGTCTCCCTTCAGCCTGATCCTGCAAGGAACTCTGGAGCATGAGGGTACCACAGAGTTGCCCACCTTGGGGCAAGAGAGTGAGTTTTTCTATCCTCCACCCCCACCTTGCTAAGTACCCCTCAGGAGCCGGGGCAGGGTGGGATAACCTCCCAAACACTGTGGGTCAAGGAGTTCCCTTTGGGAACAGGTCAACCAACACACAGGAGCTGGGGAATGGGCACAGCAGCCCAGCTGGCGTACGAACAGCATCTCCTACAGGTGTTCTATGAAATGCTGGGTCCCTACTCTTGAGACGAAGGCCTTTACATTTCTTTTGCCTGTTTAACTTAGTTTAACTTTAACATCCCTGTAAAGCTAAAGCAGGCACTGAAATCATCCCCATTTTCTAAATGCAGTAACTACTGCTTCTAAGGTCACATGGGGAGCAAAACGCCTGGACAGAAGAGGGATTTAAATCCGGCCTGACCAGCTCTAAAATCTGTGCTCCTTGCATTAGACAGATACCTTCCCAGGCTGAAGATTCAGTGGCCTCCGACTGAGCCTTAAATCAGAAAAATGAGGCCTTAAGCGAGTGTTTGGGGACTTACCTTGGGTCCCAGGTGCCCCGGGGACTCACTGACCCTCCTGCTAACCTGTCCAGCCCCGCAGTGTGCCAGGATGTTTGGCTCCAGCCACTCCTGTCTCAGCTTCAGAACTCTTCTTACATGATCGTTTTCTCAGCAACCTCTTTTATTTATTCTCCCTTTGGAGAATGGTTATTTGGTTACAAAATTGCTCATAGAAATGCGGGTGTTTCTGCATGGGGGTCGGGGTGGGGGAAACACTGAAATCATAGGGACAAGAAGCAGAGTCAAAGTTTTCTCATCCTGGCCTTTTCCCCTCGGCCCTTCTGTCCCATTTTTCCTCTCCCCACTCCAACCTTTCCCCCCGGACTTCTTCACTGTCCCTCTCCTCCCCCTTCCCTTTTCCCCCCTCTAGGCCCCCTTCCCTCTGCCTTCAGTTTTCCTTCCCCCTTCTCCCCTTCATCTCCCTTTCTTTCCTTCAGCTTGCCCTCCCCCCTCTCTCCCCTCACGCTTCTGTCTTGTCCTCCTTCCCCTTCCTTCCTCTTTTTCCCCTTTTATTCTCTTCCCCCTCCCTTCCTCCTTTTCTCTTCCCTCTCCCCTTCCTTTCCACATCTCCCATTCCTCTCCTCCCCCCTCCTTCTCTTACCTCCCTTTTTCCTTCCTTCCCCCCGTTTCCACCCCCATCAACCTACCTCCCCCATCCTTCCGTTCCCTTTCCTATTCCATTCCTTCCTTCCCAGTCTCCTTCATCCCCTCCTCCTCCACCCCTGGCTCCTAGAGGGCTGCCACTCCCGCCCCTGATGACACTAGGTCTGTCCCCACCAGCCCAGCTCGGATTAGCGGGCGCTCTCCCTGCAGCTGCGGAGAGGACTGCATCTCGTCTCGCGCGCAGCAGCGTTTCTGGACTGCGCCCCCCTCCTCCCCCGCCCCCCCAGACCTCCACCAGCTCAGACAGGTGGGCGGGAAGGGTGGCCTGGCTCACCCGCTGAGTGAGCACGCCGGCTCTTGGCAGGAAGGGGGAGCGGGGAGTGAGGGGGCCAGGGAGGTGGTGTCTGGATCCACCTTGCCGTGGCAGCCTCGCTCCCGGGAGGGGGAAGGACCGGGAGCCCGGCCGGAGACAAGGGCGGGTGGAGGGGATTGTTTCATCATGACTCGTGGGCACAGCCTGCCCCCAGGCAGCCAAAGAATGAATGGCTAAGCGAGAGACGCGCTGCCGCGGCAAGCAGGGGCACCAAAACCAAAAGGCCGGAGCCTGGCGAGGCCGCCAGAAGCGAAAAGTAAACCGTGGTGCCAGGTCCCCGCGTGTGGGCCCCACACTTCCTGTCCTTCTAACAGACAGCAGGGCCCAGCATTCCTCCTGCACCCTTCCCCTCCATTAGGCCTCTGACACCCACTGGCCCTTCCCAGGAGAGAACTCTTCACTCAGCAGCGTCCCCTCTGCCCTGGCTCCTGGATCTTCTAAATTACTGGGCCTCAGTCTTTCTTCCTGTCTCCCTTCTTTCCATGGGAACCCTCCCAACCCCATTTTTAAAATTTTATTCTTCTAGTTCTATGAACATCTGCTCGGACAGATTCAGTGATTATCTCTAAGAAGACCTTACACCTCTGGAGTTCTTATAGTTTAAATTCTGTCAAGGGAATTTGCTAATATAATTCCTGCAGGTAGCCCCTCCCGAGGCCACTAATCCCATTTTATGGATAGGGAATATGAGACTCTGAGGGGATCAGGGCTTCATGCGCTGGTGCACCAGGCCTCTTAGGACTGTCATGTAAAGATGTTCAGGTTGTGCACTGCACAAGAGCTCTACATTCACTATTCAAACGGGAGAGATAGGCTCACATATGAGAGTACATAGATAGGCATGGAGATGTTCAGTTTCCAGGCCAAGTCCTGAAGCCATGAGGGAGAGCCCCCTTTCCCTCCTACCAGGCACATGGGGACTTTCACATACTCCCGAGAACATGCAGACAGGACACAAGCAGAATCTTGAAAAGCTTGTGCACGTTTCTGCTCGCCTTCTTGTAAGAATCCGCTTCCCCACTCTTGCTGTTCTGGCTTGGCCATGAGAACATACCCAGGTAGCCTTCTGGAGAATGAGAAAAGTGAAGCAGAACTGATTTGGCTCAGGTGTTCCAGCCATGGCCTTGGACATCTGAGAGCTCTGCCTAAATCATCAGATCCTCCTAGCTGACACACAGCTGACCACTGGTATAGAGTGAGCCTTGCCAAGCCCAGCTCAGATCAGTAGAACCATACAGCGGACCCAAAGCTGTGTGAGAAATAACATTAAGTCGTTGTTTTAAGCCACTGCCTTTTGGGGTGGTTTGTTACACAGTAATATTTAACTGATACAGGTAGGAGGAAAATGCTTTGCTAGAAGAGACAGAAGGGCTGGAAGTCTCACTTTCAGCAACAGCTCACTGTAAAAGTAGGGTCAGAGAGATAATGAGGAATCCCAGTGTATGGCTTGCTTAGTGCTTTCCAGCTTACAGGATGTGCCTTCACAAACACGCCCATTTGATTCTTAAAATACACTGAGGGAATAGGGTAAGCAGCTATTTTATACCCATTTGGCAAATGAGAACGCTGAGACTTAGACAAGTTGCCTGACTTGCTAGGGATCAGTAACTAATAAGGGATGCAGCCAGGACTGCAGCCAGGCTTTTTGTCAGCTCTGGTCCCCCACTGTTGGCATTACCCCATGCTGGGAAGAGGATTAGTGGGAACGGGGCTCTAAGAGAGCTGCTGCTGCTCTGCAGCCAGGGAGGTGGAGGAGAGGGGCAGATGGGAAAGCTCCAGTCTGAGCATGCCCAGTGGGGAGAGGAGGAAAGGAAGTGGGCCTCAACTGAGGATACAGATCTCCTGGTGAAGTAGGGAGAGCAAGGGCTCTGCTGGGAAGAGTGTGCTAGATCTGCGGGCTCCTTAGGACTTATTCTTAGGCCAGATCAGGCCTCCCGTGAGGCAGCAATTGCCCACCAGGCTATAGTTGACCCACCCTCTTGCTGAGTATTTCCCCATGCAGGGCAATTGGCCAAGGACCATGATCATAATCTCACTAGCCAACATTGCTACAGCACTTAGTATTGTGCTAAATTCCCCCATTTCACAGATGAGAAAACCGAGGCACATTGAGATAAAGTCATATAGGTAGCAAGCGATAGAGCCAAGACTCAAATGTGAGAGTCCAGAATTCGGGTCCTTAACCGTGACACTGATTGCCTCTTCCTGCTGAGTGCCTTGTTGTTTGAGATGCCCATGAAAGCTGACTGGGTGGGTGAAAGGACCACTTTCTTGAGTCAGCGGCAGCCATGGGATGCAGCTCATTTTCCTTGGGGCAGTGGCCGCAAGGCTAGAAGTTTCTCTCTAACCTTTCCATACATAAGCGGGCTGTGTGCCTTGTGTTCATGTGTCTCACGTCCTGCATGGTGAGAGAGACGTCTTTTTCTGGCCACCCCTCAAACCATCTGCACCCATTTTCCCCAGGAATGGAAGAAAAATGTGCATTTCTTCTCTCCCTGGGACTTGCTTGGGAGCCCTCCACCGTCACTGCATTAACCTTCTGTGATGCCAAGGCCTCCGAATGATGTTCTCACACAGCCCCTTGCAGCCCTTCCATTCCTGTGGGTGACACTTACCTACAACCACTGCCTCCCGTTCTGCCATTGCCCCAGTGTCTGCACAACTGGAAAGAGTCATGAGGGGAAGAGTTTCCCTATAAAGGAAGGATTTGCATTGCCATCACGTCCTTCATGGGCCCCTATGAATGGGGTCAAGAATGGATACGGTCCAAGATCCCTTCTAATTTAGATAGCAGTGACAATAGCAGGCATTTTTTTGAGTCCTTCCTCTATACCAGGCTCGTTACAAACCCTAGTACTCATCCTCCCAGGATGTCTAAAAGGCAAGGATCCTTGTTCCCACTTTAGAGATGGGAAAACTGAGACTCAGTGAGGGTAAGTGAGCTCCTGGACCTAGGTGACAAAAGAGGTTAGCCTGACCCCCAAACCTCTACTTTTCCCACACCATATCTTCCTGCGAGGGGTCATGGGGGGACGTGACGTCTGCTTCCCTAGCATCTTCCACCCCACTCCTCAGCCCTCGGCAGAAGCACCTTCTAAGAGTCCTCTTCACTGCTCCTCCCTACCATCTCCTGATCCCTCTCCTTCCTTCCTTTTTCCTAAATTTCTAACTCCACTTCCACCCACCCTGGTTAAAGACCAAAGGAGGAGCAATTGGGTTGGCAGAGGGCATCATTTCCTCCTAAGTTTTGCCAAGCTTTGCCAAGCTTCCTGCCAAATTCTGACTCAATTACCATTATCTCAGTTGCAATAGAATCAAAATCTAAAAGCAGATGCATCACAAAGCTGAGGACACAGCTAGACCAGGTGTGTGAGTGAGCATGCGCGTATGAGTGCACATGTGTACTTGTGTGAGTGTGCATGCACAAGTTTGCATGTGTGTGAGACTGAGCGTGAGCATGTGTGTGAATGGGCATGTACAAGTGTGCGTGTGCATGAGTGTCCGGGTGTAGGCGTGTGACTGCACACTCGGCAATCTTTATAATAGGACACCGGTTGATGCAGGCAGCAGAGTGGACTTTTGTAGGCTAGGAAAGGGGTTTCCCTTTAAGCTCATTCCTGGCTACCTCCTGCCTTAGTGGTGATAGATGTGGCTGAAGGCTGAATCAGAGAGCTGGATGGCTGTGGGAGCACATACCTCAGCTTCAGGGAGCCCATTTTCTTTTCCTGCCGCTGTGAGAGCTGAGAAGTGAGGCTCTGTGTTGCCCTTGCAGTGCAGGTGTATTTAATCTGCTTGATGTGTCAGAAAGGGGGCCAGACTGAGAAGGAAGGCAAGGATCGGGAGGGCTTCTGGAGGCAGAAACCCAGTGGTGGTTGTGGGTAGTAGGACGGAGGGGTAGGACGAGTTTGGCCTAAGAGTAATGGGGAAGGCCAGGCTTCCCCACTCTCGCCCCGAGGCAGACTGCCTTTGACTTTGGGACCTTGGGGAAAGAGCAAGAAGGGGTGTATTGAAAGGACAGGAAGGGGCAGCTCGGGCTCTAAATGAAGGCACCCCCTGGGCAAGCCCTGGTGTTCCTGTTCAGGTGCTCTCCCTTCAAATTACCTCCCAGCTGATTGCCTCAGCATCAAGCAGATCAGATCCTAGGAGAACTCAGCTTGCATACGAGCTGGTTCCCTAAGGCTTTAGGAAACCTTTCTTTGTGGTCTAACCTGCCCACCCCACTGCCTCAGCCCACCGGGTAGGAGCAGCCCTCATGGGTCTGAGCGCACAGGCTGCATTCTCACTGTGAAACAACTGCTGACTGCAGCGCAAGCAGGGGTCAGCCTCTTTCTCCTGCTGGAGTGCTGAGGAATTAGGTTCAAGGCCACACCAATCTCGTTCACAGCACAGTTATGTGCTAAGGCAGGCAGCTTCTGAGAGGTAACCCATCAGCAACCGGTAAAGTGACTCTCTCGGATGCAAAGTCTCGGGTTCCGCAAACACGTGCTGCCTAAAGTCGTACACGGAGACCTAATCCCCGAGACGTGCGTCTCCATCTCTTTGCCTTTGCTCTGCTTTGGTACAAACACTGGAGTCATTAGGGAAAGTCTAATAAGACGACCGGGTGCCCTCCCCGTGTCCTGTTGTAAGGGAGAGACGAAAGCCAGGGCATCTATACTTGAGATTTCTGATGGCTCACCAGGAATTGGAGCTCTTCTGGAGCTTCCCACAGCTGAATTTCTGGGTGGCCTTTGTCACACCCTCTTTTGACCTGTGTTGTCATGTTTTGCCAGAAGGAAAGCGTTTGCTGCTGCAGTTCCTAGTTTTCTTTTAGGTAGCACACTTCCTCGGTCCCCATTTGTAGGAAAGCTGAGGGATGGAGTAGAGTCTAGCCGAAATGAAAATGCTACCTGTATCCTCCCCTTCTCATCCTGGACGTTGTTCCTCCCCAAGGGCCTGCTTCCTTTAGGCCCCTTCGGATTCCAGCTTCGGGGAGGATTTATAATGAAATCCAAATGATATCAAGGGAATCCAGGGTGAATGAGGCTGCTCCTTGTCCCTCCTTTCTCTGGAGGCGGGCTGCGGATTTGACATCTTATTTTTGTAATATTTGTATTGACAGATCTTCACCCACAAACATTCCGTACATGGTGGTACAATCAGTGACTTACAATATCATCACATAGTTGTGTATTCATCACCACGACCATTTTTTTTAGAACATTTGCATCACTCCTGAAAAAGAAATAAAAAGAAAAAAGAAAAAAAATTCATACATACCATACCCCTTACCTCTCCCACTTATTGACCACTAATATTTCATCTACCCAATTTATTTTACCCCTTATCCCCCTATTATTTATTTATTTATTATTCATATTTTTTTATTCATCTGTCCAATACCCTGGATAAAAGGAGCATCAGACTCAGGGTTTTCACAGTCCCACAGTCACATTGTGAAAGTTCTATCTTTATACAATCATCTTCAAGAATTAAGGCTGCTGGAACACAGCTCAACACTGTCAGGTACTTCCTCACTAGCCATTCCAATGCACCATAAACTAAAAAAGGAGATCTATATAATGCATAAGAAAAACCTCCAGGATAACCTCTTGACTCTGTTTGAAATCCCCCCACCACTGAAACTTTATTTTGTCCCATTTCTCTCTTCCCCCTTTTGGTCAAGAAGGCTTTCTCAGTCCCATGATGCCCAGACTTGAGATCTTAACCATCTGCAAGCATTGTCTTGAAAACCAAGCTAAATAAGACAGAGTAGATACAGGCTGGGATGGGAGCAGGAAACTCCTTTGGGTTCATTAAAACCCAGTGGTTGCAATTCCTTAGCTAAAAGAGAACAGGAGTAAGGAGCTTATGATACAACCAGAATGCCTGTGTCCTCTTGAGGCCCACCTCTGCTTTGCACACAAGGAAACCTGGAGCCATTCCAGCTGTCATTTCTGGATTTAAGCTCAGCACACTAAGAAGGAGGGGGAAGTGTTTCTTCATCACTGGCTCTTCTGACTGAGAATGCCGTTTTGTTTTTCAGCCTCATCTCTTATTTTGCCACTGGAGGCATTTAGAGCATCTCTGGGCTCTCTTAAGCTGGCAGAATGCAGATTGGTTACTGCACAGAGCTGCACTGGCAGTAGCTACAAAAAGCCTCGTGCCCTTTGACCCGTGGGCCAGCCGCACTTGCTGTCTGCCCAGGGAAGGGCAGGGTCCCTGTCCACTGCCAGGTTCGGCCAGGCCAGGCCACCCAGCCGGCCACGTGCTGACCTGCTTCCCAGAGTAAAACAGCGCTGCAGAACTCTGGCCTCCAATCTGCGTGATTCCAGCAAGATGCCATTTCCATATTCTCTGGCAATAACTAATTAGCGATTATAAAGCTCTTTGAAATATGAAGTCCTGCATGATAATATCTGTAATGAGCCTGATTCTTTCCCTCCTGCATGAGGAGGGAGTAAATTTTACACCCGCGAAGGGGAGTTGGGAGGGAAGGCAGCTTCCTTTCCCTGACCCACATCCGAGTCCTGGGCTGATCAAGCGGTCCCAGGGAGTGGCTTGAGCCCTAGTGGCAGGGTCTGGGGAAACAGCACACTGGCAAAGCAGGCACTTTGAAGCCCCTCTCTCAATCTTCTTCCTTGCCTCCTCCCACCCCCCACCCCCGCCCCCAATCAGCTGCTTACCAGCTCCTGATTTACCCTCCCCTGGGTGGGGGGAAGGAGGGAGTGTGGGGATGATGGATGGAAATGGGAGAAGGAAAAGGTGGCGTTAGGGTGAGGCGAATGAGTTGGGCTTGTGGTATTCTTAATGTGATTTAGAATTTCATATTAATATATCACCGCAGAAAAAAATTAATGAGAAACGTGAAGAAAATAGGATAATGAATATGATAATATATGGGGAGTGCTTTGGGCTTCTTGGAACAAAGGTGCAAGGAATTATTGCTGTGATTTTCTCACGGTGCATATATATTTTTATTAAACGCTAAAAAAAAAAAATGCCAGTAGATGCACTTCTTTGTAAGGTATTAACTCCCCGCAGAGAAGCCGGTCTTCAATTAGTTCCGGGAGCCTCAGCCCACCTCTTGGCTGTTTTCTCTTCATTCTTCTGGAGAGTTCCAACTTCAGGGGAATGGAGAGTAGATTAGAACACTCAGTACTGGTTTTCTCCCAAAGTGTCTGAAGCACACGTGTCAGGAGAGATGAGATGGCTTAAGTGAATGGGGTTCGCAGGGGCGGGGTATGAAGCTGGGGGTTGCATGAAAAAGAGAGCTAGAAGTCAGGGTCTTCAGACAGACAGATGGAAACTTGTCATAGCTGGAGGGAAAATGCAACTTGTGTTCAGTCTACTGGCCTCTCTCCCCGACCTCACGGTTCTCTCAAACCAGACTTCTTTAGAGGATTTAAGTGGGTTATATATAAGTTCCCAGTTGGAAAGGAATTTTTGGAGCCACCTTACCAAGGGACCACAGAGACCAGAACCGAGATGAGAATGACAATCTCAGTTTACTTGCTGTTTCCCTTGACCAGAGGTTCTCAAAGTGTGGTTCCTGGGCACCATCGGAAGCTTGTTAGAAATGCACACTCCCAGGCCCCACCCCTAGACCCACTGACTCAGATGCTTTGGGAGCGGGGGCCCAGTAATCTTTGTTCCAACAAGTCCTCTAGGAGATTCAAGTAGGAGAATTGCTGTGCTGGAATAAGAATGAAAAAAAAAAAGAGAGGCTGTCCTTGGCAACCAGACAAAAGCTAAGTGGGTAATGAAAAGGTCTAAGATACTGAAGGTCACAGGTTGGGTTTCCCAGGAAGCAGACTCTGCAGGAGAGTTTAGCATGTGGGATGTTTATTAGGGAGTGCCCTTTGGATCAATGCTTATGGAAGGGAGGGCAGGAAGCAAGATTGGGCAAAAGGAGAAGTTGAAGCCTCAATGAAGGGCCCAGAACAACCTAAAGTGACCCCATATGGAGCTCTGGAGCTGGAATGTCCCTCAGCATTGCACTAAGTTGAGACAGGATAGCCAAACCCGTGCCCCTGTAAGGCAGTAGAGGCACACCCTGAAGGGGCTGGCAGCTGCTGACCATGCTCCCACAGCTGGGCAATGTGTTCTTCCTTGAAGGGGGACCTGGGTGGCACATCACAGCACCCACCACCCTGCTCTATATCATTTTAATTACTGCAGGTAAACAGGAAGTCAGAATGAGCCCTCATCCTCACCCCCTCCCCACTTCTATCGGCACACTTCTGCTGCTTAAAATCACACAGAAGAGGCCTTGTAACCAGCCAGCATCCAACAGAGAAGTTGCTGCGTCCAGTGATGAGGAGTGCAGCTTGGGACAGAGCGCCACGTATCTCCCTCTCGGCTCTGCTGTTCATCAGCTGGGTGATCTTGGCCAAATTTCTCTCTGCCTGTCTCTCAGTAGAGTTTGCTATGAGTATTAGAGGTGGTGGTTCTATAAAGGACATAGAAAATTATAAATGCCTTCAGTAGATATTTATTGAGGGCCTAGTATACATAAGGCTGGGACCCTATCCTTGCCCTCATGGAGTTGAGAGGTTAATGGGAGAATCAGATATTCAATACACACACACACACACACACACACACACACACACACACACATAACTACAAAATACAGTATTACAGAGGAACAGAAGAGGATGCTGCCAAAGAAATACAAAGCGGGGGTGATGGGGGAGGAAGCTTCTCTCCAGAGGTGACAATAAAGTGCATTTCATGCAGAGGGAAGAGCAAGTGCAAAGGACCTGAGGTAGGAAGGACTTTGGCTGTTTAAGGAATGTTACTGGACAGGGTAGGATGCAGAGCCCTGGAGGTTGTGCTAAGGAGTTTAGAATTCATATGCACAGTGAAGTGGGAAGCCAAGAGTTAAGATGCAAAGTAAGTTTCCTGTATTTCATTTCAATGGCCAGCTTTTGTGTCTGTCATACTAAAAGACACACATTGGATCTCTCCGCAGATTCCTCGATGCCATCTCACAACCTGCCTGGACTCATTCATCTGGGCACAGACTATATTTCCTAGCCTCCACTACAATCATGTGTGGCCACATGATTAAGTTCTTGCTAATGGGAAATCAATGGAAGTGTCTTGTCACAGTTTCTGGAAGTTTGCCTTAAAGCTGATTGTACTCTTTCATTCTTGCTAGCTCTTTAGCCCTTCCTCTATTCTGCTGCCTGGAACACAGATGTGATGGCTGGAGTTCCAGTTGCTATACTGTGCTCTGAGGACTAAGGGATGGTGAAGCAGTGGGCTGGAATGAGCTTGGGTCGCAGAGGGACCTTGTGTTGCACAGCTACCCATCCATCCTTTGGCTTGCCACATACATTTTTAAAAAGAAATAAACCTCTATCCTATTGCATCACTACTATTTTGGGATCTCTGTTATTCACAACCAATCCTAATCCTGATACAAGGTGCATATTTTTACCTATGGCATGTCATTTAGATCTGGCACAGTCCTGGTTGTAATTAAGTTCTAAATGACTGATACCAAAGCAAGTGTCACGGGAGATGTCAAAAGAGATGCCCGAGGTCTAGGAGAACAAAGAATGCATAATAGGTAGACACCTGAGGGGCAGAGGTAATGGGGAGGACTTCCATCTAGGGAGATGGAGATGGGTGATTGTTTGCAGGGGTGTAGTGTGAGTTGTGTAGAGGGAGAGAGTAAGGACATGTGCCTGGTTGAGACAGAAAAGATTATGTGGGTACAATGCTCCAGATAAATGTGGAGAAATCATCACAGCTATAATGTGGCAGACCTGCACAACCAGCCTGCTTCCTGTGGAGTGCCGCCAAGGTTCTTATGTGAGCAGTCAGGCCTACTGGTGTTGGCTACCTTGACTGTCCTACATTGCCTGGGCAGAATGGGGACGGAAGCCTATTTGAAATCTCAAAGCAAGTCCTAAAACACACCCCGGTTTTTGGAAAGTCCCAGGCATGGATGAGGTAATGACAATTAAGAGGGGACAATTCAACCCTATCTTGTCCTGTGGGTGCAGAAAATAGCTTGCCCTCGTTCCGCTTCCACCCACCTTGAAAGATCCTGAGTACTCCCTTCCCAAATCATTTATATGCAAAGAAGAGACACCCTGTCCCCTCTAGCACACAGGTGTCCATGGTTAGTCAACTCTCTCTCCATCACTGGCATCACTCATCCAGCACCTGGGAGGACAAAGTGATCAGCCACAGCCCCTGCTCTCAAGAGCTCATGGTTTTGTAGTTAAGATTAGAGGAAAATGTTGGGCCATGTGGGCTATAAGATAGCTTCAGGTGGGTGAGGACTGGAGTGAGGACAACCCTACTCAGAAGCATAAGACACAAACTCTGGACCCAGAGTTCTTCCCTCATCGGGGAGACCTTGTGCATACCATTCAATTTCTCTGGATCCTTTTGGTCTCTGCTGGAAACAGTGCATCCACCAGAATGCCTTGTGGTGGAAGTGGGGTGGAAGAGATGGGCAGTGAGAGTCTCATCCTTCTAAGTCCAGGATCCATGAGTTTCAATTAGCTGCTCCCATTTAGCTTGAGAAGCTGGCCACCAGTGTGGAGTGTGTGCATTCGTGTGTGTGTGAGCAATGCACATCAGCAGGCACCTTCTTGGCAGATCACACCTGGGGTAATCTGGCTATAAGCAGCATCACCCTGCAGCCCTTCATGAGTGTGGCACAGAAATAGGGATTAGTGTATGTCCAGCACTATTTATGCACAGAAACAGTGCTCAATACTATATATTAAAGATAGAGATTATGATGATGCAATTTTACCAAAATGGGTTCCCTCACCTTCTCAATTGACTCACTCTCCCAGCCAATGATGGGTCCTCTTTTCCACTCCTATGTGAAGAGGCTCTTTCTGTGCATGTTTAATTAATAAGGTCAATGGATTTCAAATTGTATCCTAAGGATTTGGAAGAGGTGTTTCAGGGCTGTTGTAAATTGTGAAGGGAGCGTGAAGGAACAAGATTTAGTCTCTCCACCACTCCTGCACTAGATGTTCTGGTGTTAAATACTGGGATTCTACCCAGAAAATCTTTCTTATGTGTATATGTGTGGGTATGCCACTACGAAAGAAGAACATTTTTTGAAAAACCACTGATTTAAGTCTTTGACTGAATCCTGTATCACTCAGCCATTGTTGCATTAATGTTGCCTAACAAACAGCACCCAAATCTCAGTATTTTGCAACAACATACGTTATCTTTTCTGGCTTGAGGGTCTGCACATCTGCTGAAATAGCATCTCCTTAGGTTACAAATGACCAGGCCTTGGTTCTGAGTCTGTGTCACATGTACCTTATCTTGAGACCCAGTGATTTCTTGGAGCATGCGCTTTGTATGATGGCTGATAGAAGCAGAAAAGCCCAAGTTAAATCACACAACAATGTTTAAAGTCTCGCTTGAGCCATCTCCACTAATATCCCTTGGCCAATGTAAGTCATCTGGTGTGGCAGATGCCCCACCCTAGAGTGACTCCAAAGAGTCATACCTTTTTATAATACCTTCCTCTTGAGGTCAGGTGGAATCTCTTACTTGCTTCCAGTTGATAGACTATAGCAAAGGTGATGACATGTCACTTCCTAATTACGTTGTGCTATATAAGAGTTCATCTTAGCAAATGGAACTAGAGGCTTTCTCTTGGTGGCTTTGAAAAAACAACCTGCCAGTGTTGTGAGAGGGTCCGTAAGAGGATCTATGGCAAGGAACTGTGTGGGCCTCTTAGGAGCTGAGAGCAGCCTCCAGCTTGAAGTCAGCAGGAAAGCAGGGACTTCAGACCTACAACCATAAGGAACTGAATTCTGGCAACGACTACATGGGCTTGGAAGAGGATCCTGAGCTCCAGAAAGAAATACAGTCTGGCTGACACCCCAATTACAGCCTTGCAAAACCCTGAGCAGAGGATGGTTAAGCTGTGCTCAAACTTCTGGCCCATGGAAGCAGTGAAAATATACATTGCGATGAGCTGCTAAGTTTGTGATCACGCGTTGAACAGCATAGGAAACTAACTCCACGGGACACAACATGTCCCATCCCATGGTCCCTTCTATGATGTGACCTTAACACTTTTCCCATCAAGAGGTGGAGGAGGCCATTATCAACAAAACAGAAAATGACAAGTGCTGGAGAGGATGCGGAGAAAGAGGCACACTTATCCACTGTTGGTGGGAATGTCAAAGGGTGCAACCACTGTGGAAGGCAGTTTGGCGGTTCCTCAAAAAGCTGAATATAGAATTGCCATACGACCCAGCAATACCATTGCTAGGTATCTACTCAAAGGACTTAAGGGCAAAGACACAAACGGACATTTGCACACCAATGTTTATAGCAGCATTATTTACAATTGCAAAGAGATGGAAACAGCCAAAATCTCCATCAACAGAAGAGTGGCTAAACAAACTGTGGTATATACATACGATGGAATATTATGCAGCTTTAAGACAAGATAAACTTATGAACCATGTAATAACATGGATGGACCTAGAGAATATTATGCTGAGTGAATCCAGCCAAAAACTAAAGGACAAATACTGTATGGTCCCACTGATGTGAACGGACATTCGAGAATAAATTTGGAATATGTCATTGGTAACAGAGTCCAGCAGGAGGTAGAAACAGGGTAAGACGATGGGCAATTGGAGCTGAAGGGATACAGACTGTGCAACAGGACTAGATACAAAAACTCAAAAATGGACAGCACAATAATACCTAAGTGTAAAGTAATCATGTTAAAACACTGAATGAAGTTGCATCTGAGCTATAGGTTTTTGTTTTGCTTTGTTTTGTTTTGTTTTGTTTTTACTATTATTACTTTTATTTTTTTCTCTATATTAACATTCTATATCTTTTTCAGTTGTGTTGCTAGTTCTTCTAAACCGATGCAAATGTACTAAGAAACGATGATCATGCATCTAAGTGATGATGTTAAGAATTACTGATTGCATATGTAGAATGGTATGATTTCTAAATGTTGGGTTAATTTCTTTTTTTCCGTTAATTAAAAAAAAAAAAAAAGAGAAGGGGTAATTGGAGCTGAAGGGATACAGACTGTGCAACAGGACTGGATATAAAAACTCAGAAATGGACAGCACAATACTACCTAATTGTAATGCAATTATGTTAAAACATTGAATGAAGCTGCGTGTGAGGTATAGGTTTTTTTTTCTCTCTATTATCGTTTTAATTCTTATTCTGTTGTCTTTTTATTTCTTTTTCTAAATCAATGCAAATGTACTAAGAAATGTTGAATATGCAACTATGTGATGATATTAAG
This sequence comes from Tamandua tetradactyla, assembly GCF_023851605.1. Classification (NCBI taxonomy): domain Eukaryota; kingdom Metazoa; phylum Chordata; class Mammalia; order Pilosa; family Myrmecophagidae; genus Tamandua; species Tamandua tetradactyla. The sequence continues at coordinate 133,535,661 of NC_135353.1, read as the reverse complement.
AATTACTGATTGTACATGTAGAATGGAATGATTTCTAAATGTTTTGTTAATTTTTTTTTAATTAATAAAAAAAAAAAGAGGTGGAGGAGTCTAATTCCCCTCCCCTTGAGTTTGGGTGGGCCTCTGACTCTTTTGACAATGGAGTATAGTGGACATGACACTGATTGCCAAGACTGGATCATAAAAGATGATGCAACTTCCACCTTGTCACTGGATCACTTGCCCTTGGAGCCCTGGACTGTCAGGTAAGAAGTCTGACTACTCAGAGCCTACCATGTTGTGAGAAAGCCCAGGTTAAATGGAAAGGCCACTTTGAGGCATTCTGGTTGGCTGTCCTGATCTTCAGATTATCCCAGCCAAGCTCTTGATATGCAGGAGAACAAATTTTCCAATGATCCCAGCTTTTAGCCATCGAGTCACTCCAGCTTTCTAGTCTTTCCAACTGAGGTTCCAGCCATGACAGGCAGAGACAAGCTATCCCCACTGTGCCTTAACCAAGTTCCTGACCCACGGTATCCCTGAGCATAATTAAATGGTCATTGTTTTATATGACTAAGTTTAGGAACAGTTTGTGACCAAGCAATAGTAATCAGAATACATGGACAAATCCCAAATCCATGGGGTGGAGAAGTAATCTCTACCTACTCTAGTATAAAGTACTGCAAATTCACACAGCAAAGAGCATGGATATATAATCCTAATGTAGGAAGGGCATGGAGAATTGGGAGCAACCACACAATATACTGTGGGTCTTAATAGCCAATTATGTTGAGGATTCAGCTGAGGTCCAGAGAAGGCTCCTGCCCTGTCAATGATCACACAGCACTGGCATCAAGCCTTCAGAATCAGCCCTGGTGAACATCCAGGACTGTCTACATCTGTGGATTTCCAGACCCTGATTTGGGACTAGTTGAATGAACGTGACCCGAAGATAACCTTCCCAGTGAATGAGGAATCCAGTGAATGTAGACTGAGAACAATGTCCTCAGCTTTAAAAGCCCCAGGCTGGTACCTGTTGTAAGTGGTTGCACAGTATCGATATTTATTGGACTTCAGCATCCTATGAGTCTGCTTTGTGGCTGCACAGCCATGATGGGTCACCTTTTTTTTTTTAAAGATTATAAATGTAACATGCAAAAATCATATTTGTTACATTTATACATATTTATATCATACATTTGCAGTATAGAGAGGCACTCAGAATATATATTATTTATAAGCATCACTGCGGCTCAGGTTTGTTAGAAAGGCTCAGAGTGAGAATATGTTTGTAAAGTGCTCCAGGGTCCTCTGGGACGAGGGCAGCTATGTAAGTGTAAGTCATTATCATTAAACTAAACTGCCTTCCTCCGATTACTGACAGCACCGAAGAGCATCTCCCGCCTCCCCAGCCCCTGCACACCGCCTGGTAATGCTGGAATAATATAAAGATAATATTACTGTAATAAGTGCTTTGCAGCATTTATGCCTTTATTAGCAGCAGCCATACTGTAAGACAGGGAGAGGCCTGCAGAACTGCCAAGGTTTGGGTGCCGAGGCTGGAAAACTCAGAGAGGTAAGTGGAATTCTGGGTTCAAGCTAAGAGTGGGACAGTGTGACACGAAGTAGCATTCTCACTCTTCATCCCTTCCCACAAAGCCTAGTTCCAATCTCAGTTGATCCCCAAATAAGCTACTGAGTCTAGCTGGGTCTGGGGTGGAGTGAGGTGGGCTTGATACAAGGGGGCTTCTGGACCTGTGGTCCCAGGGGCACCCCACTGCATTTTAAGGGAACTCCAAAGTCAGCGGAGGCCCTGAATTGACAGTAGAGGTCCTCTTTTTGATTGGGGGTGTAAACTGAGAGAACTATGAGGCTTTGGGCTTTCCGGAATGGAATTCCTCTCCATACCTGGACAGCCTCATCAGTTGCCGTCATTTGCAGTAGAGCATGAACATAAAAAGGAGCATCTGAATAGTTCTTCTAATTTAGAGAGGGCTTTCTCCTCTTAAGATTGCATGGATTGATCAGTGTCTGCATGTATGAATACTTGCTATAGGTGACACATATTGGTCTTCCATGCACTTGGAATACATAGGGAGGTCCTCAAAAGAAATTCTATCTATAGATCTTGAATCTCAGGGCTTCGAGAAATCAAGGAGTCACATCAGCCATCTTATTTGACCCTTCCAATATCTCTGTGAGGTGAGTCTCATCCAGCATCCCCATTATATAGAGGTAGAAACTGAGGATGAGAAGGGTTGAGTGACTGAACCAAGGTGGCACGTCAGGAAGAATCAGAACTGGAACTTGGATTTTTGGGCCTGAGATGGGCAACCCTTTCCTATGGGCTGTGCAGCCAACGGAGGATTTGTACAGCAGAAAGGGATCTGCTTTTGATGGTTTTGCTTTACAGAAAACGAGAAGGTCACGGTGCTGGTCACCTATTGCTATACAACGAACCACCCCAGACTTGATGGTGTAGCACGGCAGGGATCATTTTATTATTCCTCATGGTTCTGGGGTGACTGGGGCCCAGTGAGGCAGCTCTTTCATGGGTTCCCACACACCATTACAGTCAGATGGCAGGGTCTGGAGTCATCTGGAAGATTCCTTCACTCACATGCGTGGCGCCTGGGCTGGGAAGACTCAGGTCAGCTGGGGGCTAGCACAGCTGGGGCTCCTGGTCTCTCTATGTGGTCTCTCCCCAGGGTCTGTCCAGCATGATGGCTTTGGGACAGCTGGACATCTTACACGGCAGTTCAGGGTTCCCATGGTCTGTGTCCCAAGAGAGAAAGATCCTGGCGGAGGCTGTATCGCTGTCATGACCTAGCCTTGGAAGTCACACAGAGTCATTTCCGCCTTACCCTATCCCTTAGAAGTGAGTCACGAAGGCCAGCTTGGGTTCTAGGAGAGGGGGATTAGGCTCCACCCCTTGATGGGAGAATGGTCAAAGCATCTGTGGAGATGTTTTTAAACCATTGCAGCTCTGTTCAGACACTCTGCTAATGGAAGCTCTTTTCAGGACCCCGACCAGGGCTCAGGTGGGAGCAACCACCTCCTCCTTGAGCCAGCCGAACCCCCCCACCCACACACACACACACACTAGACATATGGTCTGGCATGTGACTGGGACACGTGGCACCATGCTTCTGCACCGATAACACAAAAAGGCCATGGCCTGGCTGGGCTCCCCAGGACGACCCATGCCCTGGAGAGAGTTAAGGTGTCAGAGCAGCCCTTAATCAAAAGCTCCTGTAAAAGGGCCTCAGGGGTGGCAGCCCAGTGCCAGCCCCTGGCCAGAGCTGCTGAGAAGGTGTGTTTGCCTTTTGCCTGAGACACTGTAGAACTCCAGGGACTTGGTTTCATTTTGAACCTGACAGATAAAAGGCCGACTTTGACTGAGAATATTAACTTTCTGGCTCCTGCCCAAGGAAGCCTAACAGATGAGGAAATAATATAAAATAAAAGGCGTCTGCAAACACTGATTGTCGGCTGCTTTCCATAAAATACGCCCACTGCTATGTGTAACACTCTCTGAGTCTTTCATTTCTCGGCCCCCTCCCTCTTTTTTCGCTCCTGGTGCTGAAGGATCTGCCTTTTCTTATTTAGGGGGGAAAAAAGCCACACAGGAAGAAAGGAAAGGGTGCATGTGCTAAAAACAGCCCCCGAGCTCTTCTCCAGAAGGCAACAAGCACATGCACCTACAGAGGTTGATTCTTCTTCTCTCTCCTTGACGAGGAAAGCAGAGGGTCCGTCATGACATCCAGGGGTGAAAATCTCCCTGGTGACGTGGGAGATGACTCCCAGGAATGAATCCAGACCTGGCATCATAGGATCAACAATTCCATCCTGATCAAAAGGGGGGAAAGAAGTGTAATTAATAAAGTATCAGTGGCAGAGACAGTTCAAACAGAGTCGAAAGGCTGCTCTGGAGGTTGCTCCTACGCAAGCTTCAGTTAGACCTTGCTCCCTATCATAATCTGCCAACCCCCAACCAGGACCATTCCAGCCAATCCTAAAGAACACCTAAGGCAATATGTAAGATTCCACAAGGGTTCCAGGCTCTAGAGTAGCTTTCCAGAAACCTACAACCTCCAGATGGGTCCCTGGTCCAGATAAGTCCTGAAACCTAGCCCAGCCTCTCCAGCACATCAGATAGTTCCATCTCCCTACCCCATATTAGTGACAGACCCTTCCAGTATGAAAAAGTTAGAATTTCCATAGCTCACACACCCCCAAAGAGACGTGTGGAAAGATCAAAGGTGATGGTGGAGTTATACACAGAAAGTAGGATTTAACAAATGAATACGAATGCTGAATCATTACATTGATTTCTCTTTTAGTCTCCAGTATGTTAGAGCAGCTAGAAGTAAAAACCTAAAATTGTGAAACTGTAACCCATGTCAAACTCTGAAATATGTCTTACAACTAATTGTGGCGCTGTCCTTTGAAATTTATGGCTTTTTTGTGTGTATATGTTATTTTTCACCAAAAAAAAGAAGGAAAAAAGTTGATTGTGATGATAAAAAAATATTTAAGCCCCCCCCAAAATTAAATTGATGAAGTAGAAAAAAACGTAGGCCCATGCCCCCCGCCATGTTTCAGAGCAGCATTCTAAGCTCAGCACATCTGCTTCATGGGGACCTCACACTTGTTCCCCCTACCTTGACTTGCTGTTGTGCCTGGCTGCCTCTGCCGTTTGTTGTCCTTCACTGCCAGGGTTAGCGGAAGCCTGGAGTTTGTGAGCAGAAAGTCAAGGGGCTCTTGAAAAGCAGAGTACTGGAAAGCATCGTCTCTCTGCATTGCCACCCTAGACACAGCACCGCTGTCCTCGTTCATGAGGGAAGGTCTCTAGGTTCTCCAGAAATACTACATTAGTAAGGAAAGCAAGAAATGGAATATGACTGTCCGCTCTGAACATTTTCCATGAATGATCGGTGCAGTGGACAGAGGAGAACTGAAACTTTGCCACCATCTAGTTCTGGGATATTGGGCATGTCGCCATGGTTCTCCACAGCTAATTTTCTCATCTATAAAATGAGGTGTGCTGGTTTAAAAGGATGTATGCCCCCTAGAAAATCCTTGTTTTAACCAAAATCCCATTTCATAAAGGTGGAGTAGTCCCTATTCAATACTGTATGTTCGAAACTGCAATCAGATCATCTCCCTGGATGATGTGATTTAGTCAAGAGTGGCTGTTAAACAGGATTAGGTGACGACATGTCTCCACCCATTTGGATGGGTCTTGATTGGTTTATTGGAGTCCTATAAAAGAGGAAACATTTTGGAGAAAGGGAGATTGGGAGAGAGCATAGAATGCTGCAGCACCACAAGGCAGAGAGTCCACGAGCCAGAGACCTTTGGAGATGAAGAAAGAAAATGCCTCCCAGGGAGCTTCATGAAACAGGAAGCCAGGAGAAGAAGCTGGCAGATGATGGCGTGTTTGCCATGTGCCTTTCCAGATGAGAGAGAAAGTCTGACTGTGTTCGCCACATGCCTTCTCACTTGAGAAACCCTGAACTTCATCGGCCTTCTTGAATCAAGGTATCTTTCCCTGGATGCCTGTGATTGAACATTTCTATAGATGTGTTAATTGGGACACTTTCTTGGCCTTAGAATTGTAAACTAGCAACTCATTAAATTCCCCTTTTTAAGAGCCATTCCATTTCTGGTATATTGCATTCCGGCAGCTAGCAAACCAGAACATGAGGTAAAGGAAATCTATCCATTTACGATTGGAAACCCCCTTCAGTGGGTCCCATCTACCAAAGTCTGGCTCCCTCCGATGGCTGGGCTAGGATGTCAGTCCATCCAGCAGGTTAGCTGAGGGAAACTTCTTCTGCCACACATCTCAGGGAAAAATGTCTGAGGCTCCCATGAAGCCAGGACAGTGGCATTCTGCTTGCCTCACACCCTTTGTGGGCACACACTTTTGCTTCTTTGGCATCCAAAGGCCAGAAGCAGTTGCAGGACCTCTCAGCCAGCCTTCAAGCAAACAGAATGAAGGGAAAATACAGTTGTTCCAAGAGCATACTTCTTAGGATTTTTTTACTATAACTCACAAGAAGAAATACATTCACATCACAACCCCTAACACAGATACACACACACATACACAAATACTCTACAGCCTGTATCTTCAAATTATGTCCAGGCCTGACCACTTCTCACCACTTCTACTGCTGCAACTGTCATCTGGATTCTCCTAAGTAGCCTCCTAACTAGTCTCCTTGGTTCACCCATTGCTACCTGATTCTACTATTTCTTAACCCAGCAATGAGAATAAGCCTGTTAAAAGGTAAGTGCAATTGTGTCACTCCTGAGTGCAAGACCTTTCCATGTCACAACTAAGAGGAAAAACCCAACTCTTTCTGGGAACCAGCAAGGCCTTCTGTGAGCTGACCCCTGCAACCTCTGACCTCACCTCATCCTATCTCCCCCTCACTCCTTCAGCTCCAGACCCACTGGTCCCCTTGTTCCTCAGACATGCTAGATGGGAACCTACTGCAGGACCTTTCCACTTGCTGTTTCCCTTTGCCTAGAACATTCTTCTCTACTGTGTTGGCTTCTTCTGAAAAGGTTATGAGCACTGGGAGGGGCTCCACAGCTCTCTTCCTAGGTGCTGAGGGGAGAGTTAGCCTATTATACCAGGGCTCCCTGTGGCCAACCCTGCCCTGATCCCATAATGCCAAAAGGGGCCAATACCCAGTCCTTGCAATTTTATCAAAAATCAGTCATCCATACTTCTGTGAGTTTATTTCTGGATCTTCTGTTTTGTTCCATTGATCTATGGGTCTATCCCTTCCCCAGTACCACACTGTCTTGATTTCTGTAGCTGTACTGTAAGTTGTAAAATCAAGAAGTGTGGTTTTCTTATTTTTTTACTCTTCTTTTACAAGTTTGTTTTAACAATTCTATTTACTTTTCTTTCTATATGTATTTGTTTATTTATGCAAAACTTCTGCTGAGATTTTGATTAGTATCACATTGCCTATAAATCATTGTAGAAAGAATTGGCATATTTACTGCCAAGCATTCCAATCTATAAACGTGGTATATCACTCCATCTTTTTCTAGGTCTTCTTTGATTGCCTTCATCACCATTTTGTAGTAGCATGCAGATCATTTACATGTTTTATGACATTTATACCTAAGTAGTTCATTCTATTGAAACTATGATAATGGTATTGTTTTTTTTTAAATTTTGGTTTACAAGCGTGTATCATCATGTGCAGAATTACAGTTTATTTTTATATGTTGACTTAATCTTTAACCTTGTTAAACTCACTTATTTGTTTTAGAAGCTATTTTTAAATTTAATTTGATGGCCTCTCAAATTGTAGATTTTTGTAGATTCTTTGAATTTTCAATGCAGACAATTGTGTGGTCTACAGACAGGGACAGTTTTATTTACTTCTTTCCAATATATATGCCTTTTATTTATCTGTCTTGCTTTATTGCACTGCCTAAGATTTCCCATTTGATGTTGAATTATAGTATTAAGACTGGACATCTTTGCCTTCTTCCTGATCAGAGGGAGAGAGCATTCCATTTTTTACCACTGACTGTGATGTTAGCTGTAGAATTTTTGGAGAGTCCCTTTATCAGATTGAAGAAGATCCCTTCTATTTCTAGTTTGCTGAGAGTTTTTATCATGCATAGATATCAAATTTTACCTAGAAATTTTCTGCATCAATTGATATGCTCTTGTAGTTTTTCTTCTTTAGACTCTCAGTGTTGTGAATTGCATTTATTCATTTTAAAATATTGAACCAGCCTTGCATTCCTAGGATAAATCCACTTGGCTATGGTGTATTATTGTTTTACATATTATGCATTCAATTTGTTAGTATTTTGTTGATGATTTTTTGTATCTGTGTTCTATCTTTAGTTTTCTATTCTTGTATCCTCTTTGTCTAGCTTTGGTATCAGGATAATGATGGCCTCATAAAATGTGTTGGAAAGTGTTCCATATTTATGCTGGTTTGAAACTGTTATGTACCCCAGAAAAGCCATGTTGTTTTAATCCAATCTTGTGGGGGCAGACCTATTGTTAGATGGGACCCTTTGATTAGGTTGTTTTCATAGAGGTGTGACCCTGCCCATTCAAGGCGGGTTTACTGGAGTTCTTTAAAAGGCTCATAGAGAAGAGCAAGTTTAGAGCCAACACAGAGAGCAGAAAGATGAAACCAGAACGCAGACATTTGGAGATGCTTGGAGAGCCAACATAGAACACCACTGGAATCAGAAGCTGAAAACCCACTCAACTCAGGAGTAAAGGACCAGGAGATGCCAGACACATACCTTTCCAGCTGACAGAAAAACCCCGGATGTGATCAGCCTTTCTTCAGTGATTGAATCCTCTTGTTGATGCCTTAATTAGAACATCTTTATGGGTTTAGAATTGTAAACCTGTAACTTAATAAATCCCCTTTGTAAAAGCAAATCCATTTCTGGTATATTGCATCCTGACATCTTCAGCAAACTGAAACAATATTCTTCTATTTTCTGGAAGAAATTTTGTTTAATTGGCATTATTACTTCTTTAAACATTCAAAGACTCCATCTTGGCCTAGAGATTTTTTGGAAGATTTTTAATTGCAAATTTCATTTCTGTAACAGTGAAATGACAATTCTGATTATCTATTTCATCTTGGGTGAGTTTTTCTATTTTGTGCTTTGAAAGGTATTGTTACATTTCATCAAAGTTTTCAAAATTCAATGAATAGAGTTGTTCATAGTATTCCCTTATTATCCTACTAATGTTTGCAGGGTCTGTAGTGATATTCCCTCTTTCCTTCCTGATATGGTACTTTTGTGTTTTTTCTCTTGTTTTCTTTGTCAAGCTTGCTAGAGGCTTATCATTTCTATTCCTTATTTCCTTCCTCCTTTCTCTCTCTCTCTCTCTCTCTCTCTCTCTTTTCTTTACCTTTCCTTCCTTCCTTCCTTCCTTCCTTCCTCCCTCCCTCCCTCCCTTCTTTCCTTCCTAAACGTGTGAACGTATATACAACGTAAACTTTCCCATCCCAACCATTCCCAAACATACCATTTAGTGGGATCAATCATATTCACAGTGTACCCTCACCAATTTCCATTACTAAAACTTTCTGATCTTCCAAAACAGAAACACTACATCCATTATGCACTAACTTCTCATTCCCCTTGCGCCCCACCCCTGGCAAACTGTACTCATTTCTGTTTCTATGAGCTTACAAATTCCCTGATGTTTTCTTCATAGTTACCACAAGGTTTAAATTTAACATCCTAAATCTATAACAATCTCATTTGCTTTGATACCAGCTTAACTTCACTAGAACACACAAACTATGTTCCTATGCCCTTCTGGCCCCCACCTTTATGTAATTCTTGTCTTAAATTATGTGTTTATACATTATGAATCCCAAACCACCGATTTACCATTATAGTTTATGCATTTACCTTTTAGATCCTGTAGGAAGTAACAGACTAAAAATACAATGGTACCAGCATTTATATTTACCCATGCCATTACCCTTACCAGAGATCTTTGTTTCCTCATGCCGCTTTGATCTATTGTTTATTGTTCTTTCCTTTCAAACTGCATCTGTCCGTCATTTTTGAAAGACCGTTTTGCAGATACAGAATTATTTCTTGGCATTTTTTTTCTTTTGGCACTTTAAATACGTCATCTTCTGCATTCTTGCCTCCACAGTTTCTGAGGAGAAATTGGCACTTGCTCTTATTGAGGCTCCCTTGTGCATGACATGTTGTTTCTCTCTTATACTTTTCAGAATTCTCGCTTTATTTTTGGCATTCAACAATTCAGTTATGATACGTCCCAGTATTGGTTTATATCCTGTTTGGAGTTCACTAAATGTCTTTTGTTCAATTTGGGAAGTTTTCATTCATTATTTCTTTGAATGTTCTCTTTGCCCCTATCTCTTATCTCCTTCTGGGACTTGTGCAATGTATATATTGATACACTTGACGGTTTCCCACAGATTCCTCAAGCTTTGTTCACTTTTCTTCATTGTTTCTTCTTTCTGATCCTCAGACTGGGTGATTTCAATTGTCTTTACTCCTAGATCACTGATTTTTTTCTTCCACCATTTCTAGTCTACTGTTGAATCCCTCTATGGAAATTTTTGTTTTTGTGAATGTGTTCTTCAGTTCTGGTTCACTCTTTTACCTAATTTCTTTCTCTCATTGATATTCTCTGTGTTTATCTATCATTTTTCTGATTTCTTTTAGTTCTTTATTCATGTCTTCCTTTAGCTCTTTGAGGGTATTTAGGACCATGTTTTAAAAGTATGTCCCAGATTTGGTCCTCCTCACTGATGGTTTCTAATGCTTTAATCTTCTTTGCCTGTATCATTGCTTCCTGTTTCTCTTTATGCTTTGTAATCTTTCATTAAAACTTAGACATTTTGATATTTTAATATGTTGTCACTGGAATTTAGACTCTGAGGTGTTTGTTTCTTTCATTTGTATCTAGCTAGTGTTATGACAGAATTTTCCTTGAATACCAAGAGCTATCAAAAAAAAAAAAGAAGATGAAGACTACTTTCCCATCTTTGTGGATTGACTGTGTGAGTTTGACTCTCCTTTGGAACTTTTCCATGCAGTGAGTTTAGAGAATAGCTTGAGACCAAAGCATAGGGGTCTCCTTAATCCATTCTGTGCATGATGCTTGTCTTGGGCATGTTAGTTGTGGCCCTAAAAAGTCTCCCATTGGCATATATATGAATGCCCCCTTTTGCCAGGAAAAGGTTTCCTTATGGTCTCAGGCACTGTACTCTATGTTCTGTAACCAGCAATCCCTTGCCACAGGCAACCATGATTTGACTGGTCTCCCATAGCATTCTGCAAGGGTGTTCTGTGAGCTGCCTTCTACATGCAGGGGAAGTTCTGTGAGGGCAAACCTTCAACAAGTGTCCTGGTTCAGCCCCTCAGGCTGCTACCAGACAGATTGAGCCAGACATACCTGCTTCCAGTATGTACACGATGGTTTCTCTGTTTCCTTTGGAAATAAGACTAGAATCTCCATGCCAAACCATTAAGGGGGTAGAGAAGAGGCCACCCAGGGCACCATGAGATTCTTTTGCTTTTAAAATGCCTTTTTCTTGATTTGGCATGTCTCCTGTTATTGAAATCCTTTCTTTTCTAGAGCTTTGAGAAAGATGTTTCTGCCAGTTGTTGCTAGCTGTCCAAAGTTCCGGTTGAAGGATGGAGCCTGAAGCTTTTCTCTCCACCATCTTTACTGGGGTGGGGCTCTATTGATCATTTCAAAGAACTTGCTTTTGTTTGATGAATTTTCCTTATTGTTTGTTTACAATATCATTGACTTCTGCTCTTTATTATTTCCCTCTTTTGCTTAATTTGGGTTTTATTTTGTTCTTTTTAAATTTCTTAAGATGGACGCTATTGGCAATCATTTAAGACTTTTCTTCTTTTCTAATGTAAGCATTTAATACCATAAATTTCCCTCTATGCACTGCCTTAACTACATCTCCCAAATTTTGATATGTTGTATTTAAATTTTGTTCCATTTAAAGTATTTTTAAATTTCCTCTTGAGCCATGCATTATTTAAAAGTGTAATTTTTACTTTCCCATTATTTGGAGCTTTTCCAATTGCCTTTCTGCTATTGATTTCTAGTGGTCTACCTTGGTGAATGGTTCACATTCACTTGAAAAAGTAAACTGGCATTGGGTACAATGTTCTATAAATGTCCATTAGATCCAGTTGGTTGACGTCATTGTTCAGTTCTTCTACGTGCTTGCTTATTTTCAGTCTAACAGTTCTACCCATTGCTGAGAAAGGAGTGTTGAAACATTTCTAACTGTAATTGTAGATTTGTCTATTTAATTTTTCAGTTCTTTCAATTTTTGTTTTGCGTTGTAGAAACTCTTTTGTTAGGTGCATGCACATTTAGGTCTGTTACATTTTCTTGGTGAATTGATCCTATAACTGTTATGTAATGCCCCTGGTTATTTTCTCTGTTCTGAAGTCTCTTCTGTTGCATGTTAATAGAGCCACTCCAGCTTTCTTTTGATTAGAGTTTGTGTGGTATAACTTTTTTCTCCTTTCAATTTTAACCTACCTATATTGTTATATTTGAAATGAATTTCTTATAGACAACATATGGTTGGTCATGTTTTTCTTTTCTTAATCAATTCTGCCTATTTTTCTTTTATTTGCTGTATTTATACTATTTATGTTAATGTCATTATTGATATGTTTGGATTAATTCTATCATTTTATTATTTGGTTTCAGTTCCATTTTTTTTTCTTCAGATTCCCCTTTCTAGCCTAATATGGGTTAACTGAATATTTTTAAATAAACTTTTTATTTTGGACAAATTTTAGATTCACAGAAAAGTTTCAGTGATAATACCTAGAGTTCTTATATGCTCCCCTTCCCCAGTTTCTCTTAACATTGCCATCTTACATTATCATGGTACATTTGTTAAAACTAAGAAACCAACATTGGAATATCACTATTAACTAAACTCACAGCATTGTTTGGATTTCACCAATTTTCTCACTAATCTTCTTTTTCTATTCCAAGACTCAGTCTAGCATACCACATTGTATTCAGTCATAACATTATTTGAACATTTTTTAGCATGAAATTTTAATTTATCTATTGTGATTTTGACTATATCTCATGGAGCTATTTTAGAGGCTGCTTAAGGGATAAAAAAATACATACTTAACTTTTCACAGTCAACTTAGAATCAATATTTTGCCATTACAATTGAAGTGTGGAAAATTTAGCACCCTATAGAGTTCTTTACCCTCGTCCTTTTGTACTATATATGTCTTATATATTCCATCTATGTACGTTGAAAATCCCAGCAGACGATGCTATAATTTTTGCTTTAATGTCCCAAGCATATTTTAAATCAAATAAAGAAGAATAATCTAGTATATTTACATAGACATTGACCATTTTTGCTGCTCTTCCTTCATTTCTGTATTCTAAGTTTCCTTCTGTTATCATTACCTTTGCTTGAAGAACTTCCTTTAGCAATTTTTTCAGAGTTGTTTTGCTAGTTACAAATTCTCTCAGTTTTCTTTCATCTGAGAATAACTTTATTTCACCTTCTCATTTCTGATGCATATTTTTGCTCAATTTAGAATTATTTGTTAACAGTTCTTTTCCTTCAGCACTTAAAAAACTTTGTGCCACTTCTCTCTGGCCTCCTTCTCTTCTGGTGAGCTATCCACAGACTTTAAAGTTGTTGGTCCCCTGTAAGTAATGTAGCTTTCAAGAGTTTTTCTTCCTCTCTAGTTTTCATCAGTATATGATGTGTCAGCACTGTATTTCTTTGACTTTATCTTATTTGGGGTTCTCTCAGCTTCTTGAATATATATGTTTAGCTCCTTTGTCAAACATGGAAAGTTTCCAACTATTATTTCTTCAATTTTTTTTCAGCACTGCACTTTCTCCTCTCCTCTTGATCTCTGATTATGTGAATAGTAGACATTTTGCTATTGTCCCACAAGACCCCGAGACTTTGCATTTCTTTCAGCCTTATTTCTGTCTTTTTTTTTCAGACTGGATGGTTTTTATTGACCTTTGTTCTCGTTCATGGACTTTTTCCTCTGTTGTTGATTCCATCTCATGAGTTTTTTTTATATTTCAGTTATTTAATATTTCATTTGTACAATTTCCATTGGTTCTTCTTCATTTCTTCTGTCTCTTTACTGAGACTTTCTGTCTTAACATTTGTTCTAAGAGTGTTTGCAATTGCTTGTCTGAACATTTTCAATAAGTGTTTTAAAATCTTGGACTGATAATTCCAACAAATGTGTCAACTCATCATTGGCATCTATTGATTGCCTTTTCCCATGTGGTTGAAATTTTCATGGTTCCTTGTATACTGAATAATTTGGAGTTAAATCCTCGATATTTTGAGTATTGCATTATGAGATTCTGGATCTATTTAAACTTATGGAGGATGTTGTAATCTTTGTTTCAGCAGACACTTTATCTAGTTAGGTTCAGGCTATAAGTTACGATCTATATTCTGTGGTCTGTGTTTCCCATGGCAGTCCAGTTTTCAAAGACTTTAGATCTGTGCTCTTCAGGTCTGCCTGGGTATGCATCACTCAATGGTTAGACCCAGACAGTGATCCATCTCTTAGTCCAGTTCTCAAAGTTTTTGGAATGCTAATTATGTGCATGTGCAGCTGCAGGGTGATTAACAATGAAGTTTTTAGAATTTTTTGGTGGAAGTGAGGGTGGCAGTACAATGAAGTAGGAAAGAATTCTAAGGAAAATATGTGCCAGCATCTCTAGATAAAACAGATCCTCACTTGGATATTAGGAATGTCAGAAATGTGCAGGCTCTACCCAACTTGCCCTTGAAGTGACACTAGAAGAGGTCCTTGGTAACCAAATGGATAAAGAAAGAAATTAATTCTCATAGAAATATAGTAAAATAAATCCTTCCATCCACATATACAAGATCAAGGTTCTCAAACATCTCTCAGGTTGCCTTCCCTTGACTTCTTTTCTCTTTGTAGCCAAGTAAACTGGAAAATAAGTGCTACCCAACTGTCAGTTATCTTCATGATTACTGCCATTTGAAGATAATTTAGCATGTTTTACTCTGGCCACTTGCTTTATTTTTCAAGAAAAAAAAGATGCACAGTAAAGGGATTTTCCTTAAGAAAATATCTTAACCATTATTGTAGATTGAGTTATCTACCCTAGAAAAAAACATGTTCATAATCTTTGCATTCCTGTGGATGTGAACCTATTGTAAATAGGACCTCTTGAAAATGTTATTCTTAGTTAATATGCGGCATAACTGAATGGGGTCTTAATTTGGGTTACTGGAGGTTTTATAAAGATTACCCAGAAGTCACTGAAGCCAGAAAGGAAATGACATTGGTATGTGATAGGAGGCAGAGATATAAGCCAAGGAACCCCAAGATTGTCAGCAGCCAAGGACCAGAATGCCACAGACACTGGGAGAAAGCAAACCTTGTCAATGTCTTGATTTGGGGCTTCTGCTAGCTCCAAAACTGTGAGCCAATAACTTATTGTCTAAACCTAGCCATTGTTGCAGTATTTGTCCTAGTAGCTCAAGCAAACTAAGACAAACATTTAATGTTGGAGTGACAGAGGTCTGCATTCTTG
Organism: Tamandua tetradactyla; assembly: GCF_023851605.1. Taxonomy (NCBI): domain Eukaryota; kingdom Metazoa; phylum Chordata; class Mammalia; order Pilosa; family Myrmecophagidae; genus Tamandua; species Tamandua tetradactyla. The sequence goes on along the minus strand of NC_135353.1, from coordinate 133,520,549 downwards.
ATCCTCCTCTTCTCTATCTTCAGTCACAAACTTCATGATCCAAATCAGTTTCATGGCCTTAAATAGCATATATATGTCACGAATACCAAATTTTCATCTCTGTCCCAGACCTTCCCCCTTCGACTTCAGAACCACATATCTAAATCTCTACTCAACATCTCACTTGGATGTCCATTAAGTATATCAAAATTGAAATGTTCCAAATAGAAGTCTCCCTGCTTCTGTCATTGCCCCACCACCACCTCTACCACAGTCTGCTCTTAGCGCAGCATTCAGAGTGGTTCTTTTAAAGCCTAAGCTGAAGCACATCCCTCCTCTTCTCCCCCCAACTCCACCCCAGTGTTGCCTGTCTTGGTTTGCCAGGCTGCTAGGATAAATACCACACAATGAGTTGGCTTAAACACAGGAACTTTTTGGCTCATAATTTCAGAGTCCTAAAGTCTAAATCAAGGCATTTGCTAGAAGACTTTCTTCTTCCTGGTGTCAGCAGTGTTCTGGTTGGCCAGCAATCCTTGGATTGCTTGGCTTTCCCATCACATAGCTATTCCTCTCCTTTCTCTTCTGCTTTCCCGCTGACTTCCAGCTTCTCTGACTGACTTCTGGTTTCTCTCTCTTTATAAGGTCACCAGTGATTTGAACTAAGACCCAGCCTCATTCAGTTGAGCCACAATTTAACTTAAATGACATTTTCATGAGATTTTATTTACAATGGGTTCATCCCCACAAGAATGTGGATTAAAATTAAGAACATACCCAAATTGGGTAATGGAATTCAATCTACCACAGTGCCCACCTCACTCAGAGTAAAAATCCAAGTGTTCCAAAGGCCTGCAGGAACCTACACAATCTGATTCTTACTTTCCTACTATTTTCTTTTCATGGTCCCTAGTCCTCCTTGCTCATTTGGCTCTACCACATTAGCCTGTTTGCTATTCCTTGAATAGCAAACAGCATGTTCCTGCCTCATGGTCTTTGCACTGGCTTGTCTTGTTTCCTGCGAATGTCTTCCCAGATATTTACAGAGCTGACTCCTTAACTTCTGTCCTTAACTGCCCTTTTTTCAGTTAGGCTTTCTATGACCACCCTGCCTAAATTTGCAGCTCTTCCTTTACCTTTCCCTGCTTTATTTTCTACTACTATATTATTATTATTATCTAACATAATATATGATTTACTTGTAAACTCCAAGAGGGCAGGAATCTTTTTTCTCTGTTTTGTTTCCCAATGTATGCCCAGGACTGACAAATAGTAGAAGCTCAATAAAGATATGTTGAAAGACTGTATGAAAATATCCCTTGTATGCCTTAACTGTAACCTCAAAGAAGACAGAGGTTTTAGCTTTTTGTTGAGCATTTCCCATGTGCGGTCACTGAAAAGTTCCTGAGTATGTGCAAGAGGAGATCTGATGTCATTGATGGTGTAGGCTCTTTTAAAAGAAATCAATGGTTTTAGACACCTGCTGTTACTGCATCCTCCTAGAACTGAGTATCAGAAATGCCAGGAGCGTGAGGTTTTGCACAGATTGACTCTTTGCAAGGTGTTGGAAACAGGTACCAAATTAGAAACCAAGAGCTTTGTACTTGGACTGATTCACAGGTTTCAGCTTTTCAACTTCCCAAGTACTGCTGCGGCTGCTAGTTTCTGAACTATCTGGCAAACCGCCATCGCAGTTCTTGCTGGGGTGTGCACGTGCATCCACAGGCACACTCACGTGCTTCCCTACACCAGGTGCTGCTCCCTACACAGCCCATTCCCATCCAGCTTTAGGTCTGGAGTGCTGAGATGATTGTTCAAAGAGGCTCTTGCCACGATAGAATTTCCCAAGCTCCCCAAGGGACTGAGATGTCTGATGTTGTCCACAGTTCCCTCCCACATCTGTCAGCACAGTAATATATGATATGTAATAGGATTTCACTGTGTCGTGGTGATTTAAACAGGCATTGCAAGATTGTGATTTCAAACCTGTGTAAGTTGTAGGCATCTGAGCGACTGTGGCTTCTCCTCCAACTTACCGGCAGGCAAGGTGAAAGAGCCTGGCGATTCTTCAGTCTTAAAAATAGTCCTCGACCCTTCCCTCTCATCCACTGTGCAAGGCTGACCTTTCAGAACCGTCCTTCTTTTTCACCATGACCTGGTGAAAGGAAACTATCTGTTGGATTTGTAACACAGGCTGGGTATTTGAGATGCTGCGGCTCTTGTGTATTTATGTTTGAGTTGTGGACACTCTTGTAGAAGTAGGTCTTGAGGAAAATTTGAACCCTTTTTCTGCAAAATGTGCATAAGTTCACAAGGGTACATATAATTTTATGGATGCTGAGACTCCTGGAACTCCAGGTTGAGAATATCCAATCTACTATGTCAGGGACTTATTTTTTTTAATCAGCTTTATCTAAGTATCACTAACATATGACAAAACACACCCATTTTAAGGGTACAGTTTGATGAGTTTTCACAAATGCCTACACCCATGTAGCTACCACTCTCAGCAAGACATATAGCATTTCCATTCTAGAAAGTTCCCTTGTGCTCCTTTCCAGTCGAAACCTCACTCCATCAAGTCAACCACTCTTCTGACCTCTATCACCATAGATTAGTTTTGCTTATTCTAGAACTTCATGTAAATGGAATAACACAGTACACACTCTTTTGCATCTGACTCCTTTCACTCAATACATTTGTGAGAATCATCCACATTGTGCATGTATTGATAGTTCCTTTTTACAGCAGGAAAACATGGATATACCATAATTGATTTATCCATTCACCTGCTGATGAACATTTGGGTTACTTCTAGTACTGTAAATGAAGCTCCTATGAACATTCATGTACAGTCTTTGTGTGGACATATGATTTCTTTTTGCTTGGCTCAATAAAACTGTTTTGAAAGTGGTTTTATAATTTTCATTGCCACTGGCAGTATGAAAGAGTTCCCCTTGCTTCTTTTTGCACGTCAAAAAAAGGCTCTAGGGAAAGGGCAACGATTAGGTCTCAGGGCTAATTACAGTGGTGAAGATTTAAGTGATAGTTGTAGTGGAAGGCATATAGAGCTTAGGGTGCTTCCAAAAGCCCCACAAATCACACTGCATGAGTACTCTTCCAGTTGGTGCCCCTGCTTCCTCCAGGAAAGAACTTTGTGATACATATGTGCAGACAGGAAGGGAGCCAAGGAGAGGAGGTGGCTACAAGAAGGATAGGGCAGAACTACTGGACTAAGTTCAAGTTTCAGCTCTGTCATGTATCAGCTGTTGGATGATCTTGACCAGTACCTTGTGCCTCAGTGTTTTCATCTGTGAAATGGGGACAATACGGCTCACTCTGCCGGATTCACAGGCTACAGTGAGGCCTTAACCTTGAAAGAAGGGTCACACGTACAAGGGCTTTATCACGGACAGAGATTAGGATGGCGTGGATGGCGCTGGTACAACTGCCTCTCCTCAGGTCTAGAAATCCCAGATTCTCATAATTCTAGAGCCTTGGAGTTCTGACAGAGAGGTAGAGCAAATGTGCCAGATGGCATCACTTTCTGAACAGGGGCAAAATGTTATTAAGAAAAGTCTCTTGCCCTGCTCCCAACCCAAAGGTTTGGATGGGGGGAGATTGGCATGAGCAATTTCAGGGCATTGGACTTAAAAATGGAAGACCTGGGTCTAAGTCTCTGCTCTGTTCGCAACAAAGAGGGCAGCTCCTTTTAACTTCCCTGAGTTTAAATTTCGTCACTGGCAAAACATACTTTCCTTCCCACATCTCTCCAAGAGTTGAAAGTACTCCATGAAGTAGAAGCATCTTTGCAAACTGCCACGCTGTCACATGGATGGATTAGAAGGAGAGACACTGGGGCTAGGGCTGGGGCTGAAGCTGCCAGAGAGTCAGGGCTACAGGGTCAAAGAAAGCCACACTCAAATCTCAAGCCTCAGGTCCCAATACGGTAGTAGTGATACCTCCGGTGTTGAAGGAGTAAATGAGTCAAAGAATGTGGATGACTGTCTGAGGTAGTGGCAACTGAGTAAGGAGGTTAAAATGACCTCCATCATCCACTAGCGACAGACCTCCTATTTCAGTGAGAGTCTAGGGAGACCCTCCCTGAGATAAATTTGTGAGTACAAGAGGCTTATAGAGGAATGCTTTCAGAATCAAAACCGGTCGGAGAGAAAAGAATGCAAGATTGGGCTGCAGGAGAAGTTGAGGTGTGATGCAGGCACAAAGGAGGCATTAGTTAAGCACCTGGGGCGTTTCAGAGTTCGAGTGCCTCGGTCCTGAGGCAACCACTCAACCTCTCTGTGCCTCTGTTTCCTCATCTGCAAAATAGAATGAATTTTAGTGCTTACTGCATGCATAGGGTTAAAATGAGGATTAAAAGAGTTAATAGAAAGTCCTTAAGACAGTGGCTTGTGCATGTTATTAGCAGTACTAGCATTTTAGAAAACATTTAATAAATCCTTCTTTATCAAATGAATGATCTCTTTCAACACCGTCCAGAATAAAAAAAAAAAAAGCACTAGCCAGGTGATAAAGCATTTGGCTGGAAATATATATTTTAAACCCTGGGACTCATGCTCAGAGGAAATTTAAATCCCCCCTTCAAAACATTTGCTGCACCTGAGGGTCCAGTGTCCCCCATGTGGGCATTGCCAAAGTCCTTTCCCCTCAATGTGTTGGGCTGCAGTATGGGGATCTGACAGCCGAAGACAGCTCAGCAGGGTGTGGGAAAGCAGACATTTAATGTGCTTTGACAATACAAAGGGTTATATAAACGACCCAGTTTCTGTAATTTTGCTGTAACTGTCATGAGAATTGCTACAGACAGATACGGAGAAGGCCCTGTTTATGCACTTAAACTTTAAAAGGTTTAACCACTAAACAGTCTCTTTCTCTTTCCCTCCCCTCCTTACAATCCTGCATTTAAATTGCACTGGGCAGGAGGGTTTGGAGGGGAGAGGGGGATGCGGGGTGGGGAAGGGACTGGCAGTTGAAATAAGGGTTGCCTTTATCTGCCATTGTCCTGGACCAGAGCCCCACTTCAGCCTGCCTTCCAGACTGCCTGCCACAGCCCAGTCTCCTCCGGGAGATTTCCCTACCTGCTCCCAGCAACAAGATGCCCAGAGGGGGTGGGATGACAGGAACTGAAATGCACTAGCTCTCTGAGCTCATGGCTTTTGCCCAATTTAAATCTGGTTCCCGTCCCAGTGCTCAAAGCACGTCGCCGTTTGATTCTTGCCATCTCATCTTAGAAGACTTTTCCCAAGGTGGGGGTGGGGATAGTTCCAAAGCCAGAGAGGCAGGAGGCGGGAGGGTTTATACAGGCAGATACCACAGGCTTCCAAGCCAAGTGTCTTAGTGGGGAGAGCTCCCTGCTGCCGCTGACATTTCTCAGACAGGAGATCAATAAATGGGCAGTGCTTGAAAAGCAAATCATTCTTCGACCTGCCTTGGGGAACCCTCAGCAACTGTCATTGCAGAGGAGGCGTCCCAGAGGAGGCCAGGAAAGACAGGGGGACACGGATATCCTTGATACAGCTGGGGGCGGGGGTGGGGGGAGTGAGGTGGAAAGAGGGCAGGGAAATTGGAACTGCCCAAGGAGATGAAAAGGGCAGATGCTACAATCTCCCTACCTACCCTTCTCTGTTGCAGTCCTTGCTGAGTGTGTTAAGGGTGCTGATTTCTGCCTCCCAGATGAAACAGACACTTAGAGGTAAGTTTGCAGCTGATGTGGCATTTACAGCCCAAATCAGCCTGGCCTGAGCATGGAACGCTGCTCCACCTGGGAGATCCCATATCTGTGGCTGGGCCCCTCCTAGAGATGGAGGCCTAAGTTCCTGCCCCACCAGCACCATGAGGAGTTTAATTTTGGGCTCAACACACAAAAGCCTGGAATGAACACCCATGGGCTTGCATACTTCTCCACTTTTCATTCAGCTGTACAAAGGAGTTCTCTATAGCAGACCCGAGCTTTCTCACGAGCTCTACATGCCTCTTGCAGACACATGTACATGCACAAACGTACACACCTGTGCATACATACAAGGAAGTGGGCTCTTTCTGATCTGTTCAGTTTGATCCTCTCCAATAATTTAAACAATCTCTTTGGAAATCCAATCTCTTTTGCTTTAAATAGTCATTCTTTCGATTTTCCTCTCCCTTCCTTGATCTTCTCCAAGATGGCACCTGGGTATGGGTTGGGCACCTTACATGTCTCCATGGCAATAGAGGTTCACAATGCTGGCAAATGCTGATGTCTACAGTTAATGAACTTATTCTGTCCTTTTCCAGGACCTTGAGGTCCTCCCTGCTGATTCGATCCCTCCTCAACTTCAGGCTGCTATCAAAGATACCCTGAGGTATAGTCATAAGCCCTATTTAGTCTCCCCTCCAGGTAGCCCAATCAATTCCCTTGGCTCTAGGATCCTTTTGGCTCCATCGTAGAAATTCCTTCTGGTGAGTTCTCCAGCCATGTCTTGCCAACGTCTACATTCTCCCAAGGGCCTATAGACATTTTGGTGATCTCTTGCATGCCAAATGGGAGCCCAGGATTTCTCAGGGACACTAACTCAGGCTTGCTTTCTACCTAACCAGCAGCTTCCCCAGGTTATTGCAGGTGCTCCATGCTGGGCAGTCTCCTCCTGGAGTCCCAAACAGAGAGGGGGACAACTATGCTTCTGCTCTTGGTGTTTTCCTTCATCCCCATCTGACAACTCCCCATTCTGAAACTTTGGCCCAGAGAGAGCCAGAAGGAGCAAGCTTTTCCTGCCTAGTTGTCACATCCCCCATGTCATATGCTCTGTCTTCCTGATCCAAGTCTCTTTGTGGTTTAGTCTTTTTTCTTCTTCTTTTTTTTATTAGAGAAATTGTTGGTTTACAGAACAATCATACATAAAATACAGGATTCCCATATACCATTCCGTGGTTTAGTCTTAATGGCAAAACGACAGGCAAGGAAAGAGATATCTTCCCATATTAGTTTGAGTTTTCCTGAAAGCAAAATATTACACAAGATTTTGGGTGCATATTTAAGAGGAGATCCCAAGAATCAAGAAGGAGATTCAGGGAAGGAGGAATTACCAATAAAAAGAAGAGAAACAGGGGCTGATTTCACAGGGATGTGTAGAGAATGCCTTACAGAATTGTCACCAAAAGGACAGGAGGCGGGAGGCATTTATCCACCAGCTGCCAGTTGCCATTAGCTGAGATTGCCTCTGGAGGTGTGAATTCCCCCATGCTTCTGAAGCAGACTGAGCAAGTTCCCACAGCAGTGGAGAAGGCCCCTGGGCAGAAAACAGATATGCACTCTCAGCTTGAAGTGAGGCTGGCCAGTGCAGCAGAGAGTGAAATTAGAGAGAGATCAAAGGGGTGTGATGAGGGTCACCAGAGGTGTTTGATATATTTTCCCAAAGAGAATTTAAAGGGATTTTTTTTAGAGCACTGAAGATCTTTTAGTTCAATCTCCTTGTTTTAAAGAAGGAAAATTAAGGCCCAGGAAAGTTACGGTTTGCCCAAAGCCAAAATGGTTGGCCACTGAGCTAAAGTGAGAAATTAGGAGCCAGAGACTCACCTTGATCCATTCAGCCAACTATGTTTTTATTGATCACTGATGGAAACCACTGCATGGTGAAGTATATGGCATAATTCCTGTCCTTAAGGAATTTTCACTCTGGATATTGAGAGAATTTTGGTCCTTTACTCATGATATGTACTGGCTAGAAAGATTTGGAAGTACTAGCAAAATATAATTGCTAGAAGGGCTTAAGTACCCTATTTAATCAGACAGTGTTCCAGAAATATAATGAAGAGACTAAAGGGCAAACATTAAGCATTCATCTGAACTAGGAAGGAGGGGTAGAAGCCTCTAAGAGGCCTCACAGTGATCCTAATCTCCTGGTATTCATATGCCTTTATAGAATCCTCTCCCCGTTGAGTAGGAGCTGGATTTAGTGACTCACTTCTAGTGGTCAGACTATGGTCGAAGTGATGGGCTATCACTTCCAAAATTAAGCTATGAAAAGATTATAGCTTTTTTCATGGGTGTGCTGTTACACACTCACTCTGTGCTCTTTGCACTGGGGGACACCAGCAGCCATGTCATCAGGCATTCCTGCGGGAAAGGCCCATGTGAGTCAACCTGGATTGAACCTTGATATGAGTGAAACTGCAGCCACAGCCAACACCTTGATTGATGCTGAGCCAGAGAACCCAGCTGAGCTGCACCCAGATCCCTGATCCTTAGAGATGATACATGGTTTGGTGTTTAGCTGCTAAGTTTTGGAGTAATTTTTTACACAGGAATGAATAACTGATACAGAAGGCATTGCAGTAGGTGTTGGCAATGAAAGTATGAGTAATATGTGGACTTAGGAGCAAGTAACAGAAATCTACTCAAGCTCTGTTAAGCAGAAAGAAGCCTATATTGGAAGGATATGTGGTTGTCTCCCCAAACTCCAGACTCATGAGGATTGGAATCGGGGTTTATAATCCACTGAGAACCTGGTTGTGAGTCACTTTTTTCCTGACTCTGTCTATGAGGACATAAAGTCTCCTGAGATGCCCACCTCACTCAGTGACTGGAATTTTCTTTTTCTTCGTGTTGCATGGGAAGAATCAGGCACCCAGAGGGCCTTACATGCCTCCTCCATGTTGGCTCAACAGATACTTGAGATGCTGTGACCAAATTCCAGATTCCTGAAAGCGAATGTATCAATCGGCACAACTTGGGTCAGATGTCTGATTTTGGTCCCGCACCCCCCCGCCACAGAGGCTAGCAAATGGGGTTATAGTGTTCCCACACAGAAGGGACTTTGAGAAGAAAGCATGGGGAGTGCAGGCAAAGCAACTAACAAGTTGCCTGATTGAACTGCCCTTAAGGAACTTGCAATTTACTTTGGCTGGTTAGAGAAGAAAGCAATCAGGACTGTGGAGCATTTTGCTTGAGTGAAACTGCAGCCTTAACTGGAGGGCTGGGAGTCTAATGGCGAGAACCTTATAGGGAGGTCTAGCTGAGCGGCTTCTTGAGTCATTAGTCTTCACTTAGCTTCTGTTTCTTCATCTACATGATGAGCAAGGTGACCTTACATGAACTCTAATGACCCTCCCAGCTTCAAGATTCTGAACTCTAAGGACAAGAGAAAGCAGAAGTGGCATCTCTAGATGTCCTTGTGGAATTGCAATACCTGGCATTGCATGGCCCGATGGCCGAGGTCTCCAGCATGCGCTGGAGGTACTTAGCGTAAGGGAAAGGGCAAGGCCTGAAGACACCTGGCCAACACTGGGATGGCCTTTAGAACAATCAAACCACCATACCCCAGTTTTAGACCAAAAGATGTGCTTGGGGGTGAAGATGCAGAAAAGCAGAAGCAGCTCAGTGGCCTTGAGTCCTTGAACAGTGGCTGGCTTCCTGGAGAAATTAAAAAGCAGAGCATTTTAAAAATAGAAAACCAATTTTACTTCCAAAGCTGTGCCATCTTCTTGCAGAAGGAAGTTGGGATGACCAGAGCTGCTTTGCAATTGATGGGCTGAGGCATACTCACGTGCAGCGTTGGTCTTGTGCACTGGCCCTCCCACTTCCCTTGTCTTCACACACACACACAGACACACACACACACACACACACACACACACACACACACATGTTCCCTTGAATCTTGATCTCAACACTTCTTCTCAAGGCTTTATCTTAGCCACTCAGAGTTCAGCCTGCTACTGATGTCAACATATCTGGACAGCCACACCTATCAGCCCTGCTTTGGGCCATTTACATGTCACTTCCAGTGTTGGTGGATCTTTGGGTGTTTGATTCATTTCAGTGTAGAAACACCCTTCTACCCTTTGCAATCCCGTATTTGCTCAAAGGAGAAATGGGTGAAAGTAATTACCTCTCTTCAGTTCAAGCTTGAAACAGAAGAAGGTGTGATGAGAACTGGAATCTGATAAGGGGGTGCCTTTCTGGGGAACAGGGCTTGTGAAAGGAACATCAATTTAATGTAGCAAACCCTTCCTTTCCCTTCCCTTCCCTTCCCTTTCTTTCCCTTGTTTTTATCCTCCTCTCATAAGCACTGTGCATGCTAAGGGACTGAAAATTTGCTACCTGTTTGTGATAGTGGAAGCCACCTCCTTCACTGGTGAGGATGGACTAGATAATGTCTGGTAAATGCTTTGAAATGAAATGGCCCCTGTACCCAAATACTCAGTCTGATTATAGCCCTAGGTTTGATATCACAAAGGAAAAATGTAGTATCTGGCTGACATCACAGCTGCCAAAGTGGGCCTTTTTTTGTGGGAACTGTGATTGCTGCTACTTCCTAATCAAATGATGACACACAGGAGAGGGGAAATGACACCAGGGCCTTGTACATTGGTGAGGGATGGGATAGAAGGAGTGCATAGAGAGAGACATGGGGAGATGATCCTAAGAGGAAGAAAGCAGGGGTGGAGCAAGAGAGAAAGAATTCCAATTATTATCGGGATCAGAGAGCTGTGGCCTACTCTTATATTTTTGTGACACCTGCTGAAAAATGTAGTTTAGGAAAACATGAGGTTTACACTGAAAAAAGACCTGCTTTTCAAAGTTAAGGGATTGTTTTACTTGGCTTTGCTTGATCTGTTTGCTTATTTGTTTAGTGAGTTGCTTGGTTGGCTGCATTTTGTTATTTTAATTTAAAATCCAACAAAATATGACTCTTTTGCATTTTTTGCCAAAGTGACCTTTTCTTTTTGCCTTTAAATATGCCTCATCTCCTGTCCCCATTGTGGGAAGACACAGGCTTTCTGTCGTGTTAAATGGCAGGTCCTGCTTGCCTGGACCCTCTTGGATTCTGTTCCTGTCTTTGTCCACCATGGGCAGAGCTGTGCCCAGGAGGTCATTCCAAGTGCTCTCAGGGTCCAAGCAGAAACTTGCTCCTACCCAACGGTCATGCCGAGCCTGCTGAGCTGGATCCCCTTCTTCATCTGTGGGAAAGAGGGCACAAGGCAACTCAGAGAACAGATAATGAGGAATGACAAGAGAAGGCTCCTGTCAGGGAAAATCTGACAGAGAGAAGGTGTGAGTACTGCTGAGTCTGGGAGTTCTCCACCCTGAAAGCTGTCAATGCCCAGGCCAGTGGATGATCTCTCAGAATGAGCAGCAGGATGCTGAGAGCTCTTTCTTTCTCTCACTCTCTCTTTCTTTCTTCATTGTTCCTTTATTTTATTATATGTTCATCTATTCCTTCTGCTTTCATTAAGTATAATATTTATTCATTCTGCATTTGTTTTATTCTCCCCACAAACACATATTAAGTATCTTGTCTGTGCCAGGTACTATTCTTGAGTCTGGGTTTACAATGATAAATAAGGATTCTGACTTAAAGAATCAAGCACATACCCAAACAACCATAAGGTAAGTTAAATATAACACTTGTCCTAATGGAAGTACCAATGAAGTTCTCTGGGTGCTCAGAGGAGAGGGTTTAGATCATGCTGGAGGGTCCTCAAACTTTGGTAGAAGAGGTGGAATTTGAGTTAAGCTTGGCAGAATGGAAGGGATTTCCTCACATGGAGGATAGGGCCCTGGCAGGAAATACAACTGGCAGCAGGCCCAGCTCAAGGAAAGGCACAGAGGCAAGAAGTTGGATAAATGGCAGGACTGGTAAGTCATACAGGATGACTGGAGCAGGGTGACAGGAGGTGAGACCGAAGGTGGGAGAGCACCCAAAAGGCTGCACCACTTTCCTCCCCAATGTTGCCATAGCATCCAGTATTAAAGGGGCACTTTGCAGATGAGCAGAAGTGTCTACAATACCAGGGTTAAAGCATGGTCACTAAAGAAAAGCAAGAGGGAAGGCTGTGTGGATGGTGGGCCTCCTGGAATCTTTTCCCATTGTCAATTCAGCCTAGTTGAGTTTATCACATCTGCTCATTTTTATCAAAGTGTCATTTATCCCAGCCCAAGCTTGCATGGCAAAATGATTAAGAGCAATGGGTCTGGATCTTGGATTTCACAGACCAATACAATTTTTTTTTAATCAGAACAGCGTCCATAATAATGTCAACTTTTAATTTTGGCAAGAAAGAATATGCTAACAGTTTGCCAATTTACCATCACCATCTGCAGCAAAGACTGCTAATTGCCTGCCAAATATCCACTCTTCTCTTCTTCCTGACAAATAGATTCCTGTTTTATTTGGGGTGGCAATATGGCCAAATCAAAACCACATACTCCAGTCTCTCTTGGTCACTGAGCAGAGCATCTGGATAATCTCTAAAATGGGACTGATTTGTATGGCATGTGTTTTGTCCCTCTCCCCTCTTGCTCCTTCTTCCAATCCCAAACTGCCACCTTCCTGGTGCATCACGCTGATTATGGGACTCACTCTGAGGGGCTTGCAACTTTCTCCAGGAAGCAAAGAGCAATATGCCTGCCCAGTGCTAAGCGTCCTCCGAAGCTCTCTTTGTGTTTCCATCCCCCTCCGCTGCTGCCCTCCCCATATTTGGCCCTTGCAGTTATATGAGCTGAGTGACCTCTGGTCTTTCTCTGAGAATCCTCGTTCTATCACCATGTGAGCCTTCCCTTGCTTCCCCTGTCTGAAACTAACCGCACTTGAATTGTGCATTTCTCATTTCATGATGGCACTATGCCCTCTGCCCTTTCGACCAGGTAACAGTCAGACAGGAAAGCACAAGCCACTACAGGCATTTCAAAACAGAGGGACCCCCTTCTCCCTAGCAGTTAGTGCTGAGAATGTGGAGCTTTCGCTCTGAGCTCGGAGCACACACTTATTATGTAAAAATCCAAAAATTATCTTTAAAAAACTTTTAAAATGTCAAAAAAGAATTACAAAAACAAAACACACACACACACATTTCCCGCACCGGAGACTTTTACTTTTTTCTTCCTGTTTTATAAAATAGCCCAGTGAAGCAGCCAAGATGGACCCGCCTGCCTACCGCCCTGTAACAGCTCCAAGAAGGAACCAGGAAACAAGGCCTTCTCTCTCTAAGCCAACTCAGCCAGTCAACTCACTCCCCTTCCCCCGTTACATGGGACATGGCTCCCAGGGGTGTAAGTCTCCCTGGCTGCATGGAACCTGACTCCCAGGAATGAGCCAGGACCCGGCATCATGGGAGTGAGAAAGCCTTCTTGACCAAAACAGGGAAGAGAGAAATGAGGCAAAATAAAGTTTTAGTGCCTGACAGGTTTTAAACAGTCGAGAAGTTACCCTGGAGGTTATTCTTATGCATTATATAGATATCGCTTTTTAGTTTATGGTGTATTGGAGTGGCTGGAGGGATATGCCTGAAACTGTTGAACTGTGTTCCAGCAGCCTTGATTCTTGAAGATGATTGTATAACTATATAGCTTTAACAATGTGACTGTGTGATTGTGAAAACCTTGCGTCTGATGCTCCTTTTATCCAAGATATGGACAGATAAGTGAAATAAAAGTATGTAAATGAAGAAATAAAGGGTAAAAAATTGAGCAGATTAAAATACTAGTGATCAATGAGAGGGAGGGGTAAGGGGCATGGGATGTATGAGTTTTTTTCTTGTTATTTCTTTTTCTGGAGTGATGCAAATGTTCTAAAAATGATCATGTTAATGAATACACAACTATGTGATGATATCATGTGCCACTGATTGTATACTTTGGATGGACAGTATGTGCATGAAGATATTTCAATAAAAAGAAAAAAGAGAGGGGGTCTTCCCACTGAGAACTGGACACCGCCACCTCAGTTCCCCAGTCAGTGGCAGGGAAGTCGACTCTGTTCTGCTTGAGTAGTGTTTGAGTCCGGTTGTTTTTTGTCCCTCTGCGCTTGCCCCCGCTCCCCTCCCTCAGGCTCTGGTCCTGCTGCCAGCCCTGCTTCCTTCTCTCACAGAAAGGGCGTGGCCTGTGGCTCTGTGGGACAGCCGTGCAGAGATGAATGCCAGCGCTACTAGCCACCCCAAGGCCTCGCTTTACGGGGGGGGGGGGGGTCCTACACCCCGAAGGGACAAAGGTGATGCTCTACGAGAAGTTCAGCCCGGCCAGGCATATGCTGTCCCTCCAGGTCTTCGGGGACATGATCTCCCGCAGCATTTTGGGCTACGTAGAAGGGAACTTCCAGCAGCTGGCGGCCGCGGAGCTGCTGTGGTCACCATAAATTTTGGTGTTTTAAAGGGCAAGGCAGTATGTCTCATGTAGTCTCAGCGAGTTCCATTGCTTTGCACAAGTGGAGTAGACATCATATTCATTAAAAACTTGGGCAAATCTATAGATGATAAAGCACTGTATGATACATTTTCTGTTTTTAGTAACATCCTTTTATGTAAGGTGGTTTGTGATGAAAATGGTTCCAAGGACTGTGAATTCGTACATTTTGAGACACTTGAAGCAGCTGAAAGAGCTATTGAAAAAATGAATGGGGTGCTTCTAAATGATCACAAAGTATTTGTTAGACGATTTAAGTCTTATAAAGAATGGGAAGCTGAACTTGGAGCTAGGGCAAAAGAGTTCACCAATGTTAACATCAAGAATTTTAGAGAAGACATGGATGATAAGCGCCTTAAGGATCTCTTTGACAAGGTTGGACCTGCCTTAAGTGTGAAAGCAATGGCTGATGAAAGTGGAAAATCCAAACATTTTGGATTTGTGAGCTTCAAAAGGCATGAAGATGCACAAAAAACTGTGGATGAGATGAACAGAAAGGAGCTCAATAGAAAACAGATTGACATTGGTGGAGCTCAGAAATAAGTGGAACAACATAAGTGTAAATTTGAACAGATGAAGCAAGAGGATCACCAGATACCAGGGCATTAACCTTCATGTAGAAGTCTTGATGATGGTATTGATGATGAGCGTGTCTGAAAAGAGTTTTCTCCATTTGGCACAATCACTAGTGGAAATGTTATAATGGAAGGTGGTCACAACAAAGGGTTTGGTTTTATATATTTCTCCTCTCCAGAAGAAGCCACTAAAGCAGTTACCAAAACGAATGGTCGAGTTTGTGGCCACCAAGCCACTGTATGTACCTTTAGCTCAACACAAAGAAGAGTGCCAGGCTCACCTCACTAACCAGTATATGCAGAGAATGACAAATGTAAGATCTGTGCCCAACCCTGCAATCAGTCCCTACAAGCCAACATTTCCTTCAGGTTACTTCATGATAGCTATTCTACAGACTCAGAACCAGGCTGCATACTATCTGCCTAGCTAGACTGCTTAACTAAGACCAAATCCTCACTGGACTGCTCAGGGTGCCAGACCACATCCTTTCCAAAATATGTCCAGTACTATCAACCCAGCAACCCCTAGACCACCATTTAGAACTATGCAACCAGCTTCACAGGGTTTTCAAGTCATGTCAACACAATGTGTTGTTAATACATCAACACAGACAATGGGTCCATATCCTGTGACTGCTGCTGCTGCTACTCCTGCTGTCTACACCATTCTATGGTATAAATATGCTGCAGGAGTTCACAATCCACAACAATATCTTCATGCACCACCACTAATTACCAAGCAACAGCCTGCTGTTCATATATGAGGTCAGAAACCTTTGATTGCTTCCGTGTTGGCATCTGCCTCTCCTCAAGAGCAAAAGCTGATATTGGGTGACTGGCTCATTCCCCTTATTCAAGCCACGTACCTGCCTTTGCTGGTAAAATTACTGGCATGTTGTTGGAGATTGATAATTCAGAACTTCTTCATAGGCTTGAGTCTCCAGAATTTCTCTGTTCTAAGGTTGATGGAACTATAGCTGTACTACAAGCCAACCAAGCTTGTAGTGCCAGAAAGCTGCCCAGAAAGCAGTCAGCAGTACAACTGGTATTCCAACTGTTTAAAATTGATCAGGGACCATGAAAAGAAATTGTGCTTCACCAAAGAAAAATATATAAACATTGGAAAACTTAAATATGTGGAAAAATATATAAAATAAATTAAAAAAAGGAAACTGAACCTTATGTGCTGAGCAAATGCCAGGTCTAGCAAACATAATGCTAGTCCTAGATTACTTATTGATTAAAACACACACACCCACATATAGTAAAATATAAAAACAAATTAATGTTTTTATAAACCCTGGGAAAAAGAAATTTCAGCAAAGTAAAGAAATATAAAGCATTCTTTCTTTAACTTTGTAATTATTAACCGTAGAATAGCTCCGAATGTCACTTCTGTTTTAGATAACAGAATTGATAACTGGGCAAGGAAACATAATTTGGATTATATAATTCTTGCTTCAATAAAAATTCCTCAAACAGTGAAAAATCAACAGATGGGATTTAATACATGGAATTGGCTATGAAAGTGTTGAATGGGCAGGGGGCTCTGAAAGGGGGAGGTGACATCACGTGCCACCTTAATCCCCCTTAGAAGAACGACTTGTCCCAGATGCTGGGAACCCTACTTGCAAACAGCCTGCAGGTGTCAACCCCTTTACTGTTTGTCTCAGCTGCAAAAAGTACCCTAGGCTACACCTTCCTGGAACAGTCCATATCCAATGACTGATGGCAGCAGGGGAAAAAAGCCTAGCTAGTTTGTCCCACTGTAGGGCTATTCTGATGGGCCCAAAATTCTCTGGATCTCCCTGTGGGGTTGGCCAAATCTCCGTCAGACCTGCGTCACACTTAGATTGCTTTCTCTACCCAGTCCTGTCTCCTCCTGCTCTCTTTTACAGATGTTGATTCTTAATAATTATCCTCCAGGCCAAATTCTCTCTCATCATCTGCTTGTAGAGAACCTGATCTGTGACAGGAGGTAACCCAGAGATTAGGAACTAACTACAGGAAGTCACAGACTCCCCTAGGCTGGAAGAAAGAGGGGAAGAAACATGTCACCAGAGCCCAAGGGCCTACTCACTACCGACATGGCTGGAGTATTTGCTGGAACAGAGCCCTTGTTCAAACTGCAGAGGCTCCTTTGGAATGACTAAAGTCACTGGAGCCAGGAGCTGCCCATGGTGATAAAGATGCCACCAGAAATTTTTTAAAAAAGAAAATTTTCTTCTATCTTCTTCTCATCTTCCCAGTCATTCACCCCTTCTTCCTATTAAAAGGACCTGCCTGGAAGCCAGCTGGCAAAAGAGTCTGAGAAACATTTTTTTACAGGATTACAGCCATGAGTGAAACAGAGCAGAACACATAAGGGCAAGAACAGAGCTGAAAGAAGTAAGGCAAATAACTCGCAATAAGCCCCAGCCTCAAGTCCTCATCTTATGGCAGAAGGACTGAAAGGATAAGCCGGAGTTTTCAAATGAGATACTAGGCCTGGCTGACACCTTAACTGCAGCTTTGTGAAAGACTCTGAAGCAGAGGACCCAGCTAAGATGTGCTGGGATTCCTGACCCATAGACACTGAGAAAGTGTGTGTTGTTTTAAGCCCCCAAGTTTGAGGTAATTTATTATCCAGCAATTGATGACTAATTCAGTAGGTGATTAACAATGTTGGGTGGGGAAAACCCAGGAAAGCATCTTAGAGAAAGTTGGAACAAATAATAATGCTTGCAAAGGGAGAAATAAAATTGTAAGTAGAGAGAACACCAATGCAAGTACTTGGAGGTGTGAAAATGCTCTGTACTGGGCAAAGGAACTGGATTTCAGCATCCAGCAGCAGGGAGGCATGGACAGATTTACGCCATTTGTTAAGTCCCTTTGACTGCAGAGTGGTAAGTAGGTGGGAAATGGGGGGCCACTGTGATGCTGGTGGTGGTGGTGCGTTTACAAGATAAGAGACAGACTAGCTGGGAAGAGACCTCATAAATTGTAATGAGAAATGATGTGGTGGGAACTAAACTCAACACTTGCAAGGAGGCAGAGGAGAGGAGTAATGGGTCAGTGGTGTGCTGGAGTAGTGGACTATGTGCATCTCTTCCCAAAGCCACACTCAGTGATATTATGTTGGTGATGGTAGTAGTTTCACATTGGTTGTGGTTGAGGCACAGAAATTGGGAAACACTACAAATCAGGGTTTTTTTTTTGGAAGAGCCAGTTGTTAAACATTTACCTGCACACCCTTGACGGAGAGGCATGTTTAGTACAACCAGAGACGTGTAGAGACTAGAGACTAGAAGCGAATAGAGAGAGGGAAGGACTGAAAATGACCGATAAAGTGACTGTATGGGGCCAGCAACCAAATTATGGACTCTAAGAGGAGGAAACTAGCCCCAGGTTAATTGTTAGTTGTAAAGAAAAGTATGTAGGGAAGCATCTGAGGTCACCCTTAGTCTTATACGCTCAGCAGCTGAAAGAAATACTTCTGCAGTATCTTTTAGTATAATACAAAACAGCTCTGAAGAGTCCCAAGCCCTAAAAGATTTAGGTTGGCTTACAGTACACTGAAAGGCAAGCTGACTGGGAAAGAAGGCTGAAAGAACTCAAGCTTCCATTTTTTTCAGCCCTTTGTCTGTGATCCTTAGGAATCTGTGTCTGGGAAGGCACCATGAACATCTTTAATATGGGGCCAGTGTTGACTCAGGCACAGAGAAGCAACTGCAGGGTTAATGTTCTCTGGTTATCTGGGAATTAGACCGGGAGTGTGGATTTTAGGGTTTTTATCTGCCATTGATTTATTAGCTAACCTAAGACAATCAGTTAAACCTCTTAATGCCTCAGTTTCTTTGTAAGATGGTCTTACTTGCCCTTCCCACCTTACAATGCGATTATGAAAAGAAAATGAAATAATAGCTATTAAGATTCCTCTAAAAATGTAAAGAAACTCTTCAAATGCAATATATGACCATGTAGTTATGAAAGTCATCATTTATGCCAATGATATTATGATAGTCCTCTGATAGTTGTCAAAGACCTGAATGGACCATTGTGAAATCACTGAGTCCACACTCCTATCTCTAGGAGGATTCGGAAAGCTAGTCAAGTTTAAATTGTATGAATGGTGTCTTAGTTTACTGGGGCTGGTGTAACAAATCACCACCAACTGGATGGCTTAAAACAGCAGCAATTTATTTTTGCACGGTTTTGCAGGCTAAAAGTCTAAAATCAAGGTGTCAGCAGGACCATTCTTCCTCTGAAGTCTGTAGGATCTTGACGGTGGCTTACCAGCAATCTCTGCCTCCATCACGTGGCTTTCTTCTCTCTGTCTGTCACCTATTGACTGTGTCCACATTTCCTCTCCTTACAAAGACACCAGTTGTTTTAGTTTGTTAATGCTGCTGGAATACAATATACCAGAAATGGATTAGCTTTTAAGGCCATGGAAATGTCCAAATTAAGGTATCAACGAGATGATGCCTGGACTCTGAAGAAAGACTGCTGGCATTTGGAGTACCTCTTTCAGCTGGGAAAGCACAGGGCTGATTTCTGCTAGTCCTTGCTCCCAGTTCATTGATTTCAACTTCTGATTCCAGGATCCTGTCTTAGTTTCTCCAGGTCAAACTCTGGACTTCATCTCTTAGTTCAGCATCTCCTGGGGCATTTTCTTTTCTGTCTCCAAATGTCTGTGCTTTCCCCAAAATGTCTCCCTCTTAAAGGACTCCAGTAACAACTGGATTGAGACCCACTTTGAATGGGCAGGGCCATATCTCCATGGAAACAAACTAATCAAGAGGTACCACCCAATAATAGGTCTGCCCCCACAAAATTGGATTAAAAGAACATGGCTTTTTGGGGGGTACATAACAGTTTCAAACCAGCATACCAGTTGTATTGGATTAGGATCCACCCTAATTCAATTTGGCCTCATCTTAATTTATAACATCTCCAAATACTCTGTTTCTTAAAAGGGTCACATTTACAGGTGTAGTGGTTAGGTTTGAAGTTTTCTTTTGGGGGACACAACTCAATCCATATCAGATGGCAGTTCACTAAAATTTTGGTTTATTTTCACTCCTTTGGAAAATTTTTCCTTTCCTTTGGAATTTGAGAAACTACTGCTCTGCCGCAAACAAAGGAATGTATTTGGTTTCATGATAAGAAATTTCAACTTAGCTTACCTACTTGCATTTAGGTTCAAAGTTTCTCTGGATATGTTATCATTTAAACTAGAAGGAAACAATCTTCCTTAACTAGAGCATGGGGCCATGACCTTGCCTACATGATGGGCAGCTAATCCACTTAGAACTGGTGACTTGCGTTGTATAATTTATAAGACCCTACGAAAAGACAGGCCTCCATAGATTAATATTTCAGCTGTCTTCCCTTCCATTTCATCCTTTGGATGTGGCAGCAACTATCACATGAATCATTCCTGAATTGAGTCGATATCAAACATCCAGAGCCTCATCTGCATGCTGTGTAGGTCCCGCTCATTCAAGAGAAGTTCCTATAGGGATTTCAAATACGTGGATGATTTGTCTTTGGCATTTCTTTCCCCTAGTTGGCTGTGATCGTTTAAAAGGAAAGAGCTTCAAGTTCTTTGCACTCTTCTTATTTAGAGGTGAGGTGCTGGGTCCCCTCTCCTTGAATCTGGGCAGGCTTGTCATCCATTGCTTTGACCAATAGAGTACAGCAGAAGTATACTATGTGTGTGACTGCTGAGGCTAGGTCATAAAAGACCATATAGCTTTTTCTATGTCTCTTTAAACACATATTCTCTGGGCCTTCTTTTTCCCAGAATCCAGCTGTGATGCTAAGAGAAGTCCAAGCCACAAGGAGAGGCCATACGTAGGTGCTCTGGGCAACCATCCCAATGGAACGCACTCTTTGAATCATTTTAGGCCAAGCACCAGACATATAAGTGAAGAAGCCTTCAGATTATTCCAGACCCCAGCCACGGATACACCCAGCCATTCTAATCTTCTCACCTGAGGCACATTGTGGAGTAGAGACAGGTCTTCCCTGCCGTGCCCTGCTTGTGTTCCTAATTTACAGTATTCATGAACGTAATAAAGTGGTTGTCATTTGCGTTACTAAGTTTGGGGTGGTTTGTTACACAGCAATAGGGGATTGGCTGATTAGGCTAATGTTCTTTTTCCTTTCCCAGGTCCATGAGAGACAAAACAAGTGAACTGTTCTGTATCTCTGGCTAAAGTACAAGCCTCTCTGTGGGCACTCTACATTGTCCTTCCCAGTGTATCGACTTCTTGGTGGAAAGACCAGTTGTTGGGGTTGAATTTCCTTTCTGTGCCCTGTCTAAACATGTTTTTGATGATTCGTTCACCAGTTCATTTATTTATCCAAAAAATATTTCATGAGCTCCAACTATATAGCAGGTGCTCTTCCAGATTCTCAGGATTAGTTGGTGAACAAAACACTTATGATCTCCGTCTTTGTGGAGACAAAGTCCAGTACAGAGGTCTTCATCTTTTTCATACCATGGACCTTTTTGACATTTGAAACCCCTTGGTCCTTTTAGAGATGAGTGTTTTAAAATATATAAAAAATAAAATAAAATACCAGGCAGTGAGATCGTGGTTCAGTGACACTGAACTTCCCAGTGCTTGCCCATGCAAAAATAAAATAAAATAAAATACCTACACTCATAAAAGAAATAAATTATGTTGGAGTTACCAAAATGTTTAAAATCACATTTGTGATATAATAATAGATGCATTTGTTAATGCATTAAACAGTAAGATCTGGTGGTTGAGTCTAATAAATTTTGAGGTAGTAATGAGTAGAACTAATATATTGAGATATTTGTAACAACTGTCTTATGAAAATATCTGTGATTTCTATTGATGACAGTTACAGATACAGCCAATCTTACCATGGTTTGTTGCCAACATATCTAATAGAAGGAAAAGCTAAATTTTAGAGATTTAGTGAAAATAAATGTGAATTCTTTTCTGATCCTAATTCACAGGTCTTCTATATCCTGGGGTCCACAATTCCCAGTTAAAGACCCTTGGTCGGGGGTCATAAACATCAATCAAATAACAACACCAATGTATAATAAACTGTGATGTCTGCTATATGACTACATTATTTCCTGTGGCTGCTGTAATAAATTACCACAAACTTGGTGGTTTAAAACAATAGAAATTTATTTTCTCACAGTTTTGGAGACCAGAAGGCTGAAATAAGTGTCACTGAATCTTGCTCCCTCCAGAGGCCATAGGGGAGAATTCGTTCCTTGCCTTCTCCAGCTTCTGGTGGCTGCCAGCATCCTTTGCCTTGTGGCTGCTTCACTCCAGTCTTCAAGGACAACATCTTCAAATCTGTCTCTGCTCCATCTTCACATCGTCTTCTCCTCTGAGTGTGTAGCTCACATCTCCCTCTGCCTCTCTCTTTGAGGTCACTTGTAAGCTCAACCGAATAACCCAGGATAATCTTCCCCCATCTCAAGATCCTGAACTTCATCACATCAGCAAAGTCTCTGCCATATAAAGTAATGTTTATAGATTCCAGGGATTAGGACATGGATATCTTCTTTTGGGATGTGCATTTGTCAGATGACCACAGTGACAGAGTCCTGATCCAATCTGAGGGTAGGGGGTGGGGAGTGATGTCCCAAGGATGGCTCTTATAAGGAAGACAACTTTGGGCCGATAATTAAAGGAAGAGTAAAGACGGGTGGACAAGATGGGTGAGATCATTTCAGACAAGGGTACTAACACATGAAAAAAAACAGAAGCTGGAGGTCTGATGCCACATTCTGGGTATAGAAGACAACCAGTGTGTTTGGGGCCCAGAGGGGACTCAGGCTAAGCGTGCTGCCAAAAGTTCAGGAGAGACCGGTGGGGACCACATTGTACAGGATCTTGCAGGATTTGTGACTTTACCTAATATCAATGAGAATACATTGGAGGGTGTTGTGCCCATTTGAAACTGTTATGTACCCCATAAAAGCCATGTTCTTCTAATCCATTCTTGAGAGTGCATATCTGTTGTGGGTGGGAACTTTTAAAATATTTTTATTGACACATCTCCACACACATACAATCCATGCATGGTATAGAATCAGTGGCTCACAATATCATCACATAGTTGTGTGATCATTTTTAGAGCATTTGCATCATTCTAGAAAAAGAAATGAAAAGAAAAAGCTCATACATCCCATACCCCTTACCTCTCCCTCTCATTGACCACTAGTATTTCAATCTACATAATTTATTTCACCATTTATACTCCCTATTGTTTATTTATGATCCACATCTTTTTACTCATCTGTCCATACCCTGGATAGAAGGAGCATCAGACACAGGTTTTCATAATCACACACTCACATTGTAAAAACTATATTGTTATACAATCATCTTCAAGAATCAAGGCTACTGGAACACAGCTCAACAGTTTCAGGTACTTCCCTCCAGCCACTCCAATACACCATAAACTAAAAAGGGATATCTAGATAATGCATAAGAATAACCTCCAGGATAAACTCTTGACTCTGTTTGAAATCTCTCAGGATCTGAAACTTTATTTTGTCTCATTTCTCTCTTCCCAGTTTTGGTCAAAAAGGCTTTCTCAATCCCATGATGCCAGGTCCTGGTAAATCTTGGGAATTCTGTCCCACATTGCCAGGGAGATTTACACTCCTGGGAGTCATGGCCCATGTAGTGGGAGAGGGCAGTGAGTTCACCTGCCAAATTGACTTAGAGAGAGAAGCCACATCTGAGCAACAAAAGAGGTTCTCTGGAGGTGATTCTTAGGCATAATTATAAGTAGGCTTAGCCTATCCTTTGCTGGAATAAGTTTCATAAGGGTGAGCCCCAAGATTGAGGGCTCAGCCTATTGATTTGGTTGTCCCTACTGCTTGGAAAAATATCAGGAATTCTCCAAATGGGGAAGTTGAATATTTCCTCCTTTCTCCCCAGTCCCCCAAGGGGACTTTGCAAATACTTCTTTATTCACTGTCCAAATGACTCTGGGATATATCAGGCTAACTGACTAACTAACTAACTAACTAACTAACTAACTAACTAACTAACTAACATCACACTAACCTGATATATCACATCCTCAAATCAATAAGATCTCATGCCTTATTCAAGATTCCATGTGCTTATGGTGTTCAACTAAACTGACCATTCAAGTTAAATTAGGTATTGTGCTACCCAAAATATAAATTTGCACCAAACATCTCTCCCTTAGGTCTCATATAGAAGTTGAAGTCTGCGAATGCGGATATCATCCTTCACCCTGTATTCTTATCTACCTTAGTCCTATCCAAATCAGCTTCATTCATATCTCTACTCAAAGTCTGATCCCTTTCTCAACTTTTTAAACAGTTCCTGTATGAGATACTGCTGACTTTCATAGCTTCAGAGCTCTGACTCTGAGTCTCAGGTGTCAAACAAATACCCGAAATTTCAGGGAACATCCAAGTTATATACAAACAGCTCAATATCTCTGAATTTAAAAATAACAGTTACAACTCCTGAGTATATGTGAGTGTTATAAGAGCTTACAACCTAGGACCCTTTACAATAGGTCCCAACCTGATAACCCATGCTCTTGACTTCAGTTTACACAGTTTTTATGTTATAGTTAGTCCATATGAACGAGATATGATAATATTTGTCTTTTTGTTTCTGCCATTTCTTTCAACATACAGTCATTAAGGTTCATTCACCTAGTTACATGCCTCACAACTTCATTCCCTCTTGCAGCTGCTTAGTAGTCTGTTGAATGTATATACCACAGTTCCCCCTTCCATTCCTCAGTTGTTGTACCTTTAGGCCACCTCCATCCATTGTGAATCGCAAACACTGCCACCATAAACACCAGTGTGCAAATGTCCATTCATGTCCCCACACTCTGTTCCCATAGGTATATCCTGAGCCATAAGGTTGCAGAATCATGTGGCAACTCCATGTGGGTAAGATCTTTTGGGTAGGTTGTTTCCATGGAGATGTGACTTACCCAATTCAAGGTAGATCTTAATTTTTTCCTGGCACCTTTTATGAGAGAAAGCCAGAGGTGTTTAGAGAGAGGGGAATAAATGCCCAGAGATATCTTGGAGAGAGCTTAGAGACAGAAGTGACCCTGGAGGAACAAGCAAGGACACACAGAAACCCAGAGATATTTTGGAGAGAAGGGCCTGCAGACATCACCATGCGCCTTCCCATATGACAGAGAAACCCCGGATACATTAGCTTTTTTTCATAGTCATGGTATCTTTCTCTGAACGCCTTAATTTGGACATATAAATTTGAAACCTAATAAATCTCCTTTGTAAAGACCAGTCCATTTCTGGTATATTGTGTTCCAGCATCTTTAGCAAACCAAAACAGGTGTCATCTGTTCAGAACTGGGGTTTTGCAAGATCACTCTGGTTTAAATGGAGAGAATGGATTATGGAGTAGGGAGTTGCAAGAATGAGTGGTGTAGGAGAACCCATTTGAACGCATGGAAGGGCCCCAAAATGATACAACAGGCACTTGGTCTAGGGTGAAAGTGACAGAGGCACAGAGGATTCAAGAGATATTTAGAAGGTTAAATCAATGGGCATTGTTCAAAAGTTGATAATTCAGAACACAACATAGTTTTGGATGAAAACATGGACAATGTAAGTTTGTCAATTTGGGTAAAGTACAAGATTTAATTTTCAAATCTGTAGGCAAGGAGTGAAATGTCACTAAATTTAACTTAATTGCTCAGTTACTACTGAGAATTCTTTGTATCCCTCTCCCCAAGGTTGTGTGAAAGGCTTCAGTATGTTGTACAGTCTGGACATTTGAGGAAGGACCTTGGGAGTATTTTTAGTTCTCAGCAATCACTTTTGATATATATATATATCTTCAGGGCCAGATGGGTACTTAAAGGCTGTTGTGGTATTTTAGGGACAAACTTGGCTAGGTTCTTTTGCCCAGGCTCTCAAAGTCACCATTCTTGATGTTCGGTAACCTGCAATTGCAAAGCAATCTATGTCAATATGCCCAGTTCTTAGGCTCTTTAAGATGGGTGATTGTAGCCACCAAAAACTCTGGGATGGTGAAGAATTAACTGCCCTCCTATAACCTTGTTTAACAGAATGCAACTCTTAGAACAAATTCTACCACTTGCATAACTTTATGCACTTTTTTCTTTAGGAAAGCACAAAAACAGTTCACATGACCTATGGACTTAAGGATGTCCCCACTCTCTGTCCTTTCATGTGCTCCAACCACCACTTTGCTTGAAGGATTTGCTTGAGAATCTTTCTGGAATCTCAAATTCCAGAGCCAGAATTCTCAAATTGGGCAGTTGGTTGCCCCCTTCTTCAAGGCTGGATACACAATGGTTTAGAGCTTGAGTCTAGAGCTTCCTGTAGATCTGGGCTACAGGGCTTGCTAGTTTGGCATAGTTTGTTCATGCCTCAGTTTCAGTTTTTTCAGAAGCAAGGTTTAAGTTCAGGTAGGTTATTTAGGGGACAAAGGGACCATCAGTGGAAGAGTAGATAAATGAACCTAAGGAAGAAAGGCCAGCCAGTAAAAAGTTGTGTTATAAGCCACTGTGGGCAATTGGAGCTGAAATCTGTAGGAAACAATTCTGGGAGCCAGTCTGAAACATCCGCCTCAGAGTCATCCTTTCTGAGGGGCAAGGAGCTGAAGTATTTATGCACCAACTCGGTTCATTATTGATTAATTAATTATTAATTAAGGTTAATTTCCTGACAGTTTGGGCCTGCCACGTAGACAGCAAAGTGGACTCCAGGAGGAGGTAGAAAGCCCCAGGATAGGAAATGCAACTACTGGTAGTTGGCAGTTGGCTGATGTGCTCCAAGTGTAAGGGGGAGGGGACATGACTGGTTTGTTCACAGCATCTGCCACAGGTGGGAAGAAAACCCTCTCCTGACATTCATCTTGCCATCTAACAAGTTACTGATTTCACCCATGAAAGCCCACTTCTGATATTTATTCTATGCTAATTAGGAAAACCTTGGCCATTGATTGAAACACTATGGATGGAGTGCTTGGAGCAGCTACCCCTGGAAGGTAACCTTTCTGATCTAATGGCAGCTGAGCTCTCCTGGAGTGGGGAGTCCCCAAGAGGCAACTAATAGCCCCTAGAGTTGAAGCTTAAACTACTGCATGCATAAAATCATATGTGGAGTGGTACAACTGTGGCTCAGTGGCAGAATTTTAGCCTGCCATGCCAGAGACCCAGTGTTCTAGTTTGCTAGCTGCCAGAATGCAACACACCAGAGATGGATTGACTTTTAATAATTGGGGATTTATTTCATTAGTTCTTCAGAGGAAAGGCAGCTAACTTTCGACTGAGGTTCTTTCTTAGGTGGAAAGGCACAAGACGATTTCTGCTAGCCTTCTCTCCAGGCCTCTGGGTTCCAACATCTTTCCCCGGGGTGATTCCTTTCTGCATCTCCAAAGGCCTAGACTGAGCTGCGAGTGCCGAGATGAGGTATACTGAGCTGCTCGGGCTATGCTACATTAAGTTCTCTCATTTAAGCACCAGCCTATTAAATCAAACATCATTCATTACGATAGGCACGCCTCTTAGCCAACTGCAGATGTAATGAGCAACAGATGAGGTTCCCGTACCATTGGCTCATGTCCACAGCAACAGAACTAGGCACGTTCACCTGGCCAAGTTGATACCTGAACCTAACTACCACACCCGGGTTCAATTCCCGGAGCCTGCCCATGCCACAAAACAAAAACAAACAAATAAAAAAATGCATGGGCTCTATTGAAATAATTTAGAATGAATTACAGACATCATAATACCTGCCATCCCAGAGTTCCTTCACAGGAGGACCTGACCCCACTGAGCCACCGTGCATGTGAACAGGGTTCAGGTCCCCACCATTGGCAGAACCTGCAAGAAGCGGGTCACCTTCCAGAAATAATCTCAAAACTCTACTTCTCCTCTATTTCTCCCTCTTAAAATCCTTGGGCTCTAAATATTCTCCTCTTCTTCCTCCCGCTCACACACCTTCCACAGACGCCCACTTGGTCAGGATAATTCCTCTCAGTGGCTTTAGTGTTCTTTAGAACAACAGCCTAGAGTTGCATCTCCTAGCCTGTGTCCTGGCACTGGGACTGTGGTTTTCCACATTTCATGCAAAGCCCCTGAGGCCAAGACGCACATAGCTTGTCTTCCCAGGAGGAGATGAGGGGAAGGAAAAATACCTAGAGCAGCAAGATCGAAGTGCAAATTAATATTTTAATAAATTATCCTGCCACATTTGTGGAAAACTTGCGCTCTGTGCTTTCATTTAAAAAAAAAACAAGGTAATTTAAAAATGCATAACATAGATTGATGTGACTGCGGCATAATTACCATCCATTGAATGTCTCCCATGTTTCAGGGTCTATGGCAAGACCAGTCTATACATCATGTCTTCAAATTCTCACAAATCTTACGTTGGGCATGATTATCCCCTTTGTACAGAGGCAATACTGATTTTTGTAGGGATTCTTTTTTTTTTTCAAAAAAATACACTTTTCAAAATAATTCCCCACAAAATAATGTTCATTGGCAAAACTTTGGAAAATAAAAATGCCCAAAGATGAAAATAAAAATTCTTATGATCCTTCTAAGCATAGATTACAATTTATAATATTCTGATGATAGCATTTACATCTTTTATTAAGATGTTTATTTGCACATATATTTTTAAACAAAGATAGAAAAAACAACTGGGCCCTTTCTATAGCAATCTTTTTTATTTAGCCTCTAGGAATGCTGAAGAACTATTTTCGGACATGGATTTTCATGAGCTGGAAACTAAATCTTTACCCAGGCAATCTAAAACATGCAGCCTTCAAATCATTTATGGTGTGAAGAGATGTGTGCTGAAAAGGGGAAGGGGTAACTTAATTATGCATTTTTTGTGTGTGTGAGTTCTTTATAAAACTCTTGGTCTGCAGCTTACAAAACCTTTGCTTGGTTTGCTAAATAGCCCTTCTCTCTTGGCCCTGGAGCTTCCATGTGATTGAGCATCTGCAATTTGGATTGTGTTACTTTGAAGTTTGAGGGCATTCCCTGTAGTCATCGGGGACCATAACAAAAATCCACACATTTAATTCTTTCCCTTTTCTACTTTCTCAAATACTGACTAGTTTGAGAACTCTAATTAAGTAGAAAACAACGTTTTTAGAGTGGCTCTCAAAGGCTAAAAGGAAAGAAAAGAGAAATCCTTCTCGAGTCTTCTCACCAAGCTCCCCACAAGCCAGCAATTGTCTTGAATTTGAGCCCCAACAGAGTGAGCACATTCCCTGACTGGGGCAAAGACGGGGCTTGGCTTCTTCCCAGCCCTCCTCATTGTGATGGGAGGCTGAGACACACTATTGTTGAAGTGGGAGGAATGGGGATGATGAGGAACACTGCGCAATGGGGAGTGGGTAGCCTCACCCCTGGCAACCAGGCTCTCTGTGGTCCAAATTCCTTGTAGAGGGACTTACAACCACCCTCCCCCTACTTTCTTCCTTGCTACAGACCATAACCCAGGCTGCAAATTATTTTAGAACAGGGACTGTATAGACCTTGTTTTATTTAACATTTTTTATTGTGAGATAAAACATATGTATGAAAAAGCAATAAATTTCAAAGGACATTGTTAACAAGTAGTTGTAGAACAGATTTCAGAGTTTGGTATAGGTTACAGTTTCACAATTCCAGGTTTTTCTTTCTAGCTGCTCCAAGCCACTGAAGACTGAAAATAAATATCAATATGATGATTCAGTAGTCATACTCATTTGTTAAATTCTAACTTCTCTGTTATCATTCCTCCTTCTCATCCTAATTTTTAGGGATATTTGGGCTATGCCCTTTATAACTTTTTCATGTTGAAAAGGGGGTGTCAACAATATTGGATAGGGGGATGGAACTGGTTGATATTCTTGGAGAGACTGGTACCTCTGCATTTCGGGACTTATCTGGTCTAGGAAAGATCTGAAGGTTTCAGGTTTCTGAAAAGTAAACTCAGTGCTTGAAACTTTTGTATAATCTCAGATAGAGCCCTGGATGTTCTTTAGGGTTAACAGAAATGATGTTGGTTGGGATTTGGCAAGCTCTGCAATTAGAAATTTCTAGCTTAAGCTTGCATAAGCATTGCCTCCAGAATAGTCTCTCAACTCTATTTGAATTCTTTTAGCCACTGCTACCTTATTTTGTTACATTTCTTCTCCCCTTTTTGGTCAGGAAGGCATTGTCGATCCCACTGTGCCAAGGTCAGGCTCATCCTTGGGAGTTATGTCCCACGTTGTCAGGGGTACTTTCACCCTTGAATGTCATGTCCCATGTAGGGAGGAAGGTGATGGTTTTCCTCGCAAAGTTGCTCTTAGCAAGACAGAGGCCACATTTAAGCAACAAAAGAGGTTTCCAGGGCAGTGCTATGGTGGTTTAGTGGCAGAATTCTTGCCTGCCATGCCAGAGACCCAGGTTCGATTCCCAGTGCCTGCCCATGCAAAAAACAAAAAGAGGTCTCCTGGGAGCAACTCTTAGGCATAATTGTAAGTAATCTCTGCTTCTCTGCAAAAATAAGTTTCATAAAGGTAAGCCTCAGAATCAAGGGCTTGACCTATTTTCTTGGGGGTCCCTACTGTTTGAGAGAGTACCAGGGAAATCTTAGTAGTTCCATATTTTTTCTCCAGTCCCTCAAGGGACTCTACCAATACTTTTTAAAGATCAGTCCACCATAGTCTGGGATGTATGTGGGTATTACATTAAGCTGTACAGAATTACCAGGCTTCATTCCCATTCTAGGCTCCATGTGTTTGGGTTGTTTAAATTATGTAGGTCTTATTTTTGAATCCTCAGAACCTAGCAGTGCTAAAAGAATGTTTTTTGAACGAATGAATGAATGATGATCTAATTTCTATAACACCAGGAATTTCCCAGAGGTGGCAGCCAACTTGACCTTCAAATGAGACAAATAAGCAAAATGTATTTCACGATACCTGCCTTTATTGGAACAGTGGTCCTAATGCCAGATTTAAACAAATTCTTTCCCCCAAAGCCAGACCTTTCTAACCAGGGCCAGAAACCCCCATCATGCTTGACTTCTCTCTTTCATCTCCCCATATCCAGTCTGCCACCAGTCAAGCTCAGGAGAAGGGTTATATTGGTCTTTGCTTTCTTGTCAACCTCACTAGCTAAGACCATCAAGCCATCCTTCCCATCACTGTGAGATCTAACCATTCTTAGCAGCAAAATATTTCCATCGAATGAAATTTTATACAAAAACCCGAGGTATAAAACTGATGAAAGCTCATGCTCTGTGTGAAGATGAAGGTGCTCCCACCCAAAACACAATGTCACATGGAACCTCAGGCTCTGGGGGCACACTGAAACTAAGTGACCAAGACTTCTACAACAGACTTGTACCTATTCTTCCTGCCTCAGCTTGCTAAAATAAGCACCTAATCATGTCACTTGTGCTTAAAAGCTTGTATTCCTTCCTCTTCTGAATAGAAAAAATACCGGAAGTCTTTAGCTTGCATGGAAAGTCCTTAACTGGGCCCCAGCCTGCATTTTAAACCAATCTCCCGTCATGCTGCCTAATGCTCCCTGTGTTACAACCTCTTTAAACTTCTCACTCTTCTTTGCACCCCAAGGCTTTTCACAATGTACCTTTGCATGACATTTCCTCACCTGAGGATATTCTCCACTTCTATTTTTGACTTTCGAGTTTGAAACTTCAGGGTCTACTTTGAGTGCTGTTTCCTCCCATCAGCCTTCTCTGAGAACGATTTAGCTTTCTTTTCTTCCCTACTAGATTGTGAGTTTCCTGAGGGCAGGGGCTGTGTGTCATTCAACTCTATATTCAAAAGTGCCTAGCCTGATGTTTGGTACAAAAATTAATGATCAATAAATGTTGGTTGAATAAATAAATGGATCAGTGTTGGAAAGGGTCATTGAAGATGAATTCTCAAACAAGGTGGGACTCAAGCTGAGTTCTGAAACACAGGCTGGATTTGCCTAAGTGTATATTAGTTGGAGGATTGTAATCCATTGCTGTCTTTGGCTGAGGGAAGTCAAGGTCATTGCCCTGGCCGGCCTTCAGCAAGGAAACACCTATAAGAGTAAAGATAGGCATCCCTAAGACATTTATTTACCTGGGTGGACCTTGGGTTAAAATTTCCAGATAGACTCTCATCCCCTCTAAGTCAAGCCATACTCACTATGCTAGTTATTCTTCATCTCCATCCCACTTCACCCAACACACATCCATTTTCTACTTTTCTCACTCCTGGGGATTGCATCCCTAGATCCTTAGTCCCTGCCCGATTTTGAAGACACCAAGATAGCCCCTCCAGCAATGAAACTTGGAAATCAATCTTACTCTTCCTCTGGAGTAGGGAATTTGAACCTTGATGGTCCTTGAAAGGGCTTGGGAGTAGGCTCTGTGAAACATCTGGAATCTAATTTCTGATTAGATTCTGACAATTGGCAGGAGTTCTGGAGGAGAGAAAAGTCAGAGTGTTTCTTCCTCTCTCTTTCCTTAGTTCCATGTCTTTGGCAGAAGCTGTGTCATTCAACTACTGTTCTGTGGTGGGCTAAGTAATGACGCCCCTCCCCAAAGATGCCTACATCCAAATCCCCAGAGTTTTTTAACATGTCACCTTATATGGCAAAGGGGGCTTTGTCAATATGATTTAGTTAAAGGTCTTGAGAGAGAGATTATCCTGGTTCGTTCAAGTGGACCTGATCCAATCACAAGTGTCCTTATAAATGGAAGAGGGAGGAAGCAGGTTCAGAGACAGAGAAGGAAGTGTGATAACAGAAACAGAGTAATGGCAGGTGATGTGATGAAGGAAGTAGAGGTGGGAGTGATGTTTCAAAGATAGAATAAGGGGCTAAGACCCATGGCATGCAGGTGGCTTCTAAAAGCTGGAAAAAGCAAGAGAATCGATTGTCCCTTGGAGACTCCAAAAAGAATGCAGCCTGATGACACCTTGATTTCAGGCCCATAAGACTCATTTTGGACTTCTGACCTCCTAAACTGTAAAATAGTGGATTGAGGTTGTTTTGTGGTCACATGTTACAGCAGCAATAGGAAACTAATACGAGCTCCTATTGGATCACTCCTCTTCATGGCCCTTTGATGGTTCCACTTCCTGCTGGGTTTCTGAATTTTCCCCTTCTTGTTTCCTGCTTATAACTGTTATTAGTCTATGGATGTCTTAACATTCCTCATTAGTTTCTGTAACCCTTACCATAGCTCTATTGGTTTTCTCTTCATTTACAGTCTCTAAACCAAATGATCCAGCTTCTGATTCCTGCTAGGACTGCCCTTAAACTACCACCTCTGAGAAACACAGCAAAAGGATTCCTTTGGCTACCATCAGAGTTCTCCCTGGGCTGAAGGGGCCGTGCTCTGAGGCCAGAGCACTTATTGGGTGGAGCCTGTCTTTCCCAGAAGCAAAATGCCTGCCAGCCTCCACAAAGAAGTCTGCCCTAGTTTGAAAGGACCAAGATAGCCCTTCTAGCAATGAAACGTGGAAATAAATCTTACTCTTCTTCTGGAGTATGGAATTTGAACCTTGATGGTCCTTGAATGGGCTTGGGGGTGAGCTCTGTGAAACATCTAGAATTGTGCATTTTGTGTGCAATTGTGTGCATATGGACATGGAGAAAAGAGTGGAGGAGGGTGCATAGTGTTCAAGGGGGATCTGCTCGGCTGCCTGAGTTTCCCTCACTGTTGCAGATGTAGAAGGTCAGGTGTAGCAGATACTATCTGTGCCCCATGTCACATCCCCTTGGACCACCTTTGATCAATAAAGCTGTGGAGGATAGTTCCTGTGAATCCTCTATCCTTTCCACTTCTCTATCTCAGAGTTTTCTGTGAAACTGTGGAAACCTGTTTAGTCTTCATGCAGGAATATCCTAGAAGCACAGGGGAGAAGTCAGTGGATAGATGTCTATAAATACACATCCCAGCATCTGTTGCTTTTATTACTGGAACACTTCAACCAGATCTAGCACATTTCATGGGTGGGAATAAGGTGACAGAGAGAAGATAAGAAGGACTGAGTCCATTTTTTTAATCTTGTTGAAGGAAGTCAGTATCATCACTGTATTAGTTATCTATTGCTGTGTAACAAATTACCATAAATTTAGAGGCAAACAAAATTCATTTATTACTGTCTTAGTTTCCTACCTGCTAAAACAATTTATTGTCTCAGGATTTTGAGGCAGCATCTTCTCCATTCTCTTCTGGGTTCCACTGACTTTGAGATTCTGACTGCTTATTGTGGTTTCTCTTTATGTCCAATTTCCTTTGCTTATAAGGACTTCAATCATATTGGATTAAGGCCAACTCTCATTCCCATTTGGGCACACCTTAATTAATAACATCTTCAAAGATCTTATCTACAAATGGTTTCACACCCACAGGACCAGGTATTGGGATCCAAACATGCCTTTTGTGGAGGATATGATTCAATCCCCAACAATTACCTCATAGTTTCCATGGGTCAGGTCTGGGAGCATCTTGGCTGGGTCCTCTGCTCAGGGTCTCCCAAGACAGCAATCAAGGTATTGGTTAGGTTTAGGATCTCATCTGAGGCTCAGGGTCCTCTTCTAAGTTTACATGGTTGTTGGCTGAATTCATTTCCATACAGCTATAGAACTCATGGTGGCCTGTTTCTTCCAGGCCAGCAGAAGAATCACTCTGACTTTTTCCATCTCTGACCTCTAGATTCTTTTTTAAAGTGTTCGCCTGATTAGTTAGGCCCACCCACACTCAAGCGGATGGTATTGCACAAGGATATGGGTCATTGGATTTCATCTTAGAATTCTGCCTCCCACAACCACCATGACTGGCCTCCTTTGAGAAATACAAGATAGGGGAAGGGTTTGCATAGAGATGAAGAAGCTGATCTAACCTTAGCTATTTTTTCTACTTGTCCTCCTCTATGAGTAATGCCTCTTTTAATGAGTAAACACTTTTCATTTTGAAAAGTAGCCATCATATGAGAGGAGAAAGTCCAAAGAATTTTGAGAATGCGATGAGCTTATTTGGTGAGATTAGGCATAAAAAATTTTTTTTTTTTTTGCCTTTGTCCTTACCTCAAATCCAAAGTTAGGAGTCATCCTTGATACCTCCATTTTTTTCTTCTACCATATGTCACCAAATTCTGCCCATGTTACCTCTTAAATACCTCATTAATCCATCCCAGGTACCATTATTACTTGACTATACTTTGCTACAGAAATCTCTTAACTGGTCTCTCATCTTCCACTTTTGCTGCCTATACCCCACTACACCCACAGCAGTCTGAACTGGGAGATTACCCTCTTGACCCAGGGCAGGACGGTATACTGTGATCATTGCCCCAGCCTACTTAATTCAGCTCCCTGAGGACAGTTCCGTGGGCTCCTCCAACACTGTGTAAGAAATCCAGGCATCCCATTCACCTACAGTTGTTCTTTCAGGGCAGCTGGAGATGGAAGAGCATGGATTTGAGGATAGGCTGGCATGGATCTCTCTGGGTAGAGACCTGGATGACTGTAGACAATGCTAAGGTCCCACTCTATGAAAACTGAAAAGTAGCCTGGCTAGAGCTTAGGTGTGGGTGGTGTAACCTTCCCATTCACAAGAAAATGAAAATTTTGGCTGTCAAGGACATTAACCATGCCTCTTGCAGTAGCCTTTCTCCTGATCCCACTCAAACATTGCACCCACCCACCCTTACCATTCTTCAGATCTCAGTTAGAGCTATCCTTCTCCAGCAAAGTCAACCCTGACTTCCAAGGCTGGCTCAGGTCTCTTATGACTGCTTTCCCAGCTCCCATTCTCCTCCTTCCCAGCCACCTCATAGTCTGTAATTCCACATTGGTGTGACTGTTGGATTCATTCCTGCCTCCCTCCCTAAACTGTAAGCTCCATGAGTTCATGGCCTGTGACTCTTTTGCTCAGTTTTGTTTCCCTGTCCAGCATTTAGAATGTGCCTGACAATGAGAAAGTATTCGATAAATGGTTGTTTAATGAAGGAACAAATGAATGAATGCTTACACAACTATTTTGCTTCCTGGACATCAGGATGAATGGCAAAGAGATGAGATTAGTCAAAGAGCTATACAACCCTGATATTTATGATGGGTGCATGCTTTATGATTCCCCAAGTATCTGGAAAGAGAAATGTTGGTATGGGCATTCTCCAAAATTACATTTCCATGGAAGCCAAGTGACTTCCTCACGCTAGCCTGAAAGTGTCATTTAAATATGTGCTTCTACAAAAAGATGATACAAAATCATGGGCCTTAAGGGCTGCTGGTGACTCCTCATGGGGCTGGCCAAGATGCACTATGGCTCATTACAGAGGAACAAGGAGGCTCACTACTCAGAGTATCCTGGGATCAATAGCATTGGCATTGTCTGGGAGCTGGTCAGAAATGCAAACTCTCAGGCCCTCCCACTATGTAATCAGGACTTGTGTATTAACATTATCCCCAGGAGACTTGGAAACACAATGACATGTGAGAAGCACTGATATAGAATATAGGTGGCCTCTCCATGTGTCTTGGGCTACCCTAAAGGCACAAGGGGCCTGGGATTGGAAGGTGGAGGAGATGAACTGAATTCCTCTTTTGTGCTCTTGGTGGGATCTTAAGCACATGCTTTGACCTCTCTCAGTCTGTGCCTTCATCTTTGAAATAAGTATAATACCTTTGTCAGGAGCTGATGGAAGTATTTTAAATGGGAAAGATCCTTGTAAACCATAAACTAGCATATAATTATTGTTACTGTTTTTATTAGTAGCCATTGTTATGACAATAATGGACTAGGCTGTTACATGTTTGCTGCTGCAAGGGGATTCATAAAGATGATTATCTTAAGTCCAAAGGGTGGATGGCATGATGAGAGTTTCAGGAGGCATGGAGATTTAGGTGAAGATGTTTCTAGGGACAGAGATTTTTCCACAGCCACTGCCTTGGCCAATACCTGGATTGGGGTCACCTTTGCCATGTTCTGGCATTCTGGATTTCCTGAGAGTAAGAATACCATCAGTCACAGGCCTACAAAACAAAGTGTCCCTTGATCTAACCCCACTCACTTTGCAGGGACTAGGAGTCCCTCAGAATCCTTCCAAACAGTTCCCAGCTTTCCAGCTGTGTTCAGCAGGCTCATGCTTTGGGTGGTCTATGCCATCACCATCATGGCCTCCTGTCCCCTGCAGCTGCTGTGGCAGAGTCTCTTATCTCTGCCTAAGCTGAAATGGCCTTTTCACTCCCAATACCTGCTAAAGGCACTGCTAGTGCTATCAGACTGCCACTGGCAACCACCATTGTCTGATTGGGGTGCCTCAACCTGACACCAGAAGACTGGTGTCTGGTCAGGGGAAAACCCCTCATGAGCCACAAGAGGGCTGGTATCAGCACTGCCATACTCTCCCCACATGTTCAAAGCCCCACGGAGTGTAGAAAGAAGTTTGAGAATTCCCTTGCCCTTTTGTCACACATCCTCCTTTCTCCTCGCCGCAGGGCTTAGAGACAGGCACGTCTTAGTGAAGGTTGGTGGTGCTGGCCAGCTCTGGCCTATTGTCTTAGATCCAAGGCAGTATGGTGCAGAGGTTAGAGTGGCAGGCTCTAGAATCAGTCTGCAGAGAATTAAATCCTTGGCTCCGCCCTCTCTAGCTGTGTGATTTTGGTTAGTTACTTAATTACGCTGAGCCTTGGTTTTCTTATCCTCAAAATAAAAGATACAAAGGACATCTACTTTACAGGATGATTGTGAAGCTTAAATGAACTAATCCATGTAATATTCAGTACAGCCCCTAGTACATAATAAATATTCAATAAATGCAAGCTATTATTGGTTATTAGTGCTCTTGATTCGTAGGCTGAGTTCTTTCTCTTGATCTCAAATGCTAATAAATTGCTGGCAGGACTCCCTTACCTCTACAGTCCTTATAAACATGATTGGACAAATTTGAGTCCAACCATGACCATAGTTTAGGCTCAGCCTGGGACGATGAATATAGTCGAAATCACTGTTCTTGGATTCAACAAGGCGTTTGTATTTATTTCACTTAGCATGGGTGTTAATAGTAATGATTATTAGAGCTAATATTTATTAATAGCCTGTTATATGCCAGGTATTGGGCATATAATAAGTCTTAGTTTATTTAATCTTTATGACAACCCTATGAAGTAGGTGCTATGACTATCCCCATTTGACAGATGGGAAAACTTAAGCTCAGAGAGATGAAATCACTTTCCCAAGGATACATAGCTACAAAGCAGCAAAACCCAGACTCAAGCCCAACTCTCTGGCTTTAGACTCCCAGCTCTCATCCCATACATATGTCTTTTAATCCCTTCTTAGTGAATACATAACATTTGGATGCCAAAAAGCAATAAATATCTATCACCGTATAACAATCCTTCCAACGTTTCTTTGCTGCCTGACTTGAAAGACAACAATGTATTACCCCTTCTGTGGATTGGCTGTTGATTCTTCTGTTGGTCCTCCCTGGGCTCGCTCCTGTGATTGCATTCAGCTGAAGGGTTGGCTGGAGTTTGGGCTCAGTGGACACAGCTGAGATAGCTGAGCATCCCTTTCCATATGGTCTTTTCATCCCAGGCTTCTTCAAAGTATGGTGGTCTTAGAGTTCCAAGAGAGAATGTGCGGGGGTTGGGGGAGTTGACCGTAAAAGATGCAAGGTTTCTTGGGGCCTAGTCTTACAAGTTTAGCAGCATCACTTCATTACATTAAGTGATGTACTCATTACATTGTATTGATCAAATTAAGTGACAAGTTCAGCTCAGATTCAAGGGAAGGGGATCTAGTCTCCACCTCTTGGAGAGAGTAGCTGCAAAATCGCATTGCCAAGCTATGGACATACTGGAATAGGAGGAATTTTGCAGCCATTAGCAGATAGATAAATCCTGGACACCAGATACCATCTAATGCATCTCTGTTAGTGGGGACTCTTCTGGTTGCACATGACAAAGCTCCAACTCAAACCAGCTTATCAATAAAAGGAAGAGAGAAATTTATTGTGTCACCTTCCTTTTAAATACAGGGGTTAATCTGGCTTAGTCATCAGTCCTTGATCTCTTGTTCTTTCCTTCTCTCAGATGAGACCACCCCCATAAAGTGGCGAGATTGACATTAGCAGCTTCATTCTTACATTCCACTAAAGAAAATGTTTTCCTCTGATTTTTCCAACAAACATCCCAAAATTACATCTCATTGGTCTGGCTCTGGACATGCACCCATCCCTCAACCAATCACTGAAGCCAGTAATGGCTTGATTGGCTATTCTTGGGTCACATATCTAGGGGAAGGGTATAAGCTCAAGTTGTGTCAAGGTAAATGCACAACCAGCTCTTGGCTGTGGGGGAGGGAAGGGGTAGGGAGAGGGTAAGCGAAGGAGGCTCATTTCTCATGTTTGCCAAGTTCAGCGATAGAAATACTTCCACCAGGACTGATTTCAAGTCACTAGCATGATGCCATTGAGCACAGAGTAGGGAAGAGACCACTACCAGAGCTCCAGCGCACCACTCCGGACGCCCCACTCAAACCACAGATCTAAGAGAGAAGGAAGGGTGGTATCCCAGAGGGAAATCCGGAAATGGAAACAAAATAGACAAAACAAATGACATCCAGTCTAATTCCTTTCTTTTCTTTCCCTACAAAGGGACAACATTTATGGGACTTTGCCTGCTACTCTGCATTTTTAAAATAATCACAATCAAGAGGAGGTTTAGAGACCAGAGCATGTTCAACATGATAAGATGCTGAAATGAACCATTTGCTCAGCATCTTTTCATGCTAAGTCGGTTCCTTCTCAATATGATAAGTCATCATATTGCTTGACCTTGTTCCTTCCTCAAAGTGGAGATCAATTTTGGGCTCATTTTGGGTAATAGCTAACCTTTTGAAGTGCTTCCTCTGTGCCAAATGCTCTACCTGGATTATTTCATTTTGTTCTCAAGTCAGCCTTCTGAGGTAGTTGTGATAATGATCCTAAATTACAAATATGGAAACTGAGGTACAGAGATGAGAGGCCACTTTTTTTAAAGCATTTTATCAGTATAATACAGTTATAAAGCAGTTAATCGGTATAATGATTCAGCAGTCATACTCATTTGCTAAATACTATTTTCTCTGTTACATTCCTCCTTCCCTTTTTTCTTTTTTGTGAAAAATAACATACAAAAAAGCAATAAATTTCAAAGTACCTTGCAAGAATTCGTTGTAGAACAGATCTCAGAATACAGTATGGGTTACAATTCCACAATTTTAGGTTTTGACTTTTAGCTGCTCTAATGTACTGTAGACTAAAAAATATATATATCAATATAATGATCCAGCAATCATACTCATTTGTTAAACCCTGCTTTCTCTGTATAACTCCACCATCACCTTTGATCTTTCTCCCACTCTTCAGGGGTATTTGGACTATGCCCATTCTAACGTTTTCATGTTGGAAGAGGCTGTCAATAACATGAGATGGGGGATGGAACTAGTCGATGTTCTGGAGAGGCTGGGCCCTCTGTATTTCAGGACTTATCTGGTCCAGGGACCCATCTGGAGGTTGTAGGTTTCTGGCTAGTTACCCCGGTTCATGGAACCTTTGTAGAATATTATATAATGCCCTAGGTGTTCTTTAGGACTGGCAGGAATGGTTTTGGTTGGGGGTTGGCAACCTATGGTAGATGGCAGTGTCTAGCTGAAGCTTGCATGAGAACAACCTCAGAGTAGCCTCTCAACTCTATTTGAACGTTCTCAGCTACTGAAACTTTAATAGTTACACTTCTTTTCCCCTTTTGATTAAGATGGCATTGTTGATCCCAAGGTGAAAAGCCACTTTCTTAAGGTCCCTTGAGTCGGTGGCCATCTTGGAATGGGCCCAAGGCTGTCATCCCTACAGGTGGTGATCTGAACCCCTCCTTTCTACTGCTTCTTGGCTCTGAGAAGAGGTGTCTCACAGTCCAAAAGAGTTCTTCAGCAAATATTTTACAAAGCTGAGGATATCTTCATCCTATGTCTCGGATGTCAAGTCCGATATTCAAACATGTTTGTTTGAATATGGGTTTCCATTAAAGAGAGAAAGACAAAAGTCTTTAGAAGGAACAAGCTCTAGATAGCTCTCCTGGGAGCACAAAAACTCTGTGGGAGATGTGTGAGCAGGTCCGCTCACAGCAGAGATCTCTAGTCTGTGT
Source organism: Tamandua tetradactyla (assembly GCF_023851605.1). Classification (NCBI taxonomy): domain Eukaryota; kingdom Metazoa; phylum Chordata; class Mammalia; order Pilosa; family Myrmecophagidae; genus Tamandua; species Tamandua tetradactyla. The sequence goes on along the minus strand of NC_135353.1, from coordinate 133,479,641 downwards.
TTGGTAAATGTGTGAAGTCCTCTGAAACCCAACCTCAGCTCCTTGGGGTCAGCAACCAGTAGTTAGCTGCCAGTAAACCACTATCCCAAGTAAGACTAGAGGTTCTCTTCGAGCCTCCTGGACCATTTATTTTAGCACCACTTGTGGGACAATCTGAAGGGTGTGGAAATGAAAAGGCCCTGAAGGTGGGGTAGGACGGGTCACTTTGAGGACTCACGACTAATGTGCGTCCGTCCGGGAAGACTTTGCCTGGCTTGGGTGTCTCCTTTGGGCTGGAAGCCATGATTTGTGTGTCTGGGAGTTTGTATTTTATGACCTGCCCCTTAGCCTTTCTGGGGCCTGGGAGAGAAGCCCAGGAGGAGAAGATGCCAGAGGCAATTAACGTTTGGTCTTGGTTTGATTTGTTCCAGTTGTTTTGCAGCTGTCCATCAGTGTGTTGTCAGGGGTGGAAGGGATCCCTGGACACCCCAAGCTAGACCCAGGGTTGTAGGTAGGAGAAAACGAAAAATAAAAAGGTTGAGAATCCTGATTTTACAGCTTTCTGGAGTGCAGAAGACAAGAAAAGGGGCATAAGAAAAATTGCAGAAACGCAGAGAACAGAGGCCTGTACATATTTATGACATCTCCTCAAGGGACCCCTTGTGCTTAGAGGTTTCGGAGCTTGGTAGACGCAGTGAGGAAAGGTTGTCTGGAGGAAAGGGACTTCCTGTGGCTATTTAAAGGGCAGACACCGACATCTTGAGAGAAGGACAAAAAGCCTTCCAGCTGAAGGAATGGCCTGAGGGAGGTAGCAGTTTAAGGTTCTGGGCCTGAGAAGGAAGTAAGAGACGGAGAGCAGAAGTGAGTGCAGGTAGAAGGGAGGGGGCACGGCCAAGCTACTAAAGCTAAAGATAAGGACCGCTCCAGCCTGGGGCAAATGAGAGCAGGGAGAAGGGTGGAGATGATACAAGTGTAAATGCAAATAGGATTCCTTTTTCCCAGGAGCTTGTAAAGGAATCACTTCCAGAAGAATTCAGGTCATCTGGGCAATCTGGGAAATTGAAGAAATTTAGAAAATGCCCATAGAAGGAGGCACTATCCAGCTTCTGCTGTACAGTAAGGATCTAAGTTGCTTACTGGGAGGCTTTTTCTCCATTCAGACAATGATTTTTTTCTCCGATAACAGCAAGCCTGCAGCTGGGGGAGGGGGTATGATTAAAAAAAAAAAAAACATTCCAAGAGATAAATCTTGTAATACAAACCGCTGAACAGCTGGCCCTTTAAAGCATAGAACAGCCATTTAGCCATTAATCCATCCCTTTAAAATGCAGAACCATCCCACCCCCAACACGCGCGTGCACACACACACACATGCACACACACATGCGCACACGCACACACACATGCACACGCACAAAGGGTAGTTCAATTTCATTTGGTGCAGCTACAGCAGCTGCTCCTGTACTTTTGATGTTCACAAATGCAGCCTTGGCTCCAGACTGAAAGTCAACACCAGCCACAGGAATCAGGGGAGAGGAAGGAAAGAGGAGCGATCAAGTTGAAATACCTTTTTACCAAGTTCCTGACCAGTTGTCCTGATGATCCTGGTTCTGAAATATCAGTACCTTGTGCCCTTCCTAGATACTCCTGCCTTCCCCAGGTTCCTCACTCCCTTGGAGACTGGTCCACAGGGGCTGCCACCACCAGGCCTGCAGCCCATCAGATCTGCCTCCCGGGCCCCCTTTTTTCACAATGGCCCCGTGAGTGATCTAGACCACATGTTGTCCTGATTGTGCCTAGCTGCCATAGGACTTTGATGAGGCCATTCTGCTTGTCCCTCCCTGCTTGGCATCTGCAATTTGTGACCTTCTGAGAGACAACAAAATAAAATTAAACCCATCACACAGACACACAGACAGAGTTGACTGACAGGTTTAAAAAAGAGGAGTGTGAATGTGAGAGAGAGAGAGAGAGAGAGGAGTGGGAATCAGGTAAGTAACTGTTTGGGGTGGGATGAATTGGTTAGCTGTCAGGTCTAAGAAAATTAAAGCCATTAGCTATTTTCGAGATATATATATATATATATATATATATATATATATATATATATTTTTTTTTTTTTTTTTTTCTGTCACATCAACAAGATTAGCAAGCCAAATGCTCAAGGATCACGTTTGGGGGAGTTTTGAGTGCTCCATGAAACCTGCAAGCCTCTGGCAAGGGAGATTGCCTGGAATTCTCTCCCGCCTGCCCTTTCAGTGGGTAATAATAACGGGAGAATTAGTGAGCAGACAGATGCTGCGTGCACCGGTGCACAGCGCTCAGCTTTTTATAATAATGAATATATTTGCAATGGTTCTTTCAATGGCTATTTTATAAAATGATAAAGTTAATTTTAGTTGGGCCTTACTTTATTTCTTAAACCTGAGCGACACACACATACATACACACCCAACACACACAAAGAATGAAGCTGAAATCATCTCTTATTCTTTTATTAACAATGGTTCCAATATGACATTTGGGAAAACAAACAAAAAAAATTGTCTTCTGCAGTAAGCCCGGAAATGTGCACAGCCTGGTATACTTTCCCAGCCTCCGGATGTCCAATGATTTTTCCTTTGTTTTGATTTTGGACAGTGGTCAGTACAGGCAAACAGGGCCCTTGGGCAGGGAGTTACTATTATCATCATTAACTGAAATTTGAGCAGAGTTTGACAATTTTTGTGGTGTGACCACCATAAGATGTTACTTTAATAACAATAATAGCAACTATAATGATACATTGGGCACCTATTTTGTGCCAGTCAATGTACTAGTTGCTTTACATATGTTTTAAATCCTCACATAAACTCTTCAAGGTAGGTCTTACATTGAACTACATAAAACTGCCATTTCAGTAGGACAAAACCCTCAAATATAGACAATTTCATGAGGTTCAAAGTGATATTTCCATTTCATAGATAAGGAACCAGTCTCAGAGATGTTTGGTAATTGGCACAAGATCACCCAGCAAGTAAAGGGCAGAGTGAGGGTTTATACACAGGCCTGCAGAGTCCAAAGCCACCCCCACACACCCTGTACTCCCATCCTGAGTTCCTCTCCCACATTTTACTCAGAACATGTTAACCCATGAAGTCCTATTCATCTCCAAACCCCTGAACCTTTGCCACCCTAGAGTGGTGGCATTTTCATGGAGGAAGTTTTAGTTCAGGATCTCCCAGTAGCAGATCCTAAGACAAATACTCGTGTGTAGGAACTTTCTTTGAAAGTCGATACCAGGAAACACAAGTAGAGGAGTAGAGAAGCATGACAAAGAAGGAAAGGACACCAGGACAATGTGTATTATCAAGCTAGTTACCATTGCAGGCAACTGAATTGCAATCCTGTTGGGTAACACTGGGAGACAGCGTGGAACATGCCACAGAGCTATCCCAACCAGAGGGGTGAGGGAGCTGCTTCCCAGGGCATTAATTATCTGGCATTTCCAGCTTGTCTTGTTTGAGGCCAGAGCATGCTGCCTTGGCCTGGATAAGAGCCTTCAGGCAGAGAGCAGTAAGGGTTTATGGTCAGCAGCCTGCAGGAGAGAGGAGTGGGTGCCAAGGGGATTGAGGCAGGGCATTGAAAGCATTTACCACAGGCATCTGAACACCATCTGAACTTAAAGGAATGAGTCTGTGCCCGTGAGTGTCTAAGTTCAAGGACAGACAGTTGGGGAAGAGCATCCTGAGGCATGAGCTCTCATGCCCCTTATTTGGCACCAAACAAGCCACCTATTCGTGAGGTGAGCCCTAAACAGAGTAGGACTTCTGAAATCCTTCTCCCTTCTTTTCCCCAGAGCCCTTCACCCACAAATGTGAGAATTTTCTGCAATCAGTCTTCTTCCTGCTCTGTAAGTCAACTATAAAAGCCATGACTTTTCAGTCTGCGGTCCCCTTTGGGGTCACCTTCACCTTAATGCAATGGGTAATTTCTTTGGGAGACTGAAGATGGCACCTTGCAACTTCCAGAATTTGATTGGTGGTGGATTTTTTCTCCCTCTTTCCGTCTTTAATGTGGCTCTAATTCTGATCTCATTGCAGAGCCGTGAAATCAAATTAGGAAATGGGAGGAGATGAGCAACCCCTTCAAGCACAATCAACTTCTGATGGCTTCCCCAAAGTGCTAATGAATCTGCATAGACCTCCAGTAATAGAAGGGTGCCTTTCGCAGCACTTTGATTTTCTCCCTTCCTAAAGAGCAAAGGAACTGGTGCATAGGTAGGCAGGTACTTAATGCAACAAGGTGTCGGACAGCGTTGGCTTTCTATAGCTGAGATGGGAAGGCTTGGGAGAAGGCAAAGAGTTCCATTAAAGGAAAGGAGAAAGCACGTGCAACAGCAGAAGCAATATCATCCAATCCTGATGTTGGTTCTGTTATGTGTAGACGAATGTGTTAGACACTGTGTAAGAACAAAGCAGGAAAAAGCATAACTCTTGACTTTGAATGGCTAGCAGCCTGCTTGCTCAGGGTCTTGCTACTCAAAGTGTGAAAGAAGAGTTAACAGCATCATTGGAGAGCTTGTTAGAAATGCTAAATCTCAGGCCTCTACCTCAGGCCCACTGAATTAGAATCTGCATTTTAACAAGATCCCCAGGCGATGCATGTGCCCATTAAAGTTTCAGAAACACTGGCCTATGGGATTCCAGATCTGATCATATCATGTAGGTGCTCAGAACTCAGTCCTGATCTCAGTCTAACTTTTCATTCTCAGCTCTCACCACTCCCCACCACTCTTGGAACCCTACACTCAAGTCCCATGATGACAGACATCATACCTTTCCACTCATCCACTCAGCTTTCTCCATGCTGTTTCCTCCAACAGCAATATGCTAACCAGCCTCTCTGTCAAAATGAGGAGTCATCTTCAAGTTCAGGTGTGGCCTTTTTGAAGCCTAATCCAATTTCCCAATCAGAATGTGTCATTACTATTTATTCATTTACCACTGCCTGATTATCGTTAAATGTTTGCATATAACATAATGGTTAGAAGGATGGACTTTAGAGCCAGCTCATCCTGAGTTTGAGCCCCACTTTTGCCATTTTTTTATCTCTCTGTTGTAGATTGGATCATTGTTTTCAGTTTCTCTATGTCCTCCCTTTATAAGAATTACACATCCACAAGCCTTTTCTACATGATTTTTACAGTCTTTCCCACTTGATTGGAGATAAAATAATTTCCTGTCCATTGATGTTTGTCTTGGCAGTGTGACTTGAATTGGAAATGGGAAGTGGGTGAAAGTGACAGGGGCTGAGTTCTGAGCCCAGGCCTTTAGAGGCCTTAAGAGGCCATCATGTGTATCTACTCGTCCTCTATGCTTCTGCCATCACCATGAGCAGAAGCTGCTCCAGGTTAGCTGTTAGTCCAAGAAGATTGAGAGACACATGAAACAGACTTGAACTCAACCTTCAGCTAAGCCAGGGTGACCTCTATCTTGAAGCTGAACTTCCCCAGCAGACCCACAGGCTCATGATCAACAAAAATAAGGCTTATTATAGTATGCCACTGAGTTTTTTGGTCATTGGTTGCACAGCTGTGTTTTTGACATCACATAACTAATAGACTACGTGCCCTTAGACAGATCATTTAGCCTCTCTAAGCCTCAATTTTCAAGTCTATAACAATGACACAAATACCTATCATATTATTGTTGTGATGATTAAAATGTGATCATATATGTTAATCGAGTTCACAGTAATGCTTTATAAATAGCAGATACCTTATTTTATAATATTATTATTATCCATCTCTTTATCCTCCCCAATGCCTTTTGTGCTCCTAATAGACACTTAATCAACAAACAGAACCAAACGCTAGTATGGGTAGTTGCCCTTTTGCTTGGGAAGTTCTTGCCCTTTAAATCCTAACTCAGCTATACAGATGGGCCCAGATTTGCCACCATACAGATGAAAGCTCCAGCATTGATGGGCTTTGGGTCAAAGCAATGACAATAGTAAGCTTTGTGGGTGTTTTGTTGAGTTTTGTGTGTAGTTAAGGAATCTAATAGTATTTTGGTTTGTTTCTCAATTAGAAATGCTAGACTTAGATTCTCATGAAGAAGAAACATTTTCGTCTTTGAAGGAAATTATAAGGAATCGAGGTAGAAACACCTGACCCCTCTGCCTTCCAACTTCACGTATAAGCCTTAAGGGGATTCTTTTTCCTGTCTGGAGTTTAGCCTCTGAAAGGCGGCAGTGGAGGTGGGAGGGAGTGATGGCTAGGGCAGGGCTGGATGGCATCTGTCTCTTTAAGAAATAGAAATGAAACCTAATTAGCATAGACTGGCTGCAATTAACATGTAAGTCCCAGTTCGGGGAGTTGGAGGAAGGGAAAAGGATGGAGCTAAAACTTAATGGGGTTTTGTTAGGCAAAATTAGCTTCCACAGAACAGCCATAAAAATATGTAAATTATGAGAGCCTCTTGCCATTTGCCATTAACACAAGGGGACATGCTAATATTTAGTGGTGCCATGTCCTGGAAATTAACTGCAGTCAAGGAAGCCCCAGGGGCATCCCTGTGAGCAATAAGGGCATGTCCACTGTCTCGATTGTTACCAAAATGCCTGACTATATGTTTTATAGAAACTTAGAATCTATTAATCACACGTGTTCCAGCCATTCTTTTGGCAGTGGTTCCAAAGCTACAGAATGACACCTCCATGTGTGCTATAAGGAAACAGAACTTGGGGACTCTTTTCCTCAAAAGAAGACATTCCTAAAGCTGATCCATGGACATTTGAAGATACCTCCAATTATTTCTCTCTCTAGCCTTATATTCTCAAAGAAAATCAGCCCATTTGGTTGTTTGTTTGTTTGTTTTTTAATAGTACCAGATCATCTGGCATGGTTTCTTGGTAGATGCCTCCAAAGGTTTTACTTTTTAAGCCTTCCCTTGGGGCAAAGGGATTAACCCTCGTCCTCTCTTTTCTGCTCCTGAAAGCCATCAGTGATGACATAAACACATGAAGCGTTTTTCGTCTAGTTCTCAGTGTCTTTGACAACTTTTTCATCAGACAAAAAGTTAGCCAGGCCCTCCTGCTTTGGTTTCCATACCATTTTTCTTTTAGTTTCTTTCTCTCTGCCATTTCTCCTTTAGTTGGTCCCTTTTCTTCTTTCACACCTAAAGGCATTGCCCACAGCTTCAGGCCTCGGCCCTAGGGTCTTCTCTTGCTATCCTTTTTGAAGATGACTTGTTCATTATTTGCTGTTGCCCACCCTAACGTATATAGGCAGATATCACTCATATCTGAAACTTTGGGCTTAACCACCAGTTTCAAACTTCCAGTAGGACATCCACATATGGAGTTACTTCTTTCGCTTCAAATGCAGTCTGTTCACATTGCAGTCTGTTATCTTTGCCTATTTTATGGAGGTGAAAATTATTTCCTTCCTAGTCCTCATCAGCTTCTTTACAGTTCTGGAAAGTATACCTTATATACTTACCATTCTTTTCCTCGGCCACAGCTGATTGAATCAGAATCCATGAGCATCTGACCCAAGAGCTTGTCCATTGGGTGGCATGCAGTTAATCAGATTCTCTCTCTTAAGAATTTGAACTGAATAAAGAACAAGGGCACCCTGGAATGATAGGGAAGGTTGAAGATCCATAAAATCTTGCTGCTGAGGTCTCCTAGCCTAGCTTCCCTCTTGCCGTTTTCTAAGGCTTGGGTTGTCAGCTTTTCCCTGCAGACTGTAGGATACCCTGATTCTTCCGATAAATTACTCTTTTAGGTGATTTTTAACAAAATTTTTACAGCTTTGAAGTTTCTGATTGGCTCACACTTGATTTGCCTGCCCTTCCCAACTTCCCTTTAAAGGGTGTTGCCTTTGACACCACTGTTTACCCAGGCTCTTAAAGGATAAACACTGGAAGCATCTTTAAGGCCATCCTTTCCTTATCTATAGCTTATCTGTCTTAGCTGCTATTCCTTCCTCCAAAATGCCCCTGAGATCCTGGGATTTTCCCTTATCCAAGCCCTTATCACCTCCAAGATGGGCTTCTCTACTCCAAGCTTTACCCTTCCAATTTATTATTCATCTCTTCTCAAAATACCACTTTTTTCATAGTATTCCCCTGCCAAGGAATGTCTGAAAGGTCTTGATTATCTTTTGCTCTCCTGATGCTCAGGTCTTTCTTTGTTCTTAACTACCCAATTTATTTCATCCCCTTTCAAATAAATTTTTCCTTCTCTTTTTTTTCTGTTTGTTATATTTTTCTGTTGTCTTTTTATTTCTTTCTCTGAATTGATGCTAACGTTCTAGAAATGATCATGATGATGAATATGCAACTATGTGATGATATTTTGAATTGCTGAGTGTATGTGTTGCAAATGTTTGTTTCTTGTAATTTTTTTAATTAATAAAAAATTTTTAAAAAAATAAAAATAAATAAATTTTTCCTCCATACAAACTAAGATAATACCCAATATATCAGCTAGCTTTATTTACTGTTGTAGTTTGAATATATACCCCAATTTAGATATGTTCTTCATCTTAATCCATGTGTCTGTGGGTGTGAATCCATTGTAAATAGGACCTTTGAAGATGTTATTTTTAGTTAAAGTGTATCAAACTGAACGAGGGTGGGTCTTAATCTGGATTACTGGAGGTTTTATAAGAAGAAGGTCACAGGGAGAAGCAGGAAGCCAGAGGGAATTTAGAAGAGAAAGGAGAGGACATCACCATATGAAGAGAAACCCAAGGAACTTGTGTTAATTTGCAAGCTATCTGAATATACAATACCAGAACAGGAATGGCCTTTAAAAAGGGAATTTAATAAGTTACAAATTTACAGTTCTAAGCCAATGAAAATGTCCAAACTAAGGCATCCAGGGAAAGATACCTTAATTCAGGAAAGGCTAATGCATCTGTAACATCTCTGTCCACTGGGAAGGCATGCTGGTCCCTTGCTGGTCCCTTGCTCCCAGGCTCTGTTGCTTTCAGACTCCATCCCTGTAGGGGCCCCTCACTTTGCTTCTCTGGGGCTGGCTTTCTTCTCTTGGCTTCCCTTGGACTTTCTCCAGGTTTTGGCTTTCTTAACATCTCATGGTGACATCTGCTGGGCTCCAAGCATCTCCAAACATCTGTGTCTCTATTCTCCAAATGTTGGCACCTGTGTTGGCTCTGCTCTGAAGTTTCTGTCATCTCTCTGTTGGCTCCAGGGTTTCTGTCATTTCTGTAGGCTCTGACTCTCTCCAAAATGATCCTCTTTTAAAGGACTCAAGTAAACTAATCAAGACTCACCTTGAATGGGTGGAGTCACATCGACATTTAATCAAAATATCATACCCACAATTGGGCATGCCACATCTCTATGGAGATATTCTAATCAAAAGTTTCTGCCTACAGTATTGAATCAGGATTAAAAAAAACAACTGCATCCAAAAGATTAAATCAGGATTAAAACATGGTTTTTCTGGGGTACATAATATTTTCAAACCAGCACAGAACCATAGGGTTCTTAGCAGCCAGCACCAAAATACTATAGGCTTCAAGAAAACAATCCCTTGCCTATATCTAGATTTTGGGCTTGTTCTAATCTCAAAACTGTGAGCCAAATAAAATTCTGATATTTGAGACAACCCATTATGTGGTATTTGTGATAGCAGCTCAGGCAAACTAAGACAGTTACATGACAAACCATCACAGATTTAGTGACTTAAAACAACACACATTTTATCTGGCTCTTGTTTCTGTGGGTTGGCTGAGCATGGCTTCTGATCTGAAGTGTCTTGGTTGGAGTCTTTTGGGCTTACTCATGCGTTTGCATCACCTGGTGGCTTAGCTGGAGGCTGGGTGGTCAAAAATGGTTTCTCTCATGTGTTTGGTAGTTGGGAGGTTATTGACAAGGGTGCCTCGGTTCTCTTCCTTGTAGCCATTCCCATAGTTTAGCTTAAGCTCATTCACATGGTGGTCTCATGGTTCCAAGGGCAGTAAGAAGAAGTTACAATGTGTTGCCCCAATGTGTCAGCAATGAAAATTGTCAAAAATTGAAAGTGTTGATGATTACATCAGTAAGTGAGGATAATGTGAGACATCAATTGTTGACTTTGGACATTATATATGATGCCCAATGGATGGAGGTGGTTGAAGTGTACACTGACTGAGAAGTAGAATGGTGAACTGTGGTGCATACATATGTTCAAATATTCTGCTGCTACAGAAAGGAACGAAGCTGCAATGTTGTGAAAGAACCTGTGGGACATTATGTGATGCAAAATAAGTCAGAAATAAAAGAGCAAATATTGTACAGTCTCATTTAGAAAATACTTATAAGAAAATTGGGACCTAGATTGTGAGCTCTTATAGCAGTCACATTTAATCTGGAGTGGTAATTGTTATTTCTAGATTTTGAGAGGCTGTGCTATATATGTATAACCTGGTATTTCCCTGGAACTTTGGATACCTGTGTGTAACCTAAGGCTCAGAGTAGGAGTTCTGCATTTATGAAGGTCACCATTGCTACATACAGCAACTGTTAAAGAAATTGAAAAAGAGATCAGACTTCAACTAGAGATAGCAATGAAGCCAATGGGGTCTAGACTAAGGTAAATAAGAATACAGGGGTAAGGAAGACATTGTATTTTAGAACTTCACCTACTCTATGAGACCAAAGGAAGAGTGGTTTATTTTGTCCAGAACCTAAATTTTCTGTAGCACATAATCTAACTCAACCAGTCTGGATACATCATTTAAATAAACCAAACACAGGGAGCCCAGAATGGAAATGAGGGCTTATAATTCTGTATGGTTTAATGTAATGCCCAGATACATCCCAGAGTATGTTGAGCAGATGTTGGAAAAGTCCCTTGAGAGATGGGAGGAAAAATATAGAACTATTACACTTTACCACCAGGAAAATCCCTGATATTGTCTCAAACATTAGGGACACCCAAGTCAATAGGCCCTTAATCTTGAGATTTGCCCTTGTGAAACTTATTTATGAAGCAGAGAAGCTGAGCCTACCTATAGTTATGCCTATGAGTTACTTCTAGAGGACCTCTTCTGTTGCTCAGGTGTGGCTTCTCTTTCTCTAAGTGAACTCTGCAAGTGAAATCATTATCTTCCTCTCTGCATGAAAGATGACATCCAAGAGTGAAAGTCTCCCTGGTATGGTGGGATCCACAATGCCTTCCTCACCAAAAGGGGAAAAGAAGTGTAACAAATAAGGTATCAGTGTCTGAGAGTATTCAAACAGAGTCAACAGGCTACTTCTGAAAGCTACTCTTATGCAAGCTTCAGCTACATTTTGCTGTTTACCATGTCTGGCCAAACCCCAGCCAAAACCATTCCTGTCAACCCTAAAGAACGCCTTGGGCTCTAGCTAAGATTCTACAAAAGTTTCGTGCACTATGATTACTTTCCAGAAAGCTACAACCTCCAGATGGGTTCCAGATAAGTCCTGAAACCCAGAGGGGCCACCCTTTCCGGAACATCAACTGGTTCCATCCCCCTATCCCATAGTAGTGACAGCCCTTTCCAACATGAAAAAGTTAGAATGGGCATAGCCCAAATATCCCTAAAGATTGGGAGAAGGTTCAAAGAAGAAGAAGGAGTTATAACAGAGAATATAGGATTTAACAAATGAGTATGACTACTGAATCATTATATTGATATTTTTTAGTCTCCGGTGTCTTGGAGCAGCTAGAAGGAAAAATCTAAAATTGTGGAACTGTAACCCATACCAAACTCCTATAACTAATTGTCATGGAGTGCTTTGAAATTTATTGCTTTTTTTGTATATATGTTATTTTTCACAATTAAAAAAAGAAAGCCCCAACGTGTAAATGCTTTCACACCTCTGTTTATGTCTCATTTGTTAATGCCCATTGGCTGAAGCTAGTCCTGTAGACAACCCAGATTCAGGGGGTAGGAAAATAGATGTTATCTTTTAATGGGAGGATCTGCAATGTCATATTTCAAGGTAGTGGATGCAGGGAGGGGAATAATTTATAAGCATTTTCATCATATTTCACCCCTAGCATAAACTGTGACTTGGACTTATTAGTATTCTTTTTTTGCCCATTCTCTTATAAGAATATTCTCCCTCTTTTCTCTTTACCCTTAATTCAGACTCTTCTTCCCAAATGTTAGCTATTACTTGCCTACCTTTTTGGACTCTGCTCTAAGGATTCCTAAATAAGTAGCTTTCTGCCATTTCTGATCTCTGCACCCTCACTTACGTTTTGCCATTTTCTAATCATTTCTTGAACTCATGTCTGTTTTCAGAATTAGCATACAAATTTCCCAAAGAATACTTTTCATATCTTTATCTATGAAATATATTTATAAATTTCATACAATTACATTCATGTCCAATACTGTGTTCAGCATCTGGGAGGTACCAAATAATGTTTGTTGGTTATTTGTTTTCAAAGATTATCTCAGAATTCTAAAAGCGTTCTTAGATTCACTTAAGTTGTAAAAAATAAAGATTTATGTCTTCAGCACTCAAAAGAAGGTGGTAGGGAAAGCTCAGATGGTGTGACAATTTCAACTTTCTGACTAGGTGAGACTTAACAGCTCTAACTGGAATGCTCCTATTAACCTCAGGCTTGGTGACAACCTTGTCAGCTTCCTCGGCTGGTCACGCAACCACTCTTAAAAACACTTAGCTCTCACACTATCAGTTTAACACCAAACCCTATGGCTGGCAATCAGGGTTTTTCTTAGTCATGACATACCCTTTAAGAGACTTCCATGAACAATGCCAATCTTCTAGCTTTAACAATGATTCTTTTTGAGTACCACATTCTGGAAACATCCTTTTTACCCTGGCTGTAATTTCCCTGGTTCCCCAGTTCTGACTGAGTTAGGGCTTCTTCTTCTGTGCTGCCAGCATCCCCTCCACAGACACATGTAGGCATAGAACTTGCCTTATGACTGCCTCCACTCCATTGTCAGGCCTTTCATTGACTTACCTTCTCAGACTTGTCATCCAAAGCCCTATTTTCCCATTTCGTTTGATACTGGACTATGTTTGTCACTTGGGTTGCAAGTTGAGCCTATTCGCAGAACTACCTTCCAAAACTGATAGGTGTCCCTTTCTCTCATTTCCCTTTCTGTGAAGTTGAAGAGGAATCCAGGAAGACCACGTCATATTGGGCCATTGATTTTGGTCATACCACTTAAAAAAAAAAATCACTGCCCACCAAAACAAAATTCAAATTCTAGACCACTGAGGTGATGTGGAGTGATGGATCAAGTTCAAAGATGCTCTGCTGTTTGTGATCCCAACCCTGGGTTTCCACAATTAGGGCTTTGAATCTGATGTCATAAGCAATTTTGTGCCTTCGGAAAGATGAAGAAGGGTGGCTGAGGAAAGTGCACATTTAAGTGTGCAAAAAAAATAGTAGCTTTGCACGTCTAAGAAATTTTTAGGCTCTGGGACAAGATTTGCCTGCCCTTCTGATTGGCAGAGATTGGGTATGTTTGTAGCACGTCGTATTGATGCTTGTGTCTCAAATCACTGGCTCTGTGCAGCCTTGATGAAGCCCCCGATTTACATATTCTCAATTTAATCTAAAGTAGGTACTAATTGATTACTGCTGAATGTCTGCACGCTCTGATTATCTGTTCAGATCCTGAGGGGTTGGAGGAATAGCAACGTTTCTTCTATGAGTAGGACTTTGTTTACTATGACTCAAGGAACACTTATTTGCTTAAGCCTGGGAAGCTCAGGAAATCTCTCGCCCCATCCCACCTTCACCCCAGTTGCAGGAAATAAATACCACTGCCTCCAGCCCTGGTTCTTTTGATGCTGTGGAATAAACCTTCTATTCGATTATTCAGCGTTCCTCAAACAAATATCACAGAAATTCCTCCCAAGTGTATGTTATTATCATCTGCATAATGGCAGGATTCCATTGGGTTTAAGACTTTGGAGCCGGATTGCTGGATCTAATCCTGGCTCTGCCACTTGCTAGCTGTGTGACTTTGGGCAAGTTACTTAACCTCTCTATGCCTTGGATTAGTCATCTGTCAAATAGGATTAATAACAGTTTTCACCTTGCAGGGAAATTGTGAAGATTAAATTAGTTAATACATGTAGAACACCGAACTAAACATCAATTCATTATATCGTGCTGCTTCTTCAGAGCTTTGTAAAGGGTCTGCTACAGTACGCAGGCAAGGCTCTTGATTAAGGTACAGTCTAGGGAATTTTAGGGTCTTCATTTGTCCCTGCATCACCTGTTCTGTGGCATCTCTGGTATCAACAATGGAGTTAGTGTAGATCTTCTTATAATGGGAAACTGTTAACCAAAAGCCTTCTACAAAGGCCTTTCCTGTCACTTGGGGGGAAGGGGAAGCTTGAGTCGGTGAGTCAGTGAACATTTTTGGCCATCTTCTATGTGCCAAGCTATATGCTCGTACTGGTGACAAAATCAGGAAAGCTATGGCCTCCTTTTTTGTTGAGTGGCACCACTCCAGCCACCATATAACAGCACACTTCCTCTGCTATTGCTTCTTGAGCCTTTATTTTCAGTTTCATCCCTGTAGCTGAATTGCAGGTCTGATTTTTTTTCCTTCTTTTTATCAATGTGTAGTAAACATGCAGAAAAAGTGCCCAAATCCTAAGTACACAGCTTGAGGAATTTTCACAGAGTGAATGTACTCTGAGCAGCCCCAGAAACCACTCCCCTTCCACCTTGTGCTCTCTTCCAGTCACTAGGCTCCCTCTGTAACTACCTTCATGACTTTAAGACTGCTCTGCTCACAGTCCCACCTTCTGGTAGGTACTGTTCCCTGTCCGAGAGAATCTCAGGCAGCAGGACTGGGAGATCTGATGGAGTCAGGCATGCTAAGAAATGGCTGGGCCACTAAGATACCCATTCAGCCCCTGGGGTCATATTTGTGTGACTCTGCATAAGACTGCTTAGACTTTTTCAAAGTGAAAACCATTCTCAGCTGCTTCACACCAGAGCCAGCAGCAGGCGGAGCCGAGGTCACCTTTCTGTGGCTGTGGCTGAGCAGGCTCACATTCAGAAGGAAATCCTACCTATACTTGGCCTGGCCCCCGGAACCTTTTAGGAAGACAAGCACATTCACAGAATAAAGTCCTATGATACCTTGGAGGAGTACAAATTAGCCGAAGAAATAACTGTATTAGTTAGGGTTCTCTAGAGAAACAGAATCAACAGGGAACACTTGCAAATATAAAATTTATGAAAGTGTCTCACATGACCGTAGGAATGCAGAGTCCAAAATTCGCAGGGCAGGCTGCGAAGCTGATGACTCCAATGGATGGCCTGGATGAACTCCACAGGAGAGGCTCACCAGCCAAAGCAGGAATGCAACCTGTCTCCTCTGAGTCCTCCTTAAAAGGCTTCCCATGATTGGATTTAGCATCACTAATTGCAGAAGACACTCCCCTTTGGCTGATTACAAATGGAATCAGCTGTGGATGTAGCTGAGGTGATCATGACCTAATCCTAAGAAATGTCCTCATTGCAACAGACAGGCCAGCGCTTGCCCAATCAGATGAACAGGTACCACAACTTGGCCAAGTTGACACCTGTCCCTAACCATGACAATAACCTAGCAGGGTTGAGTATAGTTAATATTTCCAGAGTTTTCCTCTCTCATCCAGAGATTGCAGGGTCTTGAGAGAATGGGAAACACAACTAGTAGGCTTTCCCGGGACCACCGGGATATCACAATGGGGAATTCTGATAGTCAGGAGGGCATGCCCTTGAAGGAACTGAGGCAGAATAGTATAGGAGTTGTTTCAGTTATCTATTGCTGCATAACAAACCTCTCCAAACTTAGTGATGCAGAACAACGATTTTACTATGCTCACAGTGTCTGTGGGTCTGGGATTCAGACAGGGCACAGCAGGTACAGCTTGTCTCTGCTTTGTGTTGTTTGGAGCCTCAGCTGGGAAGACTTGAATGACTGTGGACTGCAAACATCTGGAAGTTTCTTCACTACATGTCTGGCACATGGACCAGGATAGTTTGACTGGAGATCCACAGGAAGCCCCTCCATGTGGCTTGGGCTTTTCACAGCACAGAAACTGGGTTTCAGGAAGGAGCAGCCCAAAACAAATCCCAGCAAACAAATGTCTCAAGAGCCTTAGGCAAAGCTGCATGACCCTCTGTGACCTAGCTTAGAAGTCACCCAACATCATTTCTGCCCCATTCTATTGGTTACAAAGCTAGTGACTAAGGCCAGCCCACATTCAAGGGGAGGAAAATTTGACTCCACCTCCTGGTGGGAAAGTGGCAGGCCCCAGTGTAGAAGCGCCTGTGGGGTGAGAGTTATTGTTGCTGCTATCTTCGAAGAATACTGTCTGCCACCTAGTTAACAGCTAGGAGTCTGGAGGAAGACCATCTGGTTTCATTGCCCGTCTCTTATTTGCTATGTAACCTTGGGCAAGTTTCCGAACCACTGTGTGCCTCCATTTCCATGTAAGTGAAATGGAAATAGTAATAATTCTATGCTCATAGGGTTACCATGGGAATGAAATTATATGGGCCATGTATAGGGTTAGCAGAATACCTGGCACATCCTAAGTGCTCATAAAGATCACCTTTAATAGAAGCAATTGCTTAGGACTAGCCTGACCTATGACACCTTTCCTTAGGCCTGCCCCAGATGAGAAGGTGAGCCACACAACTCCTCTACCAGGCTGTATAACAGCCCAGGACCCACCATCAGTTAACAGGGGTTATAGCAACCAAGCACTACAGAATACAACACTTCACAGTTTGCATACCCATCCGTTCATTAAATCCTCCAACAGCTTGGTGGGCCACACAGGTTTCCCATTTTACAGATGAGGTTTATCAAGGTGTAACTTGCCCAAGATCACATAGCTAGCAAATTACACACCAAGGTCATGACACCAGAGTTCCACTCTTAAGCCTTTGCTCTTAGCTTCTCTAATGATCTCGAGGGTATTGGAAAATTATCACAGGAAACATACAATTTGATTAGAATTTAATTAATTTGAAAAATGCCCTGAAGTCCTACTGAAGTGGGAGAGAAGGCAAAAAGATCACAGTTTCCAATAGCCATGGAATGTCATAACCGGGGCGGGGGAGGTGACTGTCACACACAAGAGGAGATCTGAAGTTACCACTTTTCACCAAACAGCTCAAAGGCAGTCCTGAAAAATGCCCCACCATGCTTTTTGAATTTCCTAGCTAATTGTTTAGCAAAGCTACAGTTTGGTCCTTAGAACTCAGAATTCTCTCATCACCCCTCACTTCTTAACACCAAGAAACCAGCAATGCCTTCTTCCTTCAAAGTTTTCCTTTAGATTTCAGTCTACTTGCATTGATATCAAAATTGCACAAATGCTAAGAAAGCATTATAAATCCTGCCTTTCTGGTGTTTTCCATTTATGTGACAGGAGGAAGGATGGCACTTTCATCCACTTTTGGAAACAAACCAAAGCACCCATAAATATTCAAGCTTATAATATTGACTTAAAGCTCAGTTAGAGCCCAAGCTGCAGTCAGCTCCTGATTATCCATGTGTGACTTATCCACAGCTAATTTTAAAACTCAAAATGACTTTCTTCTAACTTGCAGTGCTCTCCTGGCCCCATCTCCCTCCTGCACTAGTGCCTGCTCAAGGTAGCAACCAGACAAGGTGGAACTGTGTTGAGCTGAGGGTCTGGTGACCCTAGTTCTGGTCTTGACACAACTCCTGATTAGCCGCATGACCCTAAGCACATCTTTACTTCTTTGGACCTCCCATGTTTTTCCACTGTGAAACAAGGAAGCTTGGCTTTATGCTTTTCACAATTCCTTGTGACTCTAGAATTCTATGAGGCAGGAAAAGTAGTAAAAAAAAAAAAAAAAAAAAAAAGGAAAACAATTTTACTGTAAAGATTCGGCATTGCAATCTATAGTCCAAAGTACCCATTTTCCAGATCAGATGTCCTGGGACCTCAACAGATAAAAGCCTGGCATCCAAGACTCCTTATGCTTATTTCATGAATTCCAAGGTCCAACACAAAAGACTTTTATATTTTCCAAATTATCATGCTCTTCAATGAGCACAAATAGTCAAAGATTCATCTCTGTCTATATGAGAAAGGCCACTCCTGTTTATTCAGGACCTTGGCCTCCCCTTCTGATGGGATCAAGGTGGTGACTTAGAGCTATGTGTTTGTGAGAGCTACAGCTACTGTTCACACCCCCATACCCAACTAGGCCCAGTGGGGGCCCTCACTTCCCCCTCCCCAGCCCTTACCATACCCTTGGACTAGAAAAGACCCTCCCTTTCGTACGAGGTCCCGTCTCTGGAGTCTTCTGATTCCTTGCCTCAACCACAAACTCCCAGATGCAGGCTCTCTTTATAGGGGAAAGGAGGCGCGATGGAGTGATCACGGGAAGGGGCTGGAAGCAGAGATTAGAATTGGGTGTGGCAAGTCCCACCACCATCCCCTTTAACCAAATGTGTCCTCTGGGCCTGGCACTGGGGTGATAAAGAGCAGATGCCCATCCTGTTGTCAAGAAAGTCTTGAGTTTGATGAAGTGTAAGGTGAGGCATATGTGAACATGAGTTTCACAAAGCATTGTAAGTATTATGAAAAAATGATATACAGGGCCAGAGAGTGCAGGGGTATGGGAGCAACACAGAGAAGGAAGTAATCAGCTTCATCCAGGGCAAGTGGCTATCAAGAAATGCTGCTAGGAGGAGGTGGTGCTTCATCCTTGAGCCAAAGTGATAATTTTGTAATATTTTAAATGGCTGTTCAGTCCTCCCAGAAGCTAGATAGGGAAGGAGGGAGGGGAAGTGACCCTAAGACCTATAACTGGCAAAGAACAAAATAACAGGAAGTTCCTTTTGGCATGCACACACCTAGTCTTTACTCTGATCTGGACCACAAAAAAGACAATAGAAGGCCACGGCTCACTCATCCCTCATTTACCTAAAAACCAGAACGAGTAAGAGGTCACAGCTTAATTATCCTTCATTAATATACCAGGAGGGAGGAGGATATATATCTTTATATATTCAGATATAAACAAGAGAAGCCCCAACTTTCCAAGATGTTTCTCCTCCCTTGGAATGCCTGTATTCACCTTTTCAAGCATATACTTTTGATTTGTAATAAACTCTTTCTCGCTACTTCAACGAACTAGCCCTTTAATTCTTTCTCGTGACTTAGTCAAGGACCCTGATGGCATCAATCCCTGGGTTAGCTCTCTACCTCTCAGAGAACTAGTGGTGGTTGTCTGGTAACAGTATGGCAGCACTGGCTCTGTGGGTCAGTTTGATCAAGGGTTAAGTACTGTGGTGGGGGGAGGGGGCTGGCCTGCCAAAGTAAAGACTGTTTATATCATTATTTCCTTGGTTTGAGGCATTTACAAGTCTTCTAAAGAACGTGTAAACAGTCTTTGGAGCACAGCCTGTTCATTGGTTGGGTACCATCTGTGTTGTGCACTTTGCCTATCACCTACCTAAACAGTGCATGGTATAAAACCACGATCCACTTGACATTGGATGCTTTGAGGTTAGAGCAAGTGTTTCCCTGTTCGAGACCCACGTTTGCCTCAAGCTGGGTTGTGCTTGCTTGGTATGAGCTATGCAGATGAAAGAACACACTTGGTGGAAATTCTATTGTGGGAGAACTGAGAAGGGAGGCTCCCCTAGCCCATTCGTGGAGTTGTTTACACTCCCTCTGGTGGCTGATTCAAGCCTGCATGTTCTGTCCCTTTGACATGAGAATCAATCATTCCTTGCCCAATTCCAGAAGCTCAGAGCACAGAAATCTTGGCCGTATATATCCAAATGAGCAAAGATAGGAAGTTTCAGTGTCTGTTTGGGTTTTCACTAGCTATTGACTTTGGTGTTTGGAAATTCATGATTTAAATCAATATGTCTTATTCCCTTTATGCCTAGTACTAGTCCATAGCATTTTTTTTTTTTAACATGGGCAGGCACCGGGAATCGAACCCGGGTCCTCTGGTATGGCAGGCAAGCGTTCTTGCCGCTGAGCCACCGTGGCCCGCCCGTAGTACATAGTTTTTACTATAAGATGTTGTAAAATATCATAAAATCATAGAATTTGAGCTCCTATCTTACTTAGGACCTTTTGGGTTGCAAGATGCAACAGTCGAGTAAGGGCACCTCAAGAGTGGTATAAAGATACTCATACCCAGAAAATGCGATATGTCTAGGGCTTGGAAAGTGCAGGGAGTTGGCAGAAGGTTCTAAAGTCAGTGAACAGGGGTGTGAGGGTTCAACAAGCACCCATCTCCCTTCCACTCTTTTCTCTCTAAAGACTTTCTTGTCATCTATTAGTCCTTACCTGACAGCTTCTGCTTCCTCATATGTCTTGCTCTATCATAATGTTGGCCTGCACTGGGCTCATCTTCTTCTCTGTGACTTCTTCCTATGTAACTGCCTTTCAGCTTTTGCTTCCTTCACAAATGGACCCCTTCTCTTGATGTTTCCCAAATTTATATTGAATAGAAAAGGGATATCATCAGCCCAGTTTGTCATTAAAAACCAGGCCATACCATAGATCATGGTTTGGCTGCCCTGAATCAAGGACCCATCCCTGGCTGTGGATGGGCTGATCTTTGAATTTGCCAAAGGCATAGCAGTCATCATAATTGGAGTATATAGCAAGTACACACCTGAAAGGAAACTTCAAGTTCCTCTAGCTCATCATATAGGAAAATTGGAACCCCAAGAGCCGATGAAACTTACCTAAGGTTAAACACATAACCAAATAGTGGTGACAGTAGGATAGTACCTGAGTTCCCCTACTGTAATGCCAACTTTATAACATCTTGCATCATTTCCTATGTTGTGTAATGTGGTAGGAGGGTTTAGTGGTTCCCATATGTGTCTTCTTATTGACCTATTGTGCTTGCAGCCTAGGAAGCAAGAGTCTTCTCCCTCCACACCCTTCCCTCTCCCCAACCTTCTTAGGAATCTAATACAAGACTGCTACCAGTGGTGGGGTGCTGCTTAAGAAGAAGGTATTTAAAGTTGGCTCTTTTTAATAGCATTTGTTGCTATTAGAATTCATAGCTGGTCTATGTGCCAATGATTTCAAAGTCACTAAATTCAAACAAAGATTGACAGTGAAATGTCTTGGTTGCCAAGTAAGATTCACTTAGGAAAGGGAAATTACTCAGTATACTTCAAATCAAAGAACTTGATAAATGAACCAAATTCAGAGTTGGAGAGGCCAACTAGAATGTAGGTCAGCTGTCAATTGAAATATTTCACCTTTTATTTTTCATTGGCTGAAGATATTCGGATACCACTTTTGGGTCATACAGATTTAGGACTTCAGGTAGATGCTTTCAATAGGCTGGCTTTGAGTTTGGATTTAAAAGTCTATACTACTTAGGTTTTTCCAAGACTTGCTTCCTAGAAAAGAAACTATGAAAATCCGTATATAATAATTGCATTGACAAATCCTTTCTATACTGCTGGAGCACTGCAGTTAATGTAGTGGGATTTTTAAACAAGAGAATGAAGGCATCATCATATTCACCCTTGGGTTTACCAGGTTAACATGACTTGATGAGCCATCCATGCAGTCATTTGTCCATTCATCAGATCTTTGTTGAAAGGCTGCTCTAAGATAAGCACTATGCTGGCGATAAAATGGTGAATAAGACATTGTTGTCCACAAGAAATTTACAAGCTAGTAAGGGATACAGGCAAGTAAAGAGAAAATTAAGACACTGGACTTGAGAAGCTTGGGCAGATCACTCACATAGGAGGCCATGCTCACTTGTCTGGCCATCGTGTGGTGTGACTGTCTTGGCTGTGTGTCACTACCCTCCAATAACACTGTCCAGATGACATGGCCTCATAAGCAGATGACCTTCATGCAGTATGTGAACATCCCTTGATGAAGGATTCAGCAATTATGTTGTATTCTGTTAAGACTCATTCTTGAGACCTGCAAGGTAAGACACCTTCATTGGCAAGAGGCATGGCCTATTTCTGAAACATGAGGTCATTTCCAGATCAGAAATCCCAAGAAGAATGAGTCCTTAGACAAGGACCCAGAACTGAAGGAGAAACCTCAGGCAGGCAGGAGAAAACTCTATCTCTCCCTTTCCTTATGTTTGGAAGCATCTGGACATCTGGAGCATGGTACTGGATGGTGAATGTTAGAGGACACAAAAAGACAAGAAAGCTAGGAAAAGAGGGATCCAAGAAAGTAGTTTTTATCCTAGATATCACATGGATGGGAAAAGACAAATGAGCCTCAGAAAGCAATGTGTACTTTGCATGCAACATTGTGTAGCCTCGTGGTACTTACTAGTTAAGGATTATGTTATAAGCTCACAACTTCTAAACAAAAATTCAAATTAAAAAGAAAAAGCCTTTTAACCAGCCTCCAGGCCAGTGTCCATCAAAGAGTGGCCAGGAACCATCTGCATCATTCCCCTAGGGCACTGGGTAAAATGAAGCTTCCTGAACTCCACCTGGGATCCATACCTCTGAATTAAAATGGGGAGGGAATTGGAATTTGCATTTTAGTAAGCACCTTAAAATTTGAGACCCTTGGGTCTTGTTTTCAGTGATGTCTTTGGTGAAGGTTTGAGCCTTGGTTTAGAATGGTCCAACTGCTTCTGCTTACCAGTATCATACTTGGAGATGCTAGATTTTATTTTGTATTTTATCACTTGAACTCTGGTATTCCTTTACAACATCTCTCTGCTTAGAATGCCCCTGTATTATGCAATTAGTCTGGGCCAGGGGGTGGCAAACTTACTGCAAAGGGCCAGACAGTAAATGTTTTTGTTTTGTGGGCCCTGCATTCTCCATTGTTTAACTACTCATCTCTGCAATTGCCATGCAAAAGCAGCCTTAAACAATCAATATCTCAAAGAATGGGCAGGCATATTAGTGTTCCAATATAAATTTACTTACAAAAACAAGGGGTGGTAAAAATTAACACATGAGTCACAGTTTGCTGACCCCTAGTCTAAGCTAGTAAGCAATTAAATATTTACTGCCTTGTGGCATCTCTTTATATTGAAATGCCCTCTCCTGTATTAGTGGATCAGTTGTGAGTAATGGAAGCCCACTCGTGTTAGCTCTATGGTTCTCAAACTGAAATGTGCATAAGAGTCCTCTGGAGGAACTGTTGAAATACAGATTGCTGGGCCCTACCCTCAGTGTTTTTAAGTCAATCTATCTGGTTGGGGCCCACAATTTGTATTTCTAAGAAGTTCTCGGGTGTTGCTGAAGATACTGGTCCAGAGATCACAAATATCTGACAATAAAGGTCATACTCTACTTATTTATGCTCCCAAACAGCTTGAAAAACAGTGAGTTGTAACGAAAAGTGCCTTATTTGTTGGTCTGGTAAGGGAAATTCTTAATTTTCTATTTTTCATCAAAAATATTCAGTGCCTTGATAACCTAACACAATTTTATGCATCCCATAACTCAGTACATTGTTATTGATGAAAATTATGAGTTCCCCCCAAATGCTAAAATTACTTTTGTTGGAGAAAAAAAAAAGCAAAGCATAACCTAAATCCATTTGGAACATCCATTGCAGGAGGCTTGCATTGCTTGCAGATCTGCATCTGCTTTGTACACAAAGAGCTTTTACATCAAGGCCAACTTTTATTGTTTTCTTTCTTTATCGTGAAACCTTTCCTGAATTCATGGGTCTGAGCAAACACAGCTTAGTGAATAAATATAGACCAGCAAGCTCCTTTAATTTTTTGTTGATGTTGTATGACTGCTGAAATTCCTATTAACCTCCCCCCAACACTGATATTACAGACTAATTCTTATCACTTCTCTAAAACAAACAACGAATGGCTTGTGACCAGAAATATTTTACCGAAATAACACAACCAATTAAGAAAAAAAAAAGAACAGTATTGCCATATAAGGATGTAAGCATGAAAATAGTCATATTGTAGGAGGATTAAAGGCTTAATAGAATGGGGAAAAAAAGTATACTCAATACCAGTCCGTTGTCTGTTTTTGAGTCTGAGAAGTGACACAAGGATAGAAGAGTGAGCAATTGCTAAGTTGGTTTTAATTGCACATGGCCTAAGTGGACTTTTACAAAACAAAACTGGAGCACACAGCTGGAAAGTGGTTTATCAATGACTTTGGGTCTCTTGGTCATTTTCCAATTTGATTTCCAGACCTAGGAGTGATTTTTTTCACCCAGAGATAGAGCTACCCTCTTTGAAAAGCCCTCGCTCTCCCAGTTAAAATCTTTTTTTTTTCTGGAATTCTACTATTAAAGATTAGTCTCTTTAATTCCTTAAGGGCTTTTCCATTTACCAGAGTCCCCTTTTGAACTATAAATTGCCCCTGATAGCCTTAAGTTGGCTGCCAATTTTGTGCTAAGAGAGTTGGGGCACAGAAGGTATACAAGATCCCAGTTGATTTTGCATTTAACAAGGCTTTTCTCTGGGGCACCCAAGCTACTCTGCTAGGTCTTAGATATGTACCCCCTTGCCAGCCCTCCTCCCGGTGCCGGTGGTGAAAGGAGGTCTTTTCTGAGGATGTACCTTGGCGTAATTTCCCCAATTGGTTTTCACTGGTGATAGATGCGGCTTGAGTCTTCTGTGGTTTGTATGGTGTGAAGATGAAGACTCTAACTTCTTAGGCAACTGTGGCTTAAGGTTCTACCATTGAAGCCAAGGAAATAATTAAGAGTGGCATCTCTGTAAATGTGATTAGCAATTTACTAAGCAATAACTGGCTTTTTAAAAGGCCATTTTGAAGGTGATCAGAAGCTATGCATTCAGTCCTTTCCTAAACCTCTCCAGCTCATGTCAAGTGAATGGCAATTTACACAAAAGTAGTTTATAAGCCTTAAGAATCTTATGAACCTTTCTTCTCTGATCTCACTCCCTGTATTTCCCTCACTCTGCTTTGATCTGTTGCCTTTCTAAACCTTTTTCTGTATCTCTTCTTTCCTTCTGGAGGCTGCTTTGATCATATCTCTTTTCTCGCTTTCTTTTCTAGCTGTTCTAGCTTCTCCTCCTTCTCTGTCTCTTCGTCTCCTCTATTTGCTTACTCTACCTTCGCCTTAAATAATGTAATATGAAGCAAATATATTTAGAGATAGTTAATAGATATTAATAAAGTTAATACTCTTTTGTTTCTTTTTCTTAACTTTGTTTCAGATTCTGCATATTTGAGTTCTAGAATTTTTGTTCAGTTCTTTTTCATAGTTTGTGTTTCTATGTTAAGATTCTCTATCTTTCTATTTATTGCAAGCATATTTTTACTTTTCCTCGCTGAGCATAACTGTAATACTTACTTTAAACCTTTATTTGCTAATTTCAACATCTGGGCTGTCTTGGGGTTAGTCTTCATTAATTTTCTTTTCTCTTGAGTACAGGTCACATTTTCCTGGTTCTTCATATGTCAAGTAATTTTGTATTGTATCCTGGACATTGGAAATGTTGTGAATTCCAGATTCTGTTATATTCTTCCAAAGAGTGTTTCTTGTTATAAGCAGGCAATTGGATTGGTTGGAGTCAAACGGAAAACTCTGTCTCTTCAGTGGTAGCTCAAATCTCAGCGCAATTATTTTGTCCTTAGCTGGGATACTTTGAGTCTTCCCTGTGTCTGTGTCATTCAGGGATTAGCCAGAGATTTGGGTAGAGTATGCATTCAGAATCTGGGGTTCCCCTTCTCTGACTTTCTCCTTTGTGGGATTTTTTCTTCATTTTCTAATGACTGTGGTTGCCCTAGACTCTTCATGCTGCAAAGGCTGAATTTCCTGTAGGAGTTTTAAGAGTCCCTTGCAGCGTTGATTGCAGTCTAACATCAGACTAAAAGCTATAAAAAATGGAAGCTAATTGTGTACCTTTCCCTGCTCCTCAAGGTTGACTCCCATGCAGGATCTGCTTATTTTGGCTCCTTCTCCAGAGCCTTCAGGCAGTTGCATATTGTATTTTGCCGAGTTTGTAGCTGGTATCTATATGAGAATTAGCCCAGTAAGAGTTTACTCAGCCATACTGGAATCAGAACTTCCTTTTCTTAATTTTTTAAATCATGTGAGTTCAACCTTTCCTATGTCTTTCTCTAAATGAATGCTGATTTACATCACAGGTCAAAGCCTTTGATTGATTTTTGTACATGGGGGTCAATGACCTTCAATCGAGAGACAGTTCTGCAGCCCAGTTCTAGGGAAGGATGTCACATCAAGCTTCATTTCCATTTATTCAACAAAATTTACTGTGCTTCTGTCATGAGAAAAGCATTGGCTTGCCTTTTTTTGGTTGTCTGGGAGGCATCCTTGAACTTTGCAGGAGAGGGGCAAAATGGATTATCAAAAAGATGATATGCCTAAGAGGAAAAAATATTTTACCTTTAAGAATCACTGATTCTGTACCAGATAATCTTTCTACAAATGCTGCCTTGTTTAACTCGCACAACAACTCTGCCAGGTGGATATTATGTCCACGTTTTATAGACGAGAAAAGTGAAACTCTAAGATTGCACAACTGGTAATTTTCATAGGCTTTTTAATAAAATGAGTTAATGCTAAAAAAAATTAGGTTGCTCATCTTACCGTTTCTGAAAAACGATATTAATAATGATAATAAAAATAACAATAGCGGAGTGCCACTTTCCTCTTTGCAAAAAGGGATTGTGACAAAGTACAGCCCCTGACTTTTGACTGACAAAGTTCTATAAATGCTAAGTATAGTTTTCTATTAAGATTGAAACCTATGAGAAAAAAGCCGTGGGCTGACCCATCTTCAAAGTGTCCATTTAAGATTATTTTCTGTCAGCCAGGTGGCTAATGGGCTGTGTTAGACAATGGATAGATATTGTATTCTGTCTGAAACCATAGAATTGGAGAAAAAAAGAGCAATTCCACATTTATTTGGCTTGTCTACTGCCCGGGAGCCCAAGCTGCAGAGAACATTTATTTCATTGTAACAAATGGACGGCACCTCCCTGTTTTAGACTGGAAGAAAACCTCTGCTCTGGCCTCAGTGTGAGCAGGGGCATTGGTGATGGAATTTCCAGCGTGAGTCATTGTCCCCACACTGAGCAAAAACAGGGAAAGC
Source organism: Tamandua tetradactyla (assembly GCF_023851605.1). NCBI lineage: Eukaryota > Metazoa > Chordata > Mammalia > Pilosa > Myrmecophagidae > Tamandua > Tamandua tetradactyla. Next base: position 133,452,620 of record NC_135353.1, on the reverse strand, counting down.
ATTCTGGGGCAATTCTAAGGGAAAATGTTCAGTTAATGGTGGGTTTATCTAATGCTGGATTAAAAAAATATATTGACTGCTTCATGTTTTATAGAGGGGACTTGCAGACAGCAGAAAGTAAGCTCCCCGTTGAATTGAATAATGATGGTTAAGAGATGAGAATACAAGAAAGGATGTTGAAAGCACAGTTGGAAGGAGGAAGTAATAAGCTAGACTTAAACAACAGACAGCAGCCTCGGCCTGGGCAGTCAGAGATACTGAGAGAGAGCCTTGGTTTTAAACCCCTCAACCCACTCTGTCATGGAAACACTGTGAGCTACAGGATTTTGTTTCTCCTCCGGGTTCTACAACTAATATTGTAGTCATTTGATCTTGGGGAAGTCATTTCACCTCTCTGTACCTCAGTTTCCTCACTTATAAAAAGGTGGTTGTATTAGCTTCTCTTTTAGATCCCTTCTAGCTTTAACTTTGAAACATCCAAGAATCTCTCTCTACTTTCTTACCCAGGTCTTTCTCCCTCTACCCAAGGGTCAAGCATTCTACATGCAGGAAAGCAAAACGAAACCTAAGCAGATGTGTTACCCAAAACATTTGAATCGAAGGGAAGCAAATCAAAATAAAAGCAGAGCAAATACATCTTTTTCACCAGAACTAGAAAATAGGTGGCAGGTGATAAATGAATAGACTTTGGACTACTCTCTGAATGTAAACTTTCCTGCACTTTAATGTGAAACTAACAGTTCACTTTAAATATCTACAATGAGTTCTGACAGAGAAGAGCAGGCAGCTCAAATAATGAAGGTCAGCAGCTAATGCCCAAATCCCACTGCTTTGGAATGTGCTCAAAGACACAGCTTCAGATGCATGAAGAGGAACAAACATATTTGTCCCACCCACGACCCTGTCAGTAGCAGACTGGGCCAGTGGTGGATATGGCTGGAATCCAAAGGTCAAATAGACCCAGAGGGAAGGACACACAATTTGGGGAGGTCCCAGTGTGACCTTGATGGAATAAGCATTTCAGGCTTAAAAGCCTAAAGTGTTGAGATCCTGAATTGCTTTTGAACCATTATAGATTTGAATGTTTTGGGAGGTAAGGAAACTAGACGTAAGTAGAGAAGAGGTAAGTTTGTTTGTTTCATTGTTGCCTGAAGAGTGGTATTTCTCCGAACACTTCTAGAAGCTAAATATCTTTCTCTCTGTCTCTGTCTCTCTCATTTACTAAAGAACAGATGAATTCTCTCTCCAACCATAAATAGAGAATGAATAAAAAGCTACTCATTGAAAGAAACCCAACATATATGAAAGAATAAGGAGAAGGAAGAGAAGAGGAACTGAAAGGAGGAGAAGGGCAAAGTGAGTTAACCCAATGATAGAGTGTCTATGGGTTTGCCAAGGGGGCAGCAAACCCAAGAAACAACATTAACAATCAGATCCTGAGTTATTGGCAGAAGCATCCCCCTACAACCTGCATGTCTTATTTTTGGTTCTCCCAAAGGAAGATCCTGAGATAAGGACCAAGGTGCAGGTAGTGTATTTGAGGGTGATCCCAGGTAGTTCAAGTGAGGGAGTGGGAATGCTAAATTTTTAGGAAAAAGAGGCCAAAAAAAAAAAAAAGAAAGAAAGACAATGTTAATAAGTGGGTTATCCTTGTGAGCAACTAAAGCTCAAATCTTTGGGAACCCTCTTAGGAACTGCATAGAGGACCTGTACTAATTTCCCAGAGCTGCTGTTCTGGTTTGCTAGCTGTCCGAATGCAGTATACCAGAAATGGAATGGCTTTTTAAAAGGGGAATTTAATAAGTTTCTAGTTTACAGTTCTAAGGCTGAGAAAATGTCCCAATTAAAACAAGTCTAAAGAAATGTTCAATCAGAGGCATCCAGGGAAAGATACCTTGGTTCAAGAAGGCCGATGAAGTTCAGGGTCTCTCTCTCAAGTGAGAAGGCACATGGTGAACACAGTCAGGGCTTCTCTCTCAGCTGGAAGGGCACATGGCGAACACGGCGTCATCTGCTAGCTTTCTCTCTGGCTTCTGGTTTCATGAAGCTCCCCAGGATGCATTTTCATTTTTCATCTCCAAATGTCGCTGGCTGGTGGACTCTCTGCTTCATGGTGCTGAAGCATTCTCTGCTCTCTCTGAATCTCTCATTCTCCAAAATGTTTCCTCTTTTATAGGACTTCAGAAACTAATCAAGACCCACTCAAATGGGTGGAGACATGTCATCCCCTAATCCAGTTTAACAACCATTCTTAACTAAATCACATCAACCAGGGAGATGATCTCATTACAGTTTCAAACATACAGTATTGAATAGAGATTATTCTACCTTTACGAAATGGGATTTATATTAAAACATGGCTTTCTTCGGGGGCACATATCCTTTCAAACCAGCACAGCTGCCATAATAAATTACCATGAATTCAGTAGCTTAAAACAGTAGAAATTTTTCTCTCACAGTTCTGGAGGCCAGAAGTCTGAAATCAAGGTCTCAGTTGGGTTGGTTCTTTCTGGGGACTCTGAGGGACATTCAGTACCATGCCTCTCTCTTGCTTCTGGTGGCTGCCAACACACCTGGGCATTCCTTGGTTTGTATCTACATCACTCTAATCTCTACCTCTGCCTTCACATGGTCTTCTCTTCTGTGTCTGGGTCTCCTCCCCTTTTCTTCTCTTCTATGGACACTTGTCATTGGATTTAGGGCCCAACTTTATCCAGGATGATCTTATCTCAAGATCCTTCATTTAATTTGATCTTCAAAGACCCTCTTTCCAAATAATTATGTTCACAGGATCCAGGTGAGCATATCTCTTGGGGTACCACTGTTCAGCTACTACAGTACCCTCCAGAATTGTCCCACTGAGGAAGTCAGAGTATGTACCAGTGACCCTGATTTTCCATTGCTTAAAGTCGGCCCCCATGGGGACATCAAATCCTTAGCACTTCTGGGTTGCCCTTGCTTAGGGCTGAGCCTGCTTCTTTGATGCTAGTAAAATTCCTGAGAGAGAGAAGCAGAGAGATGCAGGTGCTTGAAGTAGGAAGCAGTCCAAGTGCATGTGAAAGGGAACCAACAACTCCAACTGCAAGGGGTCTTAGAGGTGAGGCAGGGAGATGTGAGTTGGAGCATCAGTAGCAACTGCTACAAGATATAACAAAATAAAGATACCACACAAGGGGACTGCTGGGTGAATTTGGGGGGAATGGATGAGGACAATGTGAGACCAGGAAAATGAGGCTGGGGCAAGGCTGGTGACAGCAGAAATAGATTAAGACGCCAGCACAGTAACCTGAGTTGTGCAAACTCAAGGATAGAGTTTCATGAATCATTCTGCATCACTAGGCCCACAGGTGGTGGACATGTACTTGAAGAAATGACCAGCTCCCTGGAGAAGCCTTCCAAAAGACTCAGGCAGTATCCATGGGGCACAACAGACTTGTTCTACTTTAAGATCATTTCAGGTAGGTCATGGAAGGAATTTCAGAAGTTGGCTAAATCCTCAGGGGCAGAGACAGACTCTAACCTTAAGGGAGGACAGGGAACAGCAAGAGGCAGACAAGGTATTAGGGTCCCAAACAGATGACCTTGAGTTTAGATTGGGACTTTAGTCTGGGTGAAGAAAGAGAAAGCAAGAAACAACGAACCAAAAATAAGAGTGAAGGCCTGGGCATGGTAGCAATTCTGCTGGTTGATTCAAGGTCCCGGAAGTAAAAGGATGAGTGAGAACAATGACCCAGAGATTTTACAGGGCCTAGAGCTAAGCTGCATGTCAGATCCAATCAAGATCAAAGGTGGCTTGGGGAAGGGATAGCTGAGTTCCTAGAGTGACAGAATTGTAAGCCTCACTGGTTTGAAGGGCAAAGGCCCCTGAGACATTTTTTGCCTGTATCAGGGCCTTCTCAGGCCTGGACTGACTTTTGTCTGCTTGAGGATCCCACAGTCAGGAGAAGCTGAGGGAGGAGGAGGGTGGTACTTGAGGTGGCCCTGGGCCAGCATTGTCCACGCTAAATTGGTTTGTTTAATTTAACTGCATATTTATTCCACTTTAAATTTTCTCCATATTGTGCATAGGAGGCATTCTTCAATAATTCCATTTTGCATTCAGTTCCAATTCGAGGATCCTAAAAATGCACTGTTTGTATCAGAAAGATCTGGTTTGTTAATTAAGGCAATGCTAGCTGCTTTGAGAAGCAAAGCCCAACATGTGAAATGTGAGAGATTATTTCTAACTCACTTAAAATCCGAAACAGGTATCCTTGATTGTTGGCAAGTTTCCTTCAAAGGGGATTCAGAGACCTGGGCTCCTCCTATCTTGTGGCTCTACCATTTCTGACATATGACTTCCAAGGTTGTACATCTACATCAAGGTAGGACTAGAGGGAAAAGCTTAGAGAATCCATGGAAGAGAACTTTGTAGGCCAGACCTGGAAGTGACACACATGGATCTCTCATGGCCCATTGCCTAGACTCATTCATATGGCCCCACCTATCTGCCAGACAGCCTGGGAAATGTAGTAGTGTGCTCAGCTAGCCAGTTTCCATCCCTCTTGAATAATGACCATCAAGCCACCACGCAAGTGCCCAGGGAGGGAGAACTGCAAACCTGATTGTACTTAGCAGTGGGCAGGACTTGGAAGAGATGGCTCATCTCTGTTCCCCATGGTTTCAGCAAAACTCACTCATGAAGCTGCATCCTCTGGTGTGTGTGTGGGGGGGGGGGGCGGGGAGGACAGGGCTGGAAAAGACAAAATAGCCTCATTCACATGTGTGGAGCCTTGGTTCTGGTATTGGCTCAGGTACTTTGGTCCTCCTCCATGTGATCTCTCCACGTAGTCATCCTCTCTCATTGGGTGACCTTGACTTCTTTAGACGGTGAATCAAAGGATCCAGAGAGCACTGGAACTGGCACAGTGTTCCTTTCATTGCATGCTTTTTGGTCAATGCAAATAACAATACCAGTCCAGCTTCAAAGGGAGGGGAAATGAATGCCAACTCTTGATGGGAGAAATGGCATGCATGTACATGATAGGAGGAATTATTGGTAACCATATTTGCAAGCAATCTACTACAATGTCTAAAGAGGGACAGTTATATGAGCAGCAGGCAACAAGAGGGAATCCAGTCTGCAGGCAGTGAGTCTCAGGAAGTATAGCTATGGACAACAAGCAGAAGTCTTCACATTTGGAAGAAAACATTGCAGGGAGGGCTGGCAGCAAGTGATGGTGGCACAGCCACAGGGACTGGCATTATAGATACCACTTCATTCCCTGGATGGCCTGGTTGGGGAGGGGTCAGGTCAGAGGCCCCAAGTTTGAGTGATTTCGCCCCATACCCATGGCCCGCCATACCTCCCAAGAGAACTCCAATCACTCTCTTAAAATTGCTTATTTATTTGGGGGGGGGGGGTTACTCTCTACATTTTTAGCTCCCTGAAGGTTGAGATGGTGCCTTATTCACGGATGTGCCCCTAGCACATACCATACTGCTTCCATACAGTAAGTGTGTAGTGAATGCTTGTTGAACACTCTGCATGGGCAAGAACTATAGAGCCCAACATGTTCTTGGGGGGATTATCCTGCCATTGGTCTTGTTGAGACCCAAAGTAGACCTCCAGAAAGGAACATGGAGCTCTGTAGACTCCTGCAGTTCTTGTCATTTGCCCTTCTGTGGCACACCTACATATATCTGAAAAAGGAGGCCACAATTACATCCAGCATCCATCCCCTCCTCCCAAGAGGCCATAAAGACTTATTCCATCATATCTTACACCTCCATTTGTCTTGGTCATCACTGGCTGTCCTGTTCTGTCCCTTCAGGTTTCACTGCCCCAGGATCTCTCTCCCCAATGACTCTGAACCTCCCACTCCTCCCTAACCACTTGGACCCTTCTGCTCTGCCCTCTGGAGCATATGATCTTCAGTTGCACAAGAGCTTATATTCTCAAGCTCCTTTCTAAACTGTCACTGGGAAAAAATTAAAGACCAAAGGTTGAGCTCTTGGTGGAGAAATTTTCTGGTCAAATGGTTAACTGGATCTGGTACAGAGGCCAAGCTCTGAGAGGTGAGGTATAGAGAAGGAGAAATTGGGAGGTCTTTTAAAACCAAAAGACTGAGTCTGTTTCTACCCAATTAGAAAAACCAAATCTCTGATTATTGTTGATTGGTCGGTGCTAGCTGGGCTTGTTAGACAGGCAAGCCCTGGGAGTGGGTGGCCTGCTCCACATGTGGGGTGCCCTCCTGGGTATATCATGCTGTCCCTGCTGCAGATGCAGCATCTTGGTTTGCCAGAGCTGTTATGACAAATACCACACAATGGGTTGGCTTAGCAACAGGAATTTATTTGTTCACAGTTTGGAAAGCTAGCAGTACAAATCTAAGGTCTCAGCAAGGCCATGCTTTTTATGCTTTTTCCCCAAAACCTGTAGCTCACTGGCATTGGCTTGCCACAATCTGTGGAATCCCTTAGTTTGCATCTCTGCCTCCCAACACATAGTGATATCTCTCTCTCTCTCCTTGTGTTTTCCCACTGCACTGCCACACCCAAACCACATGAATACCTAGCTCTAGAGGAGAGATAAAAAACCTCCTTGCTCTTCTGTACTATTTCCAGATCATTTTGTCCCCCACTCCTCCCTAAAGCACTCAGGTCCTTAAAAGCAATTCTCATAGACTACATTCCCTATTTCCTCTCTCTGTTCAGGTCCTCTGAGAAGCAAACACCAAGACAAGATTAGACGTGTAAGATTTATTGGGAAAACCGCCCATGAGCAAAAAGTGGGGAGGGAGCTGGAGGCGTCAGAGAGAGGCATCAGAGCACAATGCAGTTCTAAGTCTGTAGAAGAGAGAGGAAACGACAGCTGGAAGGTTGGGTAGGAAAAATCTTAGACTGTAGCCCAGTTCAAAGAAAGTTTTGGCAGAGCTGATAGGAGCAGCCAGTGGTAGGCGTGGCTTCAATGCCATGATAGATTTCAGAGCCCAGCGGTTGGGATCCCCATGCAATTACACGCCCGGCAGTTGGAGGTGTGAGGGGGCATTCTCACGGCTGCCACACTCTCCTTGATGCACACACTCTGTTTGTTGTAATTGTCTTCCATTTTCAGATCAGACCCCCACCCTTTCCCAGCTTTTCCTAAAGGCTTTATTACCAGAATCGCTGTAATTCTCTCAACCACTGCACCTTTCTAGTTTGGCAATTGCAAGACACCCATAGAGAGTCCTTCCAGCATCCTGACCCCTCATTTTCATATTCACCCATTGTCAAGATCTCGTTAACAGGAGCAGCTCCCTTCTCAGACCCTAGTTTCAAGTTTCCCACTTTCTGACCACCATCTCCTATTATCCCAGCTCACTACCTTGAGTGTCTTGATTCCAGTCAGTCTTGGATGCTGCAAGACCCCACAGTCCTTTCACGAGCCAACTTTTTGTGGCACTGTATATGCCCCTCTTTTCCTTTTCCATCTGAGTTCGCATTCCATTCCCACAACCACACCTTGCACATAGTGTCAACTCCTCGTAGATTCTCTCAACCCCATTGTTTTGTTTCCCTTTGCTAAGCAAGCCCAGCTTTGTTTAATTCCAACCCACCACCTCTTCCATCCCAGCTCCTAAACAGCTTGCTGAGTGGTCTCACTTGAAATTTATGACGGCAAGACCTCAAGTGGGCTCTAAGTGCAGCCAAGCAAGCTTATCCCATTTCCCTGGTCAATTCACCCTCCCCTCTCTCTGAGATGACTATTTCATACTTTTTCATCATTCCTCAAACCCCCAACAATACCTCCCCAGTTCCTCCTTCTCAGTTGATGACCTTGTTTCTTGTTTCCCTAAAAGAGAAGCAATCAGAAGAGATCTTTCCCACTTCCTACCATCTTGTCTGCCTACATGCCTGCATCTGTACCCACAAACCCTACCTTTCTTCCTGATAAAAGGTATAACCTCTATGTTCTTCCATCCACAGCCATCCCTTCCAAATATGAGCTGGATTCCATCCATTGTTGCATTTTCAAGGTTTGACTCCTGCATTATCTTCTTTCTCTGCTGCTTTATCCAATTTTCTCCCTATTGGGTCATTTCCATCAGCATAAAAAAGTTATTTTTTTAAAATTTTTAAATACCACCCTGATGCATATACCTCTCTAGCTACCACCCATTTCTCCCCTCCCTTTCATACAAAAGCTGCCTATACCTGCTGTCTCCACTTCCTCTCCTCCCATGTCTTCTGAACCTCCTCCAGTCTGGTGTCAGGAAATAAGAACCATTTCTCCAGCCCCATTGTTTGGCCTGCAGTAAGCATTTCATAGTGTCAGCATACTTTCCCACCTCTGTTATTCTGAGGAGATCATCCCAATCCCAGGATGTCCTTTCTGGGCAGTGACTCTCACTTCCCCCACCTCCCATGCTCTAGTGTCCACAGTTATTTTAGAACTGAACTGACCCAGGCTCTTTGTCCTCAGGCACTCTTCTTAGGGCACCTAGGGTATATGCTGATGTATTGGCTTGATTGAACACCGCTTAGGCCACTGGAAGAAACCATTCTAGGTCCTCATTTTATTCTGATAATGGTGTTTGAAGCCCCACCCTCCACTCCAGCAATGCAGGAAACTGTCCTCTTAGAGCTTCTCTCTTCTGAATTGTCACGTTTCTTTTCAGTCCCATGATTGGGCACTACCCCATGCTCAAAGCCCTGGAGCATGCTTCTACATGGGTTACCTTCATTTCTCTCTTAAGAAACATGAGGGTTCTCCTTTGGGGATTGCCTTCCCAGCTGTGGCAACTGGAGAGACATGTACATTGGCAATTACAAATCAATTGATTTAATAAATATTTATTAATCAAATGCTCTGCTTGGTACATGTTTATAACTGTGAACAAAACAGGTCAATTCTTGTCCATATGGGTCTTACAGCCTAGTGTCTGTCTGTGTGTGTGTATCTATCTATATCTATCTATCTATATTTCTATTTATCTATCATGTATATATTTTACCTATCATCTTTCTATCTATGGAAGCCAATATTATACTTTTCTCAAAAAGCAGCAGCACAAACTAAGTGAAGTAAAGACATGTCATATCATCAAATCCCTTCCCCTCGGACCCCAAACCAGCCTTCACTTTTGTGTATCTATTATGACCACTCGGTAGAAATAGCCCCTTCCTTGATGGGCACAAATGGTTCATGATTACCAGTTCTATACATTCTTGCATGTGAGGTTCAAATGGCCATCTTGTGAGATATAGAACCATTATTATTAGCTTCCACATCAGCATTAAGAAATTTCTGGCTCAGAGATGTTGAGTGACTTTCCTGAGGTCGGTCATCTAGTTAGTGGTTAAGCTGGAACTTGAAGTTCAGACTTCTGCCATCAGATTGGATTGTGTGTCCATCAGGCCGTAAAGACTCTTACCAGGGACCCAGTAAAAAGTAACATAAGTATCACAGATTTATTTTTCTGGCTGTATTAATTGCACAGAGGACAGAGGTACTTTTTGATGTGTGATGACTGCAGGGAGTAGGAGAGTTCATATATGCCTGTTTTTTGTTATTGTTTTGTTCAACTCCAGTGCAAAATAGTGGCTAAGTAAAGATGTCCTCACCCCAGTTATATGCGTCCCAAAAAGTAGAAGGTAAATGGTATTGTTATTTAGTCCTTTATTAAGTTGTCATCCACACTACTTTATTTTCAATTTATAATCATGCATATTGTTTTGTTAATCAAGAGTGAGAAACTCTTGCTCAATCTTATTCTAAGCATTGCACAGATAATACAGTTCATATGTCGTTTTTTAATCATACTAGCTTTAGCTATGGAATTCTGAGGTACTTATGTGTGATGAATATGTAGCTCCTACCTATAGCCAGTTTTCCGACAGGTAGGCATCTTTGTTCTTCAGCATCTCCCAACACTTGATAGAGAAACAGTAAATGGAAATATGTAACCCCTAGGGGGAGCCCAAGACTTCCTCTCCTCCTCTATCCCCCAGCGAGGAAGAGGACTGGTAGAGATGCATCTAGAGGAAGAACATTACTGGGCCCAGTGTGAAGAGGTGGTCTTTGTGCCTGGCCTGAGGTTAGAGGGCTTTGCTTGTGCCTAATGGCAGTCTCTTTGACCTTCCCTTGGGAGGCAACCTTTTGAGAATTATTTTCCCATGTGGCTGATGTCATAGGAAGGCTCTTTCCTGGACCCAAGGGATCCCACAGGAACTGGATGAGGCAGAGGAAAGGAGGCCACCTGGGCATGCTTTAGCCAGAGCCTTGGGCCAAGGGAGCAACGGAATACTTGTCACGTGGTCCTTGCTATGACCTAGCCCTGTTCTCCAAATCCAGGGGTTCCACACAGAGGGTACACGGGGTTTGGGGTCAAAGCCATGCAGCATTAAGCAGAAGTACCTTTCCAGGAGATCTCTCCACTGAGCTCTTTGGGGAGCCTAGTAAAGCTGTCTGCAGCCACAGTGAGCTAATGTTTGCATACTTGGGTATCAGGAGGCCTGACTTGCTCCTTCATTAGCAATACAGTATCACCAACCAGCCGGGCAACCCAATTTATGATGCAGAAAACGTGTCTTGAAAAATATATATGCAATATAAATATAAATACAATACTGTGTGTTTATGCAAATGAGTTATAAAAATTATATATGGAGGAAAGTTTCAAGTAATGCATTTCCGAACAAAACAGAACTATATAAATGTTCAACAAAATGAATGCATGCGGCGTGGAATCAAAGTCAAGAGCCCTGACCTGGGGCTCAAGGGGCTGTGGCTCATGATCTTTCACTGAATTAGGCTCTGGTTGTTCAGCAGTATTTCAGGGCTGGGTAGAAGCTTATTTAGCTGAGGGGGGGTGGAGGAGAGGAAGGGCCTTCTGGGGGAAAAGAAACAGAAATGCTTTAGCTTTCCAGGGCCCCTGCCTTAGTTTGAATCCTCACTCCTACCCAGGCCAAACAGACTCTGAGACAAGGATTTGGGTGGAAGTCACTTATTTGCAGGACAATCTTAAGAAACACAAGTGAGGGAAGGGAAGGGGGAAGTGAATAGGAAAGAGAAGAAAGTGAATGAATGCATGTTCTTGAGTGGATTGCGACTCTGGGCAAATGGGGCTCCATCTCATGGGAGGCCATCTGAGACAAAACAGAATCTCATCTCAGAATCACCCACTGGAGGATAGGGAGACTGAGGCACTTATGCACAAACTCCAATCCCCCACTGGTCCAGGGTTTCCCTTTAGGTAGTTAACTTCTCCATCCTTCTGGATGGCTCCTCTCATTCTGGAGAGTGACATCAGAAGGGAAAGGCTAACGCTGGAGGTGGGGAGCTGTCAGCATGCCAAAAATTGGCCCAGACTTTAGTTGACTCAAATATGCTGAGGGAACTTGGGGCTGGGTGTCAACACCCTCCTCATTTCAAAATTGAGAATAGTCTCGATGACCTCCATAATTCTATTATGTTCAATAATTCTATGATGCTTGGAACTGCCTATACGTTAGGTTGTCTATTTTTAGTCATGGTGAGTTGCCCATCTCTAGAAGTAACTAAGCAGGTGACTTGATTACCGCTTGGAAGGACTATTTTGTAGCATGACATATATGATTGGAAGAAGGAACTTCTTAGCCTGAGATGAGGATTCTGGTGCAAGGCATTTTATTAAGGAAAAGTCTTCCCAGGGAAGTAAAGGAAGTCAAGCAAGCATTCCATGTAAGGTAAAGTCCTAGCCCTAGCCTGTGCCCACAGCGGAGCTCTGGAATATAAATTACACCTCAGAATCTGTCGAGGCTCCAGGCAAGGGAGCTGGGTTTTCATACACCTTCACCCACCAGTCATTGGCTAAGGGCCACCCCAGGAGGATAGAAACTTCCAGGCAGACTCAAGTATGTGCAGAGTGGCTCCAGTTGCCTGAGGACAGTCTTCTGCAGAGAGCAGGTAGAGGCAGTTAGAAGCAAAAGCATGAAGCCGGAGGGGCAGGCACTAAACAGTAAAAGAGATCCAAACGGAAGCTGCTGATATGCGCTACCTTTATGAAGAGGATGGCAGTCAGACTTGTGTGGGTGCTTTGTCTACTCCGGTACAGGTTTATGAGGCCTCGGGGATGAGACCTTTAGCCTCAGGGCTCCAAAAGTCCTGTGATGCTGCAGACAGCTAAAATGCAAGAGACTTAGCACTTCAGAGCTTGGACTTGCAGAATCCCAGGATGTTGAAGAGACCATCACAGAGACTTTCTTACAGAACGGAAATTAGAGTTTATAAGGTACGGAAAAATAACCCCCAAACCCTCATGCAAACCAGGTGGGATCATTTCAATCTGAACTGGCTTTGGGACTGGAGACAGTGAAAAAATTTCTGAAAGAAAGGGATAAATCTAGCAATGCAGGGATGCAACACAATGCCATCATAAAAAATCCACTTTTGTCCATGCCACAGCCCTGAACCTCCCTTGCACTAGATCAGAGACCCTGATAAATCTGGGCTGCTAGAAGTGCCAACCAGCTCATATGTTTTCAGTGAGCAATGACAGGGAGCCAAATTGCTTTATTCCGATTAGGGAAGGGCCTCTGACTGTAAAATATACTGTGTGAAAAAAAATATTGAGTTTTAGTTCGCTGACACATCAATTTAAGAGAGTTATGACTCTCACATGGAGGCCAAACAGGTATCTCCCCACATGTATGCGCAATAAAAATTAATTGTGGCCTTTTATACAGGGCACTGTTCTCACTTGTGGGATCAGAGGGTGACCTGAGTGTCACCTCTAGAGTTAAGCTGCAATGCTGGAGGTGTTGGTTCTTTTCTGGGACGCCACAGAGAGAAATGAGCACCAAAAGCCATGAACAAGCCTCTTGTGTAACTTTCCAGATCTTGAAAAATATATGCAGCCACTTTATGTTCATTTTTTTTCCCAAGGTATATACATGTTTTATGGGCATTAACGTGTGTGCATCAGTCAGGGAGGGTTCAGACAGGAAAACAGAAACGTTGCCAGGTCTTTCAGATTTATATGGGGAATTGGTTACATAGGAAATGAAAGAATGAAAAAGGCAAGCAGAGGATAATGAAGCAATCCAGAGATTAGCAACAGCAGAAGGCTGCCGCCAGCTTGAAGGGTGGAGGGACACAGGGAAGAAGTGATTTTATGGAAATACCCTGTCTTCTCCCTTTCTCTTGCCCTCCAAGTCTTCTATCAGTGCCTCTCATTGGCCAAACTGAGCTGGAAGCCAGAGGGCAAGGCTGCCTGGGAAATGTAGTTCTCGCGATACAAGGTTCAGTGGGGGAAGGTTGGGGAATGGATCTCAGAGCAAATGGCAGGTGACAGGCATGGTATGTATGGAAATTCTCTTTTGTTGGTTTGTATTCCAATTGTCTAGAATTTGACAAGTTCAGAAGACTCTGCTGATGGTGTGATCTGGAGGGAGAGAAGTTGGCTTGGTGTGTTCAATTCCTGATTAACAGTGGCATCTTCAGATTGAGAATCCTTTGTATCTGATTGGGACTGCACAGTGACAAACCACTTCTGACAGGGCCTCTGACTGGCATATAGACATACTGCACACCATGAGGATAATATTTTAGGAGTACTTCCTAGTAGACAGACCTCCCATCCTAGTGAAGCCACTCCTTTGGCTACATCTTCTTTGTCACTGATGCCTAGATATTAGGCTTATGGCTACACCTAGAACAAACAAGTTCATCTCTTATTCTGAGAGTGGGTGGCAGAGTGGCAAGAAGGAAATCAGGAAGAGCTGGGCAAGCAGTGAGGTGCCAGGACCTGGCTTCCCACTAAGCACAGGGAGAGTGAAGATCCCAAATAGATTATAAAGGGGAAGCCCAAACAGAAGACTTTTGCTCTACTTCCAGTTGGGCCTCAGCAAGGATCCACCTCATTGGGAGCCCTGCTCCATCATGGAGGGGTTACAACAGAAGATAGTGGGAGCGTGACATAGGTAGGCAGAGAGATGGGCTTGGAGCCAGCCTTAGCTCCTGGGAGATATAGGAGGGATTCAAATGCTCCCTATTACACCAATGGGGGCACCATGGATAGCCAGGTTGGGGAACTGTGGAGCAAATGTTGGGTTTCCCTGAAGAGCAAGGTGACTCCACAACAGAGGCCCAGGAAAGAGGAAAGAGAGGGATACAACACAAGCCAGAGGCAGATTAAGAGTGTGGCCGAGCCAACCTTTGACATAGCAACACCACTTTTAGAACTATAGCTCAAGGAAATATTTAAGAATGCATTCAAAGAATGAAGTACCAAAATGTGCAGATGCTGTTTTTTCAAAAAACAGAAAATATTTGAATGTGGCACATGCACACACTAGAACACTAGGCAGTCATTGGAAAGGAGGCAGTAAATGCGTATTTATCAACATGAAAGGGCAAATGATAAAAACAGTATTGCAGTCTGATCTTAGGTTTGCAAGAGACACACCCACATAGAAGTTGAAAAAGATTCCTGAAGGAACTATGCCAAAATATGAACAGTTGTATGTTATTATCTCTGGTGATGGATTAAGAGGTGACTTTTATTTTTTAAAAAAAAAGGGGTTGTGGCTGAAGACTGAAGCCCCAAGGAGAAGTAAGTCAAGGCCAAGAGAGCTAGGATGGGCATCCCCACATCCTGGCTGGGGAGGTGGGAGACCAGACTGTGAGTTTACCCACCATGGACTTCAGCAGTAAGTATCAACACAAGATACCAAATGGCCCCTCATGGGCCAACGATTCTGGGACACAGAAGTCTTTCCCAGGAAGCACCTTGGCTTCTAGGAAGTTAGGGCTCTTGATTGGAGAGTACTAGAGCAAAATCAGTGAAATAAAAAAACATCTGACTCCACCTAAAAGGTGAACACCATGCAGTCTCAACCTGGATTCTAATCCTTGGATCCTGGTGAGCAGTGGAAATCTGGTGTGTGGCACAAACATGCATTTGGGCATCAGACAGATTTAGTTCAGCATCTGGCTCTACCGGGGACTGGTTGTGGTATCCTGGACAAGTTTCTTAACTTCTCCCCACCTGTGGCTTCAACTATGAAATGCAGAAAATAATTCCTATCTGCCTGGGCTCTGGAAAGTACAGCTAATGTATGCAGAGCTCAGTATAGCGCTGGACACAGAGTGGGTTCACAATAATGGGTAGTAATTATTATCAGTAATAGTAATAGCAAATATATTCTGTGTGGTAAAGACTAGTTGGTTGTTCACAGTTTGTCTCACTTTTCCTCCAGTGTGGCATGGCCAAGGGACTGAGAGTAAAGAACACAGCCTGTGGACCTGGCTCATAGAAACTTCCACATACTCCTCCACACTCTCTTTCTTCTCTTGTGAGTTGGCTGCTTATAGAGGGTAAAGTGGAAGGTTCTTGGGCCCTTGGAGAAGGCAGAGCCACAAGATGGAAGGAATCTGGGTCCCTGAGTCACTGCACATACGAGGGCTGCCAGATCAGGCACAGTCATATTTGCTGAGAAATAAATTTTGATTTTGTTAAGGCACTGACATTTGGGGGTTGCTCATTGTGGCATTTTAATTGACTAAGAGAACCTAACCCTTCACTCAGCTGCCCCTCCCTTATAGAATTATTATGAGAATAAATACAAAAATACCCATCAAAGTGTTTCAAAAACCTACAAGCACGATAAAGATGCATTGCTAAAGATGAGATCAAATTCTCCCACCCTACCAGACTCATTTTCTCTCCTCTTTCTAACTGTAGCACTATTCTGATTTCTGTGCGCCCTTGGATTTACTTCCTTGCCCTAGATTCATCCTCAGGAGGAGAGAGAGGGTGTGTAGGATGGGAGAGAGAGGTACCAGCTCCCTTCAGGGCAGCCTAGCAGGTATCTGAACATTTACTTATTGGCGTTACCTTGACCAATGCCACTGGAGATGTCTGCCAGTGGGGGAATTTCTGGGGATCCAGGCCTGGTCAAGGACAGAGGTAGTTCTTGGGACTCTAATCTCCAACAAGGAGCAGTAACTCACTTCACACAGCCCATACTGCCCTGTCATCTTGACAAGGGATAGTATATGTGATAGCCAGCTCACAACTGAAGTAGTCCATGGCCTGAGCCATGCCTAAGGGCCCTTAGAAGGATCCTCAAATATTCTCTTTCTAAAACCATCTCCTTTGGCCTATGTTCTTGAGGTCTGCCCTATTAATATAAAAAAAACTCCCTTGAAGGGCTGGAGGAAAGAAAGAGGTAAGCCATCAAACTGGTGTTAGACATTGACCTTGTGCAATGAACATGTGGCTCAGATCTCTCCCCTGTGTGACAAGTAGCTGAGACCAACAAGTTGAGAAGGTATAAGGGAATGAAATTCATTTTGGGCCAGAAGTCATTGATCTTAAAGGCAAGGTTTGGTGGGACACTCCAGTAAGGACTCAAGAAAGAGAGGGAGTAAGCATGCAGTTTCTAAGGAAGGAAACAGGCAGAAAGGAAACTAGTGGGAGGGAACAAAGCTGAAATAAGCCTGCTTCCCCTAGGAGCAGCCCTAACTGCATCAACCCAAATGCACTTTTAGTGAAAAAAATTAAAAGAACAAATGCCTAGTGCTTTCTATGTGTCAGGCAGTATTCTAAGTGCTTTATGTCCTCAACACCATCTTTCAAGAGTAGGTGCTCTTGTTATCCCTTTAGAAGGTGTAGTTGAACAACCCCACTTGCCCAAGGTCACATGGGTAATCAATGACAGAGCTTGGATTTCAATCAAGAAAGTCTTGCTCTGGAGGATTTTTCCTTAACCTCTAAATTATATAAATATATATATAATTTAGGTTAATAAAATTGACTCCAACAAATGCTTTAAGGGTAACTTGTTGGAAACACTGGGGAAATTGGCAAAGTGGATGAGAGACACCATCTTTACTCTGCTTCAAGGAATTTATACAACAATGAAGACCAACCAGGTACCCACAGTGAGGGGCTTTGGGACAGCAATGCTGGGTGGACAAGGAAGGCAGGGAGCATAAAATTGTTCCCAGTAGGGAGGGATGTGAGCATCTGGCTCAGGTTAGGGACAGGACTCCAGTCTTAGATGAGGCAAAAACAAAGATGATCGAAGGCCTGGTGGGGATAAGGGTGAGAAATTGTGGGGTACAACAAGTTATATGAGTAAAGCTATAATTCAGTGGATGAGTTAGGAATTTCTTTTTGTCTTTATTTAATATAAAAGCTTTGACTTTATTTCTCAGGTAACAAGTTTGAAAGTCAGCAGCTGCTAGCATCCTTGATGGCAGGATTGGGACCTCTGCTATCCTCATGATTGCAAAGTGGCAGCTGCAGACACAGACATGAGATCTAAATTCAAGGCAAAGAGAAAGTGGAAGGAGGGCCATGAATGCTTTGTCTTTTCCTCTTACCAGGAAAAATAACTTTCCCATAGAACAACTCTCCCACACTCCCACCCTGCTAGTCTTCCCTTGTCTTATTGACCAGAATGAACTGGGTCATATGATATCCATAGCTTCCCAAGAGGCTTGGAAAATGCAGAACAACATCCTTATAATTGGCTTGGACAAATCCTGATCCAATGCCTGAGGTGGTATGTCATATTTCATTTTATCAGGATACTCACATGGAACCACTATGAATAATCCTAAATTCAATCACTGAAATCCTCATGCTTGAATGATTGTTTAGATAGGTACAAAATTCTTAATTGACAATTATTTTCCCTTTGCTTTTTAGCCATCATTGTTTCTTCTTGCCTCTACAGATGCTGCTGCCATTCAATTGTCATCACTTGTAAATAACCTTCCTTTTCTCTGGGGCTTTTTTGAGATTTCCTCTTTTCTTTCCTGTTCGCTATGATGCATTCAATTGTGGGTTAATTTTCACTTATCCTTGGGACTCATTGTGCTTCTTGTATCTGAGGATTCATGACTTACATTAATTATTCAAATTTCTTACCATTATTGTTTCCAGTTTAACTACACCCCACAGCCTCTATTCTCTACTTCAAGAGCCTTTATTAGATACATTTTCAACCTTCCCATTATACCACCTATGTTTGCTGACCCCTCTTTTATGTTTCCCATCACTTTATCTCACTACACATTGTAGGTAATTTCTTTAGCTCTATCTTGAAGTCTACAAATTCTTTCTTTGGCTTTGTCTCTTATTCTGCTTAACTCATCCATTTAATTTTTTAAATTTCTGTAAATCTTTTTTTTTTTTCATTTCCAGGAATTCTGTTTGGTTCTTTTTCAAATATGCCTATTTTTTTTAACATAATGTCACATTTTTTCATTATGACTTATGCTTCTTTTATTTATTTTAATTATGTTAAATTCATTTACTTTACAGCCTCACTCAGTCATTGTTACCTCAGGTTCTCAGGGTGCTTAAACTTTCAGTTGTTTGCTTTTCCACTGACACACCCTCATGGTGAAGCATGTCTTTACATGATTTGGCATATTTTTTATTGTGAAGTCATCTTGAGCAGGCTTTTGTAGGGGGTTGGATGGGAGTCTTTCTCAACCTGGACTGTGGCAGCATTGCTACAAAAGCGTTTCGTCTTTGCTTTCTAGGGCCAGCTTTTATGTAATTTTATAGCTTGAGTAATTCTTATATCATACATGTATTGTAAATTCAGACTCCACAGGACTTTGAATTCTCATAGAGGACTTTTTACTGTCTAGAGCACTAAGAAAAGAAAGAAGGATACTTTCCACTATCCTGGGCTGGAAAGTTATACACTGCATTTTTTATCCTCATGTGGTATTGGCTTTATGCAAAGGTCTCAGTTTCACCTCTCCCACTTCATGAGGACCCATGACCATATTTTATGACTCTGCATCCATTTTAAAACTCTGACCCTAGCTCCTAGAATCTATATCCCTCCTGATGGACTCCCTGGATGTTGCAGCATGAATTCATGATGTATTATGTCAGCACAACATTTTTACTTGAACCTGGCATCTGGGGCATTTTGTTTACTTCCTTTCCAGTCTGTACTAATTTTTGTAATATGTTATTACTATATTCCTCCAGATTTTCTAGATGTTAATGCTATTGGCTAGAAATTTTTATTGTCTGCTTAATTTATTCTCTCCACGTGTAGGCTATAGGCACTTTGAGGGCATCTTCTATGTCAGATTCAACTCCATATTTCCCAAATCTAACAAATTTCCCGACACATAATGAGTATTTTTTAAAATATTTTTGAAAGTTTGAATGAATAAACTCAATTAATTGTGACATTGG
This sequence comes from Tamandua tetradactyla, assembly GCF_023851605.1. Classification (NCBI taxonomy): domain Eukaryota; kingdom Metazoa; phylum Chordata; class Mammalia; order Pilosa; family Myrmecophagidae; genus Tamandua; species Tamandua tetradactyla. Next base: position 133,433,439 of record NC_135353.1, on the reverse strand, counting down.
TTTCCTAGGCATAGATTTACAATTAGTATTTCCTTAGGTGTAAATTTTTCATTAATCTCCTTTGACCTATTGTATCATGTAATTTGATGTTGACTTTACAAGTTTGCATCCATTCTTTCCATAATTAAAAGAAAACATTTTCCACATATTTATTATGCACATTTTCCATTCCACTGCCTTCCTCTTTAATATGTTTTCTTACTGTTTATATTGTATACCACAATATAAAAATTAATTCTATTTAGCCAAACTAAATAATAAGAAAAGACTTCTTTCTGCATGGAAACCTACTCATGCTAGCTACAACAAGAAGGCGGTTTACAACAAACTTACAATATCCAAAGAGCAGGAAATGAAGAACAGCAAGTCTGCTGTAAATGGGAGCTAGGAATGGAAATTCAGGAATTGAAGGTCACTTCTGTGCCTCTGGGGCTACACGGTCCCTTTCAAACCAGGCTGCCTCTTCAAGCCTCCTCCAGACTCTCTCTCTCTCTCCGACAGACTCCCTCCACTTACTTCCTTGGTATATAGCCCCTCAGAGCCAACCACGCCCCGAGTCTACATACTCTTTCAGTTTCCTTGTCTGTTACAGATGAGAACCAGCCTGTTGCTTTGCTTCACATTTCCTGGAGAGGGGATCTGATTGGCTCAGTACAGTTTATGAAGCCCCACCCCACTACCAGCTGCCTTGAGTCAGATGCCCACCCTTGGTCTAGTTGGCTCTGAGCCAGTGCGTAGGTGGGGTTCCCTAGCCTGTTGCCTACTCAACAGGGTACAGATGCAGAGAAGACTGCCTAGTGGCCTGTCCAGGACATTCATGCTGACTGAAACAAGTGGGGACATGCACATAGGAACTGGAGGGGATCAACACACATTTGCAGAATAAATGAGTAGTTAAATGATGAAGGTGCTTAAGGGGAAAACCAGAAATGATGGAGGCGATTCAGCAGGAATCCCTAAAGGAGGATCATAGCCTTGTTCCCAGCAGCTTTGGGGATGTATGACTTCCTCTGGATTAAGACATCAGCCTAACCTCATCCACTTCTGGGACCTTACACATTTACCCCAAAACTTCCAACCACCTGTTCTTGTAAAAGCTGAACTGAGACATAAGCCAGAGACTCAGAGACTATTTAGCATAGGATGGTACCCTAGAGACAATTATGAGGCTTATTTCATTTTGCTTCATGTTTTTGTTATCCGTGTAAATGTCGGTCTCCTTCAATAAAATTTAGAGTTTCTTGAATACCCAGAAATGGGTTTCATCTGACATCTCTGTCTCTATAGTACCAAACATCTTGCCATGCACACAGATTTGAATCCTGTTCTAATACTTTATCAGTTGTGCGACTTTGGGCAACCGACTTAACCATTCTGCAGCTCAGTTTCCTCATCGATACTGAAGGGATAATAATAGTACATATCTAATAAGGTTGTCATCAGATTAAATAACTGGTACACGACAAATAATTTAGAACAGTTCCTCGCACATAGTAAGCTCTCAAGAAATGTCAACCATTATTAATAGGTGTTATTTTCCGGCTGACTTGGAATTTTAAAAGTTCCCAAGACATCTATTGACTGAATTCTGTGCTGGCTTTGTTGTTTTTCTACCACATCTGGGACAGCAAGAACTGCACAGCTTCAGCATCTGGAAGTCATAAATGGTGTCCAGTCCGAATCAAATCCCAGACCAAGTGGTTGTCACTGAGTCTGTGTCCCAGCACCCTGCCTTAGAGCCCAAGCTCCTCCTTATCGAACTGTGAACCTTCATGGTGTCCAGAAGCTGTGCAGTCCTCTGCTGAACAGGTATACAACACACACACATGTGAACACACAGAGCCTGGCTGCCCGTCCTGCTGCCTGCCCTTGCTATTGTCACTCCTGCCGAGTGTCCGTTCCCCAGAGTCTCTTTTGCCCTGTTCCCTGCCACCCCCATTAATAATCTTCCAGCTCTTGGTTCGCCTCTCCTTCTGCCTTCTCAGGTGACAAATGACTCCCCTGATGAAACTTCCATGTGCATAGGAAAGAAGGACAAGACTTTTCCCTTCCCCCACTCAAGTTCGATGTGCGCATGTTTTTTACATGAACTATTGGAAGATATCCTGCCTTTATCTTACTGAAAGGAGTGAACCCAGGGAGGTGCATCTGTCTTAGCTGGGGTCTTCTGTAAAGAAAGCCTGAGACTAGAACTTGGGTGCAGGGCATTCATTTGAGGGATGATCCCAAGAATCAGGAGAGAGATACCAGAGAAAGGAAGAAAGGAAAGTGGAGGGGGGAGCCAACAAAAGTGTGTGCTGTTAAGCTTGCTGTCACAGGCAACAAGGTTTAACTCTGCAGGAGCATCACAAGGACAGAGTCCCCAGAGTACATCAGACACAGCTCCGTCTTACTTGGAGCTCTGAAGCCTGACTTAACCATGGCAGCACTAATGCCAAGTTGTGCAAGTTTGACTGGAACATGGTTGAAGCTGTACAGCCAGACTCCCAGATTCTAGGGGTGGCTATGCTTTTTCTGTCCATTTTCATCCAAACTAGATCATGGCCTGGCTGGAGGAACAGCAGAGAAGGCCCTGAAGGCTCCATCCTAACTTGACCATCATTTCCTTTTCTCAGAGGAACAGAGAGACTTCAGGCCAGCCCACCATGATGCAAATAACAGCCCCCTGATCTCTGGGTGCGATGGAAGGTCCTATTTTATCAGTATGAGAGACCTCAAGCTGGGTGACTGGAAACTGACATGCCTTCTATTTATTTATGAAATTTGTAACTGTGGAAATTAGCCTTAGAAGTTGTAGACCCATTACTATTAGCTTTATCATCCTCCTAAGACATACCCCGAGGCATTCCTCCAGATTGAATCCTATTGTGCTTTGCAATAAACCCATAATTGATAATGCCACGGAGCTTTAATATGGATGGAGAAATGAAATCTAGAAAGTAAATACATTCAGAATTTTGCTAGCAGGCTGAATTTTAAACTGATTTTCTGAACCTACCAGGATTATTCCTCCTCAATAATGATTTAATTTGAGTGAGCCACCCTGAGAGCTCTTGGGAGGGGGCCGGGGGAGGGGGAGCGCGGAGAGGACAAGTGTTGCCTGCTTTCTCATGGGGGCCCCTTAAAGAACTTTATCCTGCATTTTGCACCTGTAAGTTTGTGAAGATAAAATTAAACTCTGAAATTATACATGATAGACCAGTAAATAACACAGGCGCCCCAGCCCCGGCTGCTGCTCCAGTGTCCTGATGCAATCACCTGTCACTAACGCTGGCAGCAGACGGGCGCTGATTCACTTCACTTCCATAAGGTGAGCAATTATGCAGCAGGCAGGGACAGGTCAGAGGAAAGGGGTGGAGGGGGGCTGTCTTCATAACTCCTGGCCCAGAAAGAGCCACTCGGCTGCAGGTGTTGGAAGAGCCTCCACAGGTGGTCCCTCAGGCTGCCTTTTAGGAAAACAGAGCCCTGGTGGATCCCAGAAGGAAGTTTATTTCAATTGCCTTCTAACAGACTTGCAGGGATGCAGGAGAGGAGAGGCCAGATTGCTACCTTCTCTAGGTCACAGTCCATCAAAGAAGGGATGGGGACTCAAGTGACTCGCAAGATGGGATCATGTAGTAAACGGGAATTCCAGAACCAGACTGCCTGGGTTCAAATCCCACCTTTCCCATTTAGTAGTTAGGTGCCCCTGGGACAATGGTTTAAGCTCTCTAGACCTCACTCCGTTTCTTGATTTGTAAAAGCGGGGTGGTACAGGTTCAGTGAACCAGGAAGCAGGCCTGCTGTGGAGGTGAGCTTGCAATAGGTTTATTAAGGAGTGCTCTCCGGATCAACACTCCTAGAAGGGAAAGGAAAGAAGCAGGAACAGGCCTAAGGAAAATTGGGCATTAATAGACTCTCAACAAAGGCACCAGCTGATACCTCACAGGGAGCTCTGGAATCGGGGTGTCCCCTCAGAGTTGTCCTAAATTGGGGCGACGAGGTGGAATCTTTACATTCCTGCACTGACTGGTTGGTGGATGTGGAGGTGTGGCCTTGGGCCATGAAACCCTCTTTCCCTATGAAGAATCCTAAAAGAGGCTGAAAGCCAAGGCCAAGTACAGGCTGCCCTCCAGGCAGGGGGTCAGGGGAGGGAAGAAATCCTTTATTCCTAAAGGGTGGCGTCCCGTTTTCCACCGCAGCTTGGTTCGGTGGCTTAACACACACACAGGACTTAGAACAGTGCCTGGAACAGAAGAGATGCTGCGAAAGTGTTAGCTATTTTGACAACGAAGCACTTTGACTTCTCCTCCTTTAAAGGACTCATGCAATTAGCCACAACAGTGTGGCGATTTTATGGGGCATATGCATAAGTGTGAGAGAGGAAGCATCGACTGCTGGGTGGAAGGCTTCTGTTCTGGGCCCAGCTGGCCTGTTTTGATTATTAACGCTCCTTGTGAGGAGAAGCAAGTTCCGTGTGTAGAGGAGGAGGTGGCACTAACTGAGATGACATGCTTCCTGCCTCGACTAGTTCTGGGTAAAACAGTCAACCAGGCAAAGTCACCTACATTCATCCACCTCTGTCCCCATTAGGGGGATGGTGGGGCTTTCTCATCCCCTCACCTCACTTCATCCCTTCTCCTGACCCTGCCAAATGCAGGAAGCCCCGAGCCACGTCCAACTCTCTCACCCTGTCAATTCCCTTAGCCCTTACTATCAAGCACAACTGTCTCGTGTTCCCCTTCCTCAGAGCTATGTTGGGTGATTGGTTTGCTTATGCTGAAAACCAAATTATATTAAGGCATAAATGACTGAGTAAATGACTCAGGGTTTTAATTGCATTTTGAAAGTGAAGAGACTTCCTGGGGTGGTGATTTTATGTGTGTTGGGTGGGGAGGGACTTTAGTTGGTGGAAGGATAGGAAGACGTATTTGGGTGCTGGTGGGGATTTGGACTTCTTGGGTAAGTCACACTTGGTTTTTGTCACCTAGCCCAGGGCTTCTCACGTTTGACTGTGTACACAAATCTCTTTGGGAGGATAGAAAAGCAGATGCTGATTTGGGGGGTCTGGGTGATGCGGGAGATTGGGCATTTCTAATTAGCTGCTAGGTGATGGGAATGCTGCTGGTCCATGGACCACATAGCAAGCATCTAGACGACAGTTTGTCTGTTTCTTAGTTCAGGGTCTCCGCTATGGTTCAGCCCTCTGTGGCTATAAGAGCTCTGCGTGAGAGTCTGAGAGATAGTAATGACCAGCACAGATCCTTGCCCCAAGAGCCCTTAGTGTAGGGGTTATATTGGCAACCCAGGGCTTGAGTTGGCCTTGAGTCCACCTTCAACCATATGACCTCAGGACACATAACTCTTTAGCAAGGTTTTTCATTTTCTTCTCTCTAAGCTCTTTCTTGATAGCAACCCAAACCTCCATTCTCCATCCACCCATTCACTCACCCACCACTCATCATTTACATGTTTACAACCAGTTCATCCACCTACTCACTACCCAGGACCCAGCCACCTATCCACTCTCTATCCATGATTCTATCCACTCACCCACCTACCGTTCAACCATCCTTCCACCCAGTTACTTCACATTCCACATCCATACTGTACTTTCTTACCATCCAACCAACCACGTACCATCAGCCACCACCCATCTATCCCCTCTCCTATCCACCCTCCACCTAGCCATTTACTTACCCACCTACCCATCTCCCATCTACCTACCTATCCTCCCCACTAACTATACAACCACCCACCCATTTTCCCACACACCACTCTCCCAGCATCTATCCATCCATTTATATATCTAGTCAGTTCATTTGTTCAACACCTCTTAAGATATACAGTAGTGATTAGGGGCTGGTCTCTATCCTCTGGAAGCTCAAAATTTAGCTGATGAAATAATAGTATTAGATAAACACTTAACTAAGGAAATAGGGTAGGAGGAGTGAATTATTAATGCTGTCTGATAGAATCAGAGAAGTCTTCCAAGATGAGAGGGCATTTGAACTGTGTCTAAAGGACAAGGAATGGCCTGAACAAAGGGTTGCAAGGGTGAAGGAGAATTCTCAAGTTTTGGAAGTGGTTGTGAGCAATTAGGAGTTAAATAGTGGGAATGAGGAGAAGGCTGGTGAGAGGGGAGGTCAGATAGAATACCTGGGACCAGTTTCGAGAAATACCTGCATCCCATGATATGAAGGTTGAACTTCATTCCAAAAAACCAGAGTCATCAAAGTGCCATGATCATGATTTATGGTCCATAATAATCCCTGGTTACAGTTATTAAGCTGAGACAGAAGGAAGAGAGGGGAAACAGAAAAAAACAGTTAGAAGGCTATTGCAGTATTCTAAATAACAGATGACAGGTATCTGATTGTGGGAGTAGAGAGAAGGTGACAAAATTTGAAAACAATTTAAATGGTTGGGTCACTGGTATTGGTGGAGATGAGTTTTCTACCAGAGGCCACAGAAGTGATGGTGGAATCACTGCTGAAATAGGAAACTAAACAGGAGGAACCAGATGGTGCAGCCAGAACAGCAGAGGAAGAGAGAAGTAATCAGCTGTGTCTTACCTGAGCAATACCCAGGTGGATCTGGAATACTGGAGGCAGGTAGATATTCAGTCCAGAGAGCTCAGAAGAGATGACTCTCAGGTAGCAAGGATAGCTGCAGGCAGTAGGGATGTGTAGAGATGGCAAGAGGACAGAGTAGAATGCTAGATGGCATCAGCCTTGAATGTGGGCAAGAGAGAATGCTTGTCAATGAAGGAGACTGAGAAAGAATAATCAAAGAAAGGGGAAACAAAGGAACTAGAGCCCCAGATGCCAAGTGAGGAGAGAATTTTTTTCAAGACTCTCTTCCTAATTTCATGTGCTACTCTTGTTAATATTTTAACATATCAGATTCACTGAAAAGTTGCAAAACTAGTACAGCATCCCCATATACCCTTCACTCAACTTTGCTGTAATTTTTAACAACTTACGTGACCACAGTATACCTATCGAAGCCAGGAAATTAATTTTGGTATAGTACTAGTAACTAGATTACAGACTTTATTCAAATTCTGCCACTTTTCCCTTTAATGCCCTTTTTTCTATTCCACGAGCCAACCCATGATCACACATTGCATTTTGTTGTTATTCCTTCTTAATATCTTCTAGTCTGTGAAGACAGGATGTTGAGGAGAAAGGTGTTGTTTCAATAGCTGCATTACAATGACTCTATCCCAAAACTTCGTGGCTTAAAACAGCAGCCATCATTTTATTATTTCCCAATATTTTTATCAGGACACAGTTTGTCTCTGCTTCACAACATCCAGGCCCTCATGGGGAAGAACTCAAATTTGATTGTGGGCTAGAATCATCTGGAGGCATCTCACTAACATGTCTGGTGATTTATGCTGTTTAGCCAGGATCTCAGCTGAGCTGTTAACCAGGACACCTACACATACCCTCTCCATTTGGCTGCTTGGTTTCCTCACAGCATGGCAACTGGGTTTTGAGATAGACCGTCTTAAGAAGAGTAGGCAGCAGCTATATCACCTTTTATGACCCAGTCTAGGAAATCATGCAGCCTCACTTCTACCATAGTCACAGACCCACATCGGTTCAAGGAGAGGAAATGGACAGCCCCCTCTTGATGGAAGATGTATCAACGTTATATTATAAGACCAGGGCATGGGATGGGAGAGCTTGATACTAGCCATCTTGGAAAGTACAACCTGCCACAGGGTCTTCATGTTTCACGGGTGTAGTGGGAGAAGTCAGATAGAAGGGGATACGGTGTAAACAGCTGTCACATGTTGCATAGTTTTGTAGGCAATTTTTTATTTTTTTTCATAAAGTTTGCTTTTTAATTACTTTTTTACTAGTCAATTGGTTGATTAAGAGTCAAAGGTATACAAGGCATTTTGGATTTGTATGACAAATTGTGATTTAAAGGCTAATCAAAAGCATGCCATTTTTATGGCTTTCTGCAAGATGTACAGTTCCACTACTTGCTTTGTTTTTTTAATGCAATTTTATTGAGATATATTCACACACCATACAATCCATCCAAATTGTGCAATCAATGGTTCAAAGCATCATCAAATAGTTGTGCATTCATCACCTCGATCATTTTTGGAACATTTGTATTACTCCAGAAATAGAAAGAAAAAAAAACAACTCCAAACTTCCCACACCCCTTACCCCTGCCTCTTATTAACCACTAGTATTGCAGTAAACCCAGTTTTAAGACTTAAAATAGGGGTAGATTGACTAACACAGTGTAATATTATCAGAGATAGATATATAGATCAGTGGATTTGCAGGCAATTTGATACTGGAAGGACACAGCGTGCCCTGAGGAGGAGAAGGAAGAAGTATTTATTTTTAGGATGAGAGATAATGTGAATGCGTGGAGAAGGAGAGATTGAAGAGATTAGAGAAAAGAAATAATGATGGAACAAGTTCCCCCAAGAAAACCAAGAGAGACAGCATCGTGCAGTTGCTAAGACAATGGGACCTGGAGTCAGGCAGCCTGAGTTTAAATCCCAGCTTTGCCAATCACTGCTAGGTGGCCTTGAGCAAGTTACTTCTCTTTGCACCTCCATTTTCTTATCTTTAAAATGAAGGTAATAGCACTGTTGTGAGAATTAGAGAAAATAAAGCATTAGAACAGTGGCTGGATCCAAGTCAATTGCTCACGCCACATGAGCTATAGCTAGCTAAGAAGCAGGACAAAAGAAGTGCTATTCTGTGCAAGGCAAAGGAGAGGGAATACTGTTTTTCACAGACAAATGGAAAAGAGGAATAGGTGAGGTTTGAAGGCAGGGGTGAGATTTTTTGGCTCAACCTGTCTGTTTTGTCTTTGAATTAAGATATTTGGGCACTTAGCAAGACTGAAGGGGCCAGAAGTGAGGTTGCCAGATTCAGGTGGGAAAAAAAAAGTTAGGCACAATCTCTCTAAGGAATGGAAAGTTTTGTGGGGGAGGTGGTGGATGATGGAAGAAACATGATGGGAGAGGGGAAATCTTAGGTCTGAGAAGGGATGACCACCCTTTATCAAGAGTCCCACTTGGGTGGAGAAAGATCAGTCTGTAATCTCCTCCTTGGGCACAGTTGTGAGATTTTCTCCAACAGGGTAACTGGTTCCAGAGGCAGGGAAATGGGGGTTTGGGTGGATCCAGGAGCTATGGTGGAAAGGCCTGGAGGAGGAGACTAAAGATGCTGTTGAGGCATGAAGCAATCCTTCTACAGTAGAGTCCAAGCCAGCCTGAGAATGAAGGAGGGAGTGTGTTTGCTGAGGAGTGGAGAACCCAGAGGCCAGAAAGATTCATAAAGGGAATGAGAGAGCGAGATGATAGGAAACAGCAAGGATTTCTGAGTTCAGAGCTTTCTATCTTGGCCATAGAAAGGATGTCCAGCTGTATTAGTTAGGGTTCTCTAGAGAAACAGGGTCAGCAGGAGATATCTGTAAATATAAGATTTATAAAAGTGCCTCTTCACACAACCGTTGGGATGTGAGAGTCCAAGATGTGTAGGGCAGGCTGCGGGCTGACACCTCCAATGAAGGTCCTCAATGAACTCTCAGGAGTGGCTGGCTGGCTGAAGCAGAAAGAGTGATTGCCTCTTCTGAATCCTCCTTAAAAGCCTTCTAGTGATTAGATTAAGCATCACTCATTGCAGAGGACACTCCCCTTAGCTGATTGCAGATGCAGCCAACGTGGTCATGACTTAAGTCCATGAAATGTCTTCACAGCAAAAGAAAGGCCAGTGCTTGCCCAACCAGACAACCAGGAATCTCCACCTGGCCAAGTTGACACATGAACTTGACAACCACAGCAGCCAACTCAATTTGCCTCAATCCTTGACTACCATCCAGGGTTCTGCCTTCACCTACTTGGTAGCTAGTCATTCTCATGAGGCTCTCCACCCACCCAAAACACTCACTCTCACACTCATGCTCCTATTCACTCAGGGCCTCTGAGCCCAGGGTTACTGGTGTTTCTGGTTATGGTACCCCACAAATCTCTGCTAGCTGCTAATGCTCAGCTGAGGGAGAAAGAAAGGCCCAAGGGTATGAAGGGCAATGAAAGAATCACCCAGAGCCAGGGCACCCAGAAACATTGAGTGCATTGAGTGACATGGCTCCTTGGTGCCCCTGAGATCTGGCATCTCAGTGTATGAAAAGGAGAGAGTTATTTCCATGTGAAATTTCCCACAATCCTGTCACCTGGCACATCCTGCCTGGAGGGGTGGGGATGGTGGTGATAGTGATATAAAAACAACTTGAAAGAAAAATAAGCCAGAAAAAAATGAGGAAGTTCACATTCATTAAGCAAGGGAAACATTTCCCTACCCCTAAAATTAACTCTGACAAATTTTTGTTGGTTGACTGTGAAGAAAGGAGGGCAGGAAATAAAAGACACTATTGTTTGAAGTCAGGGCATACTTCCTAGTTAATGGCATTTGGCAAGTTTCTAAAATTATAGGTTTCTGTCCATTATCTAAGTAATAGTAGCTGCACTAGTAAAACTTAGCATCTATTGGTAACTTGTACCTATATTCTAGGCACAAGGACAAGAATTTTCCCCACATTATTCCTTTTAATCCTACTTACACTTCTATGAGGTAGATGTTATAGTTTTCATTTTACAGAGGCAGGAACTTAAAGCTTAGATGAAGATGAGTAAGGTAGAACAGTAAATGATAAAGCCAGGATTTGAACCTAAGATTGATTGATTGCCCACATCCATGCTTATAATAATTACGCTATTGGGAAATTTTTGAAAAGAAGAAAAACTGCTCCAAAAGCAACATGGTGACATAGTATTTAGGTGTATTTTCATCTTTTAATGTATTTGTATTTATAAATGCATGTGATTATCACATACTGCTCCAAGCAATTTTTTTTCCTCTTTCCAGTTAATATTATACAACAATCCTTTTCCCATGGTGCTATCCAGTCTTCCAAGCCATCATTTTTAATGGATGCATAATGCTTCATCTGGCAAATGTACCGCGATTTATTCTATCAGTCCCTTGTAGCTGCGTGTTTAGATTTTAGTATTTGTGATGCTGCTGCTATAGCATTCCCATGCACATAGTGTTTGTCAGATTTCTGATCATTTCCTTAGACTAGATTCCTCTGGATAAAAGTGGAATTGCTGAATCTAAGTGTATAAACATTTATATGGGTCTTAATTTGTATTTACCAAATGCCTTCCCAACATATTGGCAGTAATTGACATTGTCATCAGCAACAATTTCACCACACCCTCAGCAGCACTAGGTAAATTTTTAGGCAATTTTATCAGGGAAAAAAATGGCACCTCATTATTTTAATTTGCAATTATTTCCTAACTAATGAGGCATAACATTCTTCTAAATGTTTGTGAACTGGTTGTTTCTTCTCTTTGGTAAATTATCTATTCGTGCTCCTTGCCCATTGAAATATTGGCAACTGAGTGTTTTGTTTACTCTTCATTTTCTGAACTCCAATGAGAAAGAAATTTGCTGCAATTATTTTATAAATATTGCATGTACATATATGATATACACAAACACAATTTTAACTATGAATAACTATGAAGTTAAACTGGTTGGTCTTTTTCCTTTCTGGTTTCCTCTATCATTTCAACATCTAGAAGGTTCTCCTCCCCCAAGAGCCTTTCTAAATATACACATCTATTCCCTGCTGATTTGTCTACTATTTTTAAAATATATATCTCTTTAGTCCATCTGTGATCTATTTAATATGTATGAAAAGGGGGTGGTTAATTCTAAAGACGACCACCAGCCCTAGCTTGAATGATGAGATTCATAGATAATCCGACAACAACTAGAAACCAACCAGTCATTTCAAATTATTCCTCTGCTAAATCTTTCCAAAGAACTGATAGATTATGTCATAAAATTGACTGAGGAAAGTTTATTTCCCTTGTCCAGCCTTTGGTTGAAGGGCTGATAAACTGTGAAATGACTCAAAGGAGAGCAGACAAGGGGCCCAGGTAGACCATAAACTGGTCAATAAACCCCCCAACAATTGACAGGTACATATGGAGCTCCAAGCACCAAGTCAAGAACTCACAGAGATGGGAGAAGGGGGCAGAGAATAGTTTTCAGTCTTCACCTTTCTAGACCTTTCTGCAGCATTTGACACTGTTGACCAATTCATGGAACGTTTCTACTCTCTTAACTTCCTTTATGTCATCTCCAGTTCTCTTCTGACCTCTTTCACCCTTCCTCAATCTCCTTTGCTGGCTCTTCTTTCCTGAACCACTCTCTTAATGTTGACTTTTCCTGGAATTCGTCTTCAACCTTCTTTGTTTCTCCCTCAGCTAATTTTCTTTAGATGAACTCATCTTCTCACATGGCTTCAATTACTATCTTGTGCCAATGATTGCAGATCCATGTCTCCTCTGAAACCATCCATCCAGCTGCCCACAGAACATCTCCATTGGGAAAGTCCCCACCTGTGGGTTAAATCCATCAGGCCCAAAATGAACTCATTAGCCCACCCTCCCACCACCACAAAAATAGTCTCTTTTGTTTCTCTCCCTGATTCAATAAACTGCTTCATTTTCCATCTGGTCAACCAAAGTAAAAGCCTCGGCATGAAATGTCCCTGACTTCACAAAGCCCCTATTCCGTCTAGTCAGTCCTTTCCAATCTACCTCCTTCAAACCTCTTAAATCCATACTTTTAAATCCATGCCACTGCCTGGGTTCCTGGACTCATGTGGACTATTGCAGTAGTCTTCAACTAGCTTTTTGGCCCCACCTTCAGGAATCCCTCTTGTGCTTACCCTGTCAAGACCTTAAAGGCCTTTTATGATAAGGCTCCTGTTTACTTCCCTATTCTTATTACTTTTCCCTCCACCTCATATACCTCCACACAGTAACCAGGTGAATTTTGGTTCCCTCAACTATACCATGACTTAACACATACTGTAGTTTGTGCTTGTGATGCTGTCACTTTCCCCATATAGTCCTCATTTCCAAGTCTTTGGTTGTCATAGTGGGTCTCTTTGGCTATACCATGCCTGGACTTCTTGTTCATCTTTTGAGGGTAGAGATGAGAACCAGAGCCTTCAACCAGATTGAAGACAAATTCCAGGCTCTGGTTCCAGGAATGAGAACTACTAGTACGCCCTTAGCTCATTCCCTTGGGGCTCATCCTTGGAAATAGACATATGATATTTCATGAAGTTTACTCAAATGAGGGTGATGGTTGATCTAAATCCAGGTCAGAAAGCTGGATAAAGTCTTCCTTGTCTTTTTAGGGCTTATTTGGGGGCTGCTGACTTGTGAAAAAGCCAAGATGAAAGTACAATTTAATTTCCAGTTTTTATAAAAGAAAACTCATGTGTGTTTCATTCTTCACACTTGGATGCTCTTTAGTATTCTTTGTGAGATTCTTTCTCCAGGGTGGCTCAGCTGAGCTGTGTGGCTCTTGCATAAGCTGCGGGGCCAGACCTGCATTTGCATACATAATCAGAACTGCCTGTCTGCACTAGTCTCCCCAGGAGGCAGCTTGCTTGGGAGTAGGCCCAGGCCACTCTAGTGAGGTGGGTGGCATCTTCCCTGCTCAGAGGGCAACCTGGCTGCTCAAAACAACACAGTTTCTGAACACAGTGCAGTCACCCATGTGGCCAGCAGATTCTGTGTCCTTGATCATTCATTCTTGTGACATTTATTGGATACCTACCATGTGCCAGACACTGTGTGGCGGTTGAGGACCCTGTCTTAGTGTGGGTTCCCCCACCTTAGATCTGAGACAAGATCTAAGATGCAAGGGCATGATTTGGGAGAATGCCTAGGAAGCACAGGTGAGCAAATGCAAAATGTGAAAATGGAGAGGAAGAAAAGCCCGTGGCAGGTGTTCTAATGAGCAGGTTACTGCTGTGGGCAACTGGAGTGCAATCTCCCTGAGGACTGTCTGAGGTACCAAGTAGAACACTCTGGTAATTCCCCCTCCTCTGGAGAATAGGAGGCCTGGGGCATTAATCCACCAAGTGTCATCCTTAGAGGCTTTAGCTCTTTAGCCCTGGGGCTATTAACACCCCTGCACTTCAGGGTGTGCCTACTTGCAGCAGAGTCAGTCATCCCCTGAAGTGCTGGGGAGCCCCTGAGGCACAGAAGCCGAGAACAGCAGGCCTTGAAGTGGGAAGTTGTCTGTATGAATCAAAACTGTCCGCTGCCTTTCGGTGCCGGCGGCGCGACCCTCCCGGCTGCCCGCGCTCGCACCCGGCCCCGCAGCCATGACGGAACAGGCCATCTCCTTCGCCAAGGACTTCCTGGCGGGCGGCATTGCCGCCGCCATCTCCAAGACGGCCGTGGCCCCCATCGAGCGGGTCAAGCTGCTGCTGCAGGTCCAGCACGCCAGCAAGCAGATCGCGGCGGACAAGCAGTACAAGGGCATCGTGGACTGCATCGTCCGCATCCCCAAGGAGCAGGGCATCCTCTCCTTCTGGAGGGGGAACCTGGCCAACGTCATTCGCTACTTCCCCACCCAGGCCCTCAACTTCGCCTTCAAGGATAAGTATAAGCAGGTGTTTCTGGGCGTCGTCGACAAGCACACCCAGTTCTGGAGGTATTTTGCCGGCAACCTGGCCTCCGGCGGGGCCGCCGGAGCCACCTCCCTTTGCTTCGTCTACCCGCTGGATTTCGCGAGAACCCGTTTGGCGGCCGATGTTGGGAAATCGGGGGCAGAAAGAGAATTCAAAGGCCTGGGAGACTGTCTGGTGAAAATCACCAAGTCCGACGGCGTCCGAGGCCTGTACCAGGGTTTCAACGTGTCCGTACAAGGCATCATCATCTACAGGGCCGCCTATTTCGGCGTGTACGATACAGTCAAAGGTATGCTCCCTGACCCCAAGAATACCCACATTGTGGTGAGCTGGATGATTGCCCAGACGGTGACAGCTGTCGCCGGCTTGGTCTCGTACCCCTTCGACACCGTGAGGCGGCGGATGATGATGCAGTCTGGACGCAAAGGAGCTGACATCATGTACAGAGGCACTGTCGACTGCTGGAGGAAGATATTCAAGGATGAAGGTGGCAAAGCGTTCTTCAAGGGTGCTTGGTCGAACGTTCTCAGAGGCATGGGTGGAGCCTTCGTGCTGGTTCTGTACGACGAACTGAAAAAGGTCATCTAAGTGTGTCTGTCTTAACTAGAATCGGGAACCAAGAATCATGTAGAATCCTTCCTTAACCATTATGGACCATTGACCTTCGAGAAATTACTATCGTTTTTACCCAGGCAGATCAGCTCTGTAGAGAGCTAGGGAAGGCTCTAGAAAAGGGGATCATTGTGATTACATTGGACCACTGGCTCTGCTGATTCCATCTTTTGATTACTAGGGGGCGGGGAAGGGGAATCCTGACCATCGTGGGTACCTGGGTGAGGCAGCTCAGCTTACACAGACCTAGAAACCCTCGAGTCCAAAGGCTTGTAGGACCTTCCGTGGTGTTTAAGTATTTATTTAAAACGAAATCATGTCTCCTATTTGTACTTAAGCACTATCTCCTTTTGCACAGCTGGACATTTGCAATTATGTTTTACGTTGGGCATTGTGCTGCAAAATAATAAATGAGCAGGACACTCTTAGAAAAAAAAAAAAACTGTCCGCTGTGGTGGCAGGTAACTCAGGCTGGTAGAAGCGATTCAGATGGAGGCCATAAGGAATGGGGCGTCAACAGGATCTACTACAGATGGAGAAATGAATCACACACAGTGCCTCTGCCCTCAAAGAAGATGCCACCTCACTGGGAAAGACAAACAGCAGATAGTCTAAACAGTAGATGCCAGGATGAGGCTGGGCTCAGAGATACATACAAACTGCCTGGGAGAATGAAATCAGCCTGGGAGGGAAAAGGAGGACAATCACTGATGGCTCCACAGAGGTCACAGGATTTAAGTTAGGCCTGGAAGAATGAAGGTTCCTTGAACACAGAAGGAAGAGCAACGAACTGCAGGGAGTGCAGGCAGCAAGCCCTGACTGCGTAAGTCCTGTTCAGTGAAGCATGGGCTTCTGCCGTGGCGATAGTGTTGGCTGCTTTACAGAGAGCAGGAGATTGGCCAGAATGTGGGCTAGGCCAGATTGTGAGGGAACTTGAATATACCAGATGAAAGTGTTTAGATTTCAGACCCTCTTCCCATCCAGGAGGCAATGGGGGGCCTATCAGTGTTTATATAGACATTTGAGTTGAGCTCCGGGAGCAGCTTGGCAGGTGGGTTGGATGGTGACAGGTGAAATTGGAGCCAAAGGATCATGATCAGGAGGAATATCAGTCAGGCTCTGGGCAGGAAACAGATGACACTCTCAAAAGGAGTGAAAAAATTCCCAGACACCGAGAGCCCCATGGCTATAGAAGAGGGCTACTTGACAGGAGCTGGGGACTTAGGTAGAAGAAAGGAGCCAAGCCCAACCTCAAACCAGCAGTGGGAGAATCAGGGGAACAAATACTCCAATCTCTCTGTCTGTGCATCCACTTAACTCCTGCTAGAGAGTCCCATTGTTTAAATCCAACCAGAAGCCAGCCAGATGGCAGGACTGTCCAGTTGACATATTATGCAGAAGTCAGTATTTCAGGGATCAGAGCAGGGTAGAGAAGCATGGATCTGGGGTTGGGAGACAAGCAGGATATCCAGCCCACTGAGGTTCCTGCAATTGGCCAGGCTGGAGATGACAGCAAGTGAAGTCAGTGTTGAGGCCATGGACTTTGTGGAGCCTGTGACGCTTTACTGGTGAAGGTGGTGATGATTTGGGAAAACCAGGCCAAAATTCCTGCCATTAGAGGATCATTTCTTGGATGCTGGTCTTCTTCTGATGAGTACATCCTTCTGAGAGGTATAAGACTTGGTCTTTAACTTGCCTTTAACTTCAGTGGTAAATGGAGCATTAATGGCGCGTCAGGGCAAAGTCTGAATGAATCTTGAGAAAAATGTCCATGTGGAGAGGGGGTCCCCATACCTCTCCATGGAGCCATGTTGGAAACTTGGTAGCCATAGGACAACAGGGAGAGCAGAGAGGCAGTCTATCTCTGGGAACAAAGAGTTAAGAAATGAGGATGTGGGAAGACACTGGACAAAAGCTTAGCCTGTTCATATGGCAGTTCTATACTTAGCTTTCTGAGGAACTGCCAAATTGACTTCCACAGTGGCTGCATCATTTAACATTTCCACCAACAATGAATGAGTATTCCTATTTCTCTGCATCCTCTCCAATACTTGTTATTTTCCTTTTTTTAATAGCAGCCATTCTAATAGGTATGAAATGGGAAATTAAGACTTAAAATACACAAGATTCCTATTTGGAATGGTGGAAATGGCTTGTAATGGATGGTAGTGATGGTAGCACAACATTGTGAACATAATTAACAGCACTGAAATATATATCTGAAGGTGATGTAAAGGGTAAATTTTAGATTGTATATATGGTAAAAGAAAAAGAGCTTTTTGGGTGGGCCATGATGGCTCAGCAGGTAAGAATGCTTGCCTGCCAAGCCCGAGGACCCGGGTTCGATTCCCGGTGCCTGCCCATGTTAAAATAAATAAATAAATAATAAGAGCTTTTTAAAAAAGTCCATGGAACTATACCACACAGTGAACCCCAAGTTAAACCATGGACTATAGTTGATAGTCCAGTGTACCTATATTTTATACATGATTGTTCTGTGAACCTGCAACTTCTGTAACAACAACAACAAAAAAACCTTAACCTTGGCTGCAAGTGCCAAAGCCTGATCTCAGTCAGGGATGAGGATCCCACAGGAGAAAGTTGGCTTCATAGAAACCCCACGTGTTGTACACACATAGTGCCTGCTACCACACTCATGGAGTTGGTGTGACCCATTCCTCCCTAAATCAATCTTTACAGTATCTTGGGGAGCCCCATATATTGGGAAGTATTAACTCAGTAATTCTCCCTAAAGCCACTGAACTTAGGGCTAACACAAGCCCACAGGCAGAGGAGCCCTTGAGGCCCTCAAGGGAATTCTTTTAAAGTAAGCACACGCAAAATGTGTGTCGAGAGGTCCACAGTTGGATTTCAAATATCTGGAAGCTAGAATAAAGACTATGGTACCATTTATTAAGCACCTGAGTCACACCAATGTCTTGGCTTGGATTCCCCCAAAGAAGACCCTCAGACAAGGATTTGCGTGCAATAATTTCTTTGGGAAGTGATCTAGGAAACATTGTGATGGGGGTGGAGAAGTGAGAGAGGGGAGGGCCGAAAGTCAATAGAGAGGAAGCTAATGAGTATGTTAGTAAAGTGGGCAACTGGGGCTCAGACCCACTGGAGACCTCCCAGAGACTAGGTGGAACCTGCCTCAGAGTGGAAGCCAGGGGGGTTAGCCACCAATTCCCATCCCTCAATGGTGGGGGGTCCCTCCAGGGCCAAAGAACCTCCTCAAACAGAAAGCTATGGGAAGCCATTGGCTGAATGAGAGTTGACTGCAGTTACCCTTCAGGTTTGGCCATAAGGATGTGGGTGAGCCTCCAATAGCTTCTACTGGCTCTGGACATTGAACTTGAACTTTACCACAAATCTGTGAAGTTTAGGTGTTATTATCTTTTCTTTGCAGATGAGGAATCTAAGGCTTGGGTTCCTTACCAGTTCAGAAGTTAGTTAATGGTTCATCCAGGATTAGAACCCAGTTCTATATGATTGTAAAGTCAATATTCTTAACCACAAAACTTTAGTACTCCCCAATTAATATTTGTTTTGTGTTATCTTACTCTAAAAAGAAGTTTGTTTTGTAATTTTCTGGGAGGGTTCACAAACTAATGCTGACACAGAGCCAAGAGATGCAGTAACCCTGGCAGACTGCTCACACCCCAATCACCAGCCATTTGAATATGAGTTTAGTTCTCTTGGGGTTTCTCCATATGGTGCTCAGAGATTTGTTTTTGAAGAGATATGGATGGAAGGGGGAGCTCCCTGCTGGGACCTCCTACTTAAACCTGTCAGGGGAGCATGGCTGGGTATCAAGAGAGAGCCCCAAAATGGTCCCACCCAAGTTTTGTTTGGCACCCATGTGGGTGCCCTCTTTTCCCGGCTTGCCACTGCCTGTCCCATCCCAGCTGTTTGCACAGCCTGGGGTGGTGGGGAGACCCTGTAGAGGGGCCACTTAAATCTCCTGTCACCTACTGCTGCGATGAGATTCTCCCCCGGTTGGCTTGGAGTGACAGTGATAGATTAAATGCACCAATTAAATTAGATCCTATTTTAAAGAGCTTGAGCTGGATTTACTTTTAATTATAGTGCTGTGCTCGCTGATGAGGTATTGTCGAGGACTTAACAATTGGTTGATTGTGCATCCGAGTGTTCAGAGAGCAGTTTCTGGGGAGAGATTGGGGAGGGCTTTCTTCCCAAGGAGCTCCTTGGGATAAGACAGAGAAGGAAGGAAGGCAGGCAAGCAGGAAGGAAGGGAGGGAAAGATGTCTCATCTCCACTGAGAATCCATCTCTCTTCTCCTTGTTTTCTGCTTTATGAGTCTCCTGTTGCTTCGGGATTTCATGAATCCCAAATGGGCCAGAGGCCGTGATGTAGAGCTGAAACAGAGCTCAGCTCTGCTTTGGCTCCACTTAAATTGAAAGTGTTACTTTGACCAAGGTAATTGACCTGTCCTGCCCAAGCCACAGTTTCCTTCAGTGATTCAGTAATTCACTAATTCATCCAACAAGAATTGCTCAAGCCTCAAGAACACATCTGTCATGGTTCTAGGTGCTGGGACTAGAATAATGGACAAAACAGGGGAAAAAATCCCAGTCCTCATGAAGTTCACATTCTCATAGTCAGGGTGATGGAAGTGACAATCAACACACACTCACACAAACATAGTATACAATGGTGGGTAGTAATAAATGCTATGAGGGAAAATAAAGTAGCATTTTCATACTCCTTTTTTTATTTCATACAAATAAAGCATAGTGGGACGGGAGGCTCTATTTTGGACAGTGGTCAGGGAAGGGCTCTCTCAGGGTAGCATTTGAGCAAATTCTTGAAACAAGTGAGAGGCTAAGCTATGTGGAGGGAGAACATTCTAGAGCAAGGGAGGAGTAAATGCAAAGACCTGCCCCTGGTTGGGTGGTGTCCCCACTGCCTACCTAGATACTCTGCCTTGCTATCAGCTGAGCTGTATTATCTGACCACTTGGCTCTGCCTTCAGAGGTTGGTTCTTGGATCTTGTGGTTGACCTTCTAAGTGTTTAGATGCTGGCTGTGCCGACCTATATATGCTTATAGCCCAGCTTGGAGCTCAGTACCCATTCATTGATTAAATGATGGATCCCAGCAGTCCCTTTTGAGGGCACTAATTTCAGGACCCGACGCTTTATTGTAATGAAAAAGAAAAAAGTGCTGAACAAAAGCACATGGGTCCAGTTTGCACATACACACAGTTGTGCTTGAAAAATACCTTGGACCATAAATTCAGACACTTGGGTTTTGGTCCCTGCCTTGCCTGCCACTTATAAATCCAGGAAATATGGACAAATCTCTCACCCTTCTGAGCCTCAGCTTTGCCATCTGTAAAATGTAAAATGAGACTATTGTATGAGATCTCTGCAGCACCCTGTAGCTAAAGGGTGCGGGTGTGGGGGGAGGGAGGCAGAACTTTGATGATCACGGAATCATGGAAAAGTTAGATGTAAAGGGCCTAAGAAAAGGTTACGTCAAGCTCCCACCTTTAGCCTCTGAGCATGGAAGAGTTTTCAGGAATCTTTGCCTTAAGCTTAGAAGTGTCAGCCCATCAGTAGTTAGGGTGGCAGAGAAGTTCTTCCCCTGTATCAGATTGGGTTCCCAAGAAGCAGACCTGAGACAAATGAGAGTGATGTATTTGTGAGTGATGTATTTATGAGGTGATCCCAGGAGACACTGGCAGGGAAGTAAGGCAGGGCATCATTAATGTCAGTTATCAGTGTGGGCAACCAGAGCTTATCCTGGTGGGAAACTCTGAGAGTTACCCCACCTGAGGGCAAGGGAGCTTGGGTATTTACATACCCAGTCCTGTCAATCAATGGTTGAGGGTTGCTCCTGGAAATTGGGGGGATGTTAGTTCCCCTGCACTTCTGGCCCTCATTGTTAGTGCAAATTATACTTTTTTGGGCCAAAGAAAGGCCTGGGGCAAAGGAATGAAGGAGCTAATGGTGACCGGATGTTGAGAGGCATTCACTAAAGTGGTAAGGGTTAGAGGATGTGAGCCAGGGCTCTGATGGAATCTGCTACAGGCTCCAAACTGGTAGCACCTCTCCAAGTCAACCTGGTGAACAGGAGGTGCCAGCTGTGGACTTCAGACCCCACACTAGCCCTCAGCAGTGGGTGGCAGGGCTGCTCCTCGGCCCAAGGTCCCTACCTGTGTGGTCAGACCTCCAGCATTTGGAAAGTAGTTGGGACAGGAATTAGGAATGGAAATCCCAATTGAGAGACACATCCAGTGCCCCATGAAGCTCAGTTTGCCTCAGCAACACCCACCGGGACAAGACTGGCAGAGATGTCTCTGTAGGGTACCCCCTGCGGGAGATGCCAACCTCTGACTGGCAAGATAATGGCTGGCCATGTTACTGTGGCAACCAACGAGCCCACCCAAGGGCTCCTGTAGTGATGGAAGAGACTGGGCAGAGACCAGGTGTCCAGGGAGCACACCTCGACGGCAGGTGGCCAGCACCAAAGACAGCTGGTTTTCCTTGCTCTTGACATTGTAATTGTGACCCATATTACACACACACTTACACACAGAGGCACATGCCACAGAACTGGTTGGGGCCCCAGGAAAACACCTGTCACAATGTTGTGCTGACTTGCCATGTAAACAGGAACAAGTGGGTGTCTCTGCTTTCCCCGCCATAAAGTGATTCAGATGGCATCGGTTCCTTGGCCTCCACCGTGGGAGGCGACAAGAGCTGACACAATTAGTGTCTGGGAGGCATCTGGAGCATCTTGGAAGAAAAAGGTTGTAAAGAATTCCTCTTATGAAAGGCTCAAGTATCCCCCTCCCCCACCCCACCGCCACCCTTTTCTTTTTAAAATGAAACCTCGTGAGTCTTCAAACAGCATGTAAAGTATTTCAAACCAGCAACTGCTCTGAGACCACAAGCCACCCAGGGCCACTGACAAAGTTCAGGTAAAAATAAAATCAGAAGTAAGATGATGTGTTTCCCCATCCCATCCCACCCCCCACTTGCAGCCTGACTCCAGTTTGGATCTTAAGAGCTTCCTCTCCGGCCAGCTTCCTGCGCTGACCCCCAGGGTCACTTAGCTCTGAGCTGCTGTGTAGATATTGAAAACAGGAAATTAAGGGGCCTGTCAGGGGGGATGGTAAAGCTTGAAACAACTTCAGAGAACAAGCTGATGAAGTCATAGATCTTATCTCCCTGCCTTTTCCATGTCGGGTTTCTTTAAAGATAAGGTAGTGAATCAAAATGTTCTGCCTTTTTTTTTCAAGATGGAAGCAGAGGATTGCTTTAATATCCCCTTCCCTCCCAGTGTTTCCAAAGATAACCAGATGAGAGAAATGCCTCGATCATGCACACGTGCATGTAAAATGTGATTACAGGACAATTTCCTCATCTTGGTCCCTGAGGGCTGAGGGAAGAGGTGGGGAGGAGTGAGGCATGGGATGGAGAGGAGTCAGGTAGCCATTGAGGCCTCGTGTTGTCATGTTGTCGTTGCTGTTGTCGTGTTAAGGAAAGGGCTCCAGCTAGAGGGGATGCTGTGGGCCTTTGGCCAGTTTGTGCTGTAGAACTAAACGAAGGTGAGCATCATGGGGTGAAGAAGAAAGGGGAAGTGTTGTACATTTGGGTCCTGCCTGTGAATGGTAGGACACACTTGGCAGCCATGTCAGCCCTGTGGGGAGATTCTAGAGGCTGGGCTGAGTGAAGCCCTGACAGTAGCTTGAGGCAGCAAGGAGGACGAATGAGAGATGGGGTTGAAGAAGGAAGGCAGGCATCCCAGCTGTGCACTCAGATCAGAGAGGTGAGGTAGAGAGAGGATGGCTGTGAGGGCAGAAGCTGAGGGGAACAGAGAAGGCGGGAGGCAGGAGTGGGACAGCTCAGAGTATGCAAAGGTCTTAGGATAGCGACTTAAGGACACAGGCTTTGGGACCAGCAGATCTGGGTTCAAATCCAGCTTTGCCATAGGGATGTGCCCTAAGCCTCAATTTTCTACCAAATTGGTCAATACCTATACCATAGGGTTGTTACAGGGATTAAGCAAATTAACTGATTCTAGTGTGCTTGCAGCTGCATTTCCAGCAGTATTTATGTAGCGCCAGCAAAATGGTGTTGGGGGAAGGCGAGCGGGCCCGCCAGGTTAAAGGGAAAATGCCGAGGTAGATGCTAAGCTCATTTATGAAACAGCTTCTATGGCCTTTTGGTGAACCTAGAGAACAATTTCCATCTGGCAAAGCAAAACTATGATGAGCAAGAGATTCTGGGCTTTGTGAGTTGTGTGGGGCAGCTCACTGGGAAAGGGGGCCCCTTGATGCTCCTGAGCAGTAGACACCTGGCCTGGGCCCTGCCCCACCCTGTCAAGGGTGATGGATGTGGGTCAGGCCCTCCGGAGGCCAGGCTTCCCTCTTGAGGCAGTTAGGGAAGTGGAACTTGCAGGAAATGAAGTAAGAAAGAAGAATCCACGTGGTGAGGGGGGCTGGGGAGGGATGGCAGGGAAAACCGGAGGGGCTAGGGGGTGGGGTGGGGTATGTACAGTGCACAATCGGCTCAGCTGTACAGAGCAGCCTGGGAGTGGGGATGAGAGAAGGAACAGAAGGAATCAGAGGACAAAAAGGTGACAGACAGGGAAGCAGAGGAGAAAGGGACACAGCAAATGGCTGTTCCAGGTTTGATTTCCTGCTGCAGCCCAAGAGTACCGAAGGGTTCTCCGAAGCTTTCAAAGTTCTCTCTTCAGCTGAAAAGTATAATGCAAATGAAAAAGTACAGGCCCCAGGCCACCTGCTTGTCCCACAAGAAGGAAAAAAAGAAAATGAATTGGTATCCCTGGGGGAGGGACTTCACAAAGTGGCTAACGGCCCCACCACCTCTGCAAGTACTGCGCCCATCTCTGGTCACAGGCCCCACGCTCCACCTCTCCCCACCCCCAGGCTATCAGGCAGTCCAGCAGGCCCTGGGGATGGCTGATTAGGTTTCTGATTAGGGAAGCACCTCCTATAGTCACAGTCACAGATGGGTAATTGGACTTTGAAACCTTCTTCCAGCTGAGTGACTGCTTTCTTTAAGCTTCCAGGTGAGGCATTTTAATGAACTTTTCCCAGGTATCTTTGAGCAGCCTGGCATTCCTTCTCCATTTCTGGGAGCCAAGCTCTCCCAGTTGGGGTGCAGGGGGTGGGAATTGTAAGCCTTTACTCCTGGCTCATGAATTCAGGAAGCTTCCACCACCCGTACCCACTGAGAGCCAGGTTGACCCTTCTGTGTAAGGGGCAGTGGGTTCCCAGGGAAGGAAGCATGCTTTCATGCTGGTGAAATCAACCAGGGGAAAGGCGGCCCAACTCTTCTAAGCAACCTGCCTCCATCCTTTATGTCAGTGGTTGTCAGCCCTTGCTGCTTATTAGAGTCACCAGGGAATTTTTTTTTGTGTGTGTGCCCAGGTCCTGCCAGTGTGGGGCCCAGGTGTGGGTCTTAAAAGCTCCTACAGGTGACTCTAATAACCAAGATTGAGCCATGACTGCTCTGAGAACTTCAGTGACTGGATAGCCACTCACTTTCCCTGTCAGTTTACCTACCAGAAAAACAAGGGAGTTGGACTTCATAATCTACATAGCCTGTTAGTGCTAATATTCTGCAAGCCCGTGGCAGCAGTATATGTATACCCATATACATATTCTCATATGTTCATGAGTAAGTAGGCACTCAACACACACACACTCACACTCACACTCACACCCACGCATTCCTCTCCTATCCTATCCTACAACCCTCATCTTATCCTTCCCAGTGCACAGAAATCCTTGCTCTCAACTACTCCTTCCATCTGACCTTTCCTTACCAAAAGAGCCTGTCAGAAAATTCCAGAAACCTTTTAGAGAAAGGACCAGAAGACAAAGTTCTGGGGAAATAACAAGGTATGCATGCTAAGAGAACTGAAGGGACAGTCATAGATTCTGGCCTGGGAGTACCCTGGAGGTCCTGGACCAGAAGAAACTAGGCACCAGGAAGCGAGGTCAGTTGTCTGAGGCCACTCAGGTAATTAGAGAGCCAAGGCAAGTTCAAGAGCCAAGTATAGACCTCGGCATCAATACCTGGGAGTGGCTTAAAATGCATGTTCTCGGGCTTAAGTCACTCCAGACCTAACAAGTCAGACACTCTGGGTACAAGGCCCAGGAATCTGATTTTAAACTTGCGTCCCTGGTAAGCCTAGAACTATTCTGTGCCCTACCACTTTGAAAACAAGGAAGCAGACCTGGGCTGTTGGAGGCCAAGTAGTCCAAGGGTTCTCCAAATCCACCTTGAGATGGGCTTTCAGGCAGGGACTCTGACATGGAGAGCAAGCTCCATTCCTGGCACTGAGTAGTGAGTAAATGCTGAATGAATGAATGGTGAGTGAGAGCAGAGGGCAGCTAGGAGCACAGCACAGCAAGTGTGTAACCCTGTAACAACTGGTAACTTACCTCAAGAGGAAAGACACAGCCCTCTGACAGGCCTCTGACTCTAGGAGTGGGGAGGGAGGACTGAGATAGGAGTGAGTCATGCACCAATAGATGAGTGGATGAAGGACAGTTTTGTCTAAGCAGGAGTCAAGGTGCTAGGGCCAGCTCATCTGGAGCCATCCTGGAGGAGCCAAGGGAAACTATAAGCCAGAGTTTTCAGAAATTTCACTGAGGGGGGCAGAGCTAGTGACTATTCTTGCTACTATTATTGGGGGGAGAGGGAGAATTTACCCCTTCACATCCCAGCATGATGGGAGAAAAATTGATTATTTGGCAGGCCAGTTTACCCAACTTCCTCAGTTTGAGTTGTGTCTCTTTTAGTGTTCAACATACTTTGATAGCAAACCCCATCTTGGGAACGTCTCTTCTCCAGCACCCACAACTACCCTTCCATCTCTCCCAGCACCCCATTAAAAAGTCCATGCACACACACATCCTTTAATTCACTTGTCCAAGGGATCAGAAAAAACAGGGAAGTCTTTTTTTTGTCCATGGTGCCATTACCATTACTCACCAAATGATCCCTGGGTGCATGAGGACACATATTCCAGAACATTCACAGCAGCATGGTTTGGAACAGCCAACCTGGAAGCAGTCCAATGCCCATCAACAGGGGAGTGTATAGATCAATCAGGGTATAGCCATAAGATGGAATACTATATAGCACAGAAAGTGAACGTCTACCTGAAACAAAATGGATGAATCTTGCAAATATAGTGTTGAACAAAAGAAGCCAGATACAAGAGTCCAGACTATATGAGTCCATTTGCATTTATGCTTCAAATGCAGGCAAAAATATAGTGTTGGGATTTAGGCTAGATAGAGTGGAAGAAAAGGATACGACTGGAAGAGGACCTGAAGGAGACTTCCAGAGTGCTGGCAATGCTCTCTCTCCTGACCTGAGTGGCAGTTACATGGTAATTGCTTTATGGTAATACATCAGACTGGGCCTTCACATACTGTGCATTTATCTGCACATGTATTTTGCTTCACAAGTTTAGAGCCCATAGTGCCATCACCAGGAAAATGGAAAATGGCAGTCTTGCCCAATCTAAGACTTATTTTGCTGCCCCATGCTGTAGTGACATATGCACATGACCCCAAGGGTTGCACATGGCTGTGATGGTGTCAGACGATAGTAGGCTTGGGCTTTCAGAGGCAGTTTTTTTATGGCATCTCTTTCACTAGATGCCCTTAGAC
This sequence comes from Tamandua tetradactyla, assembly GCF_023851605.1. Lineage (NCBI taxonomy): Eukaryota > Metazoa > Chordata > Mammalia > Pilosa > Myrmecophagidae > Tamandua > Tamandua tetradactyla. The sequence goes on along the minus strand of NC_135353.1, from coordinate 133,406,607 downwards.
AATTTTCCAAGGGCAGACGTACAGGTTTGGAAGGCTGGGTCAGGAAAGGTATGGAATCCAATTCACAGTGCAGCCTTTCCTCATGGTGTACAAACCCCTCCTGAACATTGGTACCCCTTGTCCATTGGGCAGCATCTAAAACCATCCTGAACCCCCAAAGGGAAGGGGTCAAGGTTTCAATCCTCCTTTTCCCACAAGATCTCTTGCTCCCTGTGTAAACTTGCCTGATTCTTTCCCAGAGAACATCAAGTTCCTCTTCTCTGAGCTTTTAAGCAAGCCTTTTGTCGAGCCTTTTTCACGTCAGTGGAGGCCTACTTGCCTTACAGTCACAAAACTGAGAGGTTCAGCTTTCATGATCGTGAATGACAAAGGTCTGCTCCTAGGGATTTAGGTCTCCTCTGCTAGACATGAAACAGCTGATAATTCTTAATGATTTACCTCTCTGCCTCCCTAGCTCCCAACCATGTACCTTCCCATCTCTTCATAGTGCCCCACCCTAACAAAGTTGGTTGAATGAGTGGACAAAATCCACAAATGCCTCCATATCCTGGCTGGCCAGGATTTCTAGGGATGTGGCTGGAGTGGAAAGCCACCTTTTTTGTTGAAGAACCTGAACAGAAGAGGAAAGGTGAGGACAAGGAAAGGGTGGGGGTGGGGAGACAGAGGGAGAAGGGAGGGGAAGGAAAAGGGAAGGTGAGAGAGAGAGTTGGGGGAGAGGAGAGGAGGAGAAAAAAGAGAGATGGGGGAGAGGTGGGAAAAAGGGCAAGGGTAAAGGATGGGCAGAAGGAGAGGAAAGGGAAGAGAGAAATAAGGGAAGGAAAGAGGAGGAGGAAAAGGAGAAGAAGAAAAGGGGAAAGAGAAAGAGGCTGCTGTTAAGAGAAGGAAAGGTCACAGCTAAGCAGAGAGCACCCAGTTTGTGAGCTTCTCTGGTGGTTAGCCTTGAGCCAAAATTTCCAACTGAATCACCAAGAATGCAAGGCACTTGGAGCAAGCTAAATTCCATTATCCAGGGAAGCATGTCTGCATGGCCATGTAAGTATGTCTGCATGGCCATGTAAGTCTAAAGTTTTGGTCATCCAAATGAAAGGTACTGCAATCCATTTGGAAATCCATTGGAAAGGTGAAGCATTTCCAAAGTTAGGAGGACTTCAAATTTAGCCTGAAATTCATGTGCATCAATTCACAAAACCACACTCCCCTTTGTATGCACACTTCCACCTGTGCTCACTCGCTCTCTCTCTCTCTCTCTCTCTCTCTCTCTCTCTCTCTCTCTCTCTCGCCATATGTGGATAGGGCCTTGATGCCCTCCAGGCCTCAGTTTCCCTTCTCCATGTTTCCATCCTTCACCATACCACTATCCTCCCTTTGTGATCTTGGGTTCTCAAGCATTTCCTAGATGCTTAGGTGGGAAGTTTATTCCCATTCTCCTGAGATGCACCTCGTTACTCACCTCCTACCAATAGCCTCCTTTCAGCCAGAAATCAGTTAGAAAATAAGTTTAAAGTAAAGCTATCACTAGCTTAACACAATGGATGCTTGTTTTTTATTCAAGTAAAGTTTAGTCAATGGGAAGAAACTTGCACCCTGCTTTACAATGGGAAGAAACTTGCACTATGTCATTGATGGACATAGACCAGTGGAAGCTCTGCCATCTCCAATGCTTGAAACCTGTCTTCCATCAGCACCCTGGGCAGCAACATCCAACCACCAGATAAGAGAAGGGGGGAGAACCAATTAAAGGGCCATGTCGGAAGTATTGACGGGCCATGCCTGGAAGTAATATACATCACATCTGTATACATGTCAGTGACAAGAAGTCAGCCACATAACCACACTTCACCCCAAAAGCAGCTGGAAAATGTAGTCCCACTGAGTGCCCAGACACAAAGCAGAACAGGTTTGAGGAACATCTAATTAGTCTCTGCCCATCCGAGATTATTGCTATCTTTGGAGTGTAATCATAAATTTAGAGGAAACATCTCAGTTTTCTCTGTTTGCTTGTTTTGCATGTCAAAAAGGATATGGGGTCTAAAGGATTTCAGAAGCTCCAGAGGGAGGTAATAGCATGGCTCCTTATTGAGATGGTCTGACTGGGAGGTTCCAAATGGCGCCATGTTCACTCACCCTTGAGCTGAACCAGAGGTGGAGTCACAGAACTAATGGATGTTTGAGGAGGGTGTGGTGGGGTGTGGGGAGAGAAGAGTCCCCGAGATCAAGAATGTGATGGGAGGCAACACTGTGCAGGGCAGCACAGAGCCCGGAGTTCAAAAGAGACAACTGTAAGAGGAGAGCAAAAGGGAAGGGGTCATAGCTTCCAAAATGGATGAAACACAGCCCCACCCCATCCCCCACCTCCAGGAGTTCATAGACTCTACTGAGAGAACCAGGAGTGTGCATAGTTCCCTGTAATAAAACGCTAATTGAATGAATGAGTAGGTTGAACACACAGCCTGGTTTTTTGAACCATGGCTGGGATGAACAAAGGAAAGAGTGTATGAGCTGAGGAAGGGAAGAGAGGGACAGAATGTTTCTCTGCCAATGCTGGCCTGCCCAAGTTGGGTGTGTAAACCACTGTTGTGTTTTGGAGGACTCAAATGAGCAAGATGTTCATCCTTGGAAATCTAAGCTATTCAGAAAGCTTCCTCCATTCAAGGAGAGATTCAAAGTCATGTATTAACTGTAACCCGCTGCCCTTTGGTTTTGCACCTCAGAGGAGATTTAATGGAACTAGAAGAGATCCAGAGATCATCTGGAAAGCTCCATAAAAGGTAGGGCATCCTGAATTTGGCAAGTGAAAGAAAAAGATGAACATCTATAAATCCAAAAAGTTTGATTGTAGCATTTCTACCAAGTCCAGGTCGAGACAAGTGGGGCAGCAGCACTAAGAAAAAATGTTGTACAGGGGAGAAGGAAACCAAGGCTCTTCCTCCTTACCGAGAGGTGGTACAGGCCTCAGCTATAAGAGGAACCAAGAATGGTAGTGCAAAAATTGTGGTAGTGAAGTCAAGGGATGTGTGAGTCATGCATAGGTGGCCATATGTTAACATCCTCACTATGTTGAGATAGACATAAATCACAGATACACAGCTTGATGAATTTTGACAAACTGAACATAGCTTTGCAATCAACACTCAGATCAAGAGGCAATATGGTTAGCACCCCCAGAAATCCCTCTTGCCTTCCCTTCCATATACTACCTACACCCAATGGTAAGCAGTATCCCTGACTTCTCACAACATAGATTAGCTTTGCCTGTTTTTCTACTGTTTATAAATGGAATCATGTAGTATGTGCTGTTTAGTGTCTGACTTCTTTCACTCAATATTTATGCTTGTGAGATCCATCCATATTGTTACATTTAGTTGTAGTTGGTTCGTTCCATTGCCATATAGTCTTCCATTGTGTGGACAGACCATATTTTACTTATCTCTTCCTACTGTTGATGAACATGTGAGTTCATCAACAGTTTTTTCCAGTTTTCAACTATTACGAACAATGCTGCCATGGGCATTCTTGTGCATGCCCTTTATGTGAACATACACATGCATCTCTGTTGCATATTTGTCTAGGAGTAGAATTGCTGGGTTGTGAGGTATGTGTATCTTCAGCTTTGGTAGAATACTCGCAAGCAGTCTCCTGAAGTTATTGTACCACTGCAACACTTTTCAGAATGAATGGGGTTGCTAACTGGATAGGATACCAGGGCAATAGGAATAAACAAGAACTACCCCAGGCAAGCTGATCCAAATGGTCCCACCGTTCATGGAAGGCCTCCTAATCCATATGCCCTGGGTACTTCCTGCAGGGCCCAACCTCTGAATAAGGTGGAAGTAGTTTGAGACTTGAGGGACATTCATACAACCATATGTGTCCCATGCAGCTGAGAAGCTGCAGATATCCTTGCAATAAAAAGCCATAAACCAACATTTTTCCCAGCAAAGACGAAGCTCTGGACACCTACCTGCTGGTGAAGCCCTTCTTTTATCATGTATGACTATCCTCCCAAACATCTCCTTCTCAAGCCTTCTTCACAGAAGTCGGTGGAAGCTGAAACCTTTGGCAAGTCCCTGAACTGCATAGCCAAAAAAAATTTACACGCTGCACACATCTGCAGTGAGGAACGTGAGGCTTTCTAAGGGAGATTTATAGCCTCCCTTCCCTCCTCCTTTTAGAAGATTTCTGGATGCTGTTCCTTGTGTATAGCATGTGCCTCCGGCTTATCACTATGGTAAGTATAAAAGCAATTAATTTTTCCCCCTTTTGGAAAGCGGAAGTTTTAACCGCACTTCAATACCATTTGCATTTCTGATTTCTATCAAGTTCACACTTCCAGCAAAGAGAGTCCTGCTGATATAATTTGTTTTTTTAATTGCATATTCCCTGGCAGGAAGCTGCTTCTTTCGCCTCCAAAGCGGAAAACATGTACACATTGGAAGGTGCTCAGTTCTCGACCGCTGCTGCAAGTTAACTCACCTCCCGACATTAGGGAGGCGAGAACAGGTGTGGGAATTTGGAGCATGGCCCCTCTGCATTTTGATATAAATGCACATAGGCTGAGCTTGTGAAAATCAGTTGCCCAATTTGGGTGAGGTGGGCAGATTTTGAGAACCACATCCTCATACCTGTTTATAATCTGCTCATATGTCCAGAGATCTTTAAGACAGAGCAGATTTATTTCTTGCTTGCTTCCACTAGTTGATAGATTGTTTTCTAGTTCATTATTTAAACTTAGAGAATATTCAGGCTCTATGGGATGCAAAGAATCATTTGGTCTGATGATCACCTCAAGTTACAGGCAAAGAGAGGGTGTTTGATTGAATGAAAGAGCTTGACGTGTCCCCTAACCCTGCATCCACACCCTCATCGTGGCATGATCTTGGGTGGAGTACACTTCCCTGTCCCTTGATTTGTGGTGTGGTTAAGTGACTTGCTCTGGCCACTGGTATGGGACTTAAGATAGTTTTGAGCCAAGGTCTTAAGAGACCTGGCACATTTTCACTTCCCTATTGTACCTCTGCCATTGCAAGAGAAGAACACAACTACCTCGTCTGCTGGCTCAAGAAGGAGGTGAAAATTCCACAGAGTAGAGCTGCCCCAGCCAACCCACAGTCCTGTGCCATGAAGCAGAGCCACTGTGGCCCAAAGCACTGCTGCCAAATCAAACCCAGCCTAGATCAGCCAAACCCCAGCTGACCCCCAGCTCCATGGTACTACTTGCTTAACGATATATACCTCTGAAGCTGTGGTTATTTTTTATATAGTGCTAGTTAACTAACCAGTACAGACACCGAGGCCCAGAGAGGAAAACTCACTCACCCACCATCACACAGCTGCTTTGTGTCAAAGGCAAAATTAGAACCCATGTCCCCTGTTCTTATCCCTGCAGCAGTTGCAACAAGATTTTTCACACACAGGCAAAAGATACTGTTTGGTCATAGGTCTTTCAGCTTTTGGAAAATACAGCTTGTAAAAAACGTTGAAAGAAAACAGATGAAACTTTACATGGCTCCAGGGATTAATAACATAACGGGGATTGTTCCACTTCTGGTTTGAAGTGAATCTGAACTGGCTGTTCCACCCCCTCTCCTCCTCCTCTCTGACAGCTGTGGAGTTCCCCAGGAAGAAGGTTTTAATGGCTTGGGAGCTGCTCCAAATAGCATCTGCAAGATCCAGAGCCTGAGTAGCCCTGGAGACCATCAGTGACTAAAACTGGGATTTTGCCCTTTTCTAGACAAGCAGGAAGGCCAAACCCTGCCCCCTGCCCCCCCCCCCCCACGCACACCCAATAGTACCTCCAATCTCAGGCCAGCCTATGTGATAAAAATGAGGAAGACCCTGGAAGGTAAAGCTGCACCACATCCCACCTCTCTCCCTCCAAAGGCTAACATTCCAAGGTTAGAACTCTGTCTTTTTATGCTAATGACCCCCTGAGCTGCACGTCCAGGAGGGGGCCATCTACACCTCCCTAAAGACAAAGCCTCCCACCACCCATCCCAGGAATTACCTTGTACTCACCTGTCTCCCCTGGCCTGCAGAAAAAGAGTGCTGGTCGTAATTGGAATGGCAGACAGAATTCCTGTTTAGTATATTTCCTTACTAATGAATGCTATGGCTTCCTGCCTCCTGGCCCAGTTCCGGAGCTTTTATCATGCTAAAGGACTCTCTCTTTTCTCCACCTTTAAAATATCTTGGCTTGATATGGACTTGGGTTCCAGAAAGAAGGCAGGTATGAGAAATGGGGAAAAGAAAACCCCATGCTGCCATATAATTATATATGTTTGATAGTTCATCAATGCTAGGCTCCTCTCTATAATTCAAAGAAGGGAATGATCACATCTACTTGTTCATACCATAGTGCCAGACACATAAGGGGCATTAATAAATATATGAATGAATGAATGACCAAGCACAACTGTTCTGGGAGAAAATCCACTGATGGCATCTTCTCACACTCAGCCTGCCACGGTACTGCATGTCAGATCAGGGCCTGTGAGCCCTCTGGCATCTGGTCGGGGCCCCTCTGCCACTCCCCATGGCACCATGCCATGTTAAGCTTGTCTCAACAGATCAGTCACTGCTGGGCTGACATCTCTATCACCCAGACCTCCCTCGTGACTGGAGGATACAGGAAAGAGACTGGGAACTGGGGCAGCAGTGCAAGGCGGTCAAACTCTCCTCTCCCCGTGGGGCAAACTCAGTCTCCTGTCCCTGCCCAACCCTTGCCCTGGATTCGCTGGCAGGAGTTGGCAAGCTGGCAGCAGCTGTTGCTATCTGGGACCAAGGCTGCTCATTTAGTGCCTGGTGCCAGCTGGGCAGCAGAGCAACGCCACCAATAGAAAGGCAAGTCCAGACTGGCAGGTGCCACCAACCACCTATGACAGGGAGGAGAGTCTGACAGGAGACGTCTGATAAGAGGATCACATGCTGTTTATCCTTGCTCACTACCATAAAAGTTTGAGTCCTGTTAAAAGAGGGTGAAAAGAAAAAAATGTTTTTCTGTGTACTTCTGACTTCCTCTAGTACATGTCTACTGCCTTAATCTGGATGCCCCTAAAAGCAGACTCTAAGGCAAGGCATGGATGCAGGTAATTTATTTGGGAGGTAAATCCCCCAAAGTAGGAGTGAGGGAGCAGGAAATGGAGACAGGGAAGGGAAGACAGCGAATTCAGCATGTGCTCATGACCAGCGGGCAGCTGGGCTCAGAAGATCCTGCTGGAGGGTTTTCTGAGAATCCACACACCTCAGAGAACAGAGTAGGGAGGGTGCCTATCCATGATCTCTTGAACCCCATTGACTGAGGGTTGCCCCTGGGTCATTAACTCCCTCTCTTTTCCAAGCTGTGCCTGTGCTAAGTTTTGCGAGCTCTCAGGTGCTGCTGGAACAAGTCCTCAGGTAGAGAAGCTGAGAGATGCGGGCCCCTGGGATGGGAAGCTGCCCTGTGCTCTGAGACTGTCCACCTCCATGCAGCCAGGAGCTCAGGCCAGTCTAGAGGGCATGGATGAGGCATCAATGGGTCTGCATACTGTGCCCTCAAATGGCACTGGAGCTAGAAGATGATGTGGGTCCCAGGCCTCTTTGGTTTATCTACGAGATTTTAGTCAAGTCAACTCCCATTCAGCCTCCACTTCTTCATCCAGGAAAAAAAAGAAAAAAGATTCTTCCTGTCTGACTTTGAGGAGTTGTGGTTATCAAATTAAAGCAGAGAATCAAATATAAAATTTTTCTCAATATGAAATCATGTTCTTTTAGTTAACTTGTACACAAAGTTATATTGCTCACCTGGCAATAGGTTAAAAATGGAGGGTTTCCAAGGATACAAGTTGTCAAATATACTTTTAGAGACGAGGGTAAATTCCAGTTTCAGATGGGAATGTGTCAATGAGACAACCTGCTGTGGGTTCCCAATGCTACTCTGTAAAAATTTTCTTTAGTAGAAAGGAAGACTGTCATTACCTCATTCAAAGGATTCTTCCCAGATTTGTCTGGCCCTATCTCATCCTGAATTATTTGTCTCATCTTTGCTTCAACCTCCTTCCCTTAAATTTCCCAGTTCCTCAGGGTGATGCTAAAGAACTTCCTTGCCTTCTGGGTTCCTCATGTTATAATTGTTAGCTAAAGTAATGATAGCTGCTGTAACTAACAAACCTCCAAATCTCAGGGGCTTTTTATAACAAAAAATTACTTTATTTCTCACTCACATGGCAGTCCAGTGTGAAGGATCCTAGATGGACAGAGCACTTCTATGCAGTGATTTCAGAACCCAGGTCCCTTCCATCCTGTGGCTTTGCCATCTTCAACACAAGCCTCCCAAATTGCTTTGAGAGTTTTCTAAATTTCCAGCCAAGTATAGAGGGGAAAGAATATGGAAGAGCAAACGGCAGGATTTCAACACTTCAGGTCTGGAAGTAGTGCACTTTGCCACTTCCACCGTGTTCCATTGGCCAGATCTCAGTTACATAGCCATACCTTACTGCATGGGGAACTGGGAATGATTGTCTATTTGAATGCCTGGGAAGAAGAGAAAACGGGTTTTGTGCTTAGTTAACAGTCTCTGACATACCCTTCATCATATGATCAAGGAAGAGTTAGCATTGGGAGTTCAGCAGAACAAGGGGCATCAGACAGAAAGCAAGTCAACTCCAGGGAAGTTAGGTAAGGCAAAGGAGAACCAGGCAGGGGCTATGGTTGCGGAAACCAGCACTGAGACTTCATCACACTTCAGGTTGTTCTAGCACCCTCCCCTCCACAATCCTGAAGTGCTTAACTTTCCCCAATAGCCAAGGACTTTTACCGCCCCATGTTTTTGTTCATATTTCTTCTGCCTGGATCCTCTCCCAACCTCATCTGTCTGGTCAACCGCAATGTGTCTGTGGTAGTCTGTTATTCTGGCAGCTCGCAATGAACCATGCCTCCTGGTATTTATGCTCTTGTGTGATCTTCTCCCCTTAAATCTGGGCTGGTCCTTTAACCAACAAAATGCAGTGGAAATGACATTTGGACAGCTCCAGGCCTAAAACTTAAAAAGACCTGGCAGCTTCTGCTTTTGTGTTCTTTAAAGCCTTGAGTCATCCTCTAAGAAGTCTGGCTGCACTGCTGATGAGACCACATGGAGTGACCATGTGAAGAAGGAAAGGCATTGAAAACTACATGAAGAGAAAGAAAAGCTCAGCTGAGTCCAGCCCCCAGCCAACTTGCCAGCTGACCTCAGCCACAAGGGTGATCAACAGCAAGATCGGATGAGGAATCATCCAGTTGGTCCCAGCCCAGATTGCAGAATCATGAGGACATAAAATGTTTTAAGTTATTAAGTTTTCAGGGTGGTTTGTTAGAAAGCAGTAGATAAGTGGGACAATGACTTTCAAGTTTCTTCCCAGCCTTTGCCCTTTCTTAGAAACATTCTCCCTCTACCTTCTCTAATCTTCCGTTCTAGCAGAGTTCTTTTTCATGCTTCTTTCCACTCCCACAGAAACCTGAACACACATCTCTTTTAGCATTTCCCACCCTGGACTGTATTATTTGCATTCTTGTCCCTATTCCTTTAAAGGCTGTGCACATCTTTGTTTTTTTAAATATTTTTATTGTCAAACCTTAACAAACATACATACAAACATTCTTGACCTACAAACATTTTATACATGGTGTACAATCAATGGCTCACAATATCAACACATAGTTGTGTATTCATCACCATGATCATTTTTTGAATATTTGCATCTCTCCAGCAAAAGAAAGTAAAAAGAAAAAAACTCATACACGCCATACCCCTTACCACTCTCTTTCTCATTGACCACTAGTATTTCAATCTACTCAATTTATTTTAACCTTTTTTCCCCCTACTATTTGTTTATTTCTTATCCATATTTCTTACTCATCTGTCCATACCCTAGATAAAAGGAGCATCAGACATAAAGTTTTCATGAATCACACAGTCACACTGTAAAAGCTATATCATTATGCAATCATCTTCAAGAAACATGGCTACCGGAACACAGCTGTACAGTTTCAGCACTTCCCTCTAGCCTCTAATACAACTTAAACTCAAAAGGGAATATCTATAAAAAAGAATAACCTCCAGGATAACCTCTTGACTCTGTTTGAAATCTTTCACCCACTGACCCCTTATTTTTTCTCATTTCTCTCTTCCCCCATCAGTCAAAAAAGGTTTTCTTAATCCCTTGATGCTGAGTCCCAGCTCATTCTAGGATTTCTTTCCCACATTGCCAGAGAGATTTACACCCCTGGGAGTCATATCCCATGTAGAGGGGGAGAGCAGTGAGTTTGCTTCTTGTGTTGGCTGAGAGAGAGAGGCCACATCTGAACAACAAAAGAGGTTCTCTAGAGGTGACTCTTAGGCCTAATTTTAAGTAAGCTTAGCCTGTCCTTGCAGGGAAAAGTTTCATAGGGACAAACACCAAGTTCAAGGGCTTGGCCTATTGATTTCGTTGTCCCCACTGCTTGCAAGAATATCAGAAATTCTCTAAATCGAGAAGTTAAATATTTCCTCCTTTCTCTCCATTCCCCCAAGGGAACTTTGCAAATGCTTCTTTATTCACTGTCCAAATCACTCTGGGTTTTATCAGGGCATGACACTAACCTGGAAAAACCAACGAAATCTCATGCCCTATTCAAAATTCCATGTACTTGTGGTGTTTAATTTAACTCACCGTATAAGTTAAATCAGGAGATGCGCTAGTGAAAATATAAATTTTGCACCAAATAAACACTTCTCCTTTTAGTCTCACACAGAAGTTGAAGTTTTAAAATATGGACGACCATCTATTTTCAACATCCTGCAATACTGACATTCCTTTCTTCTTCCTCACACAAAAATACTTTTTAATTTGTACATTTAATCACCATCATTGTACACTTAAGGCGTTCCTAAATTATACCCTCTCAGTCTTTATCGTCTATCTTTCCTTCTGGTATCATACGTGCCCCCAGCCCTCCTCCCTCTATCATTCTCACATCCAAAGTCTGTGCACATCTTGATAACTACAAACAAATGTTACTTTTCTGTGTTTCCTGCACCTAATACATAGTAGGTGCTTAAACTGCTTCTTAAAGAATCAATCATTGTTTTTTAATTGGTTCTGAAACTGGAATATGGGCTGCTTGTAAGGGAGAATGGCCACCCAAGAATCCATAAAGGGAATTCAGAGCAGACCCTTGGGAGAGAAAGAATTGTGATAGGTAATTGGATTGGCTTCTCTCAAACTCCGGTTGAACCTCCTTCTATTCAGAAATGTCCGAAAGGTAAAAACTACATTTTGCAGACTCCTTTCGAAGTAGGATTCTGCCAGTGTGATACAGTCCTGAGAGATTTGGAAGTGAGAGAGAGATAGAGGCCATCTTTCTGAGACAATTCAGATGGGCTCTTTCCACTTGAGTCTTGGCGGCAGCTGGAATGCATAGAGTGTACTGTCTGGTGAACAGCTTTATGGACAAGGGTGACTATGGAAGCAGCGAGAATAAAAGACTCTTGACCTCTGTATCACAGTTGTAGTGGTATCTGTCCTATGACACAAAAGCCAGAAGACTTTTCTCCTTCCACACTTACAATGATTTTGGAAGCATCCAATTCCCTGTATTAAATCCCTTTCCACTTGAACTATATACATTGCCTTCTATTTCTTGCACTGAATCCTGATGTATTCATGCTGATTGGAAACAATAAACTGGAAGGAAGAGTGAAATCTCCTATGCTTCCAAAGTTGTTCAGGAAGCAGATGTGGGGCAGCGTTGGGCTCCCCAGGCAGTTGGGAGAAAGTGCCACAAGAGCCTGGGAAACTAGGAAGCACCATTGGCCCTGGTCCAGTGACTTCTGAGAGGTCTGGCAGTAGTGGTCAAGAAGAAGAGAATGTTCCAAACTAGAGGAGTCGTGATTGTGAGGGAAATAATCAGAGAATGCCTCAGGAGACTTCATGGGAACAAGCAGAACATGCCCCAAACTCAAGGTCTTAACATACCACTTGGGGGAGCTGGGCAAAGTGAACTCAAGATCAGTAGCTGGAGCAGGGAGATTCTATATCTGGCCAAGAGTAACTGAAAAGAACCCAGACTAAACTCAAAAGGCGAGGCATCATGGGATGATCCTCAAGCAATATGTAGCCGCCCACATTTTACAACGTGGTGTTGATATGGCTCTAAGTAGGGTGATACTGGTTTGTCAATGATATATGTTTTTGAGGCCCAAAAGCAGAATATAATGCATTCTACTTCCATGACCACCTAAGGACCCCAGAGCCCTTTCTGTAAAGGACATCTCCACGTAAATGTTGAAACCGTGATGGCACAGCAATTTGGAACAAGGAGCAAGGAAGAGCTGGATTGAAGTCTCAGCTCCAGAACTTTCTAGTTGTTTAATTTAAGGCAAGTTAATTAACCTCAGTGAATCTGTATTTCTATTTTTTTAAATGGGGGCACTAATATCACCTCCTTCATATTCTTGCTGTGATGGTTAAAGGCACTTTTAAGGCACATATCCTAATGTCTGGAAAACAGTAAATACTTTAAAAATGAGGACTACAGGCATAGTGGATTGTGGGAAATAATGAAAAGCAAGTCTGGGGTAATTCACTCACATAAAATCTATTGAAAGCTCTTTGAATGATACTTAGAAGAGAAAGAGACAATTACATAAAATTAAGGTATTATCTGTAAACATGTATATATCTCTCCATGATGCAAAATAGGAAAAAAAGTGATGAAGTATCTTATTTTCAGTGACTGGCAATGATAAAAGCTAATGTTTATTTATCATTTGTTTACAATGTGCCAGATACTCTTGAAGCACTTTATATGCATTAACTCAGTACTCTCAAGAATCCTATAAGGTGCATACTTACCAATGAGGGAGCTCAGAGCACAGAAAAGCAAAATAATTTACCCAAGTTCATGTAACTACTAGAGTGTCAAGTTCAGATTTTGACCCCCAGATGTTCTAGCTAACCAGCAATTAACCACTACCCTAAAATGCCTCATAGGCAAAATATTCTAGGAGAGTTGCAAAATCAGAACTTATTTATAAGCAGGAATTGTTCTGTTATTAAAGAACTTACAAGGGAGACTAGAAAAAGAAATATATTGCTCGTGCAAGTAAATATTTACATACACCGAAATATTTATGTTCATATATGTGAGTCCTGCTTTCTGCAGGGGGAGAGGAAAACGTGTAAATATTTACTCACTGAAAATAGCTGACAAGTGGTTAGGAAATAAGAATATTTATACTGTACATTGCTTTTGCACTGTCAAATTGTTTCCTCTGGAGTCTATGAACTAATTCCCAAATTGGACAAGCAGCACAAGAATCCTGAAATTGTAAATTCAGGCTTCTTTTGGAGGATCCTAATTTGGTTATGAGACCAATTTGCAAATAAAGTTAATTCCAATTTTCCTTAATTATATTTTCTAAAAGTGTGCTCTGTCTTTTAAGATGGCCTGATCCTTTCTAGGAGAAATTATCCTTAGGCCAAAAAAATCAAAGGCTCTGTCTTTATGTCCCAAGCTCCATGCTGTGGATTCTGCCTGGGAGTCATACTCCAAGGAGTACTTCTGGTCCAACAGTTGAAAGTGGTTGGGAAGCTCGTCAAATAACTAAATTGGCTGGACAAGGGCCCAGATTGGTGGTGACCCTCAGAAAGATCCAAAGACAGGAAAATGTTCAAATAAAAAAATTTCTTTTTCCACATGGATAATTGTGGTGATTTTGAGAGGAGTTGCAACAAAATGGAATTTGAATAAATGAAAAAATATATATATATATATTATGGACCCAATATATTGGCTCTGAGTTGGCACTTTCCTACATCATCATGTTTAATTCCAACTGTGGCAGACATCCTTTGTAACAATTGGATTGCTTTTAGCTACAAATAGCAGAAAATCCCAATCCAACTGATTTAAACAACAAAGGACTTCTCACCTCATGTAACAAGTAGGCCCAAAGTGGGGTTATTCTGGGGTTGGTAAATTCAGTGGTTCACCCCTGACATCTAGAGCTTGTGTTCCTTCCTTCCTTCCCTCTATATTCTCAGTGTATTGTCTTGTCCTTGGCGAGATGGCCTCATGGTTCCAAGATGGCATCTGTAGTTCTGGAAGTCCTTTAGAGACACCAAAAGGACCGGTAAAAGAAGAGGGATGTTATCTTCATGCCATCTCTCTTTATCATTCAAATCTTTCCCAGAAACCTTCCACAGATCTCCCCTCATATACCACTGGCCAAAATTAAATCACACACCCCTGTGTAACCAATTAAAACCGAAGTGAATGGGATTACCATATTCAATTTAGAGGAGTCACAACTCCTCTTGCACTTTGAGGCTCAGGCTGGGGGCTGGGGCAGGGCCTCGCTGAGCAAGATGGATTTTTAAATGAGATTGAGGTTTGGTAAGGATGAAGAAGGTAAATAGTTGCTGGGCAAGTAACTAACAGAGTCCACAGAATCTCATTTGAAAGATAGGGAAATGAGGCTTGAACAGATTGTGAGTATGCATTTAGTAAATTCTAGAACTGCAATTTAAACCCAGAGCCTTTTCTGTCATGCCATGGCTGTCTTAAATACCTCCAACTGTTGTGTCTTCGTGTTGCTGGAGCAGTTTGGTGTGTGGGAACAATTGATATTTTCCACTGAGCTCCCCTCTCTATTTCCTGTCTAGACAATTGTGAAAGGGTTATTTGTGTAAAATGAATTCTTTCCGAGGTATTACCCATCTGCTATCAGCTACAGGCCTCCTTCTTCCCTCCCACTCCAGCAACCCTGTTAGAAGCTACACTTGTCTTAGCTTACAGACCTGCTTTGAAGAACAGCTCAGGACCTGGGCAGCAGAGAGTTGAGGGCCCAGGGAAGGGACTCCAGAGGCTCATGGTCTCTTGGACTACATTGTTTTTGCTGTATGTGCCTGTCCTGTCTCACACACTGTCTCTCTTGTGCTTAGATTCTGTCTGCCCACTGCTCAATCTCCCCAGCTTGGGGTTGTGTATTTTCTCTCATTCATCACCCTGCCTCTCTGGTCCCTGGAAAATGTCTCCCCCTTTCCCTTTAACATGACGTCTCTAATATCTCTTCATTTCTGGAGTCTTCCCTGAGTCCTTGACACAGACCAAGTTACTCCTCCTTTCCTTCCCTTTATCTCTAGAACACCCACACACACACACACACACTTAGGCATTGTTTTCTATCAGATTGTCTTATATTAGTCTGTTTCTTCACTATATTGTGAGGAAATTCCCTTAGGGCAGAGTCTACATCTCTTTGTCTTTACTCAACCAGCCTCAGTGAAGACCAAGATCTCTTTAGCAGTTGGCAATCATCTTCCTTGAAAGATGAATTTTTGTGTGCATGGAAGCTTTCATTTCTGGCTAACGACAGAGGAAGGTGGTTTGTTTTTGTTTGTGTATGTGCTTTGTTTTATTTCTTTGGTTCATTTTGCTCGTTTGTTTTTAATGCCAAAGCACTTGGAGAGTAGAGGAAAAGAGACCAGGAAGTAGAGAAGATGTTATGATATTCGTCCCACCATGGCAGAGGATGCTGGTTGCCCACTTCAATATCTTAAGTATTCACCCCTTCTTTCCTCTTAGCAGAACCTTCATTTTGTTCACAATGACAACATTCCCAGCTATAAGTGTACATTTTCCACCTACCTTGTAGTTAAAGGTAGCTATAGGCCACTGTTCTAGCCATTGAAATACAAGGAGAAGTCACTGTTTGGGGCTTCCAGGAAAGCTTCTGTGGTAGACTTTTTGGTATACCACCCAGATCCTCCTTCAGGAATCAAAGATTTGTTGCCTCTGCTGTTGGGAGCACTGCTGGCTGATAGTCCTTGGCCATCAGCACCTACAGGGTGACCTCAGCTCAAGAAGTCACCTTCCCAGGAGCTTCCAATGACTGATCAACATGTAGGATAAACATCTGTCCCTTCACCACAATTTAAGTTCACACTCCAAAGGACTATCCCATCTCCAGAGCTCCCAATGAGATTGGTTAAGACCCTCCCTGGGACTGCATCGCAGAACTTCTTCTTCTGCCCACTCATGCTTCCTTACCCTTCCTCCCATAAGTGTTGATTCTAATAGCACTCCCTAATAAACCTCCTACATACTAATCTCCATCTAAGAGTCTAAGTCTTGAGGAACTGACCCTATGGCAGCTCTTTAAAGAGGAACACCCAATCAACTTGTACCTTTTGATCTTTGGCCTTCCCCACTTTTTCTATATGGCACACAGACATTATTAGGTGGTAGAGCAGCCATTGTGTGACCACAAGACAAGAAGCATAAGGATGAAAGCCACACACTCAAGAGAGCCAAATGAAAGAAAGAAGGAGTCTCTGTCTTTTGTGGGATCATGGGGTCATGGAGAATTTGTTCCATGGAAAATCAAAATAAAACACAATTTGGCTAAGCCACTGTTACATGTAGCAAAGCCTATTTTCTAATTTAAAAAACTATCAATCAAATCTTAAGGGCAGGTTTGAGATGTTGTGAAAGAGAGCGTCACTCATTTAACAGTCAGCAAATAGTCAATAAGCTTCTATTATTATTTCCAGGTCTGTGCTATGTGCAGGGTAAATGGCATTAAACAAGACAGACAGAAAAGGTCCCTATTCTCAAAGAGGGCTTAGGTTCACATGGGAGGAGACAGATAAATAAATAAATAAGATGAATAGACAAGGTAATTGTAAAGTGTGATATAGACTATGAAGGGAATAAACATTGCTCTCTACTAATGCATAACTTGGGGGCTGGGGGCTACTTAGAAAAAGTGGTTAGAGAAAAGTTGTCTGAGAAAGCAATAGCAAGAAGGCCATAGCATGATCTCTAAAGAAAGAGAAATGAGTGACATGAAGATCTGGGGAAAGAGCATGCAAAGGCTCTGAGGAGGAAAAGAACATGTCTGAGGAATAGAGAGGAGGTGTGTGTGCTTATGTCCTATTGATCATGGGGTAGAGTGGTATAACAGGAAGTAGCAAGGAGTAGATGGGGGCCAGATCACATAGGGCATTATGCTTGGATATTAGTTTAATTATAATAGGATACTACTGAAGCAAAGGCATGTGACTGGACCTAAGTTACTTTGTGAAGGATTACTTTGCTGTGAAGAATAGGCTGTACAGTGACAAGAGTGATGGTAGAGAGGCCATTTAGGGTGTCAAGTGAGAGAGAGCTGACACTTGGAATAATGTGATGGCAATGGAAATTCAGAACAAGTAGATAGATTTGGGGTTTTGGAGTTTAGTCCAAAAGGACTTACTGATGGACTAGGTGTAGAGAATGGGGAACAAACTTCAAGGATGAGCCCTAAGTTTGATGCTTTAGCTACTGGAGGAAAGCAGGGCCATTAATCAAGATGGCAAACACTTTAAGAGAATTACATATGTGTTGAGAAGATTCAAGAGTTTCATTTTTTTCCGTATTAAGTTTGGGATGTCGGTTAGAAATTCAAGAAGAACCATTAACTACTATGGGGGCCATGAAAAGTCACCACTCAGATTTCCAGCTGCAGGAAGCCTAATTGATTGACAGACCCAGCTGCTACACTTCACACTGAGACCACATTTCCCACAGGCTGCTCCAAGGCAATGACTGAATGCAATGAGGATACCAGGCAGGCCCCCTCCTGCAAAGTGTGAAACTCCTCTGACAGGCGACTTTGGCTCAAGAACTCCCCATAGGCTGGGCTGAATAGTTTCTGGACTACATTTGCTCTAGTCCCAGACTTTTCCTACCCAATTCTCCTTTTTGTCCACAGGTGTCAGACCTGTATCATGATCTGAAGCGTCTCCCCACCTTCTCCAGCTCTCTACTTTTTTCACTTCACAGGTGTTTCCCCCAATAAATCTCTTAAATGTCTAAGGGTCTGCTTCTTGGAAGACTTAAATTAACAAAACTAGGCAGGTAGATATATGAGCCTGGAGCTCAGGGGAGAGGTCTCGACTGAAGATATAAATCTGGCATATAGATGGTTCGGTCTTTAATGTCATGGGACTGTGGGTGTAGATAAAGAAGAAAAGATGACCTGGGATTAAATACTGAGGTTCTATTCACAGAGGTTGAGTAGAGGACAAAGCAAAACTTTTGTCATGGGAGCCAAGAGGGGGAAGCATTTTAAGAAGCAGGGAGGGGTTAACTGTGTCAAATGTTTCTGAAAGAACCAACAAGATGAGGAAAGAGAAATGTCCATTGAATTTCGTAACTTGGTAACATGGTCATCAGAGTGGGAGGTTTAGTATTTGAAAAGATGGAGAGATGGAGGACCTGTGTGATCACTTCCTTGGCAAAGTATGAAATAAGGTTATGAGCTGTGAGTAAGTAGTTTGGAAAATAGAAAGAAGAAAATACGAAATAGTCATGTCAGATGAAAGACAACAAACTTCCTAGGGTGGCTTGCTACGTGGTTAGAATACCTATTTTTAGGTTTATGGTCATTCATTTTAAGTGAACTCAATTAGCTCATTTGGGTAAACTTCAACAAGGAAAAGGCTGATTGCATAATTAGAGTAGGTAAGACAGGGATAAGTGGAACTGTCCAGCTCCACCCAAATTTGGAGAAGTCATGCTTCTTCCATCTCCCTTCACCCCAGACCTCAGTGCAACTTTAGCACCCTAGGATTTGGTGTTGTCATTGCCAAGAAAGAACTGCTATATGTGATGACACTGTGGGCATGACCATGGTCCATAAGGAAACTATCCTCTAGGAGAACCTGGAGTGAGGTTCATTGGGAACAGCTACTCCTATGAGGTTGGCAGGCAGTGGCTCTCCACCTAGATGCCAAAGTCACAAAACCTGAGAAACTTATGCCCACACAAATTCAAAGCCCTCTCTGGGCATCCAAAGAAACACCTGGAGAAGACTTTGGGATCCTGCAGTCATGTAGGTGGGCAATAATGCACTGTTGCAATTCAGATATGAATTCTACTGTGCCTTTATTTGCCTTCAAAGCCTGGGGAAGCCTAGATATTGTGGTTACATTTTTTTTAAATCTCTGGAACCTGGAGTGTCTGCCGCATAAATGGAGCTCAATGAGTATTTATTGGATAGATGATTGATAGATAGTTGAAAGAATATATAGAAGGATGGATAGATGGATGATAGATGGATGGACAGATAGTTAGATCATACTATAGAGGAAAGAGCACTGAGCTTGGAGTCAGATGTTTTGTGTTCCATTCCCAATCCTACCACTTACTAGCTTTGCAACCTTGAATATTTCTTTATATTTGAAATGGGAATAACAGTAAGTAACCATACTTGACTTACCAACACATAGGAATATTGTGGCACTTGATTGACACGTCCCAAAAAGCTAATGTTTCCTAGACTGCATTCATAAACATGCTACTCATATCAAAGACCCAATAGTCCTGTGGTGCTCTACAAGGTTGAGACCACATTTGGAGTACATTAAATATAGTATCAGGGCTAATGATGTTTTAGAAACTATGAAGCAGTCTGTACCTCCAAAGAACTTTTATTACCATCATTTTTTTTTCTCAGTCTCTGGGCCCAGTTCTTTGGTCCTTGCTTTAGTTGACCTTCCTGAATAATCCGGGACTGTCCTTGCCACCTGACTTCCTGCTAAAGAGGCTAGACTTTGGGGATCATATCTCTGGCCCACTTGGCTTTTTATTATATTTTTAGTGGAAAGAAGAGGCTTTTGGTTTACATACCTTAGAAATATAAGGCTTTGCTTGGACTTAAGAGTAAAAATTATGTGTTCAGAATCTGTCCCCTCTTCTCCATTTCACTCTGTTTTCCTTGGCATCAGCTTCATTCTCGGGTAGTCTTTCCCTACATGGAAATATGGTGTAGTGGCTTTCTGTTACCTGTAGTTCTCTTTGAGTCTAGATCAATCTCTGAGCTAGCTCCCTTTTTGCTTAACCCACTCCCTCACCCCAAAACAAGCACACATGTACTCAGCCAGCCTTCTCATCTTGCTTCATCTTTTGATTGAGGTTCAGGCCAGCAGACAGCAGAACTGACAAAAAAGTCTTCTACCAAGCTGGCCCTGGGACAAAGAATGCAATTAGTTCTCTGGGACTCCAGATTGGCTGTCTGCAGGAGGTTCTGTGATGAAAAATCATGATGAGATTAATCCTCTAAAAATAGATGCTCCAAAGTTGTCATGGGAAAACACTGGGGACATTGGGTCCTATTTTCAAAACCCAGCCATAGTTTTGAGTCAAGGAAATTCAGTCTGAGAAGCTCTTGAAGGCCATCCTGAGAGGGGAAAACCTCAAAAAAAGTCTTTGGGATGAACTAATTAATCATGTCTGCCTTAATCAAATCAAAAGAGTACCCCATTTAAGAGCAAAATAATGGTGTCTGTCATTCATGGAACTGTCAACTGCTTTCCTTCTGTCCTGCAAAAGAACGGCATTGGGCCTCTTGTAATATGGACTCCTTCTGGGATATGGGTATCCAGACACCCTGGAGAACAAAGGTCATGTCTTCACACAGCACTGAGACTGTAGTAGCACTCAGTAAAATGCTCCATCATTTGACAACCTGACTCTCAGCCATTGACCCTGCTCTATAAAACCAAGAATTAGAAGGGCATCAGAAATAGCATTCCATTGGATCGGATCTGATAGGGTTCTTTGATTGGAGCTTTCTATTTTACTTCTGGGTCAGGGAGCTATTTGCCAAATCAATGCTTCCCTCATGACCCTGAATGAAAACCTGAATATGTTGTTTGGTTGAAGTAAAACAACAGGCAAGAAGCCAGGGTGCCAGCCCAGTTCCTGTTCCAAGTGCATCTGTCCCAGCCCCCTGAAACTAGCACATCACCAACCGAGTCCACCATTTTGGTTCTCTGTATTGGCAAAGAATCTCAACAAATTTTTCTCCTTAGAACCAGAATGTTGGTGCTGAAAGGAATCTTAAAGATCCATCTAGTTCAGTGTTTCCCAATATAAACTACACTGAGGAGGGGTAAGCTCTCTAAATTCTCCACCACGGATCAATTAAAATTATATAGATGTAATATATATTTATTAAATTCTTCAATAAACAGCAGAAACCTGTTAAACCCTCTCTCATTCATTTCTTTTATCACTGAAATAAAACATTAGTTCACATTAAAGACATTTTATTTAAAGATGAATTTTATAGATTTTAAGAAGTAAAGGCCTTCAGCGGTAAAAAATTTGCAGTCTGGAACAATTTATCCTGGACCAATGCCAGATTGAATGTCAGGAGACCCTGATTTTATTTCAACCCCCCTCATTTCCTTGAACAAAGGAGGGAACTGAAGCCCAAGGTCATAAGGCTGGAACCAAAACTCGGGTCTCTCGATACAACTCAGTGACCTTTCTGCTATCCTGGGTTCCCTCACAATGAAAGCCAATAGATAATCAATCAATTTACAAATGGATTTAGTGTCAGTAAGGCTCAGCACCCCACCTAAGCAGAGAACCATTGGTATTTCCCAGCAGGGAGAATTCACAGTAGACTTTTTCAGCTTATTGAACACTTTGGTACCCAATCTCCATCATAAATATGAAGTAGCAGTAAGGGTATATTTCAGTGCAACAGAAAAATCTGCTGAACAGTGGCTTATGCCCTGAGTACACCTGTTGTTTACTTAGCAAATAATCTGGAGGTGGGCAGTTGCAGGATGGGTTCAGCAAATTAAATATCCACCAAAGACCAGGTTATTCCCCATCCCTTTATTGCACAATCCTCAACCTGATGCCTTCATCCTCACGGTCGCTGCCTCGTGGTCTCAAAGCGGCTGCTACTACCCCAGGCATCATCCTCAAATGTCAGCATCCAAAGCAGGAAGAAAGGAAAGGGTAAAAATCCTTGTTCTCTTGTGACTCCCCCTTTCATCAGGGAGCTACTATTTCCCAGCATCACAGATTCTCATTGGCCAGAACTGGATCACAAGGTACCAGTCAACTGTGAATGAAAACCAAATTGTTCTAGTGTCCTTCACCTAAACACAATTTATCCCCCTGAACCTGGGTACATTGCCACTGAACAAACCAAGGTTCTGTTAGCAAAGAAAAAAGGGGATTGGCCTTTCTCTAAGCAATCATTGGTGTCTGTCATACATACCCACCCACGCAGTGACACATCCCTCACTTATGGAAATAAAAAGGGTTCCTACTGGAAAAATCAGTCATGAGCTGATGCCCAACTGCCTTTCAATGTTGTGGAGCCATAATTAATTTGCATTTAAAAATACAGAGACCCTGGTTCCACAATGGCCTACCTGGTGAGCATTTTGTAAGGCCCCCACTTAACGGCACATCTACCCAGAGGTAGTGTTTCTCAAGGTCATGGGCAGCCTAATGTGTGCTTCCAGAAGTTGCCGTTTTACCTGCCATTCTGTTCTCTTACAGTGCCTTTGAACCTTCGAAGCAAGGAGGTCTGATAAACTGCCAACACCTCCGTGTTTTCCCTCACTATCTATTATTCTCAGAAGTTGGAGTCCCCTAAACTGCAAATTGGATACCCTGAAAGGCCCTAGGTGTCGAGAGAGCTAATGTTAGAGGCAGCCCAGGGTAAATGCTGCCCAAGGTTTGACGTGCCCTGCAGATGGGAAGAATTCTTTTCTAAAAACCAAAGGAAAGCATTTCTTCTGCATCAGCATTTCAGATATTTTAACATGCTGGTGGGAGTGGGGATAGGAGCTATTTAAGGGCTCTTCTGTCACCTCTGATCATTCTCATCAGAGGGCACTACTTCTCCTGCCCAAGCAGGCAGCACCTGGCTCTGGGGGTACTCTGGCCTGGCCCCTCTCTCCCAGGGTACCATTGCCTAGCAGCCCCAGCCTTCATTCACTCTCTCCCGGGCATCACTGTCCAGCTCCAAAGCTGTTATGTCCAGCAGCTCATTTCTGGACAAATGGGCAGCACTTTGTAAATGGAGCAAAGTCTCAACCCACATCCTTGACCAAGTCCATCCTGTTTCCAGACCTCAAGGAGGGAAGGCCTGGGAATGCACCCAAGTGTGTCAAAGCCTTTGCCTTCTAAAAACGTATTATCTATGGTGACTCAGACTTGTCACCAAGTTTCCGGCTCTTTGGAGTTGAGATCCCTACGGTTATTCAGCCCACAAGCACATCCACGTCATCTCACACCTCTGTGGTGGAGCCGGTTTCTCTGAAGATGGTTCTGTGACCTCCTCCAGATGGGGCACTCTTTGAGCATGGATGGGACCTGTTTCTTATTTATCCATGCATCCTCATACCTCACCCAGTGCCTGGCTCTCGGAGGAAGCTCAGTAACCATCTGATCAATGGCAAACGATTGTGTAGACCAAGAGGGAGGCTAAAGGTCTCCCTTGGTCTAAAGCCAGGGTTGAAAGGGAGAAGGAGACACTTACAGCCTCTGCTTCCTGGCAGAAGACCTATAGCGATGCCATGTAGACCCAAGTTCAACCACACTGTCAGGCACACGGTCCACGTATTTCAGACCTCCCTGTGGCCAGAGCTGCTCCCTGTGTTCAGTTCAGATCTATCGATAGAACCCACTTGGAGAGTTTCACTTTGTTGCTTCCTTCTTCCCTCTGCACTAACAACATGCATGCCTTATTACAGCAACCCATGGGGTCTCTAACTCTTTGTTTTTGATTTACTCAGGGCTACGAGAACCCGCTATCACCGTGGGTCTTTTGCCAGAAAGCAGAGGACCATAACCGTCTCCTCTCTTTCCCAACCCTGACTTTAGATCAGGGGATTTGGATTTCCCCTGTTGCGCTATGCCTTTCGGCATCCTTTTCCTGTATCCTTCTTGTCAGTTATTTGCGCTCTTTCTCTCTGTGTGTTCAATTGAAACCCCTAACACATGTTTTAAGGATGGGGGAATGCTACCAATTGAAATCAGAATCAAGCCACCTGGGGGTCCGCCACACCTGTCTTTAGAAGAGAAGCGCGTGCTGTTTGTGTTCAGCTGTGTGCTGGGAGAGTCACCATCTTTGTGCAGAAGACAGAGCACGGGGGACTAAACCGGTGCCCTTATGCCGCCCCGGCCAAATGCGGGACACAGAGGGGAGGGTCCAGAGTGCACCATCTCAGAGGCAAAAGCCTGCAGTTCCAAGGCTGCTGGCTGGGCTGCAAGCTGCTGGAAGTGTGGCTGCCCAGGCAGGCTGTGTGCATTCATGCCGAAGCCTCGCCTTTTTCTCCTTGAGTGCCTGCCATTTGGAGCCCTCAGGCTGCAGCAGACACAAATGAGGAGGTGTTTCCAGCTGCATGCTGGAGCCTGGAGCGCCTGAACTCCCAGAAGCCAGGTTGTGCTGGCTCAAACCAGGGCGAGAGACAGAAGGCTGTGTGGGAGCCAAGGGTAGAGTGGGAACGGAGTGACCAGTAGCCAATGGGATAATTATTCATGACATCCCCTTTCACTCTCAAAAGTGTCACAGTTTGGACCACAAAGTCTTTGGTCACCCTCATAAGGTGCCAAGTACTGTACTGCAAACGGGAAACTCATGGTGCTTTGGGAGCAACTAGGAGAGGCACATCCTTTGAGGGCATGTGGCAATTTGGGGGGTGGGGGGAGTGGGGGGGAATACTTCCTGGAGAAGCAGTGCCTGAGCTGGGTGAAAAAGGAGAAGGCACCTAGGCATAAAAACTCACAGGCACAAAGGCATGGACATGTCGGGTCATGCATGGAAGTGAGGCTGTGAATTTAGGAGTCACGGAAGGTGGTGTTGGAGAGGTAGATGGTCGTCTCATTTCCCAAGCTAAGGAGTTTGGCCTTTTCCTTGAAAGCTAGGGAAAGTCCTAAGGGATTTTGGCAGGGGATCCCTAACTAAATGCGTTTGAGTATGAGTTCTAATGACTGCCAGGATGAATGGAAGGGAGACTTCCCCAAGTAGCTCTTATCAAACATTATTGACCCCTTGATTTTTATTTCATATAATTGATTATCTAGTCAGGAAAGCAGAAACCAGCCAGGTAGTTCGAGTAAAGGAGATTTAATGCAGGGCTTTGGTTATCCAGGTGTTAGAAGCCTGAAAGAGGCAAATGAAGAAGGGAAATTGACCCAAAGAGTAGAAACTGCTGGAAGCAGTTACCATTCCTAAGGCTAGGAAAACAAAGAGGAAGAGGAGATGGTTACCAACAGCTCAGGGTGAGGAGGAGGGGCCAGCACCTCAGGAATTGACAACACGCAAGAATGGACAGGGCTACTCCCACTGACAATAGAATGAAACAAAAGGAGAAAGAGAAAGACAGGCACATAATGTGGCTTCCCACCTCTGACCTTCTTATCTCCAATAAGAGAGCATAATAGAGAGCTAACCTGCAAAGGATTCTAGGATAGAAATCTTGAGCCCCTACCCCAGCATTATAGAGCAGCATAAAGAAGGTTAGTCTCGGGATAGAGAGACAGGAAAATATCTAACCTACCTAATTTCCCTTACCCGTGGGTGAACTTCTCTCACCTACCTATACATTAGGACCTGCTTCTTTGGGACCATCTTAAGGTCTTAGGGGCTATTGTTCAATCTTTCTTCAATGGTTCCAGGAGTTTGCTTTTCCCTCCTCCTGCAATGGCCTGTCCCTCATTTCCCATTTGCTAAATCTCTCTTTCCCATGAACCTGCGCTTTTGCTAATATATATATATACGGTTTTGACCCAAAGCCCCAGAGGGCCATAATTTGTGTTTGCAATATGGCAGCTGCTTGTCACATAGCGACATCCCAGAGTGAAGCCTCCAGCCTGCGTTCTTTGATCTTGAAACAAAATGAATGTTCTGGCTCATGCCTACGAATGGTTGGAAGAGACAGATGATCCTTTGTTCTAGAGAATTCAAGATTAATATCCTCACCTTCAAGGTCAGAATGGGAGACGCCCTTGCTTCCCCCAAACCCAACCATCCTTATGTATTGGTAAACAGAGAATACACTAGATATCTGTTCTGGATCTCAGACTCAATTCAGGCCAATTCAATTGTTTTGTGTCAACTGCACACACAGGTTCTAGACATTTCAGAGGAGGGAATCCCAGACTTTTGGGCACGTTCAATCAAATTGCACCCCAAATGCTGATTAATCATAATGCTGATTACTTAAACTAAAATTGATACAACCCCTTGAAGCTTCAAGTTTAACTTACTTGCAACTATCATCTTGTTTTCTCAGCATCAACTCATGAAGTACACGGTGTCACCATTTTACAAAGAGGAAACTGAAGTTCAGAGAAGTTAGGTCACTTGCCAAGAGTCATGCAGCAGATGAATTCCAGTCTAGATTTCAATGTAAGTCTGAATTCAAACACGAGCTCTTTGTACTCTGCCCATGGCACACAGATAAGCATCTAAATGAACGTGGAAAGAGTTAGGGCCCACAGGCAACCAGAAATGGGGGAGGCCAATGGGGACAACTCTGGGATAGTAAGATTTGGGCTGCACTCCAAGGGGATTGAAAAAAAACAGAGTAGGCGGCAGGCATTGCAGTGAGAGAACCACATCTGAGAGCTGGAAGGGACCCCAGAGATCATACAGCTATTTACTCCTTGACAAAATTAAGATCCATCATATTTACAAGATTCATTTAAGGCCCTCCAGCTGGATAAAGGGAGAAATGGGATTAGATCTCAGGGTTCCTGGCCCCAGATTCCTTTTTTGCTGGGCTTGGCTCTCAGGTGTAAATAGACTAGAACCATGTTCCCAAGAAAGTATCAACGTCATCATCCCTTCCCTAGGATTTCTGGCATTCATACCCATGGATTTATCCAACACATGTTTCTAGTCATGATGTCAGGGAGACTTAACAGACCCTGCGTAGTCTGGGCTTGGGAAATGATCAAACCAAGGTCTGAATCTTGCTCTAGCATTCACTTGCTCTAGCATTCATTTGTTGACCTCCAACAAATTCTCAACCTTCAGAATTTCCATGTCCTCATCTGTAGGAGAAGGAAATAGGGCCATCCTTATAGATCACGCACTAGATTTCCTGGGAAACAAACTTTGAGTCTGAGTTTAGCAAGCAAGAGTGCCCTTGGGATCAACATCTGGGCAAGGATGGGGCAGGAAGCAGCTTGGGTAGAGGGAGCTGAGGAGCCGCTGGGAAGCAGGCCCGACAACAGCATTGGTCAACGCAATGAGGAACTGTGGAACTACAATGGTCCTTCAGAGGTGGTTAAGATGGTCCAGCTGTATCATCCTGCATCAGTCAGTGACTGGATCTAGGCCGCCCCAGAAAGGGGTGTGACCTCATACGAGGTGCTCTCTATCACTGAGGCCACCTCTGAAGGGGCTGACAGCTGTAGGGTATCCTCTGATGGCACTCCCAGCAGCTGGGCAACAAGTCCTCCCTTAAAGGGGGCTCCAGGGAGCTCATCGCTGTGCCTGCCAAAATACGAGAGTGTTTGTGTCTGAAGGTGAGTGGTGTGTGTGTGTGTGTGTGTGTGTGTGTGTGTGTGTGTTCTTGCCCTCTGAATGGGAATTGGGGTACTGCACTGAATTCCTATGTGGACATAGCCCTCTAGCTTTCACCGTATTTGTCAGTCTTGAAAGGGTCTGGACAGTAGAGCGGCTGTGACTGCCCAGCCTGCCCATGGTGGAACCACCACGGAGGCCCAGGGCCACCCCCAGGCAGACAGCAGGGTGGGCAGAAACCCTGCGTAGGAACCAAGAGTAAACCATGAAGGCGGGCGGAACGTGGATTCAGGGACACTAGAAGGCGCCCTGCCAGAGAGCAGCTGGGGTGGGGGTGCAGGAGGCGGCGTGCATGGAAGCCCAAGGGGGCAGAGAGAGGAGAGTAAGAGAGAGAGAGAGAGAGAAAGAGAGAGAGAAAGAGAGAGAAAGACTGACAGAGACAGAGAAACACAGTGAGAATGAGACCAAACGAGTCAGACAAGATTGAAGAGAGACACACAGAGAGAAAGATAAGACATGTGCATGCACACACACAAGCACACACAGAGAAAGAGAGACGCAGACAGACTTTGGCTTCTCGCTGCAACCAGGCTGAGTTGAAAGGAGCTAGGCCTAGGGGCTGGAGATGAATCTGTGGCCCGCGGGGCTCAAGGGGCCAGCCTGCCTCCCTCCTGGGAGATGCGCAAGGGGTTCTCTGTAGCCAGCTAGGGGAGGAGTTAAGGTGTGTGTGTGTGTGTATGTGTGTGCTGGGAGCGGGGGTGGGGTGGGCGTAAGTCTAGGCCAGCCTGCTGTTCCAGAGCTAAAGGCAAACTCTGAATCCTGGGAGCTGTCAGGAGCCAGAGAGGGAGGGGAGGGGAGGCTCTTCAATCCACAAGGACCAGAATTCCAGTTCATCCGAAAGGCACACGTGTGGACCTTCTTTCCCTCCTGGCTTCCAAACTGCCACTGCACTAATTACCATGTTTACTCTCCTTTGGGCCAGTTTCTCTTTCCTGTGTAGAGTTTTCGCTCCTTCTGCCCCAGTGGATGAAAATTTTTCTCCCTCTGCCCAGGTATGAATGTGGGTGCAAGATAAGTAGTTACAAAAATCATCATACTTGGAATGCCATGAGGACAATGAACATTTAACAGAATTGAGTGGTGAATTCCTTAAAGCACAGAATCCCCTCCTAATTTGTCTTTTGTTTTAAACTGGA
Organism: Tamandua tetradactyla; assembly: GCF_023851605.1. Taxonomy (NCBI): domain Eukaryota; kingdom Metazoa; phylum Chordata; class Mammalia; order Pilosa; family Myrmecophagidae; genus Tamandua; species Tamandua tetradactyla. The sequence goes on along the minus strand of NC_135353.1, from coordinate 133,378,080 downwards.
TCTTGATGTATGGCTCAAGATGTATTACTAAGATGGAGACACACCGGTGTGTATGCCTTCAAAACCAGTGCTTCTTGAATGCTGATGTGCATAGTTGTCATGGTGGTGGTGGTTGGTGGCAGGGTGGGTGGTTCCTGGGTAAAATGCACACGCTCATTCGGCAGATCTGGGCTGGGGCCTGGGATTCTGCATTTCTAACCAGCTCCTTGGTGACGCTGCTGCTGCCGGTCCAAGACCACACTTTGAGTGGCAAGGGCCTAAACCACTACAGTCCATTGTGAAGCGTGACCCGCGTGCACCATTGTTCAATCCTAAGCCCTGCCCCCTTAGCATGTTTACAAATACGGGCGGCCTCCAGGAGATTTTGGTCTATGTGGCCAACTAGAAAAGCGTGTTTGGCATATGTCTCCAGAAGGAGGCAGCATACAGTAATAGACACAAGTGGCTTTGGACCCAAACTGGCATGATCTCTAATTCCCACTCCACTCTGTCCTAACTACCTGGCTTTGTTCACAGCCACTGTAGATTTTCGACTCCCAGATGTCTCGTTTGCAAAGTGGGGATATGAACATTGCCAGATTGCGGGGGAGAACTCAAGGTAAGGAATACGTACGTAAGAACTGCCGCGTCCGTGGTCCTTCCCTGACCTCTCCCATCCTTGCCTTCTTCCAACCCCCCATTCTTATGATCTGAATCGCTTCTTTGGCAATTAATCCTATTCCGACTACTCCCGGCTGCCTATAAACACTTATGGTCTTGTTGTAAATTTGCTCCTCTCCTGGTGTTCTCCTCAACCAGATTAGAGGCTTATCCTTAACTTCTTAAGTTAGGAACAACTGTGCCACCACCCTGCCACCAACCACCACCACCATGACAACTATGCACATCAGTATTCAAGAAGCAGGTTTTGAAGGCATACACACCGGTGTATCTCCATCTTAGTAATGCATCTTAAGTTAGACAACTGTGCAGTTATTCATTCCAACCGTTCTATAAAGCATGCAGCCAGACGGATGCAGCCGCCCCTCCCCCAATCTTCCCGAATCCTTCAGGACTCCCTGAATCGGGGAACTGCAGGGAGCCTGAAATTTCTGCCAAGCAGGTGGGAAGGGCACTTGATGCAATTTTCCTAAAGAATTGTAGACCAGGATCCGATTCTTCCAACCTGGTGGAGATGGGAGGAGCCTGGTTCTTCCCAGCTACCTCCACAGGGGAAGAATTCTGTGGAGGGGCAGGTGCAAATACTGACCTGGCCCGCCACAGAGAAGACTGGGGTCAGCTGGGCTCCTTTGAAAAGCAGAGCTAGCTAAACTTTTGGCAAGCTCCAGAGAAAAGACCTAGGAGAATTATGCAAATTACTCTTTATCATGCAAGTATCCCGGGACCACGCCTTTCAAAGAGTCCTTTCTCATAACGGGGCGCTGCACTTGGTAGCCAAAGGTTAGGGGCCCCGAGCCTGTTGTGAAATCTGGCCTCACTGGGGACGCCTATTAACTACTTGCAGCAGCAAAAGAGATGCCATTCAGGCCTTAGTTCAATGTGTATCTAATCCGACTGCCTAAAGAAGAGGAATTTGCTCCGAGTCTTAGGTAAATGCTGCCCTTATTCACTCAAAAAAGTGTGTCCTCAGGATGAGCATAAGGGACAATATTTACCAACCTGCCGAGTTCACCTTCTAGCCTTTTGTTTATTTTACTAGTTGTTACGGCATTGCATTTGCTTTCTTAAGAAAAATTTTTTTTTCAATCTCCTCGACTTTTACAGGCAAGTCCAGGCTTAGGTCTTATAAATGGTCTTGGAGAATGGTTGGCCCCAGATGTTCTCATCCCATCTCTGTGACTTGTCTTAGACTAGTCCCTTCTCTCTTCTCCCAAGAGGGGTCCTCAGCTACCAACCTATCCCCACCCCATGGAGGGGATAGGCCAGATGATGGCCGGGCTCCCTTCCAGCTCTCTGATTCTATACATTTAGTGACTTCTGTTTTTAATTCAAACATCCAGCAAGTTTTATTGCACCCATATCTTGAGGCCACAGCATGAGACAGATATTCTAGGTAGGAGCTGGAGGGAAGTTTTGAGGGAAAAGAATAGAGCCTCTGGCTTAAGGAGTCTTGGTGCATCTGAATCAAAATGGACCTCGGAGTCACCTCTCAATCCCTCTATCCTTCTCCAACCCTACATAACCACTAATCTAATTCTGTCTCCATAGATTTGTTTATATTTAAAAAATGCTGCAAAATGGGGTGCACGGCTGGTTCAATGGTAGAATGCTTGCCTTCCATGCAGGAGACCCAGGTTCAATTCTCGAACATGCACCTAAAAAAAGAAGAGGGGCGAGGGTGATTCAGTGGTAGAATTCTCACCTGCCGTGTGGGAGACCCGGGTTCAATTCCCGGCCCAAGCACTTCCCAAAAACAAAACAAACAAACAAAATTCACCAAATGGTGCTGAAGCAATGGGATATTCACATGCAAAAAGAATGAAATGTGATGCCTGCCATACAGCATACAAAAAAAAAAAAAGAAGAATACTGCAAAATGACTGTTAACTCTAGTCCTTAGTTTGCATTAGGTGTATTTTTCCCCATATGCCACCCCATTAGTAACACCTTGTACTTTAGGGGATTTTCTTTCTGGAGCAATGAAAATGTTCTAAAATTGATCGTGGGGGTGAATGCACAACTCTGTGGTTATACTAAAAGCCATCCATCCTTGGATGGATTGTATGGTAACTGAATATCTCAATAAAACTTCTTAATATTATGAGAAAACAGAAAGCAAAACTGGTCTTGCCTTGTTTTTATTTTTTGCAGAGATGTGCCATGGTTGGGTTCCAATGTCACCTTGGCCAGATGATGTGCCCAGTTGTCTGGTCAGGCAAGCACTGGCCTAACTCTTACTGCAAGGATATTTTGTGACTGGTTGATAAACCAGAAGGCTGGTTTATTAAATCATCAGTCAATTGATTGCATCTGTGGCTGATTTGATCAACTATGGGTGTGTCTTCTGCAAATGAAGTAATCCAATGAGTTGGATTTGATTGGATCAATTGAAGACTTTTAAGGAAGAAGAGAGAATTTTCACTGCTTCTTCAGCCAGCGAGCCTCTTCTGTGGATTTCTTCGAGATCCTTCTTCGGAGTTGCCAGCCTTATGGCCTGCCCTACGGATTTTGGATTCCTGCATCCCCATGGCTGCATAAGACACTTTTATAAATCTTATATTTATACATATCTCCCGTTGGTTCTGTTTCTCTAGAGAGCCCTGACTAACACAAGACGATTGGATGGCAGTTGATAAAAACAAGTTATAAGGTATGTAGTTGCTATTTTTAAAGAAAGTTTATTTTAGTGACTCATCCTGTTACCATCTGTGGGAGACTGTTACATTTGTGCCCCCCCGCCAGCTCCAATGAGCCATGCCTCACAGTATTTACTTCTGTGTGGAGTTCCTTCTCATGCTGCCTTTGGGATTGGCCATGTGACTAGCTTCGGCCAATGAGGCCCTAGCAAGCGTGAAGCAAGCAGAGGCTTCATAATTGCTTGCACTCTGGAGTTTGTCCTCTTGTATGCTCACTCTTGGGACATCCTTTCTCAGAACCTAGCAGCCAGGCTGTGAGAAGTTCAAGTCACATGGAGAACTGAAATTCTGGACCACTGCCCCAGCTGAGCTCCCAGCCCACTGGCCAGCACAAACTTGCCAGCCATGTGAGTGTGCCATCTTGGAAGTGGATCCTCCATCACCAGTTGAGCCCCCCTAGCTGTGACCACAGGGAGCAGAAATGAGCCTTCTTCATTGCATTCTGCTTAAGTCGAAGAACCTTGAGCAAATAAATGATGGCTGTCATTTTAAGCCACTAATTTTTAGTGTAGTTTATTACTCAACATCAGATAATTGGAACTCCTCATGCAAGGTCTCAGTCTGGCTGTGTTTCCTGGATCTGACAGAATTTCTAACAGGGGTCTCCATACTGCCTTCTGAGGTATCTTCTGAGGGTTCAGTTTATTGCCCTCAATCCTATTGAGCTGGGACAGAAGAACCGCCAAACAGCTTTCAAATTCCACCTTTGCAGTGACGGGTAGGTTGGTTCTCTGTGTATGTGTTTTTGTCAATTTAAGTGTTTTTTTTTCTCCCCAGGATAAATATCTTTTCGCATAGACAAATAAGGGCCAGTGAAATAGAAAGAGCTGATTTAAGAAAAGGTTCTATAGTTTGCTTGCTTATCAAGTGCTTATGGGGTTTGAATGCATCAAGGTCCCAAACCTAAAGGTTAATGTTTTGACACTGAAAATCCATCAGTCGGGGGTGAGAATGGGGAGAAGGGTTTGCATTAATTATTAGTCTGACTCTTAATTTGAATCAATGAAAATGCCAGAATGACAGAGGTGTTTGGACTGAATAATAATTTACAAGACTGACATGGACCTGAACAAAGAGTTGTAGGAAAAGAGAACGGGGTGCCCTAGCAGGGAGTGAGCTGAAGAAGCAGGGCTGGGTCGGAGAAGGACAGAGAAGCTAGCCTCGTGGCCTGAGATCCTTACCTTGACCAGTGTCATCAGGAGTAGCTGAGAGGAGAAGGGGAGACCCACAGGGCAGGGCAAAGCAGGGCCGAGCTGTGCTCCGTTTTACTGAGCTATAGGAGAATGCTGTCTCTGGAGCATCCTTTGGGCTGCAGAAGTCACAGGCACTTGGCTTTTGAGAAATGGGCCTGGTTATAGACGCTTCCATGTATCAAGACACAGATTCACTGTGGAACTCTGGGAGGTCCCCTTGAATCTCAGACATCAGCTATTCCCATGAACCACGTGAGTTTGCACATGAGTGAACTGATATTGAGAGACTGAAAGGGGGCCTGGCCCAAGTCACACACTGGTGAGGGGCAGAGGTAGCAAGGCATCCAGTCTTTTAAATCCCAGCCCATTACTCCTTCCCCCAGGCTCCAGTGATTTTTTTTTCTTTTTTGCATGGGCAGGCACCAGGAATTGATCCCGGGTCTCTGGCATGGCAGGCAAGGCTCCAGTGTTTTGAAGCTCCATGAGAATTATTTATCCCAACCTGTTCCACCCTTTGACTAGGAGCAGGGCCCAAAGCAGCTTAGGTACTTCTTTAGTAGAGAAGAGGACAGGTTAAGTGGAGAGAGATGAATGTTGCTCAGGACGGGTTGAGCAATAACTGGAATGGGTAGCTGGCTATTTGCTGGGATTTGAGAGAACCCAGGTTCTTTTGCTCCAAAGTAGCCTGTCTAAAATTCCACTAGCAAGTCACTTCTTCAGAGTTCGCCATCTCTTAAGGGAGATGTATGCTTACAATACAGTTAATCACCCTTTTTTGAGCATCTGCCAGTTCCAGGCACTGTATAAAGAAACCAAGTTTTAACCAACCCCTCCTCCATGGCATTATCAAGCACGTAGAGAAAGGCGGTACCTCCCCAAGGTCACAAAGCTAGCAAGTGGCAGAATCAGAATTTGGACTGAGATTTCTCTGATTCCCAAGTCCCAGTGTTTCCCACCACCTCCTACAACGGCCCAATGCCTTGCTAAGGTATGATGGAAGGAGAGTGGAAGAAGCAGGTCAAATTGCTTGGAGTTACAGGTCATGGGGAAGATAAGAGTGAAGGGATTGGTAAGAGGGTACGAGGATTTGTTCAGGGTAGGGCATCAGAGACAGAGGGGATGGCTTAGGCAAAGGCACTGAAGCAGGAAATTCTAGCTTGTTTTAAAGAAACTACAAGCAGTTGGTCACAACTGAAGCCAAAGGTATAAGGGGAATCTGCCCAGGGTGGTTTAACAACATCTGGATTTTATCCCGAGCTTGTGGGAAATCTTTGACAAATGTTCAGCAGAAGAGATCTAAAAAGAGATACCTTTAAAGTCCAAGAGTCCTAGAGCATAATGCTGAGAAACACAAGCTATGGTTTCCAATCACGGTTCCATGCTGCTTCACAATTATATAATCAGTTATTGAATAATTATCTTTCCCACCAGAGCTTAAACTCTCAAAAGTCAGTGAACATGTCTTGATGACTGCTGTGAGTATGTAATCTAGAAGTTTCTGGCACATAGTCAATGCTTATGGGGGACTGTGGTCTGGTCCCCCAAATCTATTCTCCCTTTTCTCTTGGACACATGGTCATCTGGCTAGAGATCACATTTTCGGCTTCCCTTGCAGCTAGGTGTGGTCCTACAATTAAGTTTTCCCCAATGGAATGAAAGTAGAAGTTGTATGTGCAGCTTCACCTCACTCGCTTTAAAAATCACTCGCCCTGAAATTCTTCTTTCTCTTTCATGGAAGCTGGGACACAAATGTGCCCCTGAGCCTGCTTTGACCTTATAGATGAGTGCAACATCCTAGCAGATGGCAGAGCACAAGAGCAAAAGATTCTGGGTTTCTGAAAAGCCACCTGGAGCCACAGTGCCCTGCAAACTAGGACCACTCACCTTGGGTCTGCTACACAAGAAAGAACTGAACCCCTGTGTTCTGTAAGCCACTGCACTAGGGGTCTTTGTGTTTCAGCTGCTTAGCCTTTACTCTAACTAATATATTGTTTGGCAAATATTTATTGAATGAATGCATGACCATATTGCTCTGCAAATACTACAGGGATCTTGTTTTATTTCTCCAACAAGACCATATCTTGAGTGCAGAGACCTATCTCTGTTGACTGTCCCCAAAGCATCTGGACAGATGCTAGGCTCTAGTCCAATTGAATTAAATAGAACAGACTCAGTTCTGACTAGATGAGTCTCCTTAGACCAGCCATTTTAGTAGCGGAGGGCAGTCTTCTTAGGCCGGAAAGAGTTAAAGAGTTTAGGAAGTGTCTGAGGCTCTTTGAATGAGGAGTTACTAAGTGCCAAAAGAGTAGAGGTGGCACGACTAAAGCAAAAATCTCACGGACACTAGAAAATTTGCAGAATTACAGCTGGCAGAGCTCAAGCTTTTGAAAAGCAGCTAAAAAGTCACCAGGGAGAAAGACAGCCCCTCTCTGAGGACAGAAGCGTGGTGTCGGCACAAGTGCATCGAATTTAACAACATTGCCACACACACACCAAACCCTGTTCTGTTGAGAACTCGTTAGCTGCATCAGATATGACATATGGGTGGGTAATATAGTCTGGAGCCTAGGTTTCTTTAATTAACCAATAGCAATCAGGAGCGAGGGCAATTCCAGGGGAATGGTAATTGTCTGGAAGTTCTGGATGCCTGCAGGCTGAGCCGCAGGCCAGAAACCCAGCCAGCTCTGTGTCCCTGAGAAGCACTCCAATCCAAGGTCATGGCTGCCATCTTAAACAGGGTCTCTTTTCCAGAAGGTTTCTATCACAGCTGATTGTTGTGGTTGAGGATTTCCCTCTCCAAGCCTGGGCGAGTCAGTGTGCCAGTTGGGGCATCCCACGGTACAAAGGCTGTGAATGTACAACCCACCTATTTAGGGATCTAAGGACCAAATTCTGCAGGTGCTGGGTGACCAGTGACTAGGGAAGGTCAATCTGACTTAGAATTATTTCACTCGACAAGTACTTGTTGTGCAACTAGTACATACTAGGCATGAGGCAGGGGCTGGATATTAATGAGACATTTTTAAATATTGTAAGAGAAATGCAAAATTAAAATATTTTATTGTGCTTAAAGTATCCACTCTAATTGTAAACTCCTTGGGGGTAGAAACTGCACATCTTCATCTTTGTCTGCCTCACAGGACCTATCTCATGCTCTGCAGGGAGTAAATGTCAAATTGAAGTTCAAGTTCAGAGAGCAATATCAACTAGACCATGCATGGGTTGCTTTAAAACATATTTGATATCAGCTTTAATAAACAGATAAGAATGGCACGTGAATTTTTTTTTTTTTGCCAGTAAACTGCTCCTTCAAAAGTGATAGAATTTTTTTCCCCTCCTTAAAGTTGTCAAAATCGTTCCTTTCCAATCTTGCTTACATTCTCCATTTGCTTGGCAAGTTATTTTTTTTCCCCAGATAATGCAAAAGTAAACAAACACCAGTCAGGCCCCTCTCTGGATTATCACAAATTCCAAATAAGAAGAGTCTGAATTAATAAGCGTTTTGTATTTACTCTTCTAAGTGAAGTTGAAAGATAAACAACTCTCGTTTGTCTGGGCCCCAGGACAGGGAGCTCAGAGCATTCCCAGGCTTAAGTAAGGACACTTCTCATCACGGAGGAGTTAAGCTCCCAGGGAGGGGAAAAAGAAGGTGGTTCTGGGTCCCTGAACTTCCAAAGAGAAGCTCAAGCATTAACTTGAACTTGGAAGGAGGCAGGGTCAGCAGGAGGGGGAGGTCAAGCTGTGACGAGGGCCTGAATAAGACTTGACCAACCCAACAGGGATCTCTGGAGTGAGGATTGTCCAGAGAATGTCCAACATTGGGCTGAAATGGCTGGCTGTTATTAACCAGCCCCCACCCCCACCCCAAGCCTTGGCCGGCCGTGGGATATGGACCACCCAGAAAAGGGAGGACCTGGAGCTAGCCAGCTTGCAGCAGCTGAGGTGCTCACTGAAGGAGCTGACAGCTGGAAGCCATCTGCTGACCACGCTCCTCGGGGCTGGGCAGGGAGTTCTTCCTTGCAGGGGGACCTGGGCAGCACGTCTCTGTCTATCGCAGGTCCAAACGCAAAATAGATTCTAAGCGCAGCCCAGGACTTCCTCTCAGGCATCCCAATGAGCTCCATGAAGAACGACAAAGAAGTCCTTTGTCTTTTCCCATGTGACGCCTTCCTCCTCCCTTTTTTTTTTTTTTTTTGGTTGTTGTTTTTCAGATTCTCATGCCTCTCTCCTTCTCTCCTTTAGGTAAGAACAGTCATTCTAAAAACATTATCAAACACCAATGATGTGCCATTCATTGCTCCAAGCCTGGGGACACAGGAGAGGCAAACATGGAGCTTACATTCTACAGGAGGAAATGATATTGAACTATCAGCAAAATTATCATTTAATTACAGGTTTCCTAAGTATGTGAAAGAGTACAATAAGCACACAGTATACTAACTTGTTAAGGTAACTAAGAATAGCAACCACTTGTTAGCTGCCTGCTAGGTGCCAAGCACTGTTCTGAGAAAGCTGTAAATGTGGACTCATCTATTTCTCACAACAAGCCTAGGAGGCAGGTTCTATCATGATTCCAATTTGGGGACATAGAGAGGTTAAGTAACTTACTTGCTAGCACTAAGCTAGAAAGTGGTAGAGAAGGTTTTGAACCCACCTAGTCTAGCTCCAGAATCCGTGGTGTCAACCTTTATGCTGTGCTGTCCCTCCCAATGATTCATGACAAGTTGTTGTGACCACTTGATTTGGGCAGGAGGAGTAGAGATCAGCATGCACAAAAGGGCTGGGGAGAGCAGTGCAATGATGGCTCAGTGGCAGAGTTCTCACCTGCCATGCCGGAGACCCGGATTCGATTTCCGGTGCCTGCCCATGCAAAAAAAAAAAAGTGCTGGGGAAAACCCCAGAGGGGGAAGAGGACTGTCAGGATAAGTGGATGGGCACACGAGAAGAAAGGGGGCGGGGGGTTGCATTACAGGCAGGAAAACTGCATGAGCAAAACCTGGAAGAAATATTAGCAAGATGCATGTCTTAGTTTAGGGGCAAGGATTCTAGTGCAATTAATTTGTCCAGGTGGCGATGTTGTGGGAAACACCAAGAGGAGAGTGGGGGGAAAGAGACAAGACAGGGAAGGAGACCAACAAAGGACGTGTTATCAAACTAGTTATCACTGTGAGCAACTGGCGAGCAATCCCACAGAGGAACTCTGGGGGAGGAGGGGTTGCGGTATAGAGCACATGCCTCAGATAACCCAACCTAAGGCAAGAGAGCTGGAGCATTTATCCACCAAATCCTCTCAGGCCTCGGTGGGCGTGTGGGGGATGTTAACTCCCTGGCACTCCCCTCTGGCCATCACACACGTGGAACAGGCTACAGAGGGCAAAGAAAGCCCTCGGGCAGAGATACAGGTGCTAGCAGTTGGAAGTCAGGCTGGTGTGCAGAAACCTGGGACGTACCAAGGGAGTATGGCACGCTGACAGCATCTGCTACAAAACATTCCGGGGACGGTGGGGGACAGTAGCCCTGCAGAGAGGGGAGACCAGGCCTCTTCCATTAAGACAGCAAGAATTTTATCATTTCCATCAGCATCTTGTATTTATACTTAAATTTAGAAAGAATTGTCCCTATGTGGCACCTCACGACAACCCTTTGGGGTATGTAAGGAAGGTCTTGCCTCTATTTTTCTGGTGAGGGAACTGAGGCCTCAGAGAGGTCTAGGAAAATAGCTCAGTGCCTTGGCATAGGAAACGGCCCCTTCCCCTCCAGTCCTTCTGCTCCACTCTTGGCTCTGCATGGCTTGCATGACTATGGACCCTCTAACTGAGGAGCAGGTCTTTTGCATCCTCATGTGCCCTGCTCCAGTGGCAGCCGTGGCCAGAAGACTAGGAAGACCTTTAAGACATCGCCACCTGAGGCCTTGTCCTTTGGAATCATAGACTTGGTCCAGGGGAGATGGCCAGAACCACTCTTGGTGATGGTCTGAGACTGAACAATTAATTCCCCAATGCCTGCCCACCCTTGGCCCCCATTTGTTGACCCTCTCGATCCATCACGCTGCAAAGAGAACCTGTCCATGAGTTCACAGAATCACAAGAAGGACCTCCCACATTCTGGTCTCCTTCCTCTCACCCTGAGGTAGTGACAAAAGGAGTAGAACTATTCGTAGCTCTGCTACTAGTCAGCTGAGTGACCTTGGACTGGTTACTTTACCTCTCTGAGCTACGATTTCCTGGTAAGACCTCTATCTGACTCACTTTACAAAAAAGGCTCAGTTGGAAGTCACTTCTGAGGGTCACTTGGGGAAACGCTCACCACAGAGTGTTTTAACTGCACAATTGTTAGGGTGCCTGAATTTCCACTATTAGATGTCCATTTCTTCATGGAGATGATCTTCTATTTTTCAAGGGTTTTTCAAGTGTCCTTCATTAAAATGAAAATAGTCCAAGTGGTAATTATACCTCAAGCTAGGACGAGCTATCACTTTAACCAAGGATTGTCATGTTCTTTGTAGCCTTGCCAGTTGCCTGAATTTAGAATAAAAGAAGAAAGAGGACTCATTGGTAGAAGAGGGGGAGCAGTTTCTTATGAAGGGAGATAAATAAAAGCCAAGGAGAAGCTTCACACTACCTCACAATTTTGGTCTAAGTTACCATAAGGCCCAGGTCTGAACTCAGTTCTGTTGGTTCAGAAGCTCCCATCCCTCGGCCAATGACCTATCCTTGGGTGCTCCATCCTATTATAGCCTCATAGGAAACCCACCTATATAAATCCAAATACCATTTTACAAAGGTGTCTGTGTGTTCAAGGTGAAGAAAGGACTATGTAATATTACCTTCCAGTAAATACGGGGTCTCCTTCCCTGCCTTTATGTACAGGAAAAATCAAAATTCAGTAGTAAAATTCAGCTGGTATCATTGGTGAGATACCTGAGAAAAAAAGATGCCAAGGGCCAACTCATTTGCTGATGCCTTATAAGGGAAGTGATCTCAGGACAGGGTGAGTGAGGAGAAAAGAGAAGTGAAGTAAGGAAGAAAGGAAAATAAAAGCAAGACAGTGCATTTCACAAGATACACAGCTGATAGCTCAATCATGGCAGATGTCTACAGAGAAGTGTTATGGAACCACTGCATTCTGGAACCATCTGACAGGAGCAGGGACACTTATGTTTGTTCCTTCCTGCCACTTGTTTCTCTTTTGTCACAGCTCACCCCAGGGGATAACTCCCCAACACGTCCAGGCAGTGTTCCCTTGCCTCTCCGGGAGCTTCAGGGGAAGCCTCAGCCTCAATGGTTCAAATCTGGTGCTGGAGACACCACAGTGGGTAAGTTGGAAGCCAAGCTGAAGCCCAGTGAGGCAAGGGTGGTGGCCCTTGACATCTGCAGGAAAGGGGCACACGTGGCCAAGAGATGTGGGTGGAGAGAAGTGTGGCCCAGTAGAACTAGGGTGGAACTTAAACTTGGTGTTGAAGATTGAATCATACCTCCCTCCCCCCACAAGACATGTTCAAGTCCTAACGCTGGGTCCTGTGGGAATGAACTCATTTGTAAATAGGATCTTTGAAGATCCTATTAAGAAGAGCCCAAATTGAATCACGGTGGGCCTTAATCCATATAACTGGAGTCCTTATAAGGAAAGGACGTCTAGACAGAGACACAGATGCTTGAGCAGGAGCAGGAGGAGTAGAAGGCAAAGAAGGAGACAGATCACCATGTGGCTGAGGAAGAGATTAATTGCCAGCAAGCCACTGCCGGAAAGCTACAGACTTTGGAAAAAGCACAGACTACCAATACCTTGATTTTGAACTTCTGGCCTCCAAAACTATAAGACAATAAATACCTGTGGTTTAGCCAACCAGTCTGTGGTATCTGTCGTAGCAGTCCTGTCAAACTAAGATACTGGATCTGAAACAATTATTGGGCATCATTTTGGAAAATCAGAAAGGAATAGATATTAAAATTATTTGATCCAATCCTCATGTAGTGCCAGAGCTTAAGTTGTCACCTTTCCTCATCCATTGACCCTTGAAACTATCTAATGATGCTGGACAGTTCTGGAATTTAGCATCCAAACCACCTGTGTGGACTGGTTCTCAGGTATGGGAATTGCTCAGCAATCTTTTGTTCAGTCACATTATCACAAGTTTGGGCTTGAAGAAAATAGTCACTTAGTCCAAGGTCAACACATATTTTAAGTCATTAAAGCACAATTTGCAGATGGTTTTCAGGGTCCTCTAGGAAGTTAGCAGAGTGAGGCAAACAAAGCTATAGTAAGTGCTGTTTGTCTGTGCTCTTGTACCAATACTAGTGTCACGAGAACATGCCCAGACCAGCGAGCTAAAGGGAGAAAGATGTGTGAAGCAGAGACAAGTCACCCCAATCATACCAGGCAAAACTGCTTAGATCAGTGGATAACCAGCAGACTTGCAAGTACATGATTGAGCCCAGGCAAAATCAGCAGAGCCAACCAGATGACCCATAACTAACAGCAGATGTGTGAGCAAACCCAATTGAAATCAGCAGAGATCAGGCCAGAGTAGTGAGAGCTTGCAGACCTACTTGTTAAATAAATATTTATTGTTATATGCCATTGAGGTTTCATGGGCTTTTTTGTTACACAGCATTATTGTGGCAATAGCTGAATGATATGTAACTCCATTCCAAGTTGAACTGTCCCTCTGTGAATTCCCATCCTTTCTCTCTGTAGTACCAGAGTTCCTCATTTACCTAAAATCTTTTGTATACATGAAATCTTTCATTTCACTTCCTAGACTGAACTGTAGGTTTTTCAGCGTCCGAGTTTACATTTCTCTGTTTCCTTATTAAATACTTGGCAGCCATATGGAGTATATAGTAGACCTTCAAAATGTTGCAGTGATTTCCGAGCCCACGTGGCATGGACTATTTGTGTTAATTTCCAATGTCACTGCTATTTACTTTTTATAATTTTAGAATGTGAGAACCAGAAGAGAACTTAAATCATACCAACTCCTTCCTTTTACAGTTGAGAAAACTGAGACTTGGGCAAATTAAATTACACATCCTTAGTTACATGGCTGGCTGGAAGCAGAGCTAGACATAGCAACCAGGTCTCCTGGGTGTGATTCTAATTCTCTTTCCTCAATTATCAACTCCAATTCTGTAATCAGTTGGTAGTGGCTGCCTGGCAACAGCATGATGAGAAGCATTCTGAGGCTAGATCTGAGCTAGTAGGAGTAAGTGATGTGTTAGCCCAGATTCCAAGAGTGAAGAAGGAAGTAGGGATAAATATGCCATATGCTCAACATCTCGGCTACATCTGGCTGCTTATCCTGGTTAACCTGTTGGCTCACATTTATTACAAGGATGTTGTTTTGTTTATTTCATCTTCATCTAGCTCCCTGTTGAAATTCACTTTGGAAACCTCCAAAGACTCTGGCAGACTGTTTCCGGCATGTGCCCGAGATCAGCAATCCCTTTCCCCTGCTGCAGGAGAGCATTTTAAAAACCCTGCTTCTGGTGGTACCTTCAAAGAAATGAAGCTCCAAACTAAAGGAAGGCTTAAGATCCCAAAAATCAATGTCAGAGACCAGTGTGGCATTAACAGCAGCAAATGAAGACAGTGTAAGCTGGAGAAAGAGCCTGTTCACTTTTTTTTTTTTTTGTCTACCCTGAAAAACTGGGTTCTACATGCCTTGGTCAGTGTCATCCTTGCCCAGGTTAGGAGACAGAGACATCACTTGAGGCAGCACAGTTGGTCTTGAAATGTCTTGGAGTGACGTGGGACTCAGGGATGCTGAGGAGCCTCGCACCCTGCCCCAGATTGCTGGTGGAAGAAGCCCATGAGAGCAGACTGGAGCGGAGGCTGTATTTTCCTTTCTTGCTTGCTAAGAAAATTAAGGGGTCCTTTCCCAGCTTTCTGTCCTTGCAGAACCCCCCTCAGCGTAATGTCACTTCACAGAGAAGCCCTACCTGATGCCCAAGATAGGGTCAGGTCCCCAATGCATGTTCTCATGGCCCTTATATTTTGCCTTTGCAGCACTTACATTTTGCACTGAATCTGAGTTCCGTCAGTTATGAGACCCACTGATAGTTTACGTAGCACTCAGAAAAAAATAGGCTGCCGCTTCAGCTATAACACAATGCTTTCCTTACTCCCAGAATTTTAATTTTATAGTTATTAAAAGAGCACTTTTACATTTATTTAGACAGAGGCATATGATATAGTACTCTTGTGCAAATACACTCGAAAGTAACAGGTTGAAGTAATAATCGCTAGCCTTCTTCACATTCAGAATGTGAATATTTGGATCACTCTGTGACTCAGGGTCATTGAGGCCCGTGCGCTGCCACCCACCAGGCCAGGCCTCTTCTCAGTCCTCTGTGGCTGTAGTGCACTACTCTTCACCAAATGTTTTTACATACTCGAGCTCATGCCATCTTCACAAAAACCTCTTGAGAGAGGGAGGGAGGGCAGGAGTTCTTTTTAGCCCCAACTTGTAAATGTGAATTTTGAAGCTTAGAGATCTGAAGTCACTCTGTCAAGTTCGCTCGGCCAAGTAACTGGCAGGGCTGGTTTGAGGGCCCAGAGAATCTGAGTCTTGGTAGAGTGATTTCCCTGCAAACTTTCCATTACATTCATTCCTTCTCCAAGTGAAAAATCTACCACTCACTAAAAGGAGACATTTTCAGAGCTTGGGCCTTGCAAGGAAATAGATCAAGGTTGGAAGTCTAGTTCTGTGACTTTCCAAGCTGAGGGGACGTGGGCTTATTACTCCATCCCTCTGGGTCTTATTTCCCTCATCTGAAAATTGGGGATAACGGGCCCCTTCCCAGGGCTGCCGTGGAATTCATTAAGTTAATGCTAGGGATGAGGTTAGCCCAGTGTCTGGCACAATAGTAGGTGCACAGTAATCACCAACTATATCAATAATAGGTGCACAATAGTTGCTAAGGCCTTACTGGAAGAGATAGCCCATACACATAAGTAAATACCATGCAAGAAAAATTCTGATGAATGTGGTAGTGAAAGTGGATACACTCTGAATGAGCAAACGAGGGAAATTTCATTTGACTAAAGAGACTGGGAAGGCATCAGGGCAGGACCTGGCATTTGAAGGATGGGGAGAACTTCTGATGGTTGAAATGGGGGAGTAGCATTCCATTTGGGGGATTTAGGGTGGCGTGGTGTTGTAGTCTTAGTCTGAATCCCTGTCCATGTGGGTGTGAACCCACTGTAAATAGGACCTTTTGAAAATGTCATTCTTGGTTAAGATGTGGCCCAGCTGAATGAGGATGGTCTTAATCTGGGTGACTGGAAGCCTTAAATAGAGAACCTGGAAGTCACAGATGCCAGAATGGAAAGGAAATTGCCATGTGGCGGGACAGCCAAAGAACCCCAAGGATTGCTGGCAGCCAGCACCAGAACTCTATAGTATTTGGGGAAAAAGCATTGCCTTGCAAATACCTTGATTTTGAACTTCCAGCCTGAAAAACGTGAGCCAATAAATTCGCATTGCTTATGCCACCCCATTGTGTGGCACTTGTCCCAGGAGCTCAGCCAAACTAAGACAGAAGTAGAGGTCTGTAAGTACAAGGCATATTCTTACAATAGTGAAGTGTTTGTTTTAGCTAACAAATAAATAAAATAAAGCAAAATAGAAGGAATCTGTGAGAAAAGGTAAGTCATTGAAAATTGAAAGGTATCTTGCTCAGCTCCTGCCTTTGGAAGGATAACTTGTAGCCATGTATAAAATGGCTTGATATGTGGACAGAGAGTGGAGGCAAGGAGAACAGTCAGGAGGTTTTGTAGTAGCTCTAACAAGAGGTGATGAGGGTCTCATCTAGGTAAGGAGTGGTAGGAATATAAGCAAAGACCAATCCATTAGAGCCACATTTTGGAAAGAAAACCACATGATTACTCATCGGGTGGCAGAGGTGGGCTAAGGAACCAAAAGAGGGAGCAGCTAGCCAAGTTTCTCCATGTTTTTTAGTTCAACAGCTGGGACCATGTGGGAAAGAGCTATAGGGACCTGACAACATGGAGCTAGGCTTAGGGGAAGAGTCCAAGTTTGGGAATAGATGGAATGGCCCAGGGAGAGGGCTATGATTGAAAAAAGAGGGCACAAGAAAAGTGGGGTCCCATCTTGCATGGGGGCTCAGGTTCTCAAGTCAGTGAATAAGATCACATGCCATCAAAATCCCTTACAGAAGTGCAGCCACTTGGAGAGCCGTATCCTTTCTCTGCAGTGCAGGAAGACTTGGCTATCTCTTCCATGGGCCGCCAGATAAGGTAGATGGCTTGCAGGGAGTCGTTCACATGTTATATGAGAACCAGTATAGCATTTAAAGTTAAAGTCATATTCAGTAGAAGGAGACAGTCATATTGGGAGAGGAGGAGAGAAATGCATGACGCAAAGGTGAGCCAGGGAACCTCTCCCATCTCAGGCAATCTGTGTGGAATCACCCACACCACTGAAATCATTCTTACTCTCTCTCACAAACATATGCACATATGTGTGGTCTCCTTTGCTTAAATAAAATGCATGTGTAATTTGACTCTGCTACATTTATACAAGGACTTTTTAGCATGTGTGGAAAGTTTTGGAAGACACAAGAAAATGCAAACCCTGACTCTGAGAAACTCTATGTTTCAGTGAGATCAGCCTAAAAAACACAACTTGGAGCAATTCTAAAACTACTTAGTGGTGAATGCAAGAGTACATTTTTTTCTGCACATACACAAAGGTATCGAAGAATTTCATAGAATGCAAAAGACCATGGTTCTTTTGAAGGAAGGCATTAGGAAGAGACAAGTATTGATCTGGGTCATGAAAGAAAAAGGCAATTTAGAGAAACAAAAAGAAGTGGCAAGGGTGCTTCGGGTAAAGGCATGGAGGTTAAGAAAGACCAAAGTATATTGGAGCACAATTAATATATCAGTTAGGATTGTGTTAACTTGCAAGTAAGAAAACACCTAAGCAGCTTAAACAAATAGGGGTTAGACTCATATTACAAGAAATCTGGAAGTTGCCAATTGCTGGTATTGCTTCGGTCACTCAAAGATGTCAGAGCTAGCATTTCTCCCACTTTCTTGGATTCCCCTTCTACTGGTCACAACATGGCTGCTTAGCTCTAACCATCATACCTGCATCCGCATTCAAGATAGAAGAAAGAGGGAGGGTGATGCTAGATTTTCAGTTTGAGTTCCTCCAAAAGCAGAGACTGAAGCAAAGACTCAGGTGCACATTGTTTTTTGGCAACCAATTCCCGGAAACTGGAGAAGAAGCAAGGAAAGTGAGAGAGGAAAGAAGAGATAATATAAGGGGTATGTTTAAGAGATTGCTCCCTTGGGCAACACCCGAACTTCCTGAGAATTGTACACAGTGCCTCCCATAATTGTACCTCTGAAAGACAGGTGACTGGGACATCTACCCTCTAGGTCCTGTCCATCGATTGAGGGTTCATTCCAAGGGTAAAAACCCCACACCTCCAGGTTTTGCTAGTGTGCAAGCCCCGTGGGATCACATGCTGTTGAAGAAGGCAGAAGGCAGGATGCTTTGCTGAACACACCTGAGGTTGGATGCTGCCTGCACGAGGCCAGCCTGAGTTCTCAAGGAACAGCCCACCACCACTGCAACTGAAGTCAGAGCTGGGCAGAAGGCATGTGGCATGGGACACCACAGCCATCTGCCACAACAACAGACTTCTCCATATCTTATTGGTCAAATCTGCCTCACTAAGCCACTGTCAGTTGCAAGAGAGGCTGGGAAGTGAGCATGTTAGCTCTTCCAGCTTCTAGCATAGAGGCAAGGAGGGGAGAAAAGGATTAGAAGTGGCTATTGATGGAGTGAAAAATTAGAAGCTTTCAGACTCAAAAAAGACATGTGCAATGAGGTCATCTACTCCAAATATATCATTATATAAATAAGAAAAAAAAAGCATGAATCTGGGTAGGTTGAGTAACTTGCCTGCCCCAGTCTTGTAGCTGAGGTAAGAGCTGGGGTTTGAACCCAAGTCTCAGGTTTGAAGATCTTTCCATTCTGTCCGTAATAACCCTCTTAGGCTGTAGAAGAACACCGGGGTTGGAAAGCTGTTCAGAAAGGAAAAAAAAAAAAAAAAAAACTCCTGCATAACTAAGGTAGGGTCTATTGTCACAAGAACCGGGACAATAAGCTCAAGCATTTGGATTTGGTCTAAGGGACAATAGGGGGTCATTGTAGAATCTTAAACAGGAGTGTGACAATTTGAGCTGCTTGTAGGTAGATATTATATAAATAGAAGGGGTTATTTCTCTGTTGATTATGGCTGCTGATTCAGCCAAGGGGAAATGGAGTTCTGGACGAGGCTTGCACCTCCAGCGGTGACTGCAGGTGCTGTCGAGGGAAGGTGCAGTGCTGCCGTCTGACATTCTCAAAAGGCTCCTGCTCTCCCGAGAACGGCTTGATGCTTATTGCTAATAACAAGGCTGGCAGCCGGCTGCAGCTTTCACTCAAAATTCTCCGGCTTTCAGTAATCAAAGCCAGGCTTGGGTTGTTCCTTGGCCCTAGACTGCAAAAGGAATTTCCTTTATTTTTGAACATGGAGAGAATAAAAAGAAGTACAAGTTGTTTTATAAGGCAAGTGGGGCAGCAATTTCAAATAGGCATTTAGGCATCTCTTAGGGATTGACATCGGGACGCATTTAAGGACTTGGAGTGTTAATAGGGAGGAGATGTCTTTATTTTTCCCCGGGTTCTTTTTTAGGAATCCCTGGGTGGTGTTCTGGAATTGATCTCTACTGGTCCAGATTTCACACATCCTCCCAGTTTCCATATTGACTCTCCTATCCCCCTTTTTACTGAGTTGCACCTCCTGCAAACTTGGAGAAAAATACTCCATTCGGGGCACACCATCACCATCATCGGGACCCAGAGATATTGTCCATTGGGCCAAAGCTATGCTGCCAACAAAATGGCCTCCTTCTACCTAGGGAATCTGGTTTGGAAAATTGGACATTAAGTTACACTTCTAATTGAAAGAAACTCGATGGTTTCAGAACAGTCCCCAGTGATCCCAGCCCACATCATAAAAACCACCATAGGCAAATTGGCACCATTCTGCCTGGGCTCAAACAGGCTCGGGAGTAAAGGAAGATGTAAACTGTATTTGTGGTTGTTTTTATCTTCAGATAGACAGGCGTGGGGGCGGGGGGAGCTGCCAGAGGAGAACTCTTAGGTCCGGTTACATCATTTTTCTGACAGCCTGGAAGGCAACGTATTAAACTAGAACAGCACTAGATTAGGGCCTATATACATCTCTGCCAGTGATGGACACAGTGGGCTCTTCGGTTAAGTCATTAAGCCTTTCTTGTGTCTCAGTCTCCTCTTCTGCAAACTGGGGAGAATGACATACCTGGGACCCACGGGTTGGAGTTCGGTTCAGGCGACGCCAGCTGAGTGGCTTGCCCAGTAGACTGAGGCAACTTCCAGAACCCAGGGCTTTGAATTGCTGGACTGCTGTGCACTTTCCACTCCACCGGCTGACAGCCAGAGGTCAAGCTGCATGTTCTTCCGTCACACTTGACCATCAAGTTAGCTGAGCTCAAAGCAGAGGACAGAGACAGGACAAGGAAGGCTTTCAAGGGTGGACAGTGACTGCCCATCACAAGGGTCTAAACCCCTCATTTCCCACATCTTCTCATTGCTCATCCTAGAGTCATCTACAACAGATAGGTATTCTGTATCGGCCATGAATGAAGCCAGCTCTTTAATGCCTGCTCTGGGCCAGGCACCCAACTCAGAGATTTACACTCGTCAAATCAAATCTTCCCTATAGCCATGTCAGGTAGATTTGAATGTTTCCACTTTACAGATGAGAAAGATGAGATACAGCAGACTCACACAATTTAGCCAAGTTTACACAGCTAGTACATTACTGCATGGAAATGGCATGTATCAAAGCCTGTCTTACCACTCTACTGCATTTTCAATCACTGTCCTAAGGGTTAAAGACAAAAATGAATAAGACCCAGCCCCAGCTTTTAAGAAGTTCATGGTCTAGGGGCAGACATGATTATGTTCACAGGAATACATGCACAACAAGCAGAGTAAAGGTCTGAGAAGACAGAAACACAATTACTTTTAGGGAGTAGAAAGGGAGTGAGAAAAGAGGGAGCATATCAGTCAGTTGTTGTTGCTATAACAAACAATCCAAAACCTCAGAGACTTAAAATATAAGAATTCTCACTCAGACATCTGCAGGTTGAATGTGGGTTGGTTGATCAGGCCTGGACTCCATTAGTCAGCTGAGCTTGGGTCCTACTGTGGGATGGGTTCAGGTCTGCTGATCATGTGTTCTTTCTAGGGCCAGACTGAAGGGGCAGCCGTTTCCTGGGGGAAGCTCTTCTCATGGTGATAACAAAGACACAAGAGGGAAAACCCAAAAATGCAAGCACTTTTCAAGATGCTGCTTGCTTAATTTCTGCCAAAATCCCATTGGCTGAGGCAGGTCACTTGGCCCACCCCCAAAGTTAAGGGAACAAGCGAAAGATAGAGATGGATGCAGAAAGGTTGAAGAATTGGGTCTGATAATCTAGCCTACCCAGGAGAGCTTCAGTTTTCACAGAGAAATATCTGCATGGTTGATTTTTAAATGATAGGCATGTATTATTAATTTTAATATAAAAACTCGATTTAAAAATTACTACATTGTGGTGATGAATGCACAACTATGTGATGGTACTATGAGCCATTGTATACCTTGGATGGATTGTATGGTGTTTGAACATATCTCAATAAAATTGCATTAAAAATATTACAATGTAGGGGTTGCTATAACATAAGTATGTCTCCAGTGCTATGAGATTCCATATGAGAGACACTTTTCATTCATTCAACAAATATATACTACATGCCTACTGTGTGCATTGGAGGTGAAGAGAGAAATAAAATGGGTCAGATCACTGTTGTCATGCAACTCAAAAGTCTGGTAATGAAAGCAGACTTTGAACATATATAACTGGGTTGAATTCTAGAAGGAGGGGTCGAAGAATTTATGAAAACAAATAAGAGGAGTTCTTATTTAGATTGGGGCTTGGCAGAGACTAGAGACTCCTAAGGGTTGTGCCTCAATATCCTTTCTCTCATTTATGAATAGTCAGAACTCCAATTTTTAACTGACCACATGACTACCTGAGATAAAGACATTACCCAGCCTACCTGGCAGCTACTTATGACCCTGACCAGGTTCTAACCAATAGTGGAAATGGTGTATGTAACTTCCAGAAAGTGTCCTTAAAGAAAGGGAACATGCCCTTACCCACTCCCATTATTCCTTCTGGCTGGAATATGAATGTGATAACTGGAGCCAGAGCAGCCATTTTGGACCATAAAGGGACCTTAGTATGGAGACCACTCAGAATGAAACAAGATAGGAGGAGCCTGGGTCCCCAAGGATTTCCTGGAGAACTGCCAAACTATTATGCACCACTTACCTCTGGAAATTTGTGAAAGAGTGAAATGCACTTCTGTCTTGTTTAAATAAATGTTATGTTGAGTTTCTGTTGCAAATGAACCTTATCCTAATAGATAAGGGGCTCAGGGGCAGGCTTCCCTGTGAAAAGGAGATGAAGCCAATACTTGAATGATGAGGGCATAAAGAGGGCAGGGTAATGTGTTCTAAGCCAAGATACAGCATATGCAAATGTCCAAGAGTGGGAGAACATGGGGTTTGGGGGCAAATGTGGCAAGAAAGAGAAGGTCAAGGATTATCATCATGAACTTAGATCCCTTTCAGTTACAGATACATGGGTTCTCTCTTTCTTTCCTCCCTTCTCTTTCTCCTTTCTTCCCTCCCTTCTCTTTCTCCTTTCTTCCCTCCCTCCCTTCCTTAGTTCCTTGTACAAATATTTTTGGGGCACTTGTTAGGGGCCAAGCACTGTGCTAGCCACTGGCCATATACGTCTCTGAAACTGACAGTCTATTGGATGGCTGTATTAGTTAGGGTTCTCTAGAGAAACAGAATCAACAGGAAACACAAGTACAAAATTTATAAAAATGTCTCACGTAACCGTGGGAATGCAGAATCCAATATCCGCAGGGCAGGCTGTGAAGCCAACAATAACGATGGAGAGTCTGGATGAATTCCACAGGAAAGGCTCGCCGGCAGAAGCAGGAAGAGAGCCTGTCTCTTCTGAATCCTCCTTAAAAGGCTTCCAGTGATTAGATTAAATGTCCCTCATTGAAGAAGAAACTCCCCTTGGCTGATTACAAATGGAATCAGCTGTGGATGCAGCAGACGTGATCATGATTTAATTGTATGAAATGTCCTCATCGCAACAGAAAGGCCAGCACTTGCCCAACCAAACAGGTACCACCACTTGGTCAAGTTGACACATGAACCTGACCATGACAGTGGCCAAGTCCTAACTGGACAGGAGGAAAGAAGAGGAAAAGCATGTGTCAGTTCCTGTGGCAGACATGGAGAAGCACTGATCAGATCTTCCTTCAAGAAAGATCCACTGCCCAACTATGAGAAGTGCAGTCAGCTATCAGTCTCTAGCTATCAGCTTCAACAGGAGCTAAGTTAGCTTTTCCTGAGGTCACACTTCCCTTGGGGTGGCCCCGGCCAATGGCTGCGCAAGTTGGTGACACTTGGGCCTGGCCATTTCCACCCAATATAAGACTCCTCTTTTCTTCTTTCTTTCTTTCTTTCTTTCTTTCTTTCTTCCTTCCTTCCTTTTTTTCTTTCTTTCTTTCTTTCTTTTATGTGCAATAACAAAAGCCAATATTTAATATTTCATTGTGAATGACTAACACTTAATGAAGCCAAATTTGAAGGGCAGGAAATAGACAAGAGAGTTCATGGAGGAGATAGGGAGACAAAAGGAATGAAATATGAACTAGTATAGGCATTATGAGTAATGGTAGAAACAAAGAAAATGCTGAGGCAGAAGGGAAAGTATAAGAAAGGATTCCCCATTACTCGCATCCACAGGGTTTCTCTGCATTAGAGTGGGGCTTGAGCTTTGGAAGTTTTTGCTATATGCATAATGAGTCTCTTCAGTAGGAATTCTCTGTTGTTCAGAAAGAGATTCCACGTTCTTTGTGTTCAAATGTTGTCTTTCCTTATGGGTTTCTATAGTTTACTTACGGTTGTATCCTGGCTAAAAGATTGAACACTACTCATCAATTTATAGGATGTATCTCCTTGTGAGTTGGATAAGGAGACATTCCGGAAACTTTTCATTATTTGTACGTAGTTTCTCACTCCTGTTTCTCAGATGACTTTTTTTTTTTTTAATTTAATTTTATTTTTTTTTCTTATTTTCTTAGCAGGTAACAAACATTTTTCGCGCATGAGTTCTCAGATGACTTTTTAAAACTAAATCATTATGCAAACTTAATTCGTGAAGCGTGTTTACAAAAGTGGTTTCTCATGTATCATCTGGTGTGGAAAGGGACTGGAATTCTCCCCACAGTTTTCCACACATTCATCCTTTTCCCAGATTTGCTCATAAATAAGAGCTTTACTTCGGGTGAATGCCATGTCCCTCAAAATTCTCCATCAGTTTTCCAGGTACTTCTCTTCATGGCCCTTGCCACACCAAACAAACCAATCCACATGAAGATGACCAGAACTCTTCTCTGGCTTCCTTGTGTTTTCACATCACATAATGGACCTTCATCAAAATTGCCCTGCTTTGAAGTTTATTCTTCTATTATAAGTAGAGATGCAATAAGGTCACACAATTAGAGGCAGTGTCAGGATAAGTATCTGCGCAACCCTTTGCTTATTGCTCCCCACTAGGTTGGCAGAGACTTTGTAAGACCTGCATTGTGGTCTCATGGCTCCCCCTGCCCAACCTGCTTCTGCCCCTTTTCCTTTCACAGGTACTACTCCCCCAATAAACCCTAGGCACTCCTAATTCCATCTGAGCATCTGCTTCCCAGAGAGCCCAACTTGGGATAAGCCTTAAGACAGGTGAGAGCTTGTCATGTTCATTAAGTGATCTGCATAAAGACCAGTGTGCCTGGGGCACGGAGAGTGAAGGGAGAGTGGTTTGAGATGTGACATGGACTGGGATGCCAAATGTGACTTGTTGGGGGTTCCGATTTTATCCTAAGTGTATGGGGAAGACATTGAAAGGGTTTTAAAAATTCATTCTAACTGCTTCCTGGAGAATGGGTTTGAGGAGGCCAGAACACAATTGTGAGAAACTGTAAACCATCAAGGTGAGAACTGAAGCAGCCTGGCCCCAGGGTGGTGGCCATGGAAGTGGAGAGAAGTCAACAGATGCTAGATGTCCTAGGTGTTTGAGGCAGCACTTTATGATGGATTAAGTCTTTGAGGGAGGAGCCTGTCTGAAATGGACATGTCAGGGGTGAGCAGCTGGGTGGAGGGATTTGCCATTTGCTGAGATGAAAACTATTGGTGGAAAAGTAACGGATTGAGGGGGGAGGGCTGAAGATCAAAAGCCCTGTTTTGAACGTGTAGATTTTGAGACTGTCTAGATATACAGGTCTGGAATCCAAGAGAGGTCTGGCCAGGAGATACACATTTTGAAGGTCATCATCATTCTAAGTGTATCAGAAGCCCCAGGAGTTGACAAGGAGGCCTAAGGAACTGTCCTCTTCCCTCCAACCTATCTGTTATTTCTTCTTACTCCTATGCTCCTTAAAGCTTCTAAAACCATATTTCCTTCCAAAAAATCTTCTCAGGGGCAAAGGTTCTTTCTGCCTTTGGGACTTCAAGATCCTTATACTCCCTCATCCCAACCTTAGCCTTGCCCTCCAACCTAAAGACCTTTGTCTAATGAGTCTTTCCAATAATCCCTGTGGCCCACTGCCTTTACAGCACTGGTGATCGGCTGTGTCAGAGAAAGAAGAGGCGCCTGCCCCAGGACAATCCAGGGACATGGGAAGGTGAGGCCCATGAAGACACTTCCTCCATCTGCTTCATTCTAGAATGCGGCCCATAAAACACACTGCTGCTAATCTCTAGGCTGCACGCGTTAGACATGCAGCAAATGTATGTTGAACGTATGAGGTCATTTTATCATTTGGTGGCCTGATCAGCATGCCTGTCATAAAACCCATCTCTTTGATTTTACCTTTCAGCGTAGATGAAAACAAGCTGGACTTTATTTTCCAGGCAAGTGCTTATCCAATGAAAGTTCCTCACAGAGCAGCAACTTGCCGCAGAGTAAAACAGTTGCTCATCTGTATAAAGCAGGATGACAACCCCACGCCACCAGCCTGACAATGCTTTTGCTTTTCCGTATGGGTTTATACGCCATCATTAACCCCCGCCCCGCTCTGCGTTTTCCTTATTGATAGGAATAATCCCAGTCCTCACCTCATTCTTCCTTAGATCTGACATTTGCAGCAAAGCATTCAGTGCCCGCAGGCCTTGGAAACTGGCATTGCTTCA
This sequence comes from Tamandua tetradactyla, assembly GCF_023851605.1. Taxonomy (NCBI): domain Eukaryota; kingdom Metazoa; phylum Chordata; class Mammalia; order Pilosa; family Myrmecophagidae; genus Tamandua; species Tamandua tetradactyla. The sequence continues at coordinate 133,352,151 of NC_135353.1, read as the reverse complement.
CATACAACATGCAGTGGGCTGGAAATTTGTCAGACTTTGTCTGTGAGGACCTCTTCCCTTTTCTAACAGTCTTTTCCTCTCCCCTGTTGTGCTGTGTGGGTGGAAGGGGAATAATCTGGGTACCTGCCCAGTCCCACAGAAGCTGAAGAGGACCTTCTGTCACTACCTTGAGCCGTGACCTGACCCTCTGGGAGGGACCAGGATTGGCAAGCAAAGTGACAAGAAGCCAGTGGACTGAGAGGGCGTTCATTTGCCCAAGGAGAGCCGCCCTGCTCCGACTTCTAGGATGCCTGCTTCCCGGCCCTGAATCTCCCCTGGCCTTCCCATCATTGCTACAACATCCCCTTTTGGCCCGAGTCAGCCAAGACACCGTTTCTGTCACTTGTGACCCACTGATTGTTAAACTCATACAGGCGGCTTCTGAAAGGGGCACGACGTTATCATCAATATCCAGCATTGTGGAAGAGGGAGGATTAATTAGCGAGAAGCCTCTTACTTCACCTATCTTTGGGGTAGTCCACAGAGGATTTATCCCTGAGCCACTAATGAATTTTGCAACTGTCACAAAACAATGCAAATAAGTAAGATCCACATCTGCTGAACACCATCAGGAGGTCAAACTGTGTGTAAATAAATGCTTGCTTCAAGGAGAGGGTAAATCCTGAGGTGAGGAGTGACAGGGCTTTGTTTGCATAAACCCAGCAAGGCATTATGGGTAGGATATTAATTAAATCATGCTCCTGGGTCTCACGGAGCCCCAGCTCAACGGCTTCAGCTTGTTGACAAACTGAACGCAGGGCCCCCGGAGAGAGCACGAACATTTTGATGAACGGGGTTTGTTGGGGGTGATGTTTCCTAACTAGCATTTTAATATAATTTTTGACGCTTCGTCTCAACAACCTAGAAAGAATGTTTGTATAAAACAGAGGGGCGGATATCAAATGTCCAGAAGATGAAACTTCCATCTCATCTCAGGCCACCAGAATTGCCCCGGGGGGAGTTTGTTTTGTTTTGTTGTTACCCCACCCCCCACCCCAAACCTGCCCCAGGCCTTCCAGCCCACCCCCTACCCCCTCCCCACCTCCCGTGCACACACAGCTGGGAGAATAACACTGAAGCTGCCTTAGGTTTAAACGAAGTTTTAATGAGTCTGATAGTCTGCCTAAGATCCCTTAAATCTTTAGTCTTTCCTTTTGGTTTCTCCTTCCTTTTTGAGGGAATTAACCTGATGGCGGGCACCGTCTTCACAGAAAGGGCTGTGATTTTAAGGATGAAATAAAAGAGCCCGGCTCAGCTGGAGTGCAAGTTTGGTCATTAAAAAGGAGACCCTCTGTGGCCACCAGACTTGCCCAATCTCTGAGAGGCACTGACCAGGTTCTGTCTGAGTTCCTTGTAATTGACCAATAACCTCAGTTCACCCATCTCAACCACACATTGCTGTCTTCATGTGCATTACGTGGCATCTTTCAGCCCAAAATGTCATGCTTCATTTGAGGATTAGAAAGCTTCTTTTATATGAGACTATGCAGACAATTATGAACTAATTATGTCTCCCACTGTCCCCCAGGAGTATCTGATTCTCCTGTGCCCCACCAGCTTCTCCGACATCTTCTGGCAGCTGCCCAGGTTGTTTCCTGCCTTGACTGTGGGGCTATACCCCCTTACCTTGTATTCTAGTTTGCTAGCTTCCAGAATGCAACACACCAGAGACAGATTGGCTTTTAATGAAAGGGGATTTATATCATTAGTTCTTCAGAGGAAAGGCAGCTAACTTTCAACTTACGTGGGAAGGCACAGGATAATCTCTGCTGGCCTTCTCTCCAGGCCTCTGGGTTCCAACAACTTTCCCCAGGGTGATTTCTTTCTGCATCTCCAAAGGCCTGGGCTGAGCTGCGAGCGCTGAGATGGGGTATGCTGAGCTGCTTTTGCTGTGCTAGGTTGAGCTCTCTCATTTAAGCACCAGCCAATTAAATCAAACATCATTCATTGCAGCAGGCACGCCTCCTAGCCGACTGCAGATGTAATCAGCAACAGATGAGGTTCACGTACCATTTGGCTCATGTCCACAGCGATAGAACTAGGCACCTTCACCTAGCCAAGTTGTCACCTGAATCTAACTACCACACCTTGTCCCCCTCTAATCTATCAGCCAGTTCTCTGCCCAGCAGGTAAAAGGATACTTCTAAGACAGAAATCTGGAAAAAGTCACTTCTTGCTTAAAAACCTTCTGTGAATCTTTCACTGCAAACCTCCTCCCTGCAATCACCAGCCTTCCCCAACATTTGTCTTTTGATTTCTCATATACACCAAGATCTCTCCTGCCTCAAGGCCTTTGCACATGCTGTTCCCTCTTCTGACACTTGGATCAGGAAGTGCTGAGTTATGGTTGCTCTCCATGAGATAGAGTCTAAGGAATTGCTTTTTGAAACTGTTGAGTTTTAGGGTGGCTTATTAAGCAGCATTATTGTGGCAATATCTAAATGACACAACATCCATTCTCCCTTCTTCCAGTAACAGCCCATGGATATTTCAGGGGGTGCCCCACCCCCACTCTCCATCCTCATGACTGTGTTGGGGCTGACTCCATCCCGCCCCCCACCCCCACATCCAGATCTAGCCAAGCACAACATTCCATCCCTCTGGCCAGAAAGAATAGGTCAGATTTTGTGCATGATCCCAACTAGGGCAGTAAGATAGAATCATGGAAATTTTCAGTTGAAACAATTGGGAAGGAAAGTGTCCCTTTCTAAACATTTCTGAGCTTCTAGGTGATAAAACCATAGCTGCCACCAGGTAGAAAAAGCCTGCCTGAAATTCAGTGGGGAAAGGAGCTGAAAGGAAAGGGAAAGAAGTCTGATGACATCAGTCTACTGCCTGCATCCAGCTTTTCCTGATAATCTACTGCTGGACTTCTCAATTTCATAAGCCGATGCATTCTCTTTTCTCTTCAACCCTTCCAACTTGATTTTCCAGCTACTCACAATTTCATGGGTTCTGACTTGTACAAGTTCTTGTTGGCATCTAGTTCAGCCCTGAGATTTCATACCAGTTTTCAATGATGTACAACCTGACCAGGTCCCTGCCTTAATTTTTTCCCTATTTCTTGGGTTTTTCTCTGCCTGTGGTCTTATCTTTAGGGCCAACCCTACCCCCTCCCCTATTTAAAAAATCAAATAGAAGGCCACCACTCCTTTCAGAATAAAGGAGTGAAATCCCATGATTCCGACCATTTCATGTTTCGGCCACGAGCAGTCTAGGCTATCAAGACCAAGGGAAGGCTGGCAGGGCAAATGGTGTTATCTGGACATGGCAGAGAAAAGGAAGGCTTTGTTCTGTTGCTTTGAAAACCTGTTGTTTGCAAGATCTAGAGAAGGGACTCAAGCCCAGGGAGGCATCACCGGACAAACTGTGCAATATATGGAGCTGTTGAACGTTTGACCTGTTTGCATCAAATGTGGCTGTCTCTGGGTAAGCTTGGCCCAGCGTTTCTAATAACCGCTGTTTTCCACCATATCCCAGGGTTCAACTTGTTAAACAGATGATGTTAATCTATTTTTAATAAATAAAAGTTGTGAAGTTAAAGCAAAATTCCAGCATTTTAAATAATTCAATAAATAAATGAAACACTCAAGTGAATCATTGTACTTTTTGTAATGATACTGCTATTACTCTCAGCATCTCTAGAATTCCTCCTTGGAATCCTCTTTTGAATGTAGGCATTCTCATATGGGGGCTTTTTTTTATTATTAATTTTAAAAAATTAACAAAACATTTAGAAATCATTCCATTCTACATGTACAATCAGTAATTCTTAATATCATCACATAGTTGCATATTCATCATTTCTTAGTACATTTGCATCGATTTAGAAAAAGAAATAAAAAGACAACAGAATAAGAAATAAAACGATAATAGAGAGAAAAAAAAAACCTATACCTCACATGCAGCTTCATTCAATGTTTTAACATAATTGCATTGCAATTAGGTAGTATTGTGCTGTCCATTTCTGAGTTTTTATATCCAGTCCTGTTGCACAGTCTGTATCCCTTCAGCTCCAATTACCCCTTCTCTCTTTTTTTTTTTTTTAATTAACGGAAAAAAAGAAATTAACCCAACATTTAGAAATCATACCATTCTACCTATGCAATCAGTAATTCTTAACATCATCATATAGGGGCTTTTTAAGCCATGATACTAGTTTGAGATGTTTAAATATCTTCCCTTTCCTTTTTCCCTCTCCTAGTGTTTGAGGATTATTGATGCCTGGTCTTTAGCATGAAGTTTACTCATGTGGGGATATGTCATTCAAGCCACCATAGATGGCTTTACACATTCCAGACCGAATGAATTTGGGGTTAGACTGTCTGGCATTCTTTACCAAGATGTCACCTACATTCTTAAACCTTAATGAGGTCAAATTCTTTTCCATTTTTTATGATCAGTTTCTCAAGTCCTAATATGATTTCATGTAAGACTGCTTCTTCCATCCCAGCAGCAATATAAGAGACAAACAAGAATGATTATCTCCACCCAAGCAGTTTCCAGAGAATACAATTGCACTACAGATGCTTTTCTAAAAAGTGTTTGGGATTATGATATATATAGTGGAGAAATAGCTGATTCTAGAGTTGGAACTGGGAAAGTCCAAGATGAATCTAGAGCATCTTATTGAACCAGAATGGAGCGTTCAAAGAATGACGGGGACATATCAAAGGGACATAGGAGTCAGCTCAAAGGGACTCCCTTTGGCCTTATTTGGGACAATTTGAATATCAAAATACCCAACGGCAGTAATGGATTGTTGAATAAATTGAGTTAAAAGCCCACGAGTCTACCCTGATATAAACACACAAAGCAAACAAACAAATAGATGCACAGGGGAGAAGAGATGGGTCTTCCTTATGTAGAATACCAATGAGTAAATGTAGAAGAAATGATACACTTAGAAAACCACCACTTTGTAACCATGAGAGTAATGATTAATTCCAGTGAGACTCCTCATTGGATGAAGAAAACTAAGTTTGTTGGGGAATCTGATAGACAGCCTCAAAATATCTCCCCATGGATTACTTATTAATTATAAAAGTAAAGAAGAAAACACTACAGTAGAGAAACTGGCAGGCACCACCTTAATAAGAGGTCAGAATTGTGGCATCAATAATGGGGCAACGTGATATGAAATGCTTCCTGATCAGGTGAACTGAGAAGAACACAATACTACTTCTCTGATATTTCTGCCAAATCTACACAACCTGATTCTAATTGTAAGGACATATTAGCCAAATTAACGAAACGATTGCCCTGAACTCTCTGAAACTGTCATGGAAGCAAAGAAAGGCTGAGGAATTGTTCCAAGTTGAATGAAACTAAAGAGACATGATAACTAGATGCAATTTATGCTCTTGGAATGGCTCTTAGATCAGGAACAAAAATTTGCCATAAAGAACATTATGGGGCAAGTAGCAAAATGTAAATAGGAACTGTAGATTAAACAATATTGTATCAATGTTTTAAACTCGCTGAATTTGTAGTTATTCGGTGGCTCTAGAAGAAAATGTCCTTATTCTTAGAAGATACACAGTGAAGTATTTGGGATAAATAGATTTGATATCTGCAATTTATTCTCATCAAAATAATGAGTAAATACGTATATGTTGGGGATTGAGTCATGCCCCCCACAAAAGACATGCTCAGTATTAATCTGAGTTCCTGTGGATGTGAACCCAATTTGTGGATATGACCTTTGAAGATGTTATTATTAGTTAAGGTGTGAACAAGATCTTTAAAGATCCTATTTTGGATGAAGCCAAATTGAATCAGGGCAGACCTTAATCCGTATGACTGAAGACCCTATGAAGAGAGGAAATTCAGAGGCAGTCAGTTAGAAGAAGCTAGAAGTAGAAGAAGCTGGAAATCAGAAGGAGCCAGAGAGGAGAGAGAGATCGTCAAGTGACAAAGGACTGCCACCACCAGAAGGCTACCGACCCTGAGAGAAAACATGGCCTCACTGACATCTTGATTTTAGACAGCTAGTCTTCAAAACCAAGAGACAATAAATACTTGCTGTTTAAGCCAATCCATTATGCAGTATTTGTCATAGCAGCTTCAGAAAACTAAGACAGTATATATGCATGTTTATGTTCATGTCTATACACAGAAAGAATAATTACGGAAGTTTGACAAAACATGGCCCATTGGTATTCACTACGTGAAGGGTATATGGAATTTCAGTCCACTATTCTTGAAAATTTACTTTAGGTTTGTTTCTCAAAATAAAAAGCTTGCAGGGGTGTGAGGGTAGCGCAGTGGTAGAATTCTCGCCTGCCATGCAGGAGACCCAGGTTCAATTACCAGTCCATGCATTTCCCAAAGATACAAGGAATGGTGCTGCAATAATGGGAAACTCACATGGAAAAATAATGAAATGTGACCCCGCCATGCAGCATACAAAAATAAAAATAAAAAAATTAAAAGCTTGCATGTCTGTGTGTTCATGTGTATGTATACATATGGATATAGGTCTATGCATGTGTATATATGTGTGTGTGCTGACATGTTTTAAAGCTCACCATCAGCTATTGATTCAGTATGCTGCCCTTTAAGGCAGGTAGGGGCCTGCTTAAGGAAGTTATATGGTCTAGAATTATGCTGTCTAATATGGTAGCCACTAGCTATATGTGACAATTTGAATTTAAATTTAAATGAATGAAAATGAAATACAATTCAAAATTCACCTCTTCAGTCTCACTAGCCACATTTCAAATGCTCAGTAGCCACATGCGGCTAGTGGCTGTTTCTATTGCATCTCTCCAACTCCCCCAACCACCCTAATTCAGTACCAATGGCCTTCCTCAGCTCTCGGGAAACTCAGTCACCCACCCCATGGATGACTGGGCTCAACCTCAATCCTTGACAGTGCTGCAGATGCCATGAGGTGTGACATGATGTCCATTTAGGCCTAGATCAGGGAGCAGAAGCTTCTCCTGATGAGTTCCCCAGACTGACTCTCAGTTGTCCTCTGAAGTCCCATTAGGACCTGTGGGAAAATATGAACACCTTATACACCCACAAAGAGTTGAGGGTGGCTCAAGGTGCTAGCTCAATCTGCATTTCTTTCTCTTTCTGCTTCTAGCAGGTGATATTTTTCAATATTTCCCCTCCCACATGCTTTTCTTACAATGTGAAGTTTGAACTATTCTTCAAGAAATGGGGTCTGTGTGCCCTCCCCTTGAGTCTGAGCAGGCCTACGACTCTGGCAGAAGTCATGCATGGGGCTCCTGAGATCATAAAAAGATAATACAGCTTCCACCTGGTTCTGTTGGGATGTTTGCCCTGGGAACCCAGCTGCCATTTTGTGAGGAAGCCTGGACCACGTCAGAGAGGATACTCATAGATGTCCTTGCTGAGAATCCCCACTGAGCTCCCAGCCAACACCCAGCAACAAGTGTCAGAGAGATGAGGGAATGAACCTCCAGATGATTGCAGTCCCCAGCCTTCGCGCTTCCCCAGCTGAGGCCACGTGGAGCAGAGATAAGCTATCACCTCCAAGCCCTGCCCAGATATCAGAGGTATGAGCAAAATGATTGTCGTCATTATTTTAAGCCACTAAGTTTAGGGATACTTCTGTTACACAGCAGTGGAGTATAAGAACACTGCCTGATCAGGCTGCATTGCCCTTTTTACTCTGCTGTCATCTATATAGCTAAAACAGGTTGCCGTGGGGGTCACCTTACCTGGAGGTTTCCACTCCTCAGAGTTCCAAATAGGAAGCACAAGAGTCCCACGGTCACTGCTACTTCTCTAAGCCTCCAGATCTCAGCCTAGAGTCAGGAGGCTGGAGTCTTAACCCTGCATATCCCTTACCTTTTTTCCTTCCTGTCTAGAATGAGTCTCCCCCCATCAAAGCCTCTTCCTTCCTAAGAAGGGGACATGCCTTTCCCCTTCCTTGGGGCCATAATAGCAGATGGGGTGTTAAGAGAGAAAACAGCTTGCCCATAAAAGAAGATACAAAAGTATTTAACCGGCTACACAAGAATCCAAAAACGTCATTGACCTTATTACAGTGTCCCAACATGACATGCACCATTAAAGAAGAATAACACACCACGGAGGGCAAATGAGAAAGACCGTATCTGCTTGACTTCGTGTGAGAAGATTCTAGCTGTTATCGATACATTTGATAATAACAGGTATAGAAACCCAGATCCACGAAATGCCTTATCTTATTGCCTGCCTAAGATCTATTTATAATATTTTCTCCACATGCAGAGGGAATACTTTCTTTACCTTTCATTCCTTTTCCATATGCATAATTCTTCTCACCTGCAGGAAGCCCAGATATGTGGAGGGTCCTCCCTTGGATGCAATCTGCAATAATTTTATCTTTCCTGACAAGTCCAACCTCACAGTGAGTTGTCCTTTCACATTTATAAGGATATGGATTTATCCATAACTAACCCCATTTACATAGTGCCTCGTTCTTGTTCTTTGTCATTATAATTGCTAATAATGCTCTGTTTTAGAATAGGCAGAAAGCTTCAAAATCAATGTAGTGGTGTAAGAGACACTTATTGGTGTGTCTGTTCAGTCCCTGGTCTCTAAAAATTGTCCATCTAACCCACAGGGTTTGCTTCAGACACACATGGCAGCCGTGTTTTCTTTCCATCTGACTGCACTTCCCTGGCCATAGCCGAGTTGCTCAGGGGGGCACACCTGTGATAAAAAAACTGAGCCAGTTTCTCTCTCTTGAAAATATGAACAGAGACAGCCAGAAACAGGAAGTTAGTTGTTCAGTTGCACTAACGGCAGAGTTCTAGTGGGAAGGAAACAGTGAGCTCTGACGTCCAGGACAACTCGGGGGGAAGCAAGTTGTGGCCCTGAATGGCTACCCAAAGTGTCAGTGTGAATTCTCCTCTCCCATAATCCACACTGATGATAAATATGACCATCAAGTCCATGAGTTGGCCAATGGCCTGTCTTTGACTTACTTTGAGTTCCCCCAGAAGCAGATCCTGAGACAGGAATTTAAGCATTGGTGTTTTTTTTACTTGGGAAACACCAATAACAGCAGGGAAGAGAAGGCAGCCAATAAACGGTACATTATTGAGCCAGTTACTACAGTGGGCAATTGAAGCTTAATCCCATCGGGGAAGCCTGGGGGATGGTGTAGAAGATGTACCTTAGAGTTATTCTACCTGAGGGGTGAAGGAGTTGGGGTATTTATCCACCACCTCCCCACGGTGATTGCTGGATGGCTTTCCCAGGGAGAGGGGGTGGGCATCAATTCCCCAAGACTACTCAAGCAGAGTGGGCTACAGCAGCCAGAGAAAGCCTGAAGGCAACCAGATGCAGGTACTGGAAGTTGGAAATCAGGCCAATAGGTGCACAGGATTGCCAAAGTGATGTAGATGGGGTACCTATGACATCTGCTGCACTGACAGAATCCTGGAGAGAGATGGTCTTTGTGGATTTGGAGGGAAATTAGAAAGACTAGAACTCTTCTCTGTCATTTGATTGAAGATGAGTAGCTGAGGTCCCCAGATATCTTCTTGCCTCCCAAATGGTGACTTTTTTTCCTGTGCTCATTCAAAAATGTAAATTGAGAGATAGGCTCATGCCTGACACTGCTAGAATACTACCCAATATCCATTTTCTCCTTCTTACAACTGACAGAATCCCAATTTTGTTTAGGGTGAAAATGTACCTGATTAAATTGCTTGCTCACAGACTCCCCTGCAGCTCTGTGCAAGCACATGACCCAACTTTGGCCAGAGATGTAATGTAGAAGTTACTGAATAGGACTCCCAGGAAAGTTAATTTTGGTTTTAGTTTGTTTAAGGGGGCAAGACTTAGCAAGCATGAACCCTTTAATTTTTGTCCTTGGATCTTCTGCTGTCATCCTCCCTGGAACATGGTCACAACGTTGGATGGTAGAACAGCCATGTTGTGGCCACTCAAGGTTGGCAGACCAAGAAGCGAGAAGCAGCCAAGATCCCAGATGATTTCTTTGAGCAAATACACCAGGTGTAGGCTGCCAATTTCAAGACTTATTACATATGAAGAATAAACCCCGTTGTGACTAAGCCTCTAGAATTGGGTTTCTGTTCCATGTAGCCAAATGCAATCCAGATTGATTGGGAAGTAGTGGAAAGAATGCCCAGTTAATTAATTGCAATTATTAATGCAATTATTTAGCGCTATCACTTGCTCGAATGTTATCTTTGTGAGGGCAGTAACGTGTTTGTTTATTACGGTATCTCCAAAGCTGAGTACTGCAGGCACTTAATGCATCCTTGTCAAACGAATAAATAAATGAAGAAAGAATTATACTCATCTCCAACTGTTTCATAGATATTGTTTTATTTCCCCAACAAGATTATTCTGCAGGTGCTGAAACCCAGTCTTCTTTGGCCTTCTCCAAAGCCCACATCACAAGGGCAAAACATATTTGAATGAAAGAATGATTGAAGGGCATGAGCTTGAATACTTTTCAGTCATTTACCAGCTGTGTGGCCTTGGGCAAGTCATTTACTCTTTCTGAGCCTATTTCCTCCTCTGTGAAATGATTGAACATCTACCTCACCAGAGCTGTAGTAGAGATTTGGAACAAAGTATATGTCTTCGATTGGCTGTCCTTCTGAGCCTGCCCCAGAGGAGGCTATTGGAGACACGTTTACTGGAGATGTGATATCAAGGAGGAAGAGTTAAGGCATGGGCAGTGTAATGGTGGCTCAGTAGCAGAATTCTCGCCTGCCATGCCAGAGGCCCGAGTTCGACTCCCAGAGCCTGTCCATGCCAAACAAACAAACAAAAAAAGAGTGAAGGCGCAAGGAGAACAAGACAGGGGAAGGAGGGGAACCCACAATAAAAATGGATTATGGAGGTCCTTCACATAGGGTATGGGGACTTGATTCCACCAGGACCTCTGAGAAACACAGAATGCCTCCTAGCATTGTCTGCTGCAAACCGAGTAGGCTGGGGTTTTTTATTCCTCATTAGTTGACGAGCATTTCCCCCAGTACAATCGTCTCCCCCATATTTCTGGGCTCTGCTTCCAGGTTTAGCAGGTCCCCACCCTTTGGAGAAGGCTTTCAGGGAAAAAAAAATGGGGAGAGGCACGCTGCATGCTTTAGATAAGGCAGTATTTAAGCATGAGCCTGAACTTAAACAGAACGGCCACCACTGCTGAGTTTGCTTATCAGAGGAGGACAGAGGGGATGTGCCACGGGACACCCAAAGCATCTGCTAAAGGGCGTAAAGTGCCTGACCTCTCAAGACCAACGAAATGGCAAACAATTAGAGAGGTACACATGCCAAGTGTTGATGAAGATATGGGGAGAGGGGAGCTCTCATGTACTGCTGGTGGGTGTGTAAACTGGTGCAGCTTTTCTGAAAAGCCATCTGGCTGGGCTTTAGTGAACACTAATTGGCACATGCCCAGTAACCTAGTGATCCCCCTGCTGGGTGTACAGCCCAGAGGAACTGCTCCAGGCGCAGGTCCCTAACGGCATGTCCACTAAGCTGATGTTTGTGGTAGAGAACTGGAGACAACCTGGGTGTCTATCCTTAGGGGAATGGATACAAAAAAAGAAAAGTGAATGTATATTATAGAACACCATGCAGCAGTAGGAAGCGGTGCACGAAATTGATATACAGCAATGGCAATGGCTCTTGACATTGTGCAGAGCGAAAAAAGGTAAGAAAATGAATGAGATTTATCACACAATACCATTCAGGTAAACTAAAAGCCCACTCACAAAACTGCATTGTCTATTTTACATGGATGCATGCAGATATATAAGATATAAGGACTTCTTCCAAGGACATGGGGAGATATCTATATGGGATGGGGGGCAGAACAGAAGTGAGGATTGGAAATGATGGCGAGGGGGTGATTTTGGAATAAAATGAAAATGGAGCTTTGCATGGCCCAGGGTTCATTATGTGCTGCGGATTCAGGAGTCTGACTAACCATCTCCCAGTATCCAAGGACCTAAATAGATTTCCTTTAAGTGAATAAAGTGCCTGGAACACAGTAGGTCTTCGATGAATTGTTGCTAAGAATGTGGCTGTAGGGAAAATTGAGCAATTTTCCATAAAGACTCAAACCTAACAGCTCCCCTAGAAACCAGAAGGCAAGCAAAGGAATAGCTTTTTCCATCCCACCCCTGATATCCAGTGACCCAACATTACCCCCCACGGATTCTGCCAGATTGCATGGGGGGAAAAAACCATGCATTTATTTTCATTAACCTCTCGTTGCAGTTTAGCATGTCCACAGTTGCATTTGCAGTATCCTATGAGTTTATCACCGAGAGAAATCATAGCTATTTTTCAATCACATTATAGTTGTTGCAGGTATCTTGAAATATAGTGTATATTCATCACTACTTGGAAATTATGGTACTTATTAAAGCTGCTGCTAGTTCCCATTTAGTGCATTAGTAAAATGTGCATTTATGACATATCTCTATTTTTTTTAAATATATTTTTACCATTGTATTTCGATCTAATTGGCTTCCTGTGTGATCCTCTGAATTTTATTTCATGTGTCTAAAACCATTATTCCATAGGATACTGTATTGGTCCATAGACCTTACCAGATGCCAAAAAGGTCTGTGACATACCAAAGGTTAAGACTCTCCAAATAGGGCTTATTGTTACCATGTTAAGTCAGAAGACTCCATGAGAAAATTCGCCATTAGGACTTTCCATTGTGCCAAGAATGAGTTAAATGGTGGCCCCAGCACCGCAGTATCATCTACCTAGTGCTGGTGCCAGAGTGGCTGGTGCCACTCTATCCTGATCCTGCAGAGACAGGAGAGGAAAGGAGCAAAGGGAAGGAGGAAGAAAAAAGGAAAAAGAAACAGGAAGATAATTTTCCCAATTTCTTCCCATCACTGAATTGAATTTTACTTTTAATAAAAGTTTTCTTAAATGGAAATGACATGCTCATTATTTTACATTTAGGTGATATTCAGAGACATGGTCCCTGTAATTATTTGAGCCAGCATGTTCTATTTTTCTGAACATGGTTTGCAGAACTGTGTTTTTCTGAAGGTTGTTGCAGAACCGTGTTTTCTGAACGTGGTTTGCAGAACTGCGTTTTCTGGACGTGGGTACAGAATCATGTTTCCTCAACTCGGTTTGCAGAATCATGTTTTCTGAATGGGGTTGTAGAACCACAATGTTTCGGAACATGGCTTCACCAGCATCTCCCTCTGCAGCCAGAGCCTTTCCCCAGGCCATCGAGAGACACAGACAACCTCTTCTGTCTTCTTGGCCTGGCTCCCCTGGAATCAAGAAGCACCCTTCATTAGGCCCTGCATTTGCCCACTGGTCTTAGGGTACCTGAATCTAGGACAGAGAAATATTCCACCCCGGTACTTATAATGCTTGTGCTGGAAGGCACCCCAGAGACGGGACTATCTTCTTCATACACATCACAGCGGTTCAGACCTGGTATTAGTTTGGCTTCTCTTTGAGGCAGACCCTGACGTGGGATTTGAGTGCAACAGGTTTATTTGGGAAATGCAGGAAACAGCAGTAGTAAAATTGGGCAGTGATACAAGGAAGAGAAGGCAGCCCATAATAGGTTCATTATTAATTCCAGCCACCAGCATCAGCGGCTGGAGTTTCATCCCCCAGGGCACTCTGGGGGAGGGTTATTTCAGAGTTATCCCACCCAAAGGGTGAGGGAGTTGAGGCATTGGTTGGGCACTGCGCTGGGTGGGGGTGGGGATGGGGCATTAATTCCTTAGTATTTCCAGCCCACCCAGACAAAGTGATGGTTCAAAGTTTTGGAAAAACCTTGGGCACAGAGCTGCAGGCGCTGGTTATGGGTGGTGAGGGGGAAACAGTGAACCAGCAGGAAGGTGGGGGACGGGGGGCTCTGAGAGAAACTGCCCCAGATCCAACGCTAAAAAGCTATTTTGCCGCGCCTCAAGTTAGCAGTCTCTTCGCCTCTCTGGACCTCAGTTTCCCTATCTACGCAAGAGGGGAAAGCTCTTCAAAGGTTGCAAACTTAGAACCCTGCAAGCCAAATGAGATTCTTGGGTGTGTTCTGTTAGGCCCATGTGGCTCTTTAAAAATGTCCTCTTTGACTTCTAAAAATCAAGCGGTTTCGTGAGAAAACATGAATTTTTATTTTGTCTAAAAAAAAAACAATCTGAATATGTGGTTACAACAGGCCCCAAACTAGATGATCCCCAATACCATATAGCATCTGGGAATCTTGACTTTTCTTTTTCCTGCTAAAAGTAAAACGGCTTAAGGAAAAACACCTTGAGGCTTAGGACCATATTTTCTCCCATCCCCTTACTGGAAAGCTTTCTTTGTATAGGGACAAGGCAACTCTCTGCCCTTTCCTGTGGTTGCAGTTGCAGATGGGGGTGTAGTGGGGGGAGGCATCTGGTTAAAACAAAAAAATCCAGGTAGCCTCAGGCTGCCCTGCCAGGGTTTGAGAGCCAGGATGTTTTAGCATCAGCTGGCAGGCCCGACCACTTCATCCCTACACAGCTGCCCCGAAATGTATGCCTAGGGATTTTTTTTGTTATAACCCAAGAGCAGCTCTTGTCTGGGCCCAACATGGGATCTCAAATCTGACCCCTCCACCCTGCGTGCACACACACATACGCACACACACACTTTCCCACACTTTCCTTCAGCTCCAGAATGACTTGCCCCAGCACGAGATGGATCGGCTACGTCCGTCTCAAAGAATCTGGCCTTGGTTGCTGGGTTCCAGCTACCTCCCAGCGGCCTCCAAATGTGCCTTTCAGCACGAGTGGGAGTCAAGGGCTCTCAGCCGCCCTTCATAGAGCTGTCCTGGGAGTCCGCAGCTGATGACACGGGCTGGCCCCTGATTGCCAATCTAGAAGGTGCTTTGAAAGATTCCATCCCCAGTGATTCCCTCAAACACAGCTGTGATTAGTCTAGTTATCCCCAGCCTTCGAGAAAAACCTCAGTGACTTTGAATAATAATGTGAAAGCCAGTCTAAGAGGTGGCCCGTCAGAATTTGAGGGTCTTTTTTTGTTTGTTCCTTTGTTTTTTTTTGAAAGAAATGAAGTCACATTCATTTCATGTCATTCCCAAAAGGAGGGGCCATTGTGACTAAATGAATGGATAAGAATCATCATCGATTGGGTCGCTTTCTTTTTCTCTAGGGCAGAAATGGGTCTTGTTGAAATTATTTAGAAGCGATTTGAATTCTCGTCTGAGCTGGGACTTGCCTTTACACACATGACTGAGAATGTGGCTTTCGCATCAGACCACTTGGGTTCAAATCCAGGTTCTCCCACTCGATTGCTGTGTGACCTTAGGCAAGCCTTGACCTCTCTGTGCCTCGAAATCGTCCCCTACAAAACAGAAAGGATAACAAGCGCTTCTGCACAGGGTTGCTTTGGAGATTAAATAAGGCATCCACAGAAAGCACTCCAGACAGTCCCCGGTTCATAGACAGAACTGAGCAAATGTTATATAGTATTGTTGTACCGTTATGAATGAATTCTTTCTCAAGGGTAGCGCAAAGATTAACATCAGTTCTGGTTCTCTGTGACAAAAAAAATAATAAATCCAAAATTTCTGAATCGTGGGGTCTGAACTGATGAGTTCTTAACAGCATCTTGCTTTTCTCCTGGCCCTTGTCACAGTAAATCTGATAAGGAATGCAGGGTGTGAGCTCTCTCACTAGACAAAGACGATGAAGGAGCTGGCATCAAGGCCCGCCTTGGCTGTGGTCCTGAGGTTGTGAGGAGGGCAAAAGGGCTCGTCAGGGTAGAGAGGGGCCTCCGTGCCATGCACAGGGGACCAAGGAATCTGTGGACTCAGGCAGCCTTCCTGCGCCACCACCGCTCCCCACCCCCCACGCCCCGCCCCGGCTCAGTCTCAGGTTGAGGTGAAACGGGGGAATCCAATTTTTTGTCACCTTGTGAAATTACGAGACTCCATTTGGGTTGTGTTTCTATCGTCAGAGCACATCGGACATGTGGGGTAATTGCTGTTGCCGGGTTACTCCTTGTAAGTTCAAACAGTTTCACACGCTGAATGACAATATATTTGCCGTGACCAGGGTAAATTAAACCAATGCTTCCTGCCTAGGTAGAGTTTGATATGAGTCAATGCATCTGCTTCTGATAAGGGTAATACCTTAGTAAAGCAAGAAATAAAAATGCACTGTGTTATTGTGACAATTAGTTTCCCTCCCTTCCTTCCTTCCTTCTCTCCTTCTTTCCTTCCTTCCTTCCTTTCCTCCTTCCCTTCCACCTTCTTCTTTCCCTACCTCCCTTCTTTGCCATCTATTTTTCTTTCTCCCTTTTCCCTGTCATCTTTTCCCAAGAGGAGAAACTGCAGCCCTGAGACACCCTGTGTACTTGGCACCAGCCCCTGTTCCCCATGTGTACACAAGTCTGAGTCCTATGTCCAAACATATGATAGAAATGTGATCAGGGCTGGGAAGAGGAAGGGATTTGACAGGTTTTCTACATCCCAAATCTCCAAGATACAAAGGTAAAGTCAGGCTTTTTTTTTAAAGATTCAATTTCACATTTTAATTGCTTCACATGGAGGCTGCTTGGAGCTGGGGTTCCCACAGTCTGCTTGGCAGCCTTCCCAGCTTGCTGAGGCTGAGGTCTCCTGAGGAATGCCTCCCTCCTCCCTCTAGCTCCATGAGAATTGGGGCAACCAAGAAAATGAAAAATAAAGACCAAAGTGTTAACAATAACTGACTCCACAGTGCTGGGGAGATCCAATTCTCACCCTGCATGCTTGTACCCAGTCAACACTGCTTCCAGTCACCATTGCTGTGTAACGAACCGCCCCAAAGCTTAGTAGCTCAAAGCAACAAACATTATTGTCTCTTGGGTGGATTCAACTGAACTGTTCTCGCTCGGGGTCTCTCAAGTGGTTGCTGTCGGCTGGGAGCTCAGCTGGGACTACGGGCCAGAGCACCGAAATGTGGTTTGGGCTGCTCATGGCTTGGTGGCTGGAATCTAAGGGAGTGTCCCAAAAGGGGGCAGCTTGGACACTGAACATTCCAAGAGTAAAGGTTCAAGGGGCATTCCGAGAGAATCAGGTGGATGCCGCATGACGTTTTTTTTGACCCAACTTCAGAAGTCATGTAGTGTCACTTTCTGCATAATCCATTCATCAAAGTAGACACAGAACCCATCTAGACTCAAGGGGAGAGGACATAGACTCTACCTCTCAGTGGGAGGATGGTCAAAGAATTTTAGGTCCATATATTAAAACTGTTACAGTGATTTAAAAAAGAATTTGCTTGATTGGCAGAATGGATTAAAAAAACAGGACCATACTAATATCCAACACATTAGACTTCAAATGAAAAAAAAGAAAAAAAAGAAAAAAAAAAAAAACAGGACCCATCTAAAAAAAAAAAGGAAAGAGAGAGAATGTACTCATTTTATTTAACTCAAAGGCCCTGACCATGCTAAATCTAAAACACTAGCCTGTCTCTGCTACTAATGTCAATATCTGGAGGTAAAGCAGGGAAGGAAAAGGATTTGAGGGGAGGAGGGAATGTTGCATTTCATTTCCTATCTTTCAGTTGTCCTTTTAGGGCACACAGGACAAACCAGAAGCCCCCCATATGAACTTAGTCTACCGATACATTTTATTTGACCTGAAATGTGTTTAAAAATATTTTATGGATATAAAATAAAACATAAACTCTGCAGAGTTAGCATCTTTGAAAAAAATAAGATTTGTCAATATAGACCTTGTATTCCCTAGAGCTGAACGGTGGCTGTCCCTTTAGATGGGGCTGATATGCACCAGTTAAGCCACAGTCCCTACCCCTCCCTATTGCCCCCAACACTGAGGCAACATCTGTAGCCATTTATTCACATGAGGCTGCACTAGGCTTTTTTTTTCCTTGCTTGTGTTTTTTTAGTTAGAAAAACATTTATCTTGATACCATGTCTTTGCCAAAAGCCAAAGGATAAAACCCTAGGCCAAGAGGGCCATGTATTCAGGACAAATGGGACCCAGGATTTGTGTATGTGTGTTAACATTAAAAAACCTCCTATGTTGTTTTCAATGCATACCTAAGAGGGTCTGTATTGATTGTTCTCACACCCCTCCCTCCCCCATCCTCTTCCTCCCTCCTCTGTCCCTCGTTCTCCCCCCCCTTCTTTTCCCTCTCTTCCTCTCTCTGTCCTTACCATCGCCCTCTTCTTTTCTTCCTCTCTCCATCCCTCCCTTTCATTCTCTTTCTTTCAATGGTTAGCAGGAGAATGGGGAAATCTGATCAATTCTTTTTAATAACACTGAATTGATTTCATTATTAGTCTTAAGATGTTACTTGAATTAAAACAGGTTTTCTCTCTCCTACTGTTGGTCTTTTACATGATAGCCAATGAAATAAAGAAATATTTGGGACCTCAAAACACAGTCTTTGGTATAATAGACATGCCAAAAAAACCTTATGGACAAGCCAGGAATGATCTCCCATATGATTTAGGCGGTCAGCTCTCCCAGGGAGCTCCAGGCCTAAGGCCCCATCCCAGCCTGACTTGGCATCTTTATGGACACAGTGATTTCCAGACCAGAAGAGGCAGTGGAGCCCCAGCAGACTGGTTGTGCAAAGTGCAGCCAACTACTCAACAGTGGGTAAGCAGCGTCTGTCAACTGACGGCTCTTTGATGTCCATATGTGGTGTTCAATGCTTGGCTACAGAGTCCAGGTTCCTCAGTGCAAGAGAGGGCGCCGCCATGCCCATGGTTGGCTTGGGAGTTTTCTCTTCCAGCCACAGGCTTCTTGGGTTTATTTGAGGCACAGGGGTTCCGTTAACAGGGAGCATCAGAATATCCAAGTCCTATATCATCCTAAGAAGAACGAAGGAGGGGATGAACTAGAAGATGGAGTCTACGAGCACATGAACCCTGATGGAGCAAGCTCAATGGCCACGTCTTTCTTGGCAGGACAGCCACCCACTTTGGTGGCGGTCTGTGAGAGCCTCTGAAGGGAAGGGTGACCATCCTCCCAGGGCCTGGAACCGAGTAGCTCTCCCAACCGGGCACCAAGAGGGAGAAGAGCCAATGGGGAGGGAGGGGGCTTCTTCATATGTCTCCATGTCAAGAAAACAAATGTTTTGGCAGGAAGTTTCCCTTTCAGAATGCTCTGATTTTTGAAGGAAACATCGTTCTGAATCATTTCCTCAGGGGGATCTACTTAGCTACCACAGGAAGGAAAATATTCCTCCTTGTGCACTCAGTAAGTCACTTAGACTCCTTGAGGAGGTATGATTGTGAGGCAATGAAATTGATTTCCAAACTCCATTGAAAATAAGTTGGCATGTGTTTGTGTGTGCATGTGCATGACGTGCATTCATGTAAGGAGGTGCACGTATGTGTGGAGGTGGGTGATGTGTGTGCGCATGTGTCTGCCCATATATATGCATTTGTGTGCGTGTACAAGTGTGTGGGCATATGGGTCTGCATCTGTGTATGTGTGCACATGTGTGTGTATGTGTGTCTGTGCATGTATATGGTTGTGCCTGTGCCTGTGTGCATATGCACTTGCATACGTGTGCTCAGATTGGTCTGCATGTGTGTATTTGAGTGTGTGTATGTCAGTGTGTATACATGTATGTGTGTGTGTGCATGCATGCTTGTGCATCAGAACAGATCACAGAGGAGCCTAAAGAGAAAGAGGGAAAGCAAAGGTTCATCTCCCAAGAGCTTGTGGAGAAGTGAGCTATGAATCCCAGGCAGTGCCCTTCCTCCATGCCGCTCTCACAATGGAAAGCCCATTGGCATCTGTCACCATGAAAACCAGAGGTGAAGCCATTCCATGTGTCCACAGGCCCATCACTGGCTGAGGCAGATCCACAAGGAGGCAGGTAAGACTATCCCCCAACCTACAGCCCACCTGCCACAGGTAAGCCCCTCAACCAGTTGTCTGTCCAGGGTCTTCCTTGCCATCCCTGCTCAGAGCCTCACTCGATTTCCTGCTGACATTATAAGACAGCATCGCCAATTTTATGACATAGGGAAGTCTAAAATTATGAAAGTGACCAAAAAAGAAATGATTTAACAAAATATGAAGCTTGGAATGTAAAGACTGGGGCAAGTGCCCTAAATTCTCTGAGTTTCACCATCCCCATCTGTGAAATGACGATAATAATATCACCTCCCTCAAAGGACTAAATGTATGTGAAACTGGTTAATAGCTGTACATAAAACTAGCCTATGAAATGGACTGAAGTTGATGGGGTAATAATAGGAAACAGGTAATTTTTTCCCAACACCTGCCTTCACACCTTGTTCTAGTTTGCTAGCTGCTGGAATGCAATATACCAGAAACGGAATGGCTTTTAAAAAGGGGAATTTAATAAATTGCTAGGTTATAGTTCTAAGGCTGAGAAAAATGTCCCAATTAAAACAAGTCTATAGAAATGTCCAATCAAAGGCATCCAGAGAAAGATACCTTGGTTCAAGAAAGCCACTGAAGTTCAGGGTTTCTCTCTCAAGTGAGAAGGCACATGGAGAACACAGTCAGGGTTTCTCTCACATCTGATAGGGCACATGGCGAGCACGGCATCATCTACTAGCTTTCTCTCCTGGCTTCCTGCTTTATGAAGCTCCCCGGGAGGTGTTTTCTTTCTTCATCTCCAAAGGTCGCTGGCTGTGGACTCTGCTTCTCGTGGGTATGTCGTTCTGCTCTCTCAGAATCTCCCTCATTCTCCAAATTGTTTCCTCTTTTATAGGACTTCAGAAACTAATCAAGACCCACTGGAATGGGTGGAGACATGTTTCAAACCTAATCCACTTTAACAACCATTCTTGATCACTCAAGATCACATCAAGATCACATCAAAATATGGCTCCCTAAATTACATCTCCAGGGAGATGATCTAATTACAGATTCAAACATACAGTATTGAATAGGGATTAGAAGAAATGGCTGCCTTTACAAAATGGGATTAGGATTAAAACATGGCTTTTCTAGGGTACATACATCATTTCAGACCAGCACACACCTGTAACCATGGGCTCCCCCATCTCTATCCCTTACTACCTTAATTAGCTCCCATACTTTTCAATTACCTCTGAAGATTAAGTTGCCCAGGCCAGCCCCATTCTAAACTCCAGGTGCCAGAGCTCAGGCCTGAGCAGAGGTTTGGGGACCCACACTGGGAATGAGGGAGAACTGCCTGACCTTGTACTTCTCCTCCATCTTTCACTCCTTCATCTCTCACTTCTCCAGCTCCTACTCCTTGGCTATTACTGGGTCTTCCTTTCTTATCTGATCCTTTGGAATCAGGGAAGAGGGATGGGAGAAAGGAGTACAAGTATAACTGGCTGACCTTTCAGTAATCCCACCATCTGCTCTCTCTAGGGAGAGGTCCAAACAATGCCCTCTTGTGGGGCATTTCTTTTGGTGCTTGGGATGACCCACAAGGCCCATTGTACCATACTGTGCCCTGTTGGGGGTAGTAGTACACTCTCTGGCTGACCTCATGTGACACCCTGTTCACCATGGGTCACCCCAAAACCTTTGCCTGCTGAGCCCCTTGCTCCAGTAGGCAGCTTTCTTGGGCAGGGTCTCTTTAAAGCAGTACCACCCTGCTCAGGGCTTGCTGGGTCCTCCAGAAGCTCTGTCTTCCTGCCCACCCACTATCTTGAATGTAAAGACTTGCTACCCCTTCCTCCCTCTCTCCCTCACCTGCCATCACAGGTGCTCCCAGCCACTCTTCCTCTTTCTGGATTCTTTAAGCAGGAAACAGGTACAAGTCCCCAGCCACTGGGGGACAGGACAGGATGTCCCAAAAAGCACAGAGGTGAGCGGGTCCACAAGTCTCCACAGCTCATTATCATACCTCCAAAGACAGAGTTGCCAGATGTCCCTCTGACAGGCTGTCATTTCACAGGTGAGATCACTCCTCCTGGAGGCCCTTGGCATGGCTCATGTTTCTAAGCGTAATGCTTACATAGACAGATGGGTGTTGGAGGGAGATGTTTATGGGATAATTTTTTACTGGCCCCCCTCTCTAGAGAGTCAACATTTTGAGTCAAAATAGATAAGCATTGTGGTTGAAAGTACAGGCTGGGGGACAATGCATCTGGGTTCAGAGCTGGGCTCTGCTGCTTCACAGCTTTGCGAACTCAGGCAATTACTTCACCTCTATGCCTCAGTTTCCACTATTGTGAAGTAAGGACACAAAAGGACCTTCCCAATGGGATTGTCATGAAGGTTAAATGAGTTGCTATAGGTATGGGACTTCACACTTCCTGCTACATATTAGGTGCTCAATAAATGATAATTGACTGCAATGCTTCCCATCCTGTGACTGTGAAACACTGAGCACTTAGTGCATATGAAGTGCTCAATAAATGCTAGCCTTTTGGGGGCTTAAAGTATAAATCTTGCAGCCCAACTTTAATTGACATTTTAAACTCCTCGTCAAGCAGATGTGATCATGTCATTCTCCTTCATTTAATCTCTCAGTGACTCCCCTTATTTGGGGACTAAAGTTTAAATTCCCTCTGGCCCACAGGCAGCCTACGGAACAAATTACTATTCTCCTGGACTTGTCCCGCTCACCCTTGCCGGCAGGTCTTTGCTCATGCTGTCTCCCTTCTGGAAAGTCCTGTCTCCACCCTCTCCACCAAGGTAACCTTAATTTCGTGCGGCAGCCATGGGAGGGCACCGCCTGGCCCTCCCTTCAACGGAGATCCTGCCTTGAGGAGCGTCATAAGCTACACTCTCTAGCAGCATCCCTACCTTCGGGATCCACCACACCGTTCCTGCCAAGGCCACACTCTCCACTGGTGGGTCCTGGACAGCAACTGAGGACAACCGGGGGGACTGGAGCTGGGCCATCCCTGGTGACCTGGGACTTCAGTGATGGGCAGTGTTTGCTCTGGGGCTCTGTCAGCCTGGCTGAGACCTTCTTAGAGCATGCAGCCCTCAGAGACTCCTACTACCCAATCCTCCTCCTTCCCTCCCCCTCTCCTTTCGCAGGGCTCAGAGCTGCATGGCAGCATAAAGGCTCTCCCTGCTTACACCTGCCTCTTCTCTCCTTAATCCTCAACAGGTGTGACATCTCCTTCATCTCTCATGCCATCTTGGTGTCTACTGCCTGGAGAGCTTCAACTGACAAACTTAGCCATCAGGGTGCAGCTCAAGCTTCACTTCTTGGTGGTTTTTCCTGACCACCTTCCTCCAACTCTTCTCAGCTGAGGGAAAGACCCGCCCTTCCCCCATTCTCCATGCCCCTCTCTCTCAGCTTCCAGACCACCCTGTAAACAGCTCAAACAGAGCACTTCTATTTTGCTATAGTCATTACTTTCCTGTCAGTCTCCTCCAATAGCTGAGTTCCTTGGGGAGTGAGAAATTTTCCTATTAATCTGAATACCCAGTGCACAATAAAATACCAGGTACATAGTAGGCACTCAAGGTTTGTTGAACAAATGAATGAATAAATGATTGAATGAATCATGTAGGAAATCAAGCGGCAGAACCTATGAATTATGGAGCTAGGAGTATGTAAGCATGGAAGAAACCTTTCAGATATAAGAAAAGAAAAACAAAATACAATTAAAGGACCATTGCTACATTATTCACAGATTTCCATAGCCTAACTTCTAAAGCTTCATAAAGCAAAATGCATGCAACTCAGTCTACTGTAAGTCTTTTTCTTCTTTTAAGGAAAACATATCCCTTACTTGGTAATGAAATTTGCTTTAGAGCAATTTGGTAGCCAACTCTCTTGAAATTATTCAGAGATTGCTTGATTTCAGAAAACAGAACTTCTCAGAGTTAGCTAAAATAAGGGGGCTTCAGGTAAGGAAGTCTTGACAGCACAAAGGCCCCAAGGACACGCAGTACTGGCAAATTTCTAGAGAAATAGCAGCCAAGAGCTGGGAGGTTTGGAGCCCGGGTTAGGGCCTCCTGGTCTACCAGGCCACCAGCCCCTGTCTGGACAAGAGGAGACAACTAAACTCCCTGTGTTCCAATTCTAATGTTTTGGGAAGGAGACTAGCTTGAGTCAAGTGTCCATCTAGCTGACGGCCAGGCCATAGCCACAGGGCATGGTCTCAGAATCCCAGCCCGGGGCTTGTAGGAAAAAGTGGCATCCGCTCCTTGTCCCTGCCTCGCAGCCATGGATGAATCAAAGATTCTGCATTAGAAGGCCTGAACTCATTGCCCACTCTGTCATTGACCAGCTGTGAGAGGTCAGACCAGAAAATGCCCTTCACTTTTCGGAGCCTCATTTTCCTCATCTCTGAGACGTAGTGAGTAGAGAACACGAGGTTTGAACATGATTTTTTTTTTTTGCCTCCAGAGCCTGTAGTGGCATCACTGCACTTACCCTGCCCCCCACCCCGCCCTGACTCTAACATAACACTCAGCAGCACTTTCTCTTTCAAATTTATCAAAACCATGATCTAAAAAAAAATACTAAATTTGACATTTTAAGGCAAATTTCCTTTAATTCCCTAATAACAAAAATTATTCAAAGCCACTTTACTGTCTGACAAGAAATATCTATGCGTACATTTAGATCATTTAAGCCAAATGCCTTTTTAACAACATTTCCCAGTTAAATATTCAGCTGAGGTAATATTAAGTCTGAAGCATTCCATCCAGCCTTTTTTAAATATCTGAGGTGAAAAATCCCAAAACGTGGAGTTTAGAGTGAAAGCACGACAACATCAGATGCTTGCCCGAAAGGGCGGAACCACAGGTCAAAACCACATCTCTCCGGATTTGCTGGCATTTAACCAGATGCAAAATGTCAGCGCAGAAAATGGCTGGTTCAATGCAAATATTAACAAGGGAGGAGTGTGTCTGTGTGTAAATGGAGCTTCAGCCAAGTAGGGCCTTTCTAACCTACCTCCCATAGTCACAGCGAGGTAACAAGGAAACTTCCGTTTTGCCCATTTTCACCCTCTTTGCTGGGGGTAAAGTTACAGGGCATTTGTTTCCTGGGATAGCAGAAAGCTGATGCAGGAACCCCAAAACAAGATTAAAAGGATTTTGTTTGAGGTATCATGACGTCAGCGTCTTTTCTCTTCTCTTCTCTTCCCTTCCCTTCCTTTCCCTTCCTCCTCCCCTCCCCTCACCCCCCTCCCCTCCCTTCTTTTTCCTTCCGTTCCCTTCTATTCTAATGCTTCTTTGGCACCTCTTCAGTGTAGTCTGGCATTTAGCAGCCTTAATTTTATCAAGACCAGGAAGAAGGCAGAGGAGTCCAAATATATTTTCCCTTTGTTCTCTTCACTGCACCAAAAAGGTTCTAGCGGCAGCTCAAAGCTGCACATTTAGCTTTCTGTCCTTACTCTCCTCTCTGGCGAGTATTCTCAGAAAGATTTTCCTCCTGGCCTCTTCCCCAGCTCACTGCACTTGCTGTCTTGCTCTGAAAAGGGAAGCTCACACGCGAGTCTGATGGGGTGACAGGTGGAAATCTTAATGTCACTCTTTCAAGGATGAAGGACCTTGACTCGGAGTGATGTGTGAGAAAGACCTGCTGGTTGCACAGACAGAAGCTACCACCCCCCTCTCCTCTGAGGTGAACTTTTGGTGCATTCACTGCTGGCGACAGTCAGATCCTCAGCCTAGCACTCTCAGAAATCGGATGCTATCAGTACTCCACTTTGCTCACTGATGCAGCTCAACAGAGACTTAAATATACAAACCAGATGACTACTAAGAGTGATGCCAAACATTCCCACCAGTCTGGCGATCACATTTTCTGCTTATGAGCAAATGACATGGGCAGCCACATTGGCCAATAGTGGTTTGGCCAGTGTTTAAAACAAAATCTGGGTAATTGGAGCGTTAAAGGAATTTTTGAAGTGCTACGAGGCAGTTCACCGTTGCTGGAAAACCTGATGAAGTAGCCTTGGAAAGCAGGTCGGAGCAGAGAGCAGCTGGGCAGCCAGGTCCAAGCCGGTGAGAACACCAGCAAATGATAGACACTTGACTCCTTTGTTTGCTGGAGTCTGCTGGAAACCGGGTGCTGCAGCCAAAAAGGCCATTCCACTGTCTCTCGCTCCAGATTCAAATCTCTGGCAGGAATGTCTGACTGATGAGACCAAGTGGCATGTGCCTGGCCTAACCACCAGGAATGTTGAGAAGGCAAGGGTCTTCTTTTGGGTTGCCCCAGGAGAAATTCCCGATATAAGGGTTTGAGTACAACTGGTTTGCTTGGGAGGTGGTCCCAGTAAGTACGTAGAGGGGAGTGTGGTATTGAGATAGGAAAGCCAATAAGGGACAGGTGACCCAAGCAGGTCACCTCTGTGGGCAACTGGGGCTCATTCTTGCCAGGAACCTCTGGGAAGCAGGACAGGTGCTCTTGGAATCGTCCCACCTGAGGGGTGAGGAAACTAGCGTTTGGACCTGCCAATTCTCATCTGTCATTGGTTGATGGTGGCCTCAACTCCCAAGGACCTTAGCTTCCCTGGTCGGCCAGCCTTCCCTGTACGGAGAGTTCCACATGCTTCCAGTGAGAAACTGTTGGCGTGTTCAGGAGTGGTAAGTGCCAAGTGCTTATGCGTGGGCACAGCAGCATCTGCTACATTAAGTGCCATATGCATTTTTAGCTGCTTGAGTGACAGGTGGGCTCTACCTCCTACCTAGATTCAGAGAAAGGAGAATCAGAAGCTGGGCGACTGAAAATATGACAAAATTCTCCACAAATAGCTCCTTTTGTTTGATCGGCCAAACTCTCCCTTCCCCCACTCTTCCTCTGTTAACTGCCCTGCCTCTCTCCGAAAACCTGGTGTTCCCAAAGGAGTGACCAATTTTTTAATATGGTCAGTGAGCTTTGTTGATCATTCCAAGAGTGACAACTGACCCTAGATGGGCCAATCCCAGCTCTTCCCTGGAGCTTTTCAGCCTCAAAATGAGAAAGACGGTTTTCCTCAGGTGGCCTGGGATGCAAAATTGCGGATTCACATATCTAGCCCACCACGTGGAGGAAGCAATCTATACACAGTGAGAGCAAGCAGCATGCAGAGAGAGGGAGTCACAGATACCAGAAAAGGAAAGCATCTAGGTGGCACTCAAATCCCTAGTATGGAGACCCAGCGCTTTTTCTGCTTATCCCACCTTTCAGCTTTCCTGGGTTTCTGTACTCCAACGCATTGTTCTTTTTGCTTAAATTTACAATCCAAAGAAGCCTGATTCATATTGCAAGCACAAGAATAGAGAGAGGAAGTAGACTGATTATCTCCATTTGGGCTCCCTGGGAAGCAGATCCTGAGACAGAGTTAGCAGGAAGCGTGCAGGGAGTTCATGGAGAAGGGCTCTTGGAGAGAATGCCTATGGGGAGTGAGGAAAGTAGGATCAGGAAGAGGAGAACTGTTGGGACTTCAATGCATTTACAATGGAGGCCTCAGCCCACCCCATGGGGAGCTTTGGAACTACAGTGGCTCTTCACAGTTGTCCCTTAGTCCCTTGACATTTATCAGTCATTGGGTGCAAGCTGCCCTAGGAAGGCAGCAGACCCTGGATAAGGAAGCAGCCTTCAACTGAGGCAGTTCCCATAGGAGGTGGACAGCTGTGGCCTCTCAGTGGCTGGGGCATCCATCCTTTGGTGCAGAAAGGGGAATCTGGAGGGCACTTCACTGCATCCACTACAATGATCTTAAGCAACATCTTTCAAATCAGCCAGAATGAGGACTCACCTTGGCAGAAAGGACGCCTTGCTTGGCCAGTGATAACTGCTTACTGAAGGCTCTCTGCAAGCATTGTCCTCAATTATCCCTCTCCAAGACTGTGACTGCATCCCTATTTTACGGATGTGGAAACTAGAGCTTGGAGAGTTTAAGAACGAGGTTAATTTCATAGTGGCAGAGCTGAGATTCAAAACATGCCTCCCAAGTACAGAGCCCCCATGCATTTAGCCTCTTTCCTGGGGTGGGGACTAGGGCGAGGCAAGTGAGGTGCTGTGAGTACAGAATTTAAGGAGATAGGCACTTTCAAATGTCAACCCTGCACTTTCACTACACTGGGAGCGAGTGCTCCTTCACATTTTGGGTCCTAAATGCTTCTCTGGCCACACCTGAGGGCCCTACTCTTTTTTATCGGGCCAAGAAGACAGCATGCTCAAGGACCCAGAACCAAGACTCTCTCTCCCACAAAGTTGTCCAATGGGCCCTACCAGCCTCTGTCTACAGGTCTCACTTTTCTGGAAGCTTCCATGTCTTTTCACAGTAGTTTTCCAAACAGAGCACAAGGCAAAGCATTAGGTTCATTATTTTAGCATTTCATCATTTCCCACCATACTCTAGGGCTGCCTGCCAGGACCCTCTTCCCATTCATTCAAGCTCAGATTGGCATTCCGGGGCTCATTTCTTCCTCCATCAGGCAATCACAGTCCCTGGGAAGGACTTCACCCTATGGATGAGCTTTTATACCCATCCTGTGCAAATTGTGCCAACTTTACTATGAGGCAGCCCTATATCCACTGTTTGGTGGGGTGGATGGGGGAGAGCGGCTTCATAATTGCCTCCATATCTGGATGGCCCCCCAGAGTTACTTTTCTTTCTGTGAAGAATCCTCAGAGCCCCCTGAAGCCCTGGGCATATAGTCTTATAATTGGCATTTGCCCGCTTCTCTCCCCTCTGTGCTGGGACACTCCAAACCACCTGCAGACATGGTAGCATACCTCAGTCCCTCCATGGCCTAGGATATCCGTGACCTGTTTCTTGAAGGAAGATTAACCAACCCCCTCTAGAGCTTAGCTCAGGCAAATCCACTGTCCTAGCTGGAGTAAGAATCCTGCCAGGCCTACATCTGGTTTTCAGAGATAGAAGGGCATTTCTGCTCTTTGGGGAGAAACTGCAAGGATTTAATGAAATGTTTCTGCAGTTGAGGCTACGGATGATCTGTTGACATGGTCTAAAGGGCTGTAGGTTGTTTAATGTCTTTCTGTACCATCAATTCTGAACTTTGTACCGACTCAGCAGATTGGTATGAATCTAGGCTACTGACAAGGACCTTGGAAAATAGTGTGGTTTCTGCAGGTTTAAGAAAAGAAACAACTTTAAAGCTGTCCTAACAGAGTGCAAGACCATAACCCCTGCCATCCAGTGTCTCCATGGACTTGTCCCAGGATGGTATTGCAGCACCACCATCAGCCACATCTGTGTTCCCTGCCTCTGGTGCCCTGCCCAAGGGCTCAAAACCTGCCTCTAGGGCCCTCACCTGCCCCATCATCTGTATTTCTCCTTGCAGGAAGAACTCCCCAAAGCCCTCTATCTCAGGACGGTTTTTTTACTTTGGAGACAGTTGTTGCTTATGTCAGGTTGATGCCGTGGGACAAGTGGGCTTTGAAATGAAAACACTTGCATGAAACTCAGAATTTCCAAGAGGTTTCCACTGAATGCTAGGAATTCAGGACATATTAAATAGGAATAGTGTATCAGTTAGGTCTTGCCATCGATAATGATGCTGTGTAACAAATGACCCCAAAGCTCAGTGGCAGACAATGATTAGCATTTATTTTTCACTCATTTGCAGGTTAGCTGGGGAGGCTCTGCTCCATGTGTCTCATTCTGGGGCCCAATATGGAGGGGCAGCAGCCACCTGAAGCTCTTCTACAGAGAGGATAGTAAAGCACAAGCAAGACCGGTAGAAACACGCAAGGTCTCTTAAGGCCTAGGTTGAGAAACTGGCATACTGTCACCTCTGCCCTTGTTCCACTGGCCAAAGCAAGTCACATGGCCAACCAAGCCCTTCATCAATGGGCCAGAGAGTTTACTCCTCCTGGTGGAATGCATTCTGGCTGTGCAATAATTTAAATCTACTACAAGTTGCGTGAGGGTAAATGTCCTGTTGATCAAACATGTTGGGAAAATAATGTGTTAAAAAAAACAAAGTGAGACAGTCCTCAGAGTTTTTAATGCTTGCATTCTGTGCATTCTGAATCTCCATTTGGGGGGGTATAGTATTTTAACATTTTCTTTCACTATGCCACCGGTGAAC
Source organism: Tamandua tetradactyla (assembly GCF_023851605.1). Classification (NCBI taxonomy): domain Eukaryota; kingdom Metazoa; phylum Chordata; class Mammalia; order Pilosa; family Myrmecophagidae; genus Tamandua; species Tamandua tetradactyla. The sequence continues at coordinate 133,322,198 of NC_135353.1, read as the reverse complement.
CCACTTTAGGAAAAGTCACTATAGATCATGGGCAAGCCACCCTACCTCTCTGAGCCCCAGGTGTCTGGGATGTTCAAACTCATCACTCAGAGGTGATGAGGTGAGTGTGCAGTGTTGCGGCCCCTAGCCAGGGGCCACATAGATGCCCTTTCATTCATTAGTGCCAACTGTCTAGAACCCCTATTAGTCAGAAAGAGGGCTGCCTTAGACCGGGGCCATGGGGCTTCACACATTGGATTGGGCAGGCAATGAGAGGTGGAACAGCTATAAAAAAGGGTAGAAAGTCTCCCCTGAACTCTGCAGCCACCAGGGAAAGTGGTGACAGGCAGTGGGAGGCTTGCAGATGGAGGCAATGTTGGGTGTAAAAGGGTTAGTGTGGGGATGGGCTTCTGGGCTGTCAATTTTTTATCCCTCTTCCCCTTCACCCTCCCTCCAAATCCGTTTAAAGCAGGACCATCCCTTCTCTCCCCAGAGGCCCCTGTTGCAGGGGCCTCAGACAATGAAACACCAGAATCATTAGCATAAGGACATGGAGGCAAGAACCAAGTTCACAGAAGATTCTGATTCTGCTCAGGTATGAATAGAAAATTCTCCATGGAATGGAACGCTTCCCTTAGTTACACATGTGATTTTGATTTCTCTGGGGGGAGAGGAAAAAAAGACTCCAGGTGCTGCTATCCATCCCCACCCCCACCTTGGCAGGCTCCCAATTGCCCAGGGCTGCAGTTGTATCAGTGCAGGGAGGGGGCTGGGGCTGGGGCAACAGCTTCCAGGAGCTTCCACACCCACCACAACAAACACAGGAGACCTGTTCTACACTCTGGCTTTTTTTCCATCAAAAACTCCTGGATATTTGTCTTCTGCACCTCTCAGCATTGCATCTTTTCCTTTCATCACCCGTGGCTGTGATGTGCCTCCTAACCAAGCAATTTTTGCAGGTTTCTTCCTCTTCGGAATTCAAGAACCTTCACCCTAAAGTCCCAGGGAACATGACTCAAAGGCCTACAGGGCTGTGCCCTGTGTCCCAGGGTCCCTGAGCTGTGAAGATGGCACAACTCCAACTAGCCAGGGGTTTTTGTAGTTGTTGTTGTTGTCCTTGTTTGTGTTTTGCTTTTAGACATTTTTAAAGGAAACAGCTACCAACATTTTTTTTTTGTCCCCCTTGGGAGGGAAATGAAATGCTGGGAATACGCAGGTGTATCCTTAAAAGGAAAACATTTCATGGCCAAAAAAATATAAAAAATTAAAATAGTAAGATCTTCGTTGAAATATCTATTTGAAGGATATATTGTTGGAGTGAAAAAGCAAGCTATCTGGGCAACTAGTATCACCCAGGAATACTGCAGCAATTGACCAGCTATTCTGTGTTTCCCATTTCATCTGAGTCCAGCCTCTGCAGTGAGGCGCCCAGGTCGGGACCCCAGCTATCCTCCTTACCAGCCGTGTCCCCTGGAGCAAGTTACTGAATCTCTCTGTGCCTAAGTTTCCTCCTCTATGAAAAGTGGATAATAATATACCCACTGATGGGGGGTTGTTATGAGAATTGAACAAGTTGCAATTTGTACAGCACTTGCTACGGGGCCTGTATCCGGTAAGCACCAAGTGTTTGGTCAGATAAGACTTCAGGAAGCAGGCTATCGCAAGGAACACAACGTGTGCAAACACCCAGGACCTGCGGGAACACGGGGAAGCACTCACGTTTATTATGATTCCTTTGTCCTCGTTGGCCTCGCCCCCACCTCCCTTGTCTGCCTGCTCCACACTAATGCCCTCTCCTGCTGCTCCTACTTTAAAAAAGGGAAAATGAAGGGGGAAAAAGAAAGAAAGAAAATACTATTCTAGGGAAGACAGCAAGAAGATTTCCATTTTTATAGCAGAGAAAATATACAGTTCAAGGAATGAATCTCTAATTGTAAAATTTGTAGTGGCAGGGCTGGGCAAGTTAGGAGGGGAGGGCAGAGGATCAACCTGAGATGCCTCCACTGCTGGACCCACCAGAAATCCCAGCTCCCACCTCATGCGTACACAGAAAGCCTGCTTCCCTGGAGGTCCCAACCACTCGAACAGAAACCCACACTTGCCCTGGACCAGCTCTTATAGTTATGGAAAAGGTCCCCAAATCTCCCCTGATTGGCATACAACAAAAGCTGTATCCCTGCAGTAATGATGATGATAATAGCCTCGGTAATGGCCGTGTTGCAGCTGTTACTCAGCCTCACGCATCTTCAGAGCCTCCTGGGGATTGGCGGTGTGCTAAGAATAGTCCCAGCACCAGCATTCAAGAACAATCGGCTGACCAAAGTGAACCCCACCGAGTGGGATCCGGCTTGCTGAATGAGCTGCAGATGTGAGGGGGAGGGAAACAGCAATGCTAAGACTTCCCCCCACCGCCGTGGGTGGAGGGTGGATGAGGAGCCTTGGCTGTGGGCTCAGCTTGGCGAAATCCTGGAACAAGGACCAGAGGCACTCTTTCCTAAACTGTGGCATTCAGATTAAGCCTGCTATCAAATCCTACCTGGCTCCTTGCTCCTGGGACCAGCTACTTGGCTGCCTTCAAATGCCCAGAGCAGAAAGAGGGGTCAGCCATCTAACTGGTGACTGGAGTGGAGAAGGCATTGTGCCATTGCAAAGGATTAGCTAAAAGTGACGGATAGCTGAAGCTTATTTCTCTCTCCTAGAAATAAGGTTTAGAGGTGAGACATTCAGGACTGAAAGGGTGGTTTTGCATAGTCAACAGAATATAGGCTATTACTATTATTATTACCACATGATTTGAATGCAGCAAAATACACAGCTCTTGAAGGCATATAGTCGGATGAGTTTTGACAAATGTACACGCTGTGTGGTCAACAGCCCAATCCAGATCTAGAACATTTCATCATCTCAGGTTTCCTCATGTCCCTTTCTACTTGGTCTCCTGATATCACTGTGGAGTGGTTTTGCCTATTCTAGAATTGCATAGAAATAGAATCATGCAGTACGTAGTCCTTTGTGTCTTACTTCATTCACTCAGCATAGTATTTTGGGGATTCATCCATGTTGTTGTATGTATCAGTAGTTTATTCTTTTTTATTGCTGAGTTGTATTCCATTATAGGAACACACCATAACATATTTATCCATTCACTTTTCGATAGACATTTGGGTTGTTTCCGGTTTGAACCTATTATGAAAAAAGCTGTCAAAACTCTTGTGGGCGTAAATGTAATAATACTCCTTTTGGTCTGGTTACCTTCATTCAGCAAAATTATTTTGAGATTCATCCTTTCCTTTACATTTATGACTACTTCATTCCTTTTCATTGCTACCACAGGTACTCTACAGGTGTATGCCACAACTTGTTCATCCATTCATCAGATCATGGACATTTGAGTTGCTTTCCAGTTTTGAGTTATTGCAAACAAAGCTGCTACAAAAAATATTTGCACGCAAATCTCTCTGTGGACATAGACCCTTATTTAGGTAAATACCTAGGAGTGGAATTACTGAGTGTAGTGTAGGCATATGTTTAGTTGTGTAAGAAACTGCCAGTTTTCCAGAGTGGCTCCACCATTTTGGGCTTTCTCTATTTTGCTCCTCTACCATCTTCCATATATGACTTCTACCTCATGGCATTATATGGTTGCTCAAACTCCAGCCATCACATCCACATTCCAACCCACAGGAAGGAAGATAGTACAAATGTGGCCCTCCTTTTAATAACACTTTTTGGAAGGTTCACACAATACTTCTACTTACAACAGTCATATGGTCACACCTAGCTACAATGGAGGCCATGACGTGTAAATTTTATTTTGGTTAGCCATATGCCCAGCTAAAAATCAGTGGGTTATCATTGGGAAAGAAGGGAATATTGGATTTTGGGGGTGTGTGGCAAGTAGCAACCTCTGCCACAGACTGGTACCCAGAAATCAGGCGAGGACCATCTCTGTATTGCTCAATGAATTGTCTCCGGTGCCTAACTTGGCCCTTGGCTCATGGAATGTGCTCAATAAATGTTTGCAAAAGGTAGAAGGGAGGGAGAGAGAGAAGAAGGAAGCAAAAATTAGCCATGGCAGCTGCCTCCGCAACTTGAGACAGCCCTTTGGGGTTATCCAACAAGAGGGTTGCTCTAAGATGGCGTTTGTGATTCTTCAATCTCTGAAGTCCTTTCAAAACATCTCTTGGATGCAATTAAAGATCATTGTGTGGATTGTCAAGAGAGTCTTTCAGAGCCTTGACAGGTAAGAGACTTCTTGATTTTGTTGTCTGATTGTGATTGGGAATTTTTTCTTTAAATGTAGAGTAGGGGTGCTTGTGTCTGTGTGCGTGTGTGCGTGTGTGCGTGTGTGTGCACGCGCGTGTGTGTCTGCCTGAGCTCAGGAAACCTTCTGAGGACCTTTTCCTGTCAGAGTCTCCCAATTTGTGTGGTGATAAACGGGTTGTCATCAAGAGCTTGTGCCTTGGAATATTGAAATGAAGACCGAAATGCCTGAGGGGAATTCAAAAAAAAAAAAAAAAGAATTAGAAGAAGAAGAAGACAGGCCAAGCAAGATTGTTTCAGAGTAAAGCCGGCCAGGGCAGCGGGAACTTTTGCAAGAGACTCCAGCATTTCCAGCCCGGTGCCCCTTCAGCAAATGAGGGGGTCATCGGGTTATGTTATTTTATGGCACAAAAGCAGATACGGTCCGCTGCCTCCGCTCTACCCTGATCATTTTGTTTTCCTGGCAAGTTGGCCATCAAGGATCTGACATGCCATTAGGTTTTTATCTTCTAGAGGAGGGGCAACGGTGGGTGAGGGTCTGCTTTTCATTAAAGTTAGATGGGCTGCGTGGGCTCTTCTTTGAACCAAACAAGCACGGTTCAGGACAAGGTTAGGGGAAGGCGGGGCAGAGGCAAGGTTATTCCGTATAACCCCAGCTTCCTTAGCGGGGGCGGCGGCTTCCCTCCAGCAGGCCTTGGCCCCCTCCCTGGGGGAGCGGAGAACTGATTCTCTGGTCGGGCCGGGCCCCGCAAGGCCCGCCTGGGAAGCAGCGCCTCCTCTCACCACGCCGCAGCGGGATTTCGTGACACCAGCGGTTACCCCGTGGGGAACCGGCTGACACCGGGAAATCCGTCTCGCTGACAATCCCGACCTGCACTGGAGCTGCAGTTTCCAGGGCATACATTCACCTGTTGGGCAGCCAAGAGTCGTCCCCGGGACAGCGGACATGGTGTCTCCCCCACCCCTCAGCCCCACCGAGGGAAGTCGCTCCCGGGAAGCCTGGCTCCAGTCCCACCTGGGACATGGACCTCCTCCACCAGCAGTGACGAGCGGCTGCACAGGTTTCTCTCCCCAGGGGAAAGAGGTGTCAGGGAGAGCCTGGGAAGAAGAAAGACTGGGAGACTTGGGTTCGGAGGCGGCCCAAACCACCCATCTCCTGCTCTGATCAACATGCATTTTCTCATGGCAAAGCAAAAAAAGCTGAGTTTTCTACTCAGTAACAGGTCTGAGGGTTAGGAAGGAAAAAAAAACAAATTCTGCAAAGATCTCCATTCTTCTTTTCTTTTAGGATGCAGTAGGGGATGTTGGTGTGGGGAAGGGACCCAACGGATTATGGGGCTTACTTTACAGTCATATCTGATAAGGCCACCTTTTGGCGTCTTTCCTATTATAAAATTGCATCAATCTGACACTCAGGGTGGCATGTTGCCCTCCCTTAGATTGTGATCTAGGTATCACAGCTTGAACTCTGAGCCTCTGCTTTTCTGCCTCCCTGCCAGCTTCCCCCATCTTCCCGCATTCTGCTCCACGTTCTCAACCCACCCACCACCGGGCACGACCCTCAAGCCCCAAAATCTCCTTTGGTCCCTTTGGCTGTGTGGTTTACTTCACCCAAGAATTCAGAGAACTGTGTCCTCTCCTTCGCAGACTGTATTATAACACGAACATAGAATACTGACTCCAGGTTGGTGGAATTTAATCCCCAAGTTCCCACGAAAGGTTTTGCTCTGTAGCGAATTGGCCCACCATTTCAGCATGTCCCTGCAGCTAGAGTGGATGAGCCCCTGTCTTCCCCCCACCTCCCCAGCAGCCAGCACCACTCACAATTGTAGGGGAGGGGAGGGGGAGGGAAAGGAAGGGAGGAGAGACGTGTCTGAGCAGAGCCCACATCCCACTCACTTGACTTTGCGTCTGTTCTCAGGTGCTGCGTGCAATTCTGGTTTGTATTTCCTTGGAGCCCGACATCAATCGGGCATTTTAAAACTCCCCTGCTGTCGGCAAAGCCAAAGCCAGACAGTCGTCTTCAAAATGTCACCAGCCATTAGCTGCGAGCAGGGATGAGTTATTTTCTCTACCATTACCAGGTACACAGAGAAGAGTAGCTCCTTGGGGCTGTATGCCAGGGATGGGAAGAGAATTCCAAGAGAGGAGCCTGAGGGTTCCCATCTCAGCAGCCACTGTCCAGGACTCCAACCCCTGCCCTGGGCTGCCCCAGGCCCTCCACCCTGGGTTTCCAGAGACACTGTGACTTTGGTTGCAATCAGGTCGGATTTTAACAGGTATTAAGCGCGTCCCTGTGCCAGGCACTGTGTTCATAATAATCCCTTTTTTCCCTTCGTTACAGGTGAGAATAGAGAGGCTCAGAGCTGTCAGGTGGACTGTTCAAGGTCACAGTTTCTGAGTGGCAGGAACGTAGCTGCTGCCAGGATCTGTCTATTTCTTTTTATTACGACTTTCCTACCCAAAGAAGCTTCTGTCAAGCTTATTCATGGTTTTGACTGCCTGCCCCGATGACATCACCAAGCCTAGCCCCACTCCCCTCTTTAATGATGACATAGCTGGAGCTCAGAGAGGTTAAGTGACCTGGGCAAAGATACACGGCCATGGAGTGGGAGGGAGTGCCATCAAAGTCCCCTGGAAAGCCACCCATTCAACAAATACTTATTGAACATCCATGACCTGCCAGGCTGATGCTAAGTTTTGGGGGTGCCCAGCTGAAAAAGACACAGTCCCTGCCTCAAGAGACTTACACTCATACAGTACAGACTGCGACATACATGATTATATGTCATTCCAAGCATGGAATGTCATCTGATTTGTATATGGCAAGTGTCATGGGAGCCCAGGGCTGGAGTGACTGTTTCATAGAGAATGTGATATTTGAATTGCCCACAATCAAAGGGAAAGAACAACCAGGTGACACTGATCCCTCCACCTCAGACTTTCTACTGGGTGGCCAGTTTGCTGTGAACATCAGCAAGTGAATATCAGACAGCCTGTCCTGTGCTCGAACTCAGTACCGTCCAACAGAACTTTCTGTGATGATGGAAATGTTCTGTATCTGTGCTGCCCAAAAGGGTAGCCACTAGCCATGCATGGCTATTGAGCACTTGAAATGTGGCCAGTGCAGCTGAGGAAGTGGATTTCTAATTCTGTCTTCTCGTAACTAATTTATGTTGAAATTTTTTAAAGTCACATGTGGCTAGTGGCGGCTATATCGGTCAACCCCAGCAGACAGGTGAAAACACGGCATTAAGCTTGCAAGGGGGTGGCAGACCAGCCTCTGCAAGAGTGGTCCCTGGACAGACCTTGAATACTGACAGGTAAAGGGAGAGAATTGTGAACAGGGGACAGGTCCTCCGTAGGCCCGATCATAGGTCCAGCTGCTTCAGTTGCTCAGTGTTCCCCAGCGTCACCTTATCCGTGGGACCAGAACCCAGTTGCTTTTATGTCACCTCCTTCTGACCCATCATCTCCTGAAAGAAGGTGATAGACCCAGTCCCCGTTGCACCTCTCTGCTCTAGGAGAGGCCAGGGGTGGGTGGGTGGGGTTGGGGGGGAGGCCCAGGGTTACAGTTCCGGAATATTGTAGCCTTCATGATCAAAGCAGTAATAATGCTACATAAATGATGTAATAAATGAGTATAGTTCTTATTTGTCTTTTTTCCCCCTACATGTTCATTGTAGGAAATTTCGAAAATGTCGACATGAACCAAGAAGGAAACAGATCCAGAAGTAGAGCCCTTCTTGCCAGTTCCACCACTGCCACCCTGGTTCAAACCAGCATTGCATCTCTCCTGGATTATACGAAAGCTTCCTGATTGTTCTTCTTGCTTCTGCCCTTGCCCCTCTGTAGTCCATTCTCAACAAAGCAGCCAGGTGGATTGTTGAAATAATAAGCCAGATCAAGGCACTGCTTGCTTGTAACTCTCCAAAGCTCCTCCGTCTCAACACAAAAGCCAGTGTCCTTACAAAGTCTTACAAGACCTACATGGTTTGCCCAGCTTCCCTCATCTTTCTGATTTCATCTATTACTACCCCCTATCCCCACCTATGACTCTTCCCCAGCCACACTGGCCTCCTTGTTCTTCTTGGATATGCCTTGGACAACCTGCCTGAGGGCCTTTGCACCAGCCAGCTCCCCTGCCTGAAACACTCTTCCTCCAAAAAGCCACAGAACCGACTCTTGTGTCTTCTTCATGCCTTTATTTAAATGCCACTTCTCGGTGAGGTCTTCCCCATATGACCTGTTTAAACTTGCACTGTCACCCCTCCCCCAAGTTTTCCCTACTCTAATTTTCTACATAGGCTCATCGCCACCTGCCATACTATAGATTTTCCTCATTCATTTGGTTTATGATCTATTGGCCTCCATTTGAATGTAAGCGCTATGGAGGCAGGAGAGTTTTTTCCTGCCTTGTATTCTGCTCTCATTCCCTTAGGCCCTCCATAAATATTGTTGGAATAAAAGAATGATAGAATGAAAATCACCCATATCCCACCACCCAAAGATAATCACTGCTAATGGTTGACTGTATTTCCTTCCAAACTTTGTTCTATTGCACCTCTTTTTGACTGAGTTAGGTAGGAGTCCTGTGATCACCGAAAGGGTGTGAGGAGAGATGGAGAGATGGGGGAGATAGCCCTCTCCATCTCTGCCTCTAGTTACCCAAAGATATTCAGCTTCTGCAGGACTGACCCACACTAACCAGACTCACAAGAACCTGATGGATCGAACAAAAGGCCACTTTCCTAATTCCTACCCCTTTCCAGTGATCCTACCCTCAAGGAACATGGAGACCTACTGTGGAAATCAGGGATTTTCCTGGGGTCAGGGGGGCTTTGTTGAATGCCCATAGACTTCAATTAAGATTTTAAGGACCCCATGCACTGAAAAGATTATGGTGCCTTTCACCATTGCACATGTTATTCAAAGTAAAATTAAAATTCAATTATAAAACCTTTGTAATGAAAACAATGTTCCAATTTTTCCCGTTATGACTACTTCAATGTTTTTCAAAATAAAATTTTTTCTTTTAAAAATCACCTTTGTTGCTTCTGCATTGTTGGGGCCACGAACATGTCGTTGTGTTTGGTTTTTTTTTTTTTTTTTTGGACAACAAAACTCTGGTTGTCTCCACAGCATGCTTTTCCCTACCCTTGAAGCAAAAATACCCTGATTTTCCCTTGGGGAATTTACATACACACACACACACACACACACCCCAAATACTATCACGCAGTGTGGTTTGATGGGGTGAAACTCACTTCCACCTCTGGGGACAGAAAGAATGACATGTGAAGATAAATCTGGTGGGACTACTGAGAAAGCCCCCTGGGCAGTGTGATGTAAAAATGCTTATGATCTGCTTCAGGGACGCATTCTGCTGTCCTAAGAGGAGAACTGGAGCAAGTGGGGATCACTCTGTGTGAATGGAGCCAACAGAGTATAGTGCAGAGAAGAGAGAGGAAGGGAAAACAAGTCTTTGGTGGCATTATTTCTGTTTCTGGATCAAACTTTGCCTGAAGTCCACCCTGCTCCTCAACTTCATTTCACTTATGTGGGCCAATAAATTCCACTGTGGTTTAAGTTCATTTGAGTTTTCTGTCACTTAAAATCAAAATATTTCTAACAAATACACCTTGGGAACATGAATCATCACATAGAGAAGTAAACTTATTTCAGCATCTTTCTGGATGTATTAAGCCTGATGCATTCCTATAAACCTTTTCTTTTAGACCCTCTAAAGGCTGCCTCCCTTCTAGTCAGAGCAATATCATCTTGGTTGTGTTATAATTAATTATATCAGTTTCTAGATGCCATAGGGATCAGAATTTTGTCTGCTTTGTTCACTGTTGTATACCTAGCCCTTAAAACAATGGCTGGCACTTAGTAGGCACTCCATGAACATTTATTGATCACATGCCTACCTGAAGAAAAAAGGAATGAATGAATGAGGAAAATGAAGCACAAAGAGAGTGACCTTTCCAAAGTTGCATGGCTAGTTATTGAGATAAGATGGAAAATCCACCTTGATATCCCAGCAACATATTTACAATCTTAACTAAATCAGGGAGAGGGGGAAAAAACGACATTTGTCAAGCTCCTGCCCTGTGCCAAGCACAGTTTGGGTGTGTTTAGAGCCAGGATCTTATTACTATATGTGCGTCCTCAACCACCTACCCGGAGTCCAATACTGAGAAATGTGTATTATTACTCTCACTTCACAAATGAGGAAACTGAGGTACAGAGACTTCAGCTTCTCCTCCCAAGATCGCAAAGCTACCGCATGGCAGAAAATGCAGCTCAGTTTAGAGGGGTTACGACACAGAAAGTGCTTACAACAGTGCCTGGGATGTGATGGGCTTGGAAGATTCTGCAAATAGCTAAAGTTATGCATAATAGGTGCGCTTTTATTCGATTCCATTTCTGAGACAGATATTACGTGACCTTGACATCCAAATCTTAAGGAAGCAGCTTTCCCTGCACGAATTACACACATGTGGGTGGGTGGGAGGAGAACACACAGCAGTGATGTGATAATGTGAGCTAGGTGTTGGCTTATCAGGATCGCCTTAGTTTCCCCACTGCTATGACATCCATACAATAGGTTGGCTTAACAACAGGAACGTACTGGCTTATGGTTTTAGAAGCTAGATGGCGTGTTTCCCCCTGGGTCAGTAGTGTCCTGGCTGGCTGGTCATACACGGGGCGCCTTGGCTTTCCTATCACATAGTGATGGCCTCTCCTTTCTCTTCTGGATTTTTGCTGACTTCCAGCTTCCAACGGCTCCCCATGATTTTTTCTCTATAAGGCCTCCAGTGATAGGATTCAGACCCACCCTGATTTGCTGGGCCACACCTTACCTAAAAATAACATCTTTAAAGGTCCTATTTATAATGAGTTGGGATGGGAATAGGATTAAGATTAAGAACATATTTCATTCGAGGGTGTTATAAATCAACCTACCGCAAAGATGTTAACACAAGCATCCTGCACTTAAAGGTGTGTGCATGTGTCCGTCTTTTCAAAACCCTCCAACATAGATGGTCTCAGAGCTGCAGGACTAATTATCTCCAGAGTCCTGTCCTCATGCAGTGTAGACACATCACAATGAAGGGAAGTGCTCAAATCTTCTGGTCACATCCAACCACCCTGATGTCTTCCCAGCACAGCTGTAATTTAAGCAGAGCGTGGGATCCTACCTCTCTGAACGTGAAATGACAGAGACATCAGGGAACTGACCACCGCCAGGACAGAAACTTCCAGAAATTGATGCTACCTATCTCCCCCACGACATAGCATTAATACACACAACTGGATCAATCCAGTGGCTTTTCCTTGCCTCCTATTGTGCTTAAAGCTGCTTCATTTACTAACACTTCCAAGGGCTGTAAGGGTGACCCAGAGTTCAATTCTGTGCAAAGCACCCTGTGGAGATCAGAGGGACCAGCAGTGACAACGGTCATGTTCTGTGACCTCAGATAAGTCTCTTCACTCTCTGGGCCTCCACATCCTCATTTGGGAAACCGGGCGGTTGGAAGAGCTTCCACATTTTACAGAAATTTCTAGCCACAGATGTGAGAAAATACTACAGCCATCCCTCTTCATATTGGGAAGCCTGAGAACTGCTCAAGGCCTCACCCCAGGGGCTGGGTGTGGAGGCTGCCGATTCAGGGTCCTGGGAGGAAAAGTAGAAACTGGCCAGGGAGTCAGTGGAAACAGTAACTCACATAGGCAGCTGTCTGGTTCCTCCCCAATTCACCCGGGAAAACATAAAAGTGTGTGTGTATGTGTGTGTGTCTGTGTGTTACCTCACTCAGGTCACAGGGGAAACTGAGAAAGTAAACATCTACGAGAAAGAAAAAATTTCTCGCCTTTGTGTTTTGCCTTCTGTCAAGCCAAGTACCCCAGAAGGGACTGAAAAGGGCGGGACCTGGGGCCTGGGGAGGCTGCTGGTTACACACACTCCCTCCCACCTTTGAAGGCAGTCAGGGACTCTCTATAAACAGAAGTGACTTCTGACTTCTCATGGCTCTAAAAATAATCACGGTGTGGGGGTTCTAAATCAGGAACAAAGACGACACAAAGGGTTAATGAAAGGACAGAAGTTTGATGTTCCATCAGATAAACACAGAGTCAGCTAGCAGCCAACATGCCAGAAGCTGGCCTTTGAAATCCTATACCCTGCTATTTCTCCCTCACCTTCGCAAAAGGCATCTCACACCCTGCTCTCTGCGTCATGCGCTCCCCACCAAAAAAAACTGGAATGGACAAAAAGTTGACCCTTCTGTCCATCTTTGCACTCTCCCCTTACTCCAATCCAAACCTCACCGTAAGCTCTAATTCATACTAACTTGTAAATGACTGATATGGCTTTAGCAGTCCCAGGGGAGGTAGCGTACATTTAATGCTGATCTCACTTTCTCTACGCTCTGTGCACAACCTCATTTCATCTTCACACCACCCATAAGATGTATATTAGGATGCCCATACTACAAAAATGGAAACTGAGAATTATGTTAGCTTGCCCACAATCGTAAATCCAGAAAGTGGTGGGATTGCAATCTAAAAACCTAAGCAATCAGACCTCAGAGCCTGAACCCCCAACCCTCACGTCCCTGTATTTTAAGTCATGGGAACGAAGGGGTGGGGAGTTATCTAGAAGCTGAGCTGGGGTAGAGACCTAGGGCTGGCTGCGGTTGGAGGGCAGTCGTTCCCTCTGCCCTTTGCCTCTCAAAAGACCGACCCAGTAGCTGATGTTGCGATATATTCGTGGACTTTGGGGGATGTCATCTCACCTCCACTGCAGCCCTGCATACTGTGCCAAATTCTTTAAGGGATTTAGCATGCACACAAAACATACACACATATACCAGCTATCTCTTTGCAGTCCAAGTAAGTCCTGTTCCAACCAAATGTCCTGTACTGGGGCTCACACCGCATGTGTGAAGATGTGTATTTGGAGGGTGGGGGAAACCAGGGGAGAAAATTTGGAGGCAGAAAAAGCCAGGGTGATACATCACAGCTGCAGATTTCTTTACTGACACAGAGGAGGCACTCAAAGAATTATTCGTTGGATGAATGCATAAAGGAAGGAAGGAATGAGCAAACAACGCAACTAATGAACAAGCTGACTCAGAGCTATCTCCCTTCTTTCCTTTTTCTGTATTCTCTAAGTGGGTCAATGGCATTTCTTCAACATCTAATGTGCACACCAATGTCTGGCGTCTTCTTAAAATTCAGATTCTGATTCGGTAGGTCTGGGTTGGGACCCGAGATCATAAATGTCTAACTTGTGCCCTGGTGACAGCCATGCTGCTGGTCTGTGGACCACACTTTGAGTAGCGAAGGCTCCTTACTCATGGCTGTTGTCACAGTTCAAGGTCACAAAAGAGCAGGGTGTCATCTTTTCCTCGGGATTATTGGGATCAAACTTGCCCAATCATCTCGTCCATGTCTTGCTTATTCGTTTGTTTTTCCTGTAAAGTTTGGGTCTGAGGTCCACCGTGCTGTGTGTTGATTCCATCTGTGTTGTCCTTTTATCTCCCGCTTGTGCCAGAGGTACATTTCTGGTGAAGCTAATGAAGCTTTAACTTCAGGGCCCCTCACTTGTGCAGGTCCCTTTCAATGACCAGACATAGAAAGGAATATATTTTTATGGCTATATATTTCCGTAAATTTGCAAAAGTAAAATGATTGTGTTTATAAAAAACAAAAAACAAAAAATTCCCCAATCTGTATAAAGTCCGCGCCCTAACAAAACCTGGGTCTGCCCCTACATTTGTCCTAATTTTTAGAGTAGCTATCTCTGGCACTCATGTCTCTATCAAAAATAGGAAAATAAAAAAAAATAGGAAAAGTGGGGCCCTCATTTTAAGAAAAATGTGAAAGAGTGTAATTCTTTGCGGAAGGGAAAAACAGACCAGTATGTTTAAATATGCTGACACCTAGCCCTGACTTATGATTTGTGCCACCCACACAGCTCAGGTAAGCATCTGGGTTTACAACTACTAATCTGGGATTTAGTAAAAAAAAAAAAAAAAAAAAGATTCCATGTGTGTCATCCCATTGCTCTGTAAAATTCATAGAGCCCATCAGCCTTGCTCTCCTGGACAAACAGGTTTGGCATCTTCACCTGTTCAAGGAGGTGGCTGCGATGCAATGACAGAGTTGCTCAGTGAAGACCACTGTGTCAATGAATCGCATCTGCTCTATTTAATGAATTGTTACAGGCAATCCTACATGGGTGGCAATTCTGCAAAGCTCGCACAAATAGCTGGCTTCATCAAAGGGCACAGAGCCACGTGGAGTCTTTTATCCATTCAACTGAACCTTGGCTGCACCTTGGAATCACCTGGGGAACGTTAAGACATATGTTGTCTGGGTTCCACCCCCAAAGATTTTTATGTGATTGGTCTGGGTTGTGGACAGGGCAATGGGACTTTTTAAAGCTCCCCAGGTGATACCAAGGTGCAGCCAAAGTTGCGAGCCACTGCAGTAGCCCATCAGATCTGTAGCTTTGCTACTCAAAGTGTGGTCCCTGCACCGGCAGCATCAGCATCACCTGGAACTTGTCAGATATGCAGAAGTTTGAGCCCCACTGCGTACCTTCCAAATCAGAACCTGCATTTTATCAAGATGCCCAGGGGATTTGCTTGCACATTAATGTTTGAGAAGCACTGCCTTAGAAATCATTACTTTCCAGATCAGCCTTCTTCGTTTATGGATATAGAAATCAGAACCCAGTTGTGTGAAATGATTTGGCCAATGTCCGGCAGAAGGTCTCCCATCTCCCAGCTTCAGCCAGGCTTTCTCTCCTTTGGCCGGACTTTGTGTCATTCTAGAAGGGCCTCAAGGGTCCTCAAAGATTCCCATTCCCAAGTGCGAACATCTCCAAGTCCAGGGACATAGCTCATATCTCAGAGTGGCAGAAATCACAGTGAGCGGGCTGCAGATTTCCTAGCTTTTTCTTGCTATGAGGGAAAAATATATCCTAGTCAGATCCATTATGTATTCTGGGTATACACAATGAGTTTGTCTTGAGACATATTTATGCCCGAGAATATTATGTATTCTCTTTATATACCATGCAAGGTTAAATTTTTTTTGAAAATTTATATTTGCTTTTTATCACTCAGACATATAGGCGATTTATAGTCAGTCCTGATGGATTGGAATCAGATGGCAAAACCTGGATTAACCCCCTGGATCCTGGCAACCATTGGTCAGTCTTGGCTCTTAATAGTGTTTTCACTATTATGCAGGTGGATATCATGGGGTTTTTTTGTTGTTGTTGTTGTTTTTGCAATGCAGGCACTGCCTCTTGCTGCTTTAAGTTCATCCAGCATTTTGTTTTTAAAGACAGACATATTGAAACAGTCATACACTGAATAATTCATGTGGAAAAATTTGGGGGAGAGCTAAATAGAGGTAACTTGCGGTTTATTTTTCCTCACTAACCGTTAAAAGGATGGAGAGTCCCCCATATTACCTAAAAACTAGTCACTGAAAATGCAACAATTGAAGCAGTTAGGGACCCTTCACGTGACTCCTTTCAGGGGCTTAGGTCCCTAAGGTCCCACCAAGTCTCAGGTCATTCAACCAACTGTTTTAATAGCTCTCTTTTGGAAATAACAGATGCTCTGCGTATACAGACATACCCAAAGGCCATTGTGGAAATTGGCCCAGCACAGGAGAGGTCTGGTCAAACACCATTATACGCCTCCAGCTTACATCTTCCAATTTATCATATGTGTATCTACCCAGGTGCCTGCGCGGCTGCGGGCACACATGCCCGGCCACTGGTGTGACCTATCACCCACAATCTCTGCCCCGCCCAAGGAGGGTCATTATGCATGAATCCCTGGCCAAGGGTGGTCCTGCAGAAGTGCTCAGCATTCACCCAGGTGCAAAAGTCAGCCAGAGGATGAATTATTATTATTTTTTTAATCAAGTAACAGACCCAGGTGTAGCAGCCAGCCCAGCTTTCTAATATCACTGTGGCTTTGATAAATATGTCCCATTCCTTGATAATTTTTCCAAATCCTTTAATATCCTGCAGCTCAGTCCCTGATGTCTGGCTGTCACAAAAATGTGTGAAGGGAGACCAAATGTCAATAAAATCTCCCTGCCTGCCTCAACCCAGTACATAATCACCTCTAAAGGTAAATAAATGGTAAGTTAGTTATCTGCTGGTGGGGAGGGGATGGCTCTGTGCTTATCTGGCTTCCATTTTTGCCTTCCTGTGGAGGCGACCAAAATGTCTTCTTAGTCCAGTCTCTTCTGGGAGAGGATGTTGGATTTGTTTTCTCCTTTTTCTTTTCTTTCTTTCTTTCTTTTTTTTTTTTTTTAATTTCTTCTCCTTGGAGGGACAGCCAGCTCGGCTTTTCTGAAACGTCTGTCCACTTTATGCTTTGCTCTCTTCAACTCCATTAAACAACCTTTCATCACATTAAATACAGGTCTTCCAGGTGGTCAGAGAGCTTCGCACTGAGGGACGACGTTACAATGAGGGCAACGTGGATGAAAAATCATTTCTTCAACTCAATGCCAGGCAGGCCACAGCAAAGTGTGAAAGGGAGTGGGGGCGGGGGGGAGCACCAAATGTGCCTTATTTTAGACAAGAGCCAAGTTCCTGGGGAGAAGTCTCCAAACAGAAGGTTTCATTCATTCATTCACTCACTCATCCATTCCTTCAACAGATATGGATGGCGCTCCTGTTATGCACTGGGCTCTGGGAATGCATCAATGAACAGAAGAGACAGAACTATCCCTTCCTGCATGGAGCTTCCACACATAGAAGCATTTGAAAGGCTCTTGGGAAAAGCACTTAAAAGTCAGATTCACAGAAAAGCAGAAGGGGTTGCTTTGAGGGATTTTGCCCCCCACCCCACCATATATTACTCCCACCCTCCAAAGCATGTTATTCTTCCAGGAGACACTCTTTCTTTAGAATTAAAGCATTCTTTTTTTTTTTTTTCCATGAACCATCCTTTTCTTCCAAGGGTGACTGCCTTTGGAAGGGATTAACCATTATCACTTCCCAGCACCTTAGTGTGAATTTATTTATTGGCTCCTTTTCCTCCTAGCTGGGAGGGTCTCCAGGGCTGCCAAAAGAGAAAAAAAAAAAACAGGAAAATCCTGAAAAGGAAGCAGCAAGAGTGGCTGAGGACAATTTTGGGTCAGTGTTCTCATCAGCATCCTCCATCAGTCTGTTAAAGATGCAGCTGTCTCATTCCCATTTGGCCCCTCTGAATAAAGGATACCACTGCATATCCTGAGAGCCCCCTTTCCACTTAACAACCCGGGGACACTAAAGGAACTCTAGGGAACAGGCCAAACGACCTCGAGGTTCTCCAAGCTCAGATGAACCTCCAGCTCCCTTTCCCCTTCAAGCCACCTGTTACTTAGCCTGAGGTTGTGCAAACAACCCTGGGTGGTGTCTTTATATCTTGCCCAGACCATTATAAGCAGTCTTCTTATTAAACTCCTACCAGAGGCAAGTGTTCCAGTTCTTTGCTGCTGGGACTCTGATCCATACAGGGGGAAAACAGGCAGAGGAAATGGATACCGAGAACCTGATGTAAGGCAATGTTTGCACACTTAGTGGGCGTAAGAATGTCCAGAAAGTGCAGTCTCAAGCCCTCATATCCCCTTGTGACTCAATGAGTCACACCCGAGGCCTGGGAATGTGGATTTTTAACAAGCGTCTAAAATGATGCTGAAGCACATGGCCTGTGCACCACAATTTAACTATTGATTTAAGGGTCCTAACTAACCATGGTGTCCTTTTGGTTCCAATGTCATTCTTTCTGTTTTATCTAAACTCTCTACTATCAAAGCCACGAACAAGTGAGAGAACGGATAAAGAGCAATAAAATACTGGAGGAGGAAGAGCTAAAGAAAGAACTATTAAGCGTTTGAGCAGAATTTAGCCAGGTTCAACTATTAAACTATTTTTCATCTTCGGTCTTTCCCAGCAAAAGAATCTCAAAGTGAATGAATGGCCTCCAAGCTGCCAGTAAAACATGGCCTCTCAATAAGATCAAGTGAAGAGTATAGCCAGAAGACCCTTTGTTAAGATCACAAAAGATTTAAACAGTCCTTTGCAAACCATCTCATCTAGACAAAAATTTTCTAAGAATGATAAGGATCTGCCCACAGCACACTGATTTGCAGCCTAAAATAGAGAGGGACTTGTCTCAAAAAGATCTGCGGATGTGGCTTCTGTCTAATGGAGTACAATATACCTTGATACACAGGAAACCCACTATGTTTTGAAAGGAATTATATCGGCTTAGACTAAAAGGAAAGACTGTGTTGAACTAAAAAAAAATCTTTGGGCCTTCAGCTTCCTAAGAAGAGGAACAGGCTGATGAAGCTACTCAGCTGCAAACCTTAAAACTTATTATAGAAAAGAGAAGGTGAGTCAAATGGCAGAATGAAGACCTAAAGGAACCACTCCTAGGCAGAAGGCCTGGCAGCTTTGATTCTTGTGCTCTGGGGGATGTCAACTGCCATGTGAAACATCTGACTCCCCTGAAGACCACCATACTGTAAGGAAGATCAAGCTAAGAAAATGAAGATGTTACATGCAGGGAAACTGAGAAACCAAGCCAACAGTGAGAAATGATCCCTAGACATATGAACCAAGTCAAGTCATCCTTGCCAGATTCCAGCTGCTTGAGCATCTCTGGCTGATGCCATGTGGAATAGGAATGAGCTGTTCTGACCAAACCTTGCTCAAATGGTAGAATTTTTAGCAAACAATAAATGGATTGCTGTTTTAAGTCACTAAGTTTTAGAGTATTTGGTTATGCAAACAGTAGACAAATAAAACAGACAAGCTTAGCATTGTCCTTGGAGTAGGGGATGTTTGAAGGCTGGTTGTCTTGGGGCCCAGGTCATGCTAATGCAGATGTCCTCTCCTATACACACACTCACTGTCACAGTCATTCATGTGCATGCAACTTTGAGTTGCATGCAAAGTTGAGTTGCAACTGGAGGAAGGAAAGGCATGGGAGGAGAAAGGACGAAGAAGGGAGAGGTTTGATCTCTGATCTCTCATCAACCTCTCTGACTAGGTGGAAGTGTGAAAACCGAAAGCTGAATGAATCGTGTGGATGAGAGATGTTGTGAACCTGGGTGAGGGCTGAAGGCCCAGGCTAAGAGATTTTGTAGAACCATAGTGCTCTAGTGCCCAAAAAGAAGAGGAATCCATAGCCATCATCCCTAGACACCCTGCTCTGGCTGTGCCCTTCCCCGTTCATGTTCAAGGGATCCCCAACACCCTTATCCAGCCCTGATCTACAGCATGACCAAGATGGCTGAGAGAGGTTAAGTAATTCACCCAAGGTCACACAGCTGTTAGTGGGAAAGCCAGACTTTGAACCCAAGCAGGCTGACTCATATTCCCAGTCTCAGGGCAAGCTATTGCCTCTTGGAAGAAGGCAGATGTGTTATTCATCATTACTTTTCAGTTTATTTCTTGCTGAAGATGCTTTGCAATTTCACCATGACAGAGAATGAATTGAATGAAGGTTAGTGTTTGACAGTTGGCACCGATGGTTCTGTAAACTACCAAGGTTCACTTTTGATCATATTTATCTGCTCTAGGATGACGGGATGGTGCTGGGTAAGAGTGAGAAGGAATAAGACATTGGCCTCATAGCTGCACTTCTCCCCAGACTTGCCCTGTGTCCTCTGCCAACTTTGCTCATACTGGTCCTGCCATTGGAGTTGCCCATTCACTTCCTGTTCCAGATACTAATTCTGGGTACCAAGCCAACACAAAACTTTCAATCATTTTAAAACAACAATCATTTTATCACACTCACAGACTCCATGGGTCAGTAATTCAGACAAGGCCCAGTGAAGATGGTTTGTCTCTGCTCCATAAAGTTTGAAATCTCATCCGGGAAGACTCAGAGGCTGGGGGTGACTTGATAGCCAGAATTTTGCTCACAGGTCTGGTACCAGATTGGGAGTATACAAAGACTAGGGACTGCCAGCCAGACACCTACCATATAGATTAAAATCCCTTGCCCAGCACGGCAGCCTCAGAAGAGTTAAACTTCTCACGTGGCGGCTCAGGGCTCCAAGCATGAGTAGTGCAGCAAGTAAGGTGGAAGTTGCATGATTTTTTTTGAGCCAGCCCCGAAGTCACCCAGCATCAACACCACTGTATTCTGTAGATTGAAGCAATCACATCCATAATCAAAATCACACCTAGATTCCCTCTCGATGGGAAGAATGTCAAGGTCACTTTGGAGAAGAGCCACCATCTTTGAAAAACACAGTCTGTCAAAAGTCTACCCTGTGGGGCGGGCAACAGTGGCTCAGCAGGCAGAGTTCTCGCCTGCCATGCCAGAGTCCTGGGTTTGATTCCCAGTGCCTGCCCATGTTAAAAAAAAAAAGAGAGAAAAAAAAAGTCTACCCTGTGGCCACAAGAATTCAAATCCTCTCGCCCACATCCTTCAATGCCTAAAGCAAGTCCCTCTCTTCCAGAAGCCTTCTCTGATTACCACAGTCCACTTTAACCCCTATTTTTTTTCCCTCTATCTAAGATCACAGAGTGTAGCAGTTAACATTACAAGGCATGAATTTCTCACTATTTTTAGCACCCTTTCTCGGTTGAGGAAAGGGAAGCCCTAATAAGTGAAGTAACTTGCCAAAGTCACATGGTTAACAATCGGTGGATCCGGGCTTCGAACAGCCATCATCTGGCAGCCAAATCTGGAGGAAACACAACCTATACTGCCTGTCGGTAGCTCTTACCTCAATTAACTCTTTCCCAGCCAGACTGAAACAGACAGGTACTGCCATGGTCCCAGGCATGATAAGAAGCTCACCTAACACTCATCGAATAGTTTCTAAATGTAGATACGTATATGCCCATCCACCCCCTCTCAACCCCGTCCAGAAACGCCAGTGGGCATGTTTAGGCAATTGAACCACTAACCCCACCCTGGGACAGGCCCGGAGGATGCTTTTGGCAGAGTTCGTAAAAAAAGGTTCAAGAGAACCATTCCATGGCAGAGCCCCTTGGGCAGGGCAGGCACGAGGGCTGACGGCAAACGGGGAAGTCTAAAGTACCTTTAGAAGCACACCAAAAAGCCAAAGGTAAATCAGTTGCTAGATGGAGAAGTTAAAATTTGATTTCAAGATGGTTTTAATTCCGCACTCCAGGAGTCCTGGGAACTGAGTCGAGTGAAAGAGACCGAGAGAGAAATGATTTAGAACCGCAGGGTTTTTATGGGCAGCAGGGCCTCTTTCAGCCTGGGCAGGCAGATTGAGAAATCCGTAAACAACCGAGGAGCAAGCCCAGAGATCGAGCCGCGCAAGCCTCAAGATAGAGCCGCGCGCGAGGTCTAACCGGCAGAGGGATAATAGCCCTCAAATCAAGGGAGGCTCTGAGCCACATGGAAATGATTCGAGCATAAAAGCTTGCGCTTGGGTGCTTTGTATCCGAACAAAAGCATTCCACGTGCGTGCTAAAGTGACTTCAGAAAAAGAACAAGTTTTTCCGACTTGCCTTTCTGGCCTATAAATTAATGCTTCAGCCCTTTACCTTGAAGCAACGCTGCCCCTGGAAGAGCTGATCTTGGCGGTGAAGTTGCGGGTAGGAATGGGGGCGTTTGATATTAGCCAGACTATTGGCGCTGCTTGGCTGCCAGCTGCCCCAAAGCTCATCTTCCATCAACCGCACCAGTCTGCCGTACTCAGAAGCCAGGGGCGGTGAGGGCGGTGACCTTGGCCTTAGGCCAGGGAAGCGGGAAGAAATGCGGAGGTGGGCAGATAACTTTATCATCCTTAATGGGCTACTTAACTCCTTGGGGGTAGGGTAGAGGAGCCACCAGTGACACGCCCCGGGCAGCAGATGGCAGCCTGAGCTACCTTTTAGAAGGGAGGGTGTCTGCGATTGGGCCGTCCCAGAAGTCGACCCCGGCTGAGACCAGGAATGGAGTGCATGTAGTTTATTTGAAAAATGCAAGAAAGTCTGCAACGGGAGTGGGGGAAGTGAGACAAAGAAGGGAAGACAGCCAATAGAGCGTGCGTTATCAAGCCAGCTGGCACTGGGGGCAACTTCAGTAAACGGTGAGAACAGGGCTTCTCAAGCTATCTGTGGGGAAAGGGGCAGGTTGTTTCGTGTTTTTTATCAGTCCATTGTAGATGAGTACTTTTGTAAAATACAATAAAAATGTCACAGCAATAGCAAGTTGCTGTAAAAGTTTTTAAACGCTTGCTCTCTGTCACTGTACTTCTCTTGAAATGGACAAGGCAATAAACATTGTGCAGCCTGCCACTGGTCGGGGGAGGTCACTTTTGGTGGCGCTGGTATAGAATGCATGCCTCAGAGTTATCCCACCCAGGGAGCTAGGCTATTTATACACCACCTTGCATCCATCCGGGGGAGTTGAAGGCTGCATCCCGGGGACCTGGGTTGTGGGGACTGGGGGGTAGTATTTGTTCCTCTTCCATGTGCATGGGTGGAGGGGCTGTCCACAGTTTCTAGAAAATCATCGGACAAAGAGGTACAGACACTGAGAGCTGGGAGTCAGTTTGCACACACCATGGGAAGGGGATTTGGGGAGATTGCAGCATCTGCCACGGAAGGCTCCCCCACCCAGTCCTTTTCTCCATCCTTTCCCTGTTAGCAACACTCTGGGACTTGAGCGGAGAGCAAGGCAAAAAGCCAGAAGGGAATACCCAGACACGCAAAGAGCTCCAAAGTCAGGGCTTTGCAGTATTGAGTGAGTCCTACTTTGTCTGCCTGGATGCAGGTCGGACGTCAGCTTCCATCTGAGCAACCGAACTCCCATTTATTTAAAAAAAAAAAAAAAAAAAAAAAAGCAGTAACCAAAAACATGCTCCACTGTCACTTTGATAAGGCACTACGAACCCAGGGGCTATATCCCCTGACCTCCTGGGTGGCTTGATTTGCTTGGCCTGGAGCTTTTGATTCACATGCCTCTTCTTTTTTCCCCAGGCTGGTTTTCCAGGGATCCCAGTGGCAGCTACTTCCAGACACACACAAAATCAACTCTTGGCCTGCAAGTTTGGGGCAGGGATGGGGACTCTGGTTGTGGTGAGGAGATCAAGGGATCGAAGAACCTCACTGGGCTACCCAGGTATCCTCAGGGACAAGCAAGACCAGCCTGGCCACTCTACCATCAGCATTGCTCCGAAACAGTTCCCTTCAGGGCACATGAGAAGACGGGACTAACAGTCATGCTAACACGCCAACGGTATCAAGAACAGATGACGACACACTACATGTCATTACTGACCTTGGGCTGAGCCCTCTGCACACCATCTCATGGGTCCAGGAAGAATTCTGAGGAGTGTGATCTATAGTGATGGAGAGAGCTGGCTCCCTGGGTGTGGATGCTGTATCTTCCACCTCTGAGCTCTGTGACTTCATGTGCCTCAGTTTCCTCATCTGTAAAATGGGATTGAGCGTAGTACTTGCCTCATCGAGTTGTTGGTGCATTCTCTACATTGATATCTGGTGTTTCAGTTTGCTAAAGCTGCTGGAATGCAATATACCAGAAATGCATAGGCTCTTATAAAGGGAATTTATTAAGTTACAATTTTACAGCTCTAAGGCCTTAAAATGTCCAAACTGAGGCATCCAGATAAAGATACCTTGACTCCAAAGAGAGGCTAAATGGTATCCAGAATTTCTCTGCCAGCTGGAAAGGCACATGGCTGATTTCTGAGGTCCTTGTTTCCAGTTTGTTGCTTTATGCTTCTGATTCCAGTGGCTTCCTCTCTACGCATCTGTGGGCCTTCACTTAGCTTTTTTGGGACAAAGCTCTGGGTTCTGGCTTGCTTAACTTCTCGTGGGAAGGTACATGGCAACATCTGCTGGCCTCCTCTCCCACCTTCTGGTTTCAAACAGCTCTCGCAGATCCTATGTGTCCTGCTGACATTTTTCCTCTATATCTCCAAGCATCTGTCTGTTCTCTGTATCAACTCTTTTAAGGACTCCATAAACAAATCAAGACCCACCTTGAATGGGTGGAGTCATATCTCCATCTGATCGAAAGACCAAATCCATATTTGGTGTGTCACATCTCCATGGAAACAACCTAATCAAGAGGTCCCACCATGCAATATTGGATCAGGATTAAAAGAAAGTGACTGCCCCCAAAAGACTGAATTAAGATTAAAAGAACGTGGCTTTTTTTGGGATATATAACAGTTTCAAACCAGCACACCTGCGAAGGACGTACCAGCAGCCCTTGGATCCACCTCACTCAGGCTCCCAGCTTGACATTCTGGCAGCTTCTAGATCTCAGCTTTCTGGGGAAGTGACCAGTAGCTGGTCGGCTGGACTCTCATGAGATATTCACTCTCCCCTGCAGCGCGATTTCACCGTTGTCACAGAGATGGCGGCCAAGGTAAGGACCGTGTCTAAAACTTTCCATTTTCAGCTGCTTGCTCTGTGATGACATGCAGGCCCCAGACCCAGGGTTTCCACCAATCAAGCTGCAGCTGCTGCTGCTGCCACTCCTACAGTGGCCATCTGGGAAACTTCTTATCATCACTGCCTCAAAGACCAATAGGGTTTTCTCCAAAGGGGATGGACCTTGAGGTCCTGGCCCTCCCTAAACCGGTCCCCAGACAGTTGGCAGTATAAGGTGCCAAAGGGGAACATGGGATGCAAACCATTACCAGATTAGGTAAAAGTTAAAGGTTCAGAGGTTTGTCTTATCCAGACTAGAGTTGCACATAATCCAGGCCCCTGTAATCATTTCCAGTTTTTTCCTGATTAGTCTACCCTTATTTCTAACCATAATTCAAGTGTGGAGTTGCCAGATGAAATATAGCATGCCTAGTTAAATTTGAATTTCAGATGAACAACAAATAATATTTTGGTATAAGTGTATCCCCATATGATCTGAAATTCAGATTTAACTGAGCATCCTGCATTTTTGTTTGCAAAATCTGGCACCCCTAGTCCAGGGTCACAGAGGAGTGTCGTTATCAACAAGGAAAACTGGTCCCCTCCTATATAAATAAGTCCAGTTGACCCCAGAAACCAACCCAGAGAAAGGGCATGGATGCAGATGGCTTGATTGGGAAGGTGATCCCAGGAAGCACGGCAAGTTGTCAGGGAAATGAGCCAGGAAAAGGAAGGAAAGTGATAAAGGGACAGGAATGAGAAAATAACCCCTGTGGGCAACTGAGGCTCAGTCCCCTGGGGAATTTCCCAGACATCAGGAGGAACAAGGCTTAGAATCATCCCATCAGAAGACAAATGAGGCCATTCACGCCTTCCCCCACAGCAGAGGGTGGCCCTGGGGACCTTCGCTCACCTACACTTCCAGCTTACTTGCTCCTGTACTTAACTGAGAAAAGCCCAGGGCAGGGACATAGGGAGAGGCCAGTACCTGCAGCCGAGGAGCTGGCAGGGGAAGCTGTCTGCCACAACTGCGGGTGAAGAACCCTGCACCTGAGCCCAGAGAATAAGGGGTGGGAAATCTATAGCATCTGCTTTATTTCCCCTGGTCATAGGAGGATGGAAGGATGGAAGGATGGAGGATAGAAGGATGCTCAGTTGACCTCAGGGAGTTGTTTGAAAGAAGGTATGTGATTATGTGTGGGAGAGGGTGTTAAAAACTGCAAGGCACTAGAGAAGTTGGAGGTATGGGTAGGCATTAAAGAGAGAATGAAGGAAAAGAAGTGGGAAGGGGAGGGAGGGGAAAAGGAGGAGAAAGGGGGATGGAGGGAGGGAAGAAAGAGAAAAATATACCGGTTGTCAACAACATAGAAGAAGACCCAAAGAGATTAATTAATTGATTCATCCAACAAGTTTTTGTCAAGCACCTTTCCTAGCACCAGGCTCTATTGCAAGTTTTACGGCTTCCCTAGTGAACCCAATGGTCCCAATTCCTGCACCCCACCCCCACCCCCAAGCACATAGTCTAGTGGGAGAGGACAATGCATAGCAAGTCTGTAAAGCACTAGTGATAAAAAGAAATCAGGGAAGGGAGATAGGGCGGGATGGGGAGAGTGACATGGTTACAGTTGTTACTAGCGTGGCCCAGGAAGGTATCACCAAAAAGGTGAATCTGGGGTGGAGATCTGCAGAAGACGAGGAAGCAAGCAATGTGAATCTCCAGGGGAAGAGTGTTCCAAAGGGAAAAGCCAGTGCAAAGGCCCATCCAAGGGCAGGGACCCGGCCTGTTGGAGGAAGGGCAAGGAAGCAGGTGTGGCTGGGGCAGAAAGGGGAACCCGGAGGACTGGAGGAAATGAAGCCCCCGGGGCCAGTAGGGGTGCGGGAAGATCATGTGGGGCCGCAGAGGCCACAGGCCATTGGAAATTAGCCAGCAGTGTGGAGTGACACTGTCTGACTTATGTTCTTAAAAAGACAGCTTTAGCTGCTATGTGGAGAGCAGGCGGTAAGGGGGCAGGGCAGGAAGCAGGGCCGTCTGTTGGGAAACTGTGGTCGTAGGAACCCAGGCGAGAGCAGATGGACCAGGGCAGTGGCAAAGGAAAGGGCGGGAAGCGAACAGATTCTGCATCTCTGTTTTAAGGTACTACCTGCCAGATTTACTGCAAGAACGGATGAGGGGAAGAAGTTACTGGTTGGAGCTGAGGATTTTGGACCTGAGCAATTGGGACAACAGTGCTGCCAAAACTGAGGTAAGGAAGACCGTGGGAGGAGCAGGTTTGAGCCAGGAAGCAAGGGAGAACTTGGCTGGGTCCGAGATGCTTTTTGGCATCCAGGTGGCTGCGTCAGGGCACAGCCCCCAAGGACCATCAGGGGACTGGTGGGCGCTGCAGAGATGAATTCGGCAGTCCTCAGGGTGCAGACGGTATTCAAAACCGTGAGGCTGGATGAGGTGGAGACAGAAAACAGGTTCAAGGAGGCACTCCTGGGGCCCTGCAAGGCTTAAAGGTGAATGAGGTAAGAAGGGCCCAGCAAATCAGACTGAGAAACGGTAGGTGGGGCGAGGGGAGCAGAGAGATGGGAATAAACTGGGAAATAAGGATAGCCAGTAAACCAGGCGAAGAACGGGGTGACCTTAGGATTAGGGCATCATGAGCCGTCAGAATTACAATACCAGGAAAGATCCCGCAAAACAATCACCGAGAAATCCTTCCAGGGAAAGCAAACTCCCTGAGGGGTCTTTCTGCCGGCTTCGGGACTTTCCTTGCAGACAGAGCTGTACCTCAGCCCCCCAATTGCCTGCTCCCTGATCCTTTAGTCATCCTCCTGCTTTATGTCCTGTTTGTATCCAGGCCTGGCTTCCACCTTGCTCTCCTGTGTCGTACCTCTGGGCATCTGCCCTATCTCCATCCAAGCACCTGTGAGTCCCAGACTCCATGTGTCTGTCCCAGCAACACTCTGGTTCCCATGCAGTTGGACCAGTCACCACCACCCCCCTCCTCAAAGCACCTATCAGCACCTCCCACAGTGTCGCCTCCTGGCACAAGGCTGGCTTGTGATTTTCTGTGCTTTGTTGGCCAACAGGTTCTGCTCGTCGGCGGTAAGCCCCATTCTTCTGGAAGCTTTCCAGCAAGCACGCCTGCTTTCCTCCCACTGGGCCAACCCCAAGGTAACCGAGCATTAAAAAAAAGATTTGGTTGGGAAGAAGTGCACACAAACAAGCACACACACGTACACCACTGCCAGCATCATCATCCTTTGCAACCAAATCTGTTGCAGGGCCACTCAGCTGTCAACAGCTACTGGGAATCATGACTGAAGAGGCCAAAATTACACATGCACATCTCTTCTCTTCTCCCTACTCTGAGGCAGCAAGGGCCCTTAAAAACCGATTAGAACATCCTTCCCTCCTACAGAGTAAATAAATGCTGGTCTCTGAGGAGGAAGCGGGGGTGGGGACGCCGGAGGGAGGCTGTGAGGCCCTGGGTGGGCTTTTCATCGGAGGGTGGCTCAGAGGTTTCAGAGGGAGGCAGCGCCGTAACTCATGAGATTAAAACATGCCCGCTTCTCCTCAGACATGTATTCTATATGAAAATGTGGTTTATGGGCATCAGGTCCACAAATCTAAAGCCCAAGCAATTCTACCTATGACCATCTGTCATGGAAGTTACAGTCGCTGAGAATGAGAATTTACACGACCACTGTTAGCCCATAACCCCCAGAGGAGCCCATTCTCCTTGACAACAACTATTTGCCCCGCTCTTACTGGCTGGTGCCTGGACGAGTGGCATTGACTCTCAAACAAGAGTATTTGTCATCTCTTCTGCTTTAAAGAGTTGGGGTTCGATTAGGCGTCAGAGAAAAGGGTCTGATTTCCACCTCTGCCACTTAATGGCCCCTGTGAAGCTTGGCCCTTCACCCTCTCTGTCTCCATTTCCTCATCTGACCCAAAGTGAAGGTAATACCTGTCCTGTGAGCTTCCTTTGCAACAGTGGTTACAAGAATTGTCTTCCTCCAGCATAGCACAGTTGTCAAGAGCTCCGGCTCTGGAATCAGATGGCCTTTCAGATCCCAACTCGACCACTCAGGCGCTGTGTAAACTTGGGCAAATTGCTTAGCCTCTCTGTACCTCAGCTTCCTCTTCTGTAACATGAGGATAACAATAGTGCCTGCCTCATAGTGGTGTTATGAGAATTAAAGGAGTTAATATTTGTATAGGGCTTGGAATAGTGCCTGGCAGGTGGTGAGTGCAAAAGAAGTATCACATAAAAAAAAATCATTCGTTCAACAAACGTTTGTTGAGCACCTCCTAAGGAGTAAGCATTCTGCAAGGTGCTGAGAACACAAAAATTAATAAAGCATAGTCATGCCTTGGGGAGTTCACATTCAAATGTGTGAAACAGACTTATCTGCTGTTAACTCGAGGAGTATGTACCAAGGAAATACACAAAATAAATGACCAAAGGAACAGGGGGCAGTGGCACCAGAAGAGGAATTTCGGAGGGCTTCACAGAGGAGGTGGTTTGTGCACTGGAACTTTGAGGACTAGCCAGATTAGCATCCCCCAAAAAGGCAACACTCTATTAGTGCCACAGGCTTCTGGAAGCATGTGGCATTTCCTGGGAATGCAAATCATTATTGTAGTTGTAGATGGGACCCTGGAAAGACAAATCCGGAAATATTGTTAGGACCAGATTTCCAAAGGCCTTCAATTCCAGGTTTAGGAGTTTTAGTTTTATCCTCTAACTATTTGTCTTAGATTGGGGTCCCCAGAAGCAGACTCCAGGATAAGGATTCTTATGGAAATGACTTATTAGGAGGTGTTACCAGAAAAAACTAAAAAGGGAGTAGGGAAGGGTCAAAAGCCAAAGCAGGTTGTGATGGGAATCTGCATCCCACCCAAGGGCAACTTTAGCTCCATCCTGCAGGGAACTCTGGGGAGACAGCATACCCCACACCTCAGAGCTGTCCAGGTGGGAGCAAGGCAGCTGGAGAACTCATACCAACCACCCATCAGGCACTGGTGAAGGACAGCCCCCAGGCACTTTAGGCTGTCCACTCTCCATGGCACAGGCGAAGATGGGGTTCTGACCCCCCGAGAACAGTTCAGGAAGAGGGCTCTTCTATATCAAAAATCTAACTGGCAATGTCGTGAACAAATGGAATGGCCAGGAAACAGGCTAGCTGTGATCATTTGAATTTCAGGAAGAGAGAAATAGCTTGTGTGACTGAGAGACTAAGGGACCAAAAAAAAAAAAAACAGATTTATTGAGGGAGATGGGAGGACAGTTTTGACCATGTTGAATGCTTGGGGGACACTCCACTGGAGATGTCCAGTAGGCTGGTGGAACATGGAACTAGATGTCAGATGGGAGCCTGCAGCCAGAGCTATCAATTCAGAAGGCACTGGTATGCAAGTGGTATGTGGCAGTGGAAGTAGGAAGGACGGGAAGAGTCAGAAAAGATCAAGAAGAGAATGACTAGAGAATGTTCTTGAGAGACAGAGGAGATCAAGAGAAAGTGGTAAGAACAAGCAATAAGATAGGCTCAGAACTAGAAGAGGCATGTAGCTGGAGGCAGGGGAGGAAAAAGTCGCCAGAAGGAAAAGTGGTCAATGGCATTTAATAATGCATAGATGTCAAAGGAGGGTAAGGGATGAGCAGAGGACATCAGATTTGACTATTACGAGAGCATTGGGGACCATCACAGAAAAAAAAAAATCATGGAGGGGAAAACTACATTGTAAGAGGTTGAAGAGGAAATAGCTGAATAAATGGAGGTGGCTATGTACATCAGTGCTACCGAAAGTGTGGTCCATGCACCAACAGTATAGACATCATCCGGGGACTTGTTAGAAATGCAAAATCTCGGGCTGCACTCAAGACCTACTGAATTAGAAATTCTGGGGATGGAGTCCAGGAATCTGTTTTAACATGCCTTCCGGGTAATTTTGATGCATGCTAAAGTTTTGATGCATGTTAAACCACAGAAGTATACAAATTTCGAGAAGTTTGCCAATAAATGGGAAGCAGTGTGCCAGCTACCTATAAAGAAGCCAGTTAGGATTGAAAGTTGGGTAGTACTTCAAAGAAAGAAAGAGGTATTGGGACAACATATAGGTAGTCCATTGGTTTTGCAGCTAACAAAGAATAGATAATCTGTAGTGTATCAGCCGGCATGGTTGACTGACATCCATGGGCAAATGGCCAAGATAAGTGCCCAGTGGAAATGTGACATCCTTTTCCTTTGGAGCACAAAATCATCATATGAACCATAATTTTCACTTTGATCCCTCATAGAATTTTTGCAATCGGAGTAGTGACTGATTATGGCCCTGTGCTCCAAGCACAAAACCAAAACCGTCAACCAGGTCACAAGAAACAATTGAGCCTCTGTGCTTGCGGAGGTGAAGAAGTTGAGATGCTAAGATGAGTTTGTTGTGGCCACTCTTCTGATAAGAGCCAGACTTCTAATTCCTGATATCTAATTTCACTCTAGTTTTCTACTGCTGTGAAACAAGCCACCCCAAACTTAATGGCTTAAAATTAAAGTGCCCCATGATTATTTTTTATTATTATCTCCTATGGTCCTAGGCATTGGCTGGGCTGCCTAGGTGATGCTCCCATGTGGTTTCAATCAGAAGGAGGCTAACACTGGAGTCACCCCGGAAGCTTCCTCACCTGTGGGTCTGGCAGCTGCTCCTGGCTGGTTAGCTGGATCTAAGCAGTGGGTGTTGTTGTCAGAACATCCCCATATGGCCTCTCCAAGTTGTCTAGGCTTCTTCATAGTATGGCGGCTGGGGTCCAAGGCTAGTTTCCTGAGCGGGAGCCAGGTAGGACTGCACTGCCTTTGACAACCTAGCCCCAGATGTCATGTGACCTGACATCTGCCTTGCTCCATTCATAGAGGCAGCCGCAAGTCCTGCCCTCACTCAAGGGGAGGGGCCGTACTCCACCTTTGGTTGGAGGAGCGACAAGGTTCTGGAAGAGCATGTAAAGCCAAAAATATTGTTTTAGCCATTTTTGCGAAATACAATCTGCCACAGGAAATAAATCCTCAATGGTCAACCCAATTATGGCCCTGCTCACTGGCAGGTGAGCGCCAGTCTGCCTCTAATTACCCATGACCAGGCTGATTTGTCATTCCAGTGACCTTCCTTTAGAGGAGGGGCAGGGAAAGTTGGAAACACAGAGCTTCAGAAGGCCTCTGGGTCCAGAAATACCACCCTGGGCCCAGGCTGGAAGGTTCTGGAAATGTGCCCCCACTAAGAGTCCCTTCCTCCTTCCGGGAAGTACAGCGTGGGAAGGGTGTGGTTGCTGGTGGGGACAAAAGGAATTGATCCACAGCCGGGATTACATCACCCCCTCTCTTTGTTCATTTTTCATTACTGTTGTTGTTCTTTTCCCTGTGTTTAATTTCTCTCCTTCCTTCCTCTCCCCTAGGACATCCCCCTTAGAAATGGGGTTGGGGGCTTTGATTGATTGGTGCTGAAAGCAGGGAGGTTGCAAGTAGAGAGAGATCACCTTACCCCGGAGATAGTTTCCATGGCAACAGGGACAGGTTGGTGGGAGGGGCAGGCAGATAAAGGGCCCCACTTTGGGGTTCGGTGTGCAATGGAGGTGAGGGCTGGAGTGTTTACAGTGGAGAGAAAGCAAAAAAAACAAAACAAAACAAAAGCAAGAGCCTTCAGTGGGTCGGAATTATGGAAACGTTATTCGAGAGACAGCTTTGAGGCTGGCCTCCACTGACCTCTCGGCCTGCACTCAGCCCTCATTCGGCTCACACCGCCTAAGCGGCGGCATTTGTGTGCCTCGCAGCCCTGTTCCTGACCTGGAGCCTGCCTGGTCGTTATTTCCTTCAGGAAAAGCTCTCTTTCCTCCTCCTCTTTTCTCTCTCGGCTCTCCCACTAGCTCCTTCCTGGCCTCTGACCTGAAAGAACCAGCAAAGCCCAATTCCCCATCCCGTGGGGTCTGGGGTGAGACTCACGGGGGTGGGTGCCGTTTCCTGGCCCACCCACCCTCCTCTCCATAATGGGCTTCACCCAGCATCCTTCTTCAGGGAACTTGAGGTCTCTACCAAAGAATTAGGGCAATCACCAATCAGCCAGGAATACACAGGAAGCCCTGAATTGTGACTCCCCAGGTATCTAACTCACCACCCTATGCCCTCTGCCATGCACCTGGCACATTTAGGGACAGGTGCTGCCCAGCTGAAGGGCAACTTTTTTTTTTTTGCTTTGAAGTTCCTCCTCCTTTCCCAAGGATGGATCCAGGAATTAACTCTACCCCCTCTCCACTCCACATCCTGCCCCCTCCCCCCACCTCACCCCTGCTGTGTTCCCTGCCCCTTCCTTTAACTCAGCTGGTGCTGATGGCCCACCGCCTGGGAACACAACACATGTCTGTGCTCTCTACTCGCTTTCTTTAACCCACATAGGTTTCATCTGGTCTAATAGACCCACAAGCAACTCTGGGGCTGGCTCATCCTAGAGTAAATGTCCTTCCAACTCCCTGAAGGAGGGTACAGAGAGGAGCAAAACGAAACAAAGATGGGGGAGGGGGAGGGGGGATAAACGGTATGGGATGTTTTGGGGTTTTTTTCTTATTTTTATTTCTTTATCTGGAGTAATGGAAAATATTATAAAATTGATCAGGGTGATGAATGCACAACTATGTGATGATACCGTGAGCCACTGATTGTCTGCTTCAGATGGATCGTATGATATGTGAATATATCTCAATAAAATTGCATTAAAATTAAAAGGAACAGAGGCTCTTCAGCTCAGGCTGGCAACCAAGGGAGGCTGTGGGGGGCCCTCCACTGACTCCCCCGAGGACTAGGAGGCCCTCCAAGTCAGGCTCCGAGTACTGCTTCTCTCTTGATCTCAAGGGTTTTGTCAGTGCCCAACACGTTGCAGAGCTTAAAAATGTATGTTTGTAAATAATCGCAGGAATAAAGGTTAAAATAATGGGTAGGTGGAAATACTAGTGGCCAATGAGAGGGAGGGGTAAGGGGCATGGGATGTATGAGTTTTTTCTTTTTTCTTTTCATTTCTTTTTCTGGAGTGACACAAATGTTTTAAAAAATGATCACAGTGATGAATATACAACTACGTGATGATATTATGAGCCACTGATTGTACACCATGCATGGGATGTTTGTATGTTAAGAATGTTTGTGTTTGTATGTTGTTTTACCAATAAAAGTATTTTTTAAAAAAAAAATGCATGTTGTAACAAAGCTGCGTACCCCTTAATGGGCAGATCCCCAGAACCTGGGAGCTATTGAGACTTAGGGTGACTAACCAACCCGGTCCTCCGGGGGCTGCCCTGGTTTCAGCACTGCAAGCCCCTCCATTCCAGGTAAACCCAGTTGGTTGCTCACTCTATTGCACTGGAATCCCGCCTACTCCCGGCCGTGGGACCCGGGGCAGCGTACTTAACTTTCTCCTAGTCGCGGTTGCCTGACCCGAGGGTGTACTGCGAGGATTAAATGGGATAATAAATAATAACACTAATAGCAGCCAACAGTTATGGAGCACTCACCACGTTCCGGGCACTGTTCACAGCCAGTGCTTCCAGCGGGTGTGCAAATCCCCGGGGGATCTTGTAAAAATGCAGATACGGAGATTCTGCATTTCTAACAAGCTCCCCCGGTGAAGGAGTGATGCTGAAACTGCTGGTCCACAGAACACTCTTTGAGTACTGGGGTTCCAGGCTCTTTACATGATAGGAATTCACAGGATTCCCCCAGCAACCCGAAGAGGTAAGAACTGTTTGTATCCCCATCCTCCAGACACAGCCAACGGGGCTTCTGCCCAAAGTCACAAGCCAGGAGGTGATAAAGCAGGGGGCGGGCATGGGGTGTTAGAACCGGGGTGGGGGTGGGAGCCAGAGTCACAACTGGTAGTTTTTTTTTTTTCTTTTTTTTTGCATGGGCAAGTACCAGGAATCGAACCCAGGTCTCCGGCATGGCAAGCAAGAACTCTGCCACTGAAGCAACATTGCCTGCCCAGCTGGAACCCTTTTCTGCTACAAAGATAACATGGGGAAAGGACTCAGTGCCAGGCTTGCCACGTGGTGACCTTTCAATAAATAGGAGTCATTGCCATTATCAATTATGTTAGAAGCCCCCTGCTCTGGGAGAAAATCATCAATCTTTTCCAATCTCTCACCAGACCAAAGGCTTCTAATATCCATCCAGCTCTCATCTACACTACAGGCCAGGGCCACCCCTTACAACGAAGTGTTTCAAGTCAGAATCCTCCTTGTCTTTTGTCTTCAATAAAGTGTTTGGGACTCCCCCAGGGGCTGGGTCCCAAGAACAGGCTTCCCTGCAATTCTGACTCTGCAATACACAACAGGAGGACACCAAGTCTCCCAGCTTTGCATTCAGCTGTAAGCCTCCCCGTCCCAGGGGCAAAGATAATGACTTACTCCTATTCAAATCCCTGGTTCCTGGTCTAGAGTCTGGCATGAGTACCCCACAAACACTGGGTATCTGTTATTTACCACTGTGCCTCTTAGGTCTCAGTTTTCCCATCTGTAAAATGGAGACATTCAGACTCTTTCTGTGAAATCAGATCATTGAAGAGCAATCCTTTCCCACTGTACGGCAGATCTATGACTCAACACCTGCTGTTGATCTAGAACTGTGGTGCAGCCAGAGCTGGGGCTAGAGCTAGAGATAGGGATAGAAATAGAGACAAGGATCTGAAACAGAAGCACTTCCCTGTCCCCCATCTGCAGTTTGGTGATTTCTCACAGCAGATGGTTACAAGGGAATTGGGACTCCAGAGGTGGGTTGCAGAGCGCTATTGAGTGTTTTTAGGTGTTCTGACCAAGATGTGGGAGGGAACCCAGGATGGCTCCCTGCGAGACTGGGGAGGAGAGGCTTATCTGGGCCTTCATCATAAGAAAATATTTGGAGGTTTCTCAAGGTAGGGTAATGACAGGAGCCAACAGCTACCACCCATCCGTTAGCTACCCTGTTCAAAGAGTATCCTCAACTGCCGTGGCTTGGACGAGAGGGCGAGGTGGAAAGCTGGGCAGAGAGAGAGGGACAGATGGTAGAACTCCATGGGATATCTGGCCCAAAGGGGTTCGAGTGGCAGGGGGCTGTACTGAGGGGTCCCCCTCCCCGAGCCTCCTTGGCTCTCACTCCCCTCCTTCCTCACCCCCCACCCAGGCCCTCCACAGGGACAGCTTCCAGAGGTCTCCCTGAATCCATATGTGGGTTTTGGCTCTACTCAGCAACAAGGAATTTAAGGGGTAGCTGTGTGATGTGTGCAGCTGTCATTAGGGTAATTGCATGATATTTTCCCAAATTTCTCCTGCAGCTTTGGGCTGGGTTTCCAAACTTCCTGCCCTAACAGGGCCTCTGGTGAAGAGGTAGGCTTCCCGGAACCAGCTGATCGCCTCAGGGAAACCCACTCCAGGATACCCATGGGCTCAGGCACGGAGGCTCTAGGGGAGGTGTGGAACAGGGCCCCAGAATTGGAGATGGGTTGGCTTCGTAAATGGCACAATTTGTGGTCACTATTAATTGTTCCCAGTGTCACTTCCCCCTCTGGAGATGGAAACAGACACAAATTAACCTGCATCTCTTCTGAAAAATCAAGGATGCCTTCTCATGACACCAGGATTTGGAAAGTTCCTTCACTGTCCTCTGGAGAGGACTAAAACCCAGCATCGCATTTCCCAGACTATTATCAACCCAGCCCGAATTATACACAGAGAATCTCAAACTGGCTTAGGTTAGTGTCCAGAGAGTTGGTGCATGGAAAAGTCAGTAGGAAGTTGTGGACGCTTGGTCCAGATGGGATATGGAGCACTTTCAGCAAGATGAATTAATGACTGAGAGGATGCATGAATGCTGGGACCGGGTTTGGATCTGACTGGTGAAGGATTACCTCCCTGCATTCTCAAGTGGATTGGCCCACCCACTTCCGGCTCAGCCTGAGAGATTAACGCACAGGACGCGCCCTCTGAGCCTTCCAAAATACACATCAACACACACCCTGCAAGAAAGCCAGCAGCCCCCCTTTCCACTGGTATGTGGACGTTGGGAATGGGAAGAGAGAAGTCCAAGACTGCAAACCTTTTAAGAAAGTGAAAAAAGTTCTGGGGACCTGGCTTTCTGCACCACCCAGGAAAGCTGCTCACTGGTGGGCACTCAGGCTGGAACAACCAGGGAGAGGGCAGGGCTGATCCTTCGGGGCTCCTGTTCCTTCTGACCCACTGGCTGGGGTATGGGATGCACTGTGGAGAGTCTCGTCACTTAGCATCGCGTCTGCTCAGACATGATGCCTCCGAGTAATGTAATTTATATTTCATGCACAATTGAAGCAGCTAATGGTGTAATTCTCCAAGGGGGAAACAAGTTGTTATAGTGTTAATTACATTGCAGGCATGTTCCCTCTCCTTTGCCCCCCAAGTGCTCTAAGGGAAGTTACCAGGTAGCGACTGAGTGGGTGCCCATGAGAGTTGGCTTTGATGGGTCCCTCTGATGTCAAAGCCGAGGAGTGGTGGGAGGGCTGAGGGTGCTTTCTTCCTCCCTGCCGTGGCGGGGTGGGGGTGGGGAATGACTTGGCTTAAACTGCCCAGTGGTCTAGATTTCCTTTTCTAGTTTGTTAGGACAGAATTTGGGGGGGCTGGAAAGCCTTTTCTGTGTTCACCAGGACACTACTTGGGAGGGGAAAGCAGAGATGAGACGTTTGGGAAAGGAAGCAAAATACAATAAAACAAACAAACAAACAAACAAAACCAAGTCTAGACATCAGCAGAAGACACCATGGGGTGTGGTGACTGAACAGGTAGCCTCCAAGGGCAGACGGCTGGGCTTGAAACCCCTGCTCTGCTACTTAGAAGCTGAGAAACAACCCCCCAACCCACCAACCCAAGCAAAAAGCTTCATCTCTCTTGCACCAGTGTTTCTCAACTATAAAAAAGTAAGGAGAAGAAATGACCAACCTCATAGGGTTTCAGTGAAGGTTAAAGTAGTTAATACATATGCACATATATATATATATATAACACAGGCAGGTAGCATGCAGTCAGTAAATGTAAGTTATTATGGTGGGAGAGGATTGTCTTAGTTTCTTAGCTGCTGAAACAAATATAGCACAACGGGTTGGCTTATGGTTTTGAGACTAGGAAAAGTCCAAA
The DNA here is from genome assembly GCF_023851605.1 of Tamandua tetradactyla. Lineage (NCBI taxonomy): Eukaryota > Metazoa > Chordata > Mammalia > Pilosa > Myrmecophagidae > Tamandua > Tamandua tetradactyla. Next base: position 133,284,386 of record NC_135353.1, on the reverse strand, counting down.
ATCGAGGGCTCAGCAAGGCAATGCTTTCTCCCCGAAGACACGCGTTCTGAGGCTGGTTGCCCGTGACCTTGGTCATTGGCTTTTCTGTCACATGGCAATGCACATGGTGGCGTCTTCTTTCTCTTCTAGGTTCCATTGACTTCCATCTTCAGGCTGCTCCCTGTGGCTTCCTTCTCCATCTGACTTTCACTCTACCTATAAAGGACATCAGTAATTCAGATTAAAACCCAACATGAGGGGGAGTGCATGGGTAGTTCAGTGGTAGAATTCTTGCCTGCCATATAGGAGACCCGGGTTCAATTCCTGGTCCATGCACTGCCCCAAAAACAAAGAAACAAGCAAAACAAACCAACAAAAATTCAACAAATAGTGCTGCAGTAACAGGATACTCATATGGAAAAAGAATGAAATGTGACACACACACACCCAGCCCCCCAATACAGCATACAAAAAAGAAATAAAACCCAACCTGATTCAGTTGGGCCATACTTTAACTGAAGTAACATCTTGAAGAGATCTTATTTACAATGGGACCATACCCATCAGAATGTGATCCAAACAGGGATACACAATTCAACCCACTAAGGAGAGTCCATGGTGTTATATTGTCCTAAGAGTCTGACATTTTATGTGAAGTGGCAGAAGTATGTATTTTTCCTATATTCCAGGAAGCCAAATCTGAACAACAGCAAATATCTTTCTTTTCAAAAGAGAAGAAATATAGATTTTGAGGAATTAATAGAACTGTAGACCTGAGAATGTTTCCTAAAAAATCATATTTGAGTAGACTATTGAACAGGTGGTTTGTGAGTACCTGGGAAAAAAAGAGAAGGGGAGAGAGAGAGAGAAAGGAGGAAGGAAGGGAGGGTAAGAAGGAGGAAGGATGGTTAGGGACCAGCATGGATTCACACCTCACAAGTCAGAGCAAACTTATTCTCTATCTTTTGATTGATAAATCCGAATGTCTCCCAGTGGATCAGGGAAAAGTAATACACCTAATGGTTCTTGATTTATGAAAAGTCTTTTGCAAAATCTCACAGCTTATCCTCATGGAAAATATGGACAAAAGTGGACTGGCTGGTAATATAGTTTCATGAATAATAGCTAGGTGAATAATTGTACGCTTTTGTGGGTGTGAACCCCACTTTTGGTCTCCATTCTTGTCTTAGTCAAGGTAAGCTAACTGCTGTAATGAATGACTTCCGTGTCTCAGTGCCTTAAACAATGAAATTGCTTGCTCACATCACAGCACAGTGTAGTCAGCAAGAGGGGCCCTTCTATCTTACAATGCCGCCATCTTTAATTTATGGTCTCCAAGGCTTCCAGATATAAAGGGAACAGAGGACAATCTTGGGTGGGAGATTTTTGCAAGCCAGGACTAGAAATGGCCTATCTCGTCTCCACTCACTGGCCAGAATGCAATTAGATGGGACCACCAAGCTGCAAGGAGCTTTGAGAAGTGAGGTTTAGCCATGTGTCAACAAAGAAGCAAATATGGATATTGGTGAGTGTTAGCAGTGTCTTCCACAAGCGTTAATATGTGTTGATGTCAGTCTTCAGGGAGGTCTCTAGTGACAAGCCAAGCTCTGTCTCTTTCCCTGCCCTAAATCACATTTTTTTTTTTTTATCAATGACTTGGATGAAGACAAAGAACATGCCTGGATTATCTCTTTGGGGTGTAACTAATTCAGGCTTTTATGTAATGGCAACATACTGGAAGGCTCCAGTAAGAGAGACAGCCACACAGCCAGCTCTCACACAGACTTGGATTATTTCAGAAATAGAACAAACACATCCATAGTGGCTGGATTATCACATAGTCCATCTCCTCTCCCACAAGCAGCAGGAATTTACTGAGCACCGCTTACACGGTGTCCTAAATGTGACCCAGCTATTCTCCTGGACTCCTCTTCTCTCTATCTGTCCATCTATTTCCTCTACTCCTACTAGGTGAACAATTGTCTATCCTGTTTCACAATTCAGACTCCTGAGTAGGAGAGGAAGAGCGCATCTCAGATTGGTGCAGGGACTGGCTGCAATCTGTGTTTAGATGGAGCATGAGCTTTTCTTTTTTTTATTGTGGTAACATATATACAATGTAACATTTCCCATTTTAACCACTTTCAAGTATAACAGTCAAGGGTGTTAATTACATTCACCATGTTATGTTCCTATCACCACCATCCGTTACCCAACTTTTCCATCACCCCAAAAAGAAACCCTGCACCCATTCCCCACCTTTGCACCTAGTAACCTGCAACCTACTTTCTGTCTCTGTGAATTAGCATATTCTGGTTATTGCATGTAAAAGCGTGAGCTTTTGTAGACATTTGGGCAGTGTAGAGCTTGGCTGTCTTTGGACAGAAAAGAAGGATTGTTTATCACATTTCCAGGAAAGACAAAGCTAAAAGTAAAAATGATTGTGATGGGCAAAATACTAAGCCTCAAAAAGATTTCAGTGGACTGGAGTGATGGGCTGAAGTCAGGAAAATTATACCATATCTGTCAGGGGCTCAGCAGGAAACAAATCACATACTTAGAAGGTTTAATTGAACAGAGTTTAATGAAAGGACAATTTACAAAAGTGGGGCAGGGTTAAGGAAACTAACAAGGGATGGTGAAGCACCCAGCAGCTAGCAACAGCAGGAAGCTGTTACTCCTCCTAGGCCTGAGAGAGCACCAGGAAGAAATGGTATTGCCATAATTCAGCAAGATGGTTGTCTTGGAAAAGGGGCCCCCAGATGGGAGCTATAAGTATAGGGTAAGAAAGGCAGCCACTGCCAATACTGTGACCTGGAAAGGAGAGATGTGAGGGAGAGGGAGGTGGGTATTCAACATTACCTTCTTCCCTCACTCCAACCTCCTGCAGGAGCCTCCCACCAGACACACCCAACATGAAGCCAGGGAGCCCAGGGCTGCTGTCTGCCGATGTCAGCCTCGCAGAACCCAGAAGAGGGCAAACAGCAGAGATCCAGAGAGGCAAAAGGAGAATAACAAGAGCAGAGATGAACAAAAATAAACGTGAAATGGTTCTACCCAAGAAAGTCAGTTGCGTAAAAATGGGAGGGAGCCATTTCAATGTGAAAGCAGACACATCTCAGTGGGAAAAAAATTGCATAAGTGTGAGCTAGTTCTAGGATGCAAGGGGTCTCATTCAGTGGAGGTGATGGTCCAGGCACATGCTGCTCTCTGCCCTGATCAGACCCCACTGGAGAAATGAGTTAGGCTGGGTCTCACCCTTTAGGGGGGACGTTTACAAGCAACTATATTCAGAGGGGGCAACCTACATACCTGAGGAGTCTTAGAAACAAGTCTAACCAGGAAAGGCTGAGGGGGTTGGTGGGGCAACACTTCAGCTGGAGAGAAGATGCCTTAGGTTTGCAGACTATAACTTTCTGTAAGTATTTGAAGGGCAGACATGAAGGCTCACTCTTTTGACAACCTTCCACCCTCACTGCTCTCAAGCTGTATGCACTGCTCTAATGAACTCCCATAACAAACTGCAATTTTTCAGACTTCCACCTATTTGTTTGTCTGTCTTTCCTACTAACTGAGGACAGATACTTTTCTACTGCTGCACCCCAATACCTAATGCTCGGCTCCTGCAAGGTGCTCAGAGAAGCTTTGTTAAATGAATGAAGTGTTCCAACAGGAGCCGGGGACAGTCCCCAGTGGGAATATTGAGAAGGGAATGCATGCAGTGGAGGGAGTGGGGTTTCAACGTCTGCAGTTGTAGATGTCTGAGTCCAGTTGAGGTCACCTGCTCTGTCTAAGCCTCAGTTTCCACATTGCCTCTCGGGGTGCTGCCAGGAGGCGATGAGCTAGCTGATTTGTAAAGAGCTCAGAACGTGACAAGTGTTCAGAAAATGGCCGTGGTCATTGCTGTTGTTTGAACGATTCAGCCTGGTGAAATAAAGTGTTTTAGGTCAGATACCTCCAAGACCAGGATTCACATCAAGGTGATTCATTAGTTAGGGAAACCCATTAGGGGAGCAAGGGAGTGGGACTGAAAAGAGAGGCAGGGCATGGATTAAAAATAAATAAATAATAGGGGGAACAAATGTTAAAATAAATTTAGTAGATTGAAATGCTAGTGGTCAATGAGAAAGAGGGGTAAGGGGTATAGTATGTATGAACTTCTGTTCTGTTTTCTTTTTATTTCTTTTTCTCAATTGATGCAAATGTTTCAAGAAAGGATCGTGATGATAAATATGCAACTATGTGATGATACTGTGAGTTCTTGATTATACATATCAAGAATGAAGTGATCATATGGTAAGAATGTTTGTGTTTGTATGTTGTTATGTTTCAAAGAGAGAGAGAGAGAGGCAGGGCAAACAAAGGTGTGACTCTGAGCAAAGCCGCATGGAGGGTAGCTTTGGGGATGGAGGAGGCGACAACTCTAGAGTCAACCCAATCAGGAGCAAAGGTGCCAGAGTACTTACTCCCTCCTCTCCCCCCACCCCCACATGCCAGTTAGTTATTGGCTAGGGGCTGCCCCCCACCACCCACCAGGAGAACATAAATTCCCAGGCACTTGTCCATAGGCAATCAGAGCGAACTGAGGTCGATGGCCTAAAAACGACACAGGTGCTGGCTGTTGCACATCAGGAGCTGGTGCACGCGAAAATGGCCAGAGGATGGTCTGCTACACTGAGACAGAAAGAGGTGGCCCCTGGCCAAGGTTGCCAGGGAAACCCCATTTACCTCCAACCAGGCGGATGTCGGACCTGTTTCTAGTCAAACCCCCAGGCTGAGCATCCCAGGCCAACAGTACCCGGGGCAGTCTGACAGGCACGGAATCCGTTACCGGGGTAGACGTCTTCTCCTCCTCTCCCCATGCCATCCTAGTCTCTTTGGAGTGTGTTTATCCTTTGAAACCATCCCAGACTGTTATCGAGCAGTCCCTAAGAGCCACATGGTTCTGCAGAAACTGCTAAAGAGCAGACCCAGAGAGTATGGAGCTGAAGCCGAGTTTTCCCTCCTTTTTCTTTTTCTGGCTACTTCTCATGGAGGCAGCCCCCTCCACTTCCCCATGTCTCCATGTTACACACTCCTCTGGACTCTGTGGCAGTGTTTAGGGTCCTGGGGACAATCAAAGGTGTCATCAGGGCACTGATGCCCCTCTTCTGGGCTAGGCTGTGATTCTTTGGAATTATTTTTGGCTTAGGAGATTTGACCACTTTTGGTTGTTAGAGCCCTCTACCCTGTAGAAATGGGAGGGGAGGAGAAAAGACAGCCTGCAGGTGCTCTGCATCCCCAGGAGTCATGAATCCAGCCCCTCATGATGCTCCCAGAACCTCCTGGAGGCCCCTGAAAAAAATGCATCAAAAGGGGGATGCATGCCCACCTTTTTGCAAGAGCTCATGCTTTTCAAGATGGCATGTACAAAGGTCACTTGATAACCCCCAGGTGGCCTCAGGCCACACCTAAACTTCAGTTCCCGTGTCCTTACCCCAGCGTGCTCGGTAGCAACAGCAATCCCCACCATCTGCATCAGACTTTGCGACGCACTCGCCCTCGTATCTAACATTTGCAAAGTGCTTAGAGCACCTGGCCCACAGTGAGTGCTCAGCCAACATTAGTGGTGGGAATGGTGGCTCTCGCTGTCACAGTGTGCTGATGAGGCCAAGGCAACTACTGGCACCCCCGCATAATAGACCAAGAGACTAAGACTCCAGAGAGTCAGTAATGTCAGTGCTAGGATGCCACCTTCATTCATTCCTTTAATATCATGTTGTTTGTGTGCCAGACATTGTACAAAGTTCTGGGGACATGTGTACTGTGCAAAACTGACATGATCCCTGCTTTTCTGGAGCTCACAATCTAGCCAGGGAGAAGCACTGTAAGCAAATAATCCTGTAAATGATCATATAACTCTCTTTGATAGCTTGTGACAAAGGACCCTGACCTATGCTCAGGGTGGAAATGGTCAGAGGGTCTCTGAGCGAATCAAAGTGGTGGTGCTGAAAGATAAGGCAGGGGTGGGGGGAGGAGGTATTGAGTAGGCCAGAGTTTCTCATTCTTTTGTGAACCAGAATCACCCAGAGGGCTTTTTAAAGATCAGATTGCCGGACCCCACCCCCAGAGTTTCCAATTCAGTAGGCCTGGAGTGAAGCCTACAGATTTGCACGTCTAATAAGCTACAGCTTTCTGCTGCTTACAACTTTCCCAGACCATGCTACAACCATTTCACGAGGTCAAAGGGGGTTTAAGCAAGAGAAAAGCATGTGCAAAGGCCCTGGGGCAGGCAGGAGAGTCTGAGGTTCTGTGAGAAGGCCAGTGTGGCTGGAGCTCAGTGGGTGAGGGGCAGCACCAGAGGTGGAGTATGAGCCTGAAGATGTCATCCTCAGATGTTCATGCAGCAGCACTGCCCCAAATGTGGTTTTTAGCCCAAGATTGATGGAAATCCATTGGAAGTTTTAAGCAAGTAGGGCTATGACTTTAATTTGTATAATTCTGGCTGCTTTGCAAAGAAGGTGTGTGAATAGACAGCAAGAGACCAGTTAGGTGGCCCCAGACTTCCAGTTGCCCCTGCTTTTCCACTGCAAGGGAGCTGCCTCCAAGCAAACTGCCTCGGTCCCACTTTCCTCTTACCCTTTGCCTGTCAGAAGCATTCGTTGCGTCATTGGCTATGAGGTGAGGACTTTTCTCAGGGTCTGGGCTTGCAGGGAAGACCTCTCCTTTAGAGGTCTCTTTTAGTGCTGTGCTATTTGGCATCTGTCCCAAAAAGTAGCAAAATTAAGACCAGAAGCCTTGTGAAACGCAGGCTTTTGGAAACTTCAAAACCACTGCAAGAGTTACAAGTTGACATCCAAGGAACTGATGTCTAAAAATGGAATGTTTGGGGAAGGATGAAAAGTCAGTGTTTCTAATGCTGGTGATATGGGGATCACTTCCACATGCTCAGGACCACCCACCACAGGAGATTGGGGACAGCATGGTCGGCTAAGAAAATGGGCTCCAGAGTTAGTCGTCCTGGGTTCAAATCGCAGCACTGCCAACTTAATCCTAGTGTGGCCTGGGGAAACTTACTCAATTTCTTTCTACCTCAGCTTTCCCCATCTGGAAAATGGGAATGAAAATAGGAACTACTTCATCAGGTTGTGGTGGGGTTTGGCCAAGGTAATACACACAAAGCACCTAAATTCATGACTGTCACACGTAGTGACACGTTCAGTTGAATGTGGTGGCATCATCATTGTCATCATTACAGGAATTTGGGGAGGAGGTCTGGGCATACTGTGGGAGAAGTAGATAGCTTGTGTCCCCTGTCATATCTGGTTGTGCTATGCTTTCGTTTTGTTTTCTTTAAGAACAGGGAGAGTGAAACAGAAGGCTTTAGAGGAAATTTTGAGAAGGATGGAGGGAGATAAAGAGTGAGTAAAATGAAGCTGTCTTAGCTAGTACAGCAGACAACATGTGACCAGAGCCCCTGGAATCCCTTTTCTCTGTTTCTATGCCCCAGCTCTTGAGCCAGAACTCAGTGGCCCTTGTCTTCAAAGGACTGCCCTCCGGCCACTGAAGTGCGGAGAACTAAAAATGTTTAGAACATGACATTCCCCACCCACATGCACACACAGCTATTAACCAACGATGGCCTCATGGTCCCTTGCCTGGGGAGGGACAACTCCAAAGCACAGCTTACACCCCAGCATTCCTTTGGGGAATCAGGTACCTGCCAAGCCACCCTGCCTGAGAGCCTACCTTGCTTGGTTTCGTCTCCTTTCTGGGCCCACGTCTCTCCCAGGGCAGCTTCCTTAATCTGCTTACAAAGGAATCCTCATCTCATGGTCTGCTTCTCTGGGAACCTGCCCCAAAATGGTTTTTATAGAAAGGGGAACTGGCATCAGGTTTTTTATACCATGCAAACTCAGATCAATGGGGTCATGTTTGCATCATGTTAAATAATTAAAGGAGGAAAGTGTCCAGTCCCTGGAGAAGGGAACTTTAAAGCCACACTTCTGGGGTACACTAATCTGTGTGCAGGTCTCCAGCCTGCTCAGAGATAAAACCCCAAGCCAGGAGAATAAACATCAAGGGATTGAGGGAAACTTCTCGACCAAGGCGGGGGAGGAGTGGAGTGAGGCAGGGTGTCGGTGGCTGGGGGATTCCGGAGTCGAGAGGTTGTCCTGGAGGTTATTCTTGCGCATTGAGTGGATGTCACCTTGTTGTTCAGGATGTGGTGGAGAGGCTGGAGGGAATTGCCTGGGGGTGTGGGGCTGTGTTCCGGTGGCCATGTTTCTTGATGATGATTGGGCAGTGATGTAGCTTTCACAGCGGGACTCTGTGGGTGTGGGAGCCTTGTGTCTGATGCTCCTTTTAGCTACTATGTCGGCGGAGGAGTAGAACATGTGGAATGGAAATGAATAGTGGGGGGAACAGATGTTGGGGTGAGTTCGGTTTGAGATGCTGGTGGTAGATGGGGGCGAGGGGTGGGGGGGTATGGTATGTATAGTTTTTTTTTTTCTCTATTATCATTTTATTTCTTTTTCTGTTGTCTTTTTGTTTCTTTTTCTGGGTTGATGCGGATGTACTAGGAGATGGTGAGTATGCAACTGTGTGATGATGTTGAAGGTTGCTGGTTGTGTGTGTAGAATGGAATGATATCTAAATGTTTTGTTTGTTAATTTTTTTAATTAATAAAAAAAGTTTAACAAAAAACCCCAAGCCAGCACACCCGGAGCAAAATATGGTAAAAACAGATGATGCACCCAAAGACAAGGCTGCCCAGTCTGACGGGCACTCACTGCCCTGCTGGAAGGACTGGGTGGGGCTGAGGGAGTTACTCAGAGAAGAAAAGAAAGTGAATTCAAAATATCATGCAAGGCTCGCTGGCTCCACAGTCAGCTTGGGACACATTCTCAGGCTGTGTACTGCCACGGGATCTGGAGAGAGCCAGAGCCAGAGAGAGGGGCAGAGAGAGAGAAATTGAGACAGAAACAGAGAATGAGAGAGACAAGGACACAGAGAGAAACCGAGCATGGGAGAGAAGCAGGCAGAGACACAAAGTCAGGGGCAAATAAACAGAGACAGGCAGAGGCAGCGAGAGGTGGAGAGAGACCAAGAAAGAGAGATACAGAGATAGGCAGACATGGGGAGTGTGCAAAGAAAGAAGGAAAGAGATATGGACAGAGACAGAAGGAAAGACACAGAAAGGCAAGGAGAATTTGGGGACACACCTAGAGAAGCTAAGACACACAGATGAAAAGGGGGAAACTATGAGATAGAGAAAAGCAGGCAGAGAGAAACAAAGGAAGGGAGACAGAGAGACAGAACGAGGAGAGAGATTCAGAAAAAGAGAAGCAGAGGCCAGGGAGAGGGCTGCAGAAGCGATTGCCAGAAAGCCATAGAAAGACACCAGAGAAGGTTCTTGGGAACTCAGATGGGAGTGGGCAGCCCCCAGAACTGGGGCTGGTGACTGCCCTCCTAACCTCTCCAGCCAGAGGGCCAGGGACAGAGTTGCACCATCATGGACTTAAACCCACCCAACATGGACACTTCCACACAGAGTTGAAATCCTGCTCAGTGTACAATCCCACATCAGAGAAACCGTCCGTAGCAGCGGGGAGTTGGGGTGGGGAGGAGGTGGTTACCATTTGAGAGGGGCCAGTGGAGGCTTGTGAGTTGTCAGGGTCTTGTTTTCCCTGGAGCCTTGGCTGTTCAGATGTGCCCTGAGCAATTGCCACGCCGCGCTCCTTCCGCTGGCAAATTATTCTGCTGGAGTTTCTTCCAGCATTTGGAGCCGCGCTGCAGTAAATGCCAGAAATCATGTACATTAAGCCTGGAGTGACGGCAGGCTTATGGATGGATTTACCTTCAAACAGAGGCTACCGAGGCTCCCGGCCCGGGGCGCAGCGCTTTACGGATACCACTCTCCGGTTGCCAGGGCCTTAAGCGCTGCAGTTGGCCACGTAATCAATTTCTCGTGGAGGCTGGATTCGGGACGCAGCCCCTTTGCCCCTGGAGTCCTGGGCAACCCCACAGAGGGGGATGTGTTTCCATCCGCCTGGAGTTACAGGCAGCAGGGGGAGGGGCAGGGGTAACACTGGGTCAACTCAGCCAAGTGCATAAGTCCATGGCCGGACCTTATCGCCCTGCCCCCCAAAGTCCTTTCCCCCACCGCCCCTTGCAAGGGGAGCATGCTGGGCCTCCCCCTCCCCTTAGCCCCCTTCCCTTCCCCACAGTTGGGTTTGCGGTCTCCACCGGACAGCCTGAGCTCATCAGCTCTTGCCTCCAAGCTGCTGTTTGGCCCCCGTGAGCCACTGTTCTGCCCCTCTGATCTGGAAGGCTTTGCTTTCCCTCCCACGTGGGTGCCACTTGAGCACCTCCCCTCTATTGCTTGGCTGCCTTCCACTGGCTCTTCGTGCCCCTTGGGAGCCCATCCCTCACTGCCTTCCTTCAGCCTTTACCTCCCAGGGCTCCTGCTCCAGGCAAATCTCCTTTCAACCCCCACTTAGCATTGCTAGGCAGTCCCTCAAGGAGCTCGGTGCCCAAAGTATAACTAGTGGGGATACAGTCTGGGTTAAGAGACCCCCTACAGGGCTCTCATAAGTCCTGGAGTCCCTCCCCACCCCATCTGGGGCAGACTGTACTTTCCAAAGATGGCTTCGAGAATGTCTCCTAGCCCACCTGTTTATCTTACAAGATAACTTGAACACTTGTCCCATGGAGAGGTAAAATCTATGTTATCTTCCCGTAAATTTAGGCAGACTTCTAACTAGGGTCAACGTGACGCTTGGTGACTTCCAAGGCTATGTCATACAAGAAGGAGCAGCTTCTGTCTTGTTCGGTGGCACGCTCGGGCTTGGAGCCCAGATCCACCACATAAGAAATCTCACTATCCTGGGTGAACATATTATGAGAAAGCACAAATTAGCCTAGGCTGAAAGGCCACATGGAGAAGCCCTGAGACTCACTCAAAAGCAAGACATGCCTAACCACTTCCCCACTCTTTCTGCTCCGGTGACCTCCTGGCTGCAACTGCATGACACAGGCTGAGCCAGAACCACCCAGCTGAGCCCTTCCCGAATTCCTGTCCCTTAGAAACCATGGGAGGTAACAAAATGCCTGTTTTTGCTCTAGACCTCGAAGTTATGAGGTGATCTCTTACAAAACAATAGGGAACCCAAGCAGGATCCATGCCCAAAAAGCTGATTTTCAAAGATCAATGAGTCAGAATAGAGTAAAAATGTAATAAGACATATAGTAAATATCAAAAGCAGGTTTTAAAAAAAAAGCATTTGGTCGCTCTAAGAAATGATCATGATGATGATGAATATGCAACTATGTGATGATATTGTGAATTACTGATTATATATATAGAACGGAATGAGCATATGTTAAGAATGTTTGTGTCTGTTTGTTGTTATTTATTTATTTATTTATTTATTTTGCATGGGCAGGCACCAGGAATAGAATCTGGGTCTCCAGCTTGGCAGGCGAGAACTCTGCCTGCTGAGCCAGCATGGACCGCCCATATATTTTTTTAAATTTAAAAATTAATTTAAAAAAATTGGGGGCATGACAGAGCATAGTGCCTGGGTATCAGAAAGAGGTGTCGAAGCTGCCACAGCTCCCAGACCCTACTTCAGTTTACATGCAATCCAGAAAACTGAAAAGCACATGTGACCAGAACTGTTTGGGCACTTAACACTCAAGAAATAATAAACATGCAGATGACTTGAAGGTAAGAATCATTTCCTAAAGCATATTCAGCCCAACATTTCCAGACCTTCTCTCAGATGCCAAGAATTGAATCCTCTACAAACCAAGGGGTTTGAGTAACTGATATTCTAGGACATGAGGTATCCATTTTATTTATTTCCTACATGAGGAGTGGATTCTCCCAGGCCCAATGCACTGTGATAGGAGATGTACCGAATTCCACTCTTCCTCAGGGAATTCTGCTCCTTTCCCTTCTCCCACTCAGGCCAAAGGACACTCCAAAGGGCAGAGAGACAACGGAGACCTGATAGTCGAGTGGTTACAAGTATTAGAGCTACCACTTACTGCATGTAAGACCTGAAGCAAGTTACTTAGCCTCTCTGCCCCTCAGTTTGCCAACCTGTCAAATGGGCCCAGTAGTGGGGACTTTCTTATTCAATTATTGTCAGGGTTCAATGAGTTAATAGGTGTAAAGAGCTTAGAATGGGAATTCTAAGCAGAGATATGACAAGGGCTATGTAAGTGCTACCTATTATTATTATCACTGTTGTTGTTTGGGGAGTCTAGGTTAAAAGATAATGTTTAACTTAATCTCAGAGACATGAGCATCAAGTGAGAGATTTGGCTTTCCTTACATTATTCCCTCTTCAACATCGACTCCTCTCCCTAACGCATGCACACACACACACGCGAGCACAAGCGCGCGCACATGCACACACACACGCTCAATAATCAGTCCTTGTTTGCCACAGGCCACACCACGGTAATGTATTAGTGCAGGAGGAACAAGCAGCTTTATCTTCCTCTCCAGGCAGAAGCACGTGTGCAGAAGATGGATGCAGAGCATCTGCCTGCATTGTCAGAGGAGAACACATCTGAACCGGCTCAGCAGCCCTCGGGGAAGGGGGGCAGAGGCTGACCCTGGGGGGCTGACCCCAGGAGGCCTGGGAGGCCAGGTCCCAGGGGTCACTGCCACTTCCCTCCTAATCGCAAGCCCAGTCTCCTGGCCCTAGCCCGCTTCCAAAGACCCCTCCCTCGTCTGGCTGTTGTGTCTGCTGCAGGCTTTCTGCTGTGGACACGGTCTCCAAGGGGACGAGCGCGCTGCATGTCAGACAGAGGGGCAGGGATTGGAATGAGCCACGGTGATGAAAGATGCACATGGCCTTTCCCTCTAGAAGCCAGCGAGCCTCTGCTGGGATTCCTGTCTCGTGGCAAATCTGACCCCGAGGTGGCCTGCTGGACCAAGGACTCTCCTTGCTTGAGATTGTCCACACACAGCACAAAAGGCCCCGAGAGTGGAGCAGCCCCCAGCCACCGAGCCCTCACCCTGAAGGACTTTCACAGCAGGTGCACCAGGCCCTGGCAACTTGGCTTATTGAGAAAAGCCATTAGTGTCGCAAAAGGGAAACACTTAGGAAATAAAGGAATCCATCTCATTGTGGGGGGGGTACATTTAGCAAAATGAAAACAAAAGCTTCATGGAGGGACAAGCATTCCAGGGTCTTTAGTTGCTTAATAAATATGTATTGAGTAATAGCTAACTATTGAGTGATAACTCATGGTAGGCACTGCAATTGACTGGGGACCCTGTCCCAATAGAGCTCAAGGTCTTCCTCTAACTGGTTGGCAACTGATTGGAAGGTAACTGTAGTGGAAGCTGTAGCAGCCATGAGAACGCACCTTGCAGACCTCTTACGATGAGGCACAAAACCAATCAAAGGCTCCAGCTGCAGAGCTCTGAAATTCATCCCAGAATTTATACCAAGACTACATGACCATTTTCTCCTTCATTCAGATCAGAGTGGTGTGGCCTCCTGATGGCTCTCCCAGGCTTTTCCAGCAACCTCTCTGTTTTCTTCACGGACGTTTTCCCTAATAAAATCCTTTCTAATTTACTCCTGTCTTGGCATCTGCTTCTTGGAGGACCTGGACCAACCCCAGAAGCATTGCCAGGTCCTCCTCCACTTGCAAAAAGCAACCTTCCCAGATTGGTCACCCAAGCTCTAGCTGATATAGACCCCTTGCAGACACCTGAGTTGATTCACTCACAAGGATTCTCCATAAAATGCTCTCTCTGGTTGCTTCTAAGTTCTGTAAGGACTTACAACATACTTAAAGCTCCTTGCTTTTCTAGTTCTCAGGAGGTATTGCTGACCCACAGCAGGGGCATTCTTGCCGTCAAAGTCTTCCGGCATATTCCAAGATGACTCTGAGATGCATTACTATAATCACCAATAACTGTAGCACACAGAGCCCGTGTCACGATGCTAAATTTTTCATAAGCATTATCTCATTTAATGCCTGACCTCTTGGCATGTACCTCTAGCCAAACTCTCTTTCCACCATCCACCCACCCAGGCAGTGCCCTTCTTCGAATGATAGCTCTATTGCTTACTGTCACTCAGCAACCACCACAACCTCCTTTGAGAATCCAAATCAAGACATTTGCAGGCAGAACACAAAGATCTGATCTTATAAAGTATGAACACTTTCCAGGGACAACGGATATTCAGGTTGAGAAATTCCAGGCACATGACTTAGTAACAAAGTCCAGCCTGGCCCTGGCTAACAGATGATCTACTCAATTCCTCCTTTTAATCCTAGCCTGTTTTACACCAGCCCAACCCCAAATCATTACTTTCCTCTGTATGTCTCAGCCTCTTGGTACTTGAAAAACAAGGCCCCTGGGCTCATGTCCAGTACACATCCCAGGCATCCCCCATCCTCAGAGTTGGATCTATCTTCTCCGGCCCCACATCCAGAAATGTTACTCAGCAACTCTGAGACCCAGCTCTCCATACTAAACAGAAAGCTGCAGGCTGGCTGGCTGTGGGACCTCACCCAAAGTGGCTTGGCATCGGTTGAGCTTCAATAATTCCCTCGTCTGTACAACAGGGTCACTGTGAGGGTGAAAGGAGAGAATGGATTTGAAAATTAGCATAATTTCTTCCCACTCAAAATGTGGTCCTAGGGCCAGGAGCAGCAGCAGCACCTGGGAGCCTGGTAGAAATGCAGACTCTCCAGCCGGGCCTAGACCCACTGAATCCAAGGCCCCGGGACTCACAGGCCCCTTCCCCTGCCAAGCGATTTGTGTGCACGTTAACATTGACAAGACAAGCTCTCTGATTTTTAGAACTCAACTATACCCCAGGGTGGTATTTCTGAGCCAATCCCTCCACCTTTGTAGAAGTTTCTCTCAGTCGTCCCACCTCGCAGTCCCATCATTCCACTCCCTTTGCCACTTCTCCTGCTCCTTCTTGTTATTCCTTGTCTCTCCCACCTCCTTTCTACTTCCCATCCCCCACAACCCCTTCACCCAGAGGTCTTTCCCGCCCCACCCTCCAGTGTCTCTTCTCCTTTGGCCAGTGACACAGTCAGCACTGTCCAAATACACCCTTTCTAGGGGAGTGAGGGAGGCGCATTTTACAATATATGTGCACTGCCCATCACAGCTTCATGCCCAAGGACCACTGCACCCCTGCTACCAGGCATGGAGAGAAAGCTGTAAATGGATGAAGGGGCCCTGCCAGGCATAAAACCCAGGGCCAGCCAATGCAGCCATTCAACTCTGAGTCCAGACCTGCTGGGTGGTGAATTGCCCCCTTTACATGTGCCTGATGTGTGATATATTTTCTGTAATTATGGTGATGCCTTCTGTGTATATGTTAAATGACTATAGCAGTTAATTATTTGTGGATAAACAAGGGATGCCTCTTTGCCCCAGGAGAGACTGAAAGGCGCCCCAGTGATCAAAGAGAAAGGGCGGGGGGAATGTAAGAGGAAAAATCATTCTTTCCCCAGGAGCTTCACTAGGAGGATGGGCTAAGCTGATTTGGCCATAGAGGAGATATAAAGCAAAGTCAACAGTCCCTGGAAGCAAGGGCCAACTGTCCTCAGTGGTCCAAACCGAAGTGTGGAGATGAAGGGAGAGCTCCAAAGACTGGAAGAAGTGCCCCAAATGCTAACCAGTCCACACACAGCCTCTGCCCTCCCTGGGTGTCTGTGCTGCCCTGGGTAGCTTTGGTAGGGGACTGGGGGGACACGCACCCAGAGCCTGTTAAACGTTGCAGATATCCATTCTCCTCTTGTCCTTTAGACACAGAACCTCCAATTTCACCCAATGAAAACTACGTTTCCCAGCACCGATTTGCAGCTAAGTATAACCACGTGGCCAAAAGCCCTGGCTGATGGGATATAAATAGAAATGACTTCGGGAATATGTTCTGGAAGGAAGTGGGTGCGTCCTTTTTGACCTTTCCTCCTTCTTGCGAGCTAGAATGAGGATGTGATGTTGAGCTCTGGCAGCCATCTCGGACCACGAGGCAACCTCAGGAACAGAAGATCCGTGCAGCAGAGCGATGGGATAAAGGAGCCTGTGTCTCTTATACTGTGGAACCATTTTACTAACCCTGGACTTCCAAACTCTGGATTTTTATGCTAAAAAGAAATTTCTGGCTTATTTAAGTCACTGTTATTTTGTTGTTTTTGTTACTCATGGCCAACCAACATCTAACTGATAAAGATATTTGACATGCTGCCTTAAGACAGGCTCCCCAGGAAGCAGACTTGAGATAGAAGTTTGCATAGAAGATTTATCGGGGGTGTAGTCTCCAGATCAAGATTTGGAAGGGAATGAGAGAAGAAAGGGCAGGGTAGAAGCTAACTTGCAATGCAATTGCAAGTGCAGCCTCAGTGGATCCCACAGGGAATTCACGCATGGAGAGGGCTCTTTACAACTGTCAATCAAGGCAAGAGGCGATGAGCCTCTGGACCTCTCTGGCTTTGGTTTTCTCATCTGTGAAATGGGTATGCTACTGATCTAGCACTTGTAGTAAGGATAAGAGATCATGTGTGTGCATACCCCATTCACAGGAGATGAACTATAAGAGCCAGCCTGCAGAAGACTCTAGAACTTTGTTTTCGCTTCCATGTCTTCTGGGGGCCCATGCCTGTGTCTTAACTAATTGGCCTGTCTGTGCATCATAGAAAGCAAGGAGGTGACTATCACTTCTTCAGAACCCTCTCAATATTGTCTCTGTCACCAACTGGGAGAATTCAATCTCTTCCTCTGTGTTCCCTCTGTGGCTCTTACTACATTGAAAGTGACTGTTTTTCTGCTGCCTTTCCCTAAGGCTCTGAGCATTGTGATCACCTCTGTACCCCCAAATCCCAGCATGGTGCCAGACACATAGAAAATGCCCGATATATCATTGTTAGTCAATGAGCTTCACCAAAGGGGCCGAATCCCGGTGATGTCACACCAACAAACACCATTCCTCCACCGCCAGGAGATGTAGCTTTGAGTGCCAATCTTGCCTTCCCTGAGCCTCATGTTTCCCATTCATGTACTGGGAATAATAGCAACAACAAGTGGGACTGTTGTGATGACTAAATGGTACCTTAGTTAAAAAACTTAAGTCATGTTATCGATGTTAAATTATTGGAGATGTGATGGGGAAGGTTTCTATCAGCCAAGTCTAAGTCTGTGACTCTCAGGGATTACTTTCAGCACATAACTTTCTGACTACCTAATTCTGCAAAATTAGGCAGCCACCAAAGTGCCAGGCCAGGAACAATTTGCCACATCCCAGGGGTAGCCCTAAGGCTGGCCTCTCTTGTCTGGAAATGCCAACTATTTGGCCAAACTCAGGTCACCAGATAGTACAGATGCTCCATCCCCAGAAGTACAGATGCTCAGGGGCACCTAAGCCAGAGAGGTTAGATGTGGAATCACTGTTTCACACTGCACATACTATGGTGAGAGAGGGCCCTTGTGAAATGCATCCAGGACTTAAGGATCAGACCAAGTTCCCTTAGAAGGTGGACATGTCTGATGATAAATAATGTTGGTCTTCCAGCTATACCATAGCAGGCTCAGTGAGGGGCCCCACACAAGACTCAAGGGTGGTCATGATGCACATGTATCAGTCTTGGCTGGAGGAGAAATTCAGATCCTGAGTTAAGCTCTGGGGATATAGGAGGAAGCCAAAGTCCCCTGGACTTTGTAGAAGTGGGAAGGGTCTTGGAAATGAGGGATATTGCAGGAGCAACAAGCAAGCAAAGTTGCCTGGATTCAAACCTTGTCTCTACAACTAACTAACTGTGTTACCTTGGTCAAGTTTTATAACCTTCTGGTGTCTCAGTTTCCCCATCTGCGAGATGGGAGCAGTACTGATCCCCACCTCACAGGATTGTGTAGAGGCTGAGTCAGCATAGCTAAAGTGCTCAGCACAGTTACAGGCCCATAATAACTGTGTCCAAGAGGAGGGGACTGTCTGGAAGTTGTAACGGACCATTTGCAATTCCATCAATAAAGACTGCTTACAGGGTGCTAGCACACAGAAAGCCAAGAGACAACCCATTTCCACTTGGAGATATGGGTCTTCATGTGAAAACCAAAATAACACTGCCAAGCTGAATGTAATCAGGGCCAAAAGACAGGTACAGAAAAGAAGGACCTAGAGCTCCAATTCCAAACAGAGAAAGGTCACTCGGGCCTAGGGTGGACAGGACTCTTTTGATGGGAAGGCAGAATACCCAACTCAAACGGGCTCAGTAAGAAAAAATAATAGGAAGAATTTATTGGCTTAGAAAACCGACAAGTTAAAAGGGTGTTGGCTTCAGGCATGGCTGAATTCAGGCACTCATCCAAAGTGATGACAAGATGGTTACCAACAATTTCAGAATGGTTGCGATGGAAAGGGCACTCTTCCCCAACAGTTAGAGAAAAATCCTCCAGGACTGTTGGCCCCTGGCTGGAATTGGCCAGCTTGGGACACGGCACTCTCAGCACCCAGGGCTCATGGCTGACTCTACTTGAACCACACAGACTGAGAGTGACCGGGGGTGTCTCCCCAAAGGAAAATTGGGGAGATGATGGGGAATGGCTGCTGCCCATTTGCCAGGCAAAAATCACAGATATCCCCTTCCCTAAGGAAGTGGGATCTGTGCCCACTCCACCCCCTCCTACTCTTGTTTAAATAGTAACCAGCATTTGTTCAAAGCCACAGATTGCAAAGGGCTGGCACCTACGCCATTTAATCTCTTAACTCACTCAAATCAATTCCAGGCAGGGGAAAACTGTCCGCGCAAAGGCCCAGAGGTGGGGCAGGCACACGGCAGGGGAAGATTAATCTAGCAGCTGCATGGTGGAGGGATCAAAGGTCGAGAGCCTGGAGGGGTGGGGGTGGGGGAACTATGCTTTCCAGCCTGAGGGGAAGGGGGGCCCACCCCTGTCTGTGTCCAGTTCAGCAGAAAAGTCCCAGGGTGTTGTGGCAGGAGGGGCAAGGAAAGAGGGAGGGGTAGAAGGAAGGGGACTTGGTCAGATTTGGAAGCCTGCAGTGAAGGAGGGGCTCGCCCATCCAACCTGGTTCCAAAGCACTGGCTGAGAGGTTAGTGACATCTCTGACAGAAGTGGGGAACTCTGTGAAGGGAAAGTTGATTCCCTTCATTTGAATCAGAAGTGCCACAAGAGCAGCAGATGACTGCATGTCGCACCGCTGAGCCCTGGGGAGTGGCTGGGTCAGGCTCCTGTGGGGATGTCTGAGCAGAAAGAGAAGCAGAAAGGCTAAGAACCGGGCTTTCCCACATTTAGGGGATCAGATAAGGAACATGGCTGCAAAGATAGGGGACGCTTAGCAGGAGTAATGAAAGGCAGACAGAAAGGGGGAGTGGTCTCAGCAGCACTGGGGCTGGGGACAATGGCGTGGGAAGGGCTGTCACTGTAGAATGAACATTTTCTGAGCCCCACTGGTCCTTGAATAAGGCAGCTGGTGGGTTTCCTGCTCTAACAAGGTCTGGGGGGCCACAGCTCGTGCAACTCCAACCACTGCGTTAGAGGCCAACAGAATTTCCACTCAGTCTAGAGAAGGGAACAGATGGGG
Source organism: Tamandua tetradactyla (assembly GCF_023851605.1). Taxonomy (NCBI): domain Eukaryota; kingdom Metazoa; phylum Chordata; class Mammalia; order Pilosa; family Myrmecophagidae; genus Tamandua; species Tamandua tetradactyla. The sequence continues at coordinate 133,264,836 of NC_135353.1, read as the reverse complement.
GTTTCATCAACGCCTGCCTGGTAATGATTGGAGAGGAAGAAAAAGAAGGGGGGAATAATGAAAGAGGAGAAGTGGGAGGAGGGGAGGAGCTTTGGCACCTCCTACACACACACACACACACACACACGCACACGCACATGCACACACACACACACACAGGCTTGAGAAAGGGAGGGAAATTGTTTCTGTTCTCAGAGAATTCCTTGGAGAATCCTTCACAGACGCCATCTTCTCCAGAAACATAAGGTTCTCACACACGGGTGCACGTGCACATGCACACACACACACACGCACAGACAGACAGAGGCCCACGTGTCACCGCAGGACGGGGCTACTTGGCTCGCAGACCTCAATGAGACAAGGAGCTGGCCACAGAGGGGGCCATGGTGACTTCATCTCTGCCTGCCCCTCCGCGAGGGACCAAGGGACCAAGGGACCAAGGGACCGAGGGACAGAGCTGTGTGTCTGAGTGTGGATGGATGGGAGCCTGGGTCTCCACCATCACCCACCCCCACTCCCCACCCCCATCCCCACCCCCGCTGGCAGGCCTGGGCAGGCGCCGGCCCCAGATGTCAGCACTAATGCCTTGATAAACACGGAGCTTGCTGGAATGTGGCTGTTAATTGGGGATAGAGCCGCAGCCTTTTCGCTCCCGGGAGCAACGGTTAATGACAGGCCCGCTGGGGGAAGCCACAAACGTTTGCCACCGTTGGAGCTCTGTCCTCTCTGCGTCTTAAACTGCAGTTTATCTAAAAAATTGAAAACGCTTTCCTGGGAATAATTATTTCTTGGAAGCTACGGGTCCGCGATCAGATTTCACAGCCTGCTGTCGGGTCAACCTTCTCTAGGCCAAGGGGGCTGGCTGGCTGGCTTTCGGGCCGGGGGGGGGACAACTTAGCATCCCCTCTTCCTGCAGCACCCCCCCCATCTCTTTCCCGGATCCCCACCGCGCAGACACTGTGGGCAAGATTGAAGGGGCTTCACGGCTAATTTAGGGCTGAGCAGGAGCTACATTAAGTAATGGCCACCATTAAGTATGGTGACTAAAAGGCCCCGTTTCTCCCTCAGAGTCTGGTCCCAAAAGAGTGCATTTGTGGCAGGAGGATAAGGGAGGTGGCGGGGGGGTGGGGGTGGGGGTGGAGGGACAGGAAGCTCACGACTGGCCAGCTGTTCAGATGAAGGCAGGGGACGGGTCTTTCCTTGGGCAGTCCAGTCGGGCACAGCTACCCCGGTCATGAGGGACGGGGTGGGAATTGACACCAAAACCTGACCCCAGCCTCGTCCCGGGGTCAGCCCGGGCCGGACCACAACAGGGCCCCCGGCCTGGAGATGCGGCCGCCGGCAGCGTCCTCCTTGGATGTGCAGAGGGCAGTGACACAGGCCGTTAAACTCAAGGCGTTGGCCACGGGCCAGCCTTCCGGCTTGGCAATTACATACTGTCTACCTCGGCTTCTCCCTGCTGCCCCGTCACCTCCCTGTCAGGAGGCTTTAATGCCGCTCGCCTCTTCCTGTCAGCAAATGTTTGTGTGTGGTGTTGCTGGGCGACAGTTAAACAGGCCCCGCATTTTCCTGGCCCCTGGGCCCGTGACGGGTCGTCCCTCCGAGGGCTTTGCAGGCCTCGTGCGTCAATGCCGCGGGAGCCGCGCGGCCTGGAGAAGCGCGGGCTTGCTTCTGGCTCCCGGAGAAAGGGCCGCGCCACCCAGATCCGCTGAGGATAACTGGAAGGTGGAGCAAGACCTTTCTCAGGCTCCCAGCTCCCCAGGGAACTGTTCTCTGAGTCCCCCTCACAGACACATCTGGGGCGACTGTCACTCTTTCTGTCAAGTGGTGAGGTCACATGTGGCTCCCTGCCCATGGGAATCGGGACAGCAGGTCGAACCACAAGGCATTTCATGAACACGTGGTATTTAAGGAGATGCCCCGAGGTTTAGAGGCAAACTGGGATCCTGGAGCCAACCACTCGCTGTGTGGCCTCAACGGCTTACACCACCTCTCTGGGCCTCTGCTTTCCCATCTGTAATATGGGCTGATAACAGCCCCTACCTGGTGCACAGCCAAGAGGACTTGTTTCTTGCCCTAAATTGGTTCCAAGAAGCCAGGATGGAGATGTCAGGATTGGGAAAGGACCCACTATCCAAATGGGGAAAATGCAGGGGATTAACTGAGTTCAGGTATCCGGAAAAGGAACCAAACGAGGTAACACAAAATGTTTTTAATTGGTTAGGTGGTGGTAGGTGGTGGCTTGAGGGAGTGATGCTTAATAGGGAGAAGATGCTGGGGGGTTATGATGATAGCTCTGAGGAGCTGGGGGTTAGGGATTGAGTTGCGGGGTGGGGTGGGCTGTAGGGGGCGTGGGGGGTGGGCAGCAGGCCCGGAGTTAGAAAGGCAACAAAATTTAACTCTTTGGGTCACGCAGACCTGAGTCCAAATTCTTGCTCCAGTTGCATGCCCTTGAGCAAGTTGCCTAAACTCTCCGGAGGTCCTCTTTCTAATGTACTTGGAGTACTTACCTCACGGGGTTGCTGGTAGGTGCACAGTGAATTAGGCCCTCAGTTTGCTTGGGGAAAGAGGATGCATGTGTGAAAATTCCAGTCATCCCTTGAGGGCACATCCAGCCAGCACCCAAGGAAGGGCATGGATAACACATGCAGAGGATTCAAACAGGGAGCAGGTACCCAGGGCTGGGGCAGGCAGGGAAGACATGTGAGTCAGGATTCTTCCCAATTGACAGAAAGCAGAGCTTGAAGTGGAGCTAGCAGCAAAGGGAATTTGTGTTTACTAAGGACAGGCATCCTATAGCAGACGGGTCAGCGAGCCACCCATATCCTCATGACACTCACCAAATGTGGGGTGTGAACCCCCAGAGCTTTTCTTCTGAGCATGGGAGCCCCCTGGGCCAGTGACCAAAGCCAGCCTGAAATGCTGGAGGATTAGTGCCTCCAGAAGTAGGTCTGCATTGATGATGGCCATGACACTGATGGGTAAAGCCCCCAGCTTCACTGTTCTCAGGTGGGACCTTAAAGGCAAGTGCCACACTAGCTCCTGGAGTTCCCCACCTGCATTTAGCCTTTGTGGCTCCTAGTCATATTTAGCTTGATAACACAGCAGCTCTTGGCCTCCTTCCCTCCCCTGCCTCATTTCCCCACTCTCCCATGCATGCTTCCTGGGATCCTTTCACAAATAAGCTACCTGCTTTCAAATCCTTGTCACAGGGTCTGCTTCTGGAAGACAAAAACTAAGATAAGCACTGAAGCTTCAGGCCTGGCTAGTTCCAGGTGCTCAAACAATCTCCTTGGGAATCTGTTCTCCATCTCTCAGCTTGGGCTCTCGCTTCCTCTTACTCCCATCCCAGTTGAGATGAAGATATCTTCAAAGCATTTGCAGGAAGATATATAAAAACCATGTTTCAGCTCATGGATAAGAGATAGGGCATATTCTAGAACATGCATTGGAAAGGAGAGACAGATACAGGGCGTGGGAGACAGAAATGAGTGGTTTGGGCAAAGTGGCAGAGGGCACAAAATGTCTCCCCCTAATACCCTCATCTGTCCAAAGGCACCAGGGAGGGAGCCAGAGTTTTGGCACTTCGAAGTAAATAATTGTAAGAGGACAAGGCAATCACAGCCCGAGGGATGATTGTGAACACACGGATATGTGTTTAGTGATGGAACTGGCTCAAAGAGGCAGAAATGCCCTGTGAGCTGGGAAGGGAGGCCCTGAGGCAGTATGGCTGGGAGATTGAGAGCCCCTGATAGAAGAATTGAAAGCAGGAGCTCTGGAACCTGAAGGCAGGGCTTGAAGGAGCTGCGATTAAGGTGACTGACCATCTGGGTTTACTAGGGACTGTCCCAGTTTCAGTGGTGAAAGTCCTGTGTTTGGTTACTCTAGCTGAGATTGCAAGTGAAAATGCCTGTGTATCTATCAATCTTTTGAATGCACCATCACTTTTGGCCCTGACACTCTGTCTCTAGGAATCTTTCAGAAACACTCATGCCTGCACCCAAAAATACATGCACAAGGAAGTTTACTACAATATCATCTCCAATACCAAGAAATTAGCAGCCCCACAGTCATCCAATAATAGGACAGAAATAGGGGAACCACTTGTGGACAACTGGAGCTTATCCTCCTGAGGGCCTCTGGGAAATGCTTCCAAGTTATCCTCACCCAGGGCTGAGGGAATTATACACCAACTCCCAAGACTCATGGGCTGAGGGCTGCTGCCTGGGGCCGTTTGGTGCCCCAGCCCTGCCAGCCTTCTCTGCACTAGGCAGAGCACTGGAGAAAATCCGTAAGTCAAAGAATGAGCACTCTGCCTGTTCAAGCCCTGCACTGAAGTGGGAAGGCTCAAGGGATACAGTCTGGGCACAAATAGCCTCTGCCAAACGCTAAACGTGATCGTGGAAAGAAATCCCTAATGCATTGCTTAAGTTGGGGGGTAGGGGGACGGGGGGCAGGGGGCGGGGGGCAGAAGACTGTGCAAAGCATGATTGCATTTGTGCACATGGATAAAAGCCAAGGAAAAGCAAAGCACCAAAGCATCAAAGTAAAAGATACCAAACTGTGGCTGTGTTCAAGGGGAGAAGCATGTCCTTTCTTGCCACAGTCTGGAGTTTTGTAAGTAACTGTTGCGTTTGTAATTAATAATAATGATAATGAAAATAATAAAAGGCAAAGTGAGGGACAAATTTAAAGAAATGGAACGCATCATGGTGGGGGTTGGGGGGCGGGTGGAAGGAGATAAAGCTTCACAGTCCTTTGTCCAAAATCCTCAGGGGCAGAAAAGTTTCAAAATTCAGGAGTTTTCATATGTTCAAAGGGTAAGACCTGTTCAAACCATGTATTACAAAATGCCCCTAAAGGTAATCAAACGCATTAATATTTCTCTGCCGAAACATATGAATAGTCACACAAAGTGGGATAAATAATAACTATAAAAAGCCTCACATCAGTTCAAGCCAGGTTTTGTTGCCAAATACATTTGCGCCAAACAAATAAAAACTCTGGGATTTCATTGTGAAGAAGGGACTGTGGGTTGGTGGTAAGAAAACGAGAGTTTCTAAAACCAAAGCCAGGGGGTCATAGGCTAATAAGGGCAGAGGAGCTAAGCCTTCATAGAATGATGCAGCTTCGGAGGTGGAGCCCTTCAGTCCAGCTCCTCGCAGGGCACAACAACTCAGAAGGGGGCCACTCAGACCTTCGAGCCTTCTTTGGCTCCTGCTTCCCGATAAAGTACCTACGCCACCTTTGAGCAGCTCAAGGTGTGACAACCAAAACTTTATGTCCATACCAATCCCCTGGGGATCTTGTTAAAATGCAGAGTCTGATTTCCCAGGAGATGCCGTTGTTACTGGTCCCGAGACTGCGCTCTGAGTAGCAAAGCTGTAAGGTTATTTCTATTGAACCAAAGTGGGTCCCCATATAACTTCCACCCATCAGCTGTGGCGGCCACAGAGAGCTTGTCAAATTGTCCTATAAATCATCAGGTCCCTTTGATCGGCTGCCAGCAGAGAGAACATGACTGGGCAAGGCTGTGGTGAGGGGAGGGGAAGGCAAACAGAAAAGACCATACTCCTACAGGACACATGAAGAAGCCTTGAGAGATCATGAGAGCAGAACCAGAAAGCAAATAAAAGCTGCATGACAGGAGAGAGCGGAGGGGCCGGAGAGCTAGGTATGCGATTTTATAACCTGGGTCTTGGGAAACCCCAGCCAGACAGCTGACTGGGAGCATTTAAACCCAGCACGGAGGAGAAGGGTATTGTGGAGCCATTAGCGCTAATAAATCACAGTAAGAAGAGTTCATATCTAGTCACCCCTCCCCCCCAACCCAGACACAGCCACCTTGCTTCCTAATTCTCCTCCGGCCTGGCTGGGATAACATGGTAAGTGAAGACAGAGAATGGAGGCAAACAGGACAGGTTCTGTTGTGAATAACCTACCACACCGATAGCGAGAGAAGTCAGAATCACTATTACCACCGGGGCTGAGTATTGATAGGGAAGAAGGGGCAAGAGGGAAACTTCTAGAAGGCTGAAAATTTTTCGCAGCTTGATCAGGGTGGCAGTTACATGGCTGCACATATACGTGAGAATTCACTGAGTTCCACACTTAAGCTTAGTGAACTTCACTGGGCGTCTGTCATAGTTCAATTAAAAGCTGGGGAAAAATTTAAATGAACCTCAACCCTGGGCTGAAGTAGGTGAGCTCAGTCCTCTGGCTACAAGGGAATGATAACCCGCCTTGGTTAGCAATAAGGGACTGGGTGCCTTTACCTGAACTGAACGAACTAGAGAACATGAATTCACCCCAGGTGTGACGATTAAGCAAATGAGCCTTACGCAAAGATGTTTCCTGATTTTACAGTCATATAACATGTTTGTGAAAGACCTCATTTGGCAAAGAGCCCAACATCCATTCTGCTCCTCCTCCTTAGTCACAGAAAATTTATTTGAAGCAGCAATGTGCCCAGCTACACATTTCTGAGCCTCCCTTGCACGGAGGTGTGGCCTTTACTTAGGCATGTGGCTAATTTCTGTCTAATGAGATGTAAACAGAAGTGAGACTGCCAAAAGCTCTACTTTAAGAGAAAGCTATGCCCTTCAATCTTTCTTCCATGTTATTGCCTGCAGATGTGATGGCTGGAGCTCCAGCAGCCTTCTTAGACCATGAGGACAAGAGAAGTTGTCTTGGGGTGGTAAGTCAGTGAATTGGAAGAAGCCTCAATCCCTGATGATTTCATCAAAGTTCTTAAATGGAATGTTTAACCTGAGAAAAAGAACTCTCTGGTTTGCTTAAACTCACTGTTATTTTGCATTGTTATTGTTTTTTGTCAAATACCACCAAGTCGAACCTGAGAGGGTCCCTTTGGCTGGGTGTAAGAGTACTCCAAATCTCTCCCAGTGTAGTGCATATTTTCCCTACACTGGCTGTGTGCCTTGGACCATGGGGCCAAGAAGGAGGATGTCAGAGAGCCCATATGCCACAGAAGAAGTGGAGTGGAAAAGCTGGGATTCAGGTGTGGCAGGTTGTAAAAGTGACCACAAACTATTCCCCTCCCTATATCCTCACCTTTACAGTGTGACTTCAGAGCTCCCCCCATCAAGAGATGGAGTCAATTTCTCTACGTCCTGAATCTGGGCTGGCCTTGGGGCTTACTTGACCACTGAGAGAGTGGACACAAGCAGAGGTTTGAAAAGCACTTGAGCACTGGGATCCTCCTTCTTGTTGTTCTTGGAACCCCATGACAGCCAGGTGAATAAGCCTGGCCTAACCTGCTAGAGGATGAGAGGTCACGGAGAGAGACACCCCAGCCTGTCCCAGCCAACATGCCAGCCGACTGCTGAGGGAAGCTTGAGGGAGCCCTAGCACAGATCTGTAGAGCCCGCCTTGGACCAGATACCACCTAAGTCACCATCTAGTGAGAAATAACAAATGGTGGTCATTTTAAACCGCTAAATCTCAGGGTCTTTTGTTAGACAGCAAAAGCTGACCAATACAAGGAATATGGCTCTTAAAGAGTGAAGTTCCCTCTCCCATACCCATTGGTGATGGCAGCAAAGAGGGGACCAAAGATGATCTTTGAAAATAGAAGACATCCCAACCCTATGTCACCCCAGATTCCTTCCTTTGCCACAGATTCTGCCCCAGGTCTGCCCCTCTCTCAGCCAGATACATCCCTTCTCCCGGGAGCACGGGGAAGAACCCCAGCCAGGTTCTTCTGTTCTTGGCAGTGGATGGTAAGTGGGAGTACTGGGTGGCCACAGGAGGATGGCCATAAGAGCATTGCTTTCCCAGGGCAAAGGGAAGACTCTGCAGCAAGAGCCAAGGGAAAGGAATGAGGTTGGGGGAGGGAAGGAAGGTGCAGCCCTTGGGGCTAGCTTATGCCTTTAAAACATGCAGACGTACAGAGAGACAGAACAAGCCTTTTCTATTATAAAATATGTGCTTAGCATATTTATGTAATAGTTTCCACACGTGCACTGAATCGAGTTACTGCATTAGGGAAGGAGATTTTCTTTGCTGCTTTTGACACACTTTGGAACGTCTGCAGCCTTTGTGCAGGTGATTTTCACATACGAAAGGAGCGCTGGTGTCAGGCGGGGTGGGGGGGTGGGAGGTGGGGGGCGGGGGGTGACGTGGGGTGGGAACTCTGGCCTGCACACCACACCCGGCTTTTAGCTTCACTTTTCTGGCTTATAGTACGCTGCCCCCGTGAAAGGCATCAGTGGGGGAGTTTCTTGCCAGGAGCCCCATGCAGGGCACCGGGGAACAGCCTCCAGAAATATGGGGGTGCTGGGAAAATTGTAAGACTACCCGGCTCCCTGAACAACTGGCCATGTGGGACAGGAGATAGAGTTAGAACGATACGAGATGTGGGTTCAGCTGGCAGAAAAGTCTGACCTTTCTCTGGCCTTTGACCTTTGCCACCCCCTTTTACCCCCCACCACCAGCCCCTTTCATTTTCTTCCTGACTCTTTTTTCCACTTCTCCCACTTTCTTGCCTTCCCTCTCTTCCAACCTCTTCCCCCACCCCCAACTTTTTCTATCTTAATTGGCCATAACATGGAGCTGAAACTTTTTATTATCTCCTATATTTAGCAAATACAGTTTTATGTTCTTTGTTCTTAATTTTTAGAGTGGATGCACTGAATACTTTATGGTTTTCTTCCAACAGATTTTAGAACAGAATGGTAACCGTTCGGGCTGTTCACGCATGTTCCCGTGCTCCTTTCCTGCCTTCCCATTTTGGAGCTCCTCAGGCCACGTGAAGTATTTTTGCCAATTAAATGAGGGCACGTCTGGGTGGAGCCTTAGCCAGCCTGTGAGCTGTTTGGGCCATTTCCTTCTGCCACTGCTTGGCGGAAGTGAAGACCTATTATATTAAGCCACTGAGTTTGTTATTGCAGCACAGTCTTACCTATCCTGACTGATGCAATCATTTTACCACGCATCATCCTAGTTTGAGTATCTTCACATTAGAATGAACAACTGGGTTTCCACTGAAGCTCCCTAGGGTGGGAACTAACATCTATAAGACTGTCCTTTGTACCAGACAGGGGTTCAGGCACTTCTGGGCCATACCTCAAACCCACCCCCCTGAGCAGGATGGAACAGAAAATAATGGGGTGGCAGGAAATGGGGGAACAGCTGGAATCCGGCAACACGGCACTTGCCCATGACCTCAAAATCTCATCTTCATGGATTTCTTTGTACTGAAAGCCCCTTTCCTAATCTGTAACACCATGTGCCCTGTCTCTGAAGGAACGAATTCTTTCTTCACTCCGACGAATGAGATCTTTGCCTTTTTGAAGGTCAGATTCGTCATTTGTGATGCCTAAATTATTGGCTGGAAAAAAAATGCCAGTGCACACTGGTTGTTCAGAACTGAGAACAAACCTCCCCCATGAAAGCTGCGTTTTAAATCGTGGACAACCTCCTCAATCAAACCACCAGAGTCTACTGAATACAACTGAATGCTGGAAAATGTTGGAAGCCAGGCAATGTGGTAGGAGAGAGGAAATTTCTCTTTGGGTCTTTCTATTATCCGTTGTCCATTTCTCACCTCCCTCTCACTGTCCCTTCATTTGGGGTCTCAGTCTGTGAGCCTCTATCCACCTACAAGGTACCCCATTGCTAAAATCGCCACTCTTTCTCAGACCAAATCTCAATGTCTCCATTAGCTGAATCAAAGAATGTATTCAGAAGAAAGCAGCTTTATTGGACAAATTTTCACTAAAATATGAGTGATTGGGAAGCCCTTCTTCCTCCCGGAAGTATTCATATTTTTAAAGATAAATGTTATACATCTAACTGGATGACCAACTGGTAGATGTATTAACGGGCGAGAAAAACTGCCAATAGCAGCAAAGGAATGTCTTCTGGGAGTTCGGCCTCCTGGGATCAGGGCCCCAAAACACACTCCTTAATTGTTTTACAGCTTCTTTCCATCTCTCCACCAAACCACATAGCCTCCTAGTCTCTAAAAGATAAGTGTTTTTGAAACAAACTCTTCAGACCACCAGAACTGGGTCTCCTGTGGAGTTGGGGGGTGGGGGCAGAGTGCATTGCAAGCAGGAAAAGTAGCAGCTGTCAGCAGCCACGGATCACCGATAAGTTCAGTGTCTGTTCACCCAAAGGACAGCCCGGAACGGGAAACGACGCCTTTGCCATGCCAACTTCAAACAGAATCTCCTCTCACAAGTGAATGGCATTGTCTGCAAAGCAATCTGGCTTCTTTGGAACGGGAAACCCTTATATGAGGGAGTGGGCGGTTGAGGGTGGGAAGGATAGATTTTTCATTCCTCAAAAACCACATGCAGAATATAAAATCAGTCACAGCCCCTCGATACTGGGAATAGAAATCAAATTCACATGATGCCTCATTTTGCCTCAAAACCCAGCCCTCTGTGCCACAGTGCTATGTCCAGAAGTCTGGCAGCTGAGACTGCCTTCATCCCCTTTCATCAGGGTGGGGACGTGCCTCCAACAGAGACGCCAGGTGCCAAATGGGATGCTAGAATCAGTTCCTTCATTCAGCGATCTTTCTCCACGAGATCGGGAAAAGGCCAGTTGGCGTGTTTCAGGGGACCAAATAATTAGTTCGCTCGAAATCTCATTTTAGATTTTAATTCTTAGTCTCAGAGCCAAACTATAGGAGCAGAAATTTATATCTGCGGCTGGAGGGATTCAGTTTTCAACACACTAAAAAAAGGCCCTGCTTCGGAGGCATTTTTTCCACGCATGAATCAAATTATTCCAGCTGGCTTTTACCAACACGTAGGCAATCAGAACCTACTTTAACTTGCCATTTTATTCTTTATTTACTAGTTCTATAAATACTACTATGGGAGTGTTTTTATATGGGGGGGCGGGGGAGGCGTGAAGGAAGAGCAGCAGCTGTTTGCAGCCATGGGTCATGGGCAGGTGAGCACAGCTCCTGCCCGCTCCAAACTTTGGGCCCCAAGTCTTCTATTTGTCATAGAACACATTTGCCATTTGCCATTTGCCACTCTCCTTTCCTCCCTGCGCTGAGCAAGCCAGCCCAACTTTTGAGAAAGGGCACCTGAGTCTAGCAAAGAAACAAGGAAGAGGCAGACAAATACAACCTGCAGACAATTCCGACCCAGGTTGATGCATCTGCAAGTGGTATCTGGAGCCAGAGAGGGAACCTAAGATGCAGAGTTGGCCTTGGTAGCCTCCAGCTCTGATAGCTGATGGTTTGATGAATTAGACTTGAACTACAGGCCCCAGAGGATAAAGCAGGATTGAGGGGTGAAGCACCAAGGAGGCAGATTCTGACTCAGCATGAGGACGAATTTGACAAAGATTAGAGTTGTCCAAAAATGAATTTGGTTGCCTCAAGGGCGACAAGTTTTTTTCGAGTATGGGGTGGTTCTGTGGAGTGGCCATGGGGAGAGGACTTCCAGCCCTGAGCAAGGCTGGATTTGGGGGCTTTTGATGTCTCCTGCAACTCAGGCATCCCACAAACCCTGCTTCAGGGACTTGGAATGTCAGAAGGAAGTGTGTGTGCTCTGTGGTCTCTTGGCCACTTTTCCAAGTGGGCGCAGCTCCTTCTCCCCAAGGGTGATCAGAGACCCTCCTGTCAGAGCTGGCACAGCCACTGGAGTTTCGTGGAAGCTGTTGTGCTGTGGTCATTCCTTTCATCTTGTCAGGACAGAGCCCCAAAGCAGCAGTGGCCCGCAAGCCTGGCACAAGCTGCAGAAGCCACAAGGTCAGGTAGCATTGTGCCCTTGTATAGCGCCAGGGCAGGGAGTACCCACTGCCTCCACCATCAACTATTCCGAGTAAGTAGGGACCCAATGTAGCCATCTCCGTTGGCTTCCACCCCAGCCCTCACTGACAGATTGGATCTGCTTACAACTTGGTCTGTCCCCAAAGGGCCCTGGGGTCCCTCTTGCCCATCCAGGGCATCAATGCCACATGCATGAATGAGGCACAGATAGGACAGCAGCCCAGCCATCCTGGGTGCCCACCTGATGATGAATGGTTTGGGACTTCAACCTATCCACACCCCCACATGGCTCCTGTGGATTCCATCTGGGCCTCTGGGCCTCTCTCTGACATCCTGTGGACTCTTGACTACTCTGGATTTTAGCATAATATGCATTCTCTCTGGGAAAACAGTCCCGGCTAAAGTAAATGCCCCAAATCACAGAGGCAAAAGGCCTGTTCCCCTGTTTCGTTCTTTGACGGACTCCATCTGGACCTCCACCCCCACCCAATCTTCTGATCCCCAGATAGAGCACTGCCAACTGGACCACATGGGCCTGCCTGACTTAAAGCATCGCGCTTGGGGAAAGTCGACCATCCCACATCTAAGGGTACTACTTCCAGGAAAGATGCAGGAAACAGATGCAAATCGAGGGTCCACATTCCATGTGTACCTTCTACAGCAGTGTAAAAAATGTGAATTTAGTAAGCCAATGTTTAAAAATTGGAAAATTTTACAAGAAAATATATAGTTTTTCCTGTTTCTTTTTCAAAGTTAGAAAATCTGGCCTCGTCAACTCAAGCAGAGAAGCCGGTGTCCCCTTTTAGGTATAGACATACCATACCTAAAATTGTGGACATCCAATTTTCCACAATCTCTAATGCTTCCTATTATTCTCTGATATTGAATCCAGGGATCAGTTGCCACAAATAATTTCTCATCTTTGTCATTCTGTGGTTCTGCTACGGTGCTATTAAGAGGAAAGTGAAATAGCTTTCATATCCACATCTCTATCAAAAGTGAAGAGAAGAAAGGGCCTTGTTTTTAAAGGAAAATGGGAGTGATGTTTCCATGCCTGACCCAACATAGCCTAAGACTCCATCGTGAGGGGGAAAAAAGAAAACAAAACCCAGTACATTTAATCTCTTTTTCCACCTGCCTTACCCCTGGCTGAAAAGACTAAAAATTGTCCAACTCATCCTGTCCTCCCCAGCTCCCTACTATGTTGGCCTAATCAGGGTTCCTTCTGATGTCTCTCCGGTCTTGTCCATGTTCCATGGGACTTTCAGTGGAAACTTGACAAAGTCTGGAAGGTTCCACTTTCCCTCTGCGGTAGATTGAACCATGAAACCCAACAAAAGGCGTATTCTCAGTTTTAGCCTGCGTTCCCGTGGATGTAAGCCCCTATGATGCGACCCTTTGAAGATGCATTCACAAATGTGGATTCATTTGTGAACAGGATCTTCTAAAATCCAACTGAGGTGTGGCCAAAGTGAATCAGGGTGGGTCTTAGTCCATATTACTGGAGGCTTTATAGAGAGAAGTCAGAAATCAAAGAAAGACACAGGAAGGAAGCCACATGTCATCAGACACTGGAAGCACAGACACAGCAGAAAGACTCCACGGGAGGCCAAGGACTTCATCTTGTGTTAGAAGACTGCCATCACCAGAATGCTACTGACCCCAGGAGAAAGCATGGCCTTGACTTCGGACTTCTAACCTCTCAAACCATGAGCCGATAAATTCCCATTATTAAGCCAAGCCACTGTGTGCTTTTTGTCATAGCAGCTCTGGCAAACACAGACACCCGCTTTAAAGGCTTTTGTGGTTACCACTACTGAGGAGACAAAGCCGACCTTCTGAGCCACCTGGTCCTCCCTCCCCATGCAGCCTTATCCTCAAGCCACTTCCACTTAACCCAACCCAGGCTACCCTAATCTTGTCTATTTGAATCTGTGTTCCAAACACCATCTACCATTCACCTCTTCATGCTTTGGAATAAGCTTGTCCTTCCATCCCCAATGTCCTTTTTTGTGGAATTGAAGTCTTGCTGACCTCATTAGCTCACCCAACTTGGGAGCTTAGGGATATCATGGCAGACACCCAGAAGTCTAATTTTTGTGCAGGCCTCTAGGTCCTTTGAAAGTTGAGCTGAAGGCCTTGGAGTGTTAAATTGTGTTACCCTGGGGGATTTACTGTGCTTCTCTAAAAATAGAGCACCAGCCTCTGGAGCAGAGCAAGCCTCCCAGGAGACAGGGCTTGCCCCCACCATCTCCTCGCAACACAAGGGAGGGGAGTTGAAGAGTGAGAGTCCAGACAGAAGCTGTGTTTGAGTCCAGCACTGGGGATGTTGGTCCTGGGGCCCAGTCCCCAGAAAAGTCCATCTAAGTTATGCTGTTTGGGAGTCTTCATTCAAAGCTCAAACCACATAATTGTAATGGTAATTATTCAAGGAGGAAAACATCCTTGAAACTCGAAGGTGATGAAACCTCAGCAGCCTACAAAACACAAAGACAGTTGAAGGCAGCAGGGCAGCTTGGAGCGCTAGGCTAGATGCCAGTGTGGGGGAGGGAGTAGACTGAAGCAGAGATAACAACAATCACAGTAAACTTTATGGAGGAGGGAGGAGTCTGGGTGTCCCTGGAATTATCACCACTGGCACTCTTCTTCACACTAACGAACCCTTACTCATCAGCTATGCCCCAGTTGGAATACCCTCTCCTCTGCAAAAACTGCCCGGATCCACTTCCCTTTCCCTGTCCTCCAGCTTGATAAATTTCATAGTGCTTTCTCTGTCTGCAGCTCAGTGCAATAAGTACCCCATCAAATAGTCCTCCCCCCTCAAACCCCTGCCCCTACAAATCACTGCTGTTTGCACTCCCTCCAATGGCTCACTCATGTTTCTTGTGTTTTTTCCTTTGATAAGAAGTCAGGTCCTCCTCTCTGCTGTTCTCTGTTTTGGACTAAGCACTTTGGACTCTCGAACAAACTTGCCCCAGCCCAGGCACAGACTTATTTCCCCTTTGCTTCATATCTTGGCGCTGTGGGCCAGCTCCATGGCTCCTACACGCCACCCCGGACTCCCAGAACTGCAGCCTGGGCCCAGATCCAAGGACCTTGGGTATACATGTGGGAAGGTAGACATCCCAGCAAACAGAGGCACTCCTACTTGGTCCTCCTGATGCTGCACATTTGTCCCACATCTCATTTATAACACCACCTTGCACCTTTGTCTGTCTGTCCTGCCAGTCTGTGGTTCTCAGAGGCTCAGACCTTGTCTGAGCTGTCTGATTCTCTCTGGAACTTCATGGGGGAACCCAACACCCTACAGGCTGTGATTAAACAATATCACTTGCCCATCATCCTTTCTTTTCTCCTGGCCTCTGACACTGATTCTTGTGGGCAGAATGTATCACCTCATTCTCTGACTTAGAGCTCAGCCAGGTGAATTACTTTAGCTCACGGAATGCAAGGGACAGTGTGTCGGTTCAAAGCTAAAGATCTGAGCTTCTGCTAGCCCTCTTGAAATTTCCGTCCTCCACTGTGAGAAGAGCATGTCCTAGGTAGGCGCTGCTCCTTCAGCGGGGGTCTCAGAGTGAATCCATATGGGACGAACCCAAACCCAAACTGAAGCCTTCAATCAAACCTAGTCCACCTGAACTTCAGCCAACCTCAAGATATGTGAGAATGAAACAAAGCTTTGCAGTTGTAAGTCACTGAGGTTTGGGGGGTTGTTCATTACACAGCATGATCACAGCAAAAGATAATGCACAGTCCCTAACTACACTTTTGAGGGATTAATCGATGATGAGTGAATGTGTGAAAGCAAAACCCATTCTCAAGAAAGCCAACCCAGCCCCGAATATATTTCACAAAAACTCAGTGGTTTTCAAAGGATGGTCCCCAGACCAGCAGCATCCGCATCATTCGGAAACTTCGTAGAAATGCATATTCTTGAGCTTCACACAGGACCTACTGAATCAGAAACTATGGAGGTGAGACCCTAAAACCTGTGTTTTCACAAGCCCTCCAGGCAATTCTGATGCACACTTAGGTTTGAGCACCACTGTGATAACTGCTAAACTAAAACCGCTTCCTTCAGTCTAGGAACCATTTATTCCTTTAAATGCAGACACCCTGGAAATTCAAATTATGGAGCCCAATTAACCTAATGCCTTGGCCATCTCCAATACCATCATCCTATCTAAATCTAAGGTGCCCTGAGGCATTCCAGCCAGGCACAAAACTGTCTAGGTCAGTGGCTCTCAGATTAGAATCATTTAGAAGCTTTTAAAAATGCTGATGCCCAGGCCACACCCAGACCAATTAAAGTAGAAACTCTGGGCGGGGGGACCCAAGATGTCCCGGGTGATTCTAATGTGTGGCCAAGATTGAAAATGGCCTTTTCTTTTCTTAAGGCACTGTGGTCGGCCCAACACGGGTCCCACTGCAGCAACCTTCCCTTGCTCTTCACCATTCAAAGCACCCTGCCCCAGCTCTTAAGAAAAACTTGACAGCTTGTTACCCATCCTCTGCCTTGGCACATCTGCAGGAAAGATAGAGACTGGGTCCAACCAGGTAGGCCTTGGATAAGCCCAGAGCAGCGATCGTAAGGGCATGGAGTAACTAACTTCATTTAGCATTTATTCTCTCGATATATCCTGGGTGTCTCTTGTGCGCCAGGCAGCAGGCTGAATGCGTGCAGGTCTCATCAGTGGCAAAACTGAATCAGGTGGCCACGGAGAGTGAGGGCCCATGTCTGGCCGAGAGCCTTGTGCTTGAGGGCCTCACTAGCAGCAGTGGGTTCCCTGCCAGGATGCAGGTGCCCAGTTCTCTCTCTGGAGACAGGCTAGCTGGCAACCCTCCAGCACCTGACTCTAAGACTGGATGGCTTAAGTTCACTGTCTCTCTCCCCTCTCCCACATGAGCTGCAAAGAGTGAGGGCCTTATTCTCTGAAAGTCAGCCCATTGCCTTTCCTATCCTTGACAAAGCCTTTTCCGACTTCAAAACTTCCTCTCTGCATCTTCCTCCCCCAACCGCCCCCCACCCCCACCACTGAAGGACCCCTTTGTCTTAGCGTACCAGGGCTGCTATGACAAATACCAAACACTGGTTGACTTAAACAGCAGGCATTAAATACCAGTGGTCAATGAGAGGAAGGGGTAAGGGGTTTGGTATGCATGAGTTTTTTCTTTTTTCTTTTAACTTCTCTTTCTGGAGTGATGTAAATGTTCTGAGAAATGATCGTGATGATGAATACGCAACTACGTGATAATATTGTGAGCCACTGATTGTACACCATGTATGAAATGTCTGTATGTTAAAAATGTATGTGCTTGTACGTTGTTTTGTCAATAAAAATTTTTTTAAAAAGCAGGCATTTATTTTGTCACGGTTTTAGAAGCTGGAGTCCAGCATCAAGGTGTCAGTAGGGCTGGCTGTCTTCCAGAGTCTGTAGAATTCCAGCAGGCCTCTGTTACATGGCAATTGTCCTCTCCTTGTGTCTACTCCTGTGGTTTCTGCTGACTTCTGGCTGCTTCTGATTTCCAGCTTCAGTCTACTGACTGACTGCCTCTGAATTTCCTTTGCTTACAGGGACTCCAGTCCTATGGAATGAGGCACCCACCCCTGATTCAGTTTAGGCCCCATCTAAATAGCACCTTTGAAGATCCCGTTCACATATGGGTTCACCTCCAAAACTCTGACTCACCTCAAAGATACTTCTCACAAATGAGTAAGTATATGACTTGAACATGCCTTTTACTGAGGACGCAACTGCATCTCCAACCCCCTCTCAGTGCTTGGCTATCTTAGGCAGAGTTCCCCAGAAGCAGACCCTGAGATGAAGATTCACGTGCAAGTGATTTATAAAGGAAGCGCTCCTGGGAGAAACTGGTGCAGAAGTAGGAGAAGCAGGAGACGGAAAAGGAGAAAGCCAAGTGAGTGTGCAAGACCCAAGGCAATGCAAAGGAGAAGCTAAGCCTGCTTATAATTATGCCTAAGAGTCGTCCTCAGAGAACCTCTTTTGTTGCTCAGATGTGGCCTCTCTCTCTAAGCCAACTTGGCAGATGAACTCACTGCCCTCCCCACTACGTGGGTCATGACTCCCAGGGGTGTAAATTTCCCTGACAACATGGGACCTGACTCTCAGGGATGAGTCTGGCCCTGTTATCATGGAATTGAGAAAGACTTCTTGACCAAAAAGGGAAAGAGAAATGAAATAAAATAAAGTTTCAGTGGCTGAGAGATTTCAAGTAGAGTCAAGAGTTCATTTTGAAGGTTATTCTTAGGCAGTATATAGAACTCCCTTTTCAGTTTTTGGTGTATTGGAGGAACTAGAGGGAACTACCGATTACTGTTGAACTGTAATTCAATTGCTTTGATTCTTGAAGATGATTGTGTAACTATATAACTTTTAAAGTGTGACCATGTGATTATGGAAACCTTGTGACTGACACTCCCTTTTGCCAGTGTATGGATAGATGAGTAAGTAAATAAAGACAAATAAATCAATAAATAATAGGGATGAGGTGTATGGAATGTTTTGGGAGTTCTTTTTCACTTTTATTTTTACTTATTTTACTTTTTTTGGAGTAATGAAAATGTTCAAAAGTCAATTGTGACAACAGATGCACAGTTATATGATGATACTGTGAACCACTGATTACACACTTTGGATGATTATATGGTACATGTATATATAATATATATCAATCAAATTGCATTAAAAATAAAATTAAAAAAAAAGACCCAAGGCAAGAGAGTTGGCTTTTATACTCTGGCGCCCAAACAATCATTGGCTATTGGCTAAGGACCACCTCAGGGTGTGCTAGTGGATATGAACCCCTGGGCTTTCCCACTCATTAGGCCACAGGCAAAACCTGGAACAGGCAAGAGCAGTCCCACTGAGAAGAATCACAGGAGTGGCCCACTGGAGACAAAACCACGCCAAAGCTGCAAGGAGAGGGATGAAGAAATGGCAACAGGGATCCCACATACAAGGACCAGATCTAGGCAATGAAAATACAGGGCGATCAGTTACATGTGAATTTCAAATAAACAATGAATACCTTTTTCGAGTGTAAGTCTATCCCATGCAATATTTGGGATATACAGATACCCCCAAAATAGCATTTGCGTTTTACTGAAATTCACGTGTAACTGGCCACCCTTTGTTTGATCTGGCAATCCTGGCCCATGAGCATCCGATGGAGCACTGACAGTGTGTGCCAGCCCTGAGGAAAGGAGTGGACTGCTTTTTGCTGTTCGCAGAGCACACTGTACAGGTGATAATAGCAACCTTTGTGACATCCCATTTCCGAGTTATGCTGCGGTACATGGTGCTCCATCAAACTCCTGGGATCACCCTGGACCACCGCTGACAGCATTTTGTATTCTTGGCCATTGTGCCTTGACTAGGGACAAAGTTCTAGACTGCA
Source organism: Tamandua tetradactyla (assembly GCF_023851605.1). Taxonomy (NCBI): domain Eukaryota; kingdom Metazoa; phylum Chordata; class Mammalia; order Pilosa; family Myrmecophagidae; genus Tamandua; species Tamandua tetradactyla. The sequence continues at coordinate 133,245,662 of NC_135353.1, read as the reverse complement.
AAAGCAGTGAAGGCAGCAGGGAAGCCGATATTAAGTGTCTCGTTGGTCCCTCAGCACTTCGGCACTGGTCTAGAGCCGTGAGGATTTACCCAGTGCTAACCTGTCCCACCGCCAGGAATGAAACAATGCCGGGATGCCTGGGTCTGCCTGCCCTGCGTCGGAGTCCAAGGTGCTAATGCCTCTCTGACAACCTGGGCCTCGAGCCCTGAGCTGCTCTGTCACTCGGGCAGACTGACGCTTTCATTAAGTAGTTTTGCATCCTTTCACCAGTCTTTAAATAATGAAAAGAGGGCTCCAATGGTTCTGGAAGTTGTCCCGATGGCTGGCAGGTCCTGAAAATAGGTTGGGATTGATTGATTGTGGTTATAACCAGCAGGCCCCGCCGTGGGCGCCCCCCGGCCCATGCATAATATAAAATATACAAACAGCAGACAGGGAACAGAGCCAAGACCGTGGCTCTTTCCTTTGATTTGCGATCAGCTCCTTTGAAATCCCATGTATTTAGAAGACTCCGCGAATGAATATGATCCTGCTTCGTGATCCTGGTCTGTCCCAGTTTCCTGTGACCTCTGGGGCCGAAGAGGTAGAAGCAAAGTATATGGGATGTTTGAGCCTTTTGTAGGGACGAAGCAGAGTAAAGAGGGGAGAAGGGGGGAGGGGGCAATTAGACGCTTTGGTGAAATAAAGGGACGAGTGGGAAGAGGTGCTCGCGTTTCAGGAAGCCTCACTCAGAATCTTTATTATTTTCTAATGAATTAAGAGACTGGAGAAATTTTAAAACTGCCTTGAATTATTCTAGACGTTCTTAAACTCCTGAGGTATTTTAAGAAGGTATTTCCATGGAGAAACTTGAGGCGTTTAGTTTTAAAATCATAAACACGTGAAAATCACAGGATGTGATTGGATTCTGGAACGAATCAGAAAGAAATATAAGCCATTGTCTTAGGCTAGGTTCCCCCAGAAGCAGAACCTGAGACAAGAATCTGTGTAAACAGTTCATTTAGTAGGAAACCCCCAGAAGGGGTGGGGTAGTGGGGAAATGAGACAGAGAAGGGAAGCCAGCCAATAAAGCATGCGTTTTCAAGCAACTGGAGCTTAACCTCACTGGGGACCTCTGGGTAAAAATGTAGAATAGTTCACCTCAAACAAACTGTGATGAAGGGTGAGATTTTGTTTTTATTTTCCTTTTAATTTCCAAACGATTGTGGATTGCTACTTTTTTCTCCCCAATACTTTTGAACATACCCTAAAAAAATGAGTGACTAGAAAAAAAAATGAAAAATGAGGAACGATAGGAAATAAGGCCCAAGTTTCTTATGATTAGGTTCAAGAGACAGGCAATCATGCTATGGAGTCACTACAGAAGTTCTTAAAGGTTTTTACTCTTAATTCCTGTACTTAACACAGACCAGCACTAGACAGCTCCCGGACTGGCACCAGTCAACAGGTCATGCTTGGGACACGCACCTTGGAGTTAGCTCACCTGGAGGGAGAGGGAGCTGGGGTATTTATCTACCAACACATGGGTTGGAGCTTGTTTCCAGGGAGAAGTAGCAAGAAGGGAGGGTTGTCTGTCACTCATTCCCTTTTGCTGAGCATGCAGACACAGAAAAGCCCAAGGGACAATTTGACGCAGGTGCTGGCTGGTGGAAGTCAGGGGAGTGCAGCCAAAGGGATATGGGTGGGGCAACCACAACATCCTGGAGGAGACCTCAAAAAACCCAACTAGCCAGCCCCTTCTCTGGCCGGGGTGGAAAAAACCGGCTCCTGAAAAAGTGAGAGCCCCACAGTAGTGTCTCTCTCTGCCTTGCCTCCCTTGCCATTCTTCTGGACACCTGCTTACCTAGTCCCGGGTATCAGAGGGCAGATCGCCAACTGGGAGACAGGTGGTGTCATCTGCAGCAGCACCAAACCCTCACAGGGGTGAGGCCTCATTCAGCTCTCATCTGCCCGTCAATCTGCTGGGGAGTGGAGGAAAGGTCCGTAGAGTCTGTGCAAAGCCAGGGCAATAACACAGATCTCCTGGCTTGAGCCTGCGGCGTGACCCTCTGGGCTCTGTTTCATCATCCATAAAATGGAGATGCTAACCTGTGCCCTCCTTACCTCTCAGGGCCGTGGGAAGGATCAAGTGAGATGAAATCAGCAAAAAACTTTTGAAAAGTTGAAAGTCCTCGATAGAGGTTAACTCCGGAGAGGTGCTAATTATCCAGGAATGAGGTTTTTAGCACCCTCAGCTCTCGGAACACAGATTCCCAACTCAACGATTTGAAAAGGTCTCTGATTAAATTCTATTCTCTTGGTTTGGATCCTGGATCCAAAAAAAACGCAAATGTGCTATAAAGCACACTACTGGGGCTTTGATTTGAATAAGGTCTATAAGATAATAGTATTGCATCAATGTAAAATTTCCTAAACGTGATCATTGTACGGTGGTTATATAGGAGAATGTCCATCTTTTCCTAAGAAGTCCACAGGGAATTATTTGGATTAAAACGTCTGTGATGTCTGCAACTTACTCTCAAATGTAACAATAATAAAAGTAACAACAATGACATGTGCGTTATGTGCATGTATGCATATATATGTATGTATGTTCATGTGTATGTGGAGAGAGACTAAAGAAAATGGGGTCTTTAGTCTACTAGACCTACTACTGCTTTTGTGCTTTTCTGTAAGCTTGATTTTTTTCACAATAAAAAGATTTTTTCAAAGAAAAATAAATAAGTTTCCCCACCCCCAAAATATGTCTCTGAGCCTCTAAGCCACAGTAGACACTGTACTAAAGCTGGAGACAGTTCTTCCTGGTACCTCATTCAGACCTTACTGATAAATATTCAACACGAGTTTTAACAAACTTGATTATCTGATGTTTTGGCCCAGAATATAATTAGAAATAAAAAGGTAAAAGGAGGCGGTGGCAGGCATAATGACAATAGAAGATATGAGAGTGGACATCTAGATATCAAAGGAAGGGACAAAGAAAGAACAACCCCTTGTGATAATTCAAAGCTGTTATGTCCCCCAGGAAAGGCCATGTTCTTTTAATCCATTCCTGTGGGTACAGACCTATTGTGTATGGGAACTTTTGATTAGGATATTTCAATTGAGATGTGACCCACTTCATTCAAGGTGGGCCTTAATCCTTTACAGGAGAACTTTATGAGAGGATAAAGCACACAGAAAAAGCCCAGAATGCTCAGAAAAGTCCCAGAAAAGCTAAGAGAGGACCCAAACAAGCTCCAAGAGGAAGCAACTGCAACCAGAAGCTGAAAGCAAGGAAACTTCAAAGGAAAGGACCAGCAGACACCAGCCATATGCCTTCCCATGTGACAGAGGCGCTCCAGATGCCAGCAGCCTGTCTTCAGAGAAGGTATCATCCTGTTGATGCTTAATCTGGATGTTTTCATGACCTTAGAAATGTAAATTTGTAAGCCAATAAATTCCCATTGTAAAAGCCAACCCATTTCTGGTATATTGCTTTCTGGCACCTTCAGCAAACCAAAACACCACTAAAACACAGATGCACTATAAAGCCTCAGTACTATAATGGATGTCATATATTAAAGCCTAGAATCGAGGAGCTGGAAAAGTCTCCATTCCACAGAAAAACAGAGTAATGTGACTTATCAAAGGATTCACTGACCATTAGCCGTGGAGCACAAGTTCACTAATGCTCCATGTATTCTCTTTTCTTTAGGCTGAACCTATAGCCATATGTAAATGGTTGGCATGATTCAGTATCTCTATTCAGGAAGACAGGGAAACTGGTGCAGGTGAAAAATTTCATCACTACCTGAAGAAGTAGCTACAGCAGATGCCATTGGTGGACTCTTTAACAACCCTTTCCCTCCCACTTCTTTCTTCCTGTAGAAACCCACTTACCTCTAAAGACAGAAAATACCAGATTTCCACTTTCCCAGGTTCCGTTATGGCTATACCATGGGGCCTGAGGAGGGACCTGAGGAGGAGGCTTCTGCGCAACCTCTGGGAAAGATGCTTCTCCTTGTCTTGGACATAATTGGATGAGGATATGATGCCTGGTGCTGCGGTGGCTATTTTGTGATCAGGAGGTGACAAGGTGGTGCTAAAATCCAATACTCAAGACAGTGGAGTAGAAGGATGAAAAGAGCTTCAGCACTTAATGGAATATTAAAACCAGGCTTCTTGTTAAATATTTTCATTGTTTAAATGACTTTTAGTTTGCTATTCTATTATTTACAGCCCAAAACATTCTTGCAATATACTGAGAAAGCATATGTTTGCTGGGAAATTTCCACTGCTGTTGAGCCTTCCTTTCTCTGCAATGCCTTACTCTGGGGAGGAGAGTTGGGAAGGCCTGAACAAAATGTAAGGGGAGGGGGGTGGCTCTCAAAGAACTGCTTGGAGGGGAAGTAAAGGCACTTGGAACTATCTTAGAGGCAAGCCAGCTTAACAGGGATTCTAATACTGCCAATATATTTTATAAGACCTCCATCCCACTATTTTCCCAAACCAACTACAACACAATAACCAAGGAGGTTTGTTAAAAATACAGATGCCGCAGTCCCTTCATTTCTATGCAATCAGCATCTAGGGAGTTCACAAACTTTTCATTCTCACGACTCCATGGGTTTAGTAAGGTTCCTGAAGATTTTACATCACGTAGCTTCTGGTCTGTGCCATCTGGTTGGCTCTCTCCTCATTTCCTTCTCCCTTAAACCAACTTTCCCTTAGATACAAACATATTCTTCTCCTCTATTCATGAGAGTAGTTTTCCCTCCCCAGCTCAACTTCTACCTCAAAAGGCTTCTCAAAACACTCTGACCCAAAAACAGTTCACTCCCTAAGAAGCACATAAATGAGCAAATATCTATCCATCTTATTACATTGGCTAAAACCAGCTGTGATTATTGAATATGGCTTCTAAGTCAAAAAGGCTCTGAGTTTTTCAGGAAATAAGAGAAGATCATGCTCAGGGAAATTTCCCTGAGGTGTCCAGGGAGTTATTCTTATTTCTCTCTTGTGGGTGAAATTTGGCCTGTGTTTCTACCGTGTATTCCAGATGAATGACTTTAAGTTGGTCCTAGCCAAGCGCATGATGGAATTCATTTGGAGCCAATCGAGGTCTGCTTCAGGGAATGGGAGAAAGTCATGCAGGGCTAAATATGGAAAAGACCCACAGTAAAAGGCATCTAGCCTTCCTGCAAAGGACGAGGACTTTGCTGTGGCACTTAGGTGGTATTGACTGCTCATTTCCCTATGAAAAAGAAGGCAAAGGAAGATGCAGTTGGCTCACTTAACACCCATTTCAATGCCCTGTAGCTTACCCAACTCTGTTATAGGGCCTGGAAGCTAAAAACTACATTTCCCAGGATCCTTTAGAACCAAGGGTCAGGCGTAAAACCTAGGTTCCACTAATCAGTCACAATCAGTAAGATTTGGATGCAGATGTGAGCCATGTGAGGCATCAAACCCATAGAAAGACATCAGGTCTTCTAGGGAAAATGGTGCAGAAGCATCTGGTTTGGAGCAGCTGGGGCAGAGCTTCTGGAGTCCAATATAAAAAAAGTCTGAGGTACAGAGCAGAGGGGTCAGAAATGGTTCCATAAGAACAATTCATTTGATGTGTGTCGTGGTCAGGTTCATGTGTCAACTTGGCCAGGTGGTGGTGCCTGTTTGTCTGGTTGGGCAATCGCTGGCCTGTCTGTTGCTATGAGGACATTTCATGGACTTAAATCTTGACCATGTTGGCTGCATCCACAACTGATTGCATTTGCAATAAGTGATGTTTAATCCAATCACCAGAAGGCTTTTAAGGAGGATTCAGAAGAAACGATCACTCTTTCTGCTTCAGCCAGCCTATCTTGAGAATTCACTGAGGAACTTCATCGGAGCTGCCAGCCTGTGGCCTGCCCTACACATCTTGGATTCTTACATCCCCACAGTAGCCCAGCCAGCCTTTCCTGAGAGTTCTTTGAGGACCTTCATTGGAGCTGCCAGCTCACAGGCTGCCCTATAGACCTTGGACTGTACTTTCCCATGGTTACATGAGATACTTTTATAAATTTTATATTTACAGACATCTCCTGCTGATTCTGTTTCTCTAGAGAACCATAGCTAATGCAATGTAGTTAGCCTTTTTCCTGCTAAGTTGTCCTAGCTGCATTGTCCTGACACTGAAGCATGCAAAGCCAGTTCATTGGTCTTGCTGGGGATTCATCAGCTATTTGTTATCCTTTAATAAATCACTTTCTGCTTAAAGAATTTAGGGTGCACTCTGATGTCTGCAAGCAATCACCTTGAGTTCTTGCAGAGGTAATTTAAACATTCCTCCCAATGCAAAAGAAGTAAAACCAATGAGTCTTTTTCAAGATGTAAGAATTAAGAAATACAGCAGCCCAGAAAACTCCCCTGTGCCCATTTCCAATTGATAACCCACCAAACGTAACCACTATCTTGATTTTTATCACTACAGATTAGTTTCACTTGTTTTTGAACTACATTTAAAAGAAATTGACCCTACCTTATGGACTATTTTGGGATTTGGCTTCTTGACTCAATGTTTTTTTCTGTGAAAATCATCCGTGTGGTTGTTAAGTGGTAGTAATTCCTTCTTTTTCACTGCTGTATAGTATTTCACACAATTTTTTTCTCCATTCTCATATGGATGGACATCTGGGATGTTTCCAGTGGTTTTTTTTTTTTGATAGTATGAATAAAGCTGCTAAGAATAATGTATGACTTCACACCTACAAGTGGAATTGCTGGGTCATACGGTAGGTATGGGGTTAGCTTTAGCAGATGTTGCTAAACAGCCTTCCCAAGGGGTTGAATCAATTTACATTCCTACCAGAATGTATGGAGCAAAAGACCTTGGCAACAGTCTTTGCCTAATTTTAAAATACGTGCACACAGTAAGAAAGTCCCCGACTATCATGACTGATCATCAGTCCAAGTGATATTGATTAAAGATGGCCTGAGGTGATGGCCCCAAAGATGCCCTCTCTAGTACTCTATTTGCTGAGATGCTGGACTGGACAGGCACAGGTAGAAAACCCTTGAACCTCCAGTATCCACACTCGAGGGACAGGTAAGTTATTACTGTAGAGCGAGAACAGAGCCCTGTAGTGAAAACTTTGATCCTAAATATCAAGTCCAGGGATGAGCCCTTTACTAGGGAGTACAAAGGGATTTTCCACTCCTACCTTCTTTATCCCACCAATTCCAAGTTGAAGTTCTTGTTTCTCCATCACCCTCCCCCACCCACCCAATCAATCCCCCAGTAAAGGAAAAAAATCCCTGGGCACTCATTTAGGAGTGTGAATGCTGACATTGCAGAGCCTTGGTTTTGAATCCTGACTGGGGCTGGGAGTAGCATGAGGCAGTCCAGGCACCCAGGTGTAAAATTTAAGGTTCAATACTTGCATGACCCTAAGAATGAAGGTCTCCTTAAATTTTGCACCCCAGGTATCTTGCTTGCCCGACTGTAGTCCCAGGCCTGACCCTGACTCTGTTACTTCCTAGCTGTATATCTCAGACAAATTGCTTAAATTCTCTAAGCTATAGTTTCCTCCTCTGAAAAATGGAAACAATAGTAATCCTTACTTCCGCGGTTCTAATCACATAAAATGGTGGTAGCACAGCACTGGATTCACAGTAAATGCTCAATAAAGTTTTGCCGATGTTACAATTAAGCCTGCTATTTGATAATAGCACCATTATTGGAAACTTTGGGGACCCTGAACAAAAGTGACTGAAACCCCCGCTTCTTCCCCCTCCCACCTGCTATCCAGTTACGTGGTCATCCTGCACTTCACCATTCCCTGCACAACTCACTTTGAAGCTTATTAATAATTTTGACCTTGGGCTAGCTTTGGCTATGATGGGCGTGGTGAGGCCAGCCTTCCCAACTCAGAATCTCAACCTTGACACTCTCAAAGTCAGTATCGCGGTCTGCTTGGGGGCAAGTGGTCAAGCACCCTTGGTGGGGATAAAGGACAAATTCTTCTTCTGAGGCCTAAATCAACAAGATGCCCACCCCCCCACACACACACACACACACGGTCCTATTCACCTGAAAAACCAGAAGGAGATCCACAGAGATAGATGGACGAAATAAATCAGAGGTGTGGAGATGTTATTCCAGAATGGACTGGTGTTTTCTTCCCAGACAGAGTAAAAGGCTAAGCCCTCCCTTCCTTCAAAAGTGAAGTCTCATTAATTTTCCTTTGCAGTATATCACCAAGGTGTGGTTGGATTGGCTCATCGTGTTCTGATCGTTTTTCTCTCCTTTCCCAGCCTGGGAGACTAAAGGAGAGGGGTTTTTGTTTTTTTTTTTTTTACCATCTTGGATCTCTCTCTCTCTCTCTCCTCTCCAGCATGTGTTCATAGAATTTATGTGATCAGCAAAAAAAAATTTTAACTTTTTAATATGGAGAATCTGAAACATACACAAAAATAGATAAAATTACCTAATAACCCTCCCAGGTACCCAGTGCCAGCTCCAACAGTGATCAATTCATGATCAATCTTCCTTCATATCTTCATCCACTTCTCCCACCCCTGGGTGATTTTAAAGCAAATCCCAGACATCATATCATTCCATCCATAGATATTTCTAAAGAGATGACTCCCTGTTTCACATGGCCAAAATATTATTCTCACACCCCCAAAACTAACAAAATTTCCTTAATAACATCAACTAGACAGTGTTCAAATATCCAATCATCTCGAAAATGCCATGATTATTCAGTTAGCCTGTTTGAATCCAGATCTAAATATGCTTTTATTGAGTCGCCTGCTGTTATTTTTTTCTGCCCCTGTTGCCACCTCCTTATCGTTGTGCTGATATCACATAAATTCCATGAATGCATGACGGAAGGCTAGGGAGGGCCTTAGCACTCTCTCTTAATTGTCGTAGCCCATCATATTGCTATGTGCTGGGGCTCAAACTGCCGACACACCATCAATTCCTCCACTTCTCAGCAGCGGGTGGGGAGCCGGGACCCTTTTGATTATAACCTCTCATGGAACATTGTGTTCCCGGGTTCTCTCTGCTTTGCTAAGTCAGCATCCATTCTGCCAGCACAAGGAAGGCTGGGGGACAGATTCGTTTCCAGAACGGACTCTCTCTGCCTCCAAAGTGGTCTTCTGGCTCCATCGACCCCCACAAACTTCCTGACCTCACCCAGACCCCCTGCCCAACCGGGACACTCATCAGTCCTTCGCACACCCAGTCGGCTGTCCTGGGACGGCCTGCTGAGGCCACTGAAGTGGCGGGGAGGGGGGGGCCATGGCATGTCAAGGTGAGTGGGGGTGTTTCTGGTGCACCAGCACCGCCCCCAGGGAGATACTGCAGCTGCGGTGACTCTCCCTCACCAGCTCCCTTCCCACACCGGAGCCTAGTCCCCGCACCTGCGCTTTGTGTGAACGCATTGCACACAGCTGGCCCCCTGCTAGATGTTGAAGCCATCCACAAACAGATCCCTCAGCCAAGCCTTGCCACTCAAAAATGCGGCCCATGAACTGGCAGCCCTGGCAGCAGTTGGGAGCTTGTTCTTGAGTCAGATTCTGCACATTAACCAGATCCCCCAGGGAATTCGTGCGCACGTTCAAGTTAAGCTGGAGAAGCGTGGGAGCAAGGACAAGTTCAGGAGGAAAGAATTCCAGGGCCGAGAGCTCCAGTCGGCACTTTCCTGCAAGGCCAGGCATTTTCCAGAAGCGCTTTCGCAGGCGGCCACTTTTTAAAAATGTGAAGGCGGAGCCGGAGAGAATTGGCATCCTCATAATCAGAGCTAACGGTTCTCAGTGTGGAAAATGAGGTTCCCCCAGGCCTCTGCCCCAGGCACAGTCCCCGGCCCTCTCTCCTGACGGCCCCCCACCTCCCTGGCGCCCCTCGGAGATCTCTGCTCATGGAAAACTTGCTTTTAAATGAGAGTCAATGGACCAGGTCGCAAATCCGTCAGACGCAGGGATTTCTGGTGCTCGTGACTGTTGTAATTAAAATCATCCGAGTTGACTAAATTGGCCGAAAAGGAGCCAAGCCCACATGACTGCCATTCAAAGGGGGAGCAAAAGAGCTCCTAATTTGTTAATTAAAAATATGAATGCATTCCACACAGAATGGCTGTATGTTAAATTCTATTCAGATTCCATTAGAAAACAAATAAGCTTTGGGCCCTGCTTCGAGGGACCCGGTTCCCCCAAATCTGTGTGGATTTGGTTGGGCTTTTTTTTTTTTTTCCCAAAGAACAAATTTAGAGCTTGCAAAAGACCTTGCAGAGAAGTAAAATTCCTGGGGAGATTTCTCTGGTAAATCAATCTGGTAATTAGAAAAACACGCCAATAGATTAGATCTGCTCTCTATTTCTTCATCATACTGATTAGACTGGTTCAAAGAACATATATTTCCAGAAAGATATGTGAAGCATTCCCTGCCTACTCCTAAATTCACCCACTATGGAAACCTGACAGCTCTGAGGCAGGAGGGAGGGAAGAGGCAGGCAAGAAGAAAAAAAAAAAAGAAAGAAAGAAAAAAATGCTGATTTATGGGGTGGGAGGTGGCAGAAGCCAGGAATCACTGCTCAGCCTGCCTCTCTTTACCACCTGGTTCAGGTTCCTGGCCCTGCTGTTTATTAGCTATGGGACCAGGCATCGGGGCCTCAGTTTCTCAGCTGAAGAGAAAGTCTGGATTGGTGCTCTCAGAAGGCCCTCCCAGAACCAAGACTCTGACACTCCTCCAGCCCCAGAGTGTCCCCGAGGCTGACTGTCAGGTCAGCCACCAATGAGCCACAGCAATTCTCATACAGAGGTAGCTTCGGGGTCATTTGTGGTCCGAGGCCTGGATTCAAAAGCCTCTCTCCAGAGGAGCGGATTAATCTAGTCTGCCTCCACGGGGCCTGTGCCTTCCCAGAGGCCCAAGGTTTTGTTTCTGTTGTGTTCCCGCCACACATCCCCCAGCCCCCCCAGCAAATGGCAGAGCCCTGCTGGCCCAGTTCTTCTCTCTGGGCTGCCCTGCCCCCTTCCCCTCCTTCCGCCACTGCTGGATTCTGCTTTACATCCTCCGCACTTCCTAGCCTGTGAACACGTGTCTTGGGGGGCCACGTTGGGGACCAGGACCCACAGTGGAAATCTGGGCTGACCAGAGGCAAAGCCTCCTGGTGCTTTGGCACTCCGCTTCGTGTTTGCACCTTTGGACCCCTTGCAACCCACTAGAGATATTTATAATGGTGCAGCTCACCAAGCTCTCAAAATGAGAAACTACACAGGGCCTTTGATCTCACCCCCTCCACCCACCCCACCCCCTCCACGCCCCCCACCCCACGCACCTGGCCAGGGGCCAATCACACCCTCACACGAAATGCAGCCCACACCTGGCAGCGCCTGGCCTCCCCAGGCCTCCTGAGCAGCAGGCCAGGGTCTGCAGGGAGCATTTTTCTAAAACAGCAGCAGCTCAGTGCTGTGTCGGGATGCATTTATTTTACAGGCTTGCTGGTGTTCTTTCAAGGTGTGGAAGCTGCAGCTTTGCCTTCAGATGAAGGAATAATTATTTTGACACCGTTTAAAATGGGTCTCCAGAAAAGGCTCTGTCTATATGTCTGCTGTTTTCCACCAAGAGAGAAGCCGAGGAACCTAGAGGCTAAGGGCAGGCACTTGGAGGCGGGCTGAGCAGTTTCAAATGGCAGCTCCCCCCTTTCGATCGCTATGACCCTGAGCGCGTATTTAATGTAGCAGACGCTGCCAGTATGCTCCGGCACTCACTCTTCTGTACATACTGGCAGCTCCTCGCTGCAAGAACCCTGGGGCTTTCTCCGACTACAGGACGAACTGCACCTTCTACAGCACAGGATGGAGGTGGCAGGGAAGTTCACGGTCCCGGGAATAGTTTTAGCTGGCGCCTCCGGTGCTTGAAAGCACCGCCTCTCACTTCTTCACTGGAAGCACAGAGAAGTGCTGCCGCAGACTCTCAGACAGACAGTCTGAGACAGTCGAGCCCTACCCCTAATTCTTCTCTGCCCTGCCTCGCCCGGGAAGTCAGCAGAATCCTGGGCAGCAGGGAAGCACGGGCCCTGAAAGGGATTGCCAAATTCTGTGGAGCCTCTCCAGAGTTCTAGAACTTCACTGTCTCCTCACCAAACTACCAGCCCAAGCCAGTTTTAGCGTGTGCAGGACACACGCACACCCAGTTCTGATTTTCTCCACCAATGAATGACCTAGTAGGTCTCATGGTCACTTGTCCTCATTTGTGCTCTGCTAACACTCAGTTTAGAGGGTGTTTCAGTTATCTATTGCCGTCCCCAAACTTGGTGGCTTAAAACAGCAGTGACTTACTTCTCTCTCAGGATTCTGTAGACTGACTGGGCAGATCTGTCAACTGTAGTGACCCAGGCCTTGGCTGCAGACATCTGGAGGCCCAACAGGGACTGGCAAGCCTCACTCCAAGCTGGTATTGACCGTCGGAGGGCTGTTAGCAGGCCTGTCCTCGTTCTCCCATGACTCTTACACGCAGCCAGTTTGGTTTCCTCACCGCATGACTACTGAATACCAAGACGGAGCCTTCCAAGGGTACCTACCTCTTCCAGTATGGGAGTGCTTACTAAGTCTCTGTTTGCAGACATGCTTGGAAAAGTTGCTCTGGCCAAAGCAAGTCACATGCATAAGCCCACGGAATCGGTTCATTGGGGGCCACTAATGTGACTGCCTCCTCTGAGGGCTCCAGCTTCTCCAGGACTCCTCAGTCAGCCATTTGCACAGCACCAATCTCCTGGGATATGCAATCAAAGCAACCTGAGGTTTCTGCCACCATCTCCCCATCGCCCCAGGTATCTGTCCCCTGATGAAGCAGACACCCTCAGCCACACACATTAGGCAAAAATATCCTCTAGTTACTGTATCAGTGAGGGTTCTTCTGGTTGAAAGCCACAGAAACTCAATTTGAATGGTCTTAGAAGAGTAAATTGATTGGTTCATGCAATGGCAAGTCCCAAAAGTAGCTTCAGGCATGGCTAGATCTAGGTGTTCGAATGACATCATTAGTACTCATTCTTTCTCTGTGTCCCCATTTTTTGGTTCTGTCTTCCTTTGTGTGGTTTCATTGTCAGGATGGCATCTCTAAAGCAGTAGCAGAGACATTCAATTGGCGATTCCGGGTTTACATCCTAGTACCTTAGCAATGGCAGCCATGAGAGAGTTTGTCTTTCCAAATACTTCTGATCAAAGTCCTAGAATTAAGTCCTGTTGGCCAAGCTTGGACCACATGCCTATCTGTGAACAACATCACTATGCTGACCTCTGCTGATTGATTGAACCTGAGTCATGTGCTCACCCCTAGCACTAAGGATGTGATATCGGCCCCAACCAAATCCCATGCCCTGAAATGGGAGAAGGCTGAATTTTCAAAGGCTAAATGAAAGGGGGTGGGGTGGGGGATGGGGAGTGGGAGAGGAAAACACAAACACCCACTGGAATTTCAAAATAAATGGCAGAGCTTAACAAACCAACTCCCAGGTAGCTGGGATGGCTGCTTTGTTGCCACTTTCTTTTCCTCAGTGCCCTCTCTCCTGCAGCACCCTTTTTGAGCATTTCAGTACTCAGAAAGAGCCTTCTAACAGGGAAAGATAGAAGAGGCAAAGCTCTAGTCAGTAAATTTTTACTATTTGCTAGTAATCCCACTTTCAAGTTGTATAAAGAAGAAGGTAAACAACTATTTAAAATAAACAGTGCACAATTGTTTTTTTTTATAATTAATATTATCGCCATCACCTGGTGATTTCATGTGTGTTATGCAATCATTTCTGAGACCATCATTTATGAAGAATTAATTATTTCCAGGATTACACATGCTTTTCTTTCTGATGTTGGAGAAGAACAGAATGCATCCATATGAAATGATTGCCAAGAAGTGGGGATAATTTCCTGACAGCAGGAAACCTGTTGACACGAGTTCTGTGAACTGAACTGCTGTCTCAGATGCCAAGCAGTTCTGAGGTGCATTGTAGCCCAGCAGAAAATCCCATAAGCCAAGGACATGGCACTTTAGGTGGCGCTGGACCAACACCCCCTTGAAATAGGATAAGAGATAAGGAACCTCCCCCATCTCCAGGGAACCAAAGAAAATGTGAGTTCAGCACAAAAACAGTGTTCTGCTCAGGACACTGTTAACAGAAGGGGGGCGGTCCATAGACCACATCCCCACAAGGAACTCTGGGAGCTGGCATGGCCCTTCAGAAGTTGTCCCCCCATTGGGCAGAAATGGCCGGGCCTTTACATTGTCACATAGATTAGTCATTGGACGTGAGTTGCTGCAGGATGGAATTGATCTGAGGTCCCTACAGCTGAGGCAGACCCTGGAGATGTGACCACTGAAGGCTGCATACCACAACTGGGTCAGCAAGCTTTTCACCAAAGGGCACTTGGGAGGTGCATCAGAGGACCCGCCCCAGGTATCATTCAGGCCAAGCCTCACAGAAAATATCAGAAATGTACCAACAACAATGCTTGTTATTATATTCTTAAATGCCACGGATCTAATTTTGTCTCTTATAACAGCACAACCTTCAGGGAAAGAGGTTGTGGCAGAATGTCACGTTGGAGATGAAACTTGTGTTTTGGTGTCTACTCTATGTAGAGAAGTCCAAGGGGAAATGTTTGACTCCCTTTAGGAGCGCCATTCACCACCGAAGCATGGAGTCCCACCAGAATCAGCCTTTTCCATGTTTAAGGACCAAAAACAGAGAGCTGCCAGGCTGCTGGGGGCCTCCCCCCTGAAGCCAGTCTGTAAAGACATTTTTGTAATTTAAACGTCCAGGCCAAGTTATAGATAATCAAGCCCTGTTGCCTGAAAGAGGGTGAGGGCAGCCCTTTGGGATGGAAGGGTGTCTGGACCCTGAAAAGGAATAGTGGAGAGAGAGAATAGGTGGGGGTGGGGACATGGGTTGCTGACCCCAAAAGTAGTGGAGGTCCCCACCCCGGCTTGTATGAGGATGAGTCTGGGGTCCAGGACATTTGGAAGCCTGTGGACGTGGGAAGCAGGCATCATGCAGCCTCCTGGAACAGTGGCCAGATTCCCTTGTCACATTCTGGGAGCCCCTCACACAGGCAGGCCACTGAGATAGCTGGATCCTGCCCACCTCTGTGCTTTGGAAACTTGGTCTGATGAGCTGCCTAAGCCTTCTGTGGCCCTGTGAGTCCTAGGCCAGCTGCCTGGGACCCGCCTCAGTGCCAGACCTGCCCCCCCATCTTCTCCCCCTCCCACCTGCCTCCAGGAGAAGCTCTGGTTTCCTGTTTTGGGGGGTTGGGATAACTCTCCTGCTCAGAGGTTTACCCACAAATCTCCTAGGTGGCGATGAAGCTGGAATTGCAGATAACCTCAGGGGAGGCAACTCCTTTTTTCTGAATTCCCACTAAGGTGGAAAGGACCAGGAAAAAGAAGATTGTCTAAAGAAAAAAGGAAGGAAATCAGTGAGGAGTGGGGAGGAAGCAGGAGTAATAAGGCAAAAGGAGCTCTAAAAAAGAGAAGTGTATGTACTAAAGACATCAAAATTTTGCTTAGTCTGATATGGTTCTGTTGGCTTAGGTTCATGGTTCTCAACCCTGGTTGCCTGTTAGAATCTCTTGGCAAGCTTTAAAAAAAAAAAAAAATATATATATATATATATATATATATATATATATAACTGATGCCTAGGCCTCATGCCAGATCAATTAAAGCAGCATCTCTAGGATAATGTCTGAGAATAGGTGTATTTTTAAACTCCCCAAGAGTTCTAAGGGCCAACCAGATTTAATATATTAGTCAGCTATCATTGCAATACTCCTGCGTAACAAACAAATCCTCAAATCCCAGTGACTTGCAATATTACACATTTGCTTTTCTCCTTTGCAGATCTGTAGGCCAATTACCATTGCGCTGATTTTGGCTGGGCTCAGCATTGAACTCAGCTCCAGAGTGTAAGTTGGGTTCAGTCCTGCGGTGCTTATCTGATCCTGACCATGCAGGCTGACTTCTCCTCCTAGTGATGGCTGGAGCCTAAGAGGCCAAGCCAAATCTTGCAAGCAAAGCCCCAACTCACTTCACAGCCACTGACGTTCCATTGGCCGATGCAAGACACATAGCCAAGTCCAGCATTGCTGGCAGGGAGTGGGGTGGGAGGGATATCGCTGACCGTAGCAGAAAGCACCACAAGATTGCATAGCAAAGGGTGTGGATATACCATTCCCTAACAGTAAGGAAGTTAGGGAATTGGAAACAATAATCTAATCTTCTACAGTGGAGACTTACTAACCTTTAAGATAAAGATTAATTCTTCCCCCAAGTGGCTTTTTATAAAAGGATCCTGCCATTTATGAGGTCCAAGATCCCCTACTCAATAGCCATGAGCCATGGGCAAATCAGATAACCTCCCTGATCCTCAGTTTTCCCATGTGTAAAATGGGGCTGCTAATTCCTAACCTGCCTCTCTCAGAAGCCTGGGGAGCGGGGCGGGGGGTGCGGAGGCAAATTGAACAGAATGCATGTGAGAGCACACTGTTCCCTCTCCACCTAGCCTATGAGGAAGATCATTGTAGCATTCTTTAAAATTACATCAAAAGTCAGATACAAGGTGAATGCTCTGGGCACCAGTCCCACTATGTTACTGGGAGTTGCTAAAGGAGGTGGCTCAAGCACCTGGGGCAGGAATGTGAACTGGCATCTCCCAGACCTTGTACAGGCCTGGGGAGATGCAGGGAGCCTGCTTGTGGCCTGGAAAGCCAGAGTAGGTTCTCTACCCCCCACTTGGGTGCCTTGACCTAGAGCAGCAGATGCTGTAGTGAACCCGCAGTGGATTCCCTTCCCAGCTGAGACACTCATTCCAGCAGAGCCATCTGTACCCAAGGTCATGGCCCCTCTCCTTGGGGAGCCAGCTATCAATGACCAAAGGGTCCTTGTTGGAGTACAAAGACCCCACCTCCTTGCTCTCATTTCGGGAGGAATCTGCAGGGCTATTCCAGCCCCAGGGCTCCCAATGGGGTCAGCTGAGCCTCTGGTGCCACCTCATCACCCATTCTACTTCACCTCTGCCCAGTCCCGCTTTCTGTATTTCCTTACGGGTGTCATTTCCAAGACAACATCCCAATACGTGCCTGTGTGCAAATCTCCCACCAGAATCTGCTTCCCAAGAACCCGATCTAGGACAGTCCTCCACCCCCAAGCAAAGGGCCTTTTTACCTAAACCAGAGAGCATCTTGGAAGCCCTGAGCCTCTGAACATCGCCCCTTGGCCTAAGGACCACTTGGCCTAAGGACCACAGAGCACCAGCCCGCGTGCCAGGCTAGTATACTGTGTGATACCGGATGCCAAGCTCTCAGTGGGAAAAAGCAAGAGCCCTCTTCAATGGCAGGCACCCAGCTGCAGCTGGAAGTAGAGTGCGCAAGATGCCCCGCCCCCACTGTTTGTGAGTGCGTGTGCGCGTCTGTGCGGTTGGAGTGAACAAATGTTTAAATCAGTGTGTCAGTTATAATTAGAGCGACTCTCCCTTCTTCATCGTGGAACGGTTTTTTCATGCTTAACGCCTGGAATGGCATTTTCCACTGTGAAATCCTTAGTCTCCAAGGCCTAGTGCCAAAGTCGGCTTGGTGGTGCACTTCCCCCACCCACTCATCCCGCTCCGTCCCTCCCCCCGCAACCCCAACATCAGTCTCCCACTCAGCTGAAACCCACCCCTGTGAGTAGCTGTTCATCTAGCCCTGCCCCCCTACCCAGCCCCCTCCTATCTCGATCTCCTGGAGGGCAGGGGCCATGCCCAGTTCCTGGGCTGTGTGCTTACACAAGGCGATCAATACAGGATGAATTAATGGAAAACAAAGGTGGGAGAGAGAGCATCTTATCCAGGTGTCAGGGGCCCTGCCCTCTAGAGCCCTACGGCCCTGTGAGATTACATGCATTCAGGAAGCAAACAGACCCACCGCCTGCCCCCAACACCCAGCCTCCCTCCACCCTCACTCAGCGGCCCTGAATACAGAGTTATCGGACTTTCCTGGCACCTCAGAATAGCCTGGAGAACAGCTGCCCTAAGCCCAGCATCGAGGAGGGACGCCCCAGACCTACTTCACCCTTCTTGGTATGGGGGCCTGATCTGCGGTGCCAGGACTGTCAGAGCAATACTTTATTCCAACCAGTTTGTCAACACCCAGTTGGAGGTTTGTTGGGGGGACATGAGCCGGGGTGGCAGGGGGGAAGGGGGATGGGGGGGCAACAGATTTTCACTTAAAACAAATCCCGGCTGAAAGGCTCACTTTGTGGAGGGTGCCCTCCTTGCTCCCACTGCAGCCCCGTGCCCCTCCCTCACATCCTTGAGGAGGGTGGGGGGTGGGGTGGGGGAGGCACAGTTGGGAGGCAGGGCCATATCCCTCCTAATCCTCCCTCTGAAAACCACAGCTGAGGCAGACAAACACGCCTGCCCTTTGAAGGGCCTTTCAGACAGCACCATGTGTTTGGGGAACCTTATTTGTTTTTAATGCCCACCCTGATTTACCTCCCCCAGAGAAGGCGAGAACCAGCCACCCCTGGCCCGGGCTTCAGCCCGGACAGTACTACGTACAGAACAACTTCCCACCCCGGGGCTGGGGGGGGAGATGGGCTCTCAGCCGGCGAAATGTTCCTCGGGTACAAAGCTAGGCAGCAGCCCAGGATGCCTCGGGGGAGAAATAATCAGCCTGTCTATAGAGCATCGGGATTCAAATAAAGCTTAAAAAACGAACGCAGCCCCAAGACTTCTATAAATGGGGAATTATAAATGATGGCCCGCCACCGCGCACACGCGCGCACACACGTGCACACCCGGCTCTGAAGGCTGCCTCTGCCTTTTTCCCTGTGATTGTTTTCCAGATCCACCTGATTCACATAAGCCCACTCTCGTGTGAACTGGAGGCAATCAGGGTGGAAAATACCCTGTTCTGTTGGTGCAGGTCCAAACTGTCACCATTTGGCATCCTGACACGCCGATGTTCCCATCAGCTGTTCAACGTCAGCCGGAGGGGGCCTCCCCCAGCCAACAAATCAGAGATTTCATTAACCAGCAAAGCCTCCCGGAAGGATGAGCGAACTCACGTGGGCCTCTCCCCCTCATCTCCCTCACCTCCCCCACCTCCCTCCCTTCTGCTACACAAACAGGCTCGCAGCAACTAGATTGGATTCAGATCTTGTAGATGAAGAAATTCAGATACGACGGCGGCGCCTCACCAGACCCCGAGCGAGGGCCGAGCCCTGCACAGCAGCTGTGCTGCCTCGGTAATAACCACTCGTAATATGTGACAGAAAGAACCCACACTGGTCATATCCGATCCTGCCACATGAAAAGCAGCATTACACGGGCCTCTCGGGGGCCGGGGCTAGGGGAGAGCCTCCGCACAAATCAGAATCGTTTTCTACGAAGCCACTATTCAAGGGCTGCGAAAATCAGCAGGGGCTGCTTTCCCCGACATCCTGGGAGATGCTATTATTCTCCGGGTGACCCGGCTCACGGAGAGCAGCGAGGCCAGCTTAACCTGAATTTGCTAGTGTTTGGCATTTCTGAGCTCAAAGAGGCCTTGGCTGGGTGGGGGCAACAGCCCAAGCTGCTTGCAGGAGGGAGCCTCGAACCTCCACGGGGGTGACATTCAAAATACTTAACAACTGGTGCACCCTGGGACTCCCCATTCGCCAGCCTTAGCCCTGGGGCAGGGACTCAGGTGCTTCTAGCTGTGTCAGAGCAGCAGGGGTGGAAGGGAACTTGGGATCACGGGCACAGAAGCATTGCATTACTTTAGCAACTGGTAGGGTGGCTTGTACGTGCCCTGGTCCAAAATATCCTTCCTGCTCAGAGCAACCCCAACCCTTGGTTGCCCAGGATAGCCCTGGGCCAAAAGCTTCCGGAGGCAGGACCATGCCCTTGTAGGGACAGGATTGGATGTTTGGGTCTTCCAATGCCCGTGACCACCTGAAGCAGATGTAATCTCCAGTGACCTTGGTTTTCAAGTCACAGAGGTTGGGCTTGTAAAGAGCTGCCTGCAAGGACCCAGGGAGTGTATCTTGAAATCTCCTGGGCTGGGATGGAAATAAGTTAAGTGTATGCAATTTACTTCCCTTCTCTCTTCCTCAGTTTCCCCATTGGTAAAATTAGGCCAGTCTAGCTTCTCTGCTCCTCAGTTGACTCATCCAGGAAATGGGAGTCATATGTGTCTTGTCTACATCACAGCATTATCACGGGGATCGAATGGCCTCTGGTAGAAAAATGAACTCCTGGCATTGTACAGATGACACCTTGAGTGAGCCCCGAGATAACCCAAGCCCCTGCACTGCTGAAATGCCAGGGGACCAGTAGCTGGAGGCATGCCCAGTCTGCCCTGAGCCAGCCCACTGTGCCGTTGGGGAGCAGAGCGCACCCGAGTTTCTTTGGCCGGTGTTGCCAAAGTGCAATTTTCCGAGGACTAAACAGCCCAGGCGCTCGGGCAAAGGACCCACCACAAGACAGCCGCGTCACCTCAGCATTTCTATAAAAAGACTGCTCAGGCTCTGGAGCCTGGTTGGCAGGCGGGGCTGGGAGTGTGTGTGTGTGTGTGTGTGTGTGTGTGTGTGCACGTGCTCAGTGAAATGCTCTGGGAACATGGAACAGCTGGCCTCGGCCAGGAATCTACACCCGTGCTGTAGTCCCCAGCCCCACTGGCAGGAAGAGGATGGACGTGAGGGAGAAAAAGAGCCCGAAAGAGAGAGAGAGAGCGAGACAGCACTGTGCATTGAAGAATGAGGCTGGGCAAAGAGATCTGTCGCTCCGAGCTGCCAACACAATGGGCCTCTGGGTGGGCTCAGCGAGCCCCCCTCCCCGACCTCCTGCCCGTGATACAGATAAGGACCTGGAGGGCTGCTCCGAGCTCCTGCGTGTGCCCTGGGCCAGCCGGCAGGGAGGCCAGCCTGGTGTGAGTGGCAGCAAAGATAAACGGCGGCCGCGCGGGCATTGAATGCCCCGACACAAAGGCCGCCTCTCCCCGAGTCCCTCTGAGGCCCAGATGGTCAGGGAAGCCCTTTCCCGCCTCACAAAGAGGATCGCTGCGTGTCTTTTTCTTTTAAAATGGAATAAAAAAAAAAAAAAGCCATTGCTCACAAAGGACCTGGATGAAAAATAAACCCTTAAAAAAACCCAGCCTCTCCTTGCTCAGCAGCCCGGCATTTCTTCCGACTGTCAGACTTAGCAGATTGCTTTCTGGAAAGGATCCAATTGGCAAGACCTGCCGCTGTGCAAATGAAATTTTAAAACCCTGCTCCTTGTTGCACTCAAAGAGCTTTTCTCTCTCTGCTTGTTCTACACGGCCTCGTAGAATTATTCTCTTGTCTCTCGTTGTATCGGAAACTAATATTCCCCTGCTTTCCCGCCCCACATGAGGGGTCCTCACCCCAGCTGGGGATTTGGGTAATCAGGGGCGGCTGGAGCACCTCTCCAGACCCCCATCTTCATTCCCCACCTGGGCTTCATCTCACAGAATCACCTACTAATTAGGAGAGAGGAAAAGACACGCTCCCGAAGAGAATAAACACTTCTAAGCCGCCTCCCTCCCTCCCCGGCCTCCCTCCCCCACCTCCCCACCTGGTAATGAGATAAGTGTTTGGGGGATGAGGGAGAGAGAATAACACCGACGTTCTTCATACAAAAGGTCTGACATCCGTCAGGCCTGTGACACCAGCTCTGTTTGGCTGGCGTGCCCCTGGTGAAAAGTCAGCGGAAAAAAATAGCCACAGGACTCATCTGGGTTTGACAAGCTGCCTCAGCAGGTGATGGACTTGTAGAGAGGAGGCAAAACGTGCTGTGTGGGAAGAGTCCTCAGCCTGGGAACCCAGAGACCTGGGTTCAAATTCCAATTCTGCCCCTAAAAACTGTGTACCAGGCACCGTGCTAGGCTCTGTGCTGTGTTCTGTTCTGCTTCCCTCCATGCTAGCGCCATTCTCGGCCTAGATACTGGAGCTATGAGGTAGGCAAATAGTCATAGTCAATACAAATGGTGCCCCCTGTGGCAGATTGCACTGTTGGCTCCAATTCTTTGCCACTCCCTGTAGCCATGCTCTTTGCCGTGGGATTTTGCTGCTTCTCTCACTACAGGGACAAAGTCTATCTCACCATCTCTTGGCTTTGGGTGTCTTAGTTTGCCTGAGCTGCTATGACAAGTGCCACACAATGGGTTGGCTCAACAATGGGAATTTATTGTCTCGCAGTTGCAGGGGCTGGAAGGCTGGCCTTCTCCTTGGATTGGTAGTATTCTGGTGCTGGCTGGCTGACAATCCTTTGGGGTACCTTGGGGGTTCCTTGGTGTTCCCATCACATGGCAATATCCCCTCCTCCTGCTTCTGGGTTCCCATTGGCTCCCGCTTCTGGCTCTTCCCTGTGGCTTTCTCTTTATAAAGCCCCCAATGATAGAATGAAGACCCACCCTCATTCGATTGGGCCACAACTCAACTAAATAGAACATCTTCAAGAGTCCTATTTGCAATAGATTCACACCCACTGGAATATAGGTTAAGATTAAGAACATGTATAAAATTGGGATGCATAATTCAATATTGGTGTTGACCATATCACTAGCTTTGGTCAATAGAATGAGGCAGAAGTGATAATATGCCCATCCCAAGCCGCATGTGTCTCTGTCATCCATGAGAAGAGCTTCCTTTGGTGACCGCTACCCACTCATCCTGGGTTCTCGGTGAGTACAAGTGGGGCAGACCAGACTTAAAAATTACCTTTGGGTCAATGGCACCCCTTGCCCAGCCAGTGGCTGCTTGGGTTGGGCACTTTGAAAGAAGGCACATGTTGTCACAACTCTGAATGATGTCTTTTAAATCACACCCCTGCCCTCTTTGAGGCAAGGGGCATTAGTACCTAATTATTCATTCCTTCATCGCTCACATATTTATTGAGCAACCCTTGTATGCTTTGCTGGGCAAAGCACCCCCAGAAAGAAATATGGCTGCCAGATGACAGCAGTGTTATCCTGCAGGTAGGGGACTTCAGATTGAGCAGGGAAAATGGCTTGCCTCTCCCAAAGAAGAGGGGCTCCTGAATCACTGCACCAGGCCACTGAGTTAAACTGAGTAAAGGGGACAAGAATACTAGAGAAGAAATGGGAGCCCACTATCAGATGGTTCATCAATATATAAGTCAGACTGCCATATTAAAGGGTTATATCCAATGTGAATGATGACATCCTCATTTCAAAATGGTAAAAGGTGAAAAGAAAAAGTGGGTTGCAAAACCAAGAAAATGGGTTATCTATTATGTTGCCGTGCCCAGGGTACTATCCATTGACAATACAAAGACATTTGATCCAAATTTGGGGTTCAAAGGACAAGCTACTGAAAAGAGCCCCAGACTCTTTTTGTTTTCAGTGATTCACAACGTCATGCCCAAGTGTCCTGGTGATGTGGCATGCCCCAATGTGGGCCACCAACAGGTCCCCAAGCTGATCTTCAGGCAAAAACCCACCCCCAGGCAGGAACTGGGCCAGGCACCCAGGAAGATAGGGCCAGTTACCTGAACTACCCCCAAACCAGAGCTTCAAAATCTTCAACCCCAGAGTTCAAATGGCTCCTGGAAAGAAAGGAGTTGGGGGGGTGGGGACCTCTACCCAAAGTTCGTGCCTGGCCACAGAATGCCTTGCAGGCCAAGGACCCCTGGAGAAGGAGGCTGGGGGAAATCTCATGCCTGTAGTAGCAGCTCCCAGTCTGGGAAGATATGGTGAGTCGTAGCAAACGGCTCAGAGGGGATGGCAAAATGCCACGGCGATTCTGAGCAGCCATCAGCATTCAAAAGTGACTAGATCTGAGGCGGCAGGATAAGGACAGCCTCAAGATGGGGCCTGGAGCCAGGTCAACCCATCCTGGGAAAAGGCAGGCCAAACCCTGGGAAAGGGACCCAGGTCGAGTCCAGGCCTGAGAGACCCAGGAAGATGGGACATTGCCAGGAGCTCAAAGACTCAGGCAGAAATGGTCAGAGGCACCTTAGGCCTGGGTTGGGAGGAGGCTGCAAGGCTCTGCTTGCCAGACTCTTTAGTACCCAGGTGGAAACACACACCAGCCAGCAGGGTTTGTGAGAAGGGCCCATAGGTCCTAGAGGAGGGTCTGGGGAGGGCTGGGTTGGTGGGAGAAAACTAGCCGTCTCCCCACCAACTAGTTTGCTAGGCTGAACTCCTACTGACTCCAGAGTGGGGCACAGGCCTGAGCGTGGAGGTAGAGCCCACCATTCATCAAAGCCAGGCCAGGGCCAGCCCCCACTTCCCCCTACTGCACACTCAAGTCTCGGCTTCCCAGAAAGCCTTGCTCCTGAATGCCCTTGGTGGCAGGGGGTGGGGGTGGGTGGGGCGGGAAACAACCTGACAGCTCAGACATAGTCAGGGCTCTTAGTCATCTTGTACCCACAGGTGCAGATATTCTGGTTATTAGACTTTCGACATACTTTCAGACCGGTTAGTAAATACCTACAGCTCTGAATCCTCCCGCCCTGACTTCCTCCCGCCAACCCAGCCCTCCCCAGACCCTCCTCTAGGACCTATGGGCCCTTCTTACAAATCAGCACGTAAATAGCCAGTGCCCACGAAGCAAGGCCCAGTGTCCAATCTGCTTGGCCCAAAACCCTACCAATTGTTATATGTTTGGACGATGCTGCCTGGGTATAGGAAAAATGCCCAACCACCAGTATGGGCAGGAAGGTGTCTTCTCCATCCCATAGTCATCACCTCCAGGTCACTTCTCTTCAAGCTTCCCCGCCTCACCTTTGTCTCAGCCCCCACTAGCTCCTTGAATCTCTGACCTAGCGGGGGTTTAATTTTCTAGCTTTCACCTTGACATTCCTGTAAGACCGTGATAAGCATCATGCAGCTTGCCTAGCTTCCCATATGGCCCCTGAGCTAATTCAGGAGCAGGACACTAGCGGTATTAAAGCAATGAATATCAATCCCCTTCATTTACCTACGTGCATCCGGGATGCCTTCTCCAAGCTGAGCAATTCTTGCCATATGCCTTGTCGTCACCTCGCCCAGCTCTGCCTGCTGCCCCCCTCCTTGGAGGTTTATGGGAGATTTATTCTTCTCAGTGGTGCCTGACAACTAGGGCCCTTCTCCCCACCCCTGCCACCTTCCCTCCAATTTCGGACCACAGGTATCTATTTGATGGTTCTGGCCATGCAGTGCACGGCAGATGGTGAAGGGAATACTCTCAGGGAAAGGGGACTCAGCTCAAGTCCAGCCATGCATCTGGGCCCCCTTCGGTGGGCCACAGTTGGGGCAAGTCCACTGTCGGGGGCAAGGCCTTTCACCTGAGGGCCTCCTTACCCTGTCAAGGACAGTCTTGGTCTAACCACTCTTACACTCACATGACTAGGAGACCCTGTGGTGGAGGATGCTGGGGCTGAGGTGGAGATCTTCTTGGACTGAGATAGCCCCACTGCAGCTCTGGTGGCTGAGGACCAGGCACGGTCCAGCCAAGTCCCACTTGGGGCAGAGGTGGGCAAGAGCTTCAGCCACCTGAAGGCCCAGGCAGAGGCCAGACAACTGACAGACTGCATTCTCTTCCTGGTGAAGTTAATTACGGAGGAAGTTAGGGTGGAGAAATGGCGGGACATCGCTGGTAACACCTGGCAAACACAGTATTCACACAGGTGATGTCACTGACTGAGTCAGGAGTTTCTATCCATTTCTGGTCTCTTAAGCATCACTCATTATAAGGACAGATGCTCTGATGGCTGGCTCATTGCTGCAAAAGGCCAGGGCTCCCTACTAATTCAACCTGAGAAATAAGTCAAGACGTCATTCAGGTAAATACCTACACCTCCGTCGAGAGGTCACTCACTGTTAGAGAAAGGCGGAGAAGCTGAAGAGTCTAATGAACTCAAACTTCTGAAGCACACCCAGAGGCCTGTCTTCAAACTGTAGGGTAAATTGTTTGGGCTTCTTTTAACCATTTACTTAAAACAGAACCCACATTAGTTAATTTGAGCATAAAGGAATTTATTAGGGGATATTAATTGCTGAATCTTTGGCTGGGCTGATGAACAAACTCTATATTAAGCTTTCGGGAACAGCTAACTCCCTAAACCAAAGGACAGGCCTTCATGGCCAAAAAGCAGGACTGGACTCCATGGTCACAGCCACTGTTCCCACTGTTGGACCATATTGCCTCTGCCACAAGACACCCAACAAATGGATGCCCTACGTGTTGCCTCTTGTCACACACCCATGAATTGGTTCCCAAGGTGAACACATGCTGAGTTCTCTCATATCATCTCCAGAGCCCTTGTGATATGGTGAGCAACCAATCTACCAAGGGTCCACAGGACAGCCTCAGGATCTCCTCCGGGGAGTTAACATTCCAGCTGAGAAAGTGGACAATAAACATCCAGCCACTTAATTAATCATCCGAGGCGGACTGGGAGAAGTGCCAAGAAGGGTGGTACAACAGGGAACCCCTGACCCCATGCGGAAAGCCAGGGAAGGTTGAGACTGAAGGCTAAGAAGGAGTTAGTTTGGTGAAGAGGGTGGGAGAGAACCTTCCAGATGGAGGGAGGAGCATGTGCATAAGCTTGGAGCCAGGAAGGATCGTGGCAGGTCCGGCCCATGTTGCCAGAGCCTCGCAAGATGGATCAAGTGTTTAGTATAAATGCAGGGAAGCTATTTACAGCATACGTGATGACATGGGTACAGAATATGGCCGCCAGGGGCGCCCTTAGCACAGGACAAGAGCCCGCATGGGTGCCGTAGAGACATGGGTAAACCTGGGAATAGAAATGACAGCTACCCCTTACCTTGTGCCTACTCTGTGCCAGGCAGTGATGGAAGTAGTTTTCGTCAGTCAATTCATTACACTCTCACAACACCATACTCTTATTGTCTCCACGTTGAGATGAGGAAACTGAGGCACAGAGGGGCTAAGTAGCAAACCTTGCCTACAGTCACACAACTAAAAACTGTTACAGCCATGATCCCAAACCTAGACAGTGCACCCTCGAGGGTCTGCAATTCCAGCCCCATAATAGAGTGGCCCCCACAAAGAAGGGGAGGTTAGAGCCACCAGGCAGAGGTCACTGACTGCCACACTGGCTGAACACTGAAAGACAATGAATAACACAAAGCAGAGTTCAGTAAATAACAAATGAGTGCGGAACGGTCAAAATAGGCCAAATGCTGTGGGAGCCCCACAGGTATGCTCTCACCTCAACATCCCAGGACACACTGGCCCAGGTCCCAGCTGTCAGCTCCAGCATCTCTTGCCCTAAGGGCTTCTCCATTCACCAAAGCCTGCTCTTCCCACCCACTTAGCAGGACGAAAGGGCCAAGGAATTACCTCAGCCCTCAAAGAAGTGGGTGGATAAATACCCCGGCTCCTTCACCCCAAGAATAAGCAAATTGTGAAGCGTGTGTCCTACAATTACTCCCAGAGTCTCCCATCCAGCCTCAGTCACCCAAGGTGGTCACTTGCTTGAAAGCATACCCTGAACGGCTGCCTTCCTTTCCCTGTCCTATGTCCCCACCCCACAACTTGTGCTTCCAGGGACTATCACCCACATTAACTACTTTCATTCAAATCCTTGTCTCAGGAGGTGGGATTGAGGCCAGATGAAATTCCCAGGTGATGGCAAGGGTGTGGTATCATTCCAAATAAGGGGGACCAGCTAGTAGCCACAGGTCCAAAGTGGCCCAGCCATCATCCACGCAGGTCTCAGTGTGTGCTCTTCCCCAGCCAGGGGCTCCTGCCCTGTCCTGGGCAACTCCCCGTGTCACCGTCAAAATCCCCCACTTCTTCCCCACCACCCCCTCAGTAAGCCTCAGCCGTCCCTGAGGGCCCAGCGCTCCCCGGGTGGCCAAGCTGCTTCCGTGAAGGTCACATGCGGATTCTTTTTCAAAGCTCTGTTTGAAGCTGGGACTTTACCATCCTCCCTTCAGCAAAGGTCACCGCGAAAATGTCACATAACTTGGCCACTGCCAGCTTCCTGGCCTTCCCTTCTATCACTGCCTTCACAGCTGGGCCCCATAGGGCCCCATTTCATGGGCAGGAAGGAGAGCCACTTTTAGCAGGAAAAGGGAGGGGTTTAGCTGGTGTAGGACTCCATCCCTGGGCAACTGAGTGGAGGGGGTGGGGGGAGGGACTTGTCATTTGGCTCCTCCAGAGAGAGCGCTGGGTGGCAGTGGGGAGGAGGGATGTGTGTTGGTGGCATAATGGGACTCTCAGTGCAGCAAATGGTATTTTCTAGAAATAGCCACAGAAAAGTACAGGTATCCCACATGCTTTTCTAGCCATGTGACTAGCACTTATCCCTCCAAGAGGTGGCAGCCCATGTCCCCTCCTCTTGGACTCGAATGGGGCCCGTGACCATTCTGACCAACAGATTCTAGCTGAAGTGATGCAACGTGGTGTCTGAGGCCAGGTCACGAGAAGGAGACCGCTTTTACCCCGCTCGTTCTCTTGGAAATTCAAGCCACCAGGCAGAGAGGAAGCCCAAAGCAACTCAGGCAGAGGGGCCTGCATGCTAATAATAGCTGCCACTTACCTCGCCAGGTGCAGGGGGTGCAGGAGCGAGGGCCCCGGCCGAGAGCCAGCATCCACCGCCACACAGGGAAGTGCCCAGCCTGCAGATCATTTCAGCGCCCACCCCACCCCCACGACTTCGAGTCCTCCAGCCGAGGTCGCAGGCACCGTAGAGCAGAAGCCAGCCGTGCCCGCCGAGTCCGGTCCAAATCCCTGACCCACAGAATCGGTGAGCTGAGTGCAGCCAGTGATTATCATGGTTATCATCCACGAAGTTTGGGAGTAATTTGCTTAGACAATGACAGCAACTCCGAAACCAAGCTTCCCAAATTCCCAAGACGTGCGTGCCCCAACCAGGACAACTCCAAGAAGACATCTTCTGTGGAGGGATTCCAGTCACCACCGCACTCTTCCCTGACTCAAGGGTCTGAAAGAAGCATGCCTGCTGCTTCCACGAGAGATGGAAATGGCCATCGGATGATAATAAGATGTTGCTAAGCTACAGCCTCTTTTGATCACACCCATATCTTCCTTCTTTCTGGCAACAACCCCGGGACAATGCCACCCAAGATTTATACCCAGGGTGGCAGTGTCCCCTTCCCCTGCCCATTCCATCAGAACTTCCAGCTCACTTGACAAGTTCAGAGAACTCACACGTGTGTGAATTGTGTGCTCTCTATGTTCCAGAAACTGCGACCCACCCTTTGCATGCAGTATCAGTTGCTTCTGCCTGGAAGCCTGAAATAAAGTTCTACCACCATAAGCGCAGCCGGGCTCCAAGAAACTGTACACGTTATTTGATTATGATCACCATCAACTGTACTGAAAGGACTTGAAACAAGTGAATAATGAATCAGGACTGGAAAATATCATAAAAACAGATTTGGGGTTTTTTGTAATATCGATTGCACATGGCTTCAGAAAGAAAGCCGGCCTTCAGTTGGGCTCTCGAGGTAGAGGGGTTGAGGGAGCACTGACTCGGGAATGTGACAACCTGGGCTCTCTCCCCATGTTTGTCCCTCAGAAGTCAAGGGAGGAGAGTTCTCGGGGGGCTTCTCATCATGCTGGGGGCAGACTCAGAAGCCCGAAACCCGGCCACAAATCCCTGCAGGCATCGGTCCCAGCTGTGCCCCCAACCTCAGTACCTGCCACTCCCCCCTCCTTCCTTTCACAGCACCCCTAACCGCTTTGCTGTTTCTTGAACAGACAAAACCCATGCTTGCCTCAGGGCCTTTGCACTGGCTGTTCCCTCTGCTTGGAATGCTGTCCCCCCAGACATCCCCAGGCTCACCCCTCGCCTCATTCAGGCTTCCGCACAAACGGTCCCCTCCATCATCACTGCCTTTGACAAGATTTTTTTTTCTTTAGGGTGCTGGTCTTGACGTTATAGTACATATTTGTTTCTTTATGTTTTAGCGTCTGGCTCCCCTCACGCGAATGCAAGTCCCTTAAGGACTGAGGCTTTGTTTTTATTCACCATCTCACCCCAGCATCTGGAATAAGATCTGGCACATAGTAGGTGTTCGATAAATATTTATGAAGTGAGTTTCTCCCAGAAATGTTTCTAAAATGTCAACCTGACCTGACAGTCCACTGAGTGACACCCCTTTGCCTTACAGGTAAAGTCCAACAGAGCCCTTTGTGATCTGGCCTCTGCATGTCTCTAATCATGTCTCCACCCCAACTACCCCACAACTCACACTCACGCAATTGCACGCGCACACACTTACATGCATACCCTCATGCACACACTTAGATACACAGACATATACACTCATAGAGACAGATACACAATATGTACACTCATGGACACATATGCAAACATATGCAGGCAGAAACACATACAAACATACACACATGGTCATACATATACATGCACATGGATGCACATAAATATGCATACGTGTGTACAGGTGTATATACAGACGTATACATAGACCCACCTGAATGGACACACATATAGATAGAGCCAGACACACATGGATACACATATACACATACATACATACCCGTGGACAGACTCAGACAGATACACATGGACAGACAAATGCAAAGATAAGCATAGATACAGAGATAGATGTACACAAATATGCACACACACACACGCATATTTTCTAGTCTACAGTTCCACGACTCATTCTCACCTCTACAATTTTGTGACTTGGCACACACTCTTCTTTCTGGCCAGCTGTTCTCTTCTGGACAGCTCCCTCTCATTCCTCAAATCACTGCTCTGATACCGTCTTCTCCAGAGCATCAGTATAATGGGGTGATAAAAAAGCATGAACTCTAGAGCCAGAAG
The DNA here is from genome assembly GCF_023851605.1 of Tamandua tetradactyla. Taxonomy (NCBI): domain Eukaryota; kingdom Metazoa; phylum Chordata; class Mammalia; order Pilosa; family Myrmecophagidae; genus Tamandua; species Tamandua tetradactyla. The sequence goes on along the minus strand of NC_135353.1, from coordinate 133,214,865 downwards.
GCCTGGGTTCAAATTTTGACGTGGCTACTTGCCGGCTGTGTGACCTCGGACAAGTTACTTAACCTCTCTGTGTCTTCGTTTCCTCCCTAGTAAATTGGGATGATGACAATGATGTTAGTATCTAATTTGCAGGGTTGTTTTTAGGGAGTAAATGGGGTCATACTTGTATCATGCTTGAAACAGTGCCCGGCATGTTGTAAAGATGAGTTTGCTATTATTGTTATTTCCTAACCACTCTTCCCAGGTACTCCTTAGCACACAATACCGTTATCTGTGTGCCACATGGATCAGCTTGTATTACAACCGTCTATTTATCATCTTTCTCCCAACAAGGCTGGGAGGCTGTGGAAGGGCATCCTGGGCACTCTGAGTCCCGGTGCCAACCCCAGAGCCTGCACCTCGAGCTGTGCAGCAAAAATATTTGCTGGATACGAGAATACCCTTGGGAGAGCCACTTCGCCGCCCTGGGGCTTAGCTTTCTCCTCCGTAAAGGGAGATTACTGGACCGGAAGTTTCCTAAGGTCCTTCCCGGTCAAAAACTTGTGATTTTTCAATTCCATGCATGACCCTCTGTGTGAAGAAAAGTTAGATCAGAACCGTAATCAGAATCTTCCGGAGAATGCTTTTCAGCATTTCCAGATCTTTTCCAAAGGTAACGTGCAAAATGATGGGTTTCAAGGGCTCTTAGATATGAGTCTAGTCCTGACCTTTTGCTGTGGAGGGGACAGAGTCCCAGAAACTGGAGCAAGCTCGCTCAAGGTCACATAGCAAGCTGATGGGAGAACCTGGGCCACCATTCAGGGGTTGCGACTTACTATGCCTGTTTATCTTATTTTTGCCCTGTGCAAAATTATGATTTGGGGAGATTTCTTTAGCTAAGGCCAAATAGTGAAAGCTAGCAAAATCTGGATGGAAATTGGAGAGAGAGGATGAGTCATAGCTCTTTAAAGTATCACTTGGTGCTTTTGCTGTGACAGTACATAAAAATAACCAGCTAACTGGTTTCGGGAATTCTTGCTACCAGCCAGGCAATAAGCTAAGCAGTCCAAATGCTCTTTTGCATTTAAACCTCTGACTAATGGTATGTGAAAGGTACCCATTTTACAGATGGGGAAACTGAAGCATGGGGAGGAAAAGTAACTTTCCCAAAGAACTGTGGCCCTAACCACTTCTGGAGAGCTTGCAGAGAAAGCAGGGGGGGTGAGCCCAGATGGCTCAGACACCTCCATGCACCAGAGATGACAGCCAGATGGCCATGCTGCATCATGTGATGTTACTTCTCATCCCTGCTGTGCTCCAGCTGCCTTCCTCTTCCTCTTCCTCTTCCTCCCTCTTAAGCTTGGAGGGAGAAATTCTATCGATACAGGGCTGCAAAATGAAGTCAAAAGGTCAGCTGAGCTCTTCCTACTCTGGGTGTGTTGTCTTCCTCACTGCCTCTTATCTGCCCCAAACAAACCAGTGCCTCTCTCCCTCGGCCTCAGTTTCCCCACTTGTAATCACAGGTGTACTATCCTCTTCACCTTCTACTCAGGAGATTGAGACTCTGCAGGATGTGTGCAGCAGTGGTGTTAAGTGCTTGTGGAGTGGAGCCTGGAAAGTGATGAAGGTGGTTTGGGTCCAACTTTGGAGTCGGGCAGACCTGAACCAATCCCGAACCTCACCACTGTCCAGCCCGGGGGCCTCTCTAAGTCTCAGTCGCTTCATGGAGAAAATGGTACTTGTGATGACAGCTACCACCTAGGAATGCTGCTGTGAGGATTAAATGAGGAAAATGTCTACAATGGCTGGACCATCATACTCCTCTGAGGTGCCCAGCCGTTCTTATTATATGTTTCTAGGGTTTGTGACACTTGGTTTGGACTCCATGCTAAATCTATGCAGGCTCAGCTCTTGGGGTAATGGTGTTCTAAACATCTCATATCAGCCCTGCCAAAGTGCAGCCTTGCCAGCAGGCTCCCATAAACCCATTTGTTCATTCATTTATCCATAATTTTTTATTGGTGGCCCACTATATGCCCGGAACCATCACAGACACTGAGGGCAATATAAGAAATGGAAAACACAACCCGTCTCTAAAATACCTCTCAGTCAAACTGGGACTCGATGTCTCTACACCTAGTACGGTAAATCTGAGAGAAGGGAGAGGCCAAAAGCATCCATGCCCAACTCTCACCCAAACCAAGAAGACACCTTCCCCACCATCACTACCACCACCCCACCCCGGCCTATTCTCAACAGATCCAGCCTCTCTGCAACAAGGGAGCTGGGTGCCTGGTGGTGTAGGTGGCCAGGTCTTTTCAGTTCTCACTGTGAAGAAAAAAAATCTCTCTCTGACTTGGAGCTGAAATCCAGCTTCCTATGATATATGCCCTCTTGGAACATTTTCAGGCAGCTGTCCACTCTCCACTGAGCCTTCTTTTCTCTGAGCCGGACGGTCAAGCTCACTGAATAGCTTCCAGACGGGTCGTAGCCACCCGCTTCTAGGTGCCAACGTCTTCTCACAACACCCCTTTCGTGTAAGGCGACATCCTAGGGGAAACCACTAGACGAGATGTTGACAAAGCTGCTAAACCTGTGCTTTCTGGGAAGTTCCACGGAAGTCTAGCTCCACAGACAAGAAGTCCTTATTATGGCAAAATAAGGGTTAATCCACAATGAGATATCATCTCACACCTACCAGAATGGCCATTATCAATAAAACAGAAAATGACAAGTGCTGGAGAGGATGTGGAGAAAAAGGCACACTTATCCACCGTTGGAAATGGATAGCACAATACTACCTGAGTGTAATACAATTATGTTAGAACACTGAATGAAGCTGAATGTGAGAATGATAGAGGGAGGAGGGCTGGGGGCACAAATGAAACCAGAAGGAAAGATAGACGATAAAGACTGAGATGGTATAATCTAGGAATGCCTAGGGTGTACAATGATAGTGACTAACTGTACAAATTAAAAAATGTTTTTGCATGAGGAAGAAAAAAAAATTAGGGTTAATTTGTCATTCCTTTTGAGACACCGTAGGCGAGCAAAGTCAAACAGGTTCCTTGTTGGGAAAATATTGCAAAGACTTTAAGAGAATCACAGGCATTGCGACTCTCCAAAAGGGGATCTAGTGCACAGCATATCTCACCCCCCACCCTCACCTCCGACTTGTGACCCCAGGACTCTCTCTGCTCGTAGAGCATCTCCCAAAGCCACCATTCCTCGGAGAACTCTTGGGGAAAGTGGTGTTAAAACAATAAATAAGCCAGACTGAGAGCACATGGACAAGAAAAATTAGTCTGTGCTTGGAGGGTGTCGCCGGACCATTGTACCCTGCCCTGTAAGCCCCTGTGACTTGGCCTGTTTATGTCCTCTGGTCCCGACTTCTGACTGCCAGCACCTGCACATCTGCCTGAGAGCTTTCCGGTGCTGGAACCCACTGCGGCCATGCCCACAGGCAGGCGGGAATTCCTGGGAATCTACTAACTCCCTCCCCTGGAACAGCTCTCAACCAATGCCTGACAAGAGGTGCTGAACATGCAGCCCTGCTCCCCCCTCCCCGACTCTGGGTTGGGATAACTCTAAGGTACATGTTGCATGATGTCTTCCAGAATTCCCCAGGGAGATTGTGTCTCAGTTGCCCACACCAGACACTGACTTGATAACGCACCCTTTGTTGGCTTCCTACCCATCCTTGTCTCAATTCCTCACGCCCCTACCGGTTGACGTGTGTGGTTTATTTTTGCCTGCAATCTCCCTCTGAATAAGCTGTTTGCACTCATATCCGCGCACGTCCTTGTTCTGCTTCATGCACAAAAGATGGTCTAGGGCGGGGCGGGGGTGAGGATGTATTTCTTCGAGATGTTGGGGCTCGAGCAATGAGGAAGTAATGTTTGTGCCAAAGGAAGGGAAGGAGAAAGGGGAGAGAGAAAAGAGGTGTCCTGTGAAGGCAGGGCTGACTGTGCCCTGCTTGAGCTCTTCCTGCTGCTGGAGTCCTCACTGCCTCCCATCTGCTCTGAGCAAAGAGGTCTTATTCTCTCTTTGTACTCCTTCCCTCCCTTCCCTTATTCTCTCTCTCTCCCTGACTCTTCCTCTCTCTCTCTCTCTCTCTCTCTCTCTCTCTCTCTCTCTCTGTCTCTCTGTCTCTCTGTCTCTCTGTCTCTCTCTCTCTCTCTCTGTCTCTCTCTCTCTCTCTCTCTCTCTCTCTCTCTCCCTCTCTCTTTGCCTTGATTTCCCTGCTGCTTGGGGACTCAGTCCAGCCAGGGTGGAAGAGACTCCAGACAAGGAGTCATGGGAAAGAAGGAGAAGGATCTTTGGGACACATAAATCACTCCGCAGCTGAGAGGCCCAGAGTTCCCAAGCCTAGAAGGTAATTCCCAGGGTCGAGAATAACTTGGCAAGCAACCCCCAAAACAGGGCAGGGACTCAGGGCAAAGCTTCTGGGTCGTTTCTCTCCAGCCGAATGTGGGTGTAACATTGATCCCTCTGCAGAGGTAAACAAAAGGGTCTGAATTATTTGGTTTGCAAAAGGCAGGGGCCCCAGGGAGGTAAAGAGCCACAGTAATAAATGAGAAGCAAAGACAGCTGTGCATGCCTGCTTCCCCCTCCATTAGCACAGACCCGGGGCATCTCTAAAAGCTAAAAGGCATCATTCTCCTCTCCCCATAGCATGGGCCACAGTTGCAGAAGCCACAAATCACAAAGAAAAGTGCAGAAGAATGCCCGCCATTTCTTGGAATGGAAATAATAATAAATAATAATAATCCGTTCCGTGTATCTAGCCAAGACATTTTCTCCAAGGAGCTTTTGCACTCAAATTTATCTTAAGTCCCCAGGGCCTGGATATTTTTTTTAATTAAAACTTCTATTGGGGAAATCACACAAACCGAAAGAAAAGAAAAAACCTGGAAACGAGTTACAGGGAGGGTCAGCGCCTTGCATTTCTTTATCATTTGCCTTTGTGTCTTTTGCCATTTGGATGGTTACAGCCTCATCAGTCCTGCCATGTCGAGCATTCAACGCATAAAAAATTAACCATAAGTACCTGTACTGGATGCCTTGAAAGAGAGAGAGGAAAGGCATGAAAATACATCGAGCATCTCCTAAGTGCCAGGCCCATTGGACAAACATTATATTCTTAATTCTCATTACAACCCCGCGAGCTACCGTTTAAGCGGGCAGCTAAGTGCTTCCGATGCATTACCTCATTAAATCCTCCCCAAGTCCTCTGATGTGAGTCCTTTTAGTGTCCCCACGTTTCAGATGAGGACATTGAGGCTTAGAGAGGTTAAGAAACAGGACTGAGGCCTCACGGTGGGTGGGGGTGGGAGTGGGGTGGAGTGGGGGTGGGAAACAGGCTGGAACTCAGATCTGCTTGGCTCTTTGATCCAAGAGGTGGTGGATCCTGCAAGACACCACAGACCCACACCTGCTGCTTAGCTGAGAACACGTGCAAGCAGAAGAAACCGGAAGCCAGAGGTCAGGGGGCAAAGAGCAGAAGAAGCCATCTGGAAAGACCCGGGCAGCCTCTGAGACAGAGCACGCAGCTGCGGTTCTCTACCTTCCAGCCCTGGGTCCAAGGAGACTGGCTGGTCCTTGGGCCTGCAAGACTGCCCATGGCGACCTGACAAATAACCTAGTTTTGCCTCTGGCAGGTGCAGGGCCTCGACTGAGGCACAGAGCCAAGAGCCTGAGTCACAGATACCCGAGGGGAAAGAGGCCCAGCTGCGGGATGCCACTGAGCCATGGCAATGGCAGAGCACAGAGTGGGAGTCCACAAATCCCTGCCACAGGGGCCTTGGGCCTGGCCCTGCCCCTGGGCTCCTTCCTAAGGCCCAGAGCTTGCTGTGAGGCCTTTCTGAGTCCTCCTGACAAAACTCCCTTTCAGTTTGGGGTGGTTTGAGTGGGGAGATACGCCAGGCCATCATCCAATCTCTCAGACACCCGCCATTTCAGGCTCCCAGAGTAAGCAGGTCTCAACAGGGCAGCCCGGTACACGGTCCACTCAGATGGGAGGACTCAGACACACAAATGCATGCACCCACACACACTCACACACTCATGCACACAATCCCACACACTTAAACCCTCAATCACATAATCATATACACACTCACATTCACGCCATTCATAACACACTCATACACACATCTCACACTCTCTACTCACTCTCACACATACACTCTTAAACACATGCACACATTTACACATTTACACGGTCATACACAGAATCTCACACTCATACATTCTCATCTTTACACACTCATGCACACAATCTCACAAGCTTATGCACTCACACTTATACATGCAATCACACACTCACACACTTATATACTCACACCCATACATGCAATCTCACTGTCACACGCACTCATATACACTCATACACACATTCACACACTCATACACAGAATCTAACGTTCACACATTCTCACCCTTATACACTCATACACATAATCTCTCTCACACACACACACACATATATACACACACACCTCTCACCCCTTGCCTGCCAAAGTACAAAAAAGCCCCGATCCTTAGACATCTAGGCACACATTATGTTTCTATATTTATGCATGTTGCTACATGTCAATTTATTTCAGCCAATGGTATAAACCTTCTACTGTGGGACATTTAGGTGGTTTCCACTGCGTTGCTATTGCAAATATAAATGTTGAGTGGGAAAAAAAGCAAGTTGCAAATAGGACATGCACAGATACTACTCCCTTTATAAAATTATAAAGCATTCAAGCATTTAAAATAATGGTGGGTGTGGTTCACGGATGTGTACATATGTAGTAAGAGTCTAGAACAGGCGGAGGGACATATAGCAGTCTCTGGGTGAGGCTAACCTTGGGAGAGGGAGGGAGAGATGGAAGAAGAGGTGGGGTTTTAACTACATAAGGAAAAGTATATATATATATATATATTTCTATAAAAATTATGTGTGTGTGTGTACATATATATATATATATATATATATTTTTTTTTTTTTTACATGGGCAGGCACCAGGAATCAAACCCGGACCCCATCAGAAAATGACTCATTCTGCCTCTAAAGGAAATGAAACAATTCCTCCCAGCTCTAGAACAGGGGACAGATCACAGCCTAGAAACATGGACCCAAGACAGAGCACAGGACCGAGGGGCTATTAGGCAACTAAATGAATAAGCTGGTGTGCTCAGTCCTCAAGAGAACAGACTTCCTTAGATGCCAACTGCAAACACCTTGATGGGGAAGGGTCTTCGAGCATGGGCATCAACAACAGAACAAGCCAAGCAAGCCCAGCAGCTTTGTGAGATGGGGTTGGCAAATGCGCAACATGTGTGCACCAATCTCCCTGACGAGCCCTGGCAGGCATCACTAATCAATCTAGCCCCTTTTACCTTCTGAGATGGGACAAGTTCTCACAGTCCTGCTCAATGCCTCTCTGGGAAGCCTGAAAGAAGCAGTTCGAACACGGTGACTCTTCCCTGGGTTGCATGGGCTGGGGTAGGGATGGTGGTGGTGGCTGCATCTCGTTGAGTGTGTGGTGAAGAGCAGTTGAGACTGAAGGTACAACCCACAGTTGATTATTCTGGGTTTGATGTATGCATTTATTCTTCTGTTGATGGAATAATAAATGCATATTTTTTTATTTCAGAAGGCTGACTATCTATGTGGTCCTAAATTACCCCTTTGGACTATTGTCATATTTATGTAGTAGATCATGGGATCTTCAACAATAACCAGGCACACCCTTCCACCAAAGGGTACCAGCTGGGCGGGAAGAAGCCAGAAAGTTCTCCTGCTTTGTAACTGTGCCCAAGCTAGGCCTTGGCAAGACCCTAAGGCCAACTGGCTCCTTAAAAGATATACCTTCCCTGTGCAGAGAACATTCCCGAAGGAGAAACAGGTTAGCAAAGAACGACTCCAGGAGACATCAAATGCATTGTACTCTATGAGATTTGCTTTCCCCAGAGCTATGCAACACTGCAGCCCTGCCCATAGGTGACTGAGTCAGTACCCAGGGGGAAATGCCACCTGTGACTCACTCCTTGGGAGGAGGGCAGAGGGCCCTGGCAAGTGCCATCTCCAGCAGGGATCAATCTGGCATGCCACTGATAAAACTGAGCTTTGTCTCACATTCAGTTGTTGGTCCCTGTGTGTCCAGCCCACCAGACAGGGAGAGTTCAGGCCCCAAAACCCTTTCTGCAACCCCAACAGATACTGAAGCTTGGCCACAGGCAGAGAGGGGAATTTGGGAAGAGGCTGCAGACAGCTATTATCATATGCCCACCCCAGGAGCACTGACAACCGCAGCCAGCCTCAGTGCGTCTCCCAGGCCAGCTGCTGATGTACAGTGTGGCTCACATCCAACCATCAAAATGCCTTCTTCTCTGGGGCCGAGCTGGCAGATGGAGCGTTGCTCTCCTCGGGACAGGAGAAACAGTGACTCAGTCACTCTGTTAACCCTGCATTTAACCCGTCATCTGTGCTCCTGACATGGGCAGCCCGTCTCCATTCATCGCAGCGCTGCCCATTCCCAGCAGGGACTGCTATGTGCCAGCTTAGCTGCCTCAACTTTGCCCTCCATTCCTTCCACGGCTTCTCAGGGTCAGCCTTGCCCTCCCCTTCGTACCTGAAACCCTGAAAAGAACCTCTAAGGACTTTGCCAGTTTGCATTTCATTTCCTTCTCTAATTTTAGACCCCCAGCTCTCCAGGCATTTGTCCTGAGATTGATAAAATGAATCCCAGATCTTGGACCCCCTCTCTGGGCTTAGTGTCCCCAAAGTGAGCAGGTCACTGATGTGAATGGGGCCGTGGGGTGCTTCTCTCCAGCACTCGTGCACCAGGCATGTCCTGCCCCTGCAACAGGGTCAGCCTCCCAGAACTGAACGTATTTCTTAAGATCCCGTTCTGCCTCTCACCAGGAAGGATGACAGATGAAGGCAAGCCTTGACCTGTGTCGGGGGGACATCCTTAGGGCTGGCTCCTGGATGGAAGGTTTTTAGCATCATTACAATAAGCTTGGACTTGATTTGTAGCTAATTGGGAGCCATTGAAAGTTCTCGAAGAGGGGAGTACATCAGTAGAGTGTTATTTTGGGAAGGTGTGCGGGAGAAAAGCCTGGGACAGAGGACCAGTATGGGCTCTGCAGTGGTCCAGGAAGGGAGGACCTGACTCACAGCAAAAATCCAGTGTCCCAAGAGGTAGGACCGAAATGTAAGGCTAATCAAGCAAAGAGATCAAGGCACCAGTTTTCTTCTTGAAGCTCACACAGACTAGACCCAAAGATGCTTAGAAGTGGACGCAGCCTTCAAGGACCTCTAACCCAGCCATCTCTTCTCATAGGTGAGAAAAAGAAGACCAGAGGCCCAGAGGGAGTCCCTCTACTGAGTGCCGGCTCTGGCCAGCCCCTGCACTGAGTACCTTATTACCTTCTTCCCCGTCCCAGGTCTTCCCAATAGCCCAATGAGCTAGCTATTTCTGGTCCCCGTTTTCTGGGGTCCTGAAACTCAGCAATAGAAAAAGTAAGAGCCCAGGGCCCAGGGCCCAGGCTGGAAGCCAACCTGTCCTCTGAGATTCTTGCTGGGACACTGTCGGACAGATGCCTCCCAAAGGTGGAGAAGGAAGAGGGAGACCTAGGGACTGAAACATTATGGCAAATCCACGCAGCCCTGCAAAGAACACCAGCCTGATGGCTTAACCCTGAGCTGAGTCAGGCAAGACCCAGAAACCTGACTTCAGGGTGAACCCCTGAAGTAACTACAAGAGCCCCTTGCCTGCAGCCAAGAGCCCTCGTGAGAACTGGACCACACTTAGAGAGGAAGGCAAACCGGGAAAGGCTTTCACCAGGTGTCTGGGTCTGCTGGCCTGGAAGCAGAGGCTGAGAGAGGTTGTTTGGGCGAGCGATTCACTGACAGAGGGCTCTCGGGAGGAAACGTGTCAAAGAGTGTGAGGGAAGCAGAAGAAGCCAGGGCAAGCAAGTAGATGGACGTGTGGGTGAAGCCAAAATCCGATGAGCAGCTGTCCTGGTTTGCCCAAGACAGAAGCGTTTCCCAGGAGGCAGGGCTTTCTGCACTTAAGCTGGGACAGTCCCGGGGAGCCTCGGACAAGCTGGTTCCCCTGCCTCAGCCTGATCCCACAGGGTATCCTGGGTCATGAATGTCACCACAGAGTTGTCTCCTCACTTGAAGCCAAGTGTCCAGGCTTTTGTACCCTTGGCAGAGGTCACTGGCTGTGCCTCCACCCTCTCCTCCCACTCCCTGGGTGGAGTGCAGTCCCTCCTAGATATTTCTGGGCAAAATGGATTCCTTTGTTGAAGAGCAATTCTCCTGGGAATGTGGAGAGGGGAGGTGCCCGGGGGAAGCTGGGCGCTGTCCCTTTCCTCCCGCAGGTGTTAATAGTATCATCATTCAAGCTTCTCACCAATGCCTCTTCCGTGCAAGTGAGCAAATGGCCCCAGACTCAGCTTGTGGTTGTGTTAACCATCGACAACACAGAGCCCAACTCCTAATCATACCCTCCGGCCACATCCTACATTTAGCCGAGCTTTGATAACAATGAGAAAATATCCTCCCATCTGTAACCTCCTATCAACTGTCTTGTTTTTGCTGTTCCTTTTTGTGGATGTGTGTGCTTTTTCAGAATGTAAGGGTACCTTGTGATTCCTTAGTGATGTATCAAGTTCAGTGGAAGTTATTAGTTAATATCTTGAGAAGTAAAGTTATTGTGAAAAGTCAACATACTCCTAAGATTCACATTAGGTGTTTTCATTCATTTGCTCGATGTGCATTTGTCGAACACCTACTATACACCAGCTGGCTGGGTGGTTGGCAGTGGGGATTGAAAGATGAACAGTGTCTTCTGGGAGTGTACAGTCCAACTGGAAAGCCAGATACAGAAATGGATTTACAGAGGAAGGGACATCAGCTGGGCTTGGGGCAGGGTGCTTGGGGGAGAGGGAACTTGAAGTTTTCCCTGGCAGTCTGATGTTTAAAGATGAAGAGTTTGTCAAGTTAGAGCAGATACTGCTACTCATCCCCCAACACCTGTTCTCCCTTGTTCCTGATTTCTAGTTGGACAAAAGGACACCCAGAATTTAAAAACTATAATTCTCAGACTCCTCTGCAGCTACATGTGTCTATACGACTAACTTTGCCTGCCAAGGGGATTAAGATGCTCCATGTGACTTCCAGATCATGTCCTTATGTGGAAGGAGCATGTCTTTCTCCATCCCTGCCCCCTTCCTGCTGGTTGGACTGCCGAGTAAGAGCTGGAGCTTGAGCAGCTATCCTGGACCATGAGGTGAAGCTACGTGCTGAAGATGGTGGAATAACAAGAGAGAAGAAGCCTGGGTCTTTGACGACTCCACGAAGCGGCTTGAACAGCCTTGGGCTGTGTGACTCCAGCTTCTTTTACAGAGAAAAACATTTCTATTTTGTATAAGGCAGTGTTATTTGGGATTTCCTTTCACTCACTGCCAAACTTGACCCTAACAAGTAAAGAAGAAGGGCAGAGTGATTCCATTCCAGACACATAGGTTATAGATGACTTTGGCTCTGGCTTGGACTTGAATGAGTGATTTTTATTTCCCCCTCCAGGTTCCCATTAGTCCTTCTGCTTTTTCTCTCTTTTAATCCCTGTGGTGAATGCCATGAGGTACTGATCAAATCCTTTCTGTGGAATGAAGGACTTAGTACCCCAGCGAGTGATGCCACCAATGGGAGTGGAGTCAGCAAACAACTTTGGGCTTTGACTGTCAGCCCCTGTGGGTGGAGTGGAAGTGGGAGGTCCTTCCCAATGAGGCCAACATCAATGACTTACACACTTACTACTGCCAGGGTAAGAGGGACTGGGAGTCCCAGCCCAACTCAGAACCACTCATTGGTGGCCATCTCCTAGCCCCAGAGTTGCCCGTGGGCTTAGCTGTGGTTGGCACTGGGTCTCCTTTGCAGCTGGACTTCTCCCTCTGCCCATTCTTGCTCTCTTCCCCTCCCTTTCGCAGGTGCTGATCCCAAGGACCTCCTCTAATTTTATTCTTCTGCACTTTCAACTCCATCTAAGAGTCTGCTTCCTGGAGAACCCAGCCCGTGACAGTCCTTGATTTCTTGACTCCTGGATGAGGTCTCAATTTGCAGCCTCTCCTTTCCCTTTCCATCTCTTAATAGCAACTTAGAGCCAGTGACATCAACACCTAAGGCTGGGTGCAATTAGCGCCTAATGCAATTAGCATTTAATGTGGGCTTCCTGGGATGCTAATGAAAGCCTCCTAGCTGAACCCTCAGCTTGGGTCACCCTGGCCTTCTCCAAGTGGCCCTTGGGAGGCAATAGGGGTAAGCGAGCCCTGAACAGAAGTCAGGAAGCTGGCGTTCCCTACCCGCCTTTGCCTCTATCGTACTTGTGGCTGCCATCCAGCCACTCAACTTTGCTGTAGTTCAAATACTTGAACCAGAGAATGGAAACCACAATTTCAACTTTAGAGGACATTTTTTGGTCATGAAACCAAGAGTCAGCAAACTACAGCCCGTGGAGGAAATCTGGCCCACCACCTATTTTGGCAAATAAAATTTTATTGGCACAAAGCCATGCCATTTGTTTACATCCTCTCCATGGCAGCTTTCGTGCTACCATGACAGAGGCAAGGGGTTGTGACAGACACTGCATGGCTGGCAAAGCCTAAAATAGTCAGTATCTGGCCCTTTGCAGAAAATGTTTGCCAACCCCTGGCCTAAACGAATTTAGGTGCTGTTGTGTTTCTTGTCTCAAGAGCCAAGACTGGATTCTGTCCATTCATTCAATATTTATTGAGCAACCATTTCACTTCATGCAAGACCTCATTCTAGAACCTGGGGATACAGTAGTGAACAAAGCAGACATAAACCTTGCTGTCCCGGAGCCTATGTTCCAGTGGAGAGGACAGACAATAAACAAGCAAGCGAATAAGTGTATGTCACAGGGTGATAAGCGCTCTGAAGAAAACTAGAGTAGAACATGAAGAGAGGAATGGGCATGGGATGGGGCTGTGGTTTAAAGTCGGGTGGTCAGCAAAGGTGCCTCTGAGAAGTGGCATTGGAGCAGAGATCTGAAGGAGTTGAGAGAGCAACCTGTGCAGGTAAAAACATTCCAGGCAGTAGGAATAGCAAGTGCAAAGGTCCTGAGGCTGGAGCACAGCTGGTTTTGTTAGCGGCATGCAAGGAGGCCAATGTGGCTGGAGCAGAGGGACTAAGAAGGAGAGTAGGAGGAGATGAAGCCAGAGAGGTGACAGGGGGCCAGACCACAGTAGCCTTTACTCTGAGAGAAATGGGGCATCACTGGAGGGCTCTGAACAGAGAAGGGACGTGCCTGACTTGGCTTTATGGATGTGCATCTGTTGCGTGGGAAACAAACTGTAGAGGTCGAGATTAAAGGCAGGGAGGCCAGTGAGGAGGTAAGTGCAGCAATGCAGGTGAGAGATGTGGATGACTCAGACCAAGTGGAAATGGGGAGAAGTGTGGGAAGCTGGATGGACTTTAGCAGTAGAGCCATCAGGCGAGCGTGCTTTCTCTAGAAATGGAACAAGGATGGATTTTTTTCCTTTTCTTCCTCTCTTCTTCAAATGGGGGTATTGTGCCCTGAAGTGATTTTTTGGATGTCTGGCATGGTAGGAATTTATTTATTCACCATGTCAGAAATCATCCATGAGCACTTCACTGGTTGGTGGTGGGGTGGGGCGGAAGGGGTCTGTTCTCCCCAGAGGTGATTCAGACGGGTAGTGAAGATGGCAGAGGGTTCTCACTGTAGTCCCCTGCCTGCCCTCCCCCATTTACTGTGATCCCCCCGCCCCCCCCCGCATTCACTCTATCAGCCCTGTTTGACCCAGAAAGAGCTCCGGACCCTATGGGAACATTGCTGCTTAGCCAGCCTGACCACGGGGTAAGCCTTCCTCATTATCGTGGGTTGGGAACATGTTTGCAATTTTTTAGCAAGTCCTCCATTAGGAAGCTGGGTCAAGGTTCCTTCTTTTGAACCCGGCCTGACTTTAGTGCTCTGCTTGGAACCCCCCAGAACGCAGGGGAAGTGATACCATGTGATTTCCAAAAACAGGTTGGAAAAGGTGATGCAGCTTCCACCTGGCACTCTTGGAACGCTCACTCTGGGGTGTGCCAGCCACCTCCTAAGATGTCCTACCAACCCGGCATCATGGAATTGAGAAAGCCTTCTTGACCAAAAGGGTGAAGAGAGAAATGAGACGAAATAAAGTTTCAGTGGCTGAGAGATCTCAAACAGAGTCAAGAGGTTATCCTGGAGGTTATTCTTATGCATTACATAGATATCTCCTTTTTTGGTCATGGTGTATTAGAGTGGCTGGAGGGAATTACTTGAAACTGTTGAGCTGTGTTCCAGTAGCCTTGATTCTTGAAGACGACTGTATAAAGATATAACTTTTACAATGTGACCATGTGATTGTGAAAACCTTGTGTCTGATCCTCCTTTTATCTATGGTATGGACAGATGAGTAAAAATATGGATAAGAAATAAACAAATAATGGGGGGACAAAGGGTAAAATAAATTGGGTAGATGGAAACACTTGCGGTCAATGAGAGGGAGGGGTAAAGGTTTTGAGATGTGTAAGTTTTTTCCTTTTATTTCTTCTTCTGGAATGATGCAAATATTCTAAAAATAACTATGGTGATGAATACACAACTATGTGATGATATTGTGAACCAATGATTGTATACTATGGATGGACTGTATGTGTGTAGAGATGTCCCAATAAAAATATTAAGGAAAAAAAAGAAGAAGAAGAAGTTTCACCCCTCTGAGACTGCTGGGAGACAGAGTTCATATGTAGGAGCTCCTGTCAATGGTGCCCACCGAGCTCCCGGCCAACTGCGGGCACCAGCCCTGTGAGTCTGCCATCTTGGATGTCCAGCCACTGGAGCCCTCAGAGATCTCCAGCCCCAGCCACCAACTAGCTACAACTACTTGAGAGATGCAAAGCAAGACCTGCTTAGCCAAGCCCTTTGTGAACCCCTGACCCACAATATCATGAGCAGAGCAAAGCTGTGAAGTTTGAGGCCAAATTGTCACACAACAACAGGGACTGAACCCCTGGCTGATTTTGGAGACCCACTACCAAGGGTCTGTAGGCTCACCAGAATTGGTCACATGGTGCCCCCCACTCACCTGCCAGGGAACAACCATTGCAAGGCCAACATTGTGCCACCATGGGCTTCTTTTCTCCTCCAGCGTAATTCCAATCAACCACTCAGGACGATGGGGCCCTTGGTGTCTAGTGCCCCAGGAAGTGGATGGTGGCAGGGGAGGGGTTGGCCCCAAACCCCGGAGAATCACTCCCATGGCCTGAGCGTCTGCTGCAAAACCGAGAGTGGGGGGCCGCAGAATCCAATGAGAGAGAGATTTATGCCTCTTCCTCTCCATCTGCAAAGCAAAACAAAAATAGCTGAAACACCGGTTTTCTGCTTTATCGGCTCTGTGAATAAGCATATAAATTTCTATGACATTTCTGGAGGCTTGCTGAAGGGGAAAAAAGCCATCCCCCAGGACAGGGCCAGCCGCGGTGGCAGCATATGGTTTGCTGAGAGCAGAGGCAGAGCACGTTGTGTGTCTGCGAGCCCTGGAAAAAGGTGACTTTGTGGGCAATTTCAGACTCAGGGCAGAGTTTTCACTTTTTTTTTCTTTTTAAAATTTTATTCTTTTTCATTAGGAAAAAAGAAAAGTCTTGCCGAAGCCAATGCGTTCGTCATAGCCCATCACTCCCCAGCAGGGAAGCAGGGCTGTGCTGGCACTGGGAAAGCGCCAAAGAGGCAGTTCTGATCTGACTTCTCCGGGTGCTCAGACTATCTCATTTGGCCTCTGGGTCAGGAGAGGGCATCCCAGTAAGGCGCTCACATAGGAGAAAGGAGGAAGCCATCTGTTTCCGTGTGCTAATGCTGCTGGAATACAATATACCAGAAAAGGATTGGCTTTTACCAAGGGGATATATTAGGTTATAAATGTACAGTTCTAAGGCCATGAAAATGTCCAAATTAAGGCATCAACAGGAGAATACCTTCACTCAAGAAAGGTTGATGGCATCCGGGGTTTCTTTGTCACATTGGAAGGCACTCGGCAACGTCTACTGACCCTTTTGCTCCTGGGTTTCATTGCTTCCAGCTCCTGGTTCTAGTGGCCTCCTCTCTGAGCTTCTGTCTGTCTCCAAGTGTCTGAACTGTTTCTCTCCATGAGCTCTTTTAAGAACTCCAGTAAAAAGTTAAGACCCATCTTGAATGGGCAGGGCCACATCTTAACGGAAATAATCTAATCAAAAGATCCCACCCACAGTAAGTCTGCAGTTACAAGCTTGGATTAAAAGAACATGGCTTTGTGGGGGTACATAATAGCTTCAAACCAGCACACAAACCACAAGACTTTTGGAAAAGCCAGAATAAGAGGAACAGATAGTTTGGTTCTTAACTCACTCTAGCCAGTCATCCCTCCAATGAGGATTCAGGCAGGAAACTCAGCCAAGACATCTCATGCTCCGGTGGGCAGGGACCAGCACTGACATCAAATCTACACCAGCTTGGCAGGAGGTAGAAGAGGCACAACCTATGTGAAGCTTCATACAGATAGGGGAGGCCAAAGAACACTATCGCGCATTAGGCTCACTCTGTATTAAATTCCACAATTAAATGCACTCTTATGGCTTAAGTCAAACATGGCCCTTGTCCCCTGTAGGTTGTAATTGGGCCTTTCCCATGATATACATCAATGCATTGATTGCTTATAAGTCATTTACTCTTTAGTACAAATGAATATACAACCAGAAACTGGCTTGAGAGTAAATTGTAAGGGGGAGGGTGGAAGAGAAAATGAGGCTATTGAGCTGGGAGGGGTGATAAAGGATAGGCAGAGAGATTCAAGGAAGGAAAACAGAAGGGAAAGTTACCCACAATGACAAATATAGCTTTCTTCGTAGTTTTACCCAGGACTCCACCCTACTGCCAGGAGTCAGACTGTTGGGGGAGAAAACAGTTGGAAATACTCAGAAAATGAAATGGTGCAAGCAGAAGCACTGTGATAGGTGCAAAGAAATGGGTTTTTTTCTTTCCTTCTTTCCAGGAGTGCCAGCTGACTGTAGAGAATGGACCCTTTCCTGTTCCTGCTTGGGTGCTGCAGCCTGAAACGGATGCTCTGAATATTGCAGAATAAAATACATTTGTCCAAACTGTCTGTTCCCTCTGGATTGACTTAGTATGCGAGGGCTGCTGTAATAAAGACCACAGACTGTTTGATTTAAATAATTGTAATCTACTGTCTTACAGTTTGAGAGGTTAGAAGTCGAAAATCAAGGTGTCGGCAGGGTTGTGCTTTCTCTGAAGTCGGTAGCGTTTCAGTGGTGGCTTGCCAACCATCCATAACTCAATCTCTGCCTCCATCACGTGGCCGTCTCTCTTCCCATTGGTCTCCTATTAGTATCCAAATGTCCTCTGCTTAGAAGGACTCCAGTCATATTGGATTAAGGCCCACCCTGAGTCAGTTTGGCCTCATCTTAACTAGTAACCTCTTCAAAGATTCCATTTACAAATGGGTTCACACCCGCAGGACCAGGGGTAAGATTTAAACATGTCTTTGTGGGGGATGTGTTTCTATCCAGAACACCATCCTTGCTGCCAGTCAAACTCCTACACTACCTTTGGAACCCAGATCAAATTATACCACATCCAAGAAGTTTTTCAAGATCTCCCCATAGTCTTCCTTCCTCCTCTTTCATTATCCCTTAGTAGGATGTTTGAAGGCCTTAAGTCATAGTTTGGTTTCCCGCAAAAGCAGAGCTGGAGTTAAGGATTTGTGCAGATAGTTTACTTGGGAAGTGAGCTCAAGAAGTACACAGTGAGACCCAGGAAGGAGAGAAACCAATAATGGGGACATCAATGAGGAGATTGTCCCTGTGGACAACGGGGGTTCAATCCCCTTGGGGCCCCCCTGAGAAACTATGTAGCACACCCCTCAGAACCAGCCTCCAGGAGGCAGGGAATCTGGAGCATTTTTCTGCCAACCCCATCTTTCATGAGTCAAGGGTGTTCTTGGGGATATTAGCTCCCGTATATTTTCCAATTGCTCCTGCATAGGCCCAAACGAGCTCCTCCTGGTGTCCCACAAAACTCTCCAGCAGGAAAGTTGAGAACCATGAGCCCTTGAGATGAGATGCAGCTTATGTGATGGAAAAGCGTCCACCTTCAGGGGCTCAGGAACTCCTATAGACCAGGGAAGAGGGGGATATGGGGCAAAGAACAAGCAGCACTTACGACATGTGCAGTGGTATCATTGTTTGCTTGTGTGTTTCTCTTCCCCCCGTGATACTCTAAGAGCCTTGACATCAAGAATCTTGCCTTCCTCCTCTTTGCATCTTTACTTCAGCGCAAGATTTAGAAGTGCTGAGCCCTCGATATATAGCAACCAAATTGAATGGAGCCCTTACTATCATCAGTAAAGGCTTTCCTTCAACCCCTGGTGCCCAGTGCTGTGGCAGGGTTGGTGTACATTTAAATCCAAGTAGCCCTGGCCTTGCAGGATCTCCTGCCCCACAGAGCAGCAGCAGGAGTCACACAAGCAGCGTGGAAAGAGACTGAAAATTGTTTCGCCCATCACTGGGTCAGTGGAGACGAGCATTCAGTTTACAGCCAGAGAAACCCTTGTCCTCCATCGGCTCACCTTTGATCAATCCAGGAAGGCATCAAGGGAGAGGTAAACTCTCAAAAAACTAGTGAGGTGTGAACCAAGTGATTGGCACATGGGAAGAAGTTTGCTCCAAGGATTCATTTTGTGGTTTGGTCAGAGGGCAGAGGCCAGCCTTCTGACCAAAAGGGTAACCAGGGACCATCAAGGTCTCCAACTTCACTCCAACAGGTCACTGCCAGACTCACTCCTCTCCAGCTTCACTGACACAACGGGTTGACTAGCAGTTCCTTAAAATAGAGGTCCACATCCTAACTGCCAGAACCTGTGAATGGGAACTTATTTGGAAAAAGGGTCTTTGCAGATGCAATGAAGGTAAGGATCTCCAGATGAAGAGATCACCCTGGGTTATCTCTCCATAAGAGAGAGGTAGTAGGAGGTTTGACACACACGGAGGACAGACACAGCAGAGAAGGCCCTGTGAAGACCAAGGCAGAGATTGAAATGAGGTGGCTATAAACCAGGAGACCCAGGGATTGCTGGCAGACACCGGAAAGAGAGAGGCCCTGCCAATGCCTTGATTTCAGACTTCTGGTCTCCAGAACTCTGCAAAAAGACATTTCTGTGGTTTTCAGCCGCTAAGTTTGTGGTACATTGTCACAGCAGCCACGGAAAGCTAATACAAGAGGCCTCCTCATTGTTCTTCACACAAGTACCTGTGTTCCTGCCTCAGGGCTTTTGCATCTATTGTTCCCTCTGCCTGGAATGCCCTTCCCACAGATGCTCATGTGTCTCACTCCTTCACCTCCTTCAGGTCTGCTCAAATATCAGCTTTTTAAGTAAGGCCTCATTGTTCTGCCTCTTCTGGAGGGTCGCCAGTAGGATCTAAATACATAACGTGACATACCCCCTCTGCATCATTAACTTCTGTTCCTGTCTCTATTTTGTGTGTGTGCGGCATTAATCACCCTCTAGAATTCTATTAAACTGGCTTATTTCTTTTACTTATTGTCTATAGTCTTCCTCCATTAGAAATTAAGCTTGAGGAAGGCAGGGAATCTTGCTATTTTGTTCACAGCTGTTTCTGCACCACCTAGAATAGTGCCCAACTCACAGTAGGTACTTGACAAATATTTCATGAATAAATGAATGACCTGAGTGCAGTAAGAACATTAAAGAAAATAATAATTCGCACTCTATGGTGCTTTATACGTAGCTGACTGCTTTTACCAACGTTATTTCTTTTGATCTTCACAACAGCTCTGGGAGGTGACATTATTGCTTCATTTCACAGAGAAGGAGACTCAAAGAGGCTAAATAATTTGCCTGAGATCACGAAGAGGTGGAAGTAAGATTCAAGCCTGACTGATTCCAAACCCCACACCCTTCCCCAACATACACATGTACAAGGCAGTATTGCTAGGAGGTTGCCAAGAACATGTGAACTGACATTGTGAGACGAGCAGAGCTAATTATAAATCATTTATTATATGTTTAATGTTCAAATCTGTAAGGTTAGCATCTGTGTGTGTGTGTGTGTGTGTGTGTACAGATAGATATAAATGTGGATTTGTACGTACAGATTTAGTAGAGATAGAGATGACAGACATGGAGATAGAAAAAGGCAAATATAGAGATGGAGATGATAGAGGTAGAAAGAGATGGCGATAGAGATGATAGAGGTAGCAATAGATACAGAGATTATAGAGATATTATAGAGATAGAGAAGGAAATGCTAGAGATATAGATGAAAATGCTAGAGATAGAGACGAAAGATAGAGACAAATAGTGACTGAGATAGAGATGTGTGATGGTTAGGTTCTGGTGTCAACTTGGCCAGGTGATGCGCCCAGTTGTCTGGCCAGGCAGGCACTGGCCTGACCATTGCTGTAAGGATAGTTCATGGCTGGTTGATAAATTGGAAGACTGGTTTATTAAATCATCAGTCAGTTGATTGCAGCTGTGGCTGATTACATCTGCGATCAACTAAGGGCATGTCTCTGGCAAATGAGATAATCCAATCAGTTGAATGCTATTAAAGGGGAAGAAAGACTTTTTCACTGCTTCTTCAGCCAGCGAGCCTCTGATGTGAAGTTCGTTGAGAATCTTCATCAGAGCTGCCAGCTTCACAGCCTACCCTACGGATTTTGGACTCTATCATTCCTATGGTTGCATGAGACACCTTTATAAATCTCTTATTTACAGATATTTCCTGTTGGTTTTGTTTCTCTAGAGAACCCTGACTAATACAAGATGACAGAGGTAGAGATATAGAAATAATAGAGATGAGGATGGAAATGCTAGAGATAGAGATGAAGATGATAGAGATAGAGACAGAGGGACATAGAAGTAGAGACGATAGAGATAAAGATAATTGAGAAAGCTATTTCCTGTTGATTGTGACATTGGTCATTATCCCTTTGTTATAAGGATCTGAAGTTCACCTGCCATGTACAGCACGCATTGTGCTGGGAGTAAGAGGCTCAGAGCAGAGAAAGCCATGGCGATATTCCCAGAGTCACAGAACGCCAAGCGCAACAATCGAGGAATCTGGAAAGTTGGCTCCCTCTGAAATGTGGCACTCCATTGGGAAGTGTGGATCAGCTCTACGAACTCTGGGGATGCGCCAGAGGGGTGACTTATCACCAAGTCATTTTCTGAAAATACCTTCCAGACCCATTAACAAACCAAGCAAAAAATGTCAAGCTCATTCTGCTGTTGTGATTTCATCATACCTCATGTTTGATCCTGCAAAAGGTTTGATCATTCGTTCATTGCACAAATGTCTCCTGAGCATCCTGCTGGCTGCTGGGAATTGTGCTGTGAACAGGCAGACTGGGATTCTACATTGGGGGCCACCATCTCACCTGATCACCAAAGTGTGGCCTAGAGACCGAGATTCGCTACCACTCATACCAAATGGAAGAATATGCTCAGGCCATATTTTCAAGAGATGGTAGCCATCCAGCAATAAGGAAAATGTCTCCCAAGGTGTTTACCTCAGATGACCACACTCAGGAGCCAAAACCAACTCTGGGATTCTAGTTTTTAAGACTAGAGTCTCATTATCTTACGATTATGGCCCCCTTTTTTTTAAATTACTGCTCTTACCCTAAAGAGACAGACGAACAGACAAAAGATGAATAAATAATGCTTGTTCCCCTAGAAAGCTCTGGAAAAAGCCAGGCCAGTAAACAAGCTGCAGAATGCTCCTTCTACTCTGTTCCATGGAACAATATTCTCTACCCGAGGCTGATGCTGCTAGGAGCCCACGGCCCAGAAAACCAAACCTGGCCAAAGCCAATCATTGAGCGAGTGGCCTGATGAGCCCCAATTCCCCCTCACGTGCTTGGTTGAGCCTCTGAGGGACAGCACGGCCCTCTGCCCAGCATACAGGGACCCTGGTGCTGCTGGAACGAGGAGCCGTGAGCCCTCTGACCCACGGGGTTCTTGGCAGGGCAGCTTGAATGCCAACCTCACGGTCAGTTCCAGGGAGGGTTTGTTCCTGGCTTTCCTGTTTAGCTTACCCGCTGCTAAATGCAGTTAGCACCAGATGAGGACTCCCTTCCCTCCTTCCCCCAAGGGAAAGGAAAGGAGTTCCTGCTCCTGCCGGCCAACAAAAGAGGCTCCAGGGGACTCCAGGGAAATGTGACCTTCCAGTGCCCTCCAGACTGAGATGGTCCCCGGGGTGGGGCAAGGCGGGGGCTGGCAGCCAGGGGCAGCCCAAAATCACGTCTTGGAGTGTTCCCAGCAGCTTGTGGGGCTCCCTTCTCGCCCGATTTGGACCATGTGACATGCTTCTTGCAGAATCTTGAGTGTCTACCCTTTTGTTTAATTCATCAGGAGCCGGTGGCTGGTGGAGCGCTCTGAGAAGATCAAAGGAGGAGGGAAAGGGCTGCCCTGAAGGGGCATCGGGCCTCTCAGAAAGGAAAACATTTTCTAATTTGGGAAATAATAATCCTGCATTTTAGGCCATGCTTAAAGATGTGGTAGTCTGCATCACCAAGGGTTGGGGAGGAAGAAAGAGAAGCATGATTATCTTTTTTTTTTTTACAAGTGATGAAACAATGTTATTATAATTGTATTAACTATAGTTCATAGTTTACATTAGGGTTCACTCTTTGTGTTGTTTTTTTAAAATTTTTATTCTGGTAACAGATTAACATAACTTAAATTTCCCATTTTAACTACTTTCAGCGAAAGTATAAAATTCAATGGTATTAATTACATTCACAATGCCGTGCTATCACCACCACTGTCTATGATCAAAAATTTTCCATCACTCCAAACAGAAACTCAGAACCAATTAAACATTAACACCGCATTCCCCACCCCCACCCCTGGTAACCTATATTCTAATTTCTGATTATCTTTTTAAATGCCACCTGGTGCTGAAAGGGGCAAGTAGCTCATGACAGTCTGCTGCAAGGGTGGAGGAGCCCTAGGCTGCCAGTGCTGACATCAGTCTGGGCTCTCAGAGGGTTCCAGCGGGTGCTGTGTCACAGAAACTTATCCCGTAGAAACCCAGGGTAGTGGGAGACCTTTGCCCTCGAAGATTCCGGTCTTTCTTCTCCAGAGGACCACTGCTGCTACCTTTTTTTTTTTTTGGCTTTTAGCAAGGGGAATTTAATAAGTTGCTAGTTCACAGTTCTAAGGCTGAGAATATGTCCCAATTAAACCACTATAGAAATGTCCAATCAAAGGCATCTGGGGAAAGATACCTTGGTTCAAGAAGGCCAATGAAGTTCAGGGTTTCTCTCTCATCTGGAAAGGCACATGGCGAACACAGTCACAGTTTCTCTCTCGGCTGGAAGGGCACATGGCAAGCAAGGCGTCATCTGCTGGCTTTGTCTCCTGGCTTCCTGTTTCATGAAGCTCCCTGGGAGGCATCTTCCTTCTTCATCTCCAAAGGTCGCTGGCTGGTGGACTCTCTGCTTCGTAGTGTTGCTCTCTCTGAATCTCTTTCTCCAAAATAGTTCCTCTTTTATAGGACTCCAATAAACCAATGAAGACCCACCCAAATGGGTAGAGACATGTTGTCCCTTAATCCAGTTTAACAACCACTCTTGACTAAATCACATCACCTAGGGAGATGATCTCATTACAGTTTCAAACATACAGTATTGAATAGAGATTATTCTACCTTTATGAAATGCGATTTATATTAAAACATGGCTTTTCTTAGGAGGCATACTTCCTTTCAAACCAGCACATTCCACCCTCTGGCCCCTAAAAAAGACATGTTTTTCCCGTATACAAAATACATTAATTTCATAACAATATCAGAAATCTTAAACCTTTCAGTAGCAATACAATGAAGTTCAAAATTAAAGACACTATAAAATCTCATCAAGTCAGTCACAGGCATGGTCTGTCCTAAGGCAAAATTCTCTCCATTTGCTCTGGACCCTCGAAAACTCATAACAAGTTATTTGCTGCCAACATACAAAGGAGGAACATTCATAGGATACATATACACATTTCCATAGGGAGGAAGGAACACAGGGGTCACCGGACCCATACAGTTTCGAAAACCAGCAGGGCAAAGTCCATTAGACTTCAAAGTCTGAGAGTCATTTATCCTCAGGGCTTTAGAAAGCAGCAGTCCCACCCTTTCCAAGGACCTACGCAGAGTCCTGCCTCTCTCCAAATGCAACCTTGGGGGATATTGGGGAGACTACCTTTCTCTCGGCTCCATCCTCTCCAAGCATTGGGGGCGCACCTGGGCTTTCTTCCTTCTCCGGGGCACACATTCAACCCCTCCATGTGGTGGCAGCTAGGCTCTCCCCAAACCCCAAGGAATGTGCTTCACCCTCTCCAAAGCCTGAGGCAGCATGACTTTTCCACTGCAATGAGGTGGAAGGCCCATTCTCTGCCTTTGGGGCAAACTTACTCTCTCCACGGGCCTGGGTGGGTTCGCTCTCCTGGCCTGAGGCTCCTTGACTTCAGACCTCAGCCTCCACGGTTTTGCCTCTGAAGTTATTTTTCCTCCAATGTGTCCCTTCTCTGAACCCCTCAGTCCAGACTGGCAGCGGCTCTGTTTATACAGATCCCACAGCATTCTCGTTGGCTTTCTATGCAGTAGCCTCGGATCATGCCCATCAGACATAAGGAGTTTCCACAAATCCTTCCTGGATAACTCCATGTCTGATCTGACTTTCTCTGAAATGGCTGGCTGGTTCCACATTTGGTTAAATCCACACACAGGGCACTATAATCTGGAGTCTCCCTTTCTGTAGGCCCAGAATTTTCCAGGACCTCAATTTCTAGTTTCTTTTTACTCAAGAGTTCAGTTCTCAGCTTATCTCTTTCCTTTCGCATTTCACTATAAGCTGCAAGGAGAAACCAGACTGCACTTTCCACATTTAATTTGGAGATCTCTTCTGCTAAATATCCAAGTTCATGGCTTTTAAAATCTGCCTTCCAGCCAAAGCCACTAGTCAATTTTGCCAGATTATCTGCCATTTTAAAACAAGGGTCGCCTACCTTCCAGTCTCTAATAACATATGCCTCATTTCTGTCTAAAACCTCATCAGAGGTATCTTTAGAGTCCACATTTCTACCAACAGTCTCTCCAAAGCATTCTAGGCCTTCTCTATCAAGCTTCTCACAACTTCTCCAGATTCTTCCCCTTATCCATTTAAAAAGCCACTCCAACATGTTTGGTAACTGCAAACTGCAGCAGCAGCACCCCACTTGTGGTACCAAAATCTGTTCTAGTTTGCTAGCTGCCGGAATGCAATATACCAGAAATGGAATGGCTTTTAGTAAGGGGAATTTAATAAGTTGCTAGTGTACAGTTCTAAGGCTGAGAATATGTCCCAATTAAACCACTATAGAAATGTCCAATCAAAAAGCATCTGGGGAAAGATACCTTGGTTCAAGAAGGCCAATGAAGTTCAGGGTTTCTCTCTCATCTGGAAAGGCACATGGCGAACACAGTCACAGTTTCTCTCTCAGCTGGAAGGGCACATGGCAAGCAAGGCGTCATCTGTTGGCTTTGTCTCCTGGCTTCCTGTTTCATGAAGCTCCCCAGGAGGCGTCTTCCTTCTTCATCTCCAAAGGTCGCTGGCTGGTGGACTCTCTGCTGCTACCTTTTTTGCAAACGCTCACCAGCCTTTTCCTTGGTGCCATGATGAGAACAAAATTCATGCATTCATTCATCCAACAAATCTCACTAAGCAGCTCCTCTGTGCCAAGCACTAGAAATGCAATGAAGAAGAAAAGAAACAGTCTCTGCCTTTAAGGGGTTTACAGTCTAGTGAGGGTCAGGGATGGGGGAAGGAAGTGCATTTAGCATCTTAAACAAATGCATGAGCTCCATTGGAAAAGTAGAAAGTGCTATATGAGCGTCTAACAAGGGAGCGTGACATCTTGTGGGTGGGGGTGAAGAAGCTCTTCCTAAAGGAAGCAATTTTTGAGTTGAGGTCTGAGGACTGTGTAGGACTTAACTGGGTAAAAAACATTCTGGGCACATCCCTCACATAATGGATGTAAGAAACAATCATCAACACATATGGAGGCCCACCACGAAGACAGGAGAGCCATCTAGAAGATGTCATGCCCCTCCTGGTCAAGCTTTCAGGGCCACCTATGAAGTACCCCCTCCCCCACCCCACCCCCAAAATGCACCTGAATCTGATCAAACTTGTAGGTCTATCTCTCCAATTTACAGGAAATAAAAGTGACAGAGCAGCACCTCATGACATTACAAGTATGTAATCAAGAAGAATTGGACTGAAAAACTCTACAAAATGAGCATCCCAATCACCTTCAACAAATAGATTGTGAAGGGAGAGAGAAAGAGATGGAGGGAGAACTTATAGATACCAAGTATTTGCCTTGTGGACCTTATTTGGATCCCAATTCAAACAAGGCATTAAAAAAAGGTTGTGACATTTTTGAAGCAATTGAAAATCTCAACATTCACTGGAGGATTGATACAATTAAGAAATCATTTATTTTGTTTAGACATGTTACTGGTATCTCAGTTATCTGTTTCTAAATACCCTCATCTTCTAGAGGCAGATATCAAAAGATTTATAGGTAAAATGAAGTAATCGCTATGATCTGCCTCAAAATAATATGAGTGAGTAAGGATATAGATGAAACAGGATTGCCCTGAGTTGGCAATTGTTGGAGCTAGGTGTTAGGTACATGGAGATTCATCATGCTATTCTCTTCTACTTTTTGTATATGCTTGAAATTCCCATAAATAAAGGTTGTTGTTGTTTTTTTAAGGCATCCTGGGGAAAGGTTTCAGCATGTACAAAGGTCCCCGGGCATGAAGGAACTTGCTTATCCAGCTTCCAAAAGTGAGCCTGGCATGGCTGGAGTATGGAGAGTGAAGAAAGTGAATGTCCCAGTGGAGCTGGGGAAGCAGGCATTAGATCATGTAGGGCCTCGGGGCTTCCAGGATCTCCTATGACCTTCTGGGTGAGTACAGTCAAGGAGCTGTACTTCCAGAACAGAGAAAGAAGGCAGAAGCAAGGAAATGGGCACGTGGGGTAGAAGTACATCTTGAATACTCGGTGGAGGGGTCCCTCTCTGAAGCATCCCAGTTACTCTAGGAAATTTCCAAGTTAAAAGGTGAATCACAAAGTGACGATGTGGTCCTGTCTTGGAAGGAAGAAAGCTATGATGTGGAAACACTGTGTTCCTTTCCTTAAAAGGACACCAGTCATTCAATTTAGGGTCCACCCATGTTCAGACTGACCTATTCTTAACTTGACCACATCTGCAAAAACCCTATTTTCCTATAAGGTCACATTCAGTTAGGACTTCAGCATATCTTTTTGGGGGACCCAATTCAGCCCACAACACCCCACTCATCAAGTGGGTTCTGGAAGTAGACACGAATAGGTCCATCTCATTCTGCCACTGACCCCTGAGTCACCTGTGTTCAGGATCTGCATCCTTTCCGAAGTCATGGGACCCTGCAATCCTGGAATGTTGGGCTGAATCAACCCAAAAGAACGTCTGAGTCAGACTCAGACCTTTGAGGATCCCAAGCTCCGTTGAGAATCCGACAAAACGTAAGAACTCTCTCCCCTGAAAAATGCTCACTTGCAGCTACTTATACATGGATGGTTAGAACCTTAGGAGGTTCAAGACCCTCTAAAGTCTCAAGGCCCATGGAGCCCAGTTAAGGAGACCAAGTTTAGTTTTCCTGATGAAAGGCAGAGGTTTCCAGAAATACAGCAGGAAACCAACGTCTCTCAGCCAGCTCCTGGGGGAGTTGAAACCTGTCTTTCCTGGCAGCGCAGCTGCTTTGGCCAACCCCCAGCTCCTGGCAAGCTCTCTGCCTAACCCAGATGAGCAGGTTCCAGGGGACAACCAGCAGGGTCCAGAGCAAGACTGAGTGAGGGGGCTGTTGAGAGCCTGGGCTCCTCTTCACCCAAGGGGGAGCTGCACGATGTTGCCGAAGAGTCCAGATGAAGCCCCGACAAACTCAAAGTCACAGAGCCCACTGAGAGCCAAGCAGACAGCCATCTGTCCCTGACCCGGCAGGCAGGGTTCAACCACCAGGGTCAGAGGCCTCCAGGAGGTCTATGCAGTTGGGCATCATCCTCTCCAGACAGATTTTGTGTAGCCCAAGTGTCCCAGACCTCAGCAGTCCATGATTGTTAATTCACCGAAAGAAAGCTTTCACCCCTGCCAAATCCTGCCCTGAAAGCATCTGGGCAACTCCAGGGGGTGTCCCCCTCAGACTGTAGCAGGCTTCTTTTCTTTCTTCTTTCTTGTGGTCTCTACAAGGACATCCATCCCACCTTGCTGACCACGGCTACGGTGTATCCTTGAAGATGCACCTCACCTCCACCTCAGCAGCCAGGTGCTCGGGGAGTCACTGATGTCTATGCCAAATGTGTGGCCTCAGGACACCCCCAAGTGTGACCAGTACCTTGAGCAAACACCTCCCAGGAGTTGGCATCAGAACACAATTCATTATTATTTCTCTCTGTTGTGGGTTGAATTGTATCCTCCAAAAAGTTATGTGGAAGTTCTGACTCCTGGTACCTGAGAAAACAACCTTATTTGGAAAAAAGGGTCTTTGCAGATGCCATCACATTAAGATGAGGTCAGATTTACACACTGATGTTTGTGGCAGCAGTATTCACACTTGCCAAAGGGTGGAGGCGGCCCACTCATCAACAGATGAGTGGAAGGGCGAACTGCAGTGTATACATATGATGGAATATTGTGCAACTTAGCAAGGAATGAAGTAGTGATGCATGCAACGACGTGGATGAACCTTGAGGACATTATGTTGTGTGAAATTAGGCGGAAATGAAAGGACAAATACTGTATGGTCTCACTAATGTGAACTAACTATAATGAGCAAGCTCTGAGAGTTAAATTCGAGAGCACAGGTTATTAGGAGATAGAGAGAGGATAAAGATTGGGCAATTGATGCTTAAAGAGAACAAAATGTTTAGTAAGGTTGATTGTAAAGGACCAGAAATGGGTAGCACAATTCTGTGTGATGGTAGCACAATACTGTAAGTAACAAAGCTGAGTGTGAGTATGGTTGAATGGGAAAGGCTAGGGCCATATATATCACCAGAAGGAAAGCTAGAGGATAAAAACTGGGACTGTATAACTTAGCAAAACCTGGAGTGAACAATGATGGTGGCTAGTTGCACAGATATAAGAAAACTCTTACATGAACTAGAACAAACATATGTCACTAGTATAAGGTGTTAATAACATGGTGGTATATGGGAAAATACAGTAACATTGCAGTATTCTTTTATTAGTTGTAACAAAGGCACTATACCAAAGCCGGATTTCAATAATAGGAGCCTATAAGGGGTATGGGATGTTTGTTTGTTTGTTTTTCAAAAGAAATGAAAATATTCTCATATTGACTGTGGTAGTGAATGCTTAACTATATGGTTATACCAAGAACCACTGATTGTTCCCTTAGGATGAATTGTATTGTGTGGGAATAAAACCGTTTCAATACAAAATTTAAAAATGAAAAAAAAAAGATGGTCATCAGACTGGATTCAGGTGGGACCTAAATCCAATCACTAGTGTCTTTATAAAGGAGAGGAAAATTTGGACACAGAGACCCAGAGGAGCCCCACAGGGTCAAGGATTGCTCACAACCACCAGAAGCAAGAAAGAAGTGTGGCAGCCATAAAGAGTTTTCACTAGTGAGCAGGTAACCACCACGGGCAAAGGAGAGACGGTGGGAGATGCACCCAGCCACTCCATTCTGTCACTGCTATCAGGCTATCCCCCAAGGGGCATTAGGTGCTTGGTACATTGGGACCACTCATCCAGAAGCCAAACCCACAGTCAGGACTAAGGGGCAGTGTTGGGGCACCAAAGGCGCCTATGCAGCCATCATCTTGGCAGAATCCTTTTAAGAGATAAAACAGGCCAACATTCCTCCTGTGGTTCGGCGCCAGTGCCTGAGATTCACGCACCATTGACCTGCCATCCAATGGAAGGGCAGTTATTTTCAACTCGGAAGCAGCAGTGCACACTCTCTCATTCTCTCCCTTCCTTGTTGCCTCAGGCAAATAGTCACAGCCTCTCAGATAAGGCAAGCATGTGTCAGATACCAGCCAACTGTGCCCAGATAACTGTAGGAGTCACCTCTCCACTCTCCCGGTGGACCGTTGAAGTGTTCCTACCGGGCTCTCAGTTGGCACCCACCCCAACCCCCACCCCTCCCCGCGCCATCCTCCCCACACACACTCTAATCTTTTTCTTTTCAGTAGGGAGGCTGGGTGCTCCTAGCAGAGGAGCAGTTCTCTCCAAAGAGATCGGCTCACAGAAAATCCAGTATCTCCCCTGTCAGCCTTTTATATCTTCCTCCGGGTTTAGAGCCCTTTAACCAGTGCTTTGATATTTTCTTTGAAAAATCTGCATTTGGGTCTCATGCAGGAATTTCTTAGCTCTTGTCTTTGGAGCACCCAGTGAAATTCACAGTTCAACGTGCTGGCGCACAGGTGTAACTCTGGAGGTGGTGCGATGCTCCCCCACTCCCACCCCATGGGGCTCTGCAGAGGGGGCAGTGTCACGACCTGTTCCTCACCCAGAACCCACTTCCTGGGTGGTGCCTTGCATGGCAGAACTATTGCAGACATCAGCTTCTCTCCCCTCAGCCCGCAACCTCTCTCTCCATAAGCCTCCGGCCAAGATCAAAGACTCCTACTGGCTTGAATAAGGGCCATCCAAAAGATTTTTCCATCTGGAATCTGTCAATGTGACCTTATTTGAAAAAGAGTCTGCAGATGTAATTAAGGATGAAATCACCCTGCATTAGGGTAGGCCCTAAACCCAATGACATGTATCCTACTAAGAGAAGAGAAGGGAAAGAGACACAGAGAAGAAGGCCATGAAGATGGAATCAGAGATTAGAGTGATGTGCCTACAAGCCAAGGAATGCCAAGAATTGCCTGCAGCCACCAGAAGCAGGAAAGCAGCATGGAACAGATTCTCCCTCAGAGCCTCCAGAAGGAACCAACCCTGCCAACACCTTCATTTTGGATTTCTGGTCTCCTGAACTATGAGAGGAGAAATTTCTGCTATTGCATGATATCCAGTTTGTGATAATTTGTTACAGCAGCCCTAGGAAGCTAATACAAAGACCAATAGCAGCTATTTATCTTCCCTATGGCCAACCCCTATTATCTGCCTTTCCCTTCCTCCTGGAGGGCTCCTCCCTGACGCTGACCCTCATTTCCCCAAGCACATCTACATAAACAAACAGCTCCTTGCTCGGTTGTCCCTCCAACTCCATGGACATGCCCTGATCCTATGCTTACATGACTTGGGCCCAACCAACATGACACCACATGGATTTGGTTCTCCAGCTTCTTGACAGCCTAGCCTGTCTCTCATCTCCTTTATTCCCTCACAGTCATTCCCTCTGTCTCTGACCTTGCATCCTGCCCACACACCCAGGAGTCATGTAACTCTACCAAGTAGCCAGAAATCCATTGGCCATTCAAGCAATAGATGGTACTTACCAAGTCCTGCCATGTGCCTGCCAGGCATGGGACAGAATGGCCAACAAAAAACACTGGGCACTGTCCTAAAGTGGGGCTGCATGGACCGGCCTCCTCCTTTAGTCCCTAGAAGAGCGTGGACTGAGTGTCTTAGTTTTCTAGAGCTTCAACTTGGCAGCTTAGACAACAGAAATGGGGTGGTGTAATGGTGGCTCAGTGGCAGAATTCTCACCTGCCATGCCAGAGACCCAGGTTCAATTACCAGAGCCCACCCATACCAAAAACCAAACAAAACACCAGAAATGTATTCTCTCCCAGTTCTGGAGTCTAGTGGTTCAAAATCAAGATGCCAGCAGAGTCATGCTCCCTCCAGGGACTCTAGGGATAATGCCTTCCTCCTCTCTTCCAGCTTCTGGTGGCTTCAGGTGTTGTTTGGCTTATGGCTACATCATTCTAACCTCTGCCTCCATTGTCACATGGCCTCTTCTCTTCTCTATGTGTCTTTCTTCTGTGTGCCTCTTACAAAGATACTTGTCATTGGATTGAGGGCCTACCCTAATCCAGGATGATCTCAACTTGAAATTTCTGACTTAAAAATTACATCTGCAAAGATCCTTTTTCCAAGTAAAGTCACACTCACAGCTTCTGGGACATGGGCATATGTTTTCAGGGTGGGGAAGTGATGATACCTTTCAACCCTCTACACTGGGGTTGGTCACCTCTATTCCCACCCACCAGGAAGAAGCCATCAACTCATGACCTGGCCACCTCCCCATCAGCTGGACAGACTTACACAGGCACCTCCATGCCTCATATATGGGTGGCCTTGACATTTTGACACCTCAAACATAAAAGCAGGGTGGGCCACAGTGGCTCAGCAAGCAGGGTTCTCACCTGCCATGCCAGAAACCTGGGTTCGATTCCCGGTGCCTACCCATGCAAAAAAAAGGGGGTGCATTCTAGAGCCCCAGGAAAAGAAAACCAGGTTCCAGAAACGCCCATGGTTCCAGAATTTTTTTGCAAGGAGCTCTTTCACAGGTGCAAATGTTGGTTAAGACAGTTCTATGAGATGCGAAGACTGAGGGGTGCAACTGGCCCAAGGTGAAGATCCAAAGTCAAGTGGTCATGGAAGAAGACAAGGGCCCTTGATGTGGACCTCCTTGAAAGCCAGGAGTCATGTGACCCCTCTCTAAGCTTTCCCACAAACAATGTATGGCTTTAGATTCAGCACACGTAGTTTCAAATATGGACTGGCTGCTTTCCAGATTCTGGGCTTAGCCTCCACATCTGGAGAATCAGAACACAATCCACTCTGCAGGACTGGTAGGACTTAAATGTATCTCAACAAGGTCTGTGATCTTTAGATGTCCCTCTCTTTAGGATGTCTTGAGCTGGGTTCCCTTAGAAGCAGACCCAGGGACCTGGATGTGATGGCAAGTAATTTATTTGGGAGGGGATCTCAAGAAACTTTGGAAGAGAAATAGTAAAGTGATATGAGCAAAGAAAGCAAGCAAAAGAGGGTGCATTTTTAAGTCAGCTATAGCAACAGTGACAGAAACTTAATCCTTTGGGGAAACTGAGAGATGGTATAAAACAGGTGTCTCTGCGTTATATTACCTGAGAAATGAAAGAACTGGGATATTTATCCACCACCTGCTGTCAGTCATTGGATGAGGGCTGTTCCCCGGAACGGGGGGAGGGGGTATTAATCCCTGGGCATATTAGTTTACTGTTGTGTTATAACAAATTGACATAAACTTAGAGGGCTTAAAACAACTTACTTTTTTTTTATCTTTTGGGGGTCAGAAGTTCAAAATGGGTTGGCAGACATGGGCTTCTACTAGAGGTTCTAGGGGAGAATCTGTTTCCTGGTCTTTCCAGGCCTCTAAAGGCTGCCTGCATTCCTTGGCTTGTGACCCTGTATCACTCGGATTTCTGCTTCCGTTGTCACATCTCCTTCTCTTCCTCTGCTTCTGTCATCTCATCACCTTCTCTCTGGCTGACCTTCTTGCCTCTGTGTAATAAGGACTCTTGTGATGGCATTGATCCCAACCAGATAATCCAGGATAAGCTCCCCATCTCAAGGTCCTTAACTTAAACACATCCACAAAGTTCTTTTTTGCCATGTAAGGTAACATATTCACAGGTTCTGGGGGTTAGGGCATGGACGTCTTAAGGACGTCCTACAACACTGGGTATTTCTGACCTTCCCCATAAAGGCAGAGCTGCTTCTTTGAGACGGAGAAGCTTTCAGGTACAAACATGGAGATACACTGAAAGGTTAGAGGGGGGTAGAGGCAGGGCACTGACACTGAGAAAGTTAGCTGCTGTTAGCAGTTGCAGAAAAAAGCAAAGATGTGCAGGAACAGTCACTGAGCCAGCAAGAGGTACAGCAGGTGGCTGTGGCAGCCTCAGAACTCCTCAGACTGGGGCTGTTAAAGAGAAATTCAGTTGCCAGAACAATCCAAAGAGTTGAACTGACACAACAAAACATCTTGGATCCTCACAACAGCCATCCAAAGGTGTGGAGTGTGTGTACAGTTTTTCCTATTTTATAGCTGAAGAAAATGAGGTCCGGTGACGTGTCCTGAGTCATATAGCAGAGGAGATAAGACTTGCTCCCAGCTCTCCTGACATCCAATGCTGTCACCCCCGCCACCCCCTCACCTAGCCACAGGATGGCTCAGAACAGCCCGGAATGAGCCAGGCCTGTTGCCACACCTGAGAAGATGCCAGCCGCTTCGGTCTCATAATTTTCTACCCCTGAGTCTCTGAGTGCCTGATTGAGCGGCTGGAATCAAGAGAGACCCAGCAGGACTGTTGATGAATTTGATTGCTTTACCAGAAATTTTTAAATGTAGCTATTATGGTTGAGCATTGTTTAGAATCTAGCTCTGGTAATTTGCCTCCTGCGTGTGTACACTCAACATCAGTTGCCAAATCCTGTTGATGGTACCTCCTGAATCTCTCTCTCTCCCATCTGTCACCTCTTCTTCCTTCCCGCTCTCCTAGCTCAGATCACCATTGCTTCCCACCCAGACCACAGCAAAAGTCTCCTAGTGGCATCCACCCGTCTCCTGAGTCCCCCTGATCCAAACCATCTGTCTCCTAATGAACTTCAGCTAAGATAAGTGTAGGAGAGGCTGTCAGTTCCCCATCCAAATTCCTCCAGGCCTTTCCAGTTCAGTATCTTCCAGCTGACTTCCAGTTGCCAGTATCAGTATTTCTTTCCCTTAGAGCTCTTTCTAGAACCACAGATTTGAAGGTCCAGGGAATTGGCCCTCCCAGGAAAAAGCTTTCAAGCGACAATGGAGAGAACTTGGTGGATGTGTTGGCTTGGGGTTACATACCCCAGAAAAACATATTCTTAATTGTAATCCATTCCTGTGGGTATGGATCCATTGTATAGAGGATCTTTGAATGAGGTTACTTCAGTTATGGTGTGGCCCAACTGAAACAGGTTGGTTCTTAATCCTATTACTGGAGTCCTTATAGAGATGGCCACAGAGAGAGAAGCCATGGGGAGCAGCCAGAGCTGGAAGTCAATGGAACCAGGAAAAGAAAGGAGAAGCCACTGCCATGTGCATTGCCATGTGATGGAAAAGCCAAGGAAGCCCAAAGATTGCCGGCCATCCAGAAGGTACCAACCCTGGGAGGATACAAGCCTTCCAGCCTCTGAACCCATGAGCCAATAAATTCCTGTCGTTAAGTCAACCCACGGTGTGGTATTTGTTTTAGCAGCTGGGAAACAAAAGCAGTGGATAAATGCCGAAGAAGCTTGCTAACCCACAGCTGAGATAACTCTGAGTTGAGTGTTTTGCATTGTTCCCCAGAGGTCCTCACAGGATTAAGCTCCAGTTGCCCACAGGAGGAAACTGGTGATGGCACCCTTTATTTCTGCCCTCCCTACTCTGCCTCAATGCCCCACTGCCCCACTGCCCCACTGGCACTTCCCTCAATCATCTTCCAAATAACTACTAGCCCTTAAGTCCTTGTTTTGGGATCTACTTCTGGAAAACCCAAGCTTGGATTGCTCATCTATACGACTTGGCAGAAAAATGTCTCCCCATACCCTCCTTAGCCTGCTATCCAAGGCTCCCCTAGGCTGGCGCCAGCCCATAATATCCATTCCAATTTCATTTCTCCATCACGTATGTGTCTCTGAAGTCAAGGAGCACTGTTCGCACCTTTCTGGCTTTCACATGCCCATGCCTTTGTTTAAGCTGTCTTTTTTACCTGGAGCCTTGCCCTCCTTTCCTCAATATGTTTCCTCTAACTTATTAAAATCCACTCAAAACTATGGATGAAACAAGAGGGAAAAAATGTTGATAGTTGTTGAAGCTGGGGATGAGAACATGGGGGTTGATTATGCTATTCTGTTTATACTTCTTGCATGTGTCTGACATTTTCCACAATAAAAAGTTAAAAATAAAATCAGCTCATATGTGTTACAGATATTGTTGGTGTCTTGCCCACAAGACCTCATATGTTCCTGTACCTTCTCACCATCAACACCCACCATTGTCTCTCTGAAGGCCTCTTCTAAGGTGGGAGCATGCTCAGCTCCCAAGCAGGGCAGTTTGGGCTGCCAGGGAGCCAACACTCCCCCAAGCAGCATTCCAGCATGGATGCATGGAATTAGTGACTACTCTGCTTCCTCGTCCCTGGGTACGATAATGCTGAGGCGTGTCCTACACCATTTCCCAGGAGTCCCCAGTGGGCTGGAGTCCCAGTTGCTCATTAGCACACTCAGTATTGGCTTTCTCCATTTCCCTGTCTCACTTTCCCACTTCCCTACTCGAGTTTCCCAGAATCTCCTCCCAAATAAATTACCTACACACAAGTTCTAGTCTCAGGCCCTTTTCTGGAGGAAGTCACTCTAAAACAACATGCCACCATCACCATGAAGGCATGCCTTCTGCCCCTACTGAGAAGTGACATCTTCCTACCCTGAGCCTCTGGAGCACATTTTCTGGGCTCTGGAAGATTTAAGATAGACCCCTTTTTAAAATTTTTTGGAAATATGGCAGGACGAAGCCTGATGGAGAAATTAACAGAGCAGAGTTTTAGGTCTTGGAGGCCAGGGCTTTGCTAAAAGTAAATGTATTACTTATTCACAATGGTCCCAAGTCTCAGGGATCCTTTCATGCACCCCATCTCTTTCTGCACAAGTCCTTGTGCTGGTTTCTTATGGTTGGCCATACTAATTGGCCAAGTTTCGATATTTGTCCCAAAAAGCTTTGTTTTCAGAATCATGTAAGAGCTTGGTTAAAAAGAAGATGCCACCCACCAGAATGGCCATTATCAACAAAACAGAAAATGACAAGTGCTGGAGAGGATGCGGAGAAAGAGGCACACTTATCCACTGTTGGTGGGAATGTCAAATGGTGCAACCACTGTGGAAGGCAGTTTGGCGGTTCCTCAAAAAGCTGAATATAGAATTGCCATACGACCCAGCAATACCATTGCTGGGAATATACTCAGAGGACTTAAGGGCAAAGACACAAACGGACATTTGCACACCAATGTTTATAGCAGCGTTATTTACAATTGCAAAGAGATGGAAACAGCCAAAATGTCCATCAACAGACGAGTGGCTAAACAAACTGTGGTATATACATACGATGGAATATTATGCAGCTTTAAGACAGGATAAACTTATGAAGCATGTAATAACATGGATGGACCTAGAGAACATTATGCTGAGTGAGTCTAGCCAAAAACTAAAGGACAAATACTGTATGGTCCCACTGATGTGACGGACATTCGAGAATAAATTTGGAATATGTCATTGGTAACAGAGTCCAGCAGGAGGTAGAAACAGGGTAAGACAATGGGCAATTGGAGCTGAAGGGATACAGACTGTGCAACAGGACTAGATACAAAAACTCAAAATGGACAGCACAATAATACCTAATTGTAAAGTAATCATGTTAAAACACTGAATGAAGCTGCATCTGAGCTATAGGTTTTTGTTTTGTTTTGTTTTGTTTTGTTTTTACTATTATTACTTTTATTTTTTTCTCTATATTAACATTCTATATCTTTTTCGGTTGTGTTGCTAGTTCTTCTAAACCGATGCAAATGTACTAAGAAACGATGATCATGCATCTAAGTGATGATGTTAAGAATTACTGATTGCATATGTAGAATGGTATGATTTCTAAATGTTGGGTTAATTTCTTTTTTTCCGTTAATTAAAAAAAAAAAAAAGAGAAGGGGTAATTGGAGCTGAAGGGATACAGACTGTGCAACAGGACTGGATATAAAAACTCAGAAATGGACAGCACAATACTACCTAATTGTAATGCAATTATGTTAAAACATTGAATGAAGCTGCATGTGAGGTACAGGTTTTTTTTTTCTCTCTATTATCGTTTTAATTCTTATTCTGTTGTCTTTTTATTTCTTTTTCTAAATCGATGCAAATGTACTAAGAAATGATGAATATGCAACTATGTGATGATATTAAGAATTACTGATTGTACATGTACAATGCAATGATTTCTAAATGTTTTGTTAATTTTTTTTAATTAATAAAAAAAAAAAAGAAGAAGATGCCAGGCAAGAGTTAAGAACAAAAGAGAGTCCAAGACATACAAGATGGTGCTGATGATGACATGCGTGTCAGTGGGAGGCTACTGCCAAGTGCCTATATAGGTCCTGGGGTGGCAGAGTCTCTGCCGGCAATGCTGCTGGGATCCTGGGGCCTGGACTCTAAAATCCATATTCCTGGGGACTCTGGTGGGCTCTGAATAATGGACTGTGTGAGCAAGAAGCTCTGACAATAAGCAGCTCAATGGCCATCATCCATGGCCTTTTCCTCAATTTCTAGTCTGCAGAAGTCCTAGGGACTCAAAAGGCTCCAGACCAGGAAAGAGATCTCCCAGGAATTACTGACCCTGGAAAACAGGGCCTTAGAACCAGCACAATGAAGTAACATGAGATTTCTTGCCCTCAAGATCATACAGCAGAATGCTTGCCTGAATTGATCCCCCAGTGTCATTGGTGGGTTTGACTTCCAAGGATAGGTTGGATAAGGTCATGCAGTTCATGCTGTTTTCCTTAAAGGTGTATGTCTTAAAAGTCTCCATGTTCTGCTACCCTGAGGCTCCCATGCTAGAAAGGCCTCATGGAAAGACCACAGAGAGATAGAGAAAGATGCCCAAGGAGACTTCAGATGTTCCAGCCCCCAAGCTTTCAAGCCAACCTAGCTGACACTGGCTGGAGCAGAGAAGGGCTGCCACCAATGAGTCCTGACAAAATTGTGAACTCATGAGCTAAATCAGTGTTGTTGTTTTAAGTCACTAGGCTTTGAGGTGGTTTATAACACAGCAATAAGTAATCAGAACATATCCTGACCCCTAAAAATTGTGTGGTGGTTGGATTCTCAAAGCCCTTTCCAAATGTTGCAGAGATACTGCTGTGTGTTCACAAAGCCCCATTTTATTTCCCTCCTTGGGTATTCCGGAAGACTACATCTCCCAGCAACCATTGTAGTTTAGGTGGGGCCAATGACTGGGTTCTAGACGATAAAGCATTGACAGATTGAGACCCGGTTTTTAAAACTTTCTACACTGTTCTATATGCTCCCTCCCTTTCCTTCTCTGCCCACTTGATGGAAAAGATTCAGTGGAAGACTCCAAAGCTCTAGAAAATGTAAGAACTAAAAAATGGAAAGCTGTCTGCCAAATGCCCACAGTTGACTACAATAAGTGTTGCGCTACTGATATTTGAGGGCTATTTGTCACAGCAGCTAGGATTCCCTGAGTAATACTCACATTATTTTATTTGTACCTTTGGAGAATGATTTGAGGGAGGGCAGAGTGGAAACTGTTGACCTTTCATTTTATACTTTGTACCTATATTTATAATCATTTATGTTCCTCTCTTAGCTTTTTCACTAGTCTATAAAGCCCATGAGGGCAGATTACAAGCCTGAGTAACAGTTGCATCCAGCACAGATTCAACATAGTTCCCTGCACATTCTACACAAGCAGTCATTTGTTGGATGAATGCAATAATACTCACTAGCCATTTATTGAGCAATTAGCTTGAATACTATGTTTTTTAATGTAGATAATTATCACAACACCACCATAAGGCAGTTATGTGACCTCTAGCTTAAGAAATTGAGGATCAGGAAGGTTAAGTGACTTTCCCAAGGTCACACAGCCAGAAAGTAGCAGATCAGGGCTAGAAAGCCAGACCATCTGGCTCCAAAGCCCATACATCTCATCACTGCCCTACTGCCTCTGTCCCAACAGGGTGCAGGTATCTCTGCCGCCACACATCCTATCCAAGGTCTATGAAAATAATAAAAGTAATCCCCACACACAAGCCCTTATCACATGCTTCTCCCGAAGAGGGCTTTGTGTTCAACCAGAATAACAGAATGCCAGGCCTGGTTAATTTGCCTTCATCGTCCCTGGGCTTGGCACACTGGCCTCCCAAGCCATGGGGCCCCCCACCCACACACCAGCTGCAACAGGCACCCTTCCCGGCATGCTTCATCTGGCCCGGCGGTTCCAGCTGCCTCCAGTGCTTTCCAACCAGCCATGCCAGGCAGCTTGTGGGCTGGCAAAGGAGATCAACCAGGTGGCCAGATGTGGTCCCCGGGTCCTCTTCCAGCACAGCCCACACCCTTCCCAAGGCCAGCTCTGCATTCTGCAGTGGTGACAACTCAAACCCATCAAGAGTGAAAGAAAGAGCGAGATTGTGCGTGTGTGTGTGTGCACGTGAAGAGATTTACTTGGAAACACCAACCCCTCACCAGTGATGTTCCCAAGCCCTCATTTGTACACACAGTCTTCAAACATCAAAGTGTTTGTTAAGTGTAAATATTTTTATTCGCTCCCTTCTTTCTCCTCCCTCTCCTCTTCCACCCAAGCTCCAAACTCAGCAGATGCCCAAAGACTCCTCTGACTCGGAACCAGTGGGGATAGTTTGGGGGAAAAGGCATTTCCAGGTCCCTGCAAGCAGCCCGCGGCTCAGTCTGACAAGCAACCCAGGACTTGGCTCCCAGCAGCAGGCGCCCATCTTGGCGCCTGTTTCCATAGGAACGGGCAAACCCGGGATTGGCAGCTGTGGGAACGTTACCCACGCTGGCTGCTTTTCAAGTGGTCCGTCGATGTACGCCCCCTGCCCTGCCCTCCCAGTGCTCGGGTCTGCCCCGGAAAGGTACCAAAGTACAGGGGACTGGGGAGCTTCCTCCAGCACTCTTTGAACTCTGGGGCACCAGAGTCGCCAAAAACACCTTGCTCAGAATCTCTGTTTCCCTCCAGTCCTCTGCCCCTTCCTTCCCTGGACACTCAATGTCATGCCCAGTTTGGTTTCCCCATCGTGCCCGCCAGCCTGGCAGAGGACCGAGAGCCAACACGGAGAGCCTTTCCGAGGTTCCTATCGGAGGAGGCGCCAAGCCATGCAAGGCAGTCCATCTTCCTCAGCCAGTAAAACCCTATTATTAAGCACCTCTCTGCACCGCGGTTTCATGTGCCCTGCAGGTCAAACTGTGCTCTGCCTCTTCGTTTCCCTGCCAACCCTGAGCCGTGCAGCTCTCATTATTAAACAGAAGCCTGCAAACAGAGGGCCTTTCTGGGTCTCCAAAGC
The DNA here is from genome assembly GCF_023851605.1 of Tamandua tetradactyla. NCBI lineage: Eukaryota > Metazoa > Chordata > Mammalia > Pilosa > Myrmecophagidae > Tamandua > Tamandua tetradactyla. Next base: position 133,173,658 of record NC_135353.1, on the reverse strand, counting down.
CAGCACGATTGCAGCTCTGCTAGAGATAATTGAGAATGAGCACAGGGATTGCTGCCTGGCTCCCAAGGACTCAATTCCCTGCTGTCAGCGGATCTCCTAGGCCCCTCCTTTAAGGGGGTGACTCAGGGGTGACGCTCCATTCTTTGACACTGCCCCAGGTTCTGGCCGTTGCCACGCTTTGAACCCTAGTCCCTCGCTGTAGGTCTTCGGCCGGTTACGAGGCTGGCTGCAGCCTCCCTGTGGGGAGACTCATCTCCACTCTGCAATGTTCAAAGGGTGCTTGGGGAGAAGCCGGGGTTTTGCTGCTGAGGTTTAGGAGTCTGAAAACTCCTGCTTGGAGCTAAAGGTTGAAATGCTAGCCCATCAGCAAGAACTAAACAGCTCTTAAAGCAGGAGGACACTCAGAACTATTGATCAAGGATGCACAGCCTACATCTATAATTAGACGCAGAAAGCTGCTTGCACATCAGAAAGAGAGAAAGACATGACCGAGGCTTAGCTAGAGCCAGCTATGTATCAGGATTTCCACAAACAAACAAATGAAACCCCCACAACTGAAAATGCCCTGTGCTGTTAATTCCTCTCCAAAAGGTCTCCTGCACCCAGGACTTCAGTTCTATTAGGAGTAGCCACATGTTATAAAGACCCTGCCCAGAAGGCAGCTCTTTGGTTTAAACCTCCCAGCTCCGTGGTGGCCGTGACCTCTCAGATGAGAGCAGCCCAGCAGCGGGTGCCCTGAAAACCAAGGAAGCCAAGTTACAGTTGAGAAGTTTCTTTTGCCTTTTGCATTATTCAAAGTGGCAGGAAAAGGCTCAGTTTCGGAGCATTCTGCGGCATTCGTTCATTCTTTTGTCTAATGAATCTGATTGGAGACTGCACCTAAATTTGGAGAGGGAAAGAGTCCATTAGAAAGAAATACTGTTTGTTGGGGCCGGGGAATGCTTGTGGCAAATTGCCCTTCCTAAGTGCTGTTTTTTGAAAACTCATTCCTGCGGTAGAAAAATAAAGCGGATTTCAAACACTTAAGAGATCATTTTCGGAATGGTTTAGATGCACGCTGGTGTGCTGGTACATTTGCCTCTCATTGTTTTTTAATCACTATTTTGTCAAGTTTAATTGCTGCCACGCTAACAACCCAAACGGGAGCGCAACAAAATAGGGGATATCTATCATTGGCGAGAGCATTTTGATGGAATCCATATCCATTTGCATCTTCGCCACCAAATTAGGAAAAAGGAAAATAGAAAAGGTTTCTCCGTTGCTGGTAGAAGGATTGTTTCTGTCTGTCCGGGTGGGGAAATTCCCAGAATATCAGGCAAATTGAGCAATCTCCAACACATCAGCTCAACCCCTTCCAAACTGGAATCGGGGATTCTTGAGCCCAGATTTGCCTTCTAGATATTATGAATTGTTACAAGTTCCACTGGATGGGGCGGGAGCCTTGAAGGCAGAGAGAGCCCTTGCCTTAATTATGCACGTGTCTCTGGGGGCTGCTCCGAATTCCCCTTTTGGGTCTTGTGACAAACACAGAGAGAGGCGTCACTCAGATGCCCCTTCAGAAAAGGGCTCGTTGCCCAGCTGCTTGGAGTGTGCTTCCCTGACAGCCTCCAGCTGTTAGCATTTGAGCCGAGGTCACGCTCTTCCCTGGGTCCCCCCGACCCCCGGCCAATGGATGGGTAAGTCTCAGGCCTGACATTTTCTGCCTAACGTGGGGCTCTTCTAACGGACACCCTTTGCTCAGAGCTCCCCGTTGGGCCGGCAAGGACTTTGTCAGGTGGGCCTCACAATCTGATGGCCCAATCCAGCAGAATTCCACCCGTTTCCTTGCACAGGATATTTTGTACCTGATATGTATGTATAGTCCTTTCTGGAAGCTGCTGAAGGACTCAGTCATCTTTGGCAATCACTAACTCCATCTCAGCATCTGCTTCCTGGGGAACTCAACCAGAGACAGATCTTTTTCCCACAAAACAGCTTTCTTGGACTCTACTTCGGCTACCTTCAGCAAAATAGCGAAATTAAATAATTTCATTATTTAATGAAAATATATTAAACGGTGCTTGGTTGAGTACCAGGAACACTGGGGACAAGGCAGATGATGGATAGCTGCCACAGGAAAATGCCAGGCTGTTCTGAACCGATCAGCTATGCAACCCAGTGTGTGCCTTTGAGAGAAATCTGGTGCAAAATCAGGTAGCACTTTAAGGAGTTTCTAGAACAGTGGCTGCAGTGCCCCATTGCTGAAGAATTGCCAAGAAGCCACACAGTCCACAGGAGGTTTCTCCTCCCACTCCTGACACAGAGGTAAAGGCCCTATCTTGGGAAGGGGAATCCAAAGTAATGGCCTATGTCCCAGCAAGGCTGAAGGGTGTTATCACTTGCAAGTTTGCCAACTCCTCAGCCTTCAAAACTCCTTGAAGGCCCAGATGTGCGTGTCTTGCTCACCCCTGTATCTCCAGGGTCTAGAATTGTGCCCGTGGCCCGTAGTGGTTGCTCAAGAAAGACTTGATGCATGAATGAATGATTGAACTTCATATGTATCATTTCATCATCACCACCCTACTGCTCCCGGTTGGCCTTGAGGATAAAGTCCCAACTCCTTCATGTGGTGTACAGGAATAATCACGCTCTGCCTCCACGTACTGTCCCTCCAGCCATGAATTGCAGAATTCGCCAAGCCACTTGGAGCCCACTCTGCCTCAGTTCTCGGTGACTGCCTTCCCTGCTACTTTCTGAGTAGGCTGGTGCATTCTCATCCTAAAAGACTTCTCCTCTGCCCTTTCTTTCTGTCCTCTGGTGTCTGCCCGCCGCACCCCCATCCCCACCCCCCGCACCCAGGACTGCCAAAGGCAGTGTTGAGCATTTAAATTCCAGGTCCCCAAGCAAAAAAAAAAAGAAAAAAAGCTAAACAGAATTCTTTCCCAAGCCACCTCCCCGGAAGACCTTGGCTGAGAGTCCTTGTTAGCAATGCCTCTCCCGCCCTGCAGTAATAATGGTTCACACTTTAATCTAGAGTTTACTGTTTTCCGGGGCACTATTCTAAGCACTTTACATTATACAGGCTCACTGAAACCCTACCCAAGGCCATGAGACAGGCGATATTCTTAAACCCAGAGGAGTTTAGTAACTTTCCCAAGGTCACACAGCTAAGAAAGGGTGGAGCTGGGATTTGGCGTCTGACGTTGCCATTTCTGCCATTATCGGAGAGATCCAATCCCCAACTATGTGGTCAGAGGCTGCACTGAGGCCTGGTTAATAGAAGGGACTCTGCCCAGGCAGGCCAACCCGGGCCACCTTCGCCCTGGAGGGCCTCATGCTTGTCACATGCCTTTTCTCCTGAGAAACACAACTGGGCGCCAGTTGGCCTGATATGCCCTTAACCAGAAGAGGCCAAAGATAAAAGATATGTGTGGGAGGTGTGGCAGTTGATCTGGTGCACAAGCCTGCACGCTCCTGGTCCGGTGGCTTCTGACCAGGCACTGGTGTGAGTGTGGACTTTTGGCACAGTGCCAAGCACATTAAGCCGTGACGTCACCTTCTACCTTCACCTTATGGGTTTGCCCTTAGTAAACGAAGTTTGCCAGGGTTTGAACCCACGCAGGGCTGGCTCCAGGGCACAAGTATCTAACCATCCCCCCACCACCAACCCCAGATTAGTTTTAGGTCAACCCCTCCTCCCTCACTCACCCCCATCTCCTCTTCACACACCTGCCCCCACCCTCATTTCCCTTTCTTCTGTCTCTCTTGCCTCTTTCCAAGCCCCACATCTCTGCCCATTGCCCTGCATTTGGGTGTCCTCTGCTGACTCTGTGGTCCCAGCTGGAGGCTGTGTTGAGCAGCAACTCGAAGTCTCCGCACTGTGCAGCTCCTCCTCCCCCAGCAGACAGCTCTGTTGCCCCGATGCCCAGCGCAGCTGTGCAGGACACATGGTGGCCCGGGCCTCTGGAAGTCCTTGCTTCTGCCTCCAGTGGAAATAAGAAACGCTTATTCGTTATTCTGCATTTTAGGGCACTTTTCCTCCCAAGGCTTCATAATCATCTCTTTCATAGATTGGTGCAATTCGTTTTCCCAGAAGCAGGTCATGAATTCCCACCCTCCTCTTCCCCTACCCAGTTGCTAGGCCAGTATCTCGGGAGCTGTAAGACAATCACAAGGCCTCCTCAAAGCAGCTGGTGGAACCCAGAATCGGACTGGTGGAGATCAACTCCAGTAAAACGACCAGAAGGCAACATAGAGGTCTGTAAGGCAACTGTTTCAAGAGGGGGTGGATCCCGCAGCAGCCACTATTGGCACCCTACTCCCTTGCCCCCCCCCCCCGAATACCTAAGTTCACCTGCAGCTAAAGGTGGATATTTCCTTAGGTGATACCAGCTTCTGCCCTCAACTACCTGCCTCTCTCTATCTCAGGGCTTCCTCCAGGAGCAGGGACAGGGCCAGCTACACAATTTGTAGGTCCCCAAGACACGGCATGGTGTTTGTCATTTGCCATTTAATGTCATGCTCTGTTGGGCAGGGGGATACTTCCCAGGCAAGTGCACGCCCTCACTGGAGCCTTCCCCCACAACTTAACACCCATGCCTAGACTCCCACTGGGACTGGAGGGCACCAGAAGACACTGGGCAGGGGCAGGGGAGAGGATGGCTAAGAGCCCACCCTGAAGAGGCGGGGGGGGCAGAAGGTGGGACACCAGCTCAGAGCCCAGGACATGCTCCATTATCCCCTCAGATTCACTTACAAAACACAAATTCAAAGATAAAATTATTCCGAATTTCAAAGTTGTGATGGCTGAGCGTTAAACCCCAAGGGCAGAGCCCCCTTCTGCACTGATGACATACCCACAAAGCCCACCCTGACTGGAGTCATGTCATCCAGTGGAACAATTCTGAGGCACATCCCACATGCTCTATTCAGAGGAATCCCCAGGGGGGACTGGGCCTCAGCTGTCCCCAGCAGTACCCGGCTGGTTGATGCCCCCTCCATTGGCTTTTCTCCCTGCCTTGTCCCACTTAAGTCCTTTCTCCCTTGAGTTTCCTGCCATCACCTCCCACAAAAACAACCTGTACCCGCTGCCCTTAGGCCAAAGTCTTCTTTGGAGGGAGCCAACACTACACACCCTCCAGTTTTAAGGTGGAGACAGATTGTTAGAGAAGTCTTCATGGAAGAGGAGAGCTTGACCTAGGACTCAGAGTCGGACTTCCCAAACTTTATTACACATATGAATCACCTGGGACCCCTGTTAACATGCAGATTCTGGTCCAGTGAGTCTGGATGGGGCCTGAGAGTCTGCATTTATGACAAGCTCCCTGATGAAGCTGATGATGCTTTCACTAGAGAACACATGGCTACATAGGTCTGTTCTCGTCTTCCATGACTTGGTTCTGATAAACCACAGACTCGGGTGGTGACATCCTCCCCAGTGTAGGGAGTGAAAGCTGTCACTTATGCTCCTTATAGAGGAGCTTTGGAAGCAGGCCACCTCATAGGCTGCTGGCCAGCCCCTGTGACTTGGCTACCCTTGGGCAAGTGCCCATTCACACAGGCCAGGTTGGCAACAACCTGTGGCACCAGCATGGAGACTTATTCAGAAGAAAATTCTTAGGAGAAAGCTGTGGGCATGGCAAGCATTCTGAGTTTTGGTTTTTCTCATTTAAACAATTTATCTAAAAAGGATTTAGAAAGTGAAACATGCTGTTCAAGAATTGAGATGCAGACATTTTGTTGGCTCAAAGGGCAGTCGGATATGGGGCAGTAAAAGCAAATCAACCCAGGCCAAATCTGGTGTCAAAGCAACCCACCAAGATAATGAGGGGTTTGTTCAGACTCTTCAAGGTTAACTAAGGCTTTGGCAGGCAAAGTAACTCAAAGGATACTAACTGTTCTAACCCAGTTCTGTTGCAAAGACATTTCAGAGCTATCTGATATGTGCCCATTCAGGTTCAAGAATACTATACTGGGTGTGTTAGTCAGCTATTGCTCCAATAATGCTGTGTGACAAACTATCCCCAGACTCAGTGATTTCCCCAGCAAACGTTTCTTTTTCTTGTTCAACAAGTCCACAGGTCACCAGAGTCAATTCTGCTTCAGGCTTCCAAGTGGGTTCAGGGAGGTCTCTACCTGCCTTCTCATTCTCCTTGAACCAATGACTACGTGGGTTCTCCTGGTCTAGACAGCAGAAGCATAAAGGGTCTGAGCTAGAACCCACTGGTTTCTAAAAAGATCGTCTCAGATATCCTGATTCCTATGACAGCATGTTCTGGGACTAGCATTTTCATTTTCATATTTTTTGTTGATTTCTTCCATCTTTATGATTTCTTTTCGTTAAATTTTGAATCAATGAAGCATTGAGTGTCACGTGTATGATTTATTTTTTGAATGCAGCATTAAAGAGCACATTACCTATGAAACAGATCAAGTAGAAGGCCAGGCTGGTGGGCAATCAATGAAGAGAAAATTCCTCATTAGTTAAAATAATTCATGATCACTATTGAGACCGTTTTGTCCATTTTTGTAGGGTTTGGATATTGTTTTGGCCTAAAGTGATCTTAGATTAGGGGCTCAGGAATGCACCCATGTTTTTCGTTTTTCCTTCAGTAATTACAATTTAAGGCTATGAAAAGTAATCTTACAAGAGGGGTTCTGGAAGCAGAGTTTTTTCTCATAAGACAGAGGAAGGCAATACTAGGCAGAGTTGGCGGAGAGCAGCACTGTCTAGAAAAAGAGCAGAAGCACAAATATATATAGCCCAGAGAACCCACTAAGAGCAAGGATGGAGAGAGATCCCATGGGTACATCCTCCCCCACGCCCACAGCCCTACCTCAGGGTAGAGGTAGGACATCTCGGTCTTTCTCCACCCCTTTCGCATGCAGAGCTGGGCCCTACAGGCTTCCTCCTGCCTCTGCCCCCACTGTCCTACCTACCCACCCCCATCACCTAGATGGGAGTTCCCCTCCCCACCACTCTCCACTTAGCTGTCTCTCCCAAGTCCAAGTGAGTGCCAAGGTCTTGGCTGGGCATTAAGAGTTTCAAAGCCTTTAGTTCCTGAGATATTTTGGACCAGCTGACTGTTAGGCAGCCACTGAACAGGACCACGGACAGGGTGGGTAAAGTTAAAAGCCTTTGGGGGTTCACAGGTGGGTTCAATTCCTGGCTCCACCCCTTACTAACTGGGTACCTAGGGGCAGACTACTTAACTCCTTGAGCCTCAGTTTCTTCCTCTGTAAAGTGGAAGTAATAACACCATACACTGCCCATGCTGGGTCCTTGCTAATATCCAATGTGACATCCTTTGGAGAGAGCTTGGGGCTGTCCTTGCCACTTATACACACAGGCTCAGTAAATGGGAGCCAGGAAGTGTCCACAGTTCCTTATTCAAACCGTGGGGACAGACAGGTTTCAGAATTCTGGATTTTTCCAACGTTAGGGAGAGGGCGTGTTTATTGTTTGGTACATGAAACGTTGGGGGCTGCACCTCGCAAGCAAACACATTCCCGTTTCTGCAGGAAACTGTATGAATATTCACATTAACAGGGGTTAAATAAGGCCCTAAATATCTTCACATACTCAGTTCAGACCAGGTCGCGCTGTCAAAAGAGTTTTTGCCAAACCTCAAGACAAATCTGTTAGCTCTTGGGGCTTTGGGAATTTTAATATCGCAGGTGAGTCACGACATCATTCGGTTGCAAACATTCTGACTGTGAGGGAGGGGAGAGGGGGTCTCCTGTGCAGAGATAAGGAGTGGAAAAGGCTGGGGGTGCTGAGCAGAAAGCTTCTTATGTTTGGGGCTCTGCAAAAACCCTTCTAGGGGTAGGAAGAAAAAGAAGGCAAATGAGAAACTAGCCATCAGGCAGAGGGTGGGAAAGGAAGACAGATTGTTCCTGCATTTCTAGTAGCATAATTTTGCTCCCCAGAGACCCAGAAAACATTCATTCCCAGACCCCCTCTATCAGCCTCTGAATCGCAGAATAAATGGATGCAAGGCAATGAATAAATAAATAAACAGAGAAGAGAGGAGAGCCGCTGGATTCTGCGCCCAAAGGGAGCCAGTCACCCCTTTCCACTGGGCATCCAGAAGGTTCACTGGGGGACCACTGGGACATTCTGGTGGGAAGTACTGGTCCAAGCGAGCATTCACCTGGCTGCCAACCACTGGGGCAGTAGGAAGCGTGTCTGAGCTGACCTCTCGCCAAAGGAAATTGGCCAGTGGAACCGACTAGCCTTTTAACCCAAGAGTTGCAATAAGCCCTGGGAACCAAATAATTGTTACCCTGGTTTTTTGTTCCAAGGTCGCTGATAGCAGCCTCTGGTCAATCAACAGTAGTGACTTTGAGTGTATGCGTGTGGGTATGTGTGTGCTTGTGTGTGTGTGTGTTGTGCCTATTTAACAACAGAAACACACAGAGAAAAGAAAACAATTGTTTTCCCTGGGCCCCAAAGGGAGCAGATCCAGTGCTCTGGAGCTGAGCTGGGAGAGAGAGAGGAGCATGTTCTCTTTCCCGTGTCTTTTCTTATTTTGCATTTCTCATTACATCCGCATGTCACGGGGCTGCTGGCTGATTTATAATTTATTGGTTTAGTGTCTCGCGGCAGGGAAAGGATGCTACGCTATATTTTTCAGGGACACTCAATTCAACTTTGGTGAAGCAGCCAGGGCCACAGCTGTGAGGGGCACAAAAGAAAGAGATGTGTGCGAGGAGGAGGCCAGAGAGCAAGGAACTCAGAGAGCCCGATGCTGCCAGGTTTGTCCTGGCAAAATGCCCTCCACCATCAGACATGCTGGCCTGGCTTTTTTTTTTTTTTTTTTTTTTTTTTTTTTTTTTTTTTTGTCGATGTTTTCTAATCGGATTTTGGAAATTCGGTTGCAGTCAAACGTGTAAGCATGCATCCATAACACAGAGTGCTGGACTCAAAGGGCGGGATTGTTTGGGGTGTGTTCCTGCTTTGGATGAGTTCCCCATGGCAGACCCTGAGACAGGAATGCACGTGAAAGTGATTTTATTAAGATGTTCTGCCAGGAGAAGTAGGTAAGGAAGTGAGGCAGTGAGGCAAGGGAGAGAAGGGGCCAAGCAAGGGTTGCAACGTCAAGCAAAGTCCCACACAAAGGGTTACTCTTGTGGCTTGACCCTGCAGGAGATTCCTGGAGGTGGCATACATAGGTGTATCCTCAGAGTTGTCATGTACTAGAGAACAAGGGAGCTGGGTTTTCAGTTAAAGGAGGGCCCGGAAGATGGAAATTCCCAGGCACTCCCGAGAATGTAGGCCAAGGGGGTCCTGGCAGCCCACCAAAAAGGAGACTCAGGTGAGGCTTCCATTGGGCCTGAAAGCCACCTGAAGACAAAAATGGGGAGAGCATCACAGTGTTTGCTGCAAGCCCCAAAGTTCTGGTGATCCCTGGAGGTGACAGATGGCCTCTTTGACGAGCACATCCGCTGCTGGTGTTGGACGCAGAGAACAGATCGAAATGGGGAGGTGAGGGTGTGAATTCCCAGAAAAGCATGGATTTCTATTGAAAAGCCCATTGTTTCTGTTAGGTTTTATTTTTGTCAGTGAGGGATTTTAATTGGTCGGGGGTAGGGATGCGGGGTTAATGCAGTGACAGGCGAAAGAACTGGCCGTTCTGGTGTCCAACAGGGAGAAAGAAGCACGCTTCGGGAGAACAGGTAATGCTCGACTCTTGGGGATTGAATCACAGTCTTTGATTGAATAACATGCCAGGGTTTTGATTCAATCGTAATCCGATTTGGGTGGCACACCAATAATAAATTCTCCGGCAAACTGAAAAATTCTATAGGGGAATGGAAAGCATTCAAACCCCATGGTTTTCATTGAATTAAATATGAAAATGTATCATGCAATCGATATTGCAATATTTGATTCAATCAGCATTTCAAGATGGGAACTGTTGTCTCCCATTCGTTTTTATGCTGTCGCAAAATATTTCAATTTGCTTCAGAATTTATTATTGACAAATCACCCTAAGGGCCACCGGAGGTTGAGGTGGCGAGCTTTGTCACTGAAGATTGGCAGCTGAGAGATGTTGGATCCAACCAGGCTGGCAGAAATAGCCAGGGAACGGGGAGTGAGGGAGGGTCAGGTAACATTTCAGGAAGGGGCTGATTTTACACAGCAAGAAGGGAGATGAGGAGGTTTGTCATAGAGAGAAAGAAGGCAGGACAGGTAGCCCTGCCTTTCCTCTGGATGGGGGTTACTCTCAAAGGTGTGTGCCTGCAGCAAGGGCCTACCCTGGGCACAACGTTAAGGCAGGCAGAGGGAAGAGCTTTCATTTGGATTCCAAACCCACGGACTCCATAGCCCCAGAGTAAATCGTCTTGGTGCCATGTTGCAAATGCCAGCCTGGAGTCTCGGAAACTTAAGTCAGAGTCTGGGCTATACCGCTGACTAGCTGTGTGGCCTTGGGTAAGTGACTTAACTGCTCTGTGCCTCCATTTCCTTATTTATGGAATAGTGGTGAACTCTTACCTTCCTGGTAGAGCTGTAGCAATTAGTAAATGAAGACATGTTAAATTAATGAGTGTACCATGCCCAATACTTCATAAGCAACCAGGAAATGGAAGCCATCATCATCATCATCATCATCATTATTGATTATTATGATTATATCAGTTATCTGCAGCTGTGTAACAAACTTACATCCCAAAACTCAGTGGCTTAAAGCAATCACAATTCAGCTGGTCAGTTCTTCTGGCCAGGGCTGGGCTCAGCGGATCTTAGCTAAGCTCACTTACATGTTTGTGGTCACTCTGAGAACTGGTTGCTCCTGAGTGGCCTCACTTACATAATGAAAATTGGCTGGCCATTGGCAATGGCACTGATGAGGCCGTGTGTCTCTCAGCCTCCAGCAGACTAGCCAAGCTAGAGGATGGCAGCTGGATTCCAAGGGTAGCAAGAGGGCAAGCCCTGATTTGCAAGCACTTTTCCAGCCTCTGATTGCATCACATTTGCCAGTGACCCCCACTGGCCAGTGCAAGACACAGGGAGATCTCAGGTTCACAGGGTGAAGGAAAGTGTCTCCTCTTGATGGGAAGGCGCGCAAATGTACATTACAAGGACCCAAATTCAAGGTGGTGGGAAATCTGTGACTACCTTTGCCATCAAGCATAATTCTAATTCTTATCATTTCTCTGAAAGTGCTTATATCCTACCTCAAATAAGGCAATAGGCTCTCACTAGCCTACAGCTCCATGAGGGCAGGATATCTTTACATCTTTTGCACCCAGTAAGGTAGAAGGTGCTCAAAGATGTTTTCTCAATGAATTTATAAAAGAAAGGAGTCCTTCAAGAAATGTATTCGTACTAAACAGTTAAGTATTCAAAGTGTCATGTTTCACAAACGTTTTTGCATTTCTAAGCTGATGGCAGGTAAAAAGTATGGCTCAACAGAAACAGAACCTCTGGGTGCAATTTTTGGTATCACTGATGGGTGGCTATTTTAGAAAAGAGTCTTTCTCTCCATCGTCATCAAATTGCAAGATTGAGCAACTTTCTGCTCTACCTACAAGTATGGCGGCCCTGTCTGTGACTCCTGGGGATAAAGGGCAGCTGGTAGGGTTGCTCCATTTCCCAGGTCTTCATTAGCCACCTTATGGTCATGGACTCTGCTGCCTCATTGCCTTCTGACATGCTTAGGAAGAGGGAAAAAGAGCTAGCAGGAGTTCACCAAAACTGGGAAAAGTAACGAGACCGAAGTCAAAGAGGAACCGAGTTCAATCAGTCAACCAGTGTTGATCAAGAACTTTACGTGGAGTGGCAACTGGTTTAGACACTGGGAATACAGCAACAGCTCCTATGGAGCTGGTGTCTGATCTGAGCCACTTGCTTGGAAACCAAAGACATTGAACAGGAGCCAGGGGTTGTCCCAGAGGAGAGGTTGGAGACTCTTCAAATTCCGAGCAGTGCATTGTCCTGTGCAATCTGTTCAATCTCAGCTACTCACTGTAACAAGCCCTGTTCCAGGCATTGGGGCAGGCAGAATGGCACAAGCATCAGCCTCCTGGGAAAGAAACCCCAGATCTGCAAAGATGGGGACCCCAGCAGCAGGTCCAGCTCTGCCTTGGACCTCTACAAAATAAGCCAAATAAGATTAGCTAACACATATTGAGTGTTTCTACATACCATTCACTGTTCTAAGCATTATACACACATTAATTCAATCTTCACAGCACCATCATGAGTGTATCAGTTAGTCTTTGCTGCATAACAGATCATCACAAAACTCAGTGCCACACAAAAATAAACCCTTATTTCTCAAGTTATCAGCAGGATTCTGCTGATCTAGGCTGGTTTGGCTTATGGCTCTGCTCATCTTGCCTGGGCCTGCTCATGCATCTGGAGGTCGGCAGGGGTGAACTGATCTAGGCTGGCCTCAGTTGGGGTGACTTGGCTCATTTCCATATGTCTTCTCATCCTCTGGTGGGCATGTCTTCATGACAATGGCAAGAGCACAAGAGAGCAACCTCCAGCACACAAATCCATTTGAAACATCTGCTTCAATCACAACTGCTGACATCCCATTGGCCAAGGCAAGTCACATGGCCAAGTACAGAATCCAGGGATGGGTCTGATCACTTCGCCCGTGGTAGGAGGGCACTGGAAGTCACAAGCAAAGGGCAGGACAGATAACATAATCTACCACAGAGAAGTAGTAAGCTCGTTTTACCCAAGAAAGCTGAGCCCAGAATGTTTACGGTGGCACAAGATGGTACAGCTAATATTTGGTGTAACCAGAACTTGACCTCAGACCATTAGCCCTTACCCATCCCTCTCTACCATTTCACTTCTTCGCCCTGGCTTAATCCAGATATAAATTTAAGAATATGGGATATATGGACTGTCTCCTTCAGGAAATCCTCCATAAATATTTTTTTTTCTTCCAGGCTTTGGCAGGCATTAAAGCCATAGTGCACTCAAGGTTAGACTCCTAGTCAAATTCCCAGAGTTTGGAAATTAAGTGTCACCATTTGGATGCAGAGCCACATGCTTTAACAATTAGCTGAGCTGAGTTTTGACATCTTGTGTAAGCTGAAGAGCCTGGGAGGACACAGCTCGATATTAAGGCCTCTCTCCCTGCCAAGGAGGAGAAGGGAGCTGGGGAAGGGTTCTAAGGCGGCGTCATCAGCCAGGCTGATGTTCTGCTCAAGAGAATTGTTTTGATCCTTTTTAGCACAGAGGGAAAGAGGCAAGCTTAGTTTTTTTTCTGATATCAAGTACCAATCTTAACATGTTGTGGGTCATAGACCCTTTGAGAATTGATGAAAACTCAGGACCCACCCTTCTGAAAAATGTCCACACCCAGAATTCTCCATATAATAAATAATAGGGATATTGAAAAGCCCATGTGTATCCAAGTCCAGCATCTGCGATAGGGTTGGGCTATAATAATTTGAGCCTGGACAATCTGTAAAGCACATGTCCACTGTAGCCCTGCAGGTTTCAGTAAAGAGTTGATGGGCTTTTTAGCTCAGATAGGCTGGGTGACTCCCTGGCATTCCCTGCAAAATGAACTTGTGGCACAATCTACCCCTGGTTAGATTCCAAGTCAAGAGGGGAGCCTCCTTGAAGGAAAAGACTTGCTCCTCTCTTCTGGCCTCATCCCAGCTACCCCAAAGATGTGTCCAGAAGCCTACACTTCACCTTGCCCTTTTCCAGCAACCAGCCGGAGAATACCAGTTGTGGGGACTTCACTTTTCACAGCTTCGCATGGTCACCAGTAGCTCCTGAGCCTTACCTCTTGCAGCCTCTGCACTGAAAGAGATTCACCTGGCTGGATGCTTGCTCCTATCCCAGGTTTAAAAACTTCAAAGGACAGCTCTGATGGGCCCAGATTGAGGCAGGTGCCTAGCTTTGGGGCAATCAGCTGTGGCAAGGGGTAGGATCGTGCTATACAAGATGGCACTTCCTGCAGTAGTAGACTGGGGTTGGGGGACTGTAGTTCTCATAAATGGATGCTGGGGAGGACAATCCCATAGGTGCCTACCTCGTTCTCTTTTCTTATCCATTTTATTTTGTCTTGGTGTAGTGTATACATTAATGTGAGCCACCCAAAATAATTTCCAGACCAACTTAAGGGATGGACAGAAAGACAGGCAGGAACACAGTCAAGGGGCATTTTTTTCTAATTGGTGTAAATGACATTTTCTCTCACTTCTTAAACCCCAGCACCTAGCTAGGTGTCTGGCATATTAGAAGAGCTCAGCAATGTTGAATGAATGAATGAATGAATGAGCAATTATATTGTAAATGCCCTAGGGGGGATCTTGCCATTTCAGGAACCCTAAGGTTAGGCCCTCTCTAATGGGATGTGAAGAATTATACTCTAATTCATTCAATTTGTAGGTTCTGACTTTAATTTATTGGGTCTCCTTGGTGCCCTCAGTAGCGAGGTTTGGTGGTTTTAAGTTTCTTTCCTCCTCAAATGACCAGGGCTATGATGGAGACACATACTTTTGTGACAAGAACAGAGATTTAGCCCTCTACTCAGCTCTAGGCTTCAGAACTCTTGGCTCCCGGGAATTCTGTCCAGGTGGTCTGAGGGGGAGCCTGGACCAAGCCTCTCACATTGGAATACAAGAGCTGGCCTGCATCTTTTGTGGCTGGAGCGGCCATGTGGCAGGTGATCCATCATGTAGCATATCCCAACAAGGTCATCAGACAAAAGGTGGGAACTTTCCACTTCCAGGGCTGCCTTTCACATTTGGCCAGGGGTGGGAGGGAGGGAGTGCACATTTCTCAAAATGAGTTGCCAAAAGATGTTTTATCTCCAGTCAAAGGCTCTTCTGGCAGAAAGTTCCTAGCTAGCTACATTTGAAGATGGTCCCAACACCACAACTGTGATAGATGGCAGTTGCAGTGATCCTTTGTTCACATCCTCAACTGAAACATTGCCACTGTGTAGGACGCTGTGCCAGGGGTCAAAGAGAACAACCAGGAAGTCAGCAACCCTCTGGTTTACTGCCCTGAGCCTCAGTTGTCTCATCTATAAAATGGAGATGGTAACGCCTAGTGGTTGCATGATCATTCAATAATATTATTGATTCATTTCTTCGACACACATTTATTGAGCACCCACTGTATGTCAAGCATCATTACTTAGACCTGACCGCATACCAGCAGAACGTCAGGGGCAATGGCCACCAAAACAGCACAAGAGGTAGCAAGGATGCCCAGGGGATCTGAGACCCAGACTTTGGTAGGACATTTGTCACCTCCTCTGTGCCTTTGCCCACTCTAGTGGATACAGTTCTGCAGCTGACATGGCACCCCTTTAAAGAGAAGTGGTTAATTCTTTAGTCAAGAGTAGGTTAAGTACAATGAATGACGTCATTCATCCAGATGACTTAATGACCCCAGGCCCTTTAGAGGAGCAAAGAAATGGAAGCACCACCCAACAAGCACAGCAGGCATAAGTAGATTAAAATTAATTAGGGAAAAAAAAAAACCCTGAAATATTTTAGGAAAAAATATATAAGCTTCAGAACAACACAAAGAACACTTACAATCTCCAGCACCCAGCCTTCGTGGGCATGCACGCAAATACACCAGCAACAGAGCAGCCCACACAGTTGATGCTTAATCAGTATCTGTTTCTAGATATTAATTGGGGGGAAGCTGGGTGGTAATAATGGGGAAAGCATAACTTCTCAGTCCAATAGTTCTGTATTCTGATCCCAAATTTGCAATACACTGGCTCTGTAACATACCTTTATTGGCACATTCAAAAATATTTATTGAGCACCTACTAAGTGCCTGGCTCCATTCTAGACCCCAGGGATGCAGTGATGGTAAAAATAGACAAAAGTCCCTGATCTCACGGAGTTACAGTCTAGTGGAGAGAGACAAATGATAGACAAGCAAAATATACCATAACTCAGAAGCTGCTAAGTGCCCTGAAGAAAAATGAAGCAGGGAAGAAAAGTATGGGGGTGGGAAAACAGTTGCTTTCGGACCAATGGCTTAGACTTTCTGAGTCTCAATTTTCTCATCTGTGAAATAGGTCATAATCTCTACCTCACTGGATTCCTTTGATAATTACACTAGACAGTGTAGATAAAGGGCCTGATAGCACTTTGGCCCTAAAAGGAATTCAACACATGTACCCTTCCCATTCTCCCCTTACCACCTGGCCAAAGTCCAGAAGAAACATCTTCCTTCTGGCATTTTGGAACATCCTTGTCTTTTCACTCTATATCTACATTGAGCATGATCTTGACATTAGAAAATTCCAGGCATTTGTTGTAATCTATGGGAGGCACCTTATCTTGAAGGAAGGGATGTGTAAATGAATTCAAAACTTGGCTCTACCTCTACCAATTGTCAAAACTTGAGCCCTGGTTTCATCATTGTCAAATTGGAGGAAATTATAGCTCCTACTAGAGAGGGCTGGGGAGAGGATCAAATTAAATCATATGTAGACTAGCACCTAGAATGCTCCCTGTGTGTAGTGGGTGCTGTGCCAAATACAGTTCCTTCTCTTCCTGCAGGCACCAGAGTAATGAATTGTCATCTGTCAGAAGACCAGCTGGTGACAGCATCAGCACCTGCTGATCTTTCCCGGGGACCCCATTTAAGCCACACCTCATATCTACCAGTCAGGTCCTGCCAGGAATCAACCTTCACTCCGGGAGATACAGATAATGTAGGGGACACCAGCAGAGCTGCTGACAGGTGAAAAGAACCAAGAGGGGATATTGAGGCACCCACAGCTTAGGAACAGCTGGAAGCCGTTACCAGCCTGGAAGGCAAAGGGGAGGGAATAGTGTTATATGGGAGCCCAGGGAGAGGTAGAACCTTAGAGGAGGAGGCCTCTAGTGGGAGTACTAATGATGGAAGGGCACAGAGAGTACCAGAGGCAGGTGGTACAGCAGGGAGCGAGCAAATAAGAAATACCCCAACCTCTCTTTCTGCCTCTGATCTGTTGCGCCCAGTTGCCCAACCCCAACAGAAATGTAGCCCTCCCATTGGCCAAAGCCAACTAAAAGGTGGCCCTCTGTTTTGGTTTGCTAAAGCTGCCAGAATGAAATACACCAGAAATGGGTTGGTTTTTTCAAAGGGAATTTATTAGGTTACAAATTTACAGTTCTAAGGCTATAAAAACGTCCAAACTATGGCACCAGCAAGAGGATGCTTTTACTCAAGAAAGACAGGTGGTATCTGGGGTTTCTCTGCACATGGTGATGTCTGCTGGCCCTTCTCTCCTGGGTTGGTTTCAAAATGGCTCTCTCAGCTCCTGTGTGTCTGGCTTCTCCTGGGGAGTTTTCTTTCTCTCTTAGCTTCTCTCACTCTGTGCACTCTCCACACTCAAAGGACTCCAGCAAGTGGATTAAGACCCAACTGGAATGGGTGGGGTCACATCTCCATGGAAACAACTTAATCAAAAGGCTCCACCCAACAACAGGTCTTCCCCACAAGATTAGATTAAAAGAACATAGGCATTTCTGGGGTGCATAACAGATTCAAACCAGTACACACTTTCATTGGCCAAACCCAACTGAAAACTGGCCCTTCCATTGGCCAAACCCAGCTGAAAGGTGGTCTGCTCATTGGCCAAACTCAACAAAAAATTGGGCCTCCTATCGGTCAAACCCAACTGAGAGGTGGCCCACCCATTGGCAAAACCCCAACTGAACACCAGCCATCAAGGGAACTTGGTGAGCCAAACCATAGAGCCTGGTCTCCAGGACACAGAGCAGGGCAGAGAATAGTTGAAGAATGGATCTCATGAGGCAAACAGAAAACAACCCGCACACTCCTATACCACGATATTTGCTCTTAAGATACTTCTAGGCATCAGCTGTGCAACAATATTCTCACACTTGAGTATGTATCAGAATCTCCTGGAAAGCTTGCTCAATCATAGATGGCAGGGCCCCATCCCCAGAATTTCAAATTCCATAGATCCGGGCTGGGGCCTGTGAACTTGCATTCCTGACAAGTTCCCAGGTGATGTTAATACTGCTGGTCAGAGTTCCACACTGCTTTATGATATGAGATTATTGGAGAGCAGATTCCTTTCATCCCTACTCAGAATTTAACCATGTCCAATCTGCCAATGGGGCAGCTCCAGGCCTCCGCACAGCCAGCATGACCTAGGCAGCCCAGAAAGATCCAGAGCAGCCATCTGCAGCTCTGCTCACCTGACAGCCAGCCATAGGGCCACGAACCCTGCCAGCTTGTCTCCATCTCTTGCCTTCACTCCACTCTGTCCTTCTTCCCTCCAGTCCTTGTCCTCTGCCTAATGCTTGTTAAGTTTCTCTTCCTTGTTTGCCTGGTTACTCCACTGTTGATAACACACATGCACATGCGCACACACACACACACACACACACACACACACAGACTCCGATTAGCTGCACCTGGATGCCTGGCCTGTTTCCTGTGGGAAGATGAGTCAACCACTCCTTGGGGCCCTGTGACATCCTGTGCTCAGGCCAGGAGGTCACAATTCCTGGTCACGCAACATTGCTTCTCTGCAGGCAGCCCTGCCACTCTGCGGCTGCCTCTGACATCTTTGTTCTGGGGGAAAGAGCACAGAACGCTCCTGGGTCCCTGCCAAACTCAGACCAACTGTGCCCCACCCCCCCACCCCCTTCCTGACAGGCTGAGAACCATCGTAGAGCTCTGCTCTTCCCCTTCATGTCTTTCTCCAACTCCCCATCAAACCCATCCCTTTCCTTAGCTTCCTGCCTTGAGGATGGCATCCTGACAGCAACTCCTCTCTTCCGTCTTCACTAAACAGCTGCTCTAGTCATAGATGAGAAGCCCCAGGGGGTGTCAGCAGTGGAAAAGACCTCCCATGAACACATGTTGTTTGGGCCCCTTCTTTGGGGGTGGGGGACAGGGGCATCCCCATTCCAGGTGGATCTAGTCTGGCTCTTAGTTCTACCCTGTGCCCCATCTCCCACCCCAGCCACAGGCCAACAAGGGACCAAGTCCTGGCCAATCAGTACAGTACATGGCCCTAGATACAAGGCTTGTTCCAGGGCTAGGCCTCAGAGCTAAGCAGCGACTATCAGACTGTTTCCCTGGAATGAGTGAGTATATGGGGGCTGCAATGGATTGGAACCGCTGCCCCCACCCCAACTTGTACCAACTCATGAGAGTCAAATATGTGCATCACTCTGTAGCTTGAAATTGACCACAGCGGAAAGTATTTGTGCCATGGACAAATCAGCAAGTGCTGCAAATCAGGGCTCTTTGTTTCAAATTTGTAGAGGCAGTTGTTAAACCTGTCCAGCACACCACAGCATGAGAGAGAGAAGGCCTGTTTCCATGAGGTTACTAAATTCGGAGGCTTTGAAGGTGGCAACTTCTTGTGCAGTAGCAGAGCATGAAGGCAACACAGAAAGAAGCAGAGGCAAGAACAGTAGAAGAAAGAGATCACTAACAGTATAGTATGTGCCCCTGGATCCAGCCATGCCTGAACTCCAAGCTATTCCGGTTATATGAAATTTTAAAATGTCTTTTTGCATTAGCTAATTTGAATTGGGTTTTTTTCTCAAGCAACCTAAAAGAACACTGACTGCAGTGGTGCTTAGGAGAAATTATCTTTCCTCTTGGGCATTCCTAAAATTGTCATCATAACTTACTGAGAGTGCAAAAGGGGGGTCACTCATGAATCCAGAGTGGCAGTAGAAGGAGCCTGGTCAGCGCCTGCCAAGCCAGGATGCAGAGCATTTAGGGTGTGGTTCTCCAGTCTTAGACTCATACCCTCAGCCCAGCAGGGGGAGTCTAGCTCCAGTGGTCCAGGGAGCAGAACCAGCTACCCTCCCAACATCCAGAAATCAAATCACCAGTACAGAGAGCTCCCCGACAACCTCCATCATGAAACTAAGTTCAGCCCCACTGTTTTCCATTATTGTGAATCTCAGGATGCAAGCATAGGAGAATTGACCCCTTTTTGGCCAGGAAGCATCCAAATCTGCCCATCCTACCAGTCCTGTCAGCCCAAGCCAGCTCTGCACACTGGAACAAGATGGCACACTCTAAGCAACTAGCAGCCTCCACCCCAACAGAGGGGAGGCTGCATTTTAAGTGCCTTCCCCAAGGACATCCTGTGCAATCCCAGCCTCAGAGGAAACCTAGCGAGACCCTTGAACCTTTCTAAAGCCCCCACTTGGGTTATTTCTGTGCCATTCTCCCAATCTCCCTCACCCGACCATGAATCTCTCCATCTTTTGTTTCCCCACCCCAATCTACCCTCAGTTTTTCTCCCCCACTGTGATTGGCCTCAAAACCTTGATGCCAGAAGGTTCTGCACGTCTTTGGGGAGAAAAAAAAGAGGAAGAGGAGAGACTTTGACTTGTTCCACAGCCCAGTCTGGGCAAGGGAAGGACAGTGCCCCAGCAGGGATAGAGGGAGCAGGCTGAGCCCCCGGAGGCCTGGGAGAGGCAGACAGCCAGGGGACAGCCCGCTATGGACAGAAAAGGGGACTCCGGCAAACAGCACAGCCAGCAGGGAGGGACCTGGTCACTTAAATCCTGGGCTGCAGGCTGCCTGCCTTCTGTGTATCCAGACCCTGAACCAGACACGCACACATACACACAGAGATATACACATCACACACACCACAAACACACATCCCACACACACCACGCACATACCACACATACACACCACACTTGCCACATAGCTATATAGTACACACACACACACATCCACCCACACACAGATACACACATCACACATACCACACACACACCACATCCACCACCACATTCACACACACACACAGCACACAGGTACACGCATCACACACACCACACATCTACCCTCGCACTACACACATCATACATATCACACATCCACACACACACCACACACAGACACACACATCACACATACCACACACACACCACATCCACCACCACATTCACACACACACACAACACACAGATATACACATTACACATACCACACATCTACCCACACACTATACACAGATACACACATCACACACACCACACACACACCACACATCCACACACAGATACATACATCACACGCCACACACACACCACATCCACCACCACATTCACACACACACACAACACACAGGTACACGCATCACACACACCACACATCTACCCTCGCACTACACACATATACACACATCATATCACACATCCACACACACACCACACACAGACACACACATCACACATACCACACACACACCACATCCACCACCACATTCACACACACACACAACACACAGATATACACATTACACATACCACACATCTACCCACACACTATACACAGATACACACATCACACACACCACACACACACCACACATCCACACACAGATACATACATCACACGCCACACACACACCACATCCACCACCACATTCACACACACACACAACACACAGGTACACGCATCACACACACCACACATCTACCCTCGCACTACACACATATACACAAATCATATCACACATCCACGCACACACCACACACAGATACACATATCACACACACACCACATCCACCACCGCATTCACACACACACACAACACACAGATACACACATCACACACCACACATCTACCCACACATTACACACAGATACACACATCACACATACACACACACAACACAGATACACACATCACACACACCACATCCACCACCACATTCACACACCACCACACTACACATACACACGCCACACACACCACATGTGGCAAACCCCAAACACACACTGCACTCACTCCTGCACTGACACGAACACACAGAGACACATACACATGCAGACACATACAGTCACCCACGTGCACACTCACGCCTGTCTACAGCCTCTTGTAAAATCCGAGTCACAAAGTGCATCCTCCATCAAACCCTTTTCTTTCTCCCTGACCAAATGCCCGTTTTTGGGGGCCCACTGCCGCCCCAGCCCACCGTGGGGGGAGCACCCCTCGCCCTCTCCCCCCACCCCAGGCCTGTTTTTCTTTTCCTGAGCGATTTTAGGCTCCCATCTGTCATCTTAGGTCATTAATCCCAGGACAGAAGGCCAAAGAAGCCTGCCCCACGTACCCAACCCATTAACTAATTAGAAAAGGTGCCCGCACCTCATCATATTAATCCCACTAAAGCAGCTCCAGCGTCCACAACTCGCTTCCTGACTTGTGCTGATAAAAATGACGAGCTGCCCGCTCCAGTCCCGAATGGCACTGCGATGATGGATGTACCGTGTCCAGCAAGGGTGTGGGTCAGCCACGGCGACTCATGTGTCAGGCAGAGGAGGGGGTTGAGAGGTGGACAGGGGACGAGCAGCGGGCTGTCAGGGTAATTGTGTTCCCCAGCTGAGTGGGAGCCGAGAATGCCCATGTCCACCCCGCTTCTCCACCCCCCGAGAGATGGGGTCAGCCAAAACCAGGGCCTCAGGACAGACAGCAGGGGCTTCCGAGGACAAGGACAAGTGGGAAAGGCTGAAAGGTTCCCGGCCCCCCTCATTCCGACCACTGTTCGCTCTGCCCTTTCAGCGGCTGGCCCCTCGGTCACCAAAGTCCAAGCGGACTGGCTTTCCATTGACCACCCACAGCCCGATCTGCAGGAGAAACTTCCTTTTTGACCATGGTCCTCGAAGGCACGCGGTGTCCGGGAACTTGCCCTTACCTCCACTGGGGACTTGGAGGCCACACGACCATCGGGCAGGGCTTGTCTGATGGTTGATTTCCAAACGGGGGCTGCGGGCAAGTCTGCAAGGCGTGCACATCCAGTTTCTTCACCTTCCAGAGAGGAATAAATCGCCTGATTGACAAAGCTCCTCTGTAGTTCACATGCACTGTGCCCCGTGGGTTGGCCATGGCTGCAGTTGCAGTCAGCTGACCTGATCCATGTATCTTATTTACACTGTAGTCCATTCTCCACGTGCGCACTCAGGGCCCCCTGGATCTGCTATGCAAATTAGACGCAACAATTTGTAAATGGGCAGAGGGGACCTGGCACTTTGTAAAAATTATCGTGCGAATGTTACCACCCAGCCCCTGGGCAGGAGGAGGGCTTCCATCCCTTGCGTAGTCACTCCATTGTTGCAAGGTGATTGGGGGAGAAAAAAGGCTGGCAGGAGAGTCACGGAAAGCCAAACACGGGGCTAGAAGTCCAAAAACCAGGTATCGGCAGAGCCGTGCACCCTCCACGGGCTCCAGGGCAAGAGCATTCCTTGCCCTTTCCAGCTTCCTGGTGCCTCAGCAATCTTTGGTGTTCTTGCCTTGTGGATGCACTGCTGCAATCTCACCTCTGCCTCCCCGTGTGTGTGTGTGTGTGTGTGTGTGTGTGTGTGTGTGTCTGTGTCTCTGGGTCCAGATTTCTCTCTTCTTAGAAGGACACCGATCATGTGGGTTCAGAGTCCACCCTACTCCAGCGTGACCTCATCTTAACTAATTCCATCTGCAAAGACCTTAGTTCCAAATAAGGTCACATTTACGGGTTCCAGGCAGACATAGGATTGGGGAGACGTGCTTCAACCGAGTCCGGGAAGCAGGTCCTATGGATGGTGATTTCTCAAGGGCTTTCTCCACGGCAAGCGAGCACCTGGTGGCTACTCCATAGGGTAATAACAGACCAACTTGCCCCAGCCACAGACCCCACATAACCCATCCTGAACAGGGACCACTAAATTATCACCCACGGCCAGACAACCATACAGAATCCTTCTTTCTCCCTCATTCTGTCCTCAAAACTCCCTTCAGGCAGATGCATTTGTTCAAAATTCACAGGAAGCTGGGTCTCACACAGTTGTCACCCACAGCCCCATTGCTCAGAGCTCAGGGTAGGGATGACGGTGTCAGAACCGGAATCTTTCTCAAAAACATCTAGCGACACATTTACCACGAGGCTCCCTGGCACCAGAAATGACAGGGTTTTGTCCGCCGAACCTCCTCCGTGCAGTGCCCGGGCCCTCAGCAGCTCCCTGTGTTGTTTCCAGGTGTGGTATTCTAGAAAGAACCTCATTTTAGTTCAAAGTTCTGTAGATTAATTTGAAGCCAACGTCTTTCTTTCTTTCTTTTTTTAATACACTGAAGAAAAGAACATATAATCCCAGATTGTCAAAAGGAGGAGCAGGAGGCTTCACAAACAAAGTAGTATTTCACTTGGCAATCCGGGAAAACTGTCCTTTTTTTCTTTCTTTCTTTCTTTCTTTCTTTCTTTCTTTCTTTCTTTCTTTCTTTCTTTCTTTCTTTCTTTCTTTCTTTCTTTCTTTCTTTCTTTCTTTCTTTCTTTCTTTCTTTCTTTCTTTCTTTCTTTCTTTCTTTCTTTCTTTCTTTCTTTCTTTCTTTCTTTCTTTCTTTCTTTCTTTCTTTCTTTCTTTCTTTCTTTCTTTCTTTCTTTCTTTCTTTCTTTCTTTCTTTCTTTCTTTCTTTCTTTCTTTCTTTCTTTCTTTCTTTCTTTCTTTCTTTCTTTCTTTCTTTCTTTCTTTCTTTCTTTCTTTCTTTCTTTCTTTCTTTCTTTCTTTCTTTCTTTCTTTCTTTCTTTCTTTCTTTCTTTCTTTCTTTCTTTCTTTCTTTCTTTCTTTCTTTCTTTCTTTCTTTCTTTCTTTCTTTCTTTCTTTCTTTCTTTCCTTCCTTCCTTCTTTCCTTCTTTCCTTCTTTCCTTCTTTCCTTCTTTCTTTCTTTCTTTCTTTCTTCCAAGTGCCCTTGTTTATTGTTCTGTTTCTAAGAACATGCAAAAGAGACATCTCCAGGATAGCAGGAACTCTCTCACCAGGAATTTCAAAAATGGCATTCAAAACATTTTGCCAATAGTTAGGCAGATGCGGGCTGATCCCCAACATGCAAATTATCACGCCTGGCATCAGGAAGAGTATGGCGAGTTGTCTCAGACAAATAAGATGACAGCTTGTCGAGGATTTTTCTTTTTCTTTTTGCAGAGGCAGGCACCAGGAATCGAACCCAGGTCTCCGGCATGGTAGGGGAGAACTCTGCCTGCTGAGCCACATGGCCCGCCTAAACTTGCTGAGGTTTTAAGGAAATTAAGTACACAATCCCAAAGAAGAGAATGTTGTATTTAACCCCAAAGTGCCTGGTTTGCATTAAGAACCCATTGAGGCCCTCGCAATCCCTCCAGCTCTTGATGCCGAAAACCCGCGTCCTCTTGAGCCTCGTTTTCAATATGATGCATTAAGGGGCAAACCACCGTTGGTGACCGAGCAATGTTTTTAATTACCGTGTTCCCGTTCACTTCTGTATGGTCTTCTCATTATCATTCCAGCAGATATTCACAAATATGACTTCTTTGGGGGTTCCCTGTGATCTCCACAAGGACAGCAGCTGCTAATGAAAGGCAGGCAGGCCCCCAGCCAAGGGGCTGCTGATTATCAAGCTGAGAAACATCCAGACTCAGAAACTAATGAGCTGGGAGTGAGACCAAAAGAGAGGAAGAATGTGGAACGCAGTGCTGGGGAAGAGGCCACCAAGACAACCTTGGGAGCGAGACCGAAAAGGGAGATAAACTGTGTTCTCTCCGAGCATGCATGGATGCTACTAGGCAAGGCAGCTGTGTTGGCGGGAGCAGAAGGAAGCTGTTTATTTTGAGGTCTTGGAGATACGGCTGCAGCCCATCAGAGAAAGAAAGCGTGGGCCATAAAAGAATAGATTTTCTCCCTGGAGGTTTTGCTTACTTAGGGTGCCAACATTTGAAAACCAGTTCCCCACCCCACCCCCACTGCCATTATTCTCCCTGCCTGGAACGACCCTCTCACCCACCCACCCGCCTTATCCAAATCTGCTTGAGACCTTCCAAGGCCAGGGTACATTCCAACCCCTCCAGTGGACTTTCCCAACCAACAGTGGTTTTCTTTACCAAATATTTATCAAGTTCCTTCTATGTCCCATGCATTAGGCTAGGTGCTGGGGAGATGATTCAGTGATGGTTCCTGCCCCAAAAGCAGAAGGTAGACAAGCCATGTAAAGGGATGCTAGGGGGAGGTGAGGACCCCAAAGGCTGTGCCCACTCACTTCAAAAAACATCATGTTCTGTCTTATGACCTGCTCTCACAGAGTCGTCTTGATCTGATGTTTCACCCTGGAATTGTTCCAGACATATGTGTCGAGGCAGAGGAAGCCAGATGTTCATTGAAATTGTCTCCTCATTCTAGGCACACGGTTAAACTTATTTCAAAGGCCCCTTTCATCTTGATGAGAGACTAGTTCTTACCAGCCAAGTGTATGCAAAAGTGATGAGCCACTTTGAGGATGAGGCAGTTAAGAGTGAAGCCACCCCCCCCTTCCTGCTGTCTGCTCGCTGGATGACAGTACAGTGACCTTGATGCCACATGTTGAAGATGGCAGAGCCACAGCACATTAGGAGCCTGCATATGCTAGATCAGTTTCCTGAAAAGCAGAGCTTGAGAGGGGTATTCCTATGCCTGGGATTTAAGGACAGGCTCTCCTAGGTAAAACCTGCCAAGGAATGAGAAGAGCAGGATAAGGCAAGGGACGAATCTGAGCACATGGGTAGTTTCAGATGAAGTTTGGTCTCTGGTCCCACAGAGGGGATCTGGAACATGTGTGGCTGCACTGAGTTGTATCCACTTTGAAGCAAAGGAGCCAGATATTTGTACCCACTTAGCAGTCAGTCATTGGCTGCAGGCTGTCCTCTGGGGGAGGGGGCTGCCTAATCTCCCAGACATTTCTGGGTGGAGTAACTGCCTGTCAATTCAGAGCAAAGATCTGGGTAATGGTACAGCTGTGAACAATTAGCAGCCGACATTTACAGCAGCTGCTGCCGGGGATGGGCGGAGCAACCTGATAAAGGAGAACTGATAAAAGATACAGTAGCATCTACTACAAGGGGTCCCTGAATGACTGCCTGGAGCAGAACCCCCACCTGCACTGGACTGTGACATGAACAAGAAGTAATCCTTTATTGCGTTAAGCCACTGATATTTGGATTTGTTTGTTACAGCCGCTAGTGTCACTTACCCTGACTGATTGCACATCTAGTCTCCTAAGGCAAGGGTTGGCAAACTTTTTCTGTAAAAGACCAGATTGTAAATTTTCTCAGCTTTGCAAGCCATATGATGTCCATCTCAACTAGTCAACATTCAACTGATCTACCTTTGTAGCAAAAGCAGCCCCAGACAACACATACATGAGTGAGTATAACCAGATTTGGCCTATGAGCCATAGTTTGCCAACCCCTGTCCTAAACTATAACCCTTATGAGTGGAGGCTCAGTCTTAGAGCTCTTTGTTTCTCACGTAAGGCTGAGGATAAAATATAACCTGTACTGGGGCACCTCATTAAGATTGAGTGGAAAATTTCAAAATGAAAGTAAGATTTTAGTTATAGTTGTTACCTTTTTTTTTCTTTTTTTTTTTTTTTTTTTGCGCATGGCCCAGGAATTGAACCTGGGTCTTCTGCATTCTACCATTGAACTACCCAAGCCCCCTTCCTAATTTGATTTTTATTTTTGTATGCTATACAGCAGGGTCACATTTCATTCCTTTTACATGTGAGTATCCTGTTATTGCAGCACCATTTGTTGAATTGTTTTGTTGTTGTTTTTTGCTTGGTTGGTTGCTTGTTTATTTGTTTTGGGGAAGTGCATGGGCCTGGAATTGAGCCCAGGTCTCCCACATGGCAGGTGAGCATTCTACCATTTGCACACACACAGCCCTCCAATTTGATTTTGATTGGCATGACCACAGAAGCACTGGCTTTCTGAGTCTGGTGAGGATTGCTCTGGGTTCTGTGTGACCTCCTTATGAGTTCCTATTGGAGATGGCTGGCTGCAGCTCCCCTTGTCTCAGGACCTTTAATCTCAGCTCTCTCTCACCAGTGGGATTAGAAATTGACCAGAGAGATTAGCTAAATTCAGTATAGCCAGAGGGGCAGTGCTGATGGTGGGAAACCCAGACATGCGGAAGCAGCATGTTCTAGAATCTTGGAGTTGATTAAGGCTTGATCAGCCAGCGCTGAAGTTCCCTCTGCTACGATCTCATCTTTGTGTTCCAATGTCCAGTTTTACTGATTAAGGAGATACATATGGTAGCCATAAACTGAGAAGAACATGGTAACCTGAGGTTCAAATTCATATGGAATGAGAGTCTAGATCAAACCACTTGGAAAGCTGTCTAGACCTGCAGAGGAGCTAGAATGAATGGTAGAGAAGGAGGATGGTGAACACAACATATGGCCTCAAGATTAACAAACTCTCTTTTGTAAGTTTCCCAGGAAATAAGACCATTCAGAATCTTGGTGATGCTCCTTCCAAATGGAGCAAACTTATCTAAGAAGCAGGAAGGTCTGAGCATAAGCAGTAAAATTCGTGACTACTGTGGTGCTCCCCATAGATTCCCT
This sequence comes from Tamandua tetradactyla, assembly GCF_023851605.1. Classification (NCBI taxonomy): domain Eukaryota; kingdom Metazoa; phylum Chordata; class Mammalia; order Pilosa; family Myrmecophagidae; genus Tamandua; species Tamandua tetradactyla. Next base: position 133,145,336 of record NC_135353.1, on the reverse strand, counting down.
ATTTCAGGACCAAGTGACCATGCACCATGGCTGGGAAAATATCCTTTGCTTACTGCTCATAACTGGGTCCTTCACTGGGAATTTCCCTCACTCATAGGAAACTGCCCAGCCCAAGTGTACGCTCTTCTCCCAGGAGATGGCCTTTGCCATCCCTGGCTGATGCAGGGATCCAAAGGCCTGGCCCCCTCACCTCGATGTGTGACAGCTCTGAAGGGTCACCCCAGCTCCAGAGCTCCCTCTATCTATTAGGCTTCAACTGTGACCACTTTATGAGTCAGCTTCCCAATTTTGCCTCCCTGACCCCCTTCTAAAGTGCATCTCCCGAGACACTCCCCAACAAAACCTTCTGCACACAGAAAACGACAAGCTGATCCTAATAATTACATGGAAATTCAAAGAAAACAAAACAGCCAAAATGATCTTGAAAAGAACAAAGTTGGAAGACTTATGCTTCTTACTTAAAATAGATTACAAAACTACAATTATGAAGATAATATGACACTGGCATAAGGACAGATTTTTAGATGAATGGAACAGAATTGAGAGCCCAGAAATCAATCCTCACATTTATGATCAATAGGTTTTCAACAAAGATGTCCAGGCAATTTTATGGGAAATGGTCATCTTTTCAATAGATGATGCTAGGACCATTGAATATCCACATGCAAAAAGATGAATTTGATCCATCTAAATATGGTGTATTTACCAAATTGCACAAAAATTAATCTGAAATGGATCATGGGCCAAAATGTAAAAGCTAAAACTATAAAATGTTTAGAAGAAAACATGACAGAAAATTTTTCTCACCCTGGATTAGGCAAAGAGTTCTTAGATACAATGCCAAAAGAGCAATCCACAAAATAAAAACGAATAGATTGATCTAAATCAAATGTTAAAACATTTGTCACTTCAAAATAAGAAAATGAAGACGAGCCACAGGCTGGGAGAATATATCTACCAAGTTCTTATATCCAGATTATACAAAGAACCCTTAAAAAATGCAATCATAAGAGGACAAGCAACCAATTAAAAAATGGACAAAAATCTCAATAGATGTTTCACCAAAAAGATGCATAAATGTCTAGCACATGAAAAGATGCTCAAAATCATTAGTCATTAGGGAAATGCAAATCAAAACCACAATGAGATACCATTTCACACTCACCAGGATGACTATAATCAAAAGACAAACAATAACAGGTGTTGACGAAGATATAGGGAAACGGGAACCTTTATACATTGCTGATAGAAATATAAAGTTTTGCAACCACTTTAGAAGACAGTTTGGCAGTTTCTTAAAAATGTAAACACAAATTTACCATACAACCCGGAAATTCTACTCCTACAGGTATAATCAAGACAAATAAAACTGTGTCAGCATGAAAACTTGTACACAAATGTTCATAGCAGCATTATATTCACAATAGCCTAAATGCAAACACCCCAAATGTCCATCAACTGAGAAAGAAAGAATAAAATTTGTTATATGCATATAATGAAAAGGAACAAAAAACGGATACACGCTACAGCATGGACGAACCTCAAAAACACTGTGCTACGTGAAAAACACCATACACAAAAGCTACATATTGTCTAACTCTATTGGTATGAAATGTGCAGAAAAGGCAAATCTGTAGAGACAGAAAGTAGATTAATGGGCTGCCTGGGAGTGAGGATGAAAATGAGCAGTGACTGCTAGTAAGCATAAGGGATCATCTTATGACGGAAATGTTCTAAAGTTGGAGTGTGGTGATGGTTGCATAACCCTAAATTTACTAAAAAAAAAAACAACTCTGTGAACTGTGCACTTAAAAAGGGTGAATTTTATGGTTTGTAAACCATACCTCAACAAAGCTGTTAAAGAAAAAAAAAACCTTCTGCATACAAATCTCAATCTCAGAGTCTATTTCTAAGGAACCCAATCTAAGACCACCTATAATTTCAGTATAACAGAAATGCCTATTTTTTTTATCTGTGGTCAAATTTGAGAAAATTGCAGTCTCAAGGTGATAAGCCCCAGAATAGGCCCAAACTCTGCCCCCATCTTTCAAAATCTCTCCCTTTATACCACAATCACCATCATCATTGCCCATCTCTGTTTCCAGTTCCAGAATACAACACAGGTTTTCCTTCCCAGAGAGAAAATATTCCCCGCCACACGAAGCAGAGTTACAGTAGCACATTCTTTCCTTTCTCATCATTTTTAATTAGGAATTTCTATATATTTTTGGAAGATATTTCTGTTCAGTGCATCATAATTCTTTGGCCCAAGAAGCCCAGATACCAGCGGTAAACACTGATGGTCTAAATTTCCTGTATTTGGTGGCGAGTGAGGGTCAACGTGTAGGCAGGAACGTGCCGCGAGACATACTAGGAAACAGAAAAGGGACGGGAGGAGGGGTTGGGGAGAGGTGAGTTGATGAACAAGGACTCTGAGTTCATCGCCGCAAGACTGGCTGCTCATTGCTCAATGTTGCGAGACACTGACTTCTTAGAGGTTTGCAGTCACAGCTTGCTCAAGCTGGAAATTGCAATGAATGTGCGTGCTGGCCGAAGCCAAGCTAGTTTAAAAAAAAACGCTCTCTGGCAACCTTGCCTCCTTGGCAGCCCTGAGACCTCAGGCACCCCTTTGGGGGAGAGTGCAGCCTGAGCCCCAACAAACCTGCCCCCCAAGCTCTTGGCCACTAGACTGATCTTGGATGAATTGTCCCATCTTGCTCTCTGCCTCCCCTCTTTTGTCCCATGCCGGTCCCCCTGCCTGGAATGCCATCCCCTCACTCATTCATACCACAAAGTTTTACTGGGCATCTACCATGAGCCAACGGAACTACCTTTGGGGTAAGTTCTTGGAGGAAGAAATCATGAATGACACGCAATTCTCATCCACAAGAAGCTCTCAGATGTAAAAATTAGGAGTTATTTGTGCTGTGATGGGTGTGTCAGGTAGAAACAGTGGGGACAGAGAGTGGGTAAGTTCACCTAGAAGGAGCAATCTGGGGAGGCTTCCAAGAAGAGGGTACGCTCACACGGTCTCTTAAAAGAAGAGTGGTTGCTTGCAGACCAGGTGTTAGATATCATTCCAAAACCCCAGACCAGCGTTGTCCACGAGGACTTCCTGTGAGAATGAAAATGCTCGCCCTGTACCCTGCCCAACATGGTAGGCATTAACGATTAAACCCTTGAAATGCAGTTTGTGCAACTGGGAAACTGAATTTTACATTTTCATTTATGTTCATTTAAATTTAAACAGCCACACCACTAGCGGTCACTGAAGTGGATGGACAGAGCAGCCCCAGAGGCATAGAATAGCTGGGCCCACTCCCGGAACTGCAAAACGTTATATGAAGCAGAAGTTTGGGGTGCCCGGGAGCTGCTCCTGGAAACACAACCAGGGAAAAAAAAAATGAGGCTAGATCTCTAAGGCGCTTTTGGCGACGTCTGGGTCAGTTTTCCCAGCGGCAACACATAGGCAGCCTATCTGACCACCCAGTGAAGTAACCGCTCCTGTCCTTTGCTCTCCACTGTCCTTGAGTCCAAGAATTGCACACTCAAATGCCTACAGCTGCCAGAAGCTGGAGGAATGGGGTGGGAAAGGGCATATGTGCCGGCTGTGTGCAGTGTCCTGGGTGCTGTCCAGCTAGGCGGCGCCAGGGCCATCGAGAGGGGGCAGCCTCTACTCAGCCTCAATTACCCTATGCTTGTCTGCAAATGCAAGCTCAGAATTGCCTGGTGTTTCAAGAGAAGGCAGAAATCATGATTTACTTTGTTTCACCATTGAAGTGTTGGTTACATTTTTTTTATTATTTTGATACTCTGCAGGCAAAAAAAAAACAAAAGCAAAAAAACCATTCTTAGGGGCTAGGATTTGGTCTGTGAACCACAAGTTTGCAACCAATACTCTACCTCTTTTGTGGCACCTGTCATGATACCTGGGTTTATAGGCTCATCTCTCCCCATTAGGCCCACCATTCCTTAAGGGCAAGGACCAAAGTTCGATTCTTGAGACATTCCCAGGACCTAGTACAACATCTGCATGCGGGCTCTGTTTTGTATATGTTGGTTGAATGAATGAATGACCTCTTTCATGCACGAAATGATTTGGCCAGCCCAGGCTGTGGCTCAAAGACACAGCAGCCAAGGAGTTAAAAGGCAGGAAATGAACTAGGCTTTGGGATAAAGCCTCATTAATTGCCTTCTTACCAGAAATCCTTTTCCCTGCAAATCCGCGGGCTGTAAATTAAGATCTGAATTGTTGTTTTGAGCGCAGCTTTCTCCAAACCACAGATTTGCAAACACTTCTCTTCCCGGTAGCTTGAGGCCTCACAACAGTCTTCGGCTATTAAATCTTGCTGAAAAGTGGGCTGAGAGCGCGAGGTCCCTTGTGAAAATTGCCAGACTTGGGGACGGCTGGCGTGGGATTTAGCAAGCCGCCTCTGACCCTCTTACCAAGGAGGGCCCCGGCTGTGAAGGAGCCCAGGGGCTCTAAACAGAGGAGGATCGCTGCCCTCCAAGCACCCCCACCTCCCCCCAAGAGCTGCCTGGGGGAAAAACTAGAGTCAGCAGGTGGCCTCCCAAAGTGGGGAATCCGGGTCCCTCATCCCCTCGCTCATTCCACTCCACATTCCTATAACAACTTAGGGAAAGTCATTTAAACTCTTTGCTCCAGTTGCTCCAAGCGTTGACTGGGGAGAAATGTGCTGTGCCGCGGCAGCTTCCTAAGGCCAGGTGGATCTTTTTGTGCAGCGATTTCAAACTTGTGGCGAGAAGAATGGGCACGGAGCCAAGGAAATCCACAGTGGAACTTCTAAAAGGGTGGAGGGGGTGCAGCACGGCAGCCATCGAAATGCCTGCTGCCAACATGCCCACACCAGCCTTGCTGGCAGAAGCTCACAACCGCTTTCCCACAAGTTGCCCTTTGGGGCCATTTTGGAGCTGCTCCCTGTGACTGAAATTCATCCTTGCGGAATCAAGGGTGAAAGGCATCGGCTGGGCTTTGAGCTGCCCTCACACCCCTCTCTTGCTGTACAGATGAGGAAACCGAGGCTCACATTTCTTAAGTGATTTGTTCAAGGTCACACAGCCAAACTCCCAAGCCCAGCCCCGTACTATCTTCCTCATATTGAACCATGGTGCTCTTAGCTAATCCAGATGTCTGAGCACACCACAGTGTCCTCTCAGAGTCATTGAAGACAAAGGCCATTTGTCACAGTAGGATATAATCTGCTGGAATCTCCTACTGCATTCCAGAGTAAGAGCACCCATATTTCACAGAAGTGGGTTAATCACAAATACCAACTGATAATGTGGTAAGATAGGCTGGGAGGGAAAGACAACCTCGCTGTCCGTGGGAAACTTTCCAAAAGGCACCCAATTTGTTTCCTCTGTTTATCCGATAATAAATACTTCCTAAAGGCTTGTAGCACTTAGTACAACTCTTTTAAATACCTGGATACAAAATAATATTCTCTCTAAACCAATAGGCGATTTGTTTGGGAGTGATGAATTTGTGAGTTATTTATATCAGCGTCCAGTATCCAGGGCTGGCACCATTGAGATGAAGTGCTTGGAATGGAGTGAAATCCCTTACTATCGCATTGTGTCGTATGTTGTGGGAAAAGAAAACATAATGCAAAGCGCTTATATATTTCAGCGGCATAATAGCTTGATGAAGATTTCTAAATTTTTCAAAATGTCATTTCTTTCCAAAAGATGGATTATTCTTGTTGGGGTTTAGTCTACCTAATTATTCCTGCCTTGATTACTTAACTACTCCAGATATTTCATCCCACCATGCTCTTAGCATGTTCTGCATGTTCAAAGAAGCTCGGCCGCTTATTAGCACAAAGTAGACAACCCTGCTTCATGGCAGTCCATGTGGAAAACTGGCTTCTGAGATGGACTACCAGAAAACTCTCAGATGAAGCCCCCGGCCTCAGGTCACAACTTGGCAGTGACAAAGGTTTCTCTGAGGCATATCCAGCTGGATCCTCAGTTCACCTTCCAAAGCAATTCTTCCAGACAAGTCCCTGGAGACTGGACACGTTACTCCCCCTCTGCTCCCCAGTTCCATGCCTTGAATATTACATGTTCCCTGTGTTTGGACTCTGCATTTCTCTGGAGCAATGGTCCTTCAATTTGAGCCTGACACCTTGTGAAGTAGAGATTTCCAGTTCCTACCCCCCACCCCCAACCCCCAGAGTTTCAGAAGCGAGAGGTCTGAGATGGAGCCAGAGACTCTGCATGTCTCCCAAGTTCAGAGGCGATGCTAAAGCTTTTAAAAAATAATGTGCAGAGTGAGTGCTGTGGTGAGCATCTGTACTAGGTTAGAAATTGGGACCTAATGGCATTTAGTTATTTGACTTCGTAAAGGTTTGTCTGGTGGGAGAGATCTCTGGATTCAATGACCAAAATAACCATGAAGGAAAGAAGGAGGGAGGGAGGGAGGAAGGAAGGAAGGAAGGAAGGAAGGAAGGAAGGGAGGGAGGGAGGGAGGGAGGGAGGGAGGGAGGGAGGGAGGGAGGAAGGAAGGAAGATAGATCCAACAACATCTGTGGAAGGTGTGATTCTAAATATAATCTCTAAAGAGTCTGGGAGTGGGCATAGCTCCACAGCTAGACTAAAACAGAAAGTGTGGCTTTTCTCCGGGTTTTCCTATTACATGGGGACAGCAGGGGTCAGTTATCCTACGAAGCGCAAGTCATTCTTCACTAACGCAGGGGCGAGGCGCAAAGGGCAACCCGGGAGCCCAGGGCCTGCCCTGGGCACACTTGCCACGGTGAGGGAGGGAGGCCCGCGCCCTTTGGCTGATCCCACAGCCTGGAAAAAAGCCAGCCTCCGCTGCCTTTGAAAGCCGGTTCCTTGGAGCGATCCCGGCTCACTAGGTTGAATTATTTGGTCTCTTTTTTTTCTAGTTTATGAAGCCACCCAGCCTGAAGTCCACCCCTTGTACAGCGGCTGGGAAGGGTGGGAGAAGGGTGGGAGGAGCGCGGTCAGCACTTGGGGCTGGGGGAGAGTCGGTTCCTATTTCCTGATTATAAAGAAGCATTTGTTGGGAGCTGATGAATTGCGATGGGAGCTGGGGCCCAGCAGGACGCGCACCTGTGATGCTCCAAGTCCTTGGCCTCAGCCTGCTGGTGTCTATTTATGTATCAAATGTGGTCACAGATTTTCACTGGCGCTTGGGGGGGGGGGGGAATACGGGCACCCCCTGCCCCCTCCTCCCCCCAGATGTGTAAAAGCCTCTGAGACTTTGCTACACAAAATATGGTCCCTGGACCAGCAGCATCAACAGGGAAATTTTCAGAAAGGCAAATCTTCAGCCGCCACCCCCAGACATAGCAAATCAGAAATCTACATTTTAATGAGATCCTGGGGTAGTTCCTATTCTCCTTAAAGGTTGAGAAGCAGGACACAAAGGTCCCTGGCACACACACATAAAAAAGGTTAAGTTCTGCTCTAAGACAAGCAAACGGAGAGGAGGGGGAAAATCCCTCCAGTCCAAGATTTGGAAACAAGGGGTTGGAGGATTAACCATGAGGTTTCCGGGATGGAGTAGAGGATGGAATGAATTAGAAGGGAAGGTATTGAAACTGAGAGTGAAACTGAGTTGGGGGATACCTCACTTAGTGGAGTGGGGGTGGGGGGCCGGAAAGAGAAGAAACGCGGTAAATGGGTGACCCCCACACTCCCAGGAAAGTTGGGTATGTTGGAAGCTGTGAGCTTTTCCCCTGGTTGCTTGCAGTGGTGTTTTCTGAGACCCAACTGAGGCCTTTTAGCATGTAGGTGAGAAAACAGCAGCCCTGGAGCTGAGGGCTGGCCAAGAGCAGAGGTAAGTGCACCTGGGAGTTTTCTTAATAAGCAGGCTGACAGGTGGTGAATAAAATTTTAATGCTGGAAGAAAGAGAAAGCACATGGTCAGAAAAAGTACCTGGATTCTAACCAAGAGGAGCCGCCCGGGTGTGGGGCGCAGCAGTCCTCTCGTGTGGCCAAGAGCCAATCTGCTCTCCATTTTCTGCACGATTGGAAGGGAAAGGAGGCACTTCATATATTAAAGAGTAGGTAACGCAAAAAGAAATTCCCTAGGTTTGGTGTATGGGCAGGGCCTGGTAACCCACAAGTCTTCTAGGCTCCAATCTGGCCCTCTGTTGCCCCTTCCTGCTATCAGCCATGCAGGAGCCAGGCAGCCTTGGGGAGGGAAGGAGTTGGCTTACACCTCATAAAATCCCAAGAAGGTGATCCACTTTCAGATTTCCCTCCTAAGCTTGCTCTTCTACCCTGTTGGACATTTCTGTGCATGGAGCAGGTAGATCATTGGAAGATGCATGCCTATCAAATTCCTGGTTTATACCACCCTACCCCCACTCCCAGTTGGAACTGTAGCAAAAACACCTGGGAAATCTCCTTGGCTTCCAATAATGTTTCAACAGGCTGCGAAAATAGAGTTAACCTGTCAAAGTGCTATTTGTCTATTTAGATGCCTCCATGGCCTCTTCCATAAAGGTTTTTGAGGTGATTTGCAGAAATTGGAATAAATCAAATTAAAAAATGAAAAAGATATAAAGATCAGGTCCAATTGTAATAGAAAGAAGAACTGGAGGTCAAGACTGATAGGAATAGTAACATTTAATAAGAAGAAATAGGAAGTTCTAGACTCGATCTAGAAAGCATAAACCCAGGTATAGGAGGTGAGAAACATGCCTCAGCAATGTCTCAGATAAAAACAAAACTTTAATGGTCAGTAAACTCAGGATGTGTAAAGAGTGAGATAGATGACAAAAGATAAAAAGGCTATAGTCACAGATGTCCTTCAGAAGCTTACAGTCCAGTGTGTGAATCAGACAAGTGAGTAAACCACAGAAAGAGAACAGGCTAAATAAGGCTATGGAATCTTGGAAGAAATTATGGAAATGATGAAATATTTTGGTCTGGATGATATCCAGCATTCAACACTCCCTACAGTTCTGAAGGGAGAATCTGAGCATCTGAGCGGTGCATCCCCTACATACCACATGTATCAAGAAACCTCACTACAACAGTTTAAACAAATAAGATACATTTTGCTCACACAACAAGAGAGGAGGTAGGCAAATACTGGTCCAAGAATGTCAGTACCGTAATCTCTGGAATTCTCTTGGCCCTTCCCTCATGGTTACAAGATGGTGGCTATTGCTCTTGCCTTCATGTCTGCATTCCAGAAGAAAGCAGAAAGAAGGTGAAGGGGCATCTCCTCCTTTGGAGAATGCCCACAGTCATCTTCCTTCAAGCATGTAATTTTGCTATGCATTAAAGTTTTGAGCTGTAAAATAAAAAGAAGGGGAAAGGTTTTCCCTGTATCAGGTAAAGCTTTCCCAGGATGTCATGACAGACTTCTACTTGCAGTTCATCAGCCAGAGCTGTGGCCCATGGTCCCATGGTGTGGTTAATTGTCAAGATTGGGGGCCGAGTCAGGCAACCAACAGTGTCTGCCACAGATAGGTTTCAAGTTTCAGGCTTGAGAGCTTGAATGGATGGTGGTGCCATCTGTGGAGACAGGAAATACAGAGGAGAAACAGGTTTGTTGGGAGTGAGGGTCGAAGTGTATGAGTTCAGTCTTGAATATGTTAAGTTGAAACACCTGGGAAATGTCTAAAAACAGAGATGTCAAGTGAACAAATTAGACTTAATGGTTTGGATTGCAACTGAGAGTTCCGTGCTTAAAACATGGATTTAGAAGTCACCGGCAAAGAAGTGGTAATCAAAGCACTGCGGTCCCTCAGGGAGGAAGTGCAGAGTGAGAAGGGAGAGCTGGAAGTGGGTACCAATTTGGCATTTAGGCATGAAGTTGGTGGGAAGAGATGAGTATGAAAAGTATGCTTGGAAGAGACATCTAGAGAGGCAAGAGGGAAACGAGAGAGGATGGCTCACAGAGGCTGTGGGAAGACGCCCTTCATGCTACACCTTGGATGAACCTTGAAGATATCAAGTCAAATGAAATAAGTCAGACACAAAAGGACAAATATAGCATGATCTCACTTATATGCAATACCTAGGATAAGCAAATTCATAGAGAAAGATGATTTCAGGTTACCAGGGGGCAGATGGAAAAAGAAGGAGTTGTTGCTTGATGGGTACAGAGTTTCTGTTCAGGATGATGAAAAAGTTTGGGTGATGGATGGTGATGGAGGGAGATAGGTGCAGCTCATGCTATTGAGGCCCTACCCGTTAGCCCTATAGCCCACCTCTGAATTCACCTGCAGCTGTGAGGCTGTACTCCTGCCTTAAGTGCTGGATCTCTCTCAGTTGTGGGGCTTTCTCTGGCATCCTGGGAGCTTGCTCAGCTAAGTACAGCCACAACTTACAAGTGTAGAGAGTTAATCCCCAGAAGCATCCCTCACCTTGGGGAGCAGGGACCACTGGATGCATGCCCTAGCCTTCCCAATTCTGAGGTATATCATACACAGAGGACCCCCAGAGGGGTTAAGCCCCATTGGCCCATGGCAATAATCCACGCTTCTGACTCTGCTCCCTTCCCGGTGCTTCCTGGAATCACACCCCATATCAACTACCTGGAACTGAATTCTTGTCTTGGAGTCTGCTTCAAGGGAACCCAAGCAAAGACAACAGGGTCAATGGAGCAGAGTGATGGTGCAGGGCCATGGTCAGGTCTGTGCATGGAAAGCCGTTTGGTGGATCTAATAAAACCTGGAATGTGCAGTGCAGGTCCTCATAAAGGGAGAGGCCCCGTTGTGGGCACAGCAAGAGTTGCAGGACCTGGAGCCTGGGCCTAGGACAATGTGACTCTCTGGGGAGCAGAATTGCCTTGTGGGGTAGTATAAGTTGTATCTGAGATGGACGCTGATATAGAAGGCAATGAGGCCACCACTCACTGCCCTAAAAACTGTCCAAATATTTGTACATCTTGTCCAAACCTGGGAGTGTTCACATGAGCCCTGTGGAGAAAGATACAGTCCACTTCAAGGCCAGCGCTGATAGTCCCACCTCGGGCAGGCATGGCCTTATGGTGGGGTTAAATGTCTCTACTATCCAAGCCTGATGCCATTAAACATGCAAACCTGAAGCTCTCTGCCCTTGCCCTGAGTTCACACCCACAGACCATGCGCTCCTCAGACAATTAGGCAGTCCTGAGATTCACCTGCAGTGCCACAGCATAGCTAACGGGACTGTCCGGTCAACCCATTTCTCACTGTACATAACTGCATTGACCTTTTGGCTCTACCCAGCTGCTTCATATTCCAGAACTGACTCACACAGACTCGATTTCTGAGCCTTCAGAGCTGAAAGTGATGCCAGGCTGTGGAGAGGTCAATGACCCCCAGAGGTGAGCTGTCTGATACCCAGCATTCCTATTTCCCTACTACTGTGCCTCCCATGCTGTTAGATTTATCTGCCCTCTGAACGCACCATCATGTGGAAGCACAGAGCTAGGAGACTTACACAGGGGATGGCCTGATCTGGGCTCCTGGTGTGAAGAGTGAGAAACTTGGATGGGAGAGGTTAAATAACTTGACAGGGAAATTCAGAGAATGAGTGAGTCATGGCTGGCATCAGGGTGGTGTCCTCTCAAGTCCCAGCCCTCCCAGTTGTAAGCCATCCTTAACGCTTAGGTTTTTGGTGGTAAGTGAAGTTTTTGGTGGAGTGGAAAGACCACTAAACTCCTTTCTAGGATAGGAGTAGAAGGGGGCCTAACACTACACTCTAACCCCCTTTCTTGCTGTGTGACCATCTGGCAGCTTCTTAACTTCCCTGAATCTTTTCCTCACCTGCAAAAAGGCAGATAATAGTACCTTCTTCCACGGGGTCCCTTGTCATGAGGATCAGATATGATATTACATATGAAATCTCCTAGCTCGGTGCCTGGCATGAAGTTGGTGCTTTAAATGGGTGAAGTGTAATATGTGAATTATATCTCAACAAAGCTGCTTGAAAAAAAATACAACCATAACAATTAAAAAAAAAAAAACTCAAGAGGAATCTGAAAGTGTCCACTAGCACCAAGCTTAGGATCACCCCTCCAACTGGATCTGACTACCTTCCTTCAGGTTGTGTTAACACCTTCCTCAATACCCTTAAAGTTCAAGGAAAATGTAACAGATGCTGTGGGTGCTTCTCCTTGTTCCTTCAGCCTAGCCTGGGGTCATATGCCTGCCGCTCATTGTATCTCTCTGCCTGAGGGCTTTCTCTGGCAGCAGAGGCATGCTCAGACCCAAGTACTGGCAAGTTACAAGCACCAGGTAACTAACAGCTTCAGTAGTTGGTCAATAAATGCCCCAGCTTCCTCATCCCTCAATGGGACAGTTCTGAAGCAGGTTTCACATGGTCTCTCAGAGTTCTCCATGGGACTGGACTCTAGTTGCCCACAGGGATAACCTGCTCATTAACACACATTTCATCTCCTTTCCTCCCTTACATGTCTCACTTCCTCTTTCCTTCATTGTGCTTCTTGGGATCACCTCCCAAATAAACCATTCACAAACCTCATCTCAGGGTCTGCTTTTACGGGTGCCCAAACTCAGACCTAGAGCAACAAGGTAGAGGGAGGGAAATCACACTGACCTTGGCTGGGTTCACACTGGGGCTTCCCCTGCCTGAGTAAGCCCAGGGGGTCGGGGAAAGTTGACCCCCGGATGCCCCAGGTATTACCTGGAAAGAATCTGCCTTGGGGAAGAAAGAGAGAATGGATGAGCAGCAGTCTGGTTCAGTGCCAGAACAATTTATCACTAAGTGTATTCCCCTCCCCCAGTCCAGCGGACTTTGGTCTGCACCCACAGGCTAAGGGATTATAGTGAAAGAGCAAAGAAAATCTAAACTACTAAGGCATTATAGTGCAGTAGTTTACATTTTCTTTGCATTGATGGGCCACAGAGAAGGCAGAGGTGGGCACCAGGGCCCTTAAACCTGGACACCATCCAGCTCTTTTTTGATGTCCCCAGCCAGACATTTCAGCAGCTATTTCAAAGAGCCTTGGGGAAAGCTCCTACAGGCTTCTACTTCAAAATCTGCTCCCAGCTACCCATCCCACACCCTCTTTCCCATCCTGCCTCCTCCCAGCACCCCTGCTTTCCTGATTTCTTAAAGATATTTGATTCTGTACTGTGGGTTCTGCTTCTCCCCTTGCACCTGTGGATGGACAACCACTTTGCCATCCACACTCTGACTTTTGATACCTGTCTTAGGTCGGGTTCCCAGGAAGCAGAACCTGAAATGGGGATTCTTATGCTAGTGAGTTAATGAGGAAGTGCTCCCAGGAGGAAACTGTAGGGGAAAGAGGAAAGCAGGAGAGGAAAAAGATGGTAAACACAGATATGGGCTCAACCTGATCCCATAAGGAGCTCTGGAAAATTAGGGTACCACAGAGTTGAACAGCTTGAGGCAAGGAAGTGAGTTTTTTTAACTCCATATTAGCCAGTCATTGGCTACTAGCCACCTCAGGCAGGGGTGGAACCTCCCAGGCACTTCCTAGGTGGCAGCTCCCATCCAGCTGAGGGCAGTTGTCAGGAGAAGGAAACAGCTAGCTGTAAGTTATTAGCAACCAACACTCACAGTAGCTACGGAATGGGTGCACCAGCTGGTAAAGGGATCCTGTGGCACTAATAATATCGACTATAATACCCTTCCAGAAAACAGTTCCGGTCTCTCCTTTTTCTCCAATCCTGCACACAGGGATAAGAGACACCTCTGTTTGACAGAAGCCACAGTGTCGAGGCTGAATCCTGGCTCCACAACATATCATGCATATCGTCTGAGCAATTTCATTGACCTCTCTCAGCCTCAGCTTTCATGTCTTTAAAATGGGAATGATAGTTGTTGTTGGGTTTAACCAGGACTCTTTCCAAAACAAACTCCCTTCTTTTGGTAACAGGCCCCACCCACCCCTTACCAAATCATGGGGCCTGAGACACAGGCTTGGCCAATCAGAATATCTAAACTCAGGAATAGGAGCATGACCCACGTAGGCCAATCAGAGACCTTCTCTTGAATTGTTCCAAGTGGAACTAGGAGAGAAGGTCCCTTGCCTGAGGGCTATGGAGCTGGAAAGATGTACAGCAGACACTAGTGATGGCCATGTTCCCCACCATAGGTAAGGGGTCTGTCTGCCAGAAGAAGCAGAAAGGAGAGAAAGAGAATGAGAATGAGTTTGGCCCATATCATGTGTGGCCCTAGACCCAGTCATGCCTAAGGCCAGCACCATTGCTCTGGGTCAATAAATTGTCTTCTTACCCAAGTCAGTTTGAGCTGGGTCTTTCCCTCTTGCAAATAGAAGAAAGCTGACTAGTCTGAGTAAAGCGTAACTTACAGGGTTGTTGTGAGGATTAAATGAGGTAATGTCTGCATGGGGAGGGATCTAATAAATGGTCATGGTCATTCCCAAAAGTCAAAGCAAACCGGGGATTGAGACCTACTTCCACTGTCATCTGTGAGCGTTATATCATCAGGCCCCCAAGCAGTGAACAGACATCTTTCTTGTCCACCCTCCTGCTCAGAATTTAGCTTAAAGAGCCCCTTCTGATGCCCTGTCATTGTTTAAGCCTTAATTCACTCTTTAGCCTCCCTGACACCATTCTTCCTGTTTTGATATTCATCGTTGACTATCTGCCAGCTCGTAGGCATGCTTTGAAAAACTGGCGCCATCAGGGCTTTCTGCAAGTAGCAGCTCTTGATCAGGCCCATGTTTTCTTCTTCCTTGGGCTGTTTTGTGATGGTTGACTTGGAATTTCACTTTTGAGTTCTTTCAGGCTCCTGGCTGGTCTCAATAATACCTCACACCACAAGTTCCCATCTCTATCATGAGTTCCTGTCCCATCACGAGTTTTCTCAAAGACAGTATTCTTCAAAGCACCTTCTGGTGACCCCTGTATCAAGAACGCCTGAGATTCCTGGGCTCTGCTGGTTCAAAATCTTGGCAGCAAAGCCCAGGGGAATCTGTATCAGACCTTGGGGATATGTATGAGCCCTAAAGCTTGAGACCCACTCTGCAAGGCTTTTGAAGTCTGGGGAGCCCACTCCTCCATGATCCTCATCCTGAGATGACAGACTCACCTACTCCAGAGGGCTGTGTACCTTTCTCTCACCAAACAGTTCCTCCTCCTTGGTTCAAATTCAAGCAAAAGTAACAATTCCCCTTGTCACTCCTCTACGTTACAGGAGATGAAACTGTCAGCAATGCCAGCCAAGAGTTTGTTCGGAAGCTGAAAGGAACTGTGCAGCTGTCTAGTTATAGGCATCTCCCATCAGCAGGGACTCTCGCCTCTGGGCCCATTGTGTGGTCTCAGTCAGGAACCCATCAGCCATTTCCCCCATCTGGTCTGGCAGTCTGTAATATGCTCCTACAACACTGTGACTTCTGTTCCCCTCACCTTTGATCTTCACCCACGTGTTTTCCAACACAGTCCCACCCTCGGGAATACGGATTTCCATGTGGGTGTAAATCTTTTTATCATGCTCTGATGCTCCACTTCCCCCTTCTAATGATTTCTTTTTAACAAGGTCAGCCTTTCTGTCTGCCCAACCTCCAGCCCCACAGCTGAGGACTGCCCTTCTGCTCAAGTGGCTTTGACCTGAGCTAGCTGGACTAGTTTCTTAGTTTGGGTTCCCCCAGAAACAGACACTGAGAACAAAGATTCACCTGCAAATCATTTATTTAGGTGATGCCAAAATGCACTGGTAAGAGAATGAGAAATGAGATAGGGGAGGCAGCCTTCTCAAGCTTGTAAAAGAATGGCACCTTGTTAACCACTGTGGGTAACTGGAACTCAGTCTCATGGGAGAATAATATAGAAGCTCAGTCTCCAAGTTATCCCACCAAAAGGGCACAGGGATGGGGGTATCTGCAAAGTAACTCACATCAGTCATGGGACATTCATACCCAACCCTTCTAAGCAGCCACCCATGAGACAGAGCAGGGACCAGAGAAACCCAGAGACAAAGAGATGTAGGAACTGGTGGTGGGAAACATGACCAAAGTACACTGAAATGGTAAAGGCTGGGGAGCTATGGGCAGGCACTGGCAGCACCTGCTACAACCAGGTGTGGGTCTCCTGACCGAAGAAAATACACATCTATGCCAGAGTTTCCAAAATCTTGAATGAAATTGAACCAAGAGACAGAGAAACTGCAATCACGTCGAATGACTGCTTGAATGGAGAGGCTCCATAGAACTGGAGGTGGGGCAGCCTTTTTCAGTCACGGGCCTGCTGATGAGCAAACAGAAAAATCCATCTGCAGAATACACACGGGAAGAGAGAAATGGCACCACGGAGGAAGAGAGGTCGGCAGACTTGAATCCTATCTGCTTGTTTGCAATGCCAGCCCCCATGCTACTGTTCCCAGCCCCATAAGACGCCCCAATGTCTTTTAAAATAAAACTCTCTTTAATTGAGCCAACGTAAGTGGGCTTATGTTCCTTCCAACCAAAAAACTTTGACTAAAATTGCCTATAAGATTTCCTGTTAACATCTCAAATTTATTTTCTTTTGTGCTTATAGGTTGGAGTGTAGATTTCTATAACAATAGGACTGTTCCTAATGGCCTTTTCAATCACTTTCTCAAATTCATTATACAAGGTGTTTCTCCCCCCCACCCCTCCCCTCCCCCCTTCCATTTCCCTTTGGCTCAGATCAACGTTTCACCGCAGAATAAGTTCTTCTATGTCCTTATGAGAAGCACTGCCTCCATACTACCAACCCACCACGGCACTTCCTTAAGCCACTATAGTCCCCACATTAGGTATCATATGTGAGAAGGCCACTGCAAACCCCAATCTTGGAATTTTTCCACAGTCCGAGCCAAAAGTCAGTTTCCTGCCACTTCTTTGCAGCAAGATGGGCTGATAGTGCCATTGTGTTTGGCTCTTTGGATGTCATACACTCACATGATTAGCCAGACCCAGAAAAGCCAGAGTAGGCCTTCTGAGCCCCATGTCAGAGTATTTCCTGCGGGCTCTTTGCTGCGTTGGTTTGACAGATCCTGGGACTTGGAAGCAAAGCCACAACTCTCGGCAGCCCATGGCTGGCTTCTGGTGCTCTGGTAGCCATGCAGCTGTGAACAGCAGCTAAAGGCCAACTCTCCAGGGCCTGGGTCATTTTCATTCTGGTTAAAGGTTCCCATCTCCCATTTCTGAGGCCCCAATACTAGTCTTGATTCAAACTCTCTTCGGTGGATCTAAGATGGAACCCTTGGAGAAGTCAGTTGTTTTATTTTTGCAATTTGCAAATGTAGTGCTATGATAATAGAAGGTCTTTTACTTGACCAAAAAGTCTACCTCAGCAGTGTTTAATTAATGCATTAGCTTAGAAGTTTCAAATCTATCTTGAAAGTAGGTAGCAAATTAATACAAAACTAAATAAATAAGCCTTTCCTTTATTTAGAACCAATATTCTTGAAGGTAGTGAATGCTTACCAGAGTCGAGGCTCAATTCACTGGAACCTATGCTGATGACAATCCCAAAGTAATCAGGATGTATTGTGGACGCTGAGCTTTCAAGAAAAGAAAGTACAAATGAAACAAACACAATAGTTGCCCCTGAGCAAGGCTGGTATTCTTGAACCATTTAGTGGTAGACTTTGTTCTTTGAATTTTAGTTTCAGGTTTGTTTGTTGGTTGGTTTGCTTCATTTTAAATTAACAGGTGATGGAGGTGGAAATTTCAAAATTGATAGAAATAACAAATAAAAATTCTTCCTATCCCTACTTGTCTTAGAACCAGAGATATACTATATTAGCAGTTACTTCAGTGTTCTTCTAGAATTTTCCATGTATATATAAGTATATATGCAGTATAAATTTAGTTAATCTAATGGAATCATACTCAACATACTATCCTGGCATTTGCATTTTAAACATAATAATATGTTAATTAACTTTTTTAAAAAAGAACTCAGGTATAACTTGGACTCAGTATAATTTCAGCCACTATGTTCTAAATCTGTAATCCTGTATGGAAAGAATTGACATTCAGGGCTACAGCCCCTAGAATTACAAAATGCTGGTTCGCCAAAAATTCTTTTATGCTTGGTACTATGTAGCAGTTAGCTTCTTCTGCATAAGAAACTACCACCAGAACTCAGCAGCTTAAAACCATGCCATTTATTTAAGCTGGGCTCAGCTGGGCAGTCCTGCTGGTTATAGCCAGGCTCACTCATGTTTCTGAGGTCAGCTGCCAGGTCAGCTGAGGTCACAACGATGACTAGGCCACAGGTCCCCAGTCACCCTACAGGCTTGTCCAGAGTTCATTCTTATGGCCACGGTCATAGGGCTCCTGAGTACAGTGCAAGGGCTTGTTTCCAGACAGAAGCCTTCTTTAAGCTTCTACGTGTATCATGTTTGCTAAGGTTCCATTGGCCAAAGCGAATCACATGACCAAGCAAGCCCAGAGTCAAGGGGTGGAGAAAGTGTCTCCACATCTTGACAGGAAAGGAAAAATTTATGGCCCTTTTTTTAAATCTACCACATAAATTTTGAGGGAGAGGAAGGGAGAAGCAGCACCTCAGTTAAACAAAGCAGATGAACCAAAATCCCACCCCCACCCTAAATGCTTTAAACACTTCAAGTTTTTCAAGAGAAGTAGAAATAAGAACAAGCTCTACCATGCAAAGCTAATCACGTGTAGCACTATAATTCTGGCTCTGAGTTCCACACTCAAGTTGGTGCTAGCAATAATGAATGATGTTCTCATTAGAAACAAGGTGCAACAAAGCACTGGATCTCTAGTCAGAGTCTTCTACAGCAAAAGAGGTTCAATGAACACCCAACATTCAATGAACATACACTAGTCACTTTCTTTTGCAGTTTGGTCATTTGGTGGATCATTTTGTAAAACACAAGCAAAATATTGTGGTGGAATGGCCTCTCGAAATAATAACATGATTTTCTTTCCTACATTTTCCCTCTTGCTTCTAGAAGCTTTTGGTGCGTGACATCAGCAGCATTTGTAGTATCTATGTGTGTGGGAGGGGCAAGAGTAAAGCCTAAAACAAAGAAGCCATCTGAGTGTCTGCACAGAGTTTTAGAAAACTCAGAACAGAGGCAAAAGCTTTGAAAGGCAGAATTTTCGATGATGAGTGCAGAGCTCTTGAGAGAGCAAAAGTTCCTGCATACTGAGAGAATAAGCACCTAAGGGATCTAGAACAGATACTGGGACCACAAAGGACAGAGCAAGGAAGAAAGTAGGTTCCTGCCCTCAAATAGATAAAGCTTAGGCCAGCTGGTGAGAAGAGAGGAGTCAAGGGGACAAGATTCGAGGGGACAGGGGCCAAGCTTAGATGCTGGTGGGTCCACCATAAGAAGTCACCTCCAGCTTATCCCTAATCAACCCTGGTTGATCCCAGGGGCTGGGACAAGAGGCCCACCAAGGGAAAGGTCAGATGAGTTTGGGTGCGCCCAAGAGCAGAGAAGACTTGTTAGGTAGTGCCCAAGGGGAAGGGGTGCGGGAGTCGGTAGGGAATGTCTTGAGACTTGAAATGAGAGCAGCCTCAGGGAGGACCTCCAGGCTCAGCTTGGCACAGAGTGGCTGAGAATGGGCCAGGAAGGCATAGAAAGGGACCACAGTCCAGACAAGGAAGCTGCCAAGTGACTACGTGCACCTGGGAGCCAGGTGTAAGAGCAAATAGGATACAGAATTTCTCCATGTGCAGGCAGTGGGGATGGGTGCTAATGACCAAACCCCTCGTGGAGCCTGCACCCTCACCAACAACCAGTCCAGGACAGAAGCCGGCCTCAGACCGGAGGCCTCATGCCTGTGCTAGGACAATGGTCAGCACAGCAGAGTTTAGATGGTTTGGAAATTGGGAACTGAACCCTGAAATGACTGTATTTTTTTAAAGTCCCAAAGTGACACAATTTACGTGGAGGAGTAGATCATATTTTCTACAAGTTGGTAAAAAGGAGCTCCAAGCTAATTTTAGTTAAATTTCACAGAAATTTTAGACATTTAGACTTGGGGGGGAGGGGGCATTTGCTAATTCCTGGGTGCTAAACAGCTATTTACTAAGTGTAATTCTGATTACAGGCAACGGAAATAAAAGTAATTCTGATTAGTTACATTGTGGGCAATTTTAGCCATTGTTTCAAGAAGGCAAGCTCATGCAGATGGTATCCTTGGACTCCAGGCAAAATTTAGCACCTTGTAACTTGAGGTAGTCACCCAACAGGACCATGGAGACCAGGTATCCAGAGCAGAGAAATAACTCAGGGATGGGGCAAGGAAAGGTGGGGAGGACAGGGCAATAAAGCAAATCCCCATGTTCCCATTCATTCTAGTATAACTGGTTTGCTGGTAGAAGGGGGATATCTGTGGTTCTTGATCACATAAACCACGGCTGCCTTCCCAGCATGCACAGGGACACAAAGGAGCTAAATGGTCTCAAACCACCATTAGGATCTCCTTTGCACATCATGACCAGATTCTTGCTTTTGTTTTTGTTAAGCACAGTTGCTCCATGTCCCTCCCACTTCAGAAACCATCCATGGACAACGGACTGTAGGAAAACGGCAGAGTAGGAAGCTCCAGGTATCAGTCCCTCCATCAGAACAACAATTAAACTGGCAGGAACTGTCTGAATCAACCATTTTGAAATTCTGGAGTCTACTAGAGCACTGTGCAACATCCAGGGAAGAACAGGAGGAAGAGGCTGGTAAATCATGGTAAATGCCCGTGAGTTTCACCCTCCCTGCAGTGGCTAACATCCCCCCATCCCCCAGCCTCATGGAAGGCAGCAGTGAAGTCTACAATCCTGGCTCTTGGTGTAGCTTCTAGTGCCAGGGTACGAGATGAAGACTTAGTTCTCCAAGATCCAGGTGGTGGCAGTGGTGGGGTGGTCCAACACTTCATCACTGCTTTTGATTAGCTATTTCAGATCACAGGTGTGCCTGGCTCTGAGGGCAGCCATTGTTCTAACCCGTGGCAGGCAAAAACAGCAAAGGAGCCTTAAAGATCCTTCCTCAAAACAACAGAAACCAGTTAAAGAGTTGCATTTCCTGGGCAAATGCTGAATTAAGAAAACACAGCTTCAAAGAACCATTGGAAAAGCTCCTAGTATCCATGCTGGCCCCTTCTTCACCTCCTACTTCCCAAACCTGGTAAAAGACATGAATACACACATCCAAAAAGCACATCAAACACCAAACAGAATACTTGAAGAGAAATACACCCAGACATATGGCGGTCAAATAGTTGAATGTAAAGGACAAGGAGAGGTCTGAACACTGCAAGACAAAAAAACAGCATGTTATGTACATGGGAATCCCAATTAGATTAAACCCTGATTTCTCATCAGAAATCATGGAAGCAAGGAGGCAGTGGGTTGAAATACTTAAAGTGCTTAGAGAAAAAAATTGCCAACCATGAATTGCCTATCTGGTGAGACGTTCTTCAAAAAATGAGGGAGAGGTTAAGACAGTTCCAGATAAACAAAAGCTGGGTGAGTTCATCATCACTAGGCCTGACCCACAGGTAATGCTAAAAGGAGTTCTTCAGACTAAAGTGAAAGAACACAAGACAGTGGATCAAAGTAGCATAAAGAAATAAAGATATCCAGTAAAGGCAATGACTCGGGTAATTATAAATGCCAATACTATTGTATTTTTTGGTATGTAACTCCATTTTTTACTTCTTACAAGTCCTAAAATGCAAATGCATAAAAAGTCATCATAAATCTGGGGTGCAAGGGTAGTTCAGTGGTAGAGTTCTCACCTGCCGTGTGGGAGACCCAGGTTCAATTCGCAGTCCAAGCACTTCCTAAAAAACAAACAAGCGAAACAAACAAACAAAAAACAAGCAAACACAAAATTCAACAAATTGTACTGCAATAACAGGATACTCACATGGAAAAATAATGAAATGTGACCCCAACCATACAAAGCACACACACAAAAAAATAATTATAAATCTATGGCTTGGACATACAATGTAAAAAGATTAATTTGTAACAAGTACAAAAAAATGGGGGGATGTCAGGGTATAGGAGCAGTTTACATATGTGCTATTGAAGTTAAGTTGCTATCAAATAAAAAATGATTGCTAGATATTTAGAATGTTAAATGTTACCCCATGGTAACCACAAAGAATATATATATGAAAAATACATCCAGAAAGAAATGAGAAAAGACTCAATATGGTACAACACAAATAAATATGGAAGTAAGCATTAATGGAAGAATTGAAAGTCAGAAAAGGTATGAGTTGCAAAAACTAAAGAGCAAAACAGCAGAAGAAAGTCCTGGATTATCAGTAGTGACTTTAAACGTAAATGGATTAAACTCTCCAGTCAAAAGGCAGAGATGGACAGAATGGGTAAATAAGCATGATCCAACTATATGCTGTTTACAAGAGACTCACCTTAAATTTAAGGACATATGCAGGTTGAAAGTGAAAGGTTGGAAAAAATATACTATGCAAGTAGTAACCAAAAGAGAGTTGGGGTGGCTATACTAATATAGATAAAATAGACTTGAAGTCAAAAACTGTTACAAAGGACAAAAAGGTCATTATACACTGATATAGGGGTCAACACAATGAGAAGACATAATAATAATAAATATATATGTACTTAACAGCAGAGCCCCAAACTATTTGGAGCAAATACTAACAAATATTGAAGGAAGAAATAGAGGATTCTGTATTAGTAATAGGAGACTTTAATACACCATTTTCAATAATGGATAGAACACTTAGATAGAAGGCCAGTGAGTAAATACAAGATTTAAACAATGTTTTAAACCAACTATACCTAACAGACTTATATACAACACTTTACTCAGCAGCACAGAATACACATTCTTCTCTGGTGAACATAGATCATTCTCTGTGATAGGCCATATGTTAGGCCACAAAACAAGTCTCAGTAAATTCAGAAATATTGAACTCATACAATGTATCTTCTCCAACCACAATGGAATGAAACTAGAAGTCAATAACAGAGGGAGAAATGAAAAATTCACATATGTGGAAATTAAGCAATGTACTTTTAAATAACCAATAGATTAAAAAATAAATCACAAGGGAAATTAGGAAATATCTTGAGGCTAATAAAAATGAAAACACAATATACCAAAATTTACGAGATGCCGCAAAGGAAGTGCTGAGAAGGAAATTTATAACTCTAAATGCTTACTTTAAAAAGGAAGAAAAATCTTAAAGCAAGAACCTGACCTCAAGACTGGAGGATCCAGAGAAAGAACAGCAAACAAAAACCAAAGCAAGCAGAAGGAAGGAAATAACAAATATTAGAGTGGAGATAAATGACATAGAGAATTTTAAAAATAGAGAGAATCAACAAAACTAAAAGCTGGTTCTTTGAAAAGATCAATAAAATTGGCAAACCTTTAGCTTGACTAATAAAGAAAGCAGAAGAGAGGACACAAATAACTAAAATCAGAAATGAAAAGGGGGGCATTACTACCAACCCCACAGAAATAAAAAAGGACTTTAAGAGGACACTATGAACAACTTTGTGTCCACAAATTAAATAACCTAGATGAAATTGACAAATTCCTAAAAACACAGAAACTGTCTTTGGGTCCCCATTGCCCAACTCTGTAGTCCTTTCTTCTTAGTGAAACCCCATATTTAATCAGATAAACGAGGGGCTCTTCACTTGGTGTCCTGTCTCTCTGTATTGATTAGAATCAGAGGGGCTGTGAGCAAGAGAACTCTAACATAATACCTAGACAGAATTGTATTTCTTGCCAACATACAAGAAAGCCAGAACAGTCATTGCCTGATTCATATGACACTCATGTTGTCAGGGACCCAGGTTCCTTCCATTTTATTACTTCGCTGTGAATGGCTTCCAATGTCCCTTCAGGATCAAAGATCTGTCACAAGCTGAAAGTAATAAAGAAGTTTGCACCTCATTCCTTGAAGTACCATCCCTGGAAGTTACATATGCCCCTTCTCCTTACACCTGATTGGCCAAGATGCTATCACATGGCCACATCCAGATACAAGGGAAGCTAAGAAATGTTGTCTGTCTTCTAGGGAGCCATATGCTGCTAAAAATCAGGGTACTTACTAAGGAAGAAGAGGAGAATCAATGCTGGGAGACAAGCAGTCTCTGCATAGTTTCTAAGGCCAGGCAACCCCTTCAGTATGTTTAGAGAGCCATTGTATTCTGCAGAAATTTTTAAAAAAACAATGCCCTTAGGGCAGGCCATGGTGGCTCAGCAGGCAGAGTTCTTGCCTGCCATGCTGGAGACCCAGGTTCCATTCCCAGTGCCTGCCCAATGCAAAAAAAAAAAAAAAAAAAGCAATGCCCTTTGGAAATATTCCAAAATCTTTATCTAGATAAAATATAGTAGGAATGATAAAATATAGTAGGAATAAATGTACTGTCCTGTATTTTGGTCTAATAAGTCGATAGGATAGGTCCAGGCCTTGGCAAGCATATGTTTAAAAAAAAAAAACTTTCAATTTCTACTTGACAGCAAGTTCGGTGTAAGCAATCAGTACAGCTACCGAAACAGGTCATAAAATCTTAGATTGAATTCATAGAAATATGGTGTCCAGAGAAAGAAGGGATAATCTAGCTCTCCTTTGATCTGATCAAATCAAAACTATAGTAGGCTCTATTAATGGCTCCAATGATTCAACCCTCCCAATGTCCATGCCCTTCACCAAGTCACTTTAAAGTTTCTTTCACCAAAGACGTAGCGTTCACTTCACTCCATGGCTTTAGGTTTGATCACATGACTTGTTTTGTTAACAGACTTGACTAAAACCAAAGCCTTGAAAAACACTTGTACATTTGGGCTTGTTCTCTTATGCATCTGCCATCTCCATGCAAACAATATTCTCAGGCTAGCCCACTGGTCTCAGGAAAGATTGAGAGACATGGAGCAGACTGAATAGCCCCAGTCAAGTCCAGCCTAGATTAGCCAAGTCCAAAAATGTAAATGAGTCCAGTCAAGATCAGCAGAAAATTGGCCAGCCCAGCCCAACTTAGATCAGCAGGACCCCAGCCAATCTATTATCTCAAGAGCTAAATAAATGCTTATTGTTGTATACCACTGAGATTTTTGTGGTTGGTTGCTATGCGGCAATGACTATCTGAAAGAAGAACTCTGTGCAGTTCTGACAATGACATTTTATGAGGGACATTGACAAACTAGGCTGCATCCGATGGAGAGTAGTGGGAAACATGAACTGCCACAAGGCCACAAGAAATAAGGAACAATTGACAACACTGATATTATTTTTGCTGAAAAAGAGGAAACTTGTGGAAGACATGAACATTGTCTCCAAATATGTAAAAAGTTATCTTATGAAAGAGGGATTAGACTTATTCTTATAACATTTCGAGTCCTAAGACCTAGTGAGAAAAATTACAAGGGTAAATCCTATCATTAGAGCTGTCTGAGATTGGAACCAGTTTAGAGAAGTTGGGTTGCTCTTTGCTGGAGATATTCAAGTAGAGGCTGCAGAACCTCTTGGCATGTTTCTGGTGGAGAACACTTCACTGTAGAGAGATGACCTCTAAGGCTCCTTCCAACCTTGAAATACTTTGAGCAACCATCAGCTGCCCCACAAGACACTTATCTCACTGCTGTCCTCACTAAAGTGTTTATTCCACAGTGATGCTTTCCCTGGTGGATCATGAATTCTTTGTCTTTGCTGCACAACACCCACCTCCCAGCCCCCTCTGACTGTTTCCATTCTTCAGCAATACTTCTTCTCCCCGTTGCTGCATCTAAGCTTCATACTCTCACTTTTGATGATGCAAACAAAGGGCTAGTCCGCACCCCACCTGAGTGAAGGTGGTGGGGAAGGGTCCTTGTGATGTTCCTGGGTTTGTATTCCCACCAGAGAAGTCCCCAGTTTTGCGTGCACCCATCTCACCCTTGGTCAGCAGGAACCTTCAAGCAGGTCTTTCTTCCTCAATCAAAACCTGGTTAATAATGACTACCCCATATTAGTGATTTACAACTTAGCATGAATCAAAGTCAAAGTCCTACCCCCTCTCCCAGGAACACTTAAATTTTAAGTGCAATCTCTTGCCATAGAATAAAGCATGGTGGACCTTGTGTCTTGTTTAAGGGATTTACAATAGCTTCCTGGTTTTCCTTCAAGAGCCAGCATCACTTGCACTCCTCCAACCCTTGTCTTTACTTTCATAAATAAGGATTTAAATAGAGTGGGACACTCCATGTGTGAGTTAGTGCCTCTGACACCAGCCCAAACAGACAGCTGAAAACAGAAAATGTTAGTCAACAATTTAATATTTGCAAGTAATCCCACATACTTAGTGGTGGATAGAAATAGTTTTCAACCTGGGTCTTCTAAAAGGTCATTATTTAAAAACACAGTAATGGTGGGGAAAAGGCTAGATAGAGAGACAGACACAATGTCCCAAATTAGCAGCCCAGCTCCTGTCAAGCCTGTTCCTGTGAGAAGCAAAGCCCAATGGTCACGGGCAAGTGTGTGGCCCTGGCTTGTCAGAGCTATTGATTGACTGCTCGCAATATTGCAGGTGATTTAAAGAGTTCCCCACCACCTTGTTTGTTTAATGTCACCTCCATATGAGAATGTCAGCCTCTGACATGTTTGACTTCTCCGCGGGACAAATGCCAAGCCATGTGCGGTTGTCCCCCCAACACAGATTTTTCCTTACCTTCCATAACAACCATAATGACGGCGATTTCTAGATGCTTAATTTACAAGAGGCACAAACCAAATCCTTGATGTGCTACTGATTGGTGGCACAACGTGACTCTGGCATCGTGCCAAGAAGGGCTCTCCTGTTCATTTTTCTTATCTATATTTATCATATGTCCCAAATCTGTGTCACACTCGCTTGTGCTCAGGAGCCACCGCTCTGTAAGTGAGCGTGAAGCTGGATGGGGTGCGGAGACAGAGCCGAGACTGTCTGGGGCCAGAGGCCAAACTTGGCCAGCCGAAGACAAACACAGACTGGAGATAAAACGAGGAAAGTAGGAAACGCAGCCAGAGATGGCAGAAACAACAGAGATGGAAAATAAACAGCACAGAAGGCTGGGAAAGGGAGTCTGGGCTGCAGGGAGAGAGAGCAGAGGGGGAGGGGGAGACACAGCGGCGGAGGAGAGGCCGGGAAACAAGGAGGCGAAAAGGAAGAGGAGAGAATAGGAGGGAAGAGAAAGATGGGGCGGGGGGGGAGGGGGTGGCAGGAAGACATGCGTGGAGGGAGGGAAGAGTCTGGAAGACAAAGAGGAATGGGGAAGAAGATGAGGGAGAAAATGGAGGAGGGGAAGAAAGGGAGGGAAAAGCGGGGAGAGAGGAAGGGGGCACTGACAAGTACAGGCAGGTGGTACCAGCCCCAAGTGCCCAGTGCATACCCAGCAACAAATGCAACTGGTTATTTTTGAAAGACGGAAAAATAAAATTCAACTTCTCGGGTGTTGTAGAAACATAATAAATGTTTGGTCCTTTTACAGCAGCCATAAGAAGAAATTAATTCAAATTTCCACTAAGACAGTTTTTTGTTTTAATGATAAACCCTGATGTCGAAAAAAATCATAAAGTAAAAAAGCCTAAATGAAGGTTAAAATAAATTGAGTAGATGGAAATGCTAGTGGTCAATGAGAGGGAGGGGTAAGGGGTATGGTAAGTATGAGTTTTTTCTTTTTTCTTTTTTCTTTCTTTTGCTGGAGAGATGCAAATGTTCAAAAAAGTGATCGTGGTGATGATTACACAACCGTGTGATGCTATTGTGAACCCTTCATTGTACACCATGTATAGAATGTTTGTATGTTTGTTTGTTAAAGTTTGACAATAAAAATATTTATTAAAAATAAATAAATATATAAAAAGGCCTACACCAATGGTTCTCAACCAGGGGCGATTTTCTCCCCCAGGGAACATATGGCAACGTCTGGAGATGTTTTTGGCTGTCATGACTTGCAGTGGGGGGGCTGCTACTGGCATCTAGTGGATAGAGACCAGGGATGCTATTAAGCATCTTACAATGCACAGGACAGCCCCACCCCGCTCACCCTACCCCCGCCACAACAGAGAATCAGCTGGCTCCAAATGGCAACCAGGTCAAAGTCGGGAATGGACCAGCAGCGGCAGTATCGCCTGGGAACTTGTTAGAAATGCAGAACCTCGGGCCCACCTAGCCCTCCCGAAAGAGAAACTCTGGAACTGGGGTCCAGCAATCTATCTGCCTGTTAGCAAGCACCTCACGGGCCCATGATGCACACTCAAATTGAGAAGCACTGGTTTAGTGGTGTACTGTCCTGTTCCATTGCCCCTGGCCAACTGTGGCTGTTTAAATTATAAAATTATATAAAGTTAAAATTCAGTTCTTCATCATACTAGCCCATTTCAAGTGCTCTCCAGGGGCTGCCATATCAAAGGGCACAGATATAGACACTTCCACCATCACAGAAAGTTCCAGACCTTTGTTCACCAAGCTTTGCTCACAAACAGGAAAAACCAACAAACATGGAGGCTGAGGAAAGTGTTTATCACACCTCCACGCTGAAGCATCTCGAGGCTAAGCTGTGGAAAAGATAGGAGCATGCATAAAATGGGGTAATAAGGCCCCACCCTACCATATTAGTCAGAGGAAGCAAGATGAGTTGCTTTAACAAACATTCTCTAAATGTCACCGGCATAGCACATTAAAAGATGGATCACTCATTCACATCATAGTTGCATATGATGATTCAGGGACACTGAGCCAGGAATTTTATTTGATTTATTTGTGTATGTGTGTGCATGTACCACAGACTTCAGCATTTTGGTAAAGCCGATGGACTTCTTCTCAGAATAAGGTTCGTATATGCAGAAAAGAAAAGAAAATTAACCAATTATACTGAAATGTAGTTAACAAAATTTTAAAAACCCACGTTTGTGATACTGTAACATATATGCTTCTTTATTAACACAGCAATTAATAAGATAGAGTGGCAGGTCTAATAACTGCTGTAACTTCAAAGATGTGATAAGTGAAAAGGATATTTTGAGATATGCGTAGCAACGGTAATATGATATGAAATATCTGTGATTTCTCAGGGAGACGAGGTCTCAGGTACCGTTAATATGACCGTGGTTTGTTGCCCACATTCATAATTAAAGGAAATGTTAAATCTTATTAAAAGATAGTGGAAATAAAGAGGCAATTGTTCCCCATCAGAGTTCCCAGTCTGCAGATTTGGAACCTTTGCTGTAGAGTTCCACCGGTCCCAAGGGGCTCATTTCTTCCACCGGATCCTCTTCACCACCCAAAGGCAGAGACAGGAGAGGGTTGGGGGGACGTTTTAGGGGGCAGGCCTGGAAGTGGCAGTGCACACATCGCTTCTGTCCCTGGTGCATTGGCCGGAACTACTCACACACCTGCCCAGATCCAAGGCGGTTGAGAAATGGTGTCTCATGCTAGAGCAGAGAGAAAGACCCCCGTGCCGGTTTGAATCTGTGATGTGCCTGAGAAAAGCCATGTCCTTTAATCCTCACTATGGGAGCTTTTTGATTATCTCTGGAGATGTGACCCACCCAACTGTGGGTGGTAACTTTTGATCAGATGGTTTCCATGGAGGTGTGTCTCCACCCATTCAAGGTGGGGTTGCTTACTGGAGCCCTTTAAAGGGAACCATTTCGGAAAAAAGCTTGAGAGCCCACGCAGCCAGAAACCTTTGGAGATGAAGAAGGAAAATTTCCCTTGGGGAGCTTCATGAAACAAGCCGCCTGTAGAGAAAGCTAGCAGATGCCACCATGTTCACCATGTGCCTCTCCAGCTGAGAGAGAAACTCTGAACATTATTGGCCTTCTTAAACTAATGTATCTTTCCCTGGATGCCTTAGATTGAAATTTCTATAGTCTTGCTTTAGTTGGGACATTTTCAAGGCCTTAGAACTGTGGATTTGCAACTGAATAAATTCCCCCTTTTAAAAGCTGCTCTGTCTCTGGTATATCATGTTCCAGCAGCTTACAAACTAGAACACCCCACATCCCTGAAAACCGATGGGTTCCAGCGGTCTCTGTCACACTTAGCTACCTCAAAGATCAAAATACGAAAATAGAGATGAAAGCACTCTGTCAAACTGCAGAAGAGTTTGGGTGTATGAAGGCAAAATCATTATGAGAGTGGGAAACAATATGGCGGGGCCCTTCCTCTTCCAGCAGATAGCCAGGACGACCAAACGCCAGCTTGAGGGAAGAGCTTACGGGCACTTCCAAGACTTGTGGTCTCAGCTTTTGTAGCAAGGTCACTCCTGCACCATTTCCGCCATCAGACTGCTTCTCTGCCCCTCTTTCCCTGCCCACCCCACCCGAGCCCGAGACAAACGCAGAAAAGTTCCAGGACTTTAGGCCTGGTGCTTGGCCATTGAAATCAAGGCCTGGCAAGCCCCCAGGAAGGAGGTAACAAAATTAAAAATAGCCTCTCCTCCAAGGAAAAAAATTAAAAATAGATTCCAACCCACACGAAAATTTGGGTGGAAAGAAAGGAAAGGAAAACAAAATGAATCATCTTTATGTGTTTTGCTGCGCGAGAGCCCGTTGCCATGGCTACGGGGCCCTGTGTGCAGGCCTGGTCTTTTCCCGCAAGTTCAAGGCCCGCTGAGAAGCCAATGGGGATGGCCTCATCACCAATATGTTATAGCCATTGGATCTGCGATCCCCCAACAACAGCCTCTGCCACTGAGCAGATTGTATTAATGACTGTCACCGCTAATTTAGAGTTTCCTTCCATTGTGTTCTGCCTATTGCTGTCATTGGACAAACAAGAGGACTTGTCTGTGTCCTCCTGGGAGTTCGGAGGAGATCTTGCTTGGTTTTGCAATCTAGACAATCGAGAGAATTTACACGAACTTGTGGTGGAGCCAGATCTTAACTGACAGAGCAAGCAAGTCAGCCTCCCAGATGGCACATGCCAGCACTGCCTGACTTCCTGGCTCACTTGAACCCAGGAAGTCAAGGAAAGAGGAGAGAATGGTCAACATCCTTTGGTCTCAGTGGCTGGTGAAACACCGTCCTGACGGCAGCTCAATCTTTGTTTCTGAGGTGGGGAGGTGGAAGTGGGGGAGGATGTCCCCCAGATTAAGAAAGGCTGGATTCATGAGGTCCCCTTCTCAGAACTGGAATTTCAGACCTCACCCCAAACTGGAAAGGGATGCTTAGGACTTTGGTCCAGCCTCTCGTCTCCCACTTTTCGAAAACAGTAGCACTCTCTTTCAAGAAAATCAGTGGATGGAACATTCAAACTTATCAAATGAATAAGATGGCAGGGAGGGTTGGGGAGAGACTCACTTCATAAAGAATTATTCTCTTGAAAATAATCGGCCTGGAAAGGTTCCAAACAAAAGACTAAAGAAGCCCATCAACTGAATGCAGTGTCTGATCTTAAACTGGATCCTGTAGTGAAAGAGGGAATGGATGCTTTTATTAAAAACATTGTTGGGGAATTGACAAAATTGGAATACGAATGGTAGATGAAATAAAAATATGGTATTTATGATAAATTTAATATGATCGTGTGAGAGAATATCCATAGAAGAGACATTCACTGGCATGTTTAAGAGTAAAGAGCTATGATGCATGCAATTTACCCTCAAACAAAATGGAAAAAAGTATTTAGACTAGTTAGATAGATTAGATAGATGATATAGATAGATAAAAAGAGACTACACAAATGATAAAGCAAATGCTGTAAAATGTAAAATGTTAAAAATAGGTAGATGTGGGTAAATGGTCTGTGGCTGTTGTTTGTACTATGATTATCTTTGCAATTTTTCTGTAAGTTTGAAATTCTTTTCAAATAAAAATCTTTTAAATTAACCTTAATTTTATTTTAAAACACACCCTACCAGTGTATTTCAGCATCATTCAATTCACTGAAATTCTATTTAAACTCAACTTTTCAGGGACACCTCTGGTATATGAGACTCAAGTACATTTGGGATTGTATTCCTTACATTGTTTATACGTAACAAGTACACTTGAGCCCAGTCCTGCCCAACAGAACTTTCTGTGATGAGGGAAATGTCCTATATCTATATTGTCCCAATACAGACCTAGTAGCCACAAAAGACGATTAAGCAAGTCCCCTTGAGGGAATGGTGGGAAAGGGGGAAAATTCAACTTCCCCATGTGGAGAACTCCTGATATTCTCACAAGCAGTGGGGACAACCAAAGCAATAGGCCGAGCCCTCAGTCTTGGGATTTGTTCTTATGAAACTTAAGTAGGCTAAGCCTACTTAAAATTAGGCCTAAGAGTCATCCCCAAGAGAGCCTCTTTTGTTGCTCAGATGTGGCCTCTCTCTCTCAGCCAGCATGACAAGCAAACTCACTGCCTTCCCCCTCTCTACTTGGGACATGACTCCCAGGGGTGTAAACATTCCTAGCAACGTGGGACAGAAATCCTAGAATGAGCTGAGACTCAGCATCAAGGGATTGAGAAAACCTTTCTGACCAAAAGGGGAAAGAGAGAAATGAGATAAAATGAAGTGTCAATGGCTGAGAGATTCCAAACAGAGTCGAGAGGTTAACCTGGAGGTTATTCTTACACATTATATAGCTATTATCTTTTCAGTTAAGGTGTAATGGGGAGGCTGGAGGGAACTGCCTGAAAATGTAGAGCTGTGCTCCAGTAGCCATGTTTCTTGAAGATGACTGTATAATGATATAGCTTTCACGATGTGACTGTGTGATTATGAAAACCTTTTGTCTGATGTTGCTTTTATCTATGGTATGGACAGATGAGTAGAACATATGGATTAAAAATAAATAAATAATAAGGGGAATAAATGTTAAAATAAATTTAGTAGATCAAAATGCTAGTAATCAATGAAAGGGAGTGGTGAGGGTTATAAGAAAAAATTAGGGGAAAGAATGGCTAAAATATGTTGGGTAGATGAAAATGCTAGCAGTCAATGAGAGGGAGGGGTAAGGGGTATGGTATGTATGAATTTTTTCTTTTTATTTCTTTTTCTGAATTGATGCAAATGTTCTAAGAAACGATCATTGTGGTGAATATACAACTATGTGATGATATTGTGAGTTATTGATTATATAGCAGGAATGGAATGATCATATGGTAAGAATGTTCATGTTTGTATGTCGTGTTTTAAAAAAACTAAAAAATTAAAATAAAAAAAAAGAGGCAATTAAGCTCCTGAAATGAAGCTAGTCCAAATGGAGATGTCAAAGACCTGGTGTGGGAAAAGAAGATAGACTATTTCAGAAATGCTTGGTTAAATAAAATATTAACATTAATTTCACCTGTTTTTTTTTTTTTTTTTTTACTTTTTTTAATTTGGCTACTAGAAATTTTAAAATTGAATGTGTGGTTCACATTATTTTTGTTGGACAGCATTGGTCTAGAAAGTCACAGAAGATGGGCTGTTTCTGATATGGCCTGTGGCTGAGGCTGCAGGTTTCTCTTGGCCCAGCTTTCCTTCATAGTGAGCACTCCTGGGGAAGAAGGTCTCCATAGAGCTGGGTCCTTCAGGGCCAAGGAACTGAGCCTGTAGGCAGCACATCTGATGGAGATGTGTTCTAAGCAGAGGCAACATTTTGTAGAGACAATGTTTTATTCCAAGCCCACAGGCAAGAGAAGGCATCGAGGGCTTAAAGCAAGAATGGAGTTCAGAGTGGGAAGAGAGTTGGAAGAGATGGATTGGACATATGGGCCTCTAAACCCCACTGAGAAACTTGGATTTGTTTCCTAAGACCAAATGGCAAATCATCAAAAGTATTTTAAAGCGATGTAGTGGTTTAGAGCTGTGTGTACCCCCAGAAAATATATTCAAACGTATTTTAAAGCAATGTAGTGGTTTGGAGCTGTGTGTACCCCCAGAAAAATATATTCTTAAATTTGGTCCATTTCCTGTGGGTGTGAACTCATTGTGAGTAGGACTTTGACGAGGTTACTTCAGTTAAAATGTGGCCCACCTTAGGCAGGGGGATGGGTTTTAATCCTATTACTGAAATTCTTTATAAGAGAATGAATTTCAGACAAAGTGAGAGAAAGCTGCAGGAAGCAAGAAGCTGAAACAGAACTGGGAAGAGGAGGAAGAGACCAGAAGGCACACCATGTACCTTGCCATGTGACAGTGGAACCAAGGATTACCAGCAGTCAGCTGGATAATACCACAGTCTTTGGGAAATAAGTATCACCTTGATGATGCCTTGATTTGAACATTTTACCGGCCTTAAAATTGTGAGTGAGTAACTTCCCATTGTTTAACCTGACCCATTTCATGGTATTTGTTTGAGCAGCCTAGGAAACTGAAACAAGCAGGGAAGTGGCCTGATCTGAACTAAGTTTGTGACAGATCATTCTGCTAGTTCTCTTAAGTCTAGTTGGGTGGACAAGATTTCTATCTTCCATAGTTCTACCACTGTAGAACATTAATAGGGTAATTGCTCAAGTCCCTCTTCCTCCACCCAGAAGACCATGACTGTTGGCTCCCACCCAGGAGTGAAAAGGACTCACTGAGTACAGCCCCAGTATGGCCAATTGTGTTTTCCCAAAATGGCCATTAAGTATCCTCCCATATGTTCTTCCAGCATCTTGCACTTCCAATCAAGAGATGGAGTCTATGTCCCGTGACTGCTTCCACCATAGTGTCTAACAGAAGTGACACTAATTGATTTCCAAGCTTAAGTCATAAAAAGGATACAGCTTCTACCTGGCTTATTCTCTTTCTCTTTCTGGACACTTGCCCTCAGAACCCAGCCACCACGCCATAAGAAAGCCCAGGTGGCATAGAGAGACCACTTTCCAGCTAAGAGCTCCAGCCACCTAAGTGCTTGATGATAGCCAGCATCAACAGCCAGATGTGTGAGTCTTCCTGCTGAGGTTCCAGACACCGTGGAATAGAGATCAGCACTTCCTGCCATGCCCTATCCAAGTCCCTAACCCACAGAATCTGTGCACATAAAAAATAGTTGTTTTAGGCCACTAAGTTTGAAAATAACTGAAACACCCAAAGCATGGCCATAAGTCTCCAAGATTTAGTGAAGGAGGGTTGCCACTGCAGTGCATGCTGGGATGTGAGGGTGGAGCCTAAACAGTAGCCTCTTGCCCCCAGCTTCTAGCACACTGTGGGAAAGGTACCAGCTGGTGTCAAACTATGAGTTTAGCATTTAGCAGCTGGTACATAGTTCTCAGTTGTGTTTTCTAGAATTATCAGTGGTTTGGGCAACTTTGTAAAGGAATGAGTCAAATAAAATAGGAAGCAGATTTAAAAGCACTAAGTTTGACATTAAATAAGTATTTAAAAATGTGTCATCTATATTGCCTTTCAGCTTAGAGAACTTCAATCATGACAATAATTAATATAATGGCTTGATTTATTGCTACTCTTCCTCGGGACTGTATTTATTTCATTATTTTAAAATGTTTGAATCATCCAGGCAGGCTGGAGAAGGGAAAAGATTTCAGGGAATGTTCTGCCAGGGGGGAAAAGTGGGGGGAGGGGGAGAAGACCCATAATTTATAAAATTAGTAACAAAGTAAAAGTAAACTGCCGTTGGTGTACTTGAAAAAATAAAATGATTCCAGGCATTCTTGAAGATGAGGTCAATTTAAAAAAGAAAAAAATAGAAGAAAACAAAAGGTGAATCAGCAAAGCAGTCAGATGGTTGCTGGAGCCTCCTGCCCCCTCCCCTTTCCCACCCCCACCCCGGCCTGTGTTTGCTAAAATGCCTGACAATCACCCCCACCCCAAGAAAGAATCTGTTGTTGACCCTTCAAGCCGGAGGTAGGCGGGGCCCACGCCTAGGCAGTCACCCATGAGCGTGATGCACTCTGTTTCCATCACGCATCAGAAGAAAGTGACATCTCTTGCCTGGATGAAATGCCTTCAAGGTCGGCCGACTGCAGTGAGTCACTGGCTAGGGTGGGGACAGGGGAAGGCCCAGAGGCTGTGCCGCTGTCAGAGGACAGATCTGGGAGATGAGCCAGAGGGGACAAAAAGCCTCCAGTGACCAGCCCCGGGCCTCTTGCGTGGGAGGGGCAGGGAAAACGCGGGGCACCCTCCCCTGGTAATAGGACGCTCTCCCGTCCCTGAGCAGAGCGTCAGTGAACGCTCACCACAAGCAGATGTCGCGTTTTGTCGTCCGGGAACTGAAACTCCAAGTCTAACTTCCCAAGACCCCTCCCCCCCAAAATCCCACCGTAAAAAAGAATAATCACAAAATATAGATGACTAATATTTGTGAGCCCTTACGGGGGTCCCAGAAAGTATGCCCAATAACTTAACCTGCATTTTGTGGATGTTCTTATGCCCGTTGTGCAGGTAAGAAGAGTGAGGCTAAGAGTGCTAAGTTGCCTGAAAGCATATGACCCCTTCCCCCCTCCCCCCAATTTCCCCCAGGCCCGTCCCTCGGCCTAGAGAATGAATGAGTCAGGGGGTGGGCCCCAAGAACTGCAGGGTGAAGCAGGGCGAGGCCCCGGGAGGGGCGCCCAGCGCTAAAGTGTATAAAGCAGAGGAAGCGTGTCCCCTGAGACAGACGCAGAGAGCAAACAAGCGGCGGCAGCGTCTCTGGACGGTGGGTGTCAGGGCTTCGCAGGCTAATGAACTAGATCATGAAATTTCATCTGCGTGTTCGAGAGCTTCCGCGATGCACTCAGGTTCACCTAGGAGGGAAAGGAACGGGGTGGGGTGGCGCTGGGAAAAGGCTCATTCTTCGCACTTTCAAAGCGTGGGAAGATGGATGGGGAGGGAGGTCCCAGGGGACCTCCAGGAGGCAGGCGTGGCCCTGCAAGGCCTGAGCGTCGCCACCAACAGCCGGATGGATGTCCTCCGCGAACCACTGGCAGCGGGGCCGCCCGCGCCGAGCACGGCTCTCTGGCAACAATTCATAATTTAATTTACCGAGAAAGCAGCTCCGCGCGTCCTCCTACGATTCCCAGCAGGAAGACGCTGTGGGAGGAAGGGTGGCTGCGGGACCCCGCAGAGCAGAGTTTCTCAAACTATCTGTGGTGAAGGACCCGTTGATTTGGGGATTGTTTTTGTTTTTTTTTTTTAGCTTTGGTTTTTGCTCCCCTCTCTTCCCCCCACTCCCGCACTACCCCCTCACCGTGGGTCACTGATCGATCTTTTGTAAAATACATGAAAAATGAATTCGTGGGGAAAAAATGAAATTTGAAAAGCCCAAAGTTGTCACATTTAGATTCAACTGACCTAAAATTCTTCTGTCATATTGTTATAGAAGTTTCTAAATGCTTGTTCTCAGTTTCCAACTTTTCTCTTTGACGAACAGGTAACAAAATACTTCCTGACCGGCTGCAGTCTGCGGGCAAGTCTTTTGACTAGTGCTGCAATCGGGGAGGACCTAGTGAGGGGTGGCAGGACCTCTCACCCCCATTTAGTTATCCAGCCAAGGAAGGCAGTGGGGAGGGGGCGCTGGGTTGAGACATTCTTGAAGAGGAGATGTTTGGGCAATGGACAAGGGTGTAGCAGGACAGCCCTTACGGATGTCATGCTTAATATACTTTTACTCTTTCTGAAAGAAGGAGCTAGGTCAGGCAGTACATTTTGTCTTCCTTAAATGGGGAAACTGAAGCTCAAGACCATTACACAACCTACTAAAATTCACAAGGAGCCTGGGAAGCCCAGGTCTTCTTCCTATCTTTTCACTAAGCTTGCCTCTTTAACCAACTTCCTCATTCTAACCAAGGATTCCCCTTGTCCTCACAGGGGCACCCCAAGTAAGATGTTCTCCTCTGCGGGGTCAGCTAGGGGCCACCCTTCTCTGAGGTTGCTCATGGCTCCCAATTCCAAATTCTCGTGACTCTTCCGCCTCTGCCTCCCTCATCTTCTCTCCCACGAGTGGGTGTCCCAGCCCTTCCCACAGGAAAGAGCCCAACAGGATGTCCCAATCAGGGAAACCATTCTATTGGGCAGCAAGAACGAGGACGCCCACTTCAGATATTTTCTCTCACGCACAGGCGAATTAATGTACCTTCTGGAATTGAGAGGTCGAGAGGGGATCTAGAGCCATTGGATCTGGACAATCTACACCCTTGCCCACACACCCTGCTGCATGGGCCTGTTTTCAGTGGCCCACTCAGAAGGGGTCACACCACCTTCATTCCCAACGCAGTCACGCGCAAGCCGGCCCTGTAGATGGGCCACCACCTCCCGGCCCAGGTGCCGCCAGCAGCAGAAAAACCTGCTTTGGTCAGCTCCGCTTTTGCCAGCAGATGTCACTACAGCCTGACCTCGGGTTACCAAAACTAAAGCCCTGACTTTGTTTTTGAGCATTCATGGGACCGCGGACCCACGCGGAAGAGACCGTTCCTTTTACTCTTTTTCTTTTCTTCCTATGTAGTGAACTTGCTCTTCTGACTGCCCGAAAGATGCTTCCTATACCTCTGTTTCACCATCTGTAAAATGGACATTTGGCAAAAGTTCCTTTCCTTCCCTCCAGGGCTGCTGTACGACTCTGGAATGGCTGTGGTTGTTCCAGAACTAATTGGTTCCCTTCCTCACAGAACCTCAGTTATTTCCTCAAACTGAGGATAAAATCAGAGCACCCGGATGATAATGCTAACTAACTTACCTTGCGTTTGATTTAACAGGTATCCCAGAACCACCTCCACCTATTCCCGTTTCCATAGTAACGAAAGGGTCAAAAAAAAAAAAAACTAACAAAATAAGACACCTAAGAGGCATAAACAAAATATGCAATGGTGTGGGAAGCTGTAAAGTTTTTATTGCCACCTGTTTGGGAAAACCTGCATAATTCAATCGTGCTCCTGGCATTTGCGAGGGAAGCAATCACCCCAAAATTGTGGCAATAAAGCCTTTATAGCCCCCCATGCCGGCACACCCGCTTTCTAGGTTCAAAGCCCCAGTTTGATAAACTTCTGCTTCTCACATTTGCATAATGGAAACGGACGAGATTTTAAACCCAGGCTGTCGGGAGGCATAACTCGCAGCACTCCTGGAAGTGAATCATGTGTTTGCCCGGGGTGGGGGTGCCTGAGAGAGGCACCAAACCCCATCAACGAGGACTGCAGGACTGGGCAGGGACACCAGGAACAACCTACCTCCTTCAGGAGACACACACACACACACACACACACACACACACACCGGTCTGGTCAGGCTCTGGTTGAAGGTCATATTACTCTGAGTCATAAAATTAGTGTCTTTATGGGAAGGCCGAGAGAACCTGCCTGGCACAAGTTTGGGACGGAAAGGGTGGTTACAACCCAAGTAGGTACCTGATTTTTATCCCCTCTCCCCCTCCCCCTCCTACTTTGGCGCCCTCGCATTTTCTGACATCCGCATCCATCGCTCACCATTCCCACAAGTTTTCGCAGAGTGTACCCATCGGGAGTGGGGGAAACGGCCTCTGCCCTTGGTACCTTCCCCCTCTTGGGAGATTACTGCAGCCCTGCCGGTGTTCCGTGGTAAAAGTTTGAACGTGTCTGCAGAGCTTAATCAAATGCTAATTCCGTGTGGTGCAAGAATTTGCTGGAATCTGCAAGGGAGCTCCTGGCAGCAAGAAAATGCGTTGATTCACTCCCAAATCTGCTTTGCCCAAGCCGGGTGCGATTTAGAATGTAAAGCTGCATTAAATCACAAAGTGCTGTGTGGAGCACACAGCCATCCTTTGTGTCGTTAATGAAGGGAAAAACAGGGCTTTATTCTGAAGCTTTGTGTATAATCAGATGCCATGTTGTAAAGCTCTGGAAAACACACCAGAAATCATAATTGGGAGGAAATAAAAGGGTTAGTCCAAAACAGCATATGATTTAAATAAGAAGGCAAAAGAAACTGCCCCCAAGATTTGTGCGTTTCAAGAATCAACTTTTAATTCATTCGCAGGGAGATTACAGAAGGGGAGGAGCAGCCTTTAAAACAGTATGAAAAGCTAGTTTAGATGTAAATGAGAGATAATGGGCTTTTGCCGGGAAATAAGCAAGGGGGCCAAGTTTGTGCCCTCGGGAAGGACATCTTGGCATGCAAGTTTCCAAAGGCCTCGCCGAGAATGCAGGCTTGGTCACCTGGTGGACCTATCTCTGTCCCCTTCCTCCCTCTGGGGAGAGAGGAGAGGATCTGGAGCAAAAAGCCTGGTAATCAGCATTTATGGGAAGAAAGAAAGGTGCTGGCTGCCCATGATAGTCCCCAAGTATTCTGGGGTTGGCTGAGTGGGAGCGAGGTGGCGGGGAGCTTGATTGTTGCTTTAACACAGCAGATCTCCTTGGTGCGAACATTTTGAGGTCTCTAAGGAAGGGGGCTGGGGCTTGTACACTTGTCTTACAGCTGGAGTTAAGGAGCACTGCATCGAGCCCTCCCCAGCCCTAATTCACTAATGATTTGCTTATTAGTTCGGATCAGGGAGCCAGCTTCTGGAGCGATGTGAATTGGCATTGATTTAATCCTCTTCCCAGCACGCGCTCCCAGCCCAGGGTGAGGCAGGGAAGGGGGGGGGGGGGCTGCCAGCCCGTTCAAGAGCAAGTTGCTGCTTCTCCTGCCTGGCATTGTCTGCTTTCCTTACCATCTGCTCTCAGGCAGAGAGGAATGGTGTGGAAGGCTGACTCAATGGGTGATGCTGAGCTCAGTGGCCTCCTGGAGTAGGAGGGGTGTGGAGAAGTTGCCAGAGGTCCCTCAGCTCTAGCGTCTCTAATTAGGTGGACCGGGGCCTCTGGAAAGTTTCGGCAGGAATAATTAGGCTTGACATTTATTCAGCATTCTGTGAGCCAGGTGCTGT
Source organism: Tamandua tetradactyla (assembly GCF_023851605.1). Lineage (NCBI taxonomy): Eukaryota > Metazoa > Chordata > Mammalia > Pilosa > Myrmecophagidae > Tamandua > Tamandua tetradactyla. The sequence goes on along the minus strand of NC_135353.1, from coordinate 133,104,697 downwards.
CCCATGTATGATCTCATTTAAACCACCTAACAACCTCTTAGGTAGATACCATCATTACCCATTAGAAAGGTTAAATGACTTCCCTAAGGTTGCACAGTTGAAAATTGGAACCCAAGCCTTGTAACTCTGGAGTCTTTTGTCTTCACCACGCAATGAGTGTGGCTTCATCTGAGCTGCTTCAGCTTCCCTGCACCTTCTCATTGAATTGTCCTTTCGTAAACTGCCCTCAAGAGCATGTTTTCCCACCCTTCTTCTAACTAGACAATTTAAGGACAGTCTAGAACTAAGCGTTCTAGAACATACTACCCATGGCTTCCTTTAGTGATTGGGTACCCTTTTCCGAACTTGGCACGAAGCTCAAGCCAGTGTTTGTTTCTTCCATCCTGACTGTAGAGTCCCACCCCTGCATCTCTGCTCCAATGGTACCCATGACCTAGACAACTTATCCTTCCCTTCTCCATCCATCCCGAACCTACCAGTAACCATGTCTTAGTGTCTTGGAGCTACCAGAACAAAGCACCACGAACCAGGTGGCTTAAAACCCAGAAATTTGTTGTCTCAGTTTTGGAAGCCGTGAGTCCAAAATCATCATGCCACCAGGACCAGGCTCTCTCTGAAACCTGTAAGGGGCAATCCTTCTCGGCCTCTTCTAGCTTCTGGTGATTTGCTGGGACTCCTCAGCATTCCTTGGTTTGTAGAAGCATCGGCCCAGTCTCTGCCTCATATCTTCACATGGTGTTCCTGTCTCTGTATCTATGTCTGCATCTCTTCTTATACGGACACCAGTCATAATAATGGATTCTACAAAAGTCCCTATTTTCAAATAAGGTCACATTCACAAGTCCTGGGGATTAGGTTTTTTTAACATATCTTTTTGGGGGACCACAATTCAACCCACGACAGCCCTTTATTTAATCTATAATAACTCAAGAGTTATCTTCTCCCCATCTCAGAACTCTCCCATAAAGAAGTCTCTTTTCTATAGCACACATTGAACATTTAACACCTATCTCCCCAGTGGCCCATCTTTTCATATATAAATTGATGCTTTTTTTTTTTTTTTTTTTTTGTCTTCCCTGCTTGACTAAGCTTTTGGGAATTGGAACTGAGTCTTACACGTCTCTGCATTACTAGTTCTACAAAGTCCTAAACATAGTAGGCCCTCAGGAAATTTCTGCCAGTTGGCGGATTAACAGAACATGGGACTGTATTTGTGGTTTCTTTGAAAGTCTCTGGGGAATATCCTTTTGATCCCTGTAAGCCCTGCTACTCCTCAAAAGAGATCCATTAATGATTTCACCTGACAAGGACTCTATTTTAGAATGCCAATAAGGGTCCAAATAAAGAGATTTTCCAAGAAATCCCTGCAGTTGGGTGGTCCTGAAGTCAGTTCTAAAAGAATCCAACCAGCATTTATGAAATTCCTACTGTGTGCCCAGGTACTGTGCTAGACTTGGAAGATAATCAAATGAAGACGATATAAGTTCTCCCTTTCCATCTGGGGCATTACAATCTGAACCAGACAGTCATGACGTGGGTCTCCCCGCTAAACTGCAAACTTTATAAGGACCCGGTTTTGTCCACTAGTATATCTCCAGCATACAGCACAGTGGAAGACATGTTTAATAAATGCATGTTGATTAAATGACCATGCAGAAATCTTTGTCATTTCACCTGACTTAATCTTTACCCCAATGCAGTGAAATTAGTACAATGATTTCCATTCCAATGGTAAAAAGACAGGCTTAGTGACTTCATGTAATTTACTGGAAATCATATAGTGGGGTGGGGAAGAAATGTTTAGACCCATGTTTGTCTGACTCTAAATTCATTTTCCACTCCCCTCACCCCAGACTCCCTCCTGAACTGGTACAAGATGGAGCAGAAAGGGATGAGCCAATTTTGATTAAGTGTCGCTTACTATTGCCTCCTTCTCAGCAGCCAATTTACATCCCAGCTTAAAAGGAATTGCTCAGAATGGGCCCACCTAGCCCGTGGTTTCTAAATACCATTTCCTATCAAAGGGAGCCCGGCTCCTTGGAGAAACAGATTAAAGGAGGCTAAAGACACATGACGACTAAATGCAATATTGATCCTAGATTGGATTCTGGATCAGGGAAAAAAACATGCTACAGAGTAGAGTATAGGGACAACTGACAAAATCTGAATATGGGCTCTATATTAGGTAATATATTTGTATCAGGGTAAATTTGTTGAATACGAATACAGTATTGTGGTTATGTGGGAGAATGTCCTTGTTCTTAGGAAATGTAGACTGAAGTGTTTGAAGGTGAAGTAGCACAATGCCTGCAAATAACTTTCAAATGATTCAGGAAAAAGATAGACATATAGATAGATAGATAGATAGATAGATAGATAGATAGATAGATAGATAGATAGATAGATGATAAATAAATGATGGATGATTGATGATAGATAGTAGATAGATAGAAGAGCAAATATACCAAAATAATAATTCATCAAGGTGTAGGGTGTGTCACTGTCCTATTCTTACAACTTTTCTGAAGGTTTGAAATTTTTCAAAATAAAAATCAGAAGAGAGAATGCTCAGCAACGGCCCTAAAATTCCACCCCCCACCCCACTATCAGGAAGGTCTGGGACAGTGGTTGGGGGCCACAAACGCAGATGCATTTGGTCACAATAAATAGACAGCAGTTCTGGGAATGTCTGCATTTGCTAAAGTCCATTCTCATTAGAAGATTCACGAGCATTGTGGAAACTGACCATTTTTCCAGGCATTTTCAAACTTAAAACTAAATGAACTACTACACACCATTAAATACAGAGCAGCGCATGTGAAAACCCTTGAGTGGTAACCCCAGGACGAGGTGGAAGCAGGTTTAAGGTATCCCATCTTCACTTCAGAGGCTGAAAACTGGGCCACTTATTACCTCGGGTAACACCTAAATGTCAAAAGGCAAGGACAGAGCCAGAGAGCAAAGTTAGCCCTTGAATACAAATGGGAAGAGGCTTTAAAAATAAAGCCGGGGTTCAGGTTCCAATACTCCAAATGCCAATCAAAAGACTCATTTATTTTTTAAATATGTGGGTGAGAGTTGAGAATTGCCTCTGAAAGGCCGTTTTCCAGGAATAACTACAGAGATCATCCTGCAGCTCTGAGATTCTGTTTTGTCTGCCTCTGCTTTAGTTTGGGTTTTTGTGTCTTTTTTTTTTTTTAAGAATAAAGAGGGAACACTATTGTTTGAAGTTTGTAAAACAGGCATAGTTTCATGACATTCTTTTTTTTTTTTTTCTTTTTCAAAATAAAAATTGGGGTGAAAGAAAAATAATTCTTCAGACGCAGCTCTGGAAATATCTGCCAAATGGGAGGTCCTGAGAGTGGGAATGCAGAGACTGTAATTAAAGAAAAAAAGGGGGATAGACTTTAGGTGTACAATTATGCCTTAAGTGAAACAACCCTTGAGGACAAGGAATGAACCGTTCGTTACATCAGTACTTTAAGGAAGAGGCCAAACTTGATGGACTTTCTGCAGACAGCCTCCCTGCTAATATGAATTGGGATGCATTGGCTTCGCAGGTTCCAATTCTCTTAGTGAGGTTCTAGTGGGGTCTTTATTAGCTGGTTGCAGCATTTCCTCCTAAGGCCTGAAGGTTGAGGGGCAGTCTCTGACTGGGGCAGCCCAAAAAAGCAGATGACCTTATTCTCAAGTGGGAGATTCCAACCTGGTATGAAGGAAAACCCACATTATCACCACTGCCAACCCGAGCAACCACTCTGAAGGGCAGGTTCAGGCAGAAGTCCTGAGCAAGGCTTAGGGAAAACAAAGCCTCTTCTTCTGGGCTGAGCACCATTTTGTTTCTCCTAAGGAAAAACCCAGAGCTAGACAAAGTAAAAATGCCATCAGAGCTGAAGAGAATCAGGGACAGATCCTGGCGACAGAAGATGTACCCATTTGGAAAAACAGGGACAGTCTAGCTCATTGGGATAAGCCAACATTATTTCAGTTTTTCCCTGTTTTTGTTTAGGGGAAATAAAGGGATAGTGCAAGGACTAGAGTCAAAAAGTCATTCAATGTTCCCCTGCTTTGCTTCCTTAAAATTTTCACAAAGAAGGGTCTCTAGGCTGAAAAAACAAGAGTCTGAGCACTGTATCATGTTGTGGCTTTGGAATTTCTTTGGATTGCCCTTTGGGTATATAACATTCTCTCTTTTTGTAAATGTGCCGTGTGTGTTCAAAAAGAGTGTGTATGGAGTGCAAGGGTAGTTGAGCAGTAGAATTTTTGTCTGCCATGTGGGAAACCTGGGTTTGATTCCCAGCACAAGTACTTCCCCAGCACCACCACCAAAAAAATTCAACAAATGGTGCTGCAATAACGGGATAGTCACACGGAAAAAGAATGAAATGTGACCCCCCACCATACAGCATACCCAAAAAAAAGAATGTATAATCTGGTTGTTTATGTCAAATTCAGTTAATGTTCATATTCATTAAAGTGTATTAATTGTGTGGTTCAAATCGTCAATAGCTTTATTTATGCTTTGCCTTCTTTATTCACCAATGTTCAGAGAGAGAAATCATAAGATCTCCAGCTACACTTCCTGATTTATCTATTTCATTCTCTAGTTCTGCCCGTTGTTGTATTATATACTTGGAGGTTATATTGAGAATGCCATAAAATATAAATTCTAATGATGTCTGTTTTGTTCCCTGCTGTATCCTTCAAACCTAGAACAATGCCTAGCATATTACAGGCATTTAATATATTTTGTTACATGCATAAATAAATAAATGTTCATAATTGTTATATACTTTACACTATTATTCCTTTTCCCAGCATATAACATTCCCTTTTGTCCTTTATAATACCTATTGCTTTGAATTCTATTTTGCCTCATATTAAAATTTTTACCCAATTTGCTTCATTTGGTATACTTTTCTTGGTATATCTTTTTTCCATTCATTTATTTTCAGTTACTCTGTATTTTCAGTTTTAAGAATGCAAAATAAGAGAAAGTAGACAAAAGAGGGTGGGGTCTTAACCACTGAATTTGACCCACTTATATTTATTATAACTAGCATTGCATTAAGAATTAATTTTACCTTTTCCTTTCCCATTTTATATTAACTGTCATTTCTTTTTGCATTTGTTTTCTTTTGATTGACTTTCATTGAAAATATCAAAGTTTCTCTGCTAGTTTAAAAGTTACACATTCTAATTTTATTCTTCTGATTATTGCCCTTAGATTATACTCATTTCTTCAATTTATTAAGCTTATCAACATTTATACTGTGGCAAATTGTGTTTTCCAAAGATGCCCCCAACAATATCTCCCTATCTTAGTTTGGCAGGTTGCTATAACAAATACCACACAATGGGTTGGTTTAAACCATGGGAATTTATTGGCTTATGGTTTCAAGTTTAGAATTCCCAAATCAAGATGTCTGCAAGGTTTGCTTTCTCCTCAAAGACTAGCATTCTGATGCTGGTTGCTGTCAATCCTGGGTATTCTTTGGCTTGTCTCTCCCTCCTGCCATGTGGCGATGTCCTCTTCTTTCTAGTTTCTATGACTTCTGGGTTCTTTCTATAAGGCCTTCAGTAATCCATATTAAGGCCCACTCTCATTCATTTGGGCTACACCCTCCCTGAAAATAACATCTTCAAGAAGTCCCATTTACAATGGGTTCACACCCACAGTAATGGTGGTTAAGATTAAGAACATCATTATTTACAATTGCCAAGAGGTGGGAAAAGCCCAAATGTCCATCAACAGTAGAGTGGCTAAACAAACTGTGGTATATATATATGATGGAATATTATGCAGCTGTAAGAATAAAGTTATGAAGTATGTAACAACATGGATGAACCTTAAGGACATTATGCTGAGTGAGATTAGCCAAAAACAAAAGGACAAATACTGTATGGTCTCATTGATATGAACTGATATTAGTGAATAAACTTGGAGAGTTTCAGTTGGGAACAGAGAACATCAGGAGATAGAAACAGGGTAGGGTAATTGGAGCTGAAAGGATGCAGACTGTGCAAGAGGACTGATTGTAAAAATTCAGAAATAGATAGCACAACATGAACTAACTATAATACAATAATGTTAGAACACTGAATGAAGCTGAATGTGAGAATTATAGAAGGGGGAGGCCCGGGGGCACAAATGAAATCAGAAGGAAAGATAGACAATGAAGACTGAGATGGTGTAATCTAAGAATGCCTAGAGTATATAATGATAGTGACTAAATGTACAAATTAAAAAATGTTTTTCCATGAGGAAGAACAAAGGAATGTCAATACTGCAGGGTGTTGAAAATAGAAGGTAATTAATAATTTAAAATTTTAACTTATGTGTGAGACTAAAGCAAAAAATGTTTATTTGGTACAAAATTTATATTTGACTAGTGCATTTTCTAATATAATTTATTTGGACAACTTAATTGAACACCATGGTGCATGGAAGCTTCAACAGGGCATGAAATTTTGTAGGTTTGTCCACAGTGATGCCCCAATAAATCCCAGAGTAATTTGAACAGTAAATAAAAAGTATTTGCAAAGTCCCCTTGGGGGAATGATGAGAAAGGGGGAAAATTCAACTTCCCCAAATAGAGAATTCTTGATACTCTCACAAGCAGTGGGGAGAATGAAAGTAATAGGCTGAGCCCCCAATCTTGGGGTTTGTTCATATGAAACAACCCCACAAAGGATAGGCTAAGCCTACTTAAAATTAGACCTAAGAGTCACCCCCAAGAGAACCTCTTTTGTTGCTCAGATGTGGCCTCTCTCAGTCAACATGACAAGCAAGCTCACTGCCCTCTCCCTCTCTACGTGGGACATGACTCCCAGGGGTGTGGACCTTCCTGGCAATGTGGGACAGAAATCCTAGAATGAGCTGGGTCTCAGCATCAAGGGATTAAGAAAACCTTCTTGACCAAAAGCGGAAAGAGCAAAATGAGATAAAATAAAGTGTCAATGGCTGAAAGATTTCAGAGTCAAGAGGTTATCCTGGAGGTTATTATTATACATTAAATAGGTATCACCTTTTTAGTTAAGGTATATTGGAGAGCCTGGAGGGAAGTGCTTGAAAATGTAGAGCTGTGTTCCAGTAGCCATGTTTCTTGAAGATGATTGTATAATGATATAGCTTTCACAATGTGACTGTGTGATTGTGAAAACCTTGTGTCTGATGCTCCTTTTATATAGATGGGTAAAACATACGGATTAAAAATAGCTAAATAATGGGGGGAGCAAATGTTAAAATGAATTTAGTAGATTGAAGTGCTAGTGATCAATGAAAGGGAGGGGTAAAGGGTGTGGGTATGTATAAATTATTTTCTGTTTTCTTATTTCTTTTTCTGAATTGATGCAAATGTTCTAAGAAATGATCATGATAATGAATATACAACTATGTGATGATATTGTGAGTTATTCATTATATATCAAGAATGGAATGATCATATGGTAAGAATGTGTTTGTATGTGATGTTTAATAAATAAATAAAATTTTAAAAAAGATTAAGAACATATCTAAATTGGGGTACATAATTCAATCTACCACACTCCCATACCACATACTTTTCTACAATGGATCTTTGACACTCTTCCTGTTGAGAGGGAATTGGGTCGGGTAGGGTCCATGTCCCCTCCCCCTGAGACTGGGTGTTCTTGTGATTCAAGTGTAATTTTTTTTTTTTTTGGCATGGGCAAGCAACCGGGAACCGAACCAAGAGAATTCTGCCACTGAACCACTGTCACAACACCCTCAAGTGTAATTTTAATGCAACAGAAGTGATATAGTATAATTTCCAAGGCTAGGTCAAAGAGGTGATGCAACGTCTACCTTGTTTGTTGGATAATTCATGCTGGAGCCCTAAGCCACCGTTTAAACAGTCCAAGTACCTGGGTCTGCCATGATGTAAACCCAAATAGCCCATGGGGAGAGATTACCTGGAGAAACCTTTGATCACATGAAGAGAGAAAGATGCCCAGTCAGCCCCCAGTTGTTCCAGCATCCTGCTATTCCAGCCACTGTAACCATATGAGAAACGCCAAAACAGAACCAATCAGCCAAGCCCTTCCAGAATTTCTGACATATAGAAATCATAAATGATGACATGATTGTAGATATTTTAAGCCACTAAGTTTTGGGTAATTTTTAGTAGTTGTAACAACTGGAGAGGATACATTTCCCCTGGAACAAGAAAAGTACTATTATATGCATTAACATCCTTCTAGTTTTCACCTACCCACCCCTCCACTATATTTGTATCATTGAGAATTTTGTTCTGGATTAATCTGAATGTACTTAGTGGAAAGAAGTGTCTTACTTTTTTATACAACAATGTACTTACTAAATTACTAAATCAAACTTACATTCAGTATATCTCATAACTGGCATATTTAATCCATTTATTTTGACGCGTGATTTGGTGTATTTGTGTATGCCATCTTATTTTGTGATATCTATTTACCATTTTTTACCCTCTTTTTCTTCTATTAGATTACTTGAGTTTTCTCTATACTCTTTTTACCCCTCTATTGGTTTAGAAATTATGCACTCTATTTCTATGATTTTAATGCTATCCTTAAATTTTTAACATGCACACTTGACATAACTTAAGGTAATCAATAGCTCTTCTCTTAGCCTAAATAGTACAAGGACCTTGGAGCGCATTCCTACAATCACCTTCCTCTATCTTTTATGTTATCGTTGCCCTGTTTTGGTACTCTCTTGTTTTTACCCTTCAAATTAAACAGCATTGTTATTTTCACACAATATACACGCACCAATTAAAACATTGCTCCCTGCATCACAGTCATCTCCTGTGGTAATTTTCATTCTTTCTGAGATACATCCTGTTTCAGTTTGCTGCCAAAATGCAATATACTAAAAGTGGGTTGGCTTTTAAGAATGGAGATTTATTAAGTTACGAGTTACAGTTCTAAGGCCATGGAAATGTCCAAACTAAGGCATCAATAAGAGGATACCTTCACTGAAGCAAGGCTGATGGTGTCCAGGGTTCCTTTGCAACATGGCAGCATCTACTGGTTCTTCTCTCCAAAATATCATGTTTCTCTCTCTCTCTCCCCCCCACCCCAGTAAAGGATTAAGACCTACACTGAATTAGGTGGTCACATCTCCATGGAAACAAAATAATCAAAAGGTCCCACCCACAACAGGTCTGTCTCCACAAGAATGGATTTAAAAAACATAGTCTTTTTTGGGGTACAAAACAGCCTCAAACCAGCACACATCCATTGGTAGTTTTTTCAGTGATAATCTGTTACATGAAAACAGTTTTTATTTTTCTGAAAAGTCTTTATTTGACCTTCATTCTTGATTAATAATTTAACAAGATATATAATTCTAGGTGAACTGTTCTCACTCAGCATTTTGACAATATTATTTCATTGTCTTCTAGCTTTTATTGTTGGTGATAAATCTGTTGTTGTTCTAAATGTCATTTCTTAGTAGGTAATTTGTCTTTCCCCTCTGAATGCTTTTAAGATGTTCTCTTTCCCTTTAGAGTTTCACTATAATGTGTCTAGGTTTTATTTTTATCTTGCTGAGGTGTTGTTGTTGTTGTTGTTTGCACAGGCAGGCATCAGGAATCAAATCCGGGTCTCCAGCATGACAGGCGAGAACTCTGCCTGCTGAGCCACCATGGCCCACCCTATCTTGCTGAGGTTTTATTGGGCATTCTTTTTTTTAACTTTATTTGAGATAAAATTCACAAAAAATAAAATAGTTAAAATTTTAACCATTTTTCAGTGTACAGTTCAGAGGGGTTAGTATATTCACAATGCTGTGCACCCAACAACACAGTCTAATTCCAGAACATTTTCATCACTCCACAAAGAAAGTCCATATCTGCGATGATTAAGTTCATGTGTCAACTTGGCTAGGTTATAGGTCCAATGTTTGGTCAAGCAAGCACTGGCCTGATTGTTACTGTGAGGACATTGCATGGATTTAAATCATCAGTAAATTGATTGCATCTATGGCAGATTACAACTACAGCCAATTGAGGAGATTGCCTTCAACAATGAGAGAAATCTCATCCAATAAATTGAAGGCCTTGTTTTAGTTTGTCAATGCTGCTGGAATGCAATACACCAGAAATGGAATGGCTTTTGTAAAGGGGATTTACTTAGTTACAAATTTACAGTTCTTCAGAGGAAAGACAACTGGCTTTCCTCCGGATTTTTCTGTCACATGGGAAGGCACATGGTGATGTCTGTCAGCCTTCCCTCTCAGCTTCTGGGTTCAAACATCTTTCTGAGGGGCGATTCCTTTCTGTTTCTCCAAATATCTGCATCTGAGCCAGCTCCGAGCTCCTCTCTTGCGGCTCTTCCTTTTAAGCCTCACTCATTATGAAAGGCACTCCCTTTAGCCAACTGCAGATGAAATCAGCTATGATTTACATCTTCTGATTTAAATCCACAGCAACGGAACAACTGGGCACCATCACCTGGCTAAATTGTTATTTGAACCTAACCACTATAGGCCTTAAAAGGGGAAGTGAGGATTTCAGCAGTCAGAACGGAAAATTCCCATCTCTTCTTCAACGAGGGCTTCTCCTGGGGAATTCATCTAAAAACCTTCATCAGAGTTCCCAGCTTGCAGCCAGCCCTATAAAATTTGGACTTGCCCGTCCTCATGTTCATGTGACCCAATTCTTATCTTTAAAATTTCACAATATGTCAGTTCTATTTCCCAGAGAACACTGACTAATACAATACCCATTAAACAGTCACTGCCCATTTCCCCCAGTGCCCCTGGCAAACACTAATTTACTTTCTGCCTCGATAGATTTGCCTATTCTGGCCATTTCATGGGAATGCAATCATATACTATGTAACCTTTTGTGTTTGCTTTCTTTCACTTAGCATGATGTGTTCAAGGTTCATCTATGTTGTAGCATATATCAGAATTTCATTAATTTTTGTGACTGAATATTCAGTTGTATGGCTATACCGCATTTTCTTTATCCATTTATCAGTTGATAACATTTGGGTTGTTCCATTTTGGTTATTATGACTAATGCTGCGATGAACATTCGCTTACAAGTTTTTGTGTGGACATATGTTTTCAATTCTTTGGGGTATACACCTGGGAGTAAAATCGCTGGATCATATGGTAACGCTAACTTTTTGAGGAACTGCCAAAGTGCTTTCCACAGAGGCTGCACCATTTTGCATTTCCACTAGCAATGTATAACACTTCCAATTTTTCCACACCCTCAACAATGCTGATTTGCCACTTTTAAAATTACTATCATTTTAGGCATCCCAGTAGATGTGAAGTGGTATGTATCTCTTTGTCATTTTGATTTGCCTCTCTCTAATGACGAGTACTTATTGGCCATTTGTGTATCTTCTCTAGAGAAATGTTTTTTCAGATCCTTTGCCCATTTTTTTGATTGTTTGGGTTTTTCTTTTTTGGTTTTTTTTTTTTTCGTTTTTTGTATTTTTGTTGTTGAGTTGTAAGAGTTCTTTACATATTCTGGATATTAGACCTTTGTCAGATACATGATTTGAAAATATTTTCTCCCCTTCAGTGGGTTCTCTTTTCGTTTTGTTGGTGGTGTCCTTTATGCAAAAAAGTTTTTCATTTTAATGAAGTTCAATTTATCTATTTTGCCCATTGTTGCTTATTTGTCATATTTAAGAAATGTATGCTTAATCCAAGGCCATAAAGTTTTGCACCTATGTTTCCTGCTAAGAGTTTTATACTTCCAGCTCTTACATTTAAGTCTTTGATCACTTTTGAGTTAATTTTTATATAAGGTGTGAGGTAGGGGAATTGTGTATCCTTAATCTGTCCTTCATCAATTCTGGAAAATTCCTAGCTATTATGTCATTGAATATTGCTTCTCTCTCATTCTCTCTGTTCTGTCCTTCTGGGATTCCTATTAGTTGTATATTAGGCCTTCTCATTCTATTTTTCATATCTCTTCATCTCCCTTTCTTATTTGTTGGTGCTGCATGCTGGGTAATTGTCTTACCTCACTCTTCTGCTTCACCCACTCTGTTTAACTCAAACAGTGATTTTTTTGTTTCATTTCAAAAACTGTATTTTTTATTTGTAGAAGTTCTTTTTAGTTCTTTTTTTCAAATCTGCCCCTTTTTTCGCATAGTGTCTGCTTAGTCCTTAGTTTTTTTTTCCTCCTATGCGTTTAATTATTTTAAATATACTAATTTTAGGGTCTCTAATAGATTGGTTTGTTACTAAAATTCTTGGATATCTAATCCTGCTGTCTTTTGCTCCTGATGGATTGGTTCTTCAACTGTTTTTTTTTTTTTAATCATGAACTCATCTTTAAGCACAGCTTTATCTGTGAGAATTCTATAAGTCTTGGTTGATGGGGGTGTTAACTTCTGTGAAGTTTTGTGTTACTTTCGGCCAAGCTTTCCTTCCCGGGGTTCCACTATCAGGCAATCCATATTTATAACAATTTATTAGCTTGGAGGTTTCTGGACCACTAAAGTAATACATATATATCCAATTTCCAATCCTCAAGAGATAGAGGCCAGAAATTTTTAGGATAAACTTTTTTTTCTCCTCAGAGCTTAGACCAAAAGAGATAAGATTTCTGGGTCAGTGGGCAGATATTTTTCTAATCTACCCTTACAGTGAGGGTTCCGGCTTTATGGGTATACCTCATTTCCAACTCTTTCCTCACAGGGATGACCCAATGAATCAGCTCCTGCCCCCCAAGTATGCATTAAAATGTGCAAGCCCCTAGAGAACTGAGACAGTCTTTCCTCATATACCCTCATCTTAAGACTGTCATATCATTGATTCATAAGCTTGCTGCCCTAGCTTTCAGTCCCCTTTCCAGTAACAGCCTGTATCAGTTTCCCATGTGCTCATCAATATTGCTTCTTTCTAGATAATTGTGACAAAAAGATTCTGGGTTCTTTTATCCCAGTATTGCCAGAACTGGAAATCAAAATTTTATTTATATAAGTATGCTGGTTTGAAAGGATATATGTCCCCTAGAAAAGCCATGTTTTAATCCTAATCCCATTTTGGAAAGGCAGCCGCTTCTTCTAATCCCTATTCAGCACTGTATGTTTGAAACTGTAATCAGATCATCTCCCTGGAGATGTGATTTAATCAAGAGTGGTTGTTAAGCTGAATTAGGTGACAACATGTCTCCACCCATTTGGGTGGGTCTTGATAAGTTTCTGGATCTTATAAAAGAAGAAACATTTTGGAGAATAAGAGATTCAGAGAGAGCAGAGCTGAACGACATAGCCACGAGAAGCAGAGTCGACCAGCCAGCAACCTTTGGAGACAAAGAAGGAAAATGTCTCCCAGGAAGCTTCATGAAACAGGAAGCCAGGAGAAGAAGCTAGCAGATGAAGCCGTGTTTGCCATGTGCCCTTCCAGATAAGAGAGGAACCCTGAACATGTTTACCATGTGCCTTTCCAGATGAGAAAGAAACTCTGACTGTGTTCGCCATGTGCCTTCTCACTTGAGAGAGAAACCCTGAACTTCATCGGCCTTCTTGAACCAAGGTATCTTTCCCTGGATGCCTTAGATTGGACATTTCTATTGACTTGTTTTAATTGGGATTTTCTCCGCCTTGGAACTGTAAACTAGCAACTGATTAAATTCCTCTTTTTAGAAGCCATTCTATTTCTGGTATATTGCATTCCAGCAGCTAACAAACTATAACAATAAGCAAATATGAGATCTACCAGTTGCTGAGATTCCTGGCTGTGGTATCTGCATTCTTTCCTTATATATCTCTGACATATCAATATACTTGTTTACATTTTGTGCACATATCTTTTAAATTACAACCATGAGAGCTAACCATTGCACTCAGTTTCATTATATGGTGAGTTAAAACTCCTGGCAGATTATTTGGCCTGCTGGCTGGAATTGATCCTTCATAATCAGGACTCTGTCTTAGTATCTCTTCGGTTGGTCCTTATCTAAAAATATTCTTGCTTTTATACTTCAGTAGTGCCATTAAGTCATTAACCAGAGAAGCAGTGCAAAGTATGAGAAAAAAAAAACATATATGGGCTCTGGACTTGGGAAGACATAGCTCCATTACTTTCTGACTGGGTGTCGTTGGGCAAATTGCTCTCTCTGACCTTTTGTTCCTTCATATGTAAAATGGGAATACTAGTAACTACTTTTCAGGGTTGAGGTGAGAATTAGAGATAATGTTTCTAAAGCATCTGGCAAAAAGTAGGTTCTTGAATTATCATTTAATCCACTTTTGAGTTATTTCCTTTTAACTACATAAGTATTTCCTTTGGCATCATCCACAATAGCTAAGAAAGTTCCTTCAATTGCAAGTTCCTTTATTTCACTGGTCAGCACCTATTTTCTTAACTTTAACAAATTTCCCATTTTTTAATATGCTTCAGGACATTTAGAGAGCAGTCACCTTAGCTTGAATTGCCTGGACTAAACCTTATAAATGTGCCCTTATTTCAGACATAAACTCATTCATGGCGTTATCTGCATGTTTTTAGCTGGGATGATGTTAAGTAGGAAAGGTGAGAAGGTCATTTGCAAGTTTCCCGTTGGACTATCCCTGACTCAGGGGATATGTCAGAGCCAGAAGAGACCTTGGAAATCCCCAAGATGAGGAGTCAAAGGGCCAGCAAGGAAAGCTGAACTTGCTCAAGGTCACTCAAACAGTAAATGATCAAAAGCCAGACTTTCTCATTCCAGGAGCAGAGCCCTAACGGGAGTCACTTACACAAACGAAACTATTTGAGAAGTAACCCAAATTGTCATTGTTCATCATGTCCCTTTGGCTTTGTTTCCACGTCCCTATAAACCTATCAATTGCAGCTTTCCAGGGAGTGTGTGACTCAGGGTAGACATTGAATAACTGTGCGTTCAATAAAATAATGAAGGACTGTCTTGCCATTAACTGACATTATATGTCATGAATTCTAAGCCTGAATTGAACCCTTTCACATTCTGGGTTCACGTGAGAAGTGGTGCGTATTGTTCTCTTGGCATTGCTCTTTTTATGTGTCTTTAATATTTTCCCCACACAGGAACTGAAAACATGCCTTTCTTTAATTCCTGTGTGGTTAATCCCTCTCAGACTCAGGAAGTTGGCAACATTTCCATGATGAGTGATGGCGTCCAGACTGTACTCTGAGCTGTGGCCACCCAGCTGAGTGATGGATGCCATTTGTCAATAAAGAAGCTAGGCTGGGGTGGGAGGTGGGATGGGGGGCTTGGAATGAGGATCAGGGAGGCAGGGTTGGTTGAGATCCATTACCTCCATGAGAAAATTCATATCTTGTGTCCTACCAACAAGGGCTTGGGAATGTGGTGTGTCTGGAGAGAGGTGTATAGTCCCCTTGGAGCTCAGCCAGGTGCTGGGAAGGGCTTGAGAAGAATTGGAAGCAAATGGTGTGTCCTAGGCCGTGGGAGCAGCATTGTTGTTACAGAACAGGGCAGCAGGAAGGCGGGAGGCCTAGCAGAACCCAGTGAACTGGGTCGGGGTGGGGGGCATCAACACAGATGCTTCCTTGAGGTCTGACTGGCCAATTTGGTCTGGCTGTGAGCTTGGGGGTGGGGTCCTGAAATGTGTGGGGGGGTATGCCTCTGAAGAGAAATGTGTCTTTCAAAACTGGCAGATGAAGTGTGGGGCCCCATAGGATTGGGCTAGGGCTGGCAGTCCCAAGTTAGAGCACATCCCCTATAAATAGCTGTATCATGCAGGTCCCTGGCACAAAATAAATTGTTCTGCTCTTGGTCCTTGACAGCATCCACATGAGTCTTTTGGGCCACAGTAATTAATCAATTCAAAACGGCCCTAACTTGGGAGGTACTACAGTCAGGAGCCAGCTGCTCCACCAAAATTTGTGCTCCCTCTTCCATAGTATAGAGACATCATTGAGGTGCAGCTGGACAGCCAGAGACTACATTTCCCAACTACCCTGTATTCTGGAGTGGCAATGTGACTAGTTCTCACTTATCAAATGAGAGAAGAAATGATGTTCATTATCCCAAACTAAGGCATTTAAGAAGTAAGCATGCTTACCTTCTCTATATTCACTCTTTCCCCTATCTTTAGCTTGGAAACTAAGGATGCCAATCCCTAGAGTAGTGGTTCCCCATGTGGTCCCTGGGCCAGCAGCATCTACATCCTCTGGGAACATCAGCTAGGCCCTACCCTAGGGCTACTAATAGAGATGTTCTGGAGGTATGTTGTTCTAGCTTGCTAGCTGCTGGAATGCAGTATACCAGAATCAGAATGGCTTTTAAAAAGGGGGATTTAATAAGTTGCTAGTTTACAATTCTAAGGCCAAGAAAATGTCCAGTTAAAACAAGTCAATAGAAATGTCCAATCTAAAGTACCCAGGGAAAGATACCTTGATTCAAGAAGGCTGATGAAGTTCAGGGCTTCTTTCTCAAGTAGGACACATGGCTAACACAGTCAGAGTTTTTCTCTCAGCTGGGAAAGCACATGGTGAACACGGTCAGAGTTCCTCTCATCTGGAAGGGCACATGGCAAACACGGCTTCATCTGCTAGCTTCTTCTCCTGGCTTCCTGTTTCATGAAGCTCCCCGGGAGGCATTTTCCTTCTTCATCTCCAAAGGTTGCTGGCTGGTGGACTCTGCTTCATGTTGCTACAGCATTCTCTGCTCTCTCTGAATCTCCATTCTCCAAAATGTTTCCTCTTTTATAGGACTCCAGAAACTTATCAAGACCCAGCCAAATGAGTGAAGACATGTCATCACTTAATCCAGTTTAACAACCACTCTTAACTAAATCACATCATCCAGGGAGATGATCTGATTACAGTTTCAAACATGCAGTATTGATAAGGATTATTCTACCTTTATGAAATGGGATTTTGATTAAAACTTGGCTTTTCTAGGTCATATATCCTTTCAAACCAGCACATATGTCCAGAAGTCTGTTTTAACAAGGCCTCCAGGGAATTCTGATGTTCACTCAAGTTTGAGATCCACTATCTCCAGAACACAGCAGACACACAAGATAGAAGAACCCTGGGTTGCTGACCACATGGAGGAGAGCCACCCACCAAACAGAAACCTCTGCATCAGACTATTATATGAAATAGAAATAAACTCCAGTTGTGTTAAGCCACTGAGATTTAAGGTTTTATTTGTTACAGCAGCAAGAGTTATACTAATACCAGTTGGAGGTCCAGCTCTATCACAAACACAAACACGGGGCATCAGGGGGGCAGGTAGAAAGAAGGGTGCTCAATATCACTGGATTCCTGACACTTAAGAGGAGGTTCAGATGTGCCTTAAAACAAATACAATTAGCAGCAGCAGTGGGAGTAGAAGATTAGGATCTAGAAAACTCAAATAATGGTAGATCATGCTGCTCAAACTAGCATGTCTCAAAAACTACCAGAAAGGGTGGTGCAATAGTGGCTCAGTGGAAGAATTCTTGCTGTCATGCTGGAGACCAGGGTTTGATTCCAGGTACCTGCTCATGCCAAAAAAAAAAAGAAGAAAAACCACCAGGAAAAGTAAGGGACACTGGTAGTGCTGAATGAATGTCTCCAAGTGACCTTCTGCCAGTCTTGTGGGGATGGATTTCTTAAGAAATCATCTAAATGTTGCCTGACTATATAATTATGTAACGATTGTTACTGGAAGACCAGAACATGGTCCAGGAAGTTTCCAGTACCCATGAATCTACCAACACCTGAGTCTAAAACAGCTATTATCACGCCAGATCAACTTCAGGAATATCTACAAGGCTATGGGTGTGGAAGGTATAATACTAAGAGAATTGCCAATGACTCTTACCCTTGTATAACCATCTCCCCATTGATTGTGGGCAGAACCTGTGAATATAGTGAAATTCACTCTCATAATTACGTTTTTTGGAAAAATGAGTCTTTTGGGTGGGCCTGACTTAATCATGTGAGCTCTTTAAAAGCAGAGTGTTCTCTGGCCAGTTACAGAAGAAGAATTCAGAATGACATGCTCTGGCTAGCATGAGAGAAAGCAAACATCCATGTGATACTCTTGCAGCAGGCCTGGGAGGTCTTCTCTCACAGCTCTATGGCCAGGAGTTCCCATGGAGAGTCCGCAGAGTGACAGACTTGCTTTCCTTGTCCATGGATTCCATAGAATTAGTGCATGGTGCCTGCTTCCCACCCCTGAGATGGGCTGCTGTGGGCACCTGGTTTGGGGAGATACCAGGGCGTTCCCCATGCAGGGAGGAGGAGGGTGACACAGAGCAGAGCTGATCTGATGGCTGGCCAGTGAGGGAGGCTTGTGGGTTCCCAGTTCCACACCCCTTTACCCATGGAAGCCTGGTGTTCTAGTTTGCTAGCTGCTGGAATGCAGTATACCAGAAACAGAACAGCTTTTATAAGGAAGAATTTATTAAGTTGCAAGTTTACAGTTCTAAGGCCATGAAAATACCCAGTTAAAGCCAAGTCTATAAAAATGTCCAAATTAAGGCACCAACAAGAGGTTACCTTCATTGAGGAGAGGCCGATGAAGTTCGGGATTTCTCTCTCAACTGGAAAGGCCCATGGCAAACATGGCAGCATCTGCTTTCTCTCCAGGCTTCTTGTTTCATCAAGCTCCATCTGGGGCATTGTCCTTCTTCATCTCCAAAGGTCTTTGGCTGTATTGACTCTGTGGTTCTCAAGGCTCTGTCGTGGCTCTGTTGTGGCTCTCATGGATTTCATCATTCTGAAGCTTTCTCAAAGATGCTTCCTCTTTTAAAGGATTCCAGTAAACTAATCAAGACTCACCTGGAATGGGTGGAGTTGCATCTCTCTCAAAGTTAATACCTACAATTGGGTGAATCATATCTCCGTGGAGATAATCTAATCAAGTTTCCAACCTACAGTGCTGAATGGGGATTAAAAGAAAGGCAGCCTCTGCAAGATGGATCAGGATTAAAACATGGCTTTTCCAGGGTACATAATCCCTTCAATCTGACACACCTGGGGATCTCAGGAGTGCACGAGCAGAGAGGCGGGCCAAGGAGGCTGGCCAAGCCCTGTACCACCGTCATTTTTTCTTTCTAGTGCATGGGCAGGGAGTCAAACCCAAGTCTCTGGCATGACAAGCAGGTGTTCTGCCACTGAACCACCTGTGCAGCTTTTCTGCCTAGCTTTTAATAGACCCCCAATTAGAATTGCACCACCTACCTGAGATCTGGGCTTTGGTTTGACAGGGAATTACTGACAAACCAAGTGCAAAAGGGGGCCTTCAATGCAAACCCAAATAAATACAAAACTTAAGAAAAGTGAAGGAAGTCAGCTTGCAAAATAACCTTATGAAGACAATCAAATGCCCTGAATATAACAGAAAGTCACAAAGCATGTGAAGATCCAGGCAGAAATGGCCCAGCTAAATAACCAAATCAAAACATCAGAGGGGGCACAAAATACAGATCAATTGTTCAAGGATATCTACAAAGACATAAAGGATATCAAGAAGACACTAGAAGAGCGTAAAAAAGAATTCAAAATATTAAATAGAAAAATAGCAGATCTCACAGAGAAGAAAGATACTGTTGACCAAATTAGAAATATACCAGAGACAAATGATAGCAGATTCAAAGAAGCACAAGGAAGAATAACTGAGCTAGAAGATAGAACAATTGAACTAGAGCACACAGAAGAACAAATGGCAAAAAAAAAGATTGAAAAAATGGGACTGGATGTCAAGGAAATGATGAACAACAAAAGGTGCACAAATATCAGAATCACTGGTGACCCAGAAGGAGAAAAGAGTAAAGGGCTGGGAAGATTAGTTGAAGAGATAATTGGAGAAAACTTCCCAACGCTTATAAAAGACATAAAAATGCAAATCAAAGAGGCCTAATGAACACCAAATAGGATAAATCCAAATAGGCCTACTCCAAGACATATAATAATCAGACTGTCAAATGTTGAAGGAAAGCAGAAAATCCTGAAAGCAGCACAGAAAAGTGATCTACTACACACAAGGGAAACCACACAAGACTGAGTTCAGACTACTCAACAGGCGCCATGAGGCAAGAAGGTAGTGGTATGATATATTTAAGATCCTGAACAAGAAATGCTTCTAACCAAGAATTCTTTATCCAGCCAAATTGTCCTTCAAAATTGAGGGAAAGATTAAAATCTTCAAAGACAAAGACTGAGATAACTGGTCAACAAGAGACTTGCCCTACAAGAGATACTAAAGGGAGTCCTGCCGGCTGAAAAAAAAAATGACAGGAAGGGGAGGTCTGGAGAAGGGCACAGAATTGAAGACTACCAGTAAGGATAATTTAAAGGGTAAAGAGGAAGAGAGGGAAATGAATATATAATCTGACAAATAAAAACTAAAGGATAAGATGATAGATTCAAGAATTGCTTTTTACAGTAATAAATTTGAAAGCTAATGGACTAAACTCACCAATTAAAAGTACAGATTGGGCTATGTGATTATACCAGGAACCATTGTTTTAAAAGCTTGGATTGTATGATGTGCAAATTAAATATTTAAAAATTAAAAAAAGATACAGATTGGCATAATGAATTTAAAAGTATGATCCATCTATATGCTGTTTACAAGAGATACATCTTATATCCAAGGATACAAACAGATTGAAAGTAAAAGGATGGAAAAAGATGTTCCATGCAACCTGTAACCAAAAGAAAGCAGGAGTAGCTATTCTAACATCAGATAAAATAGCCTTTAAATGTAAAGACATCATAAGAAAGAAAGAAGGATACTACATATTAAAAAAGGGACAATGCACCAACAAGAAATAACAATTATAAATGTTTATGCTCCTAAACAAGAAACTCCAAGGTACATGAGGCAAACATTGGCAAAACTGAAGGGAGTGTAGACATTTCAACAATTATGATGGGAGACTTCAATACACTACTCTTCTCTATGCACAGAACAACCAGACAGAGGATCATAAAAGACATAGGGAACTTGAACAATGTGATAAATGAATTAGACGTAATAGACATATTACAGATCGTTACATCCCAAAACACCAGGATATACATTCTTCTCTAGTGCTCATGGAACATTCTCCAGGATAGATCACATCCTGGGACATAAAACGGGTCTTTATAAATTTAATATGATTGAAATTATTCAAATCACTTTCTCTGACAACAACGGAATGAAGCTGGAAATTAACAATTTCCAAAGAACCAGAACTTTCACAAATATATGGAGATTAAACAGCGCACTCTAAAACAATCAGTGGGTCAAAGAAGAAATTGCTAGAGAAATTGCTCAATACCTAGAGACGAATGAAAATGAGAGCACAACATATCAGAACTTATGGGATGCAGCAAAGGCAGTGCTGAGAGGGAAATTTATTGCCCTAAATGCCTATATTAAAAAGGAAGAACAAGCAAAACTCAATAACTTCACTGCTCACATGGAGAAATTACAGAAAGAACAGCACACCAACCAAAGCAACTAGAAGAAGAGAAATAATAAGGATTAAAGCAGAAATAAACAAACTGGAAAACAAAACAAGACAAAAAAACAATAGAAAGAATCAACAAAACCAAAAGTTGGTTCTTTGAGAAAATCAATAAAACTGATAGACTCTTAGCTAAGCTGACAAAGAAAACAAAAGAGAGAGGATACAAATAAATAAAATCAGAAGGGAGAGGGGGGTCGTTACCATAGATTCTGAAGAAATTTTTAAAAAATCATAAGAGAATATTATGAAAAACTATACACCAACAAACTAGACAACTTAGATGTAATGGACAAATTCCTAGAAACATGCAAACTACCTATATTGACTCAAGAAGAAACAAACAATCTCAACAAACCAATTGCAAGTAACTAGATTCAATCAGTCATCAAAAATCTTCCTATAAAAAATCTTCCTGTCAGGACCAGACAGCTTCACAGGGAATTTTATCAAACATTCCAAAAAGAACTAACACCAATCATGCGCAAAGTCTCTGAAAAAATTGAGGAAAAAGGAACTCTACCTAACTCATTATATGAAGCTAACATCACTCTAAAACCAAAACCAGATAAAGACACTACAAGAAAGGAAAACTACAGACCAATCTCCCTAATGTACAGAGAAGCAAAAATTCTCAACAAAATACTACTAGCAAATCAAATTCAATAACACATTAAAAGAATTATACATCACAACCAAATAGGGTTTATACCAAGAATGCAATGTGGTTCACCATAAGAAAATCAATCAACATAATACAACACATTAACAAATAGAAAGGGAAAAATAACATGATCATATCAATTGATGCTGAGAAAGCATTCGTCCTTTTCTGATAAAAACACTTCAAAATGTAGAAATCGAAGGAAGCTTCCTCAATATCATAAAAGGCATATATGAAAAACCCATAGCCAGCACTATACTTAACAGTAGGAGATTGAGAGCATTCCCCTTAAGATTGAGAATGAGACAAGGATGCCCATTATCACCACTATTATTCAACATTGTACTAGAAGTGCTAGCTAGAGCAATCAGCAGAAGAAATAAATAAAAGGCATCCAAATAGGAAAGGAAGAAGTAAAACTTTCATTATTTTCAGACAACATGATCCTATACTTGGAAAAATGAGAAACCTATGACAAAGCTACTTGAGCTAATAAACAAATTCATCAAGGTGGCAGGATATAAAATTAATGTACAAAAATCAGTGATGTTTCTATACACCAGTAGTGACCCAACTGAGGACTCAGTTAAGGACAAAATTCCATTCAAAGTAGCAACCAAGAAATAAGCTTAACCAGGGATGCCACGGACCTATAAACAGAAAATGACAAAACGTTGCTAAAATAAATAAAAGAAGACCTAAATAGGTGGAAAGACATTCCCTGCTCATGGATAGGAAGGTTGAATGTTGTTAAGATGTCAATTCTATCCAAATTGATCTAAAGATTCAATGTAATACCAATCAAAAGTCCAATAACCTACTTTGAGACTTGGAAAAGCTAGTTATCAAATTTATTTGGAAGGGACAGAGACCTTGAATAGCTAAAGATATCCTAAAAAAGAACAGCAAACTGGGAGGACTAACACTTCCTGACTTTAAAGCTAACTATAAAGCCGCAGCGGTCAAAAGAGCATGGTACTAAGATAGAAGTATTGACCAATGGAATCAAATCGAGTGTACTGAGATAGATCACCAAATCTATGCTCAATTGATCTTCAATAGGGTGCCCAAATCCACTGAACTGGGGCAGAATAATCTTTTCAATAAATACACATGGGAGAACTGGGTATCAATAACCCAAAGAATGAAAGAGGGCCCCTACCTTACACCCTATATAAAAATTAATTCAAAATGGATTAAAAAACAAAATACAAGAGCCAATACCATAAAACTCCTAGAAGAAAACACAGGGAAACATCTTCAAGACCTTGTAAGGAGGCAGTTCCTTAAACTTTACACCCAAAGCACAAGCAACAAAAAAAATTGATAAATGAGAACTCATTAAAATCAAAAGCTTCTGTGCCTCAAAAGACTTTGTCAAAACGGTGAAGAGGCGGCCAAATCAATGGGAGAAATTATTTGGAAACCACATATCGGATCAATTTTTGATATCCTGTTTACATAAAGAAATTATACAACTCAACAACAAAAGAACAAACAACCTAATTATAAAATTGGCAAAGGACATGAATAGACATTTTTCTGAAAAGCAAATACAAATGGCTAAAAAGCACATGAAGAGATGCTCATCTTCATTAGCCATAACGGAAATGCAGATCAAGACTACAACGAGATACCACCTCACACCTATAAGAATGACTGCTATTAAACAAACAGGAAACTACAAATGTTGGAGGCGGTGTGGAGAAATTGGGACACTTATGCACTGCTGGTGGGAATGTACAATGGTTCAGCCGCTATAGAAGATGGTTTGGCGATTCCTTGGGAAACTCGATATCTAGTTGCCCTATGACCCGGCAATACCAATACTCAGTATGTACACAGAAAAGCTGAAAGCAGTGACACAAACAGACATGTGCATACCGATGTTCATCGTGACACTTTTCACAATTGCCAAAAGATAGAAACCATCCAAGTGTCCATCAACAGATAAGTGCATAAACAAAAGTGTAGTATATGCATACGATGGAATATTATGCAGCAGTAAGAAGAAATGAGGTCCCGAAGCATATGACAACATGGATGAACCTTGAGAACAGAATGCTGAATGATATAAGCCAAACACGAAAAGATAGATACTGTATAATTTAGTTATTATGACTCCGGTAAAGGTAATCTCAGAGGTTTACACTGTAGAATACAGGGGACCTAGAAGTACATAGTAGCTAGAGACAGGGAAAGACTACCCAATGAGGTTCAACTTTAATATAAGGGGGCAGATAGAAATTATGGTAGCTAATTAGTGGGGTGATAGGTAAATTGCCATATTGAAGGTGAATATGATTGAAAGGGGATGTACAGTGCCATGTATTCCACCAATTAACTCTACAAGTATAAACAAGTTCTTACATGAACTACTTCAAAGGTTTGATCTTGTACAAAGTCAATAACAGAGGGGTAAAGGGGGAAAACTAATATTGCATTCTATGGCCTATAGTAAGCAGGAAGACAGCAACAGTACCACAGAAATACCAGGGGTAAATAAATGAGGGGGGAGGGATAAGAGATTAGGGGAGGTTTTCATTTGATACTTGGTCAGGTTGTGTTTATGAGTTCTTCACCTCTTTGGACCAATGAAAATTGTCTAAAATTGAGAGTGCCGATGATTGTACAGCAAAGTGAGGACACTGCAAGACATGGTTTGTTTATTTGGGACATTATCCATGATGCCCAATGGATGGAGGGGCTGACGTGTACAATGACTGTGATATTTATATATACATATATCATGGAATACTGTGCGGCTACGAAAAGGAATCACCTTGTGAGGCAGGCAACGAACTGAATGAACCTTGGAAACAATGTATCGTGCAAAATAAGCCAGAAACAAAAGAACAAATATGCTATGGTCTCTTTCAGAAAATACTTATAAGAAAAGTGGAGCCCAGATTGTAAGCTCTTACAGCAGTCATACTTAGTCCGAAATTGTAAGTGTATTTCTAGACCCTGAGACACTGAGCTATATGTGTATATGTTGGTATTTCCCTGGAACTTTGAGTACCTCTGTAACACCTAAGATTCAGAGCTGGAGTCCTGCAGCTCTGAAAGTCAGCATTGCTAAATATAATACCAGTGAAAGTAACCAAAAAAGAGATCAGTGTTCGATTAGAGATAAAATCAAAGCCAATCTTGCTGAAACTAAGGTAAATCAGAATAGTGGGCAAAAGATGATAGTGGATGCAATCTAGACCTTCACCTACTGTATGAGACCAAAGGCAGAGAGGTTTATTGTGTCTAGAACCTAAATTTTCTGTAACACACAATCTAAGCAACCTGTCTGGATAGCTCATTTAAACAACTCAAACACATGGAGTCCAGAAAGGGTATGAGGCCTTTTAATTCTGTATTACTTACTGTGATATCCAGAGACACCCCAGACTATGGTGGGCTCAAAATTTAAAATGATGGGCAGAGTCTCTTGAGGGACTGGAGAAAAAAAATAGGAGATATTAAATTTTCCCACCAGGGAAACCCCTGGTACTCTCTCAGACATTAAGGACTCCCAAGAAAATAGGCCAAGCCCTTGATTTTGAGGCTTGCCTTTATGAAATGTATTACTTTAGCGGAAAAACAAAGACTACCTATAATTATGCCTAAGAGTTGCTTCCAGGAAACCCATTTGTTTCCAATTAATTTCATCTCCCTATCCTATATTGCTGACACCACTTTTCAACATGAAGAAGTTAGAATGGACATAGCCCAAAGACCCTGTGCCAGTTTGAAGTTGTTATGTATCCCAGAAAGGCCATGTCCTTTAATCCTGATTCAATATTGAAGGGTGAAAACCCTTTGATTAGATTGTCTCCATGGAGATGTGACACTCCCAGTTGTAGGTGTGGCCTTTGATTAGATTAACTCCACAGAGATGGAGTACACCCGATTATGGGTGGGATCTTTTGGTTAGATGGAGATGTGACTCCACCCATTCAAGGTGAGTCTTGATTAGTTTACTGGAGTTCTTTAAAAGGAGAAACATTTTGAAGAAACCTTAGATGCTTGGAGTCCCGAAACAAAGAGCAGTTGCAGACATTTGGAGAACAGTTGCTTCAGAGCCGACGGAGCCAACATGAGACCCAGATGTTTGGAGACGCAGTACCCAGCAGACATCACCATGTACCTTTCCATGAGATGCTAAGCAAGCCAGAACCCAGAGTTGCTTCCTGGAGGAGTTAAGTGAAGGCCCACAGATGCCAAGTGAGGAACCTCCACAGAAAACAGAGGCTGAAAGCAATGGAGCCCAGGAGCAAGGGACCAGCAGATGCCAGCCACATGCTTTCCCAGCTGACAGAGGTGTTCGAGATGGCATCAGTCGTTCTTGAGTAAAGGTAACCTCTGGTTGGTGCCTTAGTTTGGACATTTCCTTGACACTAGAACTGTTACTTATAACTTATCAAATTCCCCTTTTAAAAGCCATTCCATTTCTGGTATATTGCATTCCAGCAGCTTAAACTAATACAGACCCCTATAGATTTGGCGTAGGACCAAAAGAGAAGGAGAAGGGTAGGCCACGGTGGCTTAACAGGCAGAGTTCTTGCCTGCCATGCCAGAGACCCAGGTTCGATTCCCAGTGCCTGCCCATGCAAAAACAAAAAAAAGAGAAGGAGGAGTTATGACAAAGAAGATAGGATTTAACAAATGAGCATGACTGCTGAATCACTATAATGATATTTCTTTTAGCTTCCAATGTTTGGGAGCAGCTAGAAGGAAAAACCAGAAAATGTGGAATGGTAACCCATACCAAACTTGAAATCTGTTCTGTAATTATTTGTTAAAATGTACTTTGAAGATTATTGGGTTTTTTTTTATGTTACATTTCACAATTTAAAAAGTTAAAAAAAAAAAAATCCATGTGAACTGCTTATAGGAGCCAAGTGGTAAGGAATTGTGGGCAGCCTCTAGAAGTCAAAAATGGTCCCCAGGCAACAGCTAGCAAGAAAACAGAACCTCAGTCCTTGGGTCCCAAGAAAATAAATTCTGCTAACAGCCCGTGAGCTTCGAAGAAGACCCCAAGCCTCAGATAAGGGCCTGAGCAGAGAATCCAGTCACCCTGGGCCTGAGCTTCAGACCCCCAGAATTGTGAGATAATAAATGAGTGTCATTTTAAGCAGCTAAGCTTGGGATAATTTGTAACGCAGCGGTAAAAAGCTAAGACATGGAGGCACCTGTGGGTCTGCAGATGTAGCCATCACTGCTTCACGCAGAACCCCTTAGGTCCCTTTTATGGCTGCTGTGCAGCCCTCCCCAGCGCTCCCCCACCTTCCATGGCTTTCAGTTCTAACAGCCCAGACCTGCCATTCTCTTTAGAAGTCTGTTCTTGGGCTTCTGGAGCTGCTTTACCCGACTTGTGCAGAGCTGGAGGTGCCTGGAAGTGCCTAGTAGATGTTCCCCCAGGGAGACACTTTGTCAAAGACGAACTGGCATGGGCGCATAAAACCCAGCTTCCTTGCCTCGAGTTAGGATCAGCTCCCAGGTACAACTCGCCCTCTAGAGCTCCCCTTGTGCGACCAGGCTGAGGCTAAGACTACCTGAGATGGTATTTGTTTGGCTTCTCTTTCCCTATCCTGCTACCCCCACGCCTTCAGTCATCTCCCCTGGGAACATTTCCTTAATCAATCACTGGCACCAGCATCCTCATTTCCGTTTCTTCTCCTGGGTAACCCAGCCTCGAACAATCAGTTATCCCTTTTCCTCTCTAAGCCATCTCACCTGCTGGAAGAAAGAATCAAGTGAGATGATGAATGCGACCGCACTTTGGAACTGCTAAGTGGTCCCGTGTGAGTTTCCTTTACATGCTGCTTTGCCTCTGCTCTCCCCCCTGAAATATCGGGGTATCAGGGTGAGATCATTATTTTAGCAGCTGGTAGCAGAGTTCTTTTTGAGGAGGAAATAGTCTTGGCTTAGGAAAGTAGCTTGATGGGTATGCTTTAGAGGCAACCACTAAATGAGGTAAATAAAATACTGTGCCTAAGGAATAAGCAGGAAGTTGAGGATGGGAAGGGAAGAGAAGAGAAAGGTGAGGATGCCAGGGGGTGTGGAAGTGGGCAGCAGGCCCCCACAGAGGAAGGTGCTAAAGAGGAGTCCAAGGAGGAACTTGGACATCAGACAACGTGACTTTTAAAGAGTTAAGTGGGAGTGCAAGGGTAGTTCAGCAGTAGAATTCTTGCCTGCCATGTGGGAGACCTAGGTTCGATTCCCAGTCCATGCACTTCCCAAAAAGCAAAGAAGCAAAGCAAACAAACAGAAAAACAACAGAACAAACAAACAAAAATTCAACAAAATGATGCTGCAACAATGGGATACTCACATGGAAAAATAATGAAATGTGACCCTGCCATACAGCATAGAAAAAAAAAAAGAGTTAAGTGATTTACATGGTGCTGATGTCACACTCCACCCTGCTGGCATAGCCTTGAACCTCAGTACAGTCTGCTAGACACACAGTCACCTGTGTAGTTTTTAAGAACACCGGGTTCCTTTTCTCAGGCATGATGGAGCAGGGGGAAGAGGACAGCTCAGATAGCTCTCCGAGTTCTTGCCACATGGGCCAGCCACCCATTGGAGGACTCCACGTACAGCCCACAGCCCACTCGTCAGTGCCAACATATCCTTGCCTAAAGCTCCTCATCTTTCCTCTAAAACCTGCTCCTTCTACAACACTCCAGAACTCTTATCGCCCAGCAACAAGCTGTGTCAGCTTTGGTTTCTCCAAAAGCAAACCCTGAGACAAGGACTTGGATGCAGGGACTTTATTTGGGAGGTGATTCCAAGTGAGGAGGTGGGGAAGCTAGACAAAGGAAGAGAGGAGAGTTAATAAAGACAACGGACAGCCGAGGCTCAGTCTGGCTGCGGACCCTCTGAGGGGCTGAGTAGAGGACATGTCTCAGAGTTCCCCAACCACAGGATTGGGAAGCTGGAGTTTTACTCCCTCAGTGGTTGAGAATTGCTCTGGGGGCGTTAAATTCCTGCAACTTCTGAGCTATCCAGTGCCTGGGCTCACCAACTCCGATAAATAACGCCTGAGAAAGCTCTAGGGCAGAGCATCAGGCAGTGAAATGGGGTGGGAAGCTGCCAGCATGCACAGGAATTGTCCACTGTAGCTGCAGGTGAACGTGGAGACAGGCCAGCACCTGTGAAAAAGCCCGGAGGCCCTACCAGTCCCTCCCTCACTCACTTCCCACCACTCACACCTAATTCCTGTCTGAAGAACTTTGCCTTCCTTACCATTCTCAGCTGCTGCTCTAGCTCAGGCCCAAATTATCTCCCACCTGGAAACAGCTTACCCATGCACTCTCCAGCCTCTGATCTCACTTGCTCCCATCGAAATCTGGGCTGCCATATCAAAGCATGACAAAGTGGGCAGCTCAAAACAACCAAAATGTCTTCTCTCACAGTTCTAGAGGCCAAACATCCAAAATCAAGGCACTGACAGGGCCATGCTTCCTCCCGAGGCTCTGGGACAGGATGTTTCATTGCCTTTTCCAGCTTCTGGCAGGTTACTGGTGATCCTTGGCATTCTTTGGCTTGTGGCAGCATCACTTCGATTTCTGCCTCCATCTTCTCATGGCCTGCAGCCCTCATGTATCTGTCTGTGTCTCTATGTCCAAATTTCTCTCTTCTCAGAAGGACACCTGTCGTGTTGGATTGGGCCCAGGCTACTCCAGTCTAACCTCATCTTAACTAATTCCATCTGCAGAGACTCTGTTTCCAAATAAGTTCACACTCACAAGTACCAAGGAATAGAACTTGCACATATTTTTGGGGGGGTATACAATTCAACCTGCAACAGTGATCCACGTGATCTTTCCAAAAGTCAAATCCGGCCCTGTCGTGCCCTCTGCAAACATTTTTGAGAGCTCCCCAGGGTCTCCAAGATCCAGTTGAGATCCTTGACATTGGCCCCAGACCTGCCATGCTCCGACACACATGTCCAGCCTTGTCTCCTGACCCTTCCTGGCTTGCATTTGGTCTTCTAGCCACCCAAAACTATTTTTTGGCTGCCCAAAACCTTCCATCTTTCTGCTTCTGCAGTACTATTCCTTCTGCCTGAAGTGCCTTTCTGCCCCTTTGTCTCCCTGGCAAATCCCTGATCTTCTTCTTCCTCTTCCCTGACTCCTCCAGCCAGAGTAAACCCCTCCCTTCTCTCTGCCATGACCACAGTCCACTGGGGCCCAAAGCATCTTATATTAATCTCACCCACACACACTCTCACACACACACACACACACACACACACACACACATCTATCTTCTTGCCCGCCTATGTTTCCCCAGCACCAAGAACAGTTTCTGGTACAAAGTAGATGCTCACTTATTTATGAAATAAATATTGAAATAAATAAGGGCAGGAAGGGATAAAGAATTGCTCTTTCATAGCTCACTGCATGTTATAATGGAAAGCTACATTATAGATGATATGGCTTGAGCTCTATATTTGCAGGAAAGGAAAACAGAACAGTTGCTGATGCCCCATCCACCTGCCCTTAGGCTTTACTCCTTCAATGCACCCCAGCCCAAGTCCCCAATGGCCAGGACCTCATCTTTGCCCAGGGGCTTTCTTTGGCCTCTGGAATGTGCTCTGCCCATCCTTGCCCCAGAAATGCCAGGAATCCATGCCCATCCCCAACAATAAGAGTTGGTGGATAAATACCCCAGCTCCCTCACCCCTTGGTTGGGATAACTCTGGGGTATGATCTACACTGTCTTCTAGAGGTCCTCAGCAGAAAACAGCTCCAGTTGGTCCAAAAGAGTAACTAGTCTGATGGCTCCCACTTTATTCATTTCCTTCTCTTCCCTGCCTTAGTTTTCCCCACTTCCCTGCCAGTATTTCCTTGGATTGTCTCCCAAATAAACTATTTGCACTCAAATCTCTAGTTCAAATTCTCTTCTGGGGGGATCCAAACTAAGACAGAGAGTTAGGCCCAGAAGGGACCAGGAAGTTTGCAAGACACAGTTGTTTAAGGCCAAAGCTGGGTCTACATGCTATGTCCCCTGACTCCTATGACATATGACTTTACAGGAACCCCAGGCACCAGGCCTGGATATATCAGCCACTCTCCTCGTGTGGACTGAAGAAATAGGCCCCCACCCTTAGGGAGTGGCAGAACCAGGGCGGGGGTTCCATTCTCTTCCATCACCATTATACCCCACTCTGCTTGACTACCCGGTTCCCTGGTTCCAGCACCACCCAGCCCTGCAGCCTTACTTCTTCACCACATCTCACATCCTCTCTTTTGGGTCCAAATCTTTCATCTCCCAATGCAGACAATTCCAGCTAGGAGAGACCTTTTTTTGTTGTTGTTACATTTTTTTGTTTTGTTTTGTTTTGTTTTGTTTTGTTTGGAGAAACCCGAAATGTTCAAGCTGCACACTGTCTTCTCTCTCCTGCATTTCCCAGTGCTCACCCCACTCCTTTCCAACTCAAGCTATAGTGGGTGGGTACACCCCATTGATTTCAAACTTCCAAGTCAAATACAATGAATCATGTCTATAAAAGCCCATTTCAAGCCCCTTGAGCTCCAGAGCACTGATAGTAAAAAATTTCTCATTCACACGCACACACACGCAACATACCCATGCAACACACAACACACATGCAATACACATAATGCACCCATGGAATGCATATGACATTTAGCGCACATAACCACAACATAAACACACAGCACAGGTGATGTGCCCATTGTGCATGCAGCACACACAAACATGACACAAACAAAACGTATACAACACACACGTGACACATGCAACGCATGCAAAACAGAAGCGCACACACATATAACACAACACACACACACTCCCCACCTCTTTTCTTTCAGTCCCTTCCCTACCTGGGTGGGAAGTGGTGTCTGAAACTGGCATCGTACCAGCTACGATCTCGTCAGAGCACAGGGACTGCACAGAGTGCCATGCTGAAGAGAGGGTTATTTCAGTGCATTTCCACTAGGCATTCTAACTGACTTTCTCGTTTCCTTCTCATGCTTTGGTATTAATTAACCCCGGGATTTAAATCTGATGCATTAGGGAAAAACAATTCTAAATGCTTTTGGAGAAGCAAGTTCCAAATTAGCTGTAGCTGAACATGCATCTATTTGAAAGGCAGGCAGCTTGAACACTGACACTATAAAAAATGGAAGTGAAAGCCCTCGAAGAGGGAAGGCAAAGATCAATGGTGCTTGTTGGCTGCCTGGTTCACAGCCCAGCCCTGGTGAAGGCTATGGGATGGAGGTTCTTGGGCTCTAAGGAAGGTAGGAAGGGGAAAATAAAGTTGTGGACCCAGGTTATAGCTGAAGAAGACTGGCGATGATTCCCGCTTCCTCTGGCTCTCCCCTCCCCGGCCTTCTCTTGTCTTTGCAACAGCCGTGCCTAGAAGTCTACAGGGAACAATTCTCCCAAGGCTGCTAGAAGCAAAATCCATCTCAAATTTCTCTCTGCTCTGAACAGGAATCTTAATCCACCTGCTTTTTCTCTTCTGCCTGGTCCACAGGGCGTAGGGCTGGGGTAGACCGCTTGGAAACCATGAATCATAGGAGCATAGGGCATAACACCTTACACCAGTCTCTGACCATTTCATGAAGCCCTGTCTTTTCTCCTCAGTAAGACTTTAAATTCCTTAAATGTAAAGGCATGGCATCTTTGTGGTCTGGAACTCCAGGCTTGCAAATGTTTCCTGCAAACAGCTACCCAATTGGTTGTTTCAGCTGGAGTTTGATCAGGGAAGCAGAACCACTGTGAGTGATATAAAAAAGAGAAGGGATGGGGGGAGTATTGTAGAGATTAGCCCTGAAGCAGTTGAGAGAGCTGGTTAAGCAATCCATAGAAGGCTACCGCTTCTGCATCTGGTGACAGGTCGGTAGTTAGCATGGTGAGCAATCGGGAAGGAAAGATGGGCATGAAATGGGGAGAACAAGGACAAGCTTGAATCTGCAACTCTCACTCACAGCCTCCAACCTCAAAAACATGGGTTACCTGAGGCTGGGCTGGTGCCCTTTACCAGGGAGCTGCATACACCCCAGCCTCAGGACTCAGAGAAGCCAGGGCAGGAGATCTGGCAGGAACTGGAGGAGCTATGCACTCAACTACTGCCCACACCAACAAGGTGAACCCGCAGATTAGTGACAACATGGATGAGCTGCAACAGCACCTGCCTGACACAATTGTCAGAGCATAAAAACTCCCAAATCTCATGCAAATTTCTCTTGTGGCAGAAACATTCAGGGAAGAGAATTCTGGGAAACATAATTGAGCTGAGCTAAGTTGACACAGTACCAAGCCATCACCTGGATAATTGTTTCCCCATCTACTCAACGCCCTCCAGTCAGTCATGCTTACTCCAGAGAGTAAATAAACTAGATTACTGGTGTATCAGTCAACCGTTGCTGTGTAACAAACAATCTCGAATGCATAGCAGCATTCAACAATGAACATTTATTTCTTCCTCACATGTCTGTGGGTTGGCTGGGTGACTCTACTCCACCAGTCTTTCATCCTCCTCCCAGGACCAGCCTGTTGGGGAATGTTCTTTTCATGGTAATGGCCGAGGCACAGGAGGACAAGCAGAAACTCATGAGGCCTCTTGAGGCTTAGGCCCAGAACTAAAGCACTATCCCTTTTACCCCATTGGATTGGCCAAGCAAGTCACACGGCAAAGCTCAAAGTCAAGGGTTGGGAACATACATTCCACCCATGAAGAAGCCATGGCAAGGATGTGGATACAGGGAGGGGTGAAGAATTGGGGCCAATGATTCAATTCATCACAATGGAAAAACCCCCTCCATCTGGGCATCCCTCCTCCACCATTTCCATCCCCAACACAAGGAGAATGCCTGCCTCTTTCTTCAGCTTTGTTCAATTGAAAAATCTCAAGCTATTTCTGTCTCACTTTTACCCCTATTCTTCCACCTCTCTCTCTTCCAAATCTTGTCTAGTTAACACGGGGGGGGGGGGGGATCTCTTTTTCCTTTTATTCCTTTCTTATTTGAGCCAAAAAAAACATGTGATGGCCATGTGAAATTCTGCAACAAATACAGCTGAACCGAGGAAAAGAAAGGCTATTAGTTTTGAAGTGAAATTAGATAAAAATAAAGAGTCAATGTCATCAATCTCTAACAACCCTTGAAATTGTCTAGAAGGGCCATCCATAATCACTACGAAGTTGCCACGTGCCTCCTCAGACCTATCTCATTAGCTTCCAGCCCCGGTATTGAACTATGAGAAACTTTCTCCATTTAAAGTTACCGTGTGTGATATTTGCATTTAATGACTAAGAGAGCAACGATATCACTTTCTACTGGTTTATCTCCTAGGGTATTTCTGTGGACTGAATGAGTTGATCCACAGAAGGCACTTAGCACAGGGCCTGGCACATAGTCCACACTCAAAACCTGTTAACCACCGTCTTTATTGCGAATGCACGGTGCTTCAGTTAGCTAGAGATGTGTAACAAACCATTCCGAAGTATACTGGCAAAAAAGCAAACACAATCGTCTTAAGCTCAGAGATGCAGTGGGTCAGGAATTCAAAGAGGGCACAGCCAGGGGTGACTTGTCTCCCTGTTCCCATGACAACAGCGGCCTTAGCTGAAAAGACTCAAATGGTTAGGAGTCACTTGGGTGACCAAGGACTCATGAGCCTCTCTCCCTCTCTGTGGTCGCAGGGCCTCTCCACATGGTGGCCTCAGAGAAGCCAGGTGTCTTGCATGGTGGCTCAGGCCTCCAAGAATGAGTGTTCCAGAAAACCAGGCAGAAGTTGCAATGGCCTTTCACTGCCCGGCCTCTGAAATCATGTTGCGTGACTTCTGCCCGCCGCTATTGGTTGAACTAAACACAAACCCACTGGACTTCAGAGGAGAGAGAGAGCCCACCTCTCCATGGGAGGTGACTGAAAGAATATGCAGCCATGTTTTAAAGCTATCACTCGGCTATGTCTAGTATGTTGACAGTTAAGCAAACCTTTGTGGGTTAACTGGGAACCCTGAAATTCTTCTTGGGGGTGTTTCTTTGGGAGCTATCTTTTTAGGTCCAAATAACAGATTTTTCAAGTCAACTTGGACATGCAGCTGATCATGAGGTGGAACTTCCTGACTTCTCATTTTGCCCTGATGTGTTTAGCACTGGGAACAAAGCTATCACATTATTTATTAATTATTGGTGTTGATCATACACTTAGTACACACGAGACCCTATACTAAGCACCCTACATGGATCGTGTCATTGTGTCCTCCCACCAAATGCTGGTTATTTCCATTTCACAGGTGGGGAAACTGAGACTTAGAGAAGGCAAGTGACAAGCCAAGGGTTACACAGCTGGGACTGTGATGCAGATTCTGAAACCAGGTCTGTCTGTTTCTAAAGTCCATGCTTAGCTATCACAGTGTACTGACTCCATAAATACTATTTGAGCAAATGGAAAACTCTGGGGATTTGTAAAGGCCAGGGGCTCTCTCCAGGGGAGCAGGTCTAATAGGGAAACTGCTGCAGAAGCTCAAGTCCCCATCATGAGTGCCCTGATCTCATGCCAGCAAGGCTGAGGGCCACCAAAGGGACTGCTCTCCCTCTTGGGCAGATCCAGGGCACACAGTCCATTCACGTGATCACAGCCGATCCGTATCCTCCAGCCATCCCTGCCTGACCCCCCTGACCCCCAAGTTCCCAGTCTTCTCTAGCCCCACCGGCTCCATCTTTCCCAAACCAGAGCAAAGCGGGCCACATTCAGCTTTTTGTCCCCAGGCACGGATGGGGGAATAAACGGCTGTTTTGTCCCCGGCTGTACAATGCCATTTGTGCCAGACAGCTCTGGGTGGGAGCACCAGGCAAACACAACCTCCATTCTCCCTGGTTGGTTAACAGACAGCGACTGCACACACAGCGGGAGGCAGCCCACAGACGCCCGTGGGCTGCTTCGGAGGGAAAAAGGCTGCCGGTCTGCTGGGCCCTTCCCCAGAGGTTTCATAGTCAAGTGTCTGTGTCTCCGGCGACCCCCCTCCCACGCCATTTCCCCAGCACCCCTCCTCCACCCCGTCTCCACAGTTTAGGATGAGAAAACCCCCTTGTTTGGGATCTTTGCAATAACGATGAAAGCCTTTCACCACCACCACCCCCAAACCCCCCCGCCTCCTTTTCTTTTCTTTTTAAGAATTCATGTCTGCATCCCAGCAGGGGCATTTGTCACCCCGTGCCCAGGCTACAGATGCCTCCTCCTTCATAACCTCCTGCCCAGAAAGGCGGCCTTGTCAGACACATGAAACCAGCCCCTCTGGACATCTGGACAAGGCGCAGCCCTTTGGCTGAGCACGAGGCCAGCATGAATGCCGGAGACAGTGAAAGGGAAGCCCTTGTTCCCGGTCCAAATGGCCCAGCTAAATGGATACAGCTGGGCACCACGGGGGTGGCCAGGGAGAGGAGGAGAGCCAGAGGGCCAGCCACCCCAGGCACCTTCACAGGGCAATCAGGACAGCAGGATGTCTTTAGGAAGAAGCTTCTGGAACTGCCCTAGTAACATCCTTACGCCAACAATTCAGGAAGCGGAATCAGTAACCGGTAGTGGGTAAATGTTTTTTTGTTTTTTTGTTTTTTTGTCTGTCCAGCACCCCATCTTCTAGGGGGCAGAATCTTTCTTTCCATCAAAGGGTCTGAGCCTCTCAAGGCTCCCTCCTGCCTCCCACCCCTCCTACCCACCCCATCACCACCACCCACCAATCCATCCACAAGATTCAGTGACCCAGCCCTAGCTAGCCAATCAGCTTACTCCACAAACCCTGGCACAGCCATTAGGCATTTGGTCCAGTTTGACGAATCAGAGCCCTCCTTGAGACATTTCTCCCAGAGATGGGGAGCTTTTTGTCTCCACTGGGATAGAATGAGGCCTGCAGCTGCCAGCGGCCAGCTTGCCCACCAGTGGTTTCAGACTGGTTAAGAAGTAGAGCAGCACAGATGTGGTCTCACTCTCTCTAAGCCCAACTCTGCAAGTGAAATCATTGCCCTCCCCACTATGTGGGACATGACATCCAGGGGTGAAAGTCTCCCTGGCGACGTGGGAGAGGACTTCCAGGGATGAGCCTGGTCCTGGCACTGTGGGATCAACAATGCCATCCTGAACAAAAGGGGGGAAAGAAGTGTAATAAAGAAGGTATCAGTGGCTGAGAGAGTTCAAATAGAGTTGAGAGGCTACTCTGGAGGTCACTCTTACGTAAGCTTCAGTTAGACATTGCTACTGTCATAACTTGCCAAACCCCAACCAAAACCATTCCAGACAATCCTAAAGAATATCTAGGGCAATATATATGATTCTACAAAGGTTCTATGCACTAGGGTAACTTTTCAGAAATTTACACCCTCCAGATGGGTCCCTGGACCAGATATTCTTGAAATATCTGGTCCAGGGACCAGAAGGGCCAGCTTCTCCAGAACATCAACTAGTTCCATCCCCCTATCCCATATTATCGACAGCCCCTTTCAACATAAAAATGTTAGAATGGGCATAGCCTAAATAACCTAAAGAGTGGAAGAAAGATCAAAGGTGATGGTGGAGTTATATAGAGAAGGTTGAGTTTAACAAACAAGTATGATTGCTGAATCATTAAACGGATATTTCTTTTAGTCCCCAATATCTTAGAGCAGCTAGAAGTAAAAACCTAAAATTGTGGAATTGTAACCCATACCAAACTCTAAAATCTGTTCTACAACTAACTGTTGTGCTGGCCTTTGAAATTTATTGCTTTTTGCATGTATGTCATTTTTCACAAAAAAAGAAAAAGTCGATTGTGATTATTTTTAAAAAGCAAATACAAGATTTCCTTTAGAGAAAAAAAAAAACTATTGTTTGAATCCCTAGATCCAGCTAGGTCCAAAGCTGTTCATTAGACATTTCTGGTTCCTGAATCAATAAGTTCTACCTTTGACTTATGCTGATTTGAGCTGGGTTTCTGTCGTTTGCACCCCCAAGAGCCTGACTCATTAATTCCTCCTCAAACGAATATAAAGTCCTCAGCCTGGTGCTGGAGGCCTCAACAGAGCCACCCCAAGGTCCCGTGGGGCAGCTAGGCCAGCCTCTTCCCTGCCGCAAAGACCTGTAACTTCAGGATCTCAGACCAGCTGGTGTCCAAAGAAGCCCCAGGGAGGCACTGTCGCCCTCACACTTTGAAGAACCCTGTGGTCTGGATAAGGCTCAGTACAGCTGGTGGCAGGGTCGGCTCCCACCAAATACCTTCAAGTGGCCCTGCAGTGGCATGTTCCCGGGTCCCTGGTGAAGGCAGCAGTACATGGGGATGTCCTCAGACTGCCAGTGGCCCTGCTGCTGCCAGCGGCAACTTGGGGAGCAGCCCCCCTCAGGGGCAGGTTCTGTGCTCCAGTGGGAAGGGGTGGCAGCTGACGTCTGGTCATGCACCAAGGCCGAAGGCTACACCAGCTTCTTGGACACGCAGGAAAGGAGGCCAGGAGAGCTGGACTCCCTGCTCACCTGGGCAGGTAGGCCTGAGTGTTCAATTTTAGACACTAACAAGGGTGGGGAGGCAGGAATTTGCTGCCGAACTTGAATGTGACCTTTAGGCTTGGAATTGATGGCCAGGTGCTCTGGGAAAGTTGAACCAGGTATGAAAATATTGAGAGGCTTGTGTAAAGGTTACTAAATCACTGCTGGCCCAAACTTCTGTGTGTGCCCCCTGCCCCCCAGACTTCCAACTTTCCTACAATCCACCAACTGAAGAGTTGACTCTAGAACTCTGCAGCCCCCCTGATGCAGCACTAAGGAAGGTGCCTTTTGGATAGGTGGGTGGCAAGGCCTTACTTGGTGGTCACATATGCTCTCATCCCCAGGTAAGCAGAAAGCCAGTGGCTAGGGATGTATGAACTGAAGCCAGGAACCCTGAAGCCTGGGATGCAAGGTCCCTGTTGAGGGCTGAGGTGGCCACCAGCTTTGCTGCCATTTTTCCCTGTACCTCCCTCCCTGACTTCTAACCTTCTCCCTATCAGTCCTCCAGCCCTGTGGTTGTGTGTCAGTGCATGTGTGTGTGTGGTGTATTTGTGCACGTATGTATGTGGGATGTGTGTGTGTGTCATGTGTGTGTGATGAGTGTGTGGGGTGGAGGGTTGTGTGTGTGCATAGTATGTGCATGTGTGTTCAGTGTGCATGTGGTATGCGTATGTGTGGTGTATGGGGGATGGAAGGGGGCGGTTGTGGGTGTGTGGTGTTTGTGCAACCAAGCACAAAATCAACTGCAATGGATACATTTCACTTGCCTTTTTCCACCTCCAAATTCTTCCCCAAATAGGTTTCAACCTCATACCCACCACCTCCCAGTCCTTCCACTTATGACCACCCCTGCTGAGAATATTACTGCAAGCCTACTTGCTGCCAGACTCTTTATCTAGGATACTTCTAAGTTGCTATTATCACCCTTATTTTACAGAAGAAGAAACTGAGGGTCAGAAGGGTTGATTAAGTCACCCCAAACCAAACAGCAGAGCTGGGATGTTACCTCCAGGATACATGAATAAAAAGCTGCATTGAG
This sequence comes from Tamandua tetradactyla, assembly GCF_023851605.1. Taxonomy (NCBI): domain Eukaryota; kingdom Metazoa; phylum Chordata; class Mammalia; order Pilosa; family Myrmecophagidae; genus Tamandua; species Tamandua tetradactyla. The sequence continues at coordinate 133,065,092 of NC_135353.1, read as the reverse complement.
TGTGGCTAACTCTTCAGAACCATTCTGAAAATGGGATTATAAAGGTATCATGTGCAGGGACACTATTCTTTCTCTGTCCTTTAGCTTTTTCCTTTCCTCCAGTGCTGGCACTATGCGGGCACTTAATCAATATTGATTAAATTGAATATCATATCCTAAGATGCACAGAAACTAAGCCATGCAGACAAGAGGGCACCAAATCTTTGTAAAATAGCTAGCCGTAGGACACATTGCTTATCGTCTTTGGTCTATAAAAGAGGAATAATAATAGTGCCTACGTCATCAACTTGTGGTCAGGTTCAAATGCAAAAAATAAACAATCAAAGCAGCACGTAGAGGGCATGGCACGGGTGCTGGCATACAGTAAATGCTTAATAAGCAGTTGTTACTATTCCTACTCAACGTCCGAGCTTGCAGCAAGCTTTTACTCCTCTTATAGCTCTGTCAATTGCTTCATTCAATGAGGGAAACCGAGGAGATATGTCTGCTGAGTCCGGCGATCATCTTCTACGCTATGATAGCTGCACTGGACCTGCTTTTGAGATCCCTCACTGCTGTCCAGAGACACTTAGAGGAGAGAGGGAGGGCCAGTGGAGTGAGCCATTTTGTGTCTTACTCAATAGCAGCCTTGCAGGCTGGTGTAAAGGTTACTGTGATGTGGCCACGTGACCAAGCCTGTGCCCAGCAAAAGTCCACGCCCGGGATCCACTGCTGAACCCGCTCCTGCTTCCTGCAGGTCACCAAGCACAGACCCGTGGCGGGACTGAATGCCAAAATCATTTAATGATTTAAAAAGACCAAGATCAATGACTTCAGCAATTTCTGGGAAGCGGTAACTCAGCGAGCTGTGGAAGGTTCTCAATTGGCTGTCTCCAGCCTGGCCCCCGTGGCAGGATTTATGCTGAATGGGCTCCACGACACAAATATATCCTGGGGTCCGACCCCATCCAATCACCCCGCCCAGGAAGTGCTGGCATGCTGACATCACCCTCACAGCTGCCAAGTCTCCCTTGCTCTGAGGGGCACTCTCTCATTTCACATTAATTAGAAGGCCATTTTCCAAGCATTTCCATCCCATAATGACGGGCTTTCTGCAGCGGCTCAGTGAAATATTAAAATATCTGACTTGGGATCTTAAAAAAAAAAAAAAATACATCCTAACTGCACAGTCTGTATATTGTATAACCCTTCATATTCCCGGGGGGGGGGAGAGGGGACAGGGATTAAGTTGAGAAATAAGAGCAGCTTATCTAAGACGTTGGCTGGAGAGGGAGGCAGATAGTGACACCACCACTGCCACCGTCACTGCTCTTCTCTACCCACATCTGCCCCTGATGGGGCAATGGGGACAGAGGAAGGGAGGTAGGGATGAGAGACTAGGGAATCCAGGATGAAAATGAGAACCTCTAAGAGGACAGAAACATAGTCCCCTCGAGGTAGACTGCTATTTGGGTGACTCCTAGTAGCGTGCACCTCCACTATTCACATTTGCGTGTCGCCCTCTCCCACGCTGACTCCGGGCTTGGCCACTGGACTTGCTTTGGCCAAAGAGGCTTTAGCACAAGCGATGCAAACAGAAGCTGGAGAGGCACTTGGGATCCAGCCACCATGTAAAGAAACCCAAGCGAGCCATGTTGAAAGGATCATGTGGAGAAAGGCTCCAGCCTTCCAGCCATTCCCCCCCCCCACCCACTCCCTCAAAAGCCAGATATGTAAATGAAGCCCTTTTGAACAGTCCAGTCCCATCCACGGTCTGACTTCAGCCACATGAGCTCAAGCAAGCAAGACCGGCAGGAGGTCCACCCAACTGAGCTCTCGGTCAACCCACAGAATCGTAAAACAATCGTGCAATTATTTTTGTTTTAAGCCTCGAAGTCCCAAGACAGTTTGTTAAGCAGCGTTGGAGAACCAAAACACCCCCTTAATCTCCAGAGGCCTCAAGGACAAGACCACAATTCCTGGTGGGGTTCTCATGAAAGTCCCCAGAATGTCCATCATTAGCACCCACTGATCTGCTCTAGGTCCCCACCAACTAACACTTCTCCTACCCTCTGCTATACCCATCTCTCCTTCTTGGCAAAAACTGAGTTGTAGTGATGTGAAATGAAACCTCCTTTGTCTCACCCCACGTGACCGACTAGTGTGGGTGCTGGGAAATGAGGTCCAAATTATAATGACTCTAAATTTTATACAGGCACACACACAGCGATTATACATCTATAAATATATATACGCTTATATATATATAATTTCCTGCTTCATGCTATATCACAAATGAAGCTAAGAGAAAGGCTGATTTGCCATGTAGAAGTTCTTGCAATAATGAATTAATAAGAAGGCTGTGCAATCAACATATTAATTGTATGTAAATGGTGTTTTTTAAATGCTCTAAAACAATTTATTCCCCTGAGCATTTTAAATAGGCCCCCTGGAAAGTTGTTTATGTAGTCATTTGCCTGGTGAACTTCCCTCTCCTAGCGGGTGCCTTCAACCCACAAATGAACACTTGAGGAAACCTTGAGGTCACCCTTCTTCTTCTTTGGATGCCTGGAGCAAGTTTTCTGAGGATCATGGCCTGGAATCTGCCCAAGCGATTCTGCAAGCTGATCATTTGGTTTTTTCGTGTGTCCCAAAGGCCACTCGTCCCTTCTGCCAATGCACGCCTACCCCTCCTGAGTTCTGGGTGAGGTTAAAACATCGGTGGCTATCCAAGACAAAAGAGAATGAATCATCCCACTAACCACTGCTCACTTGGCCCCGGCCGTGTTCCCACACTGGCACAGAAGGCGAAAGTTGTTCCAGCCAACCCGCCGGGACATTCCCAAGATGGCCACGGACATTAAAATGCCGCGAGTCACTCAAAGTGCTCCTCCAGGAACTCCGGTACCTTCCCAGCAAGCTAAAGCAAGAAGCCAGGAATCATCGAGCACCACAACAAGATGTCCAATAAACAAAATGCATGAGTTCAAGACATGCAAAGAGCCACCATTTGGTTTTCTTGGCTCCACACAAAGATGCAACCCCAAATTAACCCAGTTTCCCAAGGACCTTTCCAGTAAGTAAGGTTTCTGATAATGGAGGCTTCATCTGAGGCAGCCCCATGGTCCCTCTAGAATTTCCCACAAGCCACCAGCAGAGCATAATTTCATTTATTTTCTCGAGACATTGATAATCCCAATATCAGAGAAACGTGCAGAGCCCTGGCTGCGAGGGGTGTTTAGGATTCAACCCCACTCGCCTGGAGTGTTTAAAGGTTGCTACACAGAAAGTGGCCTCAAGTCTTTCTTCCCCACCCCCACCTCTTCCCCCTTGGATTGACTCCACTTATTTTCCCCAAATTCCCCCAAACCTAGGTGTTCCCCAGTAGAAGCAGGAGGCTGGAGGGGGCAATTGATGAAACCACCAGGTATATCGCGACCTGGGGCCAAACAGCACAATTAACAGTCTCAAAGGTGGGACTTTTCAAACTGAGTGGCCATGAATCCCGGAGCAGAGGTGGAAATCCAGCCTTTCCATAGGCTTCCCATAGGAAACATGAACCTGGTGCTAGGGAGGCTGAACTGGACTTGGGGGGTTCTGCAGAGGTCTCCATCCTTCATTTTCACAATGGCAACAGGGCTAGAGCCAAGCATAGTCCTCGAACTGGTCAAAGGCCATTTGTCACCTTCTGGAGTCTGTGGTGTGGGGAGGTCCCGCTGACCCCTGGCAAGATGACAGAAGCCAACTACTGAACTCAGCACAGTCACCCACTGCTGGCTGTGACCAAGCATGGTCAAGGGATGTGGAAGCTGCTCCAGATTTTCCAAAGCACCTAATACCATGGTACTGTGGACACGGTTGTCCCACTCGGTACTGCTGGGAGACCCCAACCAAAGGCAGTCCAAGACAGATGGCTGCCTCCGGATTTCCCAACTAGGCAGGCTGGCAAGCCCTAGTGTCATGCCATCTCCTGAATAATCTTGGCACCCATTCCTCCCTGGCTGCCCCATCCCAAGGCCACCAGATTTTGCAAAGACTAAAATATAAAGAATATCTGAAAACAGGACCACAGAGGAGACCGATGCTTAATACCCAAAAAAAAAAAAAAAAAAAAAAAGGAAATCCTGGGAAAAATATCTGGGGCCTCCACAGAAGGGATATGAGGGCACGGTCTGTCAAGATCACCAACTGCCCACCTAATATTTTGGTAACAGCCAAGGCCAAGGGTAGTTCCATTGACCAATCAGAGGGGACCACAGCCTGAAGCAGGGTCCTGAAGGCCCCCTGAGACATTGGCTGTTAACCCCTTCATCACCGGTGGGAGGTTAGGGCTATTGAGCAAGGAGTACAGAGAGATTTCATTCTTTTCACAACGGGTAAGGCCTTAATGGGGCAGGATCCAGGACAGGGCCTGCTTCGCAGGGACAGACGATTGCTCTGAAAGGCAGGTTCTGCCAGGCCCGCAGTATGTGAAAGCGGGTCTCTTTCTGGGCAGACACTCTCTGCCCCCGCCACTGCAGACACGCCAGGGTGCGTGGAAGTGCCTTCCCCCGCAAGGAGGACAGGGTGATCTGCACAGAGCCTCCAAGGCCGTCTCTCTCTGTCTCTGGCCCAGTGCCTGGTCTCCAAGGGAAGTGGAAGGAAGAGGCCAAGGTCCCCACTGGCTGTTCTGTGCACAAAGCTAAGTGGCCTGGTGGGCTGGGAGAATGACCTTGACCTCAGGAGCCCTAAGCTGCCAGCTGCCAGCTGCCAGCAAGGGGGGTCCTTGGGAACAGCGCTTTATTGAGGGACATTTGTCTTCATTTCAGGCAGCCTACATCTCATCCCACAGGAGTGCCCTGACTGTCCCTGAGCTGGTGGCATGCTGGATTTAGGGCAAAGAGGCCTCCAACAGCCCTGCTGAGCCAGGGGGCCAATGTCTGTCCAAGAAGAGTAATGGGCAACTTCAGAGGGCTCCCAACCCCTGCTCTGGAAATGAGACCTTGGGTGGGGTGGGCACCCCACAGATTCACACACCCCCAAACCGGGCTCCTCCCGTATCAGCCATCTGGGGGTTCAAAACTCATATTCTACACAATAATCATGGATTTGGACAACGCAAAAGAAAAATGTACCTGTGGTTTGCAGAATGCAAAGCTAAACTAAACCTCCTCAAAATCGTCATGGCTAGTGGGAAGATACCCGAACGCTCTGTCTTCTCTATCACTGAAAAAGACTGCCTGGGAAGCATTCTACGGTGTGGGCTTTAGACTCCGAAATCCTCAGTGTGCGAGATTTTGGATGGGGTTTTGTCCTGAAAAAGTCGGAATTTTAAAAATGCTGGGAAATCATGCCCTAGACGCCGTCACTGGTCTTCAGAATTGTCCCGACTACATCGTTTCATCTCCCCATGCCTCATTTTTCCAAATATTGGGGGGGGGGGGGGGGGGGGGGGGGAGTCGCCTAATCATCAAAGAAAATGGCCAGAAGCCAAGCTACCCAGGCGCAAGGTTGACGATAACGGGCCCCAGCCTCCGATTCCCAACTCGGCTTGGCCTGTGTGACCTTGGGAAAGGCTCCGAACCTCTCTGGGACTGTTTTCGTCTTCTGAGGAGCCCTACTCCGCGGGCGGCTGCTGAAGGGGCTGGAAGGGTTCGGGTAGCTAGCTGCACGGTACTAAGCACACACCTACAGCGAGATTTAGGGAGCTGCGGAGCGCGAGGCCTAATGCACGTGGAGCGCCTCGCCCCGGCACTTTCCAAACACACACAGCTGCGGGGTGGGGGGCAAGGGCGGCGGTTGCCTGCGCCCCGAGGGAGAACAGAGGTTGCGGAAGGGGTGAAGGTGGGGGACAGTGTTCGTCGCGTTAAAAGTGCGGGTCTTGAAAGGGGTGAGCCGCGTCCGACCTCCGAGCCAGCGTCCGGCGCGCCGCCACGCTCGCCTTCCCTGCTTGCAGGATTAATTTTCATTTCGAGCGCGGCGCGTCCCAGCCGCCCTTATCTCGCCGCCGCCGCCGCCGCCGCAGCGGCTTTGCAGGCGCGGGCGCCCGGGGCTCCCTCCCTTTCCTCCCCTCCCTCTACCCTTCCCGTCCGCCGCCCGCGCCTTTGTCTGGCCCGGCGGCGCGTTCGGAGCCAGCAGGGCGGGTAATTGGAGGCCGGAGGAGGCGAACGGGGCCGCCAGGGCCTCCGCTAATGAGCGGGCGGAGCCGCGGGGAGGGCGCAGCGCTGCCGGGGCGCGGGGCTGGGGTGGGGGTGGGGGGTTCCGAGGCCGCGCGGACCCCCGCACGTCCCTCCGGGTCGCGGCCACCTCCTCCCGGGCTGAGGCGGGGACTGGCCACCCGAGGGACATCCCTCTCTCTCGCCTCCATGGGGTCCCCAGCGCGCTCCAATTACCCTGCGGCCGTGCCAAGGCCTCCGGCTGCCCCCGGGCCGTCCCTCGCGTCCCGGGAGAAGTGCCGGGGACGGAACGCGCGGGTGAAAGGGGGCTCCCTGGGGGCTTCACCGCGCTGCAGGGGTGGGGGTGCGCGGCGGTCCAGGCGCCCCCTCAGGCGGGGACACTGCGGGGAGGGGATGCCCCCAGGGTCCGGTGCTGGAGGACTTCCCTAGGGAAGCCCGCCTGCTGCAGCGAAACCTGCTCCAGCGTACATGGTGATAAAAATTCGCCCTCGTTTCTGAATTAATTACACTGGCTCCTCCGGACTGGAGCGGGCTTGGACGGTCTGTACCGAGGGACGCGGGTGGGCCCTTGCTGTGGGCGAGGGCCTCAAGTGTTGTCGGCTCCAACAATCCACCCTCCCGAGCCTGAGGGTGCTTCGTGGACAGCCTGGAGGCCCCCTTGCCTGGGGAGGATCCCTTTCTCCAGCTAATACCCCTTCTCCAGAATCCCACCCTGCTGCCACCACCTGACCCAGGACCCCTGCTCCGGGAGCCGACCCCTTCCTGTGGTCCATTCTCCAAAAATCTCATTCCAAAGCAAGCTGTGCCCCCCCCCCCCCCCCAACTTCCAACCTTCTCTACTGAGCCCCCCTTGGTCTCCTCTCCCACCCATACTTTCCGTTCCTTGCTGCAGGTCTAGGTCCTTGAAGTCACTGATGCTTCATGTTAACAGGATTCTTCGAGGCTGCCATTCCTGACATGGCTTCTCAGACTTGGAGGCTGAGGCTGAGTCTGAGCAGGTGGAAGGACAGGCTTGGGCCTCAGGGACTTGGGGGTTGGTGACAGGCAGCTCAGGGCAATACCAAGCAGAGCTCCCCAATAGCCTCCAGGCTCACTTGGCTCAATGGAGACCATCTTCCAGGGAAGAGGGGACATTTTCTTCCAAAAACTCGCCACCTTGAATCTCCCTATTTTCTCCCCTTCCCCCTTTCTTGTCCAACTCCCCCAGAGTGGAGCAGCCCATGCACAGAGAGCGTTCCTCCCTTAATATTTACTTTTGTCTTGAGGTATAACTTACATATGGTGAAGTCCGCATATCTACACAACTTGATTAATTTTTACCTATGTATAAACCTGCATAATCACCACCCAGATTAAGATATGGAATATTTACAGCAGCAAAAACGTTCCCTGGTTCCCCCATTTAGTCAACATCCCCCAACCTGACCTCCATGTAGATTCGTTTTGCCTGTTTTTGTCATTGGAAGGTTGCAACACATGTTCTTCTGGGTGTGGCGTCTTTTGCTCATTGTCTGTCAGATTTGTTCAGGCCATTACATGAAGCAGTGGTTCTTCCCTTTTAATTACTGAGTGCTATTCCATTTGTTTGACAATTTATTTATTCATTTTTTTGTGGATGGGCATTTGAATTGTCTCCAACTTGGGGGCAGCAGGAATAAAGTGCGGTCGTGAAGATTGTCATCTATGTCTTTTGGTGGATACAAGGACCCGTTTCTGTCAGGTCCACACCCAGGAACAGAATTATTGGGTCATAAGGTAGGCATGTGTTGAAGTCTGTTGCCAAACCATTTTCCAAAGTAGTTGAACCCTGTCAGGTTTTTAAGTCTCCAGCAGAGTACAAGTGCTATTCAGTCAAAGGCACAGCATAGTAATGACAGCAAGCAGAGATAGACTGAACACTTATTATATGCTAGGCCCTGGTCTAAGAGGTTTGCATGTAATTAACATTTACTGACATGCATTTACATGCAAACCATCTTACCATGGCTGGTTTCATCTCAGAATTGGCACAAGATCTCAGCTTTGTGTTGCCTGTCCCAGTGGGGACCCAAGCACAATATTGTGTGCTCATGGAATGAATCAGCTCCATTTTACAGATGAGGAAACGGGCCCAGACAGCTGGTGAGTTGCTGAAGATTCTCAGACTGGTGATATGGCAGGGTCAATCCTGGAACTCAAGCTTCTTGCAGGCAGGAAGGTAAGCCTGAATCCACTTGAGGCCTCCCTTAATTTCACTCCCAGCCTGGCCCCCTCAGCACTCTAAGGCGCCAATCCTTTGGGACCCTCGTCTTTCTTTTCCAGTTACCTGGTCTTGTGGGAAAAACCACCCTATGATTTAGTGGCTTAAAACAACATGTGTTGTTGTCTTGGGTTTTGTGAGTTGGCTGGACTCACATGGACAGTTCTCACAGGAGCAGCCAGATAGTGGCTGGGCTGAAATCCTCCAAGGGCTTCAGGGCTGGACGTCCAAGAGGGCGGACTCACAGGGCTGGCAGTTGGTGCTGACTGTCGGCCGGAAGCTCAGCTGGGGCTGTGAGCCAGAGTACCTGCATGTGGCTTGGGCTGCTCATGGCATAGTGGCTGGGTTCAAGAGCAAGAGTGTCAAGATGCAGGAAGAAGAAGCTGCCGGGCTGATTAAGGGCTACCCCTGGAACTAGCCTAGATTCACTTCCATCATATGCTCTTGGTCAAGTGAGTCCCAAGACCTGGCCATATTCAAGGGGGGGGGGGCAGGCACAGACATGAAGGATGAGTGGCAGGTCACATTGCAGAAGACTTTTGGGATGACAGCCTGACAGCCAGAGTTGTGGACATTTTTCATAAAATACCCACTTCCTTGTCCACTTACCTTGCTTCCCAGTTGTGGGTCCAGGAAAGCCAGAAATTTCCCTTGGCCTCTTTGGTTCTTGGAATACAAGGTTGCTCAGATTCCTTCCATTTCAGGTGAAAACCCCTGCACTGAGTCATCTCAGCACCTGATCCTCGGCATGTCCCACCTGTGCCCACCCCGCAGGATGCCCTGAGCCAGCCCACCGTTCCTCTGAGCATTTGGTTTCCCCAGATCACTGCACACCCATCAGTTCCTCTCCAGGCTCTGAGCACCGTCTCCACTCTGGAACATCCAATCTGAACCTTGTCACCCTTTTCATCCTCCTGACAGTCTTCTCAAGCACAGAGCTCACTTGAACCCCCGTCCAAATTAGGATTTTCCTACAGTCATCTAAGATGTTTGGGGAGGAGCATTAGGTCTCCAAACTCATACAGAGAGGTTTGAATCCCTGCCCTGCTGCTAACTGGCTGCCTGGTCTGGGGTAAGAGGCCAAATTTCTCTGTAACTTGGGGTGCACATCTCCAAGGTGGACACAAATTATTGCAATCATACGGTTGCAGCAAAGATAAAAGAAAATCAATCTATAAGCATCCTGCAGGAGACAAGGAAATTAGTAGACCCTCAAACACTAAAAGGCAGTTTTCCTGATCCAGTTCTTTTCCCAGACCCCAAAGCAAGTTTTGAAAACTACCTTTTTTTTTTCTAACATGTGATTCGTTTGTATATTTGATGAATGTTCACAAAGTAAACATACCTGCTTAACAGACCCCCAGATCAAGAACTAGAAGTCCTCCCACCTCCCACCCCAAGAGGAACCACTAACCACTATCCAATAATTCCTTTGGGTATCTGAATACCTTTGTGGCAGCCTTCCACAGAGAAAATATCTGGTCGACCTTTCCACACGGCTCCCAGGACAGTAGAACCTCGTCAACCGATGAAGAAATGCAGGAAAAGAGGAAAGTGTGGCACAGGGAAGTGGCTTCACTGGCTTCACAATTTTGCCCCAGGCCATTTCGAACATTGAGCCTACCTTTTCAAATCTGGCACTGAAGGGACTTAAAACTCACCCACCCTTCTCCTCCCAACCCTTATCAACCACAGCAATTGCATCAAGCCATCCAATGCTCAGGAAAGAAGCAGGTGGCACTAACAATTAATCCCTGTGGGTTGGCAGGGGTGTGGCTCCACCCTGCTCTCACTGCACACCTTTCTAAGTCAGGCCCTGGGAGAGCCTCTGGTGCTGTGACATCACCATATGTCAGGCCTTTGACAAATGAGTCCGGCCTGCAGCTGGAGCCTTTGATAAGCCATTTGCAGGCGTCTGGGAGACATCCACGCTGGTCTTGGGAATGCATCCTAGCTCCATCTCCAATTCACATCTTTTCATGTTTTTCTTTAAAAACATGCCATGCGTCTGTGAAGATTCATGACTTCGAATATTTTTTCTTTTCTCTGACATTTCACCTTTTCTCCTTATTTTATTTATTTATTTATTTTTAAAGAAAAGAAAATATTCACTCCAAGGTTCATTTAGTTTCTGGGTAATAACTGTCAGATATTAATGGATAGCCCCGTACATCCGGCATAAAATAATAGAATTTGTTGAGTGCATTAGATATCTAATAATGGGCACAGCGGACAGTGTTGTAGAGCTGAAGGAAGGCTTCTCCTAGTAAAGGGAATGCATGCTATGAAAAACAAGGCATAAAGGACATTTGTCAAAATGTCCTCTTGTGCATTTAAACATTTGCACCCCGCAAGTACCCCAACCTGGAAAATCTTTGCTTGCCTTTCTGTCCCAGATGCCTCCTCTTCCCCATGCAGGACTATTGTCCTCTACAAACTTCAGACTCCTTGAGGACAAGGCCTGTCCTGCTCTACCTCTGCATTCCCAGCACCTAACACTGTAAGGGTCTTAGCCTGGTGGATGCAGTCAGTGTACCTGTGTCCCCCAGCCCTTACCACTTCAGGCAGACCTCTTCAATCCCAGCATGCTACTTTGCATTACCTTGCATGAGTGCTTACTCTGAGTCCAGGTTCCTGCACAGGTAGCAGGCTGGAAATGGCAGGCAACCAATGCCTTCCCCAGCAGCCCTCAGACACCTGGTGGGAATTGGGTGTATAAATACTCCAGCTCCACCCCACCTACCCCACCACCATACGCACACCCCAGGCCGTACCACGAATGGGAAAACTGAGGCTTGTGTTCGACGTTGGCTTCGGAGGCTCCCCAGTTAAACTCCAGTTGCTGGTAATGGGCTCCCCCCACTTCCTTTCCCATGTTCCCTCAGATCATCACCTCCCAAATTAACTACTTATATTCAAGTCCTTGTCTCAAAGTCAGCTCTAAGAGAAGCCAAACTAAGACAGGAACACACACCAGATGCTCAATAAATGATTTTTGAATGAATGAATACATGAATGATAGAATTTTTATGGCACAAATATCAAAAGAAACTTTCTAGAACTTTCTATAGGGTCTTGTCTTGGTTTTCTAGGGCTACTGTAACAAAGTATGATAAAATTGTATGGCTTAAAACCTGGAAGCCAGAAGTTTGAAATCAAGGTGTCAGCAAGATTGGCTCTTTCTGAAGAGTCTGAAGAAGAATCTCTTACATGCCTCTCTCTTGCTTCTGGCAACTGCCGGCAATTCTTGTCATTCCTTGGCTTGTAGTCACATCACTCCAATCTCTGCCTCTGTCTTCACACAGCCTTCTCCTCTATGTGGGTGGTTGTCTCTGGGTCCAAATTCCCTCTTCTTATAAGAACCCCAGTCATTAGTTGGATAAGTGCCCAACCTAATCAAGTAGGACTTCTTCTTAACTAATTGCATCTGCAAAGACCCTACTTCCAAATAAGATCACATGCTGAGGTTCCAGTGAAGATGAATTTGGGGGTAAAGGGAGACACTATTCAAAAAAGACACTGTGTTATCCATTTGAAGTGACTGCAAGGGGTCAAATTCAAGCACTATTTGAAATGCTATCCTTCACATTGGTCAGAGCAGACAAGGCCAAGTTCTATGGATCTGGAAAGATTGCATAGTGTATGCCATCAAGGTGGGTCAGGGTTGTACCCAATATAGACATGAGGGCACTGGGGAAGCCAATCTAGTCTAGGGTTGGGGTTCTGGCCACACTGGTTTCCTCTTCCCCACCCCTTCTGTAATCTACCGCTTTGCAGCTTCGATTGGGTTTTGGGGATTCTGGTTCAATGAGAAGCTGTCAAAGGCCATGCATGGAAATGTCGGTACCTAAGAGTCTGTCCTCAGTGCTGTCTTTCAGCCCTTTTAACTAATTCAAATGACTGCGAAATAAGAAAACCACTGAGCGAGTTTCAGTAGCGCAGTCTGATTTTACTGATTGCTTTGTCCTCAGTGATCATCTATCCATTAGACTCTAGCTTGGTTCTAAGAAACCATTTCCCACCCAGGCTGAAGTTCCTGCCTCTTATATGGATCAGGGGCATTGTCTTGAAGTACTCAGGCTTTTTGGAGACAAAGGTGACTGTGGACATCCTTTCTAGCTCTTGGAAAATTCTTCGAAAATTTTAGTATGTCTTGATGTTTAAGAGAACAAAATGTATTTGCCAGTCTCCTCTCCCTGTTGCTTCCTGACAGCATTTCAGAATTGAGATTTTCTTTTTTTAATCTTTTTGGTGGGTGGAAGAGGCTGGAATACCGAACCCAACAAAAATAGCTAATATTTGTTGAGTGCGTGTCATGTGCTAAGAGCTCTAAGTATATTGTCTCCTTTAACTCTCACACAACCCTATGGGACACCCTGATTATCCCCATTTGACAGAGAAGCAGAATAAAACCCAGAGATGTTACAGACCCAGCCCAAGGATGTCAGGTTAGTAAATGGCAGCCCAGGGCATGCGCTATGAGCTTAACCACCCGCCCTCAACTGACTCACATTTCAAGAGCACTTGTTATTGCTAGGGCTGTAATAGAACCTTCACTGGCTTTGTGTTGCTTAATCTTCCTCCAACCTCTCTTCAGCAGCATCTCTCTTAGTTAAGACTCCCCCAAAAGAAGACTGTGGGATAAAGATGAAAGTTGCTTATTTGGGAGGGGATCCCAGGAAGCACCAATGCTTAGGAGAGTGGGGAAGTGAGAAAGGGAAGGAAAGGGAGCCCAATAAATGGTGTGTTTCTGTGCAAGCTAGCACTGTAGGCGACTGGAGTTTGAGCCTGTTGGGGTGCTTGGGGAGACACAGTAGAGTCTCCCCAGTAACCGTGCCCGAGGGGCAAGGGGACTGGGGTATTTATCCACCAATTCCCATCAGGAATTCCTTGAAGGTGGCCCCTGATGGGCATTGATTTCTTGACCCATCTGGCCTGCATGCAGACAAGAGTAGGGTCCTGTGCCAGAAGAAGCCCTAAGGCCAAGAGATGCACGTGCCAACAGTTGGAAGTCAGGCCCTTGTGCAAGGAAGGGTAAGGGTGTGGAGAGTATGGGCAGGGTGTCATGTGTGTCCACCACAGTATTATTATCTTCATTGTACAGATGAGGAAACTAGAGCTTTATAAATACACAAGACAGGTCCAGGTGACCATGGATACAGGTCCAGGTAACCATGGATGAAGACCATACTAACCAGAAAATCTCAAAACAACAAGGATAGACATTATTATCTCTGCCCTTAAAAGACTTACCTCTTCAATATAGATCAGAGAGACCTTCCACTTCAAGGGTTAAGCTGCTAGGGCACAACTGGACCCCCTTGGGATACCCCCAAAGAAGGAGAGTTGACAGTGTTGACAGAAGAACTAGGAATAACAAAATTGAAAAGAGAGTTTCAGTATGTTTGCTGTGATGTGGCAAAACCCTAAATAGACCTTGATAGTAAATTTTTAGGATTCTTTTGATTAGTCAAAACAAACAAACAAAAGTCCTGTGCCTAAAGAGCTATCTCCAGGTTTAAGAAAGAAAATTACCTATAATCAGATAACCTTCCAGGAGCCACCAGAATCCTTAAGACGGTCTTCCCTATGAAAGGATTCCCTGCTCTCATTTCTCATTCTGGGGACCACAAACCCACTTTTGTCTAATCAAGGAATTGCCTTGAATGAGAACCCTCCCTGGAACTGGCCCTATTCCCAAAGCAATGGGGTTCTCAGTAGAATGTTCGAGGGAAATTCGTTTATCTCAAGGGAAAAAAGCAAAATCAGCTAAGGGGATAGCTCTGGAACCATTAGAGCTCCAGTCATGTCTTTTATGACTCTTAGTGGTGCTATATTGCCAAGTGTGGTAGACAAAAGAAAGACTCCCACCCCAAAGATATCCATCTCCTAATCCCCAGAACCTGCGAATATGTTACCTTACATGGTAAAAGGGACTTTGCAGATGTTGATTTAGATAAGGACTTTGAGATGAAGAGATTATCACAGATTATCTGGGTGGGCCCAGTGTCATCACAAGTGTCCTTATAAACCAAAGAAGGAGATGGAAGAGGAGGTCAAGGTTTTGAATGCCATTTGAGAAGGACTCGGACCATCATTACTGATTTTGAAGATGGAGGAAGAGGTCATGAGTCAAGGAATATGTGTGGCCTCCAGGAGCAGTAAAAGGCAAGAAAATGGATTCTTCCCTGGAGCCTCCAGAAGGAACACAATGCTGCCAACACCTTGATTTTAGCAGATTGAGACTCAGTTCGAACTTCTAACCTGCAGAGCTGTAAGAGCTGTAAGAGGCACGAAATTTGTGCCTCTGCGTTTGCAGAAATTTTTTACCGCAGCAATACGAAACCAAAACACCAAATCAGCAGACTGTTCGGATCCCTGGGAGTGTTGTGAGAATTGAGCAACCTCATAATTACTCCTTTAAGAGGTCACAGGGAAAATGATAGCAAGTGTCCACTTCTTAGGGGACAAACAACAGTGGTCCCTAGAAAATGCCAAGGCCTAAGAGAACTCCCAGTCCCTACATCCACCTGGATGCTAAATGCCATGGGAATTGCAAGCACTTCCTCTCACAAGGATTTACTGAGTGTTCTGGGTTGGATTGTATCCCCAAAAAAGATATGTTGAAGTTCTAACCCTTGGTACCTGTGAATGTGACCTTATTTGAAAATAGCGTCTTTAATTAGTTATGATGAGGTCAGGCTGGATTAGAGACCTTATCTGATATGAATTATATCCTCATAGGAAGAGGAGAAGAGACACAGAAATACAGACAAAGATGAAAGATGGCCATGTGAAGATGGAAGCAGAGGTTGGTGAGATGCTGCCAAAAGCCAAGGAATGCCTGGGGCTACCAAGAAGCTGGAAGAAGCAAGAAGGAGCCTCCCCTAGAGCCTTGGGAGGGAATATAGCCCTACTGATACCTTGACTTCAGGCTTCTAGCCTCCAGAACTGTGAAAGAATAAATGTTTGTTGTTTGAAGCCACTCAACTTGGTATGCTTTGTTAGAACAACCCTAGGAAATCAAGATACCGAGTTAGCCAAGAACTGTGTCCCAGTTGTTTTCACATCATGTTCAGATGGCTTTAATTGTGTCTAGAATAATAAACCAGTGGTTTGCAAACCTGGTTGAGCTTCAGAATTACCTGAGAACACTTGCTAAAGAAGCCTAAGGTCATGCTATCTCTGCCTTCGGGTGCTTCAGCTCAGGCCTTTTGATTGGGAATCTCTGAGGGTAAGGTCTGGGAAGCTTTGTTTACAACAAACATCTCCAGGGGATTTTGACACCTGTCTGTGGACCAGTATTTTGGAAACACTATCCTTAACTTCTCAGCTTTAGAGCCTCATGGAATGCTTTGACAGCCTCAATGCCTAGTCATAAGCAGTTGGATTCTAAACTTCCAGGAGACCCCTATGTTAAGGAAGGGAGCTCATGAGAATGTAAAATTGAAACCTATGTGGCTTTCACGTGGAGCATCTATATCTGAAGATTGGTCCCAACACTGAAAGTCCTCCATGGCAGTGAAGGCCTCTGCACCCAGGTTCCAGCTCCACCATGTTTTCTAGACCTCTGCCTTCAACCTGATGCCCCACTGCTCCATGACTACCATTAACACAAACACAAACTTGGGCAACATCCAACACTATGGCCACTGTTGGCTGGCTACTCAACAGCCTCTTCCCACTTCTTCCTTGCTAACAGAACCCTGGTTTTGCTGACAGGAAAGGGAGCCAACCTCCCCCAGCCTCAGGTGAATCCCAATCTTCTTTGCCAGTGATTGGTGAAGAAATGGTCCCATGGCCCAGTTCCAAACAAGGAGACATAACTGGAAGGCTGCTGGGTGCTTTGGGAAGAGAATTTTAGCCCCTGATGTAAGAGAAAGCATGGCAGAGAGAAAGTCACTTTTGCACCCACTCTCCTCTTTCCAGCTTGGGACACTGTTATGTGGGGATATAAAGTTTGGTTTACTGCAACTGCCATCTTGTGAGAATGATGGGACAGGTTTAAGGGTTGAAAGAAACATGCTAAAGATTGCAGAGCAGAAGGATGAAGAAGGGGAGACTTCGATAAAAGCATTGGACAGCTCAACCAGCCTTGTAAAGCCTTAGCTCCAGACTTCTTGTCATGGGAGATTAAATAAAAGTATGTATTACTTAGGCTGCTATTAGATTTATTATTCTATGTGGCAATTTGAAAACATGGCCCCCAATTTTTTGACATCCTCTCCATCAAGGGCTGAGGTCTATGGCTCTTATTCCTGAATCTGGCTCTTTGACCGATTGATCAACAGAATGCAGTGGAACTCTCCTTCCTGTCTCCGGGGATGTTTGCTCTTAGAACCCAAGTGCCATGCTGTGAGGAAATCGAAGCAGCCAGTGAGAGGCCTATGTGGAAAAGAACTGAGGGTCCTGGCTCCCAGCCTGGCTGAGCTCCCAGCTGGCAGGCAACACCAACCTGCCAGCCACATGAGTGGGCCATCTTGGGAGAAGATCCTCTAGCCCCCAAATTGAGTTGTCTCAGCCAAGGCTACACAGAGCAGAGACAAGCCTTCCCCACCGAGCTCTATGCAAAATGCAGATTCACAAGCTAAATAAATGATTACCGTTGTTTTAGGCAACTACACTTGGGAGTGTTTTATAACACATCAATAGGTTACCAGAACAGTCTGTCATTTGCAGCTGGACGACATTCAAATAGGTGCCGAGCCATTCTATAGACCAGGGGTTGGCAAACCGTTTCTGTGAAGGCCCAGATAATATGTTTGGCCAAATGGTCATGACTGCAACTACTCAACTCTCCTGCTGTAGCATGAAAGCAGTCATAGACAATAAGTAAAGGAGTGGCTGTGGCTGTGCTTCAGTAAAATATTATTTATGAAAACAGGGGGTGGACAGGTTTGACCACCTCTACTGTAGACCAAATCTATGCATTTTGCCTCCTCCCAAGCCAAACTCCTTCTGTTAGCCCTAGTGCTCATGTCATCCCCAAAGAGACCACTGGCCCTATTGCGGTCACCCCCTTATGTGCTTTAACCAGCCAGCAGGGAAGTGGAAAAACTCAACTCTCCACTGTGCATTGAACCTGAGGCCTGACCAAAAAGCTTTCCAAAAGTCTTCAGTTGTTCCCAGAGAGCCCAGATATCATAACCATAAAGGTTCTTCCCCAGGCAAATCGTTACCCCCACTTGACACTCTGTTTAATGGAAAGCCTTTCCTAGAAATAAGTGTATTAAAATAAGCTTTGCGTTTTTTACATTAACTGAAATTTGATGCAAATTGATAATAAATTACCTTCCCCCTACTCATTCATTTGGGAATCACATAAACTAGTTTACGGTTATGTATTATTACATTTCACATTAATATAGCCATAGGAAGCTAGGCTTTAAGAAATTTGCTTCCCAGCAAACCATCAGAAATTGAGGAGGTAAAAGTGGGATTTGGTGGGATACGTGGCTCTCCTAATGTGCTAACACTGAGCATTGTGAAAATTAAGGCATCAGTGCACCACTCAAGGCCCGCCTAATTCATCACATGATCACCATTTGTCTCATTTATCTGGCACAATTTTTCCCACTTCAGGATCTTACAGTCTTCCTTTCTTCCTTCCTTGTTTCCTTCCTTCCTTCCTTTCTTGCTTCCTTCTTTCCATTAACCCTCACACAGCTACTTTGAGGACCATTTGTAATGCACTATCTCTGGGTGGTAACAACTAAATTAGAGAATGCCAAAGGATTACTGTCTAAGACAAGCTAGACCAAGGTGCAAATGGACTAAATGTGTTCAAGGCAGCATTGCTAAGTGTGCCCTCGCATCTAAAATATAAGTTCAATGGAGACTTCTTTTTAAATATGGTAGACTGAACATACATATTTATTTCCACATCCTCTTGAAGCACGACTGAACAATAGAAAGTGAATTTTTAAAAAGACAAAGGCAGAGAAAATGGGAGAGGTGAGAATGCAACAGCATTTTACAATATGAAAAGCTGATGAATGAGTAGTAATTAACTTAGCAGATTCAAGAAAGTGAATACTAAACAGGCACTGGGAGCCAGCTTGGGTGGGGTGAAGAGGGCGATCATTTCATTTTCACCATAGAACTTCCTAAATGCCCAGAACCTGGTGACACCAGATGCCTCTAAAAGTAGAGGTAAATGTGGGACTAAAGATCAAAGAATTGGTTGAAAGTCTATTTAGGTGACCATTCCAGATTCTCTACTCGACATTATACAGACAGGCCACTGCCCATGACATAAGATGTATGGTCCCTAAGGAGCATGAAACTGAAGATCTCTGGACTGAAGGTCACCAGTAGAGTTGAAGGTGTGGGTATCATCTGAAAAAAATAAAAGGTTAAGTGAAATTAACATTCTGAACATCAGGAATACCTTAGCTCTTCCTCACTAGCAACAGGAATGATGACAGGCAGACTTATACCCACCCCTCTAGGGTGGGTAGGAATCTGGAGGGTTCTGTTGTGAGGATTCTGGCCAGTCCAAGAAGGAAGGTCTAAAAACACTGAGACCCACTTTTTTAAAAAAATTTTTTTAATTGACAAACCAGAACAACATATAAACACAAACATTTTTAACATACAAACATTCCATACATAGTGTACAATCAATGGCTCACAACATCATCACATAGTATTATATTCATCACCATGATCATTTTTTTAGAACATTTGCATCACTCCAGAAAAAGAAAAAAGAATAAACTCACACATACCATACCCCTTACCTCTCCCTCTCATTGACCACCACTATTTCCATGAGACCCACTCTTAAATATAAACCAATAGGCAAAGGTCAGCAGACACCTGAAGGAAGCCTCTAACTTGAAAAAGAGATGCTGAAACCAAGTAGCAAAAGGGATCACCTTAACAGAAACAAACATTACATGTGGAAAAAAAGAAAACCTGGGGAAGAAGCAAGCATTAATATTGTCAGAGAAATACAATCATAATAACAGCTACATTTTTGAGTGTCTACCATATAGGAACACTATTCTAAGCCCCTTATGTGAATTAACTCATTTAAGCCTCAAGTAGCCCTATAAAGTAGGTACAATTATTATCCCCATTTTAAAGGTGAGGAAACTGAGGCCCAAAGAGATTAAGGATGTTATTCAAGATTATGCACTTAATAGGTTGGATCCAAACCCAAGCAGTCTACATCCTAACTACCAAACAATTTTGCATCCCTAAAGTGAGAACAGGATGCTATTTTAAAAGAACACTTGGAAAATAAAAAACCAAAACAAAAGAAAAACTGAAAACATAAAAGCTCTTAAGAATTAAAAATACTGTGGAGGAAATTTAAAAGTCAATAGAATTGTTGAAAGATGAACCTGAGGAAAGTTCCCAAGAAAGTAGAGCAAAAAAGACAGAGATGAAAACTAGGAGAGAAGAGATAAGAAAATTAAAGGATCCATCCGGGAGTTACACATCTGAATCATAGCCTTCCAGAAACAAAGAGAAGGGAAAATAAAGGAGATTGTTTTAGTTTCCTTGGCTGCTCAAGCACATGCCATGTAATGGGTTGGCTTGAACAATGGAAATTTGTTAGCTCACGGTTTTGAGGCTAGGAAAAAGTCCAAATCAGGGCGTCAACAAGGCAATGCTTTCTTCCTAAAGACTGGTGTTCTGGGGCTGTCTGCCCTGTCACATTGCAATGAGCGTGGCAGCCTCTCCTGGCCTCTCCCTTCTCTTCCAGGTTGCAGTCTGCTTATAAAGGACTACAGTAATAGAATTAAGACCCATCCTGATTGGGTTGGGCCATACCTTAACTGAGGTAACCTCATCAAAAGGTCCTACGTATAATGGGTTCACACTCAGGAATGGATGAAGTTTAAGAATATTTTTCTGGGATACATAGCTCCAAACTACTCCCGAGATGGTTTCTTCAAAAAAAATTCAAGAAAAGTTTCTAGAACTGAAGAATATGAATTTCCAGATCGAAAGGGCCTCCTAATACCAACACAGTGGAAATGGATCTAAACATCACTGTGAAATTTTAAAACCTGGGGCAAAGAGAAGATCCTAAAATTTTCCAAAGAGACAAAAAAAAAAAGGACTACATAAAAAAAGATGCTGCTGTGGCAGTGGATTGTTACTGCAGCAACAGGAAACTAATAAGATGACCCATTGGCCAAATCAAGTCACATAGCTGAGCTCAGATTCGAGAAGTGACAAAACCAACCAAGAGGTGGAGAAGCAGAAGAGTCACATTGTGAAGGGGTGTGCATACAGGGAGGGACTGTAGCAGCCACCTCTGCAAGAATCTACCACCATAAGAAAGTGAGAGATAAAAAAAAAAAAGAGTACACTATGTAGCTCGGCTAGGAATAGTGTTTACACCATCATCATCGACTGAACACTGAATATGGACCTGACCTCAATTATAATGCAAGTACTTTGAGAGAAAGTGCAACTGGGAAGAGTGAGTCTAGGTAATGGTGGTGAAAGAGAAGTACTATTTGCCATCCTAGGAAGTCAATAGGTATTAAAAGATAATGCCTAAAACAGAAAAATCAAGAAGTAGCAGTATAAGAGAGAAAAATACCCAAAGAGAAAGCCAAAGCAGGGGGTGAAAACGGGGAGGCTTTCCAGAAACTTTCACCTGCTCATAAAAAACCTCAGAGAACTATTTTACTGTTTAAACTATGTGCATGTATAGTTCAACAAGAAGAGAAACTACGTATTTGTTTAATAATACATCCTATGATTTACAACCCAAAGCCAATGCTAAAAGCTATGCTTTCCTTCTTACTAATAAACAAGTGCAAATAAATCTAAAAGGCAACATTATAGACAAATACACGTAGGTGAGACCAAAAGGCCTCAAATAGAACCAAAGACTCCAAGCTGCTTGGCCCAGAGGCCGATGAAAGACCACGATAACGTTAACAGGCATTTGCCTGATGGTTATAAAGGTAATTTATACGCAGAACATTTCCACCCATGTGAGAGAATGACCCTCCATTTTACTACATGTTGTATTAATGCCAATCAATATATGTTTGAGGGCTTTATACATTATGGATAATAATGTTGGAGCTTTGAGAACCATTCCTCTTGGGGGGAGCTACACAAAATCCCGCAGTAGAGAACAGAGCCCTGCAGCGTGCGGTGGGACAGGGGTGGGGGGTGCATTTGAAATTGGAAAGCGTGGTCTGTATCTGCTCAAGAAGGAGCGTGGTTAGGGTACTTACTCCTGGACCACGATGCTATGGTGAGCAAAGTCAGCCACGCAGATGGGTTGGGGGATTTTGGCCAAGTCACTTAGCCACAGTGGTTGCTTTTGATACTAATCACCTAAGCTTGGAGAGCCTCTAAGGATCAGAAAAACTACATACTACATATTCACCTTTAAAATTTTCTGTTTTCCCCTTGTGGCTAATTAAATTGTCTGCCCTGATTTTTCACCTTTGCCTGTGTCCATATCCTTTGTCGTATAGCTTTATAGTTCATTCTGCTTCCCTTAACTTGACCTTGGGCTTGGTCATATGCCTTTGCTCTGGTCCATGGAACGTAGCTGGAAGTTAACAGTGTGCCAATTCTGAGCTGAAGCTCTGCCATCGCTGCCAGAACCTGCTCCCAGCTCTCCTGCTGGTACAAAGAGGATGAGAGGTACATGGACCAAATGACCCAATTTGCAGCTTAGATCCAAGCCCAACTGAGCCAGACTAGATCTGCAGAGCCACCCCAACCAACTCACATATATGAGAGAAATAAATGCTTGTTATCGTGCCATGGAGATTTTGTGGTCACTTTTAACACAGTCTCATGGCCAAGTCAAGAGACTTTAAAGACAAGAAGACTGGCAGCTGGAAGTGAGCGAAGTCAGCTATAAGCAAGGACCAGCCAAAAAATACCTAGAATGATACACTCTTAGAATAAAGAAAATCTGAGTGCTGAGCAACTCGAAGTATCTCTTACTAGCATTCTCGAGATAGGGAATTTCTAACTCCATAAATAGATGGTTTCATGTATTTTTTAATATTTACATTTTAGGATTTTTTTCCCCCTTAGCTTTTATGGTGGGCCTGCCCAGTTTGCTAAATGATAAAGAGATGTCAAGGAAAAGGCAGAAATTCAGAAAAAGAACATCAGTGCACACAAGTGGCTTTTCATGCTCGGAGTTGTTAGTCCTCTAAGGACATCTTTTCTTATCCACCAAAGCATGCAGCAGTGTATGAGGTTCAAGCATGGAATTCTTATATGCAACCAAAATTTACTTGGGTTTTAATTGAAGGAATAAAATTCAAAGTAATTTCATTAAACCCTGAACTTCTTGAGTGCAAAAATACCTGACTTCTCTAAGCATCTCCTGCACTAGTGCAGTGCCTGGCCCATGTTACAGGAATGGATGGGTGCATGGATGGCTGCATAGAGGGTTGAATGGATGGATCGATAAACGAATGAAAGAATGAAAACTCACTTCTTGGAGACTGTGGAGGTATAAACTGAGGCAGAATAGAGGTGTTTTTGTTTAGAGATAATCCCGTTGAGCAAGGACTTTCTCTAACGTTCTCCAAATCACTCCATGCATTGTAAGCACTCAAATATCTTTAACAGCTTCGCTATTATTTCATATAGTTTTGGAGCTTCCCCCCCGCCCCAGCTAGTCACTTCCAGGACTCATTTAAAACAAGTTCTCTGTCATCTAGGACCTTGCACTGTCACAGAATGCTAATGCCGCCTTAAAATTGCAACAGTATACATACCTTTGATTATATGTCATTTTGCAGTCTCATTAATTTATCTTTTTTGTAGGCTGAATACTAAGGTGTCGCCTGGCACAGGCATATTGCAACGGAGGGCCAGCTGAACCGGATGGTTTCAGAAAACAGCGTCTGAACACAGGGGCCCCAGCCACTCTCAGATGGGAGCTGCTGGTCAGCCATTGGATGCTGCGGCTGGAAAATGCACGCACTGGGCACATGCACTGGGGTGCGGTTGACTGCCCCTGCCATGGGGGATCAGGGGCAAAGTGTGTTTCTCCAACCCAACTGCTCTGCAGGTTGCCGCTTTCTGGCACAGCCCTCACCTTTCTGATGCCTGGTTCTTCCCTCACCACCACCTGGGCCCTTCCAGGCTCTGAACACCCCCCTTGCCCTCCGCCCCACCTCACCCCCTTCTCCCACCCCAATCCTCTACCCCAACACCTGCCCCACCCCAGGAGAGTGTCCTCCCTGACCCAGGACCTCCCACTGGCAGCGTCAGGAGACGCAACAGGGATTTCCAGGGGCTGTTGATGGCAGCGCCGCTAATGCGGCTACGGACATTGCTTGCGAATGTCGCGGCACTTATTACTGTTCATTGATTTCAATTTGATGTGCAGTCATTTCTCAGGCTCCCATTGGCCCTCTTTAAGGTGCTGCCGCAAGGAGCTCTCAGGGTTCCTGGGACAGGCCGGTCCTGCATCGCAAGGCGCAACCCAGAGCTCCGCAGAAGCAACTTCAATATGTGGGCCGGCGCCAAGCAAATGGGAAAACATTTTGAAGCCGCAGGCTTCTCCTGAATTAAATATTTACTCATTTCATGCCTCTCCCTCTGTCCGCGGAGAATCCAGCTCAAACTAAATAACAAAGGAGGTCAGACTTGTGATCTGCACAAAAAATCCTTACCCTGCAATTATAGGAATATTGGGCCTTACAGTGAGCGCCAGGCCTGTGGAACTTGGAGAGGGTCCAAAGAAAAGCAACAGAAATGATGAAGGGGCAGAAAGATCGAGCTAGCAGGAAAAGCTTGAGAGGTGGGGCTTGTTTTGAATGGAAAAGACCTTGGGGGTAGCTTAATTACAGTCTTCGTTATATTTCAGGGCAGGAAAATGGCCACGTGGGGTCTCAGATTCCAGTGGAGACATGTTTAACCTCGACCGCCACGTGTTGGGCACCCGTTGTTTCCAAACTTTGTGCTCTCCCTTCCTCATTAATGAAAACACATTGAGCACTCGCCCCCAAGTTGTGTTCATTTATTTTACTTCGACTTATATGGGTACATCACATTATCAATATCATGTTCATCATCAAACATATTCAAAAATAGAAAAGGTTAAAGGGCAAGCTGAGCATGCCTTTCCGTAGAGATACTGAGCTGATCTTTCCTCACTGCCACGGGTCAGGGGGCTGTCCCATCCCACCTAGGGGTCCACTGTCCCCAGAACCCATAAAGGTGAGAATTTGAGTTCAGCGTCCGCAGAACCAGATCCCAAAATGAGGATTCGTATGCGTGTGATTGATGGAGGAAGTGCGCCCAAGGGAGGTCTGGAGGGATTCTCAGGGACTTTGCCTCAAATCGCCTCTGACCAAATGTACAAGGAGATCTGGGGTGGGGTGGGGTGGGGGTGGGGGTGGGGGATACTGGCATTGTTCGCCCTGGTAACTAATTCGTTGTCTGTGCTCAATTCATGTTTGCTGACCGACTAACCAATGGACTGAGCTGTGCCTTGTATGCTCCCAGGGAAGTCTGCATGCTCCCTGGACAGGGCCAGGGGGTCTTACAGCTTGGTTGATAGGACAGTAGTGACCAGGTCCCTACAGACGAAGCCCTGTGAGGAGGGAACTCTTTATAACCCATGTGTTGGCATCCCTCAAGGGATGGAGACAGAGGCATTGCCTCTGTAAAACACCGGCAGAGACAAAGTACCGTCCCAGGAGTGGCAATCTGGCAAGCCAGAACAGAGCCTGCACTTTCCAAAAGTATTTCTCTAGGCTTGGCCGAGCAGTGGGAACCTGCTGCCCCTGGAAATTTGGGCCAAGGACCGATGGCCCCATTTGCCACCTCATGCTGTGGCCGTGTGACCTTGGGCAGAGTTTGGCTTCTCTCAGCGCGGACATTACTGCATCTATTAAAATGAAGAGGGTCATGCTTACTTCCTGCCTGATCCTCCTATAAATCTTCTGCTTCTGGAAAATTCAGGAGCCCTTGGAAGAAGGGAAATGGCAAGTACCTGGTGCCATGGGTTACTCATTGGTGGCTCAGCCAGGCAGGCAGCCACGGGCCAGCAATGCGACTAGTTCCATGTTTGTGACTGTGCTCTGAGCGTGTGGAGGTTGTCCTGTGGCCATTTTTAACAGAAACGAACAGCCGTGCTTCCCTGCTGTGGAGTCATCGCCCTCTGTTCTCCTGGCGTCCCCATCCCAGATACATCACCATTAACATTTTGCGGTTCTTGCAGCATTCTTTAATGAAGAATCTTATTTCATCATCTGAAATGCTGCAGAGTTAAAAGCGTGTGGATGTGGATTCTAAGGCCACTGGATTTCTGAGTCACCAGACAATAATCAGATTTATTATTTTTCTGCACTGCCCGCCTTTGAGATGGTATTTACGTCTCATGTTAAGATAGAATTCTCTTTGGCTTTCCTTAGCTGCCTGAGCTCTAGTTCTGCTCTGTCTAGAGTGGTTCACCTGAGAGGGAGCTGCCTCTCCATGTGGCCTCTGGGGTCGATTCATTTTTCTCCCAATGCCTTAATGAGTGATGATTTCTAGAGACAATCAGATCGGCTGTGCAGGAGATTCAGCTCCATCATTACGACAGCCGGATACATCACAGGCACCATTTTTCAAACCCATGTTTTTCATCACACAGATATGACTTGATTAAACCTTTGTGATATTACATTGGGATATTTGAAAATAGCCTTGAGTAGCCAGCATGTGGGTCTTATTTCTGATAAATATATTACCAGTCTATGAGGTCTTTTTACCTGTGGGGTTTGAGAGTCCAGACTCTGAAGCCAGACTGCTCGGGCCTAAATCCCAACTCTGCCACTGACTGCTGTGTAACTTCAGCCAAGGTACTCAACTTCTCTGTGCCTCGGTTCCTTCATTTAAAAACTAGAAATATTATTAATAATAACGTACTTACCTGATAGGGTAGGCATGAGATTTGAAGGCATTGTTATGTGTAAAGTGCTTAGAACAGAGCTTGGCACATAGTAAGAACTGTACATCTGTCTTAGTTTGCCAGGGCTGCTGTAACAAAAACCACAGACAGGCTGGCTTAAATAACAGAAATTTGTTGTTTCCTAGTTCTGGAGGTGGGAAGTTCAAAATCAAGGTGTTGGCAGGGCCAGGCTCCCTCTTACTTCTGCAGGGCTCAACAGGGCTGGCAATCCATGGCTCGTGGTATAACTCAAACTCTACCTTTGTAATGTGGCCATATCTCTCTGCCTGTGTCCAAATTTCCTCTCCTTTTAAGGACACTAGCCAGAGGAGATCAAGGTCCACCCTAATCCAGTTTGGCCTCCTCTTAACTAATATCATCTTCAAAGATCCTACTGAGAATTAAGTTCACATTCACAGTACAAGAAGCTAAGACTCAAACATGTCTTTTGGGGGACATGAGCCAATCCATAGCAAAATATGTGCTATTATTATTATCATCATCATCATCATCATAATTTGCTCTTCACTATAAGCCTGTGAGGTAGGGCTAACATATAAATAAGGAAACTGAAGTTCAAGGAGGATTCAGTAACTTGCCTAAGTGGCAGAGATGGGGCACCAAATTTCATGTTCAAAATCGAATGTTCTGAATTTCCTGCCACTCTGAACTTTCTTTCTCCCTTTAAAGCTGGGCTTTATGTGAAGATAAAGAAAAATGTTGCAGGGAGGAAAAGGTACAAGGATAAATTGCCCGGCTCCCAGCCCCATCCTCTACCCCAACCAACAAGCCCAAGGAGAGAGTGAGACACACATTCAGCCAGCCAGTCAGCCACTAGTCGAGCTTGGGTTTAGCACCCACCATGTGCCAGGCATTATGCTAGGGCCTTGAGGATCTCATGGGCTAGAGACAAAGCTGGACAGAGGCACAACTAATCCCATACCCTATAATGAAGGCCAGAAAAAACACCAGTGCCAAGTGTCAAGGGAAAACAGAGGTCTGAGTAAAAAAAGGGAAGCAGGGAATCTGGTTAACAACCTTGGTTTACCTGGCTCACACCTCATATCAGCCCATTTTCCACATGAGTTCTGCTGTGTAACAAACATCCCCCAAGTCCAATGGCTTGCAATAACAATCCTTTCTTTTTCTTCACCTGGGCTTGGCCCCAGGCTGCAGATTGGGCTCAGGACTGCACCACATATCTCTACTTTCTGGAACCAGCAGTGACCAGCACATGTTCTTCCTACTTCCCATTGGCCAAGCAAGTCACATAGCCAAGCAAGGCTAATGACACAGGGAAGCAGACTCTGCCTACTCTAATAAGAGAATCTGCAAAGTCACATTGGTATGGTTGTATAATTCCGTTATTGAGATCAAGTAAAGAATTGCAATAATGCAATCTACCATGAGCTTCATAGGCAAGGCCAAGAAAGAACAATTCAGGTTATATAAGCACTAATAGCTGGTCCAGAAAACAGGGTGAGGCTACCATATTTATTATGTGAGAGATAGAAGTTCAACTCAAATTCCCTCTTGCTTAAGCAGAACGGGAATGTGTTTGCTACACCACCGGGAAGTCTGAGAATTTATTAAATTCCACTTTGGCTGTATCCAGAGGCCCAAATGATGTTTTCAGGGTTCTGTTCCCTTCTCTCTACCTTTCTGTTCTGATTTCCTGGGTAGTGGGAAGTTGGCCTGTCAGCACCAGGCTTTTGTGGTCTTTACAGCTTGAGATCCCAGAGGAAGAGAGATTTTATAGCATTCCTGGTAACAAATCTCAAGGAAGCTGTTGATTGGCCCAAATTGTGCCATCTGCCCGCCCATCCCTGAAGCTGTGACTCTGGAAGAAAATGCTTTTGTGGATTGACTTAGGAGGGTGATGGCCTGGGGATCCATGATTGTCAGCTCCGCCAAGGCCACATGGAGTAGAGGAGAGGCAGTTCTCCAAAGGAAACCAGGGTATTATTTAGAGACAAAAAGAGAATGGATGCCAGGCACTCTTAAAGACGCTATTTCAGTAGGTGTTTCTGTTGTATCTTACTGTGTAGCAAGTCACCCCAAAACTCTGTGGCTCAAAGCAGTGACTTAGGGCAGTGCAGTGGTGGCTCACTTGCAGAGTTCTCGCCTGCCATGCCGGAGACCTGGGTTCGATTCCCGGTACCTGCCCATGCAAAAAAAAACAAAACAAAAAAAACCAGTGATTTATCATTTCACATGATTCTGTGCATGGGCTGGAGTTTCTTCTGCTTGTCTCACGCGTGCAGCTTCTGTCCCATGAAGTATCCACGAGGATGGGAGAGTCCGAAATGACCTATTTCACGTACATGTCTGGGAGCACGGCTGCTGGCTGGGGCACCTCAGTTCCCATCCACATGGCCTCTCACGCTGCCGCAACTCTTAAGGTCTAGTTCAGAAGTCACAGCATCACTTCAGCCACACTCTGTCGGTCAAAGCCAGTCCAGGTTCAGGGGCAGGGGAAATAGACTACTCCTCTTGATGGGAGGACAGGTAGAGTCACTTGGCCAAGGGGTTTCGGGAATGGGAGGATTTGTTGCAACATCTCCGCAAATGATCCACCACAATAATCCTGGACTCTTGGTTGTCAGGTCTCCCCGGCGATATCCACATATGGGTGTTCCAGGCACACTTTGAAAATGCATTACGATCCTCCCCCACGGCCGTGCTGCCCAGATCAGATGGCCCCACATCTTAAATGAACCAAACTCCTGTCCCACAGTACAGGACACAGGGCAAAGCCCACAGGAAGCACTTAGCCAGTCACCACTCCCCGTGGAATCCTGCCCTTCCTGCAACCCCTCCTAAGACCCAAGCCCTGTCCCTGTGGGTGGGTGGCTTTCCAGCTCCTTGCTGGAAGAATGATCCAGAGTGGGGGGTGAGAGGAACAAAGGAAAGAAGAGTTGATCTATAAAACTCTCCTGGATTCAAAATGAGGGAGTGGCCCCCAGTGCAGCTTCTATAAAAAAGAAAAGTAAAGAAGACTGCCATGGTCGCTACAAACCACAAGCACGCTTATCTCTTGCTGCCACACCACCCAGTAGAGCTGGTGCAAGTTCAGCAATTCGCTTGCCTTCTGCAGCCTGGCTGTGCTCCATGGGACAATGAGCTCCAAACCCCAAAAGCCCTTCTTCCACTTCTCGTTCATTCAGTTCTTAAGTAGCAGGAAAGAGCATCGTATTAGGACTCGCCAGAAGTGTTGTTACCTAATGTGCATTAAGCATCTCAGCTATTATCTAATGCTCATTAAAGAGGCCAGTGTGATATCTGCAATATATTGTTGGGCTCCTGTAAGAAAGGAACTTGATTTAGGGACCAGCAGGGGCTGCCACCATAAACTCTCTGGAGCCACCCCCCTCATCCCACCCTCACAGTTTCCAGAATGTTCAATTGTGAAGCATAATCTCACCGTTGGGGGGTAACGCAAGTTCTCCTCCCATGCCATTCAGCAAACACCAGGGAAGCGTCCTGCCCCTTTTTAGGGGGGCCTCCATCTTTGGCAAGGACTCCACAAAGCCCCGAAACGCTCCCAACAGGCATCCCATGCACACCTTATCAAAAGAATAAAACGGCCTTATTTCCCTTGGCAGAGGCGCCTGTGACAACTCCAGAACAAATGCTCCGCTGGAATGCCAGGATGTGGACTGACTTCCAAACACGTTGCTCACAGGGTCCACGCTCTCCTCTGCTCGGATCATTTGCGAGGTTTGAAACGCATCCATATTAAACGCCGACCACAGCATTTTCCTTCCCATCAGCATTCCGCCGACCCGATGTTGGGAGACGATTCTGCCCTTCGTACTTAGCTGAAAGGCTTGGTGCTCTGACAAGCCATTTCATGAGAAATATCCCTGAGAAGTTGAGAGGGTCAGCTGCCCATGGGGCTTAATGGGGTGGTGTGTGCTGAGAAGGTCAGCGCTGCAGGATCCCTTTGTCCAGCCACATGGCAAATGTTTCCTGACTGTGTGCTCAGGTGCAAGCCCCAGGAAGAGGTGGTATGTGAAGGCAAGGAGTGGACACTGCCTGAAGAGAGTTGACAGGCTTTTGGCATTACCACTTCTAGCCTTTGCATGATTGTCTGGTGGTTGTTTGGGAGCGTGGGAGGGAACTTGTCCCCCTAAGTAGACTCAAGACTCAATTCAAATTTTTATCTTCAGTTCTGTCTTTGTGCCTCTATTTCACTTTGTCTTTCTCTGTGCTTCTGCTTCTCTTTCGACCTGCATCACATTCTCCTTCCCTCTCTCCTCCTCTTCCTCTGTCTCTATGCCTCTGTCTCCCTCCTTCTGCAAACCTCCTCTCTCTCCCTTCCTAGGTTCCTCTTTTAGGTCCTTTTACAGTTTTCTTTCAGTTCTTTTACTCTATCTTATCTTTGCATCCTTCCATCCTTACAAACTCAACAAGATAAGAAACTGAAAGTGCACTTTCTTTGGGCTCATTTGCTTCAAAACCATCCAGCTTGATTCTTTTTTTAATTTTATTTTAAAAAGTAAGAAGCCAGGCGGGCCATGGTGGCTCAGCAAGCAGAGTTCTTGCCTGCCATGCTGGAGACGTGGGTTCGATTCCTGATGCCTGCCCATGCAAAAAAAAAGAAAAAAGTAAAAAGCCAAGCAGACTTTTCAGGGGAAAAAAAATAAACAGTATTGAAGCTACAGATTGTGGTAGTACCACCGTGTGTGGTCTTCACCAGGTATTTGTGTTCACGAGGGGCCAAAGGGAAAAGGGTCCCTGTTGCACTACAGTTCACACATATGGAAATTTCTATAGTTCTTTGCAATGTATTGACACATTTGTACATAGTACCCTGTGCTGGTTTGAAAGGATGTATGTCCCCTAGAAAAGCCATGTTTTAATCAAAATCCCATTTCATAAAGGCGGAATAAGTCCTATTCAATACTGTATGTTTGAAAGTGTAATCAGATTATCTCTCTGGAGATGTGATTTAATCAAGAGAGGTTGTTAAACTGGATAGGTGACGACACATCTCCACCCATTTGGGTGGGTCTTGATAAGTTTCTGGAGTCCTATAAAAGAGGAAACATTTTGGAGAATGAAGGAGATTCAGAGAGAACAGCACCACAAAGCAGAGAGTCCACGAGCCAGCAACCTTTGGAGATCAAGAAGGAAAACGCCTCCTGGGGAGCGTCATGAAACCAGAAGCCAGGAGAGAAAGCTAGCAGATGACGCCGTGTTCACCATGTTCCTTCCAGCTGAGAGAGGAACTCTGACTGTGTTTGTCATGTGCCCTTCCACTTGAGAAAGAAACCCTGAACTTCATTGGCCTTCTTGAACCAAGGTGTCTTTTCCTGGATGCCTTTGATTGGACATTTCTATAAACTTGTTTTCATTGGGACATTTTCTCGGCCTTAGAACTGTTAACTAGCAACTTATTAAATTCCCCTTTTTAAGAGCTATTTCGTTTCTGGTATATTGCATTCTGGCAGCTAGCAAACTAGAACATACCCCCATTTGGTCCTCACAATAATCCAATGAGGTAGTTATATCCCTGTTTTACAGTGGAAGAAACTGAGGCACAAAGAGGTTAAGTGAGCACCCTGCTACTATCACACTGCTAGTAACTGTTAAGCAGCCTGTCAAACACTGGTCTTCTGATGACAGCCCAGGGCCCTGCAGGAACCAACCCCTCTACCTGTACACACCAGTACCCAGTGTTTCCTGAGATCTTATATCTAGACAGTGTATCTGTTTATTATCTGAGGAACGAAAAAAATAGTAACTCCGTGTGTGTGTGTGTGTGTGTGTGTGTGTGTGTGTGTGTGTGTTTCATGTACACATAATATACCCCTCAATACTGCTGTCCTCCAGCACAAAGTTGAGTCTGCTGGGTTTACTGTTATTAGATAATAGGTTGCCTGTTCCAGAAATTATATCGATTGTCTTTAGTTGGGGGAAGCTGGGTCCTGGGACAAGGTCCAGGTGAGCTGTACAAAGTAAATGGCAGGTGGGTGGGCCACGGTGGTTCAGCAGGCAGAGTTCTTCCCTGCCATGCCAGAGACCTGGGTTCGATTCATGGTACCTGCCCATGCAAAGAAAAAAAAAAGAGTAAATGGCAGGCCTTAGCATGGAGACATGGAGAATTCAAGCCCAATGGCCCATGCTGGTTATTCCATCCAGCCTAAGCACATCAAAGGACACATGGTGGGCGTGGCCAAGATTTCTGGCTATTCCCCAATGTCCTTTAATAACAAAACCTTGTGTTCTAGCAGGGCACCTGGCCACCCGGAATAAAGGCTACATTTCCCAGCTTCCCTTGCAACTAGTATAGCCACACGTGTAAGCTCTGACAAGTGGATATAAGCAGAAGAGTCAAGTGGCATATTCCAGAAACTTTTCTCGAGATAGCAGGCACGTACATGACCTCTGCCTCCTTCTTGCTCATCCCTGCCTCCATCCTACTGGCTGGAGCTCCCACAGCCATCTCTAACCATGAAGTGAGCTTGGGAATGGAGGCCCCACATGGTGGACCAACGAGAATATGTACAAACCCCATGTCCTCAGTGGGAAAGGAGGCCCTTACAGAGAAACTTTCAAAAGGCTTTCTTTGCCACTCTTTTTTGTTGTTCTGGGGTACTCCAAAGAGTTCGTTTCATCCTAACTCAACTTCATATAAATACATATGCAGTCAAGACTTCTAGTATAAAGGACAGAAACCCAGATTGAAAGTGGGGTTACTGGGCTCATAAAACTGGTGAGTCCGTGGAGTAGAGCTCAAACACTGTCAAAGGATACAGCCTGTTTCTCTCCATCTTCCTGTCTCTGTCTCTGTCTCTGTCTATCTCTTCCTCTCACTCCTGCTCTCCTCTCTATTAACCAGTGTTGGCTCCACTCCAAGATAGGTGCCAGCAAAAATAGCTGCTGGCTGGTCCCAGCTGGTGGTCTATCCGCTCAGCAGTACCAGACCCCAGAGCATCTCTTTTCCCACAGCAGCCCCAAAAGTGGCAGGAAGGGCTTTGTTGGCATCGCGTGCCCAAGCCTAAACCAGTCCCGGCAGCCAGGGATATCCTAAGTTCAGATTGGGAGAGCTGGGTCATATACCCTCAGAGGGTGTGCATAGGGGAGGAGTCTGACTTCCAATACCATCCAAACTACGGGGACTGAGAATGGGGTCATAGTTACCCCAAAAGGAGACCAGGGTATGGTAGAGGTACAAACACCAAATATCCACTCTTATGCATATGTATGCGTATACATAGATGTGTATGTGTTTTTTATATATGTATATTTTTATATGTAGTTTTACGTTTTTGTGTATGACTTTGTATGCATTTTTATTTCGTTGTTTTTATACAGTTAACATATTCACGTGGCTCAAAATTCAAAAGGTGGGAATGAAGAGTCTCCTTCCCAGCCTTTCCCCCAGCCAACCATCTACCCTTTCTCTAAAGCCACCACTATGTTTCTTTAGAGACTTTGTATGTATATTCAAGCAAATCTGTAACTGATTCTCACCCCGCCACCCCCATCCTCTCTATACCAAACGGATGTATTCTATACAAGGTGTTCTGCCTGTTATATATGCATATTATGGGGGAAGGGGGAAAGCAGTTTGATCCTGGAATGAGACAGGCCTTCTCAGCTTCCCCCACCCCCTCCCCAGGGGAGAGAGAGTGGGGCCCAGGGGTGACAGTAGCGGAACTCATTGGTATCCACCGAGCCCCTCAGGCCAGCTGTCTCTGAGCATGTTTGTTCTGCAAGGAGCCTGCCTGCCCCGAGGGAGACATTCCAAGGGAACCCCAGCTGACATGGTGACTGGCAGCAGCCTGTGCCTTTGCACACACTGAGCCTTGGGCTGCCTCTCACGTGACATATACTTTTGAATTCCTGTCCCAGATCAGGCTTGCAAACAACATACCAGTGTGGACCGTAAGCTCCACCCCTGAAGGAAGCAACTACTCCATTCTCCCTGGGGCAAGAGGGATGAACTGAATGGGATAGAGTTCCG
This sequence comes from Tamandua tetradactyla, assembly GCF_023851605.1. Classification (NCBI taxonomy): domain Eukaryota; kingdom Metazoa; phylum Chordata; class Mammalia; order Pilosa; family Myrmecophagidae; genus Tamandua; species Tamandua tetradactyla. The sequence continues at coordinate 133,030,848 of NC_135353.1, read as the reverse complement.
GTAGGAAGGTGGGGGAGGGGACTGCTCTTAGGAGAGACCCTGCACCTCCTGAGATTCAGCCTCTCTGGCAAACAAGACCCATCCCTGCCTTAAAAAGAGGGAGAAGCGCACGGTGGCCTTCATACTTTGTGGGCAACCTTGCAACGCATTCGGGACAGTGGTTTGGCTCCGCTGCTGATCAAGGGTCTCCTTTGCATGGGCGCTTTTCAAACATCGTCCCATTTAACCTTCACAACCATGCTGTGAGGTAGGGAGTAGTACGATTGCCCCTTGACAGGTAAGAAAGCAAGCCACAGCTGGGAAGTGAGTTGCAAGGATATGCGGGCAAATGTAGGCTGTACCACCCTGCTGCCTGTGCTCCATGGCCTGCTCCCTCCTCTGCCCCTGCTTGGTCAACCTCCAGAAGGACCACGGAAATCAGCAGCCTGAGAATAGCCAATCACTGATAAGACCAGCGAACCCCAGGGCCCCTTCTGACGCTCATTCACCTTTTGATGCTGGACCCCAGGGAGATTTTGCCCACAGGCTTGGGGTACCCAAATGGAGGGGGCCAATCCTCCTCTAACCCCCCTCTGACCTCAGTGGGAGCTGCCTGCTCCTGATGGCCAAGGGCCTGGAGAGGTCCAGAGCGGGAGCGGGTCACAGCGGGTAAGTATTGTCATAATTCTCTCCCCCGGGGCAGTGAACTGCAGCTCCCTCCAGTCTGTGTGGGAGGAATGCAATGTGGTTCTCCTTGGAACTCAGAGCACATAGTGACTCCTTTCTCCTTTTGTGGTCAGGAAATGAGTTTTGCTCTGTTTTTCACTTGGGGGCTTATTATGCAAAGGCTTAAAATATGCAACGGTGAGGCAGATATTTATATGAGGATGTTGAAATGATGACTCGCTAATGGAAGCAATCTAATTATGCCATATCTGGGCCCTTTTCAGTTTCTAAAATTATTTTTACATTGTTTTAAAGAAGAAAAGATATGTGTGTGTGTGTGTGTGTGTGTGTCTGGGTCTGGGTCTGGGTCTGGGTCTGGGTCTGGGTTTTGTTTTTGTTTAGGGTATGTGGTTGTGATTTAACAAGATAATTAGCAGCTGCACTTTATAACAAAATCTAAGGCAATTATCACTTCAGGAGGACCCCGAGGAATCCCAGCTGCCAACATCCTGCTTCCTGCCAGAGGGAATGACATCATAAGTACACCAGATAAAGGGGAGGTGGTTTCTGGTCACCTTGACGTCACTTGGTCTAGCAGACAGTCCCAGATAGTGGGAAGCCAGGTGGTCGCTTCCTAGGACATCAGTTCATTAGAGACCCAAACTTCACGTAGGCCGATCCTGTTGGGATCACCAAGATACAAATGTGGCCACCCAGGCTGCTCCCCAAGTCTTTCCTGAACCTTCTTTAAGGAAGTTAACTTGTTCCTCTCCTTCTCTCTGAAGCTTCAATTCTAAGTCCTCATCTAACTAACCTTCAGTGACTTATTGGATCTCGATCATGATCAAGTTTACCACTAAAGCAAAATGCATCCCTTCAAAGATGAGAATTGCTAAGTTGCGTGGGACAGCAAGTCATTACAAGCTTAAGAACAAGATGTGTATTTTCACATCAGGCTTGCTTTCTTTCACCGTGCGCCAAACTATTTATCAGTGTAGGCTCCCGGACAATTTTTTCGATCAAAAGGCAGAAAGCCCTCTAGCACACGATATCTTGAAATTCCAGATAGCAAGCTGGAATTTGTCATTGATTGAATTTTATATGTAAAATTGAGCTTGGCCCTCTCTTTCCGTGATCATAAATTCCAACAACTGTTTAAATGCATCATAGCCCAGCTCGCCATTGACAAAGTCCACAGCCAAATGTACAATCTTTTGATGGTTCCGAAGGATGGAGAAAAGGGATCTGATTTCCTTCTAAATTGTACAGGTCCATAGACCAGCAGGCTGACTCTGGTCACAGGCAGCCAAATGAGGCCCCACGCCCCACTCTTGTTCGTGAAACTATAAAGAAGCAGCCAAAGCCCCGTGTGTCACACTGCCAAGTGACATTCTTGGGTGTGTGGGTGGTCATCTGTCCTCTGTCCTTTGACAGATAAATCACCAGAAAAATGTATGTTCTCTCATTCTCTATCTCTCTCCCTCCCTTTCCCTCTCTCCCCCTGAAAACCATCCCCCTTTACGCCCAAGGTTAGTACTAAGGGTGAATAACAGGGTGAAAATATCTTTCATTCCTTCTCACAACCTTGGCTAGAAGGTTCCTGGGCCACACGGGAAATGAGAGGAGACTTGAACAGACCCCAAGAAAGCCACCATCTCCCAGGCCTCACCCAAAGATGCGAGACTCTGAACTGGGCAGGGGTTTTTTTGTATCTGGGGGTTGGGGGGACATGTAAGTGTTGCCCACACAGCAGATTCTCTGGCCCAATGCTGCTCTCAGCCGTCTAGAAAACTTCCTGTTGCTTTTACGGAAAACAGGTGTCCTCATCTTCCTACATTAGGCCAGAGGACCGCAACGACAACCATTTTAGTACACACGTGGATTCTCTGGTTCAGAAATTCACAGGGCACGGCAGGGGGGCTTGCTGCTCTGCTGCTCCATAATTCCTAGGGTCTCAGCTGGGATGACTGGGATGGCTGGGGACCACACGATGGCTGGGGGCCAGAATCAACCCGAGGCTTCTTGATGCACACATCTGGCACTTGGACAGCCATGCGATTCAAAAGCTGGGCTCAGCTGGGAGCGTTGACGGGCATGCCCGCGCGCCGACTCTCCATGTGGCCTGAACTTCCTCATAGACGGGGAGCCAGCGGTCAGACCTTTCACATGGCAGCTTGGCACTTCCAAGCCTGAGCATCCCATCAAGGAAGGCAAGAGCTACATGGCCTTATTGTGACCTAGGCTGGTAGAAGTCCTGTAGCATGGCTCTTGCACTATTCTATTGGCTGAAGCAGTCACCAGCCCATCCAGATTCAAGGGGAGGGGCCATAGACCCCACCTCTCGATTGGTGGAGTTTCCAAGAATCTGCCGCCACGTTTTAAGACCACCATTCGCCTGACTAATGTCCACTGCCTGTGTTTCGCCTTCAGCCAGGCTCGAACCCTGGGGCAACGTTTTGACATCGGTATCAGTGACATTGGGCCAGTACTTGGGATGAGGAGGAGAACGGGGGAGTATGGGTGCGGAGTCGGGGCAGGGGGGAGTGCAAAACTTTGAATTGCCTTTTTTCAGTGTTTAACTCTATTCTCTCATTTCTGAGCGTCTCCAAAGGTCCCCCTTGCTGTTTCCTCCCTCATGTAGGTGGGAAAGGATGAGCCACATGATAGCCAAGTTCTAGGTGCAAAAAATGTGGCCACCATTTGCAAAGAGTGTGGGAAGAGAGGCAGGAGGCCTGCCTGGAGAAAGCGGGTTTCTCAGCAGGCCAGGGGTTGGGGACAGTTTAGATGGGTAGGCAATACAAAACCATCTACCTTCCTTCTTCTTTCCCCACCTTCAAACCTCAAAGGCAGGCTGGTTCAGCCCTGTACCCTATCCCAGAGTTTCATCTCGAGGAGGGAAGGGTTCCAATGGAAAGTGGTAGAGCACCTGAGATTTATGGCAGGATTCTGGGGTGTTGCTTTTCCAGTCCAGCCCCAGCAATGCATGTGCTCACCCTCCTGGACCTTTGAAAAAGCACCCAACATTTGTAGAGACCCTTCCTGGTGCCGAGTTAGTTCTAACAGGAGAGTGGTGCAGAGTCAGGGCTGGAGGGGAGCTACCCATCCATAGAACCCCCCTCCATGGCCCCCATTTTCCAGCTGAGAAAACTGAAGCTCAAAAGAGTTGCGACTGGCCCAGGGTCACCAGCGTTTTAGTGGCTGAGCTGGAACTGCTCTGTTGTCACCCTGCCCTCTGCCTTGGGGCGTTTTCCACCAGCAGCTGACTGCCAGGGGTTACGCGCTGGGGGAAAGCCACTAATCGTCAAGCGTCTTGGCCAGCTCAGCCAACCGCCCTTGGCCTCCGGGCAGCTCTGTGCCTGCTGGGAGCGCCCTGCCCACCCCCAGCAATCCGCGGAGGCCCCCCCAGGCTGCCAGGGCCACGTCACCCGCAGCCTGCTGTCTGCCCAGCTAATGGCAGCGACTGCGAGGGGAGCGAAGCCGCGGTAATTACAGCATCCAGGAATCACAAATGGATCTGCAGAGATGACAGTAGGAGCATTAGACCTGCCACGGCTGCCTCCAGAGAGGTCGCTGGGAGGAGGCCGGGGCAGGGGCCAGGGGACGGGAGACAGACGCGCCTCTGTCTCCCCCCACCTCCTCCATTCCCAGCCAGGGCTGGGATGACAATGTTAGGATTCACAAGCCCCTCGCAGAAACCTCGTCAGCCGCCAGCCCCGTGTGTGTCAGCGAAGATAACAGATGTCTTTCACGGGGAAGTAATTGCCTGAAACACAACTGGACAACCCCACAGGAGGTTGCATTAGAGAATGGGAGTCTAGCTTTGGGGGAGGGGGGGCAGGATGGGGGTGGAGTAGGGGGGGTGGCCTGGGAGGCCTCCCCCTCCCCAATTCCCATGATCCTTTGACATCCTAAGGAGCTGTGCTCGCCTCACCTTGTGCAATCCCCAGCTCTGTGGGAGGTAATTATTGTGTCACTGGTATCCACCAGCCCCATCCCACCTCCGGGGGCCTCCAGCAAGCCTGGTTCAGGGCAGGAGGGTGGGGCTTCATGGATGGAATTTCTTGCTGGAGGAACTCCCCCAGAGGCAGAATTGAAGGAAGGACAAGGCCTTTGGTAAATGACTGTCTTGCAAGGCCTGAGAAATGGGTCCGAAGTGGAACCGCTACCTTTGGTCGCAGCTGGCACCAGTAGGTGTCACTGCAGGAAAGGAGGGGCCCGTGAGGGGGGAGCAGGCGGAGGGGGGGGGCGGGCGGAGGGCTGTCGCGGACCATGCTGGTAAAAATAGAGCTCGTCTGTGTTCCCACTGCCAAGTCGCCAAGCCCGGTGATTTATAAGGCTGGGAGCAGACGTGTGTGTAAATGTTTTTGCGTGCGAGATGTGTAGCCAACCGCGGGCTGGCTTTTTCAAACTTACAAGGAGAGCGCAGAGGAGGGAGGGAAGGGGGGGAGAGAGAGAGAGAGAGAGAGAGAGAGAAGGCAGCCAGGGTGGGAAAGCACATGGGCCACTTTTATGTAACACTCCTCTGATACACGCCGCAGTGGGGATTTATGCTCTCTTTGAAGTAAATTGCATCCTGGTGCAGCATAGCATGAAAGTTAAGATTTACCATGGCTGGGGCCTCAGAGACCCCGCTGGAAGCTAGAATAATTAGCACAGCATTTGGCTGCCTCTCCTCCTGCTCTGCAGGCGGTGACAGGAGTGGCACTCATAGATCTTCCAGGTCTGGGCCCCGTGTGTTTGTCATGGGGTCCCTGGTGGCTGTAGGCAAGAAAGGACCCTGGTCAGTGGGGGGAATGGAGCTGGGGATGCGGGCATGGGGGGAGGGGCGGGATCGACCCCATAGCCTGGAACTGTGGGATCTGCCTCTCTGGGGCTGAGTGACAAACCTGCTCACCCCCACTGGCCTCAGGTGCTACTGTCAAAGGAAGGGGCTGGGCCAGAAAGAGCCCTTCGGAAACCCAGATGCATGCCACGGAGTTTGTTTATAAAACAGATGTCAATGCCAGACTCCAGGCTCGCTACAGGTGGGCATGCTGGGGCGCCTGGCCAGTTCGGAGGTCCCCTGACTGAATCTGCTCCTGTATTCAATGATTCTCAGAAGACAAGGCCCAGGTCCCCCGACAAAGCCTTCCTGACTTTCTCCCTCCCCTCCCCCTCCTGCAGGTGCCTTCCCTGGGTCCTTTCCCCAGGACCCTGTGCTTTCAAAACGCTGGGAAGTGAACTTGATGAACAAATCAATCTACAGCCCCGCTGGGAGGGTCCTAACAGCTGCCTGGTCACCCCAGCCCCACCTGTAACCAGCTGTGTGACCTTGGGCAAATCCCTGCCCCGCCCACCCCTTGGGCCGCAACTTCCTCTTGTATCTAACGATGGGGTTCGATTTTCACCAGACGGTCTTGAAGGGTCTCTGGTAACATTTCAGGATGTATCTGACACTTCTCCATCCCGGAAACACTTTCATGGGTCTCGAAGGAGTCACTAAAGCCTATAGAAGTAATGCCCAGTTTGGGGATCCCAGGCATCGTGATGGGCTGCGGGTGTGGGGGAGGGGGGCTCCCAGCACAATTTTTTTCTTTTGGGCTGCATGGTCCGGGAATTATACCCGGGTCTCCAGCATAAAAGGTGTGCATTCTACCACCGAACCACCTGTGCACTCTACCCCTGTAATGATTTCAAGTGTCCATTCCACCAGAGTTCTGCTGAGGTTGTAATGACGTCATATGATCAGTTAACTCCCTCACAAAGCTGAGCGGCTTTCCAGGATCCCAGGAGACCCCCATGTCATAAGAAGAAGAAGAAAGCAACACTGGGCAGCATTTTGCAAAGCCCTCATTAGACCCTGGCAACGTTCTCTTAAGGCGGGTAATTGTCTGCATTTTGCATCCAAGGAAACTGAGTCTCTGGGAAATTGGCCATGGAAGAAATAGTGATTTTGAAATCCAAGCCACGTGAGAGTCAATCTCAACTGGGCCCAGGTGAGCTATGGTTAACAAGAAACTCTCAAGGCCTTGTTTTTATTGTCTGAAAAAGGGGCATGACCTCAACCTAATCAAGCGTTAAGAGTCTCAATGAGATAACCTACGTGAAAGAGGATCACAGGGCCACCTCCTCATAGACCAAGCTAATGAGCAGGGGCTCCCAGGGACCCAGAAATGCTCAGCCAGTAACCAGAGAGCTTGGCTTGGGCCACAGGCCGCTGGCTGCAAGCTGCTTTTGCTTCCCAGACCTTGCATGGTGCCTGGCACAGGTCAGACCCAGTAAATATTTGCAGAACCAAATTAAAAGCACAGAGGCCTCACTGTGAAGGAGCATTGAATAAGTATCAGTTAAAGCAGTGAGGTCGTGGAACACTCTCTTAAGGGAATCAGAAGCCAGTGGTGTGGAGAGTTTAGGTGAAAAGGGGAGAACTAAGTTTTAAAAAAAAAGCTGGGACTGGCAGATCCAGGGTCCTGTTGGAGGGTGGGTACCAGTATCAGAAGTGGGCTGAGGTTCTTGGAAGACGGAACCCCAAAGGGCCCTGAAAGATCTTTCGGAACCATCATTTAAGATGGGCGACTTGTGGAAAGTCTGTAAGGTAAAGTGGAACCAGCAGCCAAAAATGCCAAGTGGGCTTCCTGAGCTGTCTTCCCGCTCCTCTCCCTCTCCCACCCCCACCCCACCCTAAATTCCCACCTGCCATGAGGACATGGGCATGGGAGGGAGAAGATTTAGTGGGGGCTTCCTCCAGTGTCAATCTTAGACCCAGGAGGGTGGGGGGGACTCAGAGTCACTCCAGCAAATTACCAAACCCTCCCCCCTTTCTAGGTTCTCCTGCTTCAGGTCTCTGAGCTGAAAGTGAGGGGCCAGCCTGGGCTGCTGACATTGTCCCCTAAGTGCTCCCTAAGACCTGCCTTATGCCCCAGGGAGGGACAAGGGCCAGTGAGGAGAACCCCCACCCCACCCCCACCAACAAGGCCTGAGGCGCCCAGGTGTAATTACCTCTTGCACTCTGGAGGCACCTCACTTATACTTGAGGTCATAGCCAGGCCAGGTTACCCAGACAACCAAGCAAATGGGCCAGCAGAACACCCCAGACTTCTTGGTTTCCCCTCAAAGATGAAGGATGGATGGATGGATGGATGGATGGATGGACGGACGGACGGATGGACGAATGGACAGATGGTCCAAGTTCCCCAACCCCTGCTGGTTTCTTGCTCAGGAGCCTTACAGTTCTTACAATCAGGAGGGTTTCCAAGTGTCTCACCCGCTTTCTCCCAACCATGGCTTTAAAACACTCCCTTTTCTCTGCTCCTTGGGAGACAATAAATAGCGGGACAGCCTCCTGTAGGAAATTGTCATGTTTCATTAAACTGCCATTCCACACATACGACATCATGGAAAAAGGGAGAACTCAGAGGCAGGCAGACCCAGGTTGGAAAGCCACACCCAATACCACTGGGCTGTGTGACCTTGGGCAACCTGTGAAACCTCTCTGAATCTGTTTCCTCATCCGTAAAATGGCACTCATAACCGTTACTTCTCAAGGGTGCCAAGGGAAAAGGGCTCTTTCCCGAGGAGTGGCTGGCATGTGGGAAGATCGTTTCTTTTCTTTCTAAGGAAATGGAGTAGAGGTGGCGGGAAATAGCTCAGGCTTTGGCATGTTAACAGGTCTGGATTAGAATCTGCTTAACCACTCACCATGGGGTCGTGAGCCGAGGTAGTGAATTCCAATCCTCAGTCACCCCATCTATTAAAAGCAATAATAATAATACCGACCTTACAGGGTGGCTATGAGGGGTGGAAATATTTTACGTCATGCTCCCAGGCCACAGTAGGTGCTGAATAAATGGTAACTATTTATTACCTCTTGTAAAAGGAGGTGGGGGAAACTGAGGCACAGATGACCTTCTCGGACAGTGAAACAGTTTGGGGGGCATCTAGGCTCCAGAGTAACCAGCACTGCCAGAGCAGTCTTTAGCGAACCATGCCTGGTCCCCACCCATCAGAGCTGCAGAAACAAGAGTCCAGGCTTCCTCGTGATTTACATTCGGCCTGACCTCTGATAGGCTGGAGCTCTCAGAGGCAGGGTGGTGGGGCAGGGACCCAAAAGCTCATTCTGTCCAGGTTCCCGAAGCAGACCCCAGACCCCGTCTCCCAGCCCAGCAAGTGATCAAGAACACTGGGGCCACGCGGCCTGGCTTTGGATCCCAGTGTCTCCCGGGGCCCCCTCCACGTCTCTGTAGATGGGAGTAATGGTGCCTGCCTCCAAGGGTGGTCGCGACGGTGAGACAGAGCCTGGCACGTACGAAGTCCCCCATCAATGTCAGCTACGATTATTAGCCACTCTTTGCCACATAGAGCTTTGATCTTCCAGAGACCCATTAATCGCGCAGCCCCTTCTTCAAGGGATTAAAAAAAAACAAAAACAGCAGATGGAAATGTACATGAAATCATCACTGTAATATTTCTGCTGCCAGGACAAATCTTTAGGGGAGGGGGGAGGGAGGAACCTGACAGGGACAGCACTGGCCTGCTCAGAACGGAGAAGGAACATTAATAGAGCAGCTACCTATATAATGATGGGGGCAGCGGTGGTGGTGGGGTGGGGTGGGCTGTCAGGCAGGAGCCCCTGTGAAATAAAGGGGTCTCTCCACCCAGTTTGGGAGAGGGCACAGAGCCACCCTGAGCTCTGGGGAGGAGGAAGGATTCCCAGGGGTCCCAGAAGCACAGGTTCTGGCCTTGCATATTTCCCCTCGCCCACTAGTGACCTCGCAGTCCGAGCATCATCCAGCCCATCTCTGGCTCCGAGGCCCCCTCCTACAGGACGGGAGGCCTGTTTGGGCCCACGTCACCCGAGATAGCCCCCTTTCTCCATGGGGCATCAAGCTAAGGAACTGCCCTATCCAGGAGGCTGGCCGCCAGAGAGAGTGGACCCCGATTTTGCCCACCCCACCTCCACCACCACCTCTCTCTGGCTCTCCCCTGATTTCAACTGAAGAGTGAGGGGCTCAGCATGGAAAGCTGTGTCAGAGGGGCCCAGGAGTGGGCAGTGGAGGCTGGTGGAGGCCAAGGTTGGGTGCCGGCCTCCACCTTGCATCTCCCAGAGCCAGCCCACCCCTAGCTGATTTGGGGGTGGCTTGCAGGTAAACATGATTTCGTGTAGCAAAAGGGTTCCATGACTTCAAATTCAAGTATGTACATGGCCGCGGAGTAGAGGAGCTTAAGCCACCCCCTCCCTTGTGCTCAGTGTCGCCGCCGTCCTAGGAGGGGCCAAGGACAGGCGGGAGAAACTGACTTGGCCCTGGCTCTGGATCCAGAAGGAAAGGGCCAAGCCCAAAGGACCTCAGGCGGCACAGTTGATCCCCCAGCAAGGGCTGGCTGGACACAATGCCTTGGCCCAGAGCCTGCCTTCGTGAGCCAAAGCCAACAGTCTCCTCGGCTTCCTGGCTTGTGCCAGCACACTCTTTGCCAGGGGAGGTGACCGGCAGGCTCCGGGCGCTCCAGGAGGCTGTCTCACTGCTCCCTGCGGAGCGACTGGAAGGCATGTTCTGGGTTCAGGCCTGGCGTGTCTCACTGGGTGGCGCATCCTACAGGGCATGATGGGCAACAAAGAGTTGTTGGAGCTTGGCAACCCTGCAGAGTGCGGGGTCTGCCTGAGCCCCACCCTGTGGCCCTCAAGAAGCGGTGAGAACAGCCATGCTCCCATCAATTCTCTGAGGTCTGCAGGGACTGCTGGAGTCACAGGGGCGCGTCTCTGAGAGTTTCCTAACAGCATGTTTTGTCAGGGGTGGTGAAGAGTGTTAGCATGTTATGCACACCAAAGCTAGAAGCCGAGGGTGGGAGTTTCCTTGAAGGAGGGAAAAAGGTCCCAGAAAGGATGGCCAAGGGACTCATAAGTCTATTTTATAGTTTTGTGTTCAGCTGGAGCATGGGATGCTAATCTGAACTCCTCGGTGTAGCAGTCAAGGCCCTTCAAGTTAGGGCCCCTTCATGCTCTCCCACTACAACATCCAGCCTCTCCCCGTCATGCAGCTCACGTTCTAGCCCCTCTAGGGTTCACGTACAATCCACACTTCATAACCAATCAGGTCACTCTCTTGCCACTGTGCCTTTGCACATGCTATTCCTCCAAATGGAATGATCCCTTTCCCCCTGTTCTACCTTCAGCCCTTTCTGTCCTCAAAACCCAGTTTCCATGGTTCAATGGTTAGAATGCTCGCCTTCCTTGCAGGAAACCCAGGTTCAATTCCTAGACCATGCACCCAAAAATGCAAACAAACAAACAAACAAAAACAGTTTCCCTTCTTTTGTAAGGCCTTTTCTGATTCCCTCCAGAGTGAGTTTCTTGACCCATCTTCCGGCTCCCCAATATTTTGCACACACACATACACACGCACATCGCTCATGGTGATTATCGTATATTTTGAGGAATTTCTCTTTGGCCTGCATTACTGAACTGAAGTCTACTTGATGTAAACTCTAACTTTTTTATGCATGTATGTTTACACAACTGTATGTATTTTTGTCTCACCTACAATGGTTTCTTACACTTTACTCCCAAAGCTAACGCAATAAAAGAAAAAATAGATAAATGGGATCTCATCAAAATTTAAAACTCCTGTTCCTCAAAGGACTTCATCATGAAAGTGAAATGACAATCTGCGCAATAGGAGAAAATATGTGGAAACCACATATCCAATAATGGTTTTGTAGCCAGAGTATACAAAGAAACCCTTCAACTTAACAGCAAAAAGACACACAACTCAATTTAAAAATGGACAAAAGACTTGAATAGATGTCTCTTCAAAGAGGATATACAAATGGCCAAAAAGCACATGAAAAGATGCTCAACATCAGTAGCCACCAGGGAAATGCAAATCAAAACCACAATGAGATACCATTTCACACCCATTAGAATGGCTACTATGAAAAAAAAACCAGGAAATTATAAGTGTTGAAGAAGATACAGAAAAATAGACACATGCATTGCTGGTGGCAATATAAAATATTACAGCCCCATGGAAGGCAAGTTGGCAGTTGATCAAAAGTCAATTATAGAATTACTGCATAACCCAACAATTCCATTTCTAAACATATACCCAAATAATTGAAAGCAGAGACCCAAACAGATATTTGCATACCAATGTGTATTTCAGGATTATTAATAATTGCCAAAGCATAGAAGCAACCCAATTATCCAACAATCTATGAATAAACAAAATGTGGTATAAATACACAATGGAATATTATTTAGCCATAAAAAGCAACGAAGTCCTGCTGCACGCACAACATGGATGAACCTCAAAAACACGATGTTGAGGGAAATAAGCCCGACACAAAAGGACAGTGTATGAGCTCACTTAAATGAAATAATTTGAATAAGCTAACTCACAGCGTCGGAATCTGGAACACAGGTTACCAGGGGACGGGGTGGGAATAGGAAATGGGAAGTTAAGGCTTAAAATGTCCAGAGTTCCTATTTGGAATGATGAAACTGTTTTGGCAATGGATGAAGGTGATGGTAGCACAACATTATGAACACAATTAACATCACTGATCTATGTTTGAATGTGGTTAAATGTCTCGTTGTATACATGGTACTTGGATAAAAAATTTTAAAAATCCATGGAATTGCACTACATAAACAGTGAAACCTAAGCTAAACCATACACTAACATAATTGTTAGTACAATTATAAAAAGGTGCTTTCATCAATTGTAACAAATGTTCCACACTAATACAAGATGTTAGTAATAGGAATCCTGTATTTTATGCATGATTGTTCTGTAAACCCAATTTTTCTAATACTTTTTTTTTATCAGGCATAAAGATAACCATCATTTATCAGTGGCTTCATATCTGCCCGGCCCCAGCAGGGATTTTCTGCAACAACCCTTCCAGGTAAATTCCACTACTCCATTTCACAGATGGCGAAACTAAGGCTTCAAGAATGCTAGGTATCCTGCTGAAGTCACACCACTAGTAAAGTTAAGCCAGGAGACAACCATCATTCTTCTGGATTCCAGAGCCCAGTCTTTTTATTTCTGCCCTGTTACATCATGCTGCTTCCTTAAGGTCTTACTGATTTCTCTATCACCAACACCCTCCATTTGATATGCCTCCAATGCTTGTGAGGTGGCTGGTCTAAAACAGCCTGACAATGACTCCCAAGGAGAGGCCTTGGCTACTCAAAGTGTAGTTCTTGGACCAGCAGCATCAGCATTGCCTGGGAGCTTGAGCTCAAGCTCCACCAAGACATACCGAATCACAATCTGCATCTTAACAACATCTCCAGGGAATTCATGTGTACCTTAGGGTAGGAATTTGAGGCCCACTTTTCCACAAGGACGCACCAGGGGAAGCTTATAGAAGAAGATACTGACAGAACGGATGGAAAAGGTCCCTTCAAAAAAGCACTTCCCAATCTCACCGCATGGGCTGAAATTAAAGATTTCATTTCTCATTTCCACTTTTGCTTTGCTAACTTCTTTCATAATCATTCATTAGATGTAAAAGATACCCCTCCCCCCAATTTTAACTGTATCTATATGTTTTTTCTTTCTTTCTTTGACATCTTCGGCCTTAGGAATTAAAAACCAATGTTATGGCAAGCTATTTGGTCTTATCTACTAATGCTGAACATATACATACCCCTAGCTGCCACTCCTAGGTGTACACCCAACAGAAATGCATTACATATATCCACTGAAACGCATGTATATTACAAATGTTCCATAGCAAAGCTAACCTATCCCAAGCCCATCAACAGTGAGATAGATAAATATATGGTAGAACAGCCACAGCAGGTTGCTACTCAGCAATGAATAAAAATTTTAAAATTCTTATTCTAGTACCATATATACAACACAACAAGATGGAGAATTCTTGCCATCATAACATTGCCCAAAAGAAGCCAGATCCAAAAGAGCACACGCTGTATGATCCCATTTACATAAGGTTGAAAGGTAGGTAAAGCCACTCTGTGGTGTCATTAGGCTCCTGTCTATGGGGGAAGCCATGACTGAGAGAGGGCATGAGGGGGTTTTTGTGGGGGCTGACTGTGTTCTGAGTACTGGCCTGGCTGTTCTTAACACAGGTGCTTTCAGTTTGTAAAAATTTACCGAGCTGTATGCTTAGGATATATGCACGTCTCTGAATGTAGGTTATACTTCAATAAGAAAAGTTCCTTTTTTAAAAAGTGCTAATGTCGCCTAATGGCCCAAATTCTATGAATATGCAATAAACTTGCAGCATGAGAATTTTGTCCTGCAATTTGCCGCTGACTCTGAGTTCGGGAGGTGTTAGGGTAACAAAGCACCTCAGGGGGAGTGTTTGACAGGAAGCATTAGCTGCCCCCCAGGAGCTTCAAAAACCTGATGGGTTTTCTCCTGCTTCAAATTAAAAACCTGCCCACAAAGCTGCCAAGGAAGGGAGAATGCATCCACGGCCCTCATTTTGCAATGTTATTAACTGTGGGGGTTGAACACAGTGGGCAGTGGGACTTGTCTATAACTGCTAGCTGGACACCGGCCTCCCCGTTCCTGGATCACGAAACTGCGACTTATTTATCTTTACAGGCTCCCCACCGCTCCCCGCCACCCCCATGCACACAGCCTTACCCACAAAGGCTCTCCAACGTCTCTTAATGAATGGTTGCCTCTGGCTCTGGAAAGGGTAATAAGTACATCTAACTTTGATTTTGTACTTACTGTGTGCCTGCAACATATTAAGTGCTTTATACAGTGTTTTAGTTTCTTCATTGCTCAAGCAAATACCATGCATTGGGTTGGCTTAAACAATGGGAATTTCCTGGTTCATGGTTTCCAGCCTAGAAGTCCAAAATGGAAGCATCAGCAAGGCAGTGTTTCCTCCCAGAGAACTCTGGCATTCTGGTGCTGGTTGCTGGTAATCTTTGGTCCTGGCTCCTCTGTCACATAGCAATACACATGGCAAACTCTCCTGGCTTCTCCCTTTTCTTCCCAGTTCCACTGACTTCCAGCTTCTGGCTCTCCTCTCTACATGGCTTTCTCTCCCTCTGTGACCTTTCCCTTTAAAGCCTTCAGAAGTAGAAATAAAACCCATCCTGATTCAGCTGGGCCTCACCTTAGTTGAAGTAACCTCATCAAAACGTCCTAATTACAAGGATTCGCACCCACAGGAATGGATTAAATTTAAGAGCATGTTTCTCTGGGGTATATAGCTCCAAACCGCCACACACGCATTATCTAATTCAATCTTCACAACGGCTCTGTCAGGTAAAGCCTGGGATTGCCCCCATTTTACAGATGAGGCCAGAACGGGTTAAGATGCAGTGATATGTAGCAGAGCTGGGATCACATCCAGGTAAGGCATTTATTTGCTCCACAGCCTGTGTGCTTTACTTCTAGGCTGCAGTGCCTTGGAAACCATGCTATCTAGCCCCAACTTTGCAAATACGGCCACTGGGGAGAGTGACCAGATTTAGCAAATAAAAATGCAATTAAATTTGAATTTCAGGAAAACAATGAATAATTATTAGTATAAGTATGTCCCCTGCAGTCTTCGGGATATACTTATGCATAAAAAAAAAGAATTACTCATCATTTATTTGAAATTCAACTTTAACAGGACACCCTGTATTTTATCTGGCACCCTTATTGCTGGGGCCCCAAGAAAATTAAGTAACATTATGAAAACACATAGATAGTTTGTCAGAGTCAGGGGCCAGGGTTCAGAGCTCCCAAATCCTCATTTGGTGCTCTTTCATCTGCTGCAGCTCCTCCTGAATATTCTCATATTCCATGTATTTACAGCCAAACTCATCACTTTTCCTCCCAAATTCTGGTGACTGCCGATGAGACCTACCCACCACTCACCACAATCCGAGGCTACCATGATTGACTTTTATCTCTGAAGACCTCTGGCCCCTCATGTCCACCAGCATCTGTTTTGTTTTTTTTGTTTTTTTTTTAGTTGGTGCCTGGGGACACTGGCTAACCTTGGAAACACATAAGTCTTCTCATCCCAATGAGATCGCAAACTCCTCAAGCTCAGGGACAGCACCTCACACTGCATCTCATATTTCCCGTGCCGTGCTAGTCCAGGCTTGCCATGCTGAGGCCCCACAGTATTCTCAGCTGGGGCCCCTCCAGCCCCACCTTCAAGCTCAGCCCAGCTTTAGGCTATGGGAACATGGACCCCTCTTCAGGGGAAACCCAGGGGCTTCTGAAATCATAACATGGTGTTTTAGCTTTGCCGCAGCTTCCTCTTTGACCTTGAACCCTGGTTCCAGGAACGAGATGTCCCACTTATCTCTTGCTGCATAACAAGCCACACCAAAACTTAGAGGCGTAAAACAGGAACCGTCACTTAGTTGTTTTTTTTTCCAAGAGTCTGCACTTTGGGTAGGTCTTGGTGGGGAAGATTCCTCTCTCTTCCGTTTGACATCATCCAGGGCAGTTCAGCAGGGGAGCTTGGGAGATTCACTTCCAAGATGGTTCACTCATGTGGCTGGCAAGTTGGTGCTGGTCTTTAGCCGAGAGCTCAGCCAGGCTGGAGTCCAAGGGCCTTGGTTTCCCTCCACGTG
Organism: Tamandua tetradactyla; assembly: GCF_023851605.1. Taxonomy (NCBI): domain Eukaryota; kingdom Metazoa; phylum Chordata; class Mammalia; order Pilosa; family Myrmecophagidae; genus Tamandua; species Tamandua tetradactyla. The sequence continues at coordinate 133,014,659 of NC_135353.1, read as the reverse complement.
AGCCTCTGCATGTAGCGTGGGCTTCCTCACACTATGGCAGATAGATTCCAAGGATGAGCATCCTGAGAGAGAAAGCCAGGTAGAAGCTGAATTGCCTTTCATGACTCAGCCTCTAGAATCACATAGTATCACCTCTGCCATACTCTTTTAGTCAAGGCAGTCACATTGATCCACTCAGGTTCAAGAGGAAGGGGTGCAGAATTTACCTCTTGATGGGGAATGATAAGGTTCTGGAAGAGCATGTGGACTAGAAATATTATTGTCGCCATTTTCAGAAAATACAACAGACCATACAGGGCATATTACTTGGACCAAACTCGAACCGTCTAACCCAGGCCAAATTAAGACCTTTGGATCAGTGATGAAGAGATATCTAATAGAGTCAAGAGCTCATTCTGGAGGTTACTCTCATGCAAGCTTCAGCCAGGTATTGCAAATTGCAACTTACCAGTATGCCAAGCCCCAACCAACAATATTTCTAGAAACCTTAAAGAATACCCTGGGCTCCCTGTAGGGACTAGGGAAAAAAGAAGAAACATTAAACTTCCCCATCTAGGGAATTTCTGATATTCTCACAAGCACTGGGGACTGCCAATTTAATAGGCTGAGCCCTCGATCTTGAGCTCACCCTTATGATACATGCCTGTAAAGAAGAAGGTAAGCTTACTTATAATTATGCCTACAAGTCACCCCAGAGAACCTCTTTTGTTGTTTGGATGTGACCTCTCTCTCTAAGCCAACTCAGTAGGTGAACTCACTGCCCTCCCCTCTACATGGGCCATAAGTCCCAATGATGTAGATCTCCCTGGTAAAATGGGACCTGACTCCCAGGGATGAGCCAAGACCCGGCATCATGGTATTGAGAAAGCCTTCTTGATCAAAAGGAGGAAGAGAGAAATGAGACAAAGTAAAATTTCAGGGGTTGAGAGATTCCAAACAGAGTCGAAAATTTATCCTGGAGGTTATTCTTATGCATTATGTAGATATCCTTTTTAAGTTTAGGGTGTATTGGAGTGGCTGGAGGGAAGTACCTGAAACTGTTGAGCTGTGTTCCAGTAGCCTTGATTCTTGAAGATGATTGTATAACAATATAGTTTTTACAATGTGAGTGTGTGATTATGAAAACCTGTGTCTGATGTTCCTTCTATCCAGGGTATGGACAGATGAGTAAAAAATAAGCACAAATAAATAAATAATGGGGGGGGGATAAAGGGTAAAAGAAATTGGGTACATTACAATACTCATGGTCAATGTGAGGGAGGGGTAAGGTTATGGGATGTATGAGGTTTTTATTTTTTCTCTTTATTTCTTTTTCTGGAGTGATGCAAAAGTTCTAAAAATGATTATGCTGATGAACACAATTATGTGATGATATTGTGAACCATTGATTGTATATTTTGGCTGGACTGTAAGGTGCATGAAGATATCTCAATAAAAATATTTTTAAAAAAGAATACCCTGGGTTCTATCTAAGACTCTATAAATGTTTTACTAAGTAAGTCATTTTTTCAGAAGCGTAAGGCCTCCAGATTTTTCCCATACCAGATAAGCCCTGAAACCGAGAGGTACCAGTCTCTCCAAGAATATCAACCAGTTTCATTCCTCTACTCTGTAAGGTCAATATCTCTTTCTGATGAAGTTAAAATGGTCATTGCTCAGATATCTCTGAAGATTGACAGAATGATCAAATGAGAGGGAAGAAGTGTAACTGAAAAATTAGAGAGGAAGCCACTGGAATCAGAAAATGGAAGCAATGGAATCAGGAACAAGGAACATCAGATGCCAGCCACATGCCTTCCCATGTGACAGAAATCGGCCTTTCTTTGGAGTCAAGATATCTTTCTCTGGATGCCTTGGTTTGGACACTTTTAAGGCCTTAAAACTGTAAACTTATAACTTACTAAATCCCCTTTATCAAAGCTGATCCATTTCTGGTATATTGCCTTCTGACAGCTTTAGCAAACAAAAACAGTGGTGTGTGGGGATCCTCCATTTTATGCATGATTGCTTTGCAAATTCACAACTTCTCTAATAAAAAAAACTTTGGAAACCCTTAGCTTTGAAAATATTATGGCACCGCTTTCCCCAGGTGTTGACTAGGAGCTCAAGAAATTATTCATTGAAAACCTAAAAATCCAAGGCAGCTGCAAAACAATACATTTAATAGGACATCTTTTAGATAAAAACACATTCACAAAAACCAAAGCATGTGTTTCTGTGGACATATATACATGTAGACATGCATTTTTAAAAAGACTTAGAAAAGAGGTATCCAAGAAGATAATTGGGGTCACGCCTAGGAAAGAGATTTGGATTGGGGTACCCCAGGAATAAAAAAGAAGCTTCTGACTTTATCCATGTAGCTTGAATAATTTACAGTGGAAATAAACTCTTGTGTTAATTGAGTAATTAGAAATAGAAAGGAAAAAAATTTAAAAAGGAGGGAAGGATGGAAGAAAGAAATATCCAAATGCTTTTGGTTCCCATTTGAATAAAAAGCCAACTCCTTATCATGACCCATGTGGGAGACTGAATTAACGTGCCCAACTGTCTTCCATTTACCTGTGATAGAATCACCCTCCCACACGCTTGGCCACCTGAACACTTGCCCCCTACTTGACTAGGCAGGATATATTTCTTTGCTCCACTGACTTAGGGTCTGGCCCTATGACTTGTTTTGACCAATGGGATGTGGGGCAAAATGAGAGTGCACCAGTTCCAAACCTTGGCCATAAGAGACATTGCTTCTACTTGCCCTTTGAAGTCTACGCCTTCGCCATGGGAAGAGTTTGCCCCAGGGAGCTGTTTCTCCTTCAGTCATGGCCCCAGAATGAGAGAAATGGGGAACCAACCTGAGCCCCGCCTGAAGTCAGGAGCCTAGCCTAGGTCTGTAGAATCCCAGCTAAGCCTGGCTGAACTACAGGCAGTCGGAAGGCCTGGGAATGCTGATTTGGGGGTTGTTTGTTAAGTGGCATTAACACAGCTGAATACTGACTAGTGTTGCCTTTCAGACTCCAAGAAATCTGATACTGGACAGCCATCCCAACCCATCTGCTTCTGTGCTTCCCCATTTGACCACCAAATTCTAGCCACTCTGGCCTTTTAGAGTGCCGTAAAGGTTTACAACCTTCTCATGAGAGGTTCGTCCTACCTGGACTATTTTCTACCCTTATTCAAGCTAATTCCTAGTCATGCTTCATATTTAAGGAGGATCTCATCTAAACCCCCTACCACTCCTTAATGCAAATTAGCTTCCCTCTCATTTGGTCCTCAGATAGCACCTTGTTTATTCTTCACAGCGCTTAACACAATTTATATCTCAGTAATTATTTGATTCTTGTCTCTTCTCCCACTGTACTGTAAGCTGCATAAAGGCAGGGACTATGCCCATTTTGTTCCCCAATATATCTCCACTGGTAACCTTTGTGGTGCCTGGGACATAGTATATTAGTCCATAAAAGAAGAAGTCTGAATGTTTCTGATAATGTAATAGAAGGGAGAAGGGGGCCTCCTTCCCAGTGGGGGCAGACAGCAATGAGAAAGTGGGATTTAGCTGGAACCCTAAGGTATGAGTAGAATTTAATAAGAACAAAGACACGGCTGTGACTCTAAGGAGTGATGATGGTTGGAGCAGCTGGGCTAAGTCAAGGGGTTAACACAGACCAGGGAGGCATGGGGCCTTCCTACTTCCAACTGTGGAACTTCATATTTATTCAGCTAGTAGGGGTCCGTGGATGGGTTTTAAGCAAAGACAGGAAGTGGTGAAGAGTCCGAAGACATCTCTTCTGGAAGATGTCAATGGCAGGAAAGCCAGTGGGCTAGGTGTGAGGTGAGCAGGACATAGAGGATGAGGGAAGGAACATTGTTAGACAAAAACCGTCACCACTCGGAGGTCAGCATAGAGAAGCTCTCACACTGAAAGAGCTCAATAAATATTTGTTCTCGACACTGATTCGACAGTGTAGAATAACTTCCATGGTGGTGCCCTGAATGACTGCAGGCTAGTTTGGCAGGGAAGAGAGGAAGCATAATTTCAGGTGTTGAGTTTGATATGTGCACAAGCTGTCCAGAAGACACTCAGAGATGAGCACCAAATTTGGATGACCATGTAGAGAAAATGCCCTAGTTTAAGTTCCCCCAGAAGCAGGCTCTAGGGCAAGAACGTGTGTGCCGGTGTTTCACGAGGAAACGGGAACACTGGTAAAGGAGTGAGGAAGTGAGACAGGGCAGAGAAAGAAGCTAACATAGAGTGAGTTTCCAAGCGAATTTCCACTGTGGACAACTGAAGCTCAATCCTGGTGGGGACCTCTGGGAGATGACAGAGAACACGCCTCACCTCCAAGCTATCCCACCAGAAGGGTAGGGAGCTGGGGTTTTTTGTTGTTGTTGTTTTGTTTTGTTTTGCTTTGCTTTTTGGCATGGGCAGGCTCCAGAAATTGGACCCTGATCTCCGGCATGGCAGGTGAGAATTCTGCCACTGAGCCACCGCTGCATCGCCCAGATCTGGGATATTTGCACACTGACTATTATCAATCATTGGTGGAGGGTTGCCCTGGGGGGAAGGGGTGGTGCGTTTATTCCTTGGCATTCCCAGGCTACTGTGCTACCAAGGTAGACTGAGAAGGCTCTGGTGACCAAAGAAAGCCATCAAGCAAGGAAATGCATGCTCTGGCTTTTGGAAAGCAGGCAGCCATGCATGGAAACGGAATGGAAGTGTTCTCCATTGTGTACCAGACATGCCCCTAAATAGTTACAAACATAATCATGTTCCATCTTCACGAGGGCCATTTTAAAGACAAGGAAACCATCTCAGAGTAGCTATGGAACCTCTATAAGTGGCAGATCCCTGATGATTCACTTTGCCAGGGGGACCAGCCAGGAAGAGTGAACCCAAACAGAACAGCCTGCCTTTGGATGAGTCGCAGTAAAGACCGCTGTATTTAACTTCCCGTGCATGTCATGCAAGACGAAGTTAGAAAAGAACTCCAAAACCCTGCTATTGTAAGCCGGCAGGACTTAGCGATCGTAAAACTAAGATTAGAAAGGAAATGAAACATCTTGGTAGTACTGTGTATAGACAGAGATGGGAAATCTATTTAAAAGCACCTGACCCTGAAGATGAGAACAGGATATCCCCCAGGGGAGTTCACCTTGTGGGGTTGGTCTAGGGGCCGCCCCACTGCCAGCCAACCTGCACAGCCCATCTCACTCCTGGGAAGACAAGAGCGAAAAAACAGAAGGGCCAGGTATTGCAAACGGAACCCTGGGCTTCCTCGGCCACCTCAAGGACAAAACTAAAGGAAATTAATTTATCGATGTCATGTGAAGGCAAAGAATTGTTCTTCTGAAAAGTGGTAGCAAACGGCTGGGAAAATATGGACCGAAAAAAATATTGAAAAGCTCCGTTAATGCTAAACAAATTATTAATCATTAACGGCACTTGGAAAACAGGCCTGTTCAGGCAGATGAAAGGAAATGGGATTGAGAGGGCTATGGACAGGGGAGGCAATCAACTGTCTTCAAGGAGGTGTTTAGTTATTTTCCTGTAATTTGGTAATTATTAGTGAGGTGGCGGGGGGGGGGGGCGTGTAAAGAGGGAAGGGCGATCATATCAGAATTATCTGATATTGTGAGTTGAATTTGTGTCTCCCCAAAAGATACGCTCAAGTCCTAACCTCCAAGTGCTTGCGAATATGACCTTCTTTGGAAATAGGGTCTTTGCAGATGCAATCAAGTTAAAATGAGATCAGATTGGATTGATTGCGTCTCCTCATAAGAGTAGAGAGGAAGGGGGTGAAGGATAGTTCAGTGGTAGAATTCTCGCCTGCCATGCGGGAGACCCGGGTTCGATTCCTAGCCCATGCACTTCCCAAAACAAATAAACAAATGAAAAACCAACCAAACAAAAATTCAACAAATGGTGTCGCAATGAGGGAATACTCACATGGAAAAAGAATAAAATGTGACCCCCCCACCATACAGCATACAAAAAAAAAGAGAGAGAGAAGAGAGGAGATTTGGCCCAGAGACACGCAGGGAAGAAAGCCTTGTGAAGACAGAGGCAGCCACTGGAACGATGCTTCTGCAAGCTAAGGGACACCCAGGATGGCTGGCTGCCATCAGAAACTGGGAGAAGGACTCGGAGCAGTCTCTCTCAGAGCCTCCAGAAGGAGCCAACCTTGCAAAGCACTTGATTTTCAGAATCCTGGTCTCCTGAACAGCCAATTCCTGTGGCTTGAAGCCACCCATTCTGTGGCACTTTGTTAGCCTGAGGAAATGAATACGCCTAGGGAGCTTTTTGCAAAATACGTGTGACCCATGCCCCCCGCTAATTATAGCAAATCTTTTAGAGGGATCTATCTCATGCTGTCTTTGGTATATGGCATCTGTTGTCCTACAGTCTTGTCGAAACTTCCATTTTCATATGCTGAGAACAGGCCTCGCCATACCTTCCCTTCTGTCCACTGCCATGAAAACGAGCTGGCAGACAGTTCTTCCTCTGTCATGGTCCCTCTGATGGGCACCCAAGTGAGACTGTCGAGCCCCTGAGGAAGAGACCTGGCTGACTTCGTTCGTCCTTGTCCCCTGTATCCCCGCACTGTACTCACCCCTAACCAGAAGGACCTCTTCTAGGTGTTTCTTCCAAGCCACATAGACTGCTGCAGGCCTCTCACCTAGATGGGAATCTGTAAAAGGGAAAACACCCATCCAGGAGTAGTAGGAGGTTGGGGCCAATGACCTCCTGAGGAAAAAAAAATGTTAGTCTTTTCAGTCTCGAGAAGCAGCAGTAGCTAACTGGGGGCACTCTACAGTGCCGATGGCTGCTGAGTTTACCGCAGACGCCCTCGCCGCCATAGCCGCCGTGGCCACCGGGGCAAACCTGAGCTCCCTCAGGAAGGGCTGCCTCGGAAGCTGCCAGTCCGGCTGACCTTGTCCCGGGCCCTGGGTGATTTATGGCCGTCTCCACACACACACACTCACTCATCCTGTCCACAGACTGAATCTGGGCTAAAGCCCATAAAATAGGCAACAGCTATCGGCAAATTCATTAATTAGGATTCTGTTTGTACTTTTATTGTGAAGGAAAATCATTTGTCAGCTTAAAGTCAGACCCTGTACCTGATGAGAACTGTTATTCTAAGAAGCTATCGACAGACGGCCCTACGTGGTATTCCTCTCTCTCTCTCTCACCCAATCTCTCTCTCACCCAATCTCTCTCTCTCTCTCTCTCTCTCTCTCTCTCCATCTCTGCCACCCCACCCCACCCTCACCTCATCAGAGAAAAGCTCCTGGCCCCTCCCCATTAAACAGGGCCTGTGGGGAGACTTATGGGAGACGCCTTCCCAAAAGGCCTACCGCCACCCCTTCTTCCCTGCCACCCTGACCTTGATTTTGTTCACACCGAGGACAGACCACCTCCCTGGCTCCAGAAGGTGAGCCTTCATTAGTGAAAATCAGCCACGTCCCTCCACTTCTTGCCCTGGCGACGCAATTCTCACCAATGAGGTATGAGAGGAAGTCGGTTGGGGGGCCTCTCTCAAAAGGATCCAAGGAAGGGACACTCAAGCCTTGGAACTTGTGCAGCATGGCCACACCTGGAGTTAATGACACCCTCTTACAATTGAGGAGGCGAGCCACAGGGTGGCCGCCAACGGGCTGAAGATGGCTGAGCAGAAAGGAGGAAAGAACCTGGTGGCACCAATGAGCACTGATATGCGCCAAGGCTGGTCCAGCTTCAGACTCTGCCGAGATTCCAGTCGCCCTATGTCTGCTGGGAGAGAACCCAAGGCCTTCCTGTGAACCCCTTACTTACCCCCTCAGCGTATCTTGCTACCACCCACCCCACCCCTGGAAAAAAAATCCAGGAAGATTTAGGGAAAAGCATGCAAAGACAATATACACATACACAGAGACACACAAACACACACACACAGTGAGCCTGGGTGCAGATACCTCTTCCATGAATATTGGGATGGTTCTAGTAGACTGAGGCACAGTTCACCTGTTGAAAACCGCAAGGTCAAGGTCATACCTCTGGGCGGTGACCGTATCTTCCTAGTGTCCTTAGACGCAGGATCAGTAGGGCAGGCCAGCTGGGCAGTGGCCCAGGGACCCAGTCTATTAGAGGGTCCAAAATACCACTGGAATAAATAGAAATACCCATGCCAGTTAACTCGAGTTTCCACACGCTCCCACCAGAGTAAACAGCAGCCTTATATGGACATTTTAAAAACACTCCTGGCTGGCACCGACCCCTCCCTTGGGGTATTTTTGTAATGTGCACATATAGTTGCAATCAGTTGAAATTCTGAAACCAAATAAAGCATGGTGTCATTTTCCTATTTACTACAGACAATGATTCGTTTTATTATATGATTTGTATAATTGAACCCTTCGACATGCCCCCTTAAAAATCATCTGCCTAGAGAAATTGTCAGAGAAAACTAGTGTAAGGAAAAGAATAGCCAAACTATTAAACATTTAGCCAGGAGAGGTAAATGAATGAGAAAATCTGTCTGTGGATAAAATGTTTCAATTAATAAGTTTGGCAGACTCTGCTTCTTGCCCCTGGTATCCTTTCTTCCTTTTTTCTATGCTAAGAGAATAGGCACTTTTACCTGGGCACATGGCCACCCCAAACTTTCCCAAGTTCTCTTGCAGCTAAGAGTGACCACATGAGTTAAATTACCAATGAGATATAATAAATGTAGCATGTGACAGTTCTGGGAGCATTCCTTCAAAAATAGCTAGTGGGAACCCTCTGCTTCTTTTTGATCCTTTCCTCCCTTCGGCTGGCTGGGATGCAGACATGCTGACTGGAGCTCTGGCAGCTATCTTGGACCATGAGGTGGCTTGAAATTGAAGGCCATACCTGGCAGAGAGCAAGAGGATAGGAGGACCCTGGATCTCTGGGGACTTCATAACTTCATATAAAAGAAAAGAAAAAGCCTATGTCTTATTTAAGCCACTGATGTTTCCGATCTCTCTGTTACTTGCAGCCGAACACGCTTAGGATAAGAAATCAGTTTTTCCCTTGTATGAAGAAAAAAAACCGATTTTCTAATTATTCCTCTGCACAGAGTGCTGCTCAGTCTGGGTCTGCCTTTGATCTGAGAAAGCCCATCTCTCTCTCTTGGTCTGGCTTTCACAAAGGCACCTCTGGGGGGCAGATTGTATGATAGTGACCCTGCAAGGGGAGAGACCAAGCATTAGGATTGTCAGGGTCCCTTGTCCTAAGTGAATGGGAAGGAAGCTGTGCACCGTGTGGTGGTTTTAAAACATGTCTGCAAAATCTTCAACATTGCTCGTGTCGAAAGATGGGATCTCGTCCCCTTCCCCTTGAATATAGGTCAGGCTTAGTGACTCCCTTCTAACAAATAGGATATGGTGGAAGTGATAAGTTCTGTGACTTCTAAGACCAGATCATAAATAGTGAGACAGCTTCCTCCTGGCTCTCTCCCTTGGGATGCTCTTTTTTGGAACCCAGCTGCCATGTGGCAAGGAGGTCCAGGAACCACTGCGTAGGGTCATGAACAGGCATTCTGATTGACAAGCCCAGCTAAGGCCTCAGCCTACAACCAGATGGAACCACTCCACCCCACAAGACTTATGAGTAGGTGGGCCTTCAGCTAACCCAGCCCTCAGGTTCAAATCACCCCAGGTGACACCACGTGGAGCAGAGATGGGCTGTCCCTGCTGAGCCCTGCCCAAATTGTATATCTGTGGGCAAAATTAATGTTGTCATTATTTTAAGCTACTAAGTTTGGGGACAGTTTAATTTATAGCAAGAGAGAATCACAACAGCCACCTACTCTGCCCCACAAGCCAGTAAGCCAGCTTCTATGGGTGCCCTGCTATCACTGAGACGTCCATAAAGTTCCACCCTTATTTCAGTGGACTCCTGAGTAGAAGGCAGGGGTTCTGGATCACACCTGGGCTGGAGGGCTAAAGGGGGCATAGGTTGGAGCTGTCAAGTGTCCAAAGGGTAAGAAAGAGGTCAGGGCAGAGGAAGTCCCCGCCTCTCCCTATCTGACAGTTCTAATGAGAACGCACATACACCTGTACATATATGCACACATACCTGTATACATATGCACACACACCTGGGAGAAAATGAACCTCGGGCCAGAATCCCAGCCCCGGGGGGCCTCAAGCAACACTGCCCACTTCTCATCTTGACACCTGAAGATATTCCTTCTGGAGTCCACCCGAGAAAGCTCGGATTCTGTTTCATTAAAGCTGGTGGTATTTCCTAGGTAGACCTGACATTACTGGAAGGAGTCCTCGAAATGAAGCCCAGAGCCCCAGCAGCTAAGAGCCAGAGGTCCCTCCATGAGAGAAAGAAAGAGGGGGGTGTGGAGGAGAGAGGAAACCCCAGGCTATCATGACCATTGACGACACAGGGGTGAGCTTTGCCAAGATGCATCCTCGGCAGCACAGTTCCGTGCAGGGATCCCTATGGGCAGCATGACTGGGGGACATTTCCAGGGCAAGCTCTACCCTTACATCTCTCCCCAGCGGCAGACCCTCTTTGCATTGCCCTCTCATTGCAGTCCCGAGGTCAAATGCAAACTCTTCCTGAGGGGTACTGCCCCTCCCTTCACACATGTGCAGTCATTCTCTGCATGGTAGGTAGGAGAACCCTCTGGCCAGGGCACAGGGGAGGGGACATGTGAAGACAACTGCCTGGCTTCCCCTGCATCTGTTTCCTGAAACTGGTAACCTGGCAGGCGAGTCTCAGCTCACACGAGCCTGCCCTCCTCTGTACTAATGGCCTGGCTGGTCTGCCACTTCCTGCTGCTCTGCAGCTGCCAACATCTGTAGCTCTTTCTTCTGAGCTGCCTTTGAATATAAGCGTATTTATATCTGATCCTGCTCCTCCCCAGCTCCTTAAAGGGAAATAAAGGGAAGGAAGGGGGGGAAGGAGGAAGGGAAGAGCTGTGCTGCAGGATTAAAAGATGCTCCCATCTCCCTATCCCATCTCATGCCTTCTCAGTGTGTCTCCAACTTAAGGGCACCATGCAGGGGCCCCTTAGCTACCCTGATGCCATCTGCCCTTATATGAGCCCAAACCCTGCAGTGATGCACAGCAGGAAACAAGAAACAGAAACAAGACCTCCGGGTTGGGACCCCAGTTTGCTGAGCCATCCTTCTTCATGCAAACTCTCAATCAAGATTCTTCAGCAAATGCCCAGTCAAGATTCATTCCACAATTGCTGAGCCTGGCCCTGTGCACGGGAACATCATCGAGCGAGGTCAATGAGCAAGGTCCCTGCTTCCAAAGAGACTCCATTCTTCTGGGGGAGACGGGCAACAAGCAAATCAATGAGCAAATGGCAGGTGATAGGATGTCCTTGGCTCAGAACTGAAATAGGGTGTGGTGGTGGAACAACTGGGGAGCCTCTTTAGATGGGTGGCCAGGAGAGGGTTCCCTCAGGTGCCCCATAAGTCAAAATCTGAAAGGCACAAAGAAGCCAGGCATGGAATGGTTGGCTGGAAGAGCCTTCCAGGCAGAAGTAACAACTTGTGCAAAGGCCCTGAAGCAATGAACTTGGTAAATGGAAGGACCATGTGCCTGAAGTTCCCCCTGGAGAGCGATGGATGATATCAGGGGGCTCAGCAGATCACACAGGGCTTAGTACGCCACAAGAAGGAGTCTGCATTTAGGGAGAGGATGTGATGTAAGCAAATTTCTATTTTAAAAGATTGTTCTGTAAAAAAAGAAAAAAAAAGATTGCTCTGCCCACGGGATACCTATTAGGAAAAGATAGTGAACACAGTGAAGCAACATAGTGAAGAAACCTGGCGGGCACCACCTTACCCAAGGATTCAAAGATAACACCACCAGGAGTGGGACAAATAGACATCACGTGCCTCCTGACACGAGGCACAGAGGAGGACCTGGCATCACTTCAGTGACATTGCTGCCAATGATGCATGCCCTGAATCTAGTCACAAGGCAACACCAGGCAAAGCCAAACTAAGGGACAGGCTACAAAGTAACAGCCTGGACTCTTCAAAAGCGCTTACGTCATGAAAGACAAAGACCCTCTCAGGAGCTCAGCCAGATTAAAGGCAAAAGAGATCCAGCAACTGAAATACACCCTTCCAGCTTGGATGGGGTCCTAGACCCGAAAAATATTGTTTTCTTTTGTTACAAAAAGACACGAGCGGGACAACTGGTGAAATTTGAATAAGATCTGTCTATCAGGTAACAGTATTGTATCAAGGTTAATTGCTTAGTTTTGCTGAACTACATTGTGGCTTTTTAAAAGAATGTCATTGGGTTTTTTTTGTTTTTTGTCTTTTGTTTACGGAAATACACCTTGAAATATTTAGGGGTAGAAACAAAATCTTTTTATTCTCCAAAGTTTAAGGAGACAAAAACGGGGGAGCAGAGAGGACGATAAGGTATTGTTACATTTGGGGAATCAGGGTGAAGGGGAGATGGGATGCACTATTTGTGCAGCTTTTCAAGTCTGAAATTATTTCAAAGTCAAATGTTTATAAAGTAAAAATTAAAAGGATTGCCCTGGCGGCTGGGTGGAGTGTAAATATCTATCGGGAAGGGGACGGGGATTGTGGGGGCAGGTAGTAGTTGCAGAGCAGGGGCCAGGGTCAAAGGCAACTACCAATGGCCGAGGGGGGCCCACTAGGAGGGGACAAGGACCAAGGCTTCCAGACTGCAGAGAAAGCTGGACCCAAGGGGCTTCTCATCTTAGGAAAGCCACTCAGTCCCCCACTGTTTTGCTAACAAGGGGCCCGGCCAGAGCCAGCCAAATGACTCCTGCGACCTTCCCTGGCAGCCACACTGAAAAGCAATCAGATGCAAAAACCAGGCGAGGCGGGAGCCGTGTGGCCGGGGCTCAGCTGCGGGAAGCAGGTCAGCAAAGGGAGGGACTGGGCTGCGGTCACACCTGCAGCCCGAGATTGTTCCCTGCTGCCCCTCACCCCCTTGGCCATGCCTCAGGCACTCAGGAAAGAGGGCCTCTTGCCAAGACCCCTTTTGACCCCAGCCAGGGCCGGCCAGGGCTCGGTTCTGAAAGAATAAAGGAGCAGGCTTCCTGGGGGGCAGCCCCGCCTCGGCCCGGGAGGACGCGTGGCGCAGCCAGCAAGGCTGTCTAAACAAGCAGGGGTTTAGCTGCACACCAGGCGCCACACTCATTAAACACGGGGCCAGCCGCGGGGCTAATCTGATGGGGCCGCCTCCAGACGCCCCGTGGCTGCAGGTGGACGGGGCGCGCCTCAGTCCCCAGCACGTCTCTGCGAATGCCGGGTGGTCTTCTGATTCGGGACAAATGTGCAGGCTGCCCGAGGACAGAAAAGCCTCCTTCTCCCGCCCTTCTTCATCATGCACATAAACAAACAGGGCTGTCAGGAAGGACCGGCGAGGGGGCTTACCCGCCCCACGTGACTGCCCTTGGGAAGGGAGTTCTGCTGGGTCTCCTTCCCTCCCTCGCTTAGCGGTGCAGCATTTGACACCCACAGCCCACTTGGCTGGATTAGAGGCCTTCAGCAGGGGGTGGGGGATGGGGAGGCGGGGGCGGGTAGTGGCAGAAAAAGGTCCAAATGGAGTCGTGGTGATAGATTTCTTTCGGCAGGCCCCTAGGAGAGCCTGTTCCTTTATTCTTTGGAACTCTTTCATGGAGACGGCCGAGGCGGGGTGACTCAGACGCTCCAGAATTCAGAGCAGTCGGGGCTGCGGGTCTGGGTGGTGGTGTCAGCCTGTGTGCTGAGCCCGGCCCCTGGCACCCGGCCAGCTGTGAGGCTGGGAGACGGAGGTTTGCAGGCTCATAAAAAGAAATCGCTTGTTCCTCTGCCAGACTGGAGAACACGCCAGGTTCTGCGGAGAGAGAAAGAAGCAAAGCGTTGCTGGTGCCGGGACGTTCACGCCCAAGTCAGTGCCATCCTGGGGGGGCGAGAGGTGGGAGAAGCACCCCCCTCGCTGCTGCAGAGATCAGGGAGGGCAGCAGCTAGATACAGGTGAGGAAACTGGGGTGCTGGGCTGCAGTAAAACTTACCCGAGGTCCCCACCGATGCCTGTCCCCCATACTTCACCAAGCCATCAAGGCTTCTGGGGAACTCAGGGACCCACAGGAAGGATAGCCCACACTTTTCAAGTTAGCCCAGCCCTTCAGACTTAAGAGTTCAGCGTTTTAGCCAGGCTGGGGCAAGTCTAAGGTCTTTCCCTATTTTTCAGAATCTCTACTTTCGTCTTGAAATGGCACGACCCCAAGCAGCATTTCCCAAAGTATCTACTCGTGTGGGACCAGTTTGGGTTTTGGCAATGTGTGTTTGATGGGATTTCCACTCCATCATGGACCGACACTTCTGTAAAGTGCCATAAAGGTAATCTGCTAGAAAAAAAAAAATGAAATGGAAAAGAAACACAACATACAAAATGCAAGCCCAAACTTTTATCCATTAGATTAACAGACATAACAAAAAAACTCGATCAAGTTGCTACAGAAGTTTCTAAACACTTTGCTCCCAATTTCTAGATGTATCTCATCACAGGCAGGTGCTGGACAATCCATGGACTAGTACTGGCTTGCGGACCACACTTTGACTAGTGGTGGGGTACAGTCAAGGTCAAAAGCATGCACTTTCTAATTTCACCTCTGCCCATAACTGGTTGCGTGGCTGCCCCCTCCAAGCCACCCTACCTCATTAGTACCTGGTAGAGTCACAAATTTACCCACATTTACAGCCAGACGTGCAAAGGAAAATGTCAGATCTGTACTTTGTTTGTAGCTAATCTGTTCTGTTCTTTCTCAGCTTAGTAGGATCGGGCAGAATGATCAAATTTTAGCTCTATTGCATAGATCAAATCCAGTGCAATTGTTTAAATGGTCCCTTTAGGCAAATGCCAGGTCTCAGATTTCTACCTGGCTGTTCCTCTCTTCTACAAGTTGGCCACTGGGTGTATGGAGGAGGAGAACAGAGCTTATGCCAGCACTTTTCAACCTTTACATGCACACAAATCCCCTGGGGATCTTGTTAAAATGCAGATGCTGATTCAGTGGGTCTGGGCTGGGGCCCAAGATTCTGCATTCTTAACGAACCCCGCCCGTGATGCCAAAGCCGCAGGTCCTCAGACCACGCTTTGAGTAGCAAGAGCTTCTGGGCCCTTATACAGAGAGAGTTGGACTCTACGGCACCCCCTGGAAGCTTCCAGATTCCCACAGTGGTCTCTGCTTGGTCTCTGCCTGCTTCCCAAATGGTGACTGCTGAGGTACAATCACAAATGGTGATTGCCGAGGCCGGCCCTGCCTGAATCTAAATCTGAGACTGGAGAATTCATGGTCCAACTCTCCGCGGCCCCTGGTCAGCCTAAGATCCCTTGCAATCTTAGGCACTGTGGAACTCATGGAGACTCTGTGACATCCCCCATCTGGACCCTGGCCTGGACCCACTGGCTTTCAACATATCTCCCTCCCACCATCCACGCTCAGGGGCATGAGGGCACCACTGGGCACCATCACCGGCACCCAGGGACCATGAGCAGCTCTGCTAACCACACTGTGCCACCCACTAACTTTCTTTTAATGTGGTATCCAGCACGGGGTGCAGCCTCCAAAACTGTGTCCTCCCAGACCACTAAATGCAAACAGCAGTAAACACACTGCAGCACAAGGCTTGCCCCCCCCCTCGAATGTCTTTTCCTGCTCCAGATCCCAGAGCAAGAGATCAGAACTCCTTCTGATTGCTTCTCCCCACCCCCCAGCTCCAGCTCCATCTTCCTACAGTGCCCCCAAAACCAGAAGGAACCGCCTCTCCCCCATTTCTTGTCCTGTCTGGTTGGAGCTTGCCTCTTGATGCACAAAGTAGGAACTAAAGTAATTTAGAAAACCCTTTTCTTTCTGGCCAACACCTGACTTTCCACCTTATTTTCTTCCGTGAATTCAACCAAAAGCTAATTCGACCAAAAGCAGGGCAATCACTTTCTTGGTGACATCCAGAAAGCTGCTGGAAATACGTATGAAAATACTCTTAAAAATTATCCAGGCTGCATGCAAAATGAAGGAGTCTCTGTCTAGCCCCAGGAATCGACAAAAGAGCCATTTGGCGGGGGGAAATGAAGTACAATTACTGCAGCTGGGTCCTCAGATGAGTCCCTGCTCCCACAGATAAGGAGTAGGCACCTACTGTATGCCAGGCACTAAGTGAAAGACTGGAGCAAACAGGGTAAACCAGGCAATCAAGGGCCTGCTCTCTAAGAGCACTTCTAAAGTGCTCATAAATTCAGGGCTAATGACATCATTGTATCCCTGTGGCGGGTGGGTTGATGTGCCACCCAGCTAGCCCTTCTGCCAAGCTGCAGGAACGTGGCCAGCAAATGGCTATCAGCTCTCAGGCTCTTCAGAGTCTACCTTGACTGCAGAGAAGCACCTGGCCTGGGGCCACACCGTTCTAGGGCGGCTGGCACCCAATGACTGATCCCTGTAAGAGTATCACTCTGAGACAGCTCTGATGGACCACTGGAGCCCTGGAGCACCCTTGGGGTGGGCGGCCAAGGCTGTTGTCGCCCTGTGTCACAGCTTGGTTTCTCCCTTTGCCCACGCCCACTCCAGATGTAGATTTCAAAGACGCTCCTTAGCAAACACTTTGCACACTACATTGCATCTCAGACTCTGCTTCTCAGAGCACCCAGCCCTCAAGGGCCCCAGTCCCTGGGAGTCTGGGAGATGGGAAAGCACCAAGTAACTCTCTCTGGGCCCATTATAGAAAAGAGTGGGGCCGCAAGGCTGTGCCTGGAGCAGAACCCTCCCCTTCTACCGCAGCGGCTGGCAGAAGTGGAGATTGTTTCCCCAGGGGAGGCAGGAGAAGCAGGAGGGGGTTGGCGTGCAGGGTATCACAGGGGTACATGGGAAGGAGGGGGATGCCAGGAGGCCAAGTAGTCACCCAGGCTGGGCTGGGCAGCCTCTCTCCCTCTCTCTCTCTCTCTCTCTCTCTCTCTCTCTCTCTCTCTCTTTCTCTCTCTCTTTTTTTTTCTCTGGGCCTGGACATGCATCTGGGGATGAGGCAGCCTAGAATAAACCTTGCTCCGACAGTCTGGGCCTATGTGTATGGACCCCGGGCTCATGGGTGAAGCCTGGAGAGCTGAGCAAACTCAAGAGAGACAACTGTCCCGTTTTCAGACAGGTCAGGGGGAATGTGGCACTGGCAGGTGGGGTTGCCTTCCATAGTTTGTTCCCTATGATAAAGGCCCCGGGCTCTGTCAAGGGAGTCCGGGCTGAGTGTCAGTGGCTGGGTGCACCCCGGTCCCGGGAGAGAAGCTACGGGCTGATGGCAAAGGGCTATTGGCAAGTGCACCCCAGGCTGCTGTCCCACAGCTAGAAGGGGAGAAGGGAGGAGATTCTGAGAAACAGTGGGCCGCCACCACTGACCAGGCCTCTGCCTCCTCTCCCATGAGGGGCCTTTCTCTCCATTCCAATATGTAGGCGGTTCACCACTCACTGCGCAGTATAATTAGAGATATAATAAGCTGGCCACGCGGCCCACAAACTTGGGGCGTGTCTGCACCCCTACCGCGACCTGCTTTTCCCGCTTGCAAGGAGGCCACCTCAACCCCAAGCACCCACCCACTCCGGTGTCACTCCCAGTGCACCGAGAGCTGACTCCACTTAAGAGGGAAGAGAGGCCCCTTCTCTAAATATTTTCTCTCCTGGTTTGGCTGGAGATGGTTGCAGCCAGTCAGGGGGCTCAGAAAGCGAACCAGGCCTGCCAAGAGCCACCCGAGGTCCGCCTTTGTGAGGAAAACACCGGGAGCAGGGCTGGCCCGTTCCCAGGCAGCCAAGGGACAAGGCCCATGCTCCCTTTCCTGGGTTCGAGCCAGGGCACCCACTGGGGCTGGGAGGGAGTTCTCGGGCTGGGCAGACCCCAGTAAACAGCCTGCAGCCCTCCAGTCAGCAGCCGCGTGTTTGTTTTCACAGCTGCTCCTCCCTGCTCAGCCGTTCCAGTGAGCAAAGGAATCTGTTTGTCTGAGAAAAAGAATGTGGCAAAGAGGCAGACAGGCCCAGCAGCTCTGAAGTTCGCCAATACCAGCCAGACACCCGGGAGAGTCACCCAAGGGGCTAAAGGGCAAGGTCCTGGACTCAGCAACACCCTCACCTCCTGACAGCCTCGCTCCTCCATGGGCCAGGGCTTTATCCAGAATTCTCAGGGCAGGAACAAGGCTGGCAGCCTGAAAACACAGGACAGAGGCCCACCCTCTTTAAATTTTTTTATTGGCTCCTTTCCTATTTACAAACAAGCTTTCCCCTAACCCCCACCCGCTCTTCTCCCTACACACACACACACACACACACACACACACACACACACACTTTCTCTCTCTCTCTCTCTCTCTCTCTCTCTCTCTCTCTAAGAAGGAAGTCAGGCAGCTGTGTGTGTGAGGAACAAGCACACAGGACCGAAAGCAAACAAGTCCGGAGCCAGGCCTGCAAAGGGCTTGGAGATAAAGAAAACAGAGAGGTGTCAAGAGATGCCCCAGAGTCCCCTAACCTGGCTCCAGCCCCAAGGCAAAGCTGCTGCCAACACAGCCAAAGGAGGCAGGGTTGGGCCCAAGAATGCAAAGGCCATCTGCCATGCTGGAGGTTCGGCCACAACCCCCAGTCCTGTCATCCTTGTTCTGGAAAGTGTTGGACAGCCCAGACAGGACCAGCCCAAAAGTCATCCTTTTGGGGGTTTTGTGACATCTGAGATCCTAAACCAGGATCTCTGTCTCTCTGGGCATTCTTGATACCCACTCCCACCCCAATTACCTGTACTGACCTAGAAGTTGCGATGTGGACAGGGACACAGGTGGAAGGGAGATGCAACTTCCTGCTGAATCTTCTAGATGACAGCAGGTTCACACCCCTAAGTGGTGAGGTTTCGTTTGGAAAATTCCCCCACTGCTGCTTGGGTTGAATCCCCTGGCACTGTGGGAGTAGAATCTGTAATAACTATTCTGCCCTTTAAATCATTCCAGGTCAGATAAATAACCTAGATGTAACCCGGCACCTTCCCTGGGTCAGCCTCTTCACATAACACCCCTGAAAGATTCTAGGACTTTCCCTGACTTGCCAAAGCTATACAATAAGAGAGTGCCAAAGGGAAGTGTCCTAGGCTGGGCTCTACCAGAAGCAGTCCCTGAGACAAGGATTTGGGGCTAAGTGATTTATTCAGGAGTGGGGAAGTAAGGCAGGGAAGGGGAGGTAGCCAGCAGAGTTCATATTATCAAGCTAGTCACCCAAGTGAGAAACTGGGAGTCAGTCCCTCTGGGATTCTCTAAGAGAACCCATCTGGGAGGTGGGAAGGCCATGATATTTATCCTCTCATTCCCATCTGTCACTGCCCAAGAGCTGCTGCCTGGGGCATTACTGCCAAGCCCCTGCCTTTAGAGACTATGCTGGACTGGTGAGCGCCCAGGGGCCTGGGGAGGGGCACGGGAGTATCTGCTGCAGAAGGTTGACAGTAGTTCTACGTGAATCCAGAGTCTTACTGGGTCCCCTGCACCTGTCTGTCCTTCACCTGGTTCTTGCGACTGAAATCTCCAAGGCCTTCCAGCCTACGAGCTGTTGCAGGATGTGGGAGGTGGGTGGGGTGGAAACAGCTCCTTCCCCCCCCACATACACGCCTGCACCTTGATGCCTGTGAAAAGACCATATTGAGGAGGTGCGAGGGTAGTTCAGTGGTAGAATTCTCACCTGCCATTTGGGAGACCCTGGTTTGATTTCTGGCCCATGCCCTTCCCAAACAAACAAAGGTAAAAACCAACAAAAATAAGCAAACAAAAAATTCAGCAAATGGTGCTGCAATAACAGAATACTTACATGGAAAAAGAATGAAATGTGACCCCACCATACAGCCAAAAAAAAAGAGGATATTGATACCTACCTCAATCCTAAAATGCATGTTCTTTCTTTTCTATTTTTTTTTTGGGGGGGGGGGGGTGCATGGTCTGGAAATCGAAACCAGGTCTCCCGCATGGAAGGCAGGCATTCTAACCACTGAACTATTAGAAGTAATAGGATGGCCTTCCTACCACATTGCCAGCTCCAGACCTGGGGTAGATGGCAATATATATACTTTTTTTTTAATTGAGGTGAAAGTCACATAACATAAAGTTCACCATTTTAAAGTACAATTCAGTGGCTTTTAGTATAATCACGTTGTTGTGCAACCCACACTATCTAATTTCAGAACATTTCCATCACCCCAACAAGAAATCTTATCCCATTTCTTCCTCCCCTAATCCCCCCCCAGCCCCCCGCCCCAACCACTAACTCGCTTCCTCTCTCTGTGGATTTGCCTATTCTGGACATGTCATCTAAGTGGAATCATTCAATGTTTGTCCTTTTGTCTGGCCGACTTCACTGAGCATAATGTTTTCGAGGTTCATCCATATCGAAGCATGTATCAGAACTTTATCCCATTTTGTAGCTGGATAGGGTTCCACTGCCTGGATGTACCACATTTAGTTTGTCCATTCCTCAGCTGTTGAGCATTCCCAGAAGTCATTCCCCTGGAATGGATCCAATGTGCAAGGAGGGGACTTTGGTACATAGGAGAGGGGCCTCCAGAATGCCCTGGACCTCTGTCCCCTTTGGTCTAGGTGGCTCTGAGGGCCCAGAGTGTGGGGACAGTGCAGTGGCTTCTCTAGGCAGCTCACAGGCAGAAGAGGAGAGACGTGCCCTATCAGCTGATTTATCTACTTTTCTCCTTCCTTGAGATAAGTTCCCAGGATTAAGATGACCAGGACAGAGAGGGACAGAGGTCACTGTTGCTGCATCTCTTAAAACACCACAAGCTAGCTACGAACGAGTGTAGTTTGACTCTGACCCCCTCAAGCACAGAATTTGCTTATTTTTAAATTTTTGGTAACTTCACGTAAAATTGTTTTAATTGATTCTCTTCTCTTTTTTGTGGGAATTACCTGTGCCTTTTGCTCAGCTATTAATATTTTCTTAGCAATTTGGATGAGTGCTCTCATCAAATAACTACATCAACCATATGTTTTATCCTCAGTCTGGCAAGTCTTTATGGTTTGATTGGAATGTGGTTTGGTTGTTTGTTGGTTGGTTGGTTTCCTCAGTGTTAAATATGTTGATTATCCCTCTAGTTAACCTTTATTCTCTTGTTCCCTCCATCGCGCCTAAACTTTAAAAAAAAAAAAAAAATCCTTCCCCAGGGGCGGACGTGTTTTCAAGATAGTATCCTTCAGAGGAAAACGTTCCAGCTCCTAAGAACCTAAGAAATCCCTCTGACAGGTTAGATGACATTGGACAGAAGTCTGTCCCTAAGACCCCCCCAGGGAAGGGAACAGTTGCTCACTGTCACAGTTAAGAGCACAGGCTCTGGAGTCAGATGGCTGAATTTGAATCCCAATTCTGCGACTTGGGCAAGTTATTTGATCCTCTGTGCCTCAACGTCCTCACCTGGAAAATGGGCATAATAACAGTATCCAACTCATAGGGGTTGTTGAGAAGATTAATCGGTACCCTACGTGAGCTAAGTTTGTCTAAGTAAAGCTCTTGGAGCCTGATCTCCTGTGTCAAGTGAAGTCGGAGGGTGAGGGAGAAAAGGGGGTTCTCTTTGGCCCTGCCCCAGGAGGGGCGCACACAAGTCCATGCTTGCTGCAAGCAGGAGGACCGGCCCTCTGGGCTCACCGGGGTTTGTTGCCAGCTTTTCCCTCTTCCGCCTTCTGTTTGGTTTGATCCGAGGTTGACAGACCACCTGGCCGGCTCAACTGGGATGCTAAGCTCATCCCATCTGCCCAATTACCTGCCAAGAGGCAGTCATTGTGTTCTTTGTTTTGACTCAGCGTGGGGGAGGATTCTGGGGTTTAAAACAGCCCTCCTGCTTTGTCCCTTGGGGTCCATTGCCAGGATTGCACCCTGTCATTCCACCCAAGGCAGCTTAGACCCAAGAATTTTAATTGACCTGAATTAGACAAGAGAAAGGCCGGAGGGGGGATTCAAACACCCGTGACTTTCAGGTGGGAGACTCAAGTCTGGAGAAATTCAGAGGTGGGGGTGAGGGGTGTGACGGCCTCAGCTAGGTGAGCCCTGGAGAGTTGGAGCCAGGCCACGGCTAGGGCTGGAACCAGGAGTCTCAGAACTGTGGGAAACAAGTCTTCCCGGGCTTCTTTCCATCGAGGGAGGTGTTCAAGTCCCTCGGCTTAAAATGAAATATTGCCTCCATCCCCAGTCCCCCCCCCCCCACACACACACACACAAACATCCTGCAACTGAAGGCTAATAATCTCATCATAGCTGCTTTGCACTGGGCTTGGCAAACTTTTCATATTCCCCTTGTTCCAGTTACTTGTCAAGTTCAAGCAAAGCAGGCTTTATCACTCCCATTTAACAGAGGAGATGACTGAGATCCCAGAGGCCCAGGTGTGGTCAACTGGAGTTTGACTCAATCCCAGGATTCTAAATCGTAGCCTAAAGCAGTGGTTCTTGATCTCCGGCCATCAGAAGCCCCCTGGAGGGCTTGTTAAAACACAGATGGCTGGGCCCCACCCCCAGAGCTTCTGAAGCCAGGAATTTGCATTTCTAACAGGTTCTCAGGTGATGGTGAGGCTACTGGTCTGGGGCCCACGTTTTGAGACCCACGGGCCGAAAGCTTTTGCCACTGCCTCACACCTCCTCCTTGTGTTAATAAAGAAATGCTTCCAGCAGCTATGAACAGACAGATTTGGGTCTTTTCCAAAGAATCTGCTAATGGCAGCGTATCTGAAACATAAGGCGGGAGGGAGCAGCAGTCTCCAGCTGCTGGGTGTTTCACACATAAAGGAAGGAAGTTGGACAAGAAGGCTGGGGCAGGCCAGGTTTGGGGAGCTTGAGCACATGGGGTTAATTCTGAATTCCTTCTGGGAAGTCCACGTGACTGGGAACGAGGAAGGTGGAATTATTGCTTATATACAGAGCCATCAAGGTCCTGGCTGTGTTAAAACCCAATCATTACTTCCAGGTAGTAATGCGTTTTAGGCGATGTCTTCTGCTTATGCTCAGCAATGCATGAGTCTCAGAGCGGTGGCCAGAGAAATGGCGAATCGTCGTCTATTGAGCGAGTGATAATGGAATCCAGGAGGTGGAAATTACAAGTCGAAAAGTAAAATCGATGCCCTGACTGTGAAATGACTGAATGCCTGGTGAGACGCTGTGTAGAGATGTTCCCCCACCCCCCACCATGCCAATCCCCACCTGTCACTCTGCTCCCAC
The DNA here is from genome assembly GCF_023851605.1 of Tamandua tetradactyla. Taxonomy (NCBI): domain Eukaryota; kingdom Metazoa; phylum Chordata; class Mammalia; order Pilosa; family Myrmecophagidae; genus Tamandua; species Tamandua tetradactyla. The sequence goes on along the minus strand of NC_135353.1, from coordinate 132,991,443 downwards.
CTTTAAGATTCTCACCAGTTCATAAGTTCCTTGAGGGCAGGGACCATATTTTAATCATGGGTAATCATATCATTTCGGGGCTGAAATGGGCCTTAGAGAGCTTCCAGCCCTGGAACGGCAAATCGGTTTCATTCTGGTGCCAGCTACAATCGTTTAGTGATGGCTGCCTGAAGCGCTGGGCTGAGAAGCGTTCTGGGGCAGCGCTGAGCTCTGCGGGGAGCCGGGCCCGATCAATTAGCGATGCTTACCACGGGGCGGGCGGGCATGGGGGGGAGAGGCAGCGCTTGGCTCGAGTGAGCCAACCCCGATCTACTCCAACGTGCTCCCCTGACAGATGAAGAAAGAACAGCTCTGCGGCCACCACCACCCCCCCACACACACCCTCCCCATCTGTGCCCGCCCCATCCCCCACCCTCAGCCACACCCTAGCCCTACCTCGCTAAGGGGGTTGCTGTGCCTTAGTAATCCAGGGTCCGTGAACTTGGGGGAAAAATAATAAGCACATCTTCACTTTCACTAACCTCTCGGTGAGATTGCACGTTTCCTTGCAATATGAAGGAAGGCAACAAGCCAGGGTGGCATTCTCAGGAGCTGGAGCTCTGGCCCCGATGGAAACCACAGCTGTTTTCTTAGCGCCCCAGCATCGCTGCAGGTGGATCTAAAGATGCCTTAGACACCTCGGCGGTATGAAATTAGAGTGGTGATTAGATCTGCCCATAAATCTTGTTATTTAATACGTTAATAAAGAAACACGTATATTACTGTGTGGCAAAGTTGTTTTTTATGATTTGGATAACTGTATTTCCATATAATTGGTTTCCTCGGTAATTCTGTTTTATGCATTTAAATACCTTATTTTGAGAAGGGGTTCCGTAGACTCCACCAGACGCCAAAGGGATCCATAGTCTAAAAAATAAAAAACAGAAAGTTAACCCCCACGCCCACCACAAGATTCCCTGACAGCATCTTCTGGGCACCAGGGCCTCTTCCCGGCCTCAGCTTCAATCAGGCTGGAGGATATGGGCAAGGCATGCAGTTATTGGTACCTTATATTCTTTGTGGTGACTCGGTGGCAGCTGGCAGCTGAGACAGTGAGAACCGGGCCACTCTCCACTCTGGGGGGACAGCTGACCCCGGGAGCTCCCTGGCCTCAGATGCCCAGATGGTGACAGCTCTGACCTCAGACCAGGCCACCCCGGTTTGACCTTCCCTGCAGTGATGGTTAGTCTGGGTCACAGACCTGGCAGCTTGGTTTTTGGTGCCAATCTCCTCAATTCTCCTGTGACGACCTGCCCCTTCCACCATGCTGTGCCCCAGGAATCTGAAAGCCAGGCTTCACAGATGTCTTGCTGCTTCTGAGTGACTGTCTCTAAGCTTCCAGGGGCAGAGCAGAAAGGCAGCGGAGAGGGGGATGCCGGAAAGGAAGGGGAGGGGGGGAAGTCAGCCTCGAGATGTCAACCCCAGAGCACAGGACACATCACCGTGGGCTCACTTATGCTGTTCTCATTTCATTTTAAAAATGCATCCATCATCCTTCTTTTAGGCTTGCAGATGCTGAATGATATAGACTATTAGCTCTGGAAGGCACCTCAAAAACTATTTTAAACAACCCCCTCCCCGATCTCTCTATAAACCAGAAATAGACTGGGAGAGGGATCCAGAGCTGCAGACCACCAGACCAGCCCCATCACCCACAGCGCACAGTCCTATAAATAAGGTAAGATTTTTTTTTTTTTTTTTTTTTTTTTTTTTGCATGGGAAGGCACCGGGAATCAAACCCTGGTCTCCGGCATGGCAGGTGAGAATTCTGCCACTGAGCCACCGTCACACCACCCAGTGAGGTAAGATTTTGCCATCGTGACCATCTGACTAAGGATAAGGACCAGCGAGAAATAAAACTGCAAAGTCTTCCTTATTCAAAAGCACCCTTTGATTGAACGAGGGCATTGGGACCATGGCAGCTGCCCACTTCCAGGGGACTCTGCTCACTTTGGATTTTCTGCAACTGGCACAACTGTAGAATCCATGATTGAATTCTTGTTTGCTTTGCTTTTCAAAGATTCCCATGAGAAATCCTAGAACTACAGGGTAAACAGTGCAGGCCTCCCATTTTCCATCACAGACAACGCCTCAAAGATGTTTCAGATTTGGAGGCTGCTCTTTATCCAAGGAATCTTCCCCACTGCCTTTCATGGCCACAAGCCATGCCTGAAATACAAGGTCCTTCAGTTAGTCAAGACAAGCAAAGAGCTATAATGAGCATCCCCTGGTTCTCCGTAGCTTAAAGTAATGTGCAAAAGGCATATATCTCACTCCTGTTACATTCCACCCAGGTGTTCCATGGCTGGGGATTCAGGGACCCAGGCTTCCACTGTTTTGTGGAAAATGACACTACTAGCCTCAAAATGTGGCTTCCATGGTCAAAGTAGAACAGGAAGAGTGAATGGGGGATCCTGAGTGGTAGATTTCTATGGTCCAGGGACATGACTTCTACCTACTCCCCAATGGCTAGAACTCAATCACATGACCCCAACCTAACTTCAAGAAAGGCTAAGGAATGTAGTCCAGCCATGGACCCAGAAAGACGAGGAAATAGGTGGGATGAGGACAGGGTCTTGGCACTGCTACAGTCTTCAATGTTAGGCTATACTGTCTTAGTAAAAGTCGTTTGGTCGATGTGACCAACTTAAGTGGAATGGGAAAAGTTGGGTGGAGACGAGCTAAAAGGACACTGGGCATCTCACAGAATCCAAAGAAAAGTTTGTCAAGCAGACTGAGGAAGAGCCGGATGAGAGAATGGAAACCATCGAGAACTGCTTCTCATGCTATGGGACCCCAACGGCTTTTGACCTTTTCCTTAACTTCATTCATTCACTCAAAAAATATTATTGAACATTTATGAGATGCCAGCAGTGAACACAACAGATGGTGTTTCAATTGGTCTGTTCAATTGTCTGTCTGCAATCCACTTTCTCTATCTTGGGGGCCAACGCAAGGGCTGTTGGAATCCTGATAGAGGATGTAAGGTTGCCGGCACTGCCAGCCCGTCTTTTACAGGACCATGGAGGGGCAGTGTTTGTCTATGGCACTCCTAAATGCTATTTTCACCCTTTCTCTACCTGGTGGTCCCCCACCCCCCATCCTCTGTCTACCTTACAACAAAAATGTCTGGAGAACTAGACTGTGCAGATGTTTACAAGAGAGCGACTTTCAGATGGGGGCTTCTTGCTTGTCGTTCAGACCAGGTGCCTCAATTTGGCTTTCCCTAAAAGCAGACCCTGAGACAAGGATTTGGGACCAGTAGTTTCGTTGGGAGATGACTCCAGGAAGCAGCAGTACAGAAATGAGGAAATGAGATGGAGAGAGGAAGAAAGCCGATGAGGAATGCACTCACGAAGGGGTTACCACTGTGGGCAACTGGGGTTCAGTCCCTCTAGACACACTTTGAGGGACTGTGTGGAACACACCTCCAAATTGGCCCACCAAGTGGCAAGGAGGCTCAGCAAGGAGGGTCGGCATTTATCTACTGATTCCTTGATGGTCATTGGTGGAGAGCGGTTAATTGTGCCTGCCACTTCAAGCAACCAATTGCTGAAGGCCTTCAAGCAGAGAGACTTGGGAAGCTGTGGGCGGGGCATTATCAGTGACTATTACGCCACTTGGATCAAGGCTCAGAGCCAAGCTCTTCCAAGTGTGGCCCCAGCCCCTCCACTTAGGATTCACAAGTGCAACTTATTACTCATGTCCCCAAGGTCCACAGACCTTCCCATTCAGAGTATCTGCCCAGGGACTGGAATGGGCACACTTGGCACACTTTCTCCATGAATGACGGTCACCAAAAAAATTCTTCAACTTCCTCACCACAGCCCATGAGACCCTCTTGATCTGGCCCCTGCCTGCCCAGCAACCCCCATGTCTACTTCTCTGTACGCTACGTACCCTCTGTTCCAGTCACACTGGCTCTCTGCATGGTCCTGCCTATCTCAGGACTCTTGCACTTGCTTTTCCATCCATGTGACTCCCCTTCCCTGACCCCCATCAGCCTCATTTGTCTTGATGTCTACCCAAAAACCTTTCCCTGACCACCTCATCTAAAATGGCCTCCCACCTTCACCCCAATTCTCATTCTTCCTGGGCCCCTTATCTGACTCTTGCTATCATTATGACATTGTTATTTATCTCCTGGGTGTTTATTGCTTTGACTTGACTCCACAAGAAATTAGGTGAGCTCTTCATCTGTCCTCACTCGTTTGATGTCTGCCTTCCCTTCTGGTGCAGAAGCATCCTGAGGACAGGGATCGATGCTGCTTTGGTCACCACTGAATCCCCAAGGTCAGAATGGGCCTGGGACATAGTGAATGCTCAGGAAATAGTCATGGAATGAATGAACATACCCACCTTCACCTGCTTCACAATCTAATTTTAGGACTTGTCCCCTCCTCATGCAGAGAGAGTACATTGAAAGTGAAGTGAAAGGGTATGTGGGGGTCTTCCAAGACAATAGGCTCCCAATCTAAGACGGAAAACCTTTTCAAACTACTTCCGGGAGCTCCTTACCACTTTTGGTTTGATGCTGTCCAACTCATGAATCATGTGTTGCCCAAATAAACTTTTACAAAATCTAAAAAAAAACAAAAACAAACAATCTGCTTCCCACTCCCTCCCACATAAGCCCACCAACCCAACACTTGCAGACACTAACATCTGGGACTCCCAGGCCAGGACTGTAAAGACAGGAAACCTGAAAAACAGGGAATTCAGTGACTTGAGCTAGGAAATTGGGGGGAGGAGGGGCAGAGGGGAGTCACACATATTCATCTCTATATCCCAATCCAAAGCACACATCATCAAGAGTCCATAAATTTCATTCTAGCCCCAGCACAGCCTCTGCTTCCTCATCTGTAGAATGGGTACAATATTTTTTGTGAGAGCAGTGTCGCAAGAATTAAGGGAAATAATCAAATTCGCATCTAAACACTTGGCATAGTACCTGGTACATGGCAAGCACTCAATACGTTCTAGTTTATAATTAATTGCCCTATGATTAGGATGCCCTGGGCCCAGGGCCCTGCAGGCAGGAGGGCCTGGGTATGGAAAGGTGGTTTTGACCTGGTTCCTGAGGGACTCTCAGGTTTTGGAGAAGACAACAGTAAAAGGAGGTAGTTATGTAGTTACTCTCTGCAGTGGGTTGAATTATGCACCCTAGAAAAACATGTTCTTAGTCTGAATCCATTCTTGTGGGTGTGACCCCATTGAAAATAGGCCCCTTTTGAAGATGTGGCTCAACTGAAGGAGGTTGGCCCTTAATCCTATTACTAGAGGCTTTATGAAGAGCAATCCAACTGGAGGAGCAGAAGCTGGAAGTCAACAGAATCTGGAGAGAAAGGAGAGGATGTCACCAGGTGTTTCTGTTTGTTAAAGCGGCCAGAATGCAATATACCAGAAATGGATTGGTTTTTACAAAGAGTATTTATTAAGTTACAAATTTACAGTTCTGAGGCTGTGAAAATCTCCCAATTAAGACATCAACAGAATGGTAGACTCTGACGAAAGGTCGCAGGTATTTGGGACACTTCTGTCAGCCAGGAAGGCACATGGCTTGCTTCTGCTTATCTTGGGTCACAGTTTATTGCTTTCAGCGTCTGAATCCAGTGGCTTTCTCCCTTTAAGTGTCCATGGGTCCTCTCTTAGCTTCTCCGGGGCAAACTCTGGATTTCTTCTCTTAGCTTCCTTTGGCTCTCTCCAGGTTCTGTGGGTCCTCATTTAGCATCTCCTGAAGTATTTCTGTCTGCATCTCCTAACATATGTGTTTGAGATTTCTCCAGTCTACTTAAAGGACTCCAGTAAATAGACTAAGACCCACCTTGAAAAGGGCGGGGCCACATTCCCATGAAAATTACCTAATCAAGGAGGTGCCACCCACAGTTGGGTGGAGACACATCTCCGTGGAAACATCCTAATCAAGAGGTCCCACCCACAATTGAATGGATCACATCTCCATGGAAACAATCCAATCAAAAGTTCCCACCTAAAAAAGTTTGCCCCCACAAGATTGGATTAGAAGAAAACGGCTTCTCTGGGGTACACAAAAGCCTCAAACCAGCACACCATGTGATGGGAAAGCCAAGGAACCCAAGAATCACCAGCAGTCAGCCTCAGAACACCACAGTCTTCAGGGAGAAAGCACTGCCTCGCTGATGCCTCGATTTTGGACTCCTATTAGCCTCAAAACCATGGGCCAATAAGTTCCTGTTGTTTAAGCCAACTGATGGCATGGTATTTTGTTTTATCAGCCTGGGAAACTGTAGAGCTAGGGAGACTAGAGGCCCACACCCCAAGGAAGGAACAAGAGTCAGCTGAGCTGCTGTTCCATCATGTTCACCCTGCAATTCCCAAGCAGAGAGCTTGGAAGGAAAGGCTCTTACAGGCATTCTGTCGACCGTGGGGGCAAAATCTATTGCATGTCCTTCCCCAAGTTCCCACTCAGAAACCCTATGAAAAGGGAAGAAAATTCTTACAACCTCTAACCTTACTACCTCATGCTGTGCTATTTTTATTAACATTATTTCTTGACCCTAACCCCTTCCCTTGGAATCAGAGGCCGAGACATGGCATCAACTTTGTTTTATTATTTCTATTTGCCCATTTTCTGCAACCCGCCACCTCTGTGATTGTGCTCAGATAAAACTGGGATTTGGCAAGCTCTCACGGTGGGGGTGGGGGTGAGATAGGGAGATTATAAGATTTCAGTTGCTTCTTTTGTTTCAATCTACTTTCTGATCTGGGAGGGGGAGGGGGGAGAAGGCAGCCCACGTGGGCGACTCAGAAAACAAGCCGAGATAAGAGCTTATTGACAGGTCCCAGCTAGCAGGCCCCTCATTCACACCGCTTCAAAGACAAACGCTTTCCGTTTGTCGATCTGTTTTAGGCCCTGCCGAATCGGCAAGTCTGTGGCCTTGACTCTAAAAATAAATCTCCTGCAATAATGACTAGGCTGCTGCAAAGAGGAAGACGTGCAGAGAAGGCAAGAAAGACAGAGGGAGGCAAAGCCGAGAGCGAGCAGGCAGGAGAGAAACCGAATACCCAAACAGGAAGAAGGCATGTGGGGAAATGTCCCTGGCTGCTTTCTCCTGACCAACAGCCGGGCTTGTTGCAAAAGAAATGCCACTGGGGAGGATGCGGCCGGCAGGAGCCTGTGGGTCATCAGAGACCAGCGGTGAAAGAGGAAAACCGGCCGATCCAGCTGCTGGCCCTCTATAGCCCTGCTACTAAGTGTGGTTGGTCTTTGGACCAACATCCCAGGCGTCACCTAGGAGCTTGTTAGAAATGCAAATTCTCGGACTCCAGCCCTACCTGCAGAAAGGGAATCTGCATTGTAAGATTCCCAGGTGAATCGGGGCAGATTTGAGTTTGCGAAGCTGGACAGGGTCCCTGATGTTTCACAGAATGCAATGCAGATGAGTCCAACAGACTCTTAATTCTCCTCCTTTTCATACAAATGAGAAGCAAAACCCTCCCCCAGCTCACTAGAACTTTCCTTGGGACTCAGGAACCTTGCCATACTCAGCTGGGTTTCTGGTTGACCACAGCTCATTTTATGAGACTATTGCACTTTCCCACCCACCCTCCAGGATAACTAAGAACCTCTTTGCCTTATCATCTGATCATCCATCACTGACATGGACTCAGGACACAAACTGGTCACTCCGAAGTGTCTCTCCCGCCCTGGTTGCTTTGTCTGTTTCTCCTCCCGAGGCTCCTGGCCTTTTTCCCCGGACACCCTCCACCCTCCTTCGTTCTCTCCTCCCCTTAGCCTGGCTGACATATTTCAACACCTCCCCACCGTTCTCATCAGTTCTTCCAGAGAGACCATCCCTCCTGTCTTTCTGCCTCGCAGGTCACAGACTTGGTTATTTAGTGCGAATCCTGGTTGTCCCTGCGCCTGCCGGGGGGGCCCCGGGCAGGTGAACAAACCGAGCCATTGTTTAGAGGCTGAGCAGGTGACAAATAGTTATGGCTGCTCTTTGCTAGAATTCTAAATAGTTGCTGTCACTCTTCATTGACTATAAAATGTACAAATGTGAATGATAAGAAAGAACATAACTGTGGCCCATCTTATCGAATTTATTTAGCTGTGCTTTAAAATCAATTTAATTTGTGAATTATTCATGGCATGCAGCAACTCTTACAGACTTGCACTACCAAAACCTAGGCCTTGAAGATGGTACGAAGTTCTTCTAGACATGCCATGGCTGCCTTTATGGTTTTTTAGTACAAAAGTAATGCATGTATGTTTTAGAAAACGTGGATGCTCCAGATAAGCAAAAATAATCATTTTATTATTATCACTTTTAATCCTATGACCAAGAAATAACCACTATTAACATTTCAGTGTATATCCTTTCAGCCTTTTTTTATTCTATGCACATGCATATATATATATATACTTTTTTTTTTTAAATGTAGTCATAGTATTTGCTGTAACTTATCGCCAATCACGGCTGCCATCAGTTCCTTCCTTCCTGGGGTACCAGAGAACCCATGATTGGGAAACGGCTCACACCTGCTCTCCAGAGCCAATCATGTGTATTTTGTTCCAACTCTACAGTCAACGACGTTAGGTTGATAACTTGAAATCAGCCGTGGAGGCAATGGTTACAAATCAGGGCTTTGTTTCTTTGGTTGTTTTTCCTTTTCTCAAAGAGCCGGTAGCTGAACATTTACCAGCATAGCCCTGTCTGTCTTTGGTGTTAGCAAGGCCTCCTGAGCACAGAATTCCAGTGGACTTATGACGTGCGCAAGATCAGTGAGAATCAAGGCGAGTACACGGCACGTGTTTCCCTTGTACGACTGAGTGAGCAGGAGAGCTGACGGCCCTGAGAGCTCACACTTTCCGTTTGAACCAGAACTGGCTTCTGATGCAGACAGAAGGCAATGCTGCTCTAAGAAACACAAGCAGCCAAGAATTCTACCATATTCTTTCTCATTCACGTTACCTCCCTGTATTAGCCAACGACTTACACCAAAAATGATGACATAGAAAGAAAGAGAAAGTTAAGGCAAGCCAGAGTTCCTTTCCTTTACTTTCAGTCTTTCTTTACTCATCAGTAAGCTGAAGGTAGAGTGTTGGTAGAATGGACATGTATCAAGAAGTCAAATAAAAAACGGCCGAGTTGGTCTTGTGCGGCATTTCCACTGGTTCCAGTAAAAATGAAATGCATATGCGTGTAAGAGCTACAAAATACAAACTGTCATTTCAGTGACTCCACATATGAGTTAAATGCCCTTATGTCTGCATTTTTAAGCGGCATTACACGATATAAAGACAAATGGTAAAACTCATGCTAATAATGGGAATATTTAATTTTTCTTCACGTAAAACTTTATATAGCAAATACCAAAACACTGTAAGTCAAGAGAGCAAATGCAGAAGAAAGAAAAAAGCTTTCAATTTTAGTACCTCCAATGACACTCTTTTTCCTGGTTTTTGAGCAAGGGGCTGTGTGTTTTCATTTTGCACTGGGCCCTGGAAATTGTGAATCTGTTCTGCCACCTCTTGAATCCCGTCTGACCTGCGACTGCTTTGACCATAAAATTCTCTAGAAGGAAGTTCCGTCACTTGCGGAAATCACCTTTAAGAGGACTAGAGGGTACCATGTCCTGCCTCTGGAGCTCTAAGCCACTGTGACAGAAGTCCAGGCTATGCTACTGGAAGGAAAGGTCACATGCAAGAACTCTGGGGCACCAGGATGGGAGCAAAGATGCCATCTGGGAGCTCCAGCCCAGTCAAGCCTCCAGATGGCTCCCGCCCCAGCTGCAGTCTAGGTGCAACCGTGTGAGAAACCCCAGGCCAAAACCACCCAGCTGAGCTCTGAAAAACCCACAGACTCAGGAGAAATAAAAATAAAACTGTTTAATGCCACTAAGTTTGGGGATGGTTTGCTCTGCAGCAATAACTGGCACAGTGTACCTTTCCTTTTATAATGTGTGTTTTTAGTTCTTAATTTTAAAGATAAGACTCTAGATCTATTTCTTCCTCCAGGGACTTGGATTCAGTAAATCTGGCGTGTGGTCAAGGAATCTGCACTTACACAAGCTCCCACATGATTCTGAGATAGGCTTTTTTGGTGGACCACAGTTTGCAAACCACTGCTTTAGGGGGCCTTTTCACATGGTGGCAATGGGATGTTGTTTTCAATGTTGGAAGGTTACCAGAGTTTCCCCAGCACCGAATTACATAACTCGATGATGGCTTGGAAAGGTTAACTGGCCAGAATACAGACAGGTCTGACCATCAAAGACCTTTCTCCATTGTACCATTGATAAAACAACAGAGAAAACAAACAGCAAACTGTAAAGTAGAACTTTCAGGAAAGGCATCCGACTCGTATTGATTTGACCAAAGTAAGCTTATTCATAGGGCCATGCAGGGCCATCAAGAAAGAGAGACTTCTGTCTTTCATCTACATTAGAATCTTCCCTTTGGTCATAATCCGCAACCACCACCACCACCACCCCCCACGAAAAAAAAATTTTTTTTAAAACATGGTTGACCCAAAAATGTCACTCAGAGGAAACCAGAAACTAGTTTCTAGTTTAGCCATACCAAAAGAAAAATGATATTACTAAACTTCAAATTCCGGTGAGATGGTGACTTATGCATCTCTGCATTCTTGGCTCCCAGTGTCATGCCTGCCTCACAGAGGGCAGTCAGTAATTATTTGACAAATGGATTAATTTTAGTTATCGATAAACCTCAAGCATCAAAGCTCCAGTGTTGATGTTGTACAGACACATATTGGATGTGATTTAGCATTCAGTCGACCTAATCTGATCCTTGTGGAAAATGTCTTAAAAGAGAGATACCAGGAGCACATCCTGGTGAAATGAATTCATTCAAAGGTTTCCGAAAATGTCTGAATCCCTGGGAAACAGTTTATATCTGGCACCTCTCAGGGACGGACTTAAGACAGCCAGGTTGGGTGAATAGCCCTTACCCAGAGATGGTTCTTGGGGCATGGCTACAGAGAATGGATGTGATCCCAGGCCCTGGATCAACGAGCAAATGGGCATTGGAATGGCAAGCAAAGAGAAACAGTCTCTGACCTCAAGGGTGATGAAAATGAACATTGCACAAACTCAGCTTTCTCATCCATAAACTGGTGAAAATAGTACAGATCTCACAAGATTTTTGTGAGGATTCAAAGAGGTAGCACATACAAGGCATCTTGCACAGTGCTTGGCACACAGCAGCTCCTCTACAAAATGTCATCTCCTTTTCCCTTGCCCCAAGCACTCACTGCCCTGGGTGATTCTCTCATGCTTCAGTCGTGTTTGTTATAAAGGAAGGTGGGGGTGAGTGGTGTATCAGTCAGCTTTTGCCATGTAACAAACCACCTCCAATTTAGCAGCTGAAAATTACCCTCATTTATTCTTGCGTCCGTAGGTCAGCTCATCCCAGTTGAGCTCGACTGGGGCAGCTCTGCTTCTGGCTGTTAAGCTGCCTGGGTGTGGCTGCTCATCGTAGGTGAGGGGTCAGGTGAGACTCTGGGTCCCAGTTTGCAGGGCAGCAGCTACCAAGGGGAAGTGCTTCTTTTGGCGATGCAGACACGCAAGAGGGGAAGCCCAACCACACAACCACATTTCAAGCTTGCAGAACAGGAGGAAATGGTTGACTTCAGCCCGGAAGCCATTGACCAGTCTCTCCCTCGTGTCATCCCACTGGTCAAGCACACCATGAAGCCAGAGAACAAGGGAACAGAGAAAATCTAGTGCCCTGTGAGCAGAGCTGGGCAGAAAAGAGCAGGGATGGATCCGAGAGCAAACAGGTAAATAAAACAGCTTTTACTAGGCCCCAACACATCTATACACCCAACTGCACACACTGCAAAAAAGCACTTCAGCATCGGCTCTCAATGCCTTACCTGTGTCCCCTCAGCCCTCACGGTTCTACTATGGACACCTGTGGCTCTGCCTGGGGACTTGCCCCAGACGCAGAAGCATGCTCCAGCTGAGTGCTGAGCAGCTGGGGAGTTGACATTCCTAGGACTAGCCTTCAACCCGCCGGGGAACAGAAATTGGTGGCTTCCTCACCCTCAACCTGTGGGATTGAGCCTAAGGTTGCCCACAGTAATAATCTGCTCGTTAACACATTTCTCGCTGACTTCCTTTCCTTCCCTCTCATTCCCCACCCACCCTTCCCCAAATACACCCCTTGCACTTCAATCCTCTCAGGGCCTGGGGGAACCCACCCGAAGACAAACACCCGGGCATCACTCCCAGCCGGTATCCCTGCCTTCTTACCACAGTGCCTTGAAGCCGCCCCGGCCTGAGAAGCAGCAGTGAAAAAGAGCCCCAAGGCCAGGAGAGGTGGGCCCCATTGCAAGTAGCCATAACCACTCCCTTCCGGGCCCCATTCGGTTCCTTTCCATTCCTTCCTTGAGAGGAAGAGCAGAACCAGAGAGGCTCAGGGACGCCCTACAGCAAAATTCAGGGGCAGACTCAGGCGTGCAATGGTGCAATGTTCCCCGGGAATCTCTTCCCTGTTCCCTCACCCACTCATCCTCCCCCAGCACCCCAACAAAAGGCAGCCCCTTCTCGGAAGAGAGCAAGTTCAATGCAGTTACCAAGGAACTGCCACGCTAGCCACCAAAGCGACTGCTCGTTATTTTGAACACTTTCTTCTATTTGACTGAATACAGGAAAAATGTCATAAATAGAATATTCAGCAGCCCCACCCCCACCCCCGCCCCCTCCCCGTGCACCTTCACTTCTCTGCTTTTCTCCCTGCTGTCATGTACCAAACTCGGCTTCAGGTTCATTTGGTATGTTGCGTCCCTGCCCAGGGAGGAGGAGGCCACTGAAAGCCTTGCCCATCCACCCTCCCCCCACCGGTGTCACCCCACCAGATGAACGCCACTCACACTGACCCCTCGAGGGTAGGACTGCGTCTGCCTAAGTGCAAAGGCCCCCGGCTCCACGTGGAGGCAGCAGAAAAGACCCAAGGAGCCTTCACAGCCATTTAGTGAGCCTGCATGTGTCACTTTTACAGACACCTCAGCTTCTAGAGCTTTCATCCTCAGGTGCTTTGCAGAAGATGCGGGATGGCACTCCGCTTCAAACAAGGTCTGTTTTGAGATCCTCAGAGGGGCTAACTCCGCCTGCCAATTTCCCAGCTACAGCGTCATCAAGCTGCCTCCTTCAGTGCTGGAGACACATCTCCCCTGGGTCGGCTCCCTCTCTGGCCAGAACCCACCTTATAGACTGCCATGCCAGATAGCAGGGAACATGTTTCTCACACCAGAAAATCAAAGTACTTATTGCCCTGACAATTAGACATTATGTTCAATTGAGACTAGCCCAGACCTATAAACTGGTAGCTTAAACAAGATAGAGGGGTTTTTTTCTCTGCAGGGACTGGCAATCCAGGGTCAAACAGGGCTGGTACAGCACTGCATGAGGTCACCGGGGACCCAGCCATTTTCTTCTCCATTCTTAAGATATCAGCCTCACCCCCAAACTCTTAAGATGCTTGCTGGAACTCCAGCCACCATATCAGAATTCCAGGCAAATACAGAGAAAGGACAAGAAGCTGCCCCCAAGTGGAATCTGCCTCTCTTCTGAAGAGCTTTCCCCCAAATCCAACTCAAGTACTCCAGTTCACATTGCGTTGTCTCGTCTTTATCATGCAACCATCCTTAGCTGCAAGGGAGGCTGGGAATGTGATGCTTTTAGCTGGGCACATCACCACCATAAGTAAGATTGGAATTCTGTTAATAAGGAAGAAGAGGAGAGCAGGTGTGGGTAAGCAATTACCCGGTCACATTGAGGAAAGCCTTGTCTTTTTTTTACCTAGGATGAGCTTTTAAAGTACTTATACCCAGTAAGCCCTGCCCCAGCTCATCCCCAGCCCACAGTTATCTCTTCTCTTTGTGTGATTCCCCTCCCTAGAAATGCTTGTATAAAAATTATGGCCTCTCTGGAATGATTTGAGAAGTATTGAAATAACCCTTCCTCTCTTCCACTAGCCATAAACAGCCTGAAAGTCTAACATTGGTGCTTCATTCTTCTCAATAATCCATTCTCCCCTATGAGAGTGCAAATTAAGTGACAAATGATCTGTATCTGGTCAGCCCTAAAGCAGGTTTGGATTGGGGGAGCGGGGAAATAGCACAGAGCAGGGAATGGAGGATGGCTGGGAAGGTGGTACCAAAGAGCCCAGGTCAGAATGAGGGCACGGAAAACCCAGAAGTGGCTCCTGCCAGTAGAGTGGTCCCTCAAATACCACTGAGTCCTTCTTCTTTGTTAAAAGGGAATGCGGGAGGACACTGGGGCCAGGATTAAAATTTCCCCCCAAGGCCTTATACCTCTTCCCAGTCTCTGATGCCACCATCCTACACATTCATCCCCTTGCTTTCCCTCACCTGCCCTCCCACCTTCTCCACAGGATACAGCTAGGGAGTTAGACTGGGACATCCTGCTCCCCCTGTATGCAAGGACACTGGTTCCCGACATGGGATGCCATAGCCACAAGACCTTTCTCTTTTTCTTTGCCAAGTCTGAGAATTCTCTGTTGTTTTAGTTTGTTAAGGCTGCCAGAATGCCATATACCAGAAATGGAATGGCTTTTAAAAAGGGAATTTATTAAGTTGCATGCTTACAGTCCTAAGCCTATAAAAATGTCCAAACTAAGGCATCCAGAAAGAGATACCTTGACTCAAGAAAGTCCTATGGATCCACAACACCTCTGTCAGCTGGGAAAGCACGTGGATGGCATCTGTTAGGGTCTCTGCTTCTCTTTCAAACAGCTTCCCTGGGGGCATTTTTCCTTCTTCATCTCCAAAGGTCTCTGCCTGTGTCAGCTGTAAAGCTTTTTCCAGAATGCTTTCCTCTTAAAGGACTCCAGTAAGTGACCTACCTTGAATGGGTAGAAACACATGTCTATGGAAACCACCTAATCAAAAGGTCCCACCCACAGTTGGGTGGCTCACATCTCCATGGAAACAACTTAAACAAAAAGATCCCACACAACAATATTGAATGAAGATTAAAGAACATGGCTTTTCTCAAGTACACAACAGTTTCAAACCAGCACATCTGTCTTCCTCTTTCTTCTATTCATTCACTTTTCATTTTGATGGAGAACACCTTAATTCTTTCAGAATGCTGTGAACGTCCCAAGTCCTTTCATATCTAAAAAGGTCTTTAATTTGCCCTTGCACTTGCATATTAATTGGCCAGTGTGCTGGTATTTAGCTGTGATCTCAGCCCTGTACCCTTTTAAACTCTGCTCTGTATGGCTGGGATTGTAAATCTGTAAACTGCATTTCCCAGCTGACTTACAGTAAAGTTCTATCAATAAGGGGCACTGGAAGAGGGGAAGGGAGAAACTTCTAACTGTTCCTTCAGGGTGTAATTGCTGGTTTCTCTTTTCCTGATTGAACCCTAACTGATACTCTTGAGTATGAAATTCAAATCTCAAAATAACTTTCCCGCAGAATTTGAAAACAACACCACCTGCATCTAGCTTTCAGGCTGAGATGTTTAACACCAGGTTACTACATTTTCTCTTTCTGGAGGATTTTAGATTTTTTTTCTTCATTACCCTATTTTGATGCATTTAGGGATGACATATATATATATATATATATATATATATAATTCTTCCTGTTTGGTATTTGATCTGCTCTGTAAATCTAAAGATTGAAGTTTTTCTCCTCCTCAGATAAATTATCTATTCTATATTAGTTTGATTACTTTCCTCTCCTACAGTCTCTGTTCTTTGCTTCTGAGAAATCCCGTTAGAAGGATGTTTGAGTTTTGGGTCCTACTCCATGTCTTTTGATTTTTATCTCATACTTAAAAATTTTTTTTTCTTGCCTTTTTGCATTTTTTGAGAGAATCTCTCAGCCCAGTCATCAAACTCACTATTCAATTTTCAGCCACACCCAGTCAGTTGCTCAGTCCATCACAGGAGCTCATTACTCTAGCAATTGCACTTTTTAATTCCAAGAACTCTGACTTATTCTTTTGACAGCAGTCAGCTCTTTATTTATGGATATTACTTTTACTTAATTTAAATCTCTCTCCTTTATCCTTGGAGAATTCTGTGAGGATTAGATCTTTTATTTGTTTAGTTTGGTGCCTCTTTCACAATGTTGGTTTTCCTCAAATATGTTTGATAATTCTTTGCTCTCTGTTCCTATTATAGATGAAGTTCCAAGCTTTTCTATAGTGGAGGCTGATGCGTGTCTTCTAAACTCAGATGAAAAATCCCTGCTCTCTTGATGGTGAAAACCAGTTCTGATTACAGAAGCCCAAACTCTCACGGCTGTTTGGGTGGAGAAAGGCTTGGGTCAACCCACCTTTGCTTTTGGATGTTTGGGTAGCTTGTCTGCCAGGGAGACTCCTTTCCCTAATGACCACCACCTGGGGCCACACTCTTTTCTCCAGCTGCAGTCTGTGATAGTATCCTGCGTTAGACCCTTACATGGGACAGATGTTCTCCTGATTTTAGCCTGGAGGCAAATATCAAACGGGCCCTCTGAGAGCCAGCAACAGGGGCAGCGTGCTCGGCTCAGCCTCACCCACCAGCCCCACAGCCCATCCTCGTTGTCCAGTCCTTGCTACTTCTGGTCTTGGCTTTTTCACACACAAAAAAACTCATCTTTGGGATGGAGAACTCTCTTTCGTCTGTGTGGAATTTGGGAGTTTTCAGCACTGCTTTGATGATCTCCTCTCCTTTTTATCTTCCCAAGATCTCTGGTTGGCTGAAGTTATCTTTCCCAGATTCCCAGCTAGGCTTTTGGTCTTCCATGACATTTCATCATGGAAAACTCCACACGTAGACAAAAGCAGATCAAATATTATCACGAATCCTAGATGTAACAAATACCAATTCATGGTTCATCTCTCCTCACAACCATTCCCCCATCCTTTCCCCCTGCACCGCACACACATGGTTTTTTTTTTTTTAAATGTTTTCTATCATTTCAGTGAAGTTTGAAGGAGGAAGGCAAGTGATAAATCAGGCATCTCAAAACACAAGCTGGGTGATGTATATAGAGGGGTTTGTTATACTATACTCTCCAGTTTTGAGTATGTTTGAAAACACTCCATAATTAAGTGTTTTTAAAAAGTAAAAATAAATGTTTGAGGAGTGGATGTGACTGAAGGAAGCCTTTTCTCCAAGATATTTCTGGGGGGCATCTTCTAGCTCAGTGATTCTCCCCAAAGGCAGGGGTGGGGGAGATTGGCCCATTTGTGTTCCGCTTCAAAAGAATCGTTGAGAATCACTGTGTTTCCTGAGAGATTTTAAGGACAGTGCTTTGTCCAAGTGAGCAGTGCTTAAGCAGAGGTAAAGGGGGAGAATTCCAGCTCCGGCCAGCCAGTTGCCACTGAATTCCTCGAGCCACTCTCTTGCATGATATGAAGTTTACCTGCTAGTTAATCTGGAATCAACAAGAAGCTGCTTGTTGCTAGGCATTTTCAGATTCCTCCTTTTAGCCTTAATTGTTTTCCAAACCTTAAATGTGACCTTACAAATTGGAAAGTTGAACCTTGATGGGATGTTTGAGTCTATTAAGGAATTATTAATTTTTATTATTAATAGTTTCGGTATTTATCACCTAAACGGTTCATTGCCTAAACGATGCCATGCTTGTTTTCCCCCGTCAGAGATATATACCAAAATAATTATGGGTGCAATGACGTGGCGCCTGGAATTTGCTTCAGAATAACAAAGGAGGATTGGAGAGCCACGTGTGTTCACCCAAAGGCATGTACCAGAATATTCACAACAGCTAATCCTAATGGTCCCAACCTAACACCACCCAGATGCCAAATTCAAAGAGAATGGATCAATAGATGCAAATGTTCCAAGAAATGATCATGTTGATGAATATGCAACTATGTGATGATATTGTGAATTACTGATTATATATGTAGAACAGAATGATCAAAAGTTACAAATGTTTGCGTTTGTTTGGTGTTTTTTGGTATTTAAAAAAATGTTTTAATTAACAAAAAAAAGAGAGAGAACAGATCTACGGTGGTACATCTGTACAAGGACTACTATTCGGCAATGGAAGGGGACAAACTGTGGATATACACAATCACTTAGATGAATCTCACCAACATAACTTTGAATCTAAGAAACCAGATACAAAAATCCATATTGTAAGATTCCATTTATATAAAGATCAGAAACCGGTCAAATGAATCTATGACCTTGGAAGTCAGAATAAGCCATCACCCTTGGGGGAGTGGGGGCAGGTGGTATCCTGAATGAGAGGGGCTTTTGGAATGCTGGTCATGTTCAGTTTCGTGACCTGGTGCTTGTTACCCAGACGTGTGTGATGTGTGACAATGCTTTCAGTATCTGCATATGTTATGTTTTCTTTTAGGTATGTATGTTGTACTTTGATTTTACAAATTAAAATTGCTGTGTTCCAGTAGTCTTGATTCTTGAAGACAACTGCATAAAGATATAACTTTTTTTTTTTTTTTGCATGGGCAGGCACCAAGAATCGAACCCGGGTCTCCGGCATGGCAGGCGAGAACTCTGCCTGCTGAGCCACCGTGGTCCGCCAAGATATAACATTTACACCGTGACTGTGTGATTGTGAACACTTTGTATCTGATGCTCTTTTTATCCAGGGTATGGATAGATGAATAAAAAAATATATATGGATAAAAAATAAACATAGAACAAGGGGAGACAAAGGGTAAAATAATTCGGGTAGATGGAAACACTAGTGGTCAATGAGAAGGAGGGGTAAGGGGTATGGTACATACGAGTTTTTTCTTTTTGCTTCTTTTTCTGGAGTGATGCAAATGTTCTAAAAAATGATAATGGTGATGAATATATAACTATGTGATAATATTGTGAGTCATTGATTGTACAGCATGTATGGAATGTTCGTGTATGAAGATTTCTCAATAAAAATACAAAAATAAATTCATAACCTCCCAGATGGGGCATATGGATGGGGCAAGGAGCAGCCATGGGTTAATAGTTACTCTGGCTGTGGGCTCATTAAACTGTTCAGTGTACTTGCAGATGGATTTGAAATTCTCCATAATAAAACAACTTTTCTTAAAAATGCATATTTTCTCCCATGGGAGTGGAAGAGAACTGTGACTGCTGTTTTTAGCTGGTAGAGAGAAAAAAAAAATCCAAATTCAATGCCCTGTACTTCTTTCTAGTCCAGTAAGGATAGATTTTCTCACCATGCCCACTTCTTTGCTTGAAGACCACTTAATCTTTCCCACACCTTCTGACCCAATTGCCCTCCACGTCTCCATGCAATGGTCTGTATATTCAAGGACAACTGTTTTCACAAGGAGAGAGCTGTCCAGAGCTGCCAGGAACCACAGGGCAACTTTTACTGATTTATATCTGCTTTGTTCCAAAGACGTATTTAAGATTTACGAAGGTGCATACAATTGAACAACATAAAATAAATTATGAATAAATAAGAACAAATGAGATAAAGGGAAGACAAGGAAAGGGAAGTAAAGCAGAGCCAAGAGGAAAGTGACTGCACAAAATACCTGCCATGAAATACATGACACTCACCGGAAGTGGAACTCAAGTTGGAGGCTGAGTTTTCCAGCAACCCATGCCCAAAAGGAAGTCAGGTCACACTATGTGAGTCACAAGGTGGGTGATGTAAAAACAAAACAGAGACTCAGGAATAGCCCCGACTCTTCCTGACATTGAGATCAGGGAGACAGGTTTTCACCCTGGATTATCATAAATATAACCTCATAAACAACATCCTGCCATTACATACAGGCACAGAACCCAAGACTTCATTACCTACATAACGAATGGCAACACAGCACAATGAGTGTGAACGATCTACAACTTGGCACACCATCCGAGCTTTCTCTTAACTCCCATGGAAATAGGCTGATGGATAACCTTGAAATGCTGTTCAGAGAAAACTATTCCATAGGGACCCAAAGGGGGATTCATGCTGGGGTGGCTTCACCCAGGACAGACTTTAGGTTTGCAGCCTGGAGTCCGTATGTCAGGATTCAGGAGGTCCAGGAACTCCATGGCATTGCAGGCAAAATTGTGCATATATGTGTATTTTTTCCAGGGAGCAGTTCCATAGCTTTCATTAGATCCCAAAGGTGTCTGAGAACCAAAAAAAAAAGAGTAACTACCTAACTAGAGGAAAAGAGGCAACGCAGCGCTTCAAACTTTGTCCAGAAAAGCTGCTTCTCTCTATTTATTTGCAAATAACTGCTCAGTGTTGCCAACGAAGGGCAGAAAGATAAGCTTCAGCATTTACTGGAGCTTGGGAGAGGACTGGAATCCTCCTGGGAAACTCAGCTGAACCGGAACCAAGGTCTGGCAGAACGTGGCCCACCCTTGCTCAGAGAGGTGCTGGGGGCACCACTAAGGGCAGAGTAACTTTGAGGCCACTGAGGGATCCAAGTGCCATCGTGGTTTCAAGCCATCAGGCAAGGCTGCAGTAATCTCTACCAAGAGAATGTACTTTTTTTCTAATTTAAGATAATTATAACTGAACACCCACTTAAATCACTTTTTGAAGTCATTCATTTTTGATAATGCGATTTCCTAACAAATCCTCCAAGCTCAACTAGTACAAAATGTGCTCCACGGAGACTGAGGCAATGTGTTGCCAGAGTTATAAGCCAAGAGTGCCAGATACAAACCAGGGAATACCTACCACAAACAATGGTTTCAGATCCAGGATAATCAGACTGGAGTTCTTCCTGCCAGTAATTCGATAGAAGTTGTTTATGAAAACCCTTCCTGCATATCATTACTTATTATAGCAAAGCTAGCATTTCTTAAGCACTTATTACATGCCAGACACTCTATTTTCTTACGCAGCCCTCAACCCAATGTGCTCTGATTGGGGGACCTGCCCTGTCATTCCCATTTTACAGATGGCAAATATGAGGCTTAATGAGGTGAAGTCAAATGCACAAAGCCAAACTGTAATCCAAGGCTTGTCTGACCTGAACCACTGTGCTGTACCATGCACAAATATAAAACACTCAGCTCACCAACTGTGGTATGAAATCTTTAAGGAATAAGTCACAATGGTGGGAGGGAGGGGAGGCAGAACAAAGCTCCACTTTATTCCCCTGAAAATAATGGTCACTTCCATTAAGAAGCCTGTGTTAGTCAGGGTTCTCTAGAGAAGCGGAACCAACAGGAGAGATTTGTAAATATGAGTTTTATAAAGGGGTCTCACACAACCGTGGGAATGGAAGAGTCCAAAATCTGTAGGGCAGGCTGTGAAACTTGGCAGCTCCATTGAAGGGTCTGGACAAACTCCACAGGAGAAATTCACTGGCTGAAGAAGCAGTGAATAAGTCTCTCTTCTTCCTTAAAACCTCCAACTGATTGGATTATCTTGCTGTAGGGGGCACTCCTTAGTTGGTCGCAGATGTAATCAGCCACAGATGCAATTAACTGACTGATGATTTAATACACCAGCCTTCCAGTTTATCAGCCAGCCACGAAATATCCTTACAGCAACAGTCAGGCCAGTACTTGTCTGACCAGACAACTGGGCGTAATCATCTGACCAAATTGACACCAGAACCTAACCATCACAAAGCCATTCTCCATATTGCAATTGTTTATTTCTGTGCAGCAAATCAGCCCCAAGCATAGTGGCTTAAAGCAACAATGTCTGATTTGTCTTGCTGGCAGGGCTCAGGCAGGGTGGTGTTTACTCAGGATCTCTTGTGCAGTTGGATGCTGGCAGAAACTACAGTCTTCTCAAGGCTCAATGGGCTGGACATTCAAGATGGTGGACTCACAGGATGGCAGCTGATGCTAGCTGGCAACTGGGAACTCGGCTGTTGTCTAGATCGCCTATAGGTAGACTTTCCACATGACTTAGTCTGTGAAATCTGCATTTCAGATAAACAGCAAATAACAATTTTAGTATAAGTATGCCCCAAATACTGCATAGGACATACTCATACTAAAAAAAAAAAAATTCATCATTTATCTGAAACTCAAATTTGGAAAATACTTATCCTAAAAAACTGTTTGGATGACTTCCGGAGAAGATGGCGGCTTAGTAAGACGCGCGGGTCTTAGTTCCTCCTCCAGAAAACCAACTAAAGAAAGAGAAACAATACGAAACAGCTCCCGGAGTCACGACAGAGACCAAAAAGACAGCGTACCCCATTCTGGGACGGCTGAACGGGCAGGGAGAATCCACTGCAGTGAGATACCCGAGGGGCGCACGTTTTCCTGGCCGGGGCAGCTGGCGACTGGGGTCCCCTCCACGCACGTGGCTCCCCGGTCTGACTGGGAACGTTGGATAGCGGGGCCCTCCCATCATGCTTGGCATCTCGGGCCAGCTGGGCAATTTGGACCGGCACTCCCCCAAGCCGCGGCGGCCAGCGACCCCCGCCTCCACGCGCGGTTTTCCGGGCCGACTGCCCCGCAGACAGACAACCGCCACGAGCGCCACCTACTGGGCAGGAAAAGAAAAACAGAGCCCAGAGATTCCACAGAAAAACCTTTCAACCAGCTGGGTCCCACACCCAGGGAAATCTGATCAAATGCCCAGACACCAGCAGAAAATAATGGATGACGCTCGGAAAATTGAAGATATGGCCCAGTCAAAGGAACAAACCAATAGTTCAAATGAGATACAGGAGCTGAGACAACTAATGCTGAATATACGAACAGAAATGGGAAAACTCTTCAAAAACCAAATCAATAAATTGAGGGAGGACATGAAGAAGACATGGGCTGAACAAAAAGAAGAAATAGAAAATCTGAAAAAACAAATCACAGAACTTATGGGAGTGAAGGACAAAGAAGAAAAAATGGAAAAAACAATGGATACCTACAATGGTAGATCTAAAGAGACAGAAGCTACAATTAGTGAACTGGAGGATGGAACATCTGAATTCCAAAAAGAAACAGAAACTATAGGGAAAAGAATGGAAAAACTTGGGCAGGGAATCAGGGAACTGAATGACAATATGAAGCACACAAATATACGTGTTGTGGGTGTCCCAGAAGGAGAAGAGAAGGGAAAAGGAGAAGAAAAACTAATGGAAGAAATTATCACTGAAAATTTCCCAACTCTTATGAAAGACCTAAAATTACAGATCCAAGAAGTGCAGCACACCCCAAAGAGAATAGACCCAAATAGGCGTTCTCCAAGACATTTACTAGTTAGAATGTCAGAGGTCAAAGAGAAAGAGAGGATCTTGAAAGCAGCAAGAGAAAAACAATCTGTCACATACAAGGGAAACCCAATAAGACTATGTGTAGATTTCTCAGCAGAAACCATGGAAGCTAGAAGACAGTGGGATGATATATTTAAATTACTAAAAGAGAAAAACTGCCAACCAAGACTCCTATATCCAGCAAAATTGAACTTCAAAAATGAAGGAGAAATTAAAACATTTATAGACAAAAAGTCACTGAGAGAATTTGTGACCAAGAGACCAGCTCTGCAAGAAATACTAAAGGGAGCACTAGAGTCAGATACGAAAAGACAGAAGAGAGAGGTATGGAGTAAAGTGTAGAAAGAAGGAAAATCAGATATGATATATATAATACAAAAGCCAAAATCGTAGAGGAAAATATTATCCGAACAGTAATAACACTAAAAGTTAATGGACTGAATTTCCCAATCAAAAGACATAGAATGGCAGAATGGATTACGACCCAGCAATACCACTGCTAGGTATCTACTCAAAGGACTTAAGGGCAAAGACACAGACGGACATTTGCACACCAGTGTTTATAGCAGCATTATCTACAATTGCAAAGAGATGGAAACAGCCAAAATGTCCATCAACAGACGAGTGGCTAAACAAACTGTGGCGTATACCTACGATGGAATATTATGCAGCTTTAAGACAGACTAAACTTATGAAGCATGTAACAACATGGATGGACCTAGAGAACATTATGCTGAGTGAGTCTAGCCCAAAACTAAAGAACAAATACTGTATGGTCCCACTGATGTGAACCGACATTCGAGAATCAGCTTGGAATATATCATTGGTAACAGAGACCAGCAGGAGTTAGAAACAGGGTAAGATAATGGGTAATTGGAGCTGAAGGGATACAGACTGTGCAACAGGACTAGATACAAAAACTCAAAAATGGACAGCACAATAATACCTAAGTGTAATGTAACTAGGTTGGAACACTGAATGAAGCTGCACCTGAAATATGGTTTTTTGTTTGTTTGTGTGTTTGTATCTTTTGTTTTTATTTTTTTCTTTTTCCTTTTTATATATATATTTTTTATTAGTATTATTATTTTAATTCTCTTCTCTGTATTAACATTCTATATCTTTTTCTGCTGTTTTGCTAGTTCTTTTCCTAAATCGATGCAAATGTACTAAGAAATGATGATCATACATCTATGTGATGATACTAAGAATTACTGAGTGCATGTGTAGAATGGAATGATTTCTAAATGTTGTGTTAATTTCTTTTCTTTTTTGATTAATTAAAAAAAATTTTTTAAAAAGTTAAAAAAAAAAACAAAAAACTGTTTGTTTACTTAAAATCCAAATTTAACTGGATGTTCTGTATTTTTACTTGCTAAAATAGACAACCCCTAAGTAGGAAACCACTCTTCAGGTAATTTTTTGCCAGTCAGTATTAGTTTTTTATGGCTGTGTAACAAATTATCACAACTTTAGTGGCTTAAAACACTACCCATTTATTAGCTCATGTTCTCTGTGGGTCAGATGTCTGGGCACAGAGTGGTTCTATTGAACTCTCTTCTTAGAAGCTCATAAGACTAAAATAAAGATGCTGTCAGGGCTGCCTTCCTTTCTGTAGGCTCCAGGAAAGAATCCACTCCCAAGCACATGCATGTTGTTGGCAGAATCTAGTTTCTTCTTACATTTTCCACTTGACTTCTCTATCTTTAAGCGGTGATGTCAGGTTGAGATCTTCTTGTGCTTCGAATCTCTGTGCTTTTCCTTTTTCCTTCCTCTTCTGCCACAAGCTCTTTCTCTTTAAAAGTAGAGAAAGCTCTCTACTTTTAAAGGCTCATGTGATTAGATTAGGACCACCTAGATAATCTCCCTTTTTTAGGTCAGCTGTACTTATGCAAAATAACACAACCAGAGGCATAGAATCTCATCACATTTACAATTTCTGAGAATTAAGGGGTGTGCAATCAAGATCTCATTCTTAGAAATTCTGCCTACCACACCCCAAGCCCCAGGGGAAGGCCCTGAGTGTCTCAAGCCAATGAATGTTTCTGATGACTACCCTCAGCTGACAATGACTGGCACAGGGATTGGCTTGTAATTCATTGCTATAGGTCTGGAGGTACCACCATCTGAAAGCCACTAATGGTGGGCTGGCAGCTAGCAAGGATAACCACAGAGAGCTCGAGATGGGGTCTACCCACAGGGAGCTAAGTCAAAAACTGGGTTGGTGATAGCATCTGAGCCCGGAATCAGGTCACCCCTGATTCCCACCTTACTTGCTGACTTTTTACTCATTGGAGCCCGTACATTCCCCTTGGTGCCTAAGTTTTGTAGGTTTCTTCCCATCATGTGAAACTGAATCTAGCTGAAGCATTTCTGGCTCCTGGTAGACTGAGTAAAAGAGGAACGAAATAACTCCCTCACTTACTTATGAAAACAGGGTCTTGGAATTCTTGATATTCTCACAAGCAGTGTGGACAACCAAAGCAATAGGCTGAGCCCCCAATCTTGGGGTTTGTTCATATGAAACTTAACCCCACAAAGGATAGGCTAACCTTACTTAAAATTAAGCCTAAGAGTCACGCCCAAGAGAACCTCTTTTATTGCTCAGATGTGGCCTCTCTCTCCAGCCAACACAACAAGCAAACTCACCTCCCTCCCCCGTCTTCATGGGACATGACTCCCAGGGGTGTGGACCTTCCTGGCAACGTGGGACAGAAATCCTAGAATGAGCTGGGACTCAGCATCAAGGGGTTGAGAAAAACTTCTCAACCAAAAGAGGGAAGAGTGAAATGAGACAAAATCAAGTGTCAATGGCTAAGAGATTCCAAACAGAGTCGAGAGGTTGACCTGGAGGTTATTCTTACACATTAAATAGATATCATCTTTTTAGTTAAAGCAGAACAGAGAGGCTGGAGGGAACTGCCTGAAAATGTAGAGCTGTGTTCCAGTAGCCATGTTTCTTGAAGATGATTTTATGATGATATAGCTTTCACAATGTGACTGTGTGATTGTGAAAACCTTGTGTCTGATGCTTCTTTTATCTACCTTATGGACAGATGAGTAAAACATATGGATTAAAAATAAATATACAGTAGGGGGAACAAATGTTAAAATAAATTTAGTAGACTGAAATGCTAGTGATCAATGAAAAGGTGGGGTAAGGGGTATGGTATGTACGAATTTTTTTTCAGTTTTCTTTTTATTTATTTTTCTGAATTGATGCAAATGTTCTAAGAAATGATCATGATGATGAATATACAACTATGTGATGATATTGTGAATTACTGATTATATATGTAAAATGGAATGATCATATGGTAAGAATGTGCTCGTATGTTCAATAAATTAAAAAATAATAATAATCGATGACCAGATATCAGCAAAACATCATAAGGTACACTGAAATACAGGAAGATATGGTCTGGTCATCTGGTCTGGAACAAATTACAAACAGAATTTGGAACAATTTTAAAAAAGGAAAAAAAAACAGGGTCCTGAATCTGTGCTAGGTTGCCAGTAATCCACCAGAAAGAAAAATTCTCTCCCTTAATATAGGCAAGGTGGAGTCATTCTCAGAGAGTGCTGATCTCCTGTAGGTTTGGGAGGTCTCCTCGCTGTCACTGTCCAAGTCCCAGCATAGATGCTGGGAGGCTGTACCAAAGGCTAACTAGAGGAGAGAAAACAGTGTGCTTGGTTTAGCTTATTGTCCCTTGCTCTTTCTGCAACTTTCTCATTTTGGGGAGATGACTGCGCATTCTCCTTCCCAGGGCTGCTTTAGGAAGAAAATTCTTGTGGAATTTAGCTGGGGGTTACCACTCTGCCAGCCCCAATCTGCATGGTGGGAGAATGGTGGTGATGGGGGTGTTTAAGGAGAACAACACATGCTTCTTGGGGGCCTAACACCTCAACTCTAAATAAGAAGGCTCCCTATCTCCCCATTCTACAAATTTGGTCAGTGTAAATGGAATTTGCATTCATTGAGCACCTAATATCTGTCACATGCTTTAGAACATGGTGTTGATACATGGACATAAAATAAGGAGCACACACAAACACATTGAAGGGAATTTTTTTGTTTTTCACCTTTTTCACAGACAATGAAATGGAGTTTTGGACGAGTACATTAACCTGCCCCAGGACCTACACAGCAAGTGGGTGCCAGAGCCAAGATTCGCCCAGAAGGCTAACTGACTTCCAAGGCAGTAGCCCACTTGGGGCTTGGTGATCAAAAAGTAGCTGGGGCCAGAAGCTCAATTTACCTTAATCCTCCCAATAACCCTGAAAAGTAGATACTAAGATTGACCCCATTTTACAGGTGAGGAAACTGCTTACAGAGGAACTTTGCCAATATCACCACATGAGTTCAGGGGCAGAGTTGGGTTTTGAAGATGGGGCTGGTATTTTTGTTCCACTGTGTAATAATGGGTGGAGGACACAGGGCAGAGCTAGGCAGGAATTTGAGGCCAGAGAGTAATAATGTTCTGGTATCATTTGCACATGTATTCATTCATTCATTCACTTACGCTTTCAGTTCTTGAACACCTCTGGTCTTTGTCCACGAGAAAGATACAGTCTATTAACGAAGACGATTTATTTGTGTGCCCCAATGGAGTTAGCATTTGGAAAGGACTGTCAAGAAGAGAATGGAGTGTGGGGATATGTGAGAAATAAAAGGTAGAACATTCTAACAAGGGAAAGGCAGGAGCAGAATCCAGAGGCTAAGGAATGTCAAAGTTCAGCACAGGAAGCTGTTTCCTAGCTGATAATTTTTTTGGCTCTCAGTTTCAGAGGCTAGAAGACTTGCTTCTTCCTGGGATCAGTATTGTCTGGCTACTTGCAATCCTTGGTTCTTACCTTTTCCATCATATGGCAATGCACATGTGACGTCTTCTCCTTTCTCCTCCAGGTTTTGTTGACTTTCGGCTTCCTTCTGTGGCTTTTCCCTCTGTCTGACTTTCACTCTGCTTCGAAAGGATCCAGTAATTCAGATCAAAGCCCAATCTGATTAAGTTGGGCCACATTTTAACCAAAGTAACATCTTGAGGAGATCCCATTTACAGTGGGTCCGCACCCACCAGAATGCAGACCAGAACCAGGAAATGTCCAGACCGGGGGGCACAACTCAAGCCACATCAGAAGCCAACTCCACTTTGGACATGTTTAACTGAAAGGGATTTAGTACAGGGAATTGGATATTAACAAAGCAATAGGAAGGGCTGGAGAGCAGAATGACCCTCAGAACACCACAGGACTGACCCTCCAGGGGAGCTGCTCTGTCAGATGCCACTGGGGAAGTGGGAATCAGCAAGTGCCACTGGGACTACTGAGTTCAGATGTGGCCTCTCTCAGCCAACTCTGCAAATAAACTCACTACCCTCCTCCCCCTACATGGGACATGACTCCCAGGGGTGTAAATCTCCCTGGTAACATAGGACAGGGCCCCTGGAGATGAGCCTGGCCCTGACATCATGGGATCGAGAAAGTCTTCTTGATGGAAAGGGGGAAGAAAGAAATGAGACAAAATAGTTTCAGGGGCTGAGAGATTTCAGAGTCAAGAGGTTATCCTGGAGGTTATTCTTATGTATTATATAGATACTCCTTTTTAGTTTTTAGTGTATTAGAATAACTAAAAAGAAGTACCTGAAACTGTTGAACTGTATTATAGTAGTCTTAATTCTTGAAACAATTGTATGACTATATAGCTTTTACAATGTGACCATGTGATTGTGAAAACCTTGTGGCTGACACTCCCTTTATGCAGTGTATGGAAAGATGAGTAAAAAATAAGGACTAAATAAAGAAATAAATAATAGGGGTGGGGATAATGGGTAAAAAAATGAATACATTGCAACACTTGTGGTCAAAAGAGGGAAAGGTAAGGGATATGGGTTGTACGGGGTTTTTCTTTTTCTGGAGTGATACAAATGTTCTAAAAATGATCATGATGATGAACACACAACTGTGTGATGATATTTTGAGTCATTGATTGCATACTTTGGATGGGCTGTACGGTACATTAAGATATCTCAATAAAGATATTTTTATTAAAAAGAACAGAGCCAGAGCTGTGATCTAAGGATCAAAAAACCACTGACACCCCATTCAGGAAATTGGAATGTGGAGGCTGGCTGCTGCCACCCCTTCTCACCATCCACAAATCTAGGGACAGGATAGCGGAGTGCTGCCATGGAAAACATCCCATCTCCACAGGCTTACTCACATACAGAAAACCGGCCAAAGGCAGCAAGAAACTGACCTCCACTCACTTCCCTCTTTCTAATTTTGAGCAGTCAGAGCACTTCCAACTGGTAGAAATTATTTTTGCATCCAGAACCCTAGTTGCAAGGGAGTCTGGGAAAAGCGATTCTCCAGCTTCTGCTCTATAAGAAGGCACATGATGGAGATGAGAATGGATGTCTAGTGCCAATAGACAGGGGTGAGTTGGTAAATTGGCTTCGCCCACCCCTCAAAAAAATCTCCATTCGCCAATCTCTGGTGTAAATACTCCCTCAGCAGTTGATTTCAAGCTATCCATGTGACGTCACTGAACACAGTTGGGGAGACGTGCATGATTGGCTCTCACAAGTGAGAACCAACCAGCTCCAACACATCACGACCCACAGAGCATATTCAATTTTTGTCAGAGGCTGTGGGAAAAGGAGAAGGGACTGAGAGCAGGACTCAGGGACGCATGTTTGCTCCAATTTGAAGAAAGCAGATTGGAGTTTCTAGGCCCTTGTCCTGACCCACCATCACCCACTGGTGGCTTCCTGACTACGATACCCAGCGATTCTGGCGCATTTCTCAATGCTAAGACTCCGATATGCAAGAGATGCAGCAGCATATGATGGGAACAGCACAACTAGTGAAATCAGAGCTTCCCCACAGATTGGAGACCAACTCCAAGACTAGTTTTATCATTCTCCATTTTACTCCCAAGTGTTCACAAGAGGGCAACATGGAAGGGAAGTGACAGACATCATGTGACTGAGCAGTAAAACCACGGTTTGCCAACCAGTTTGAAGAATCTTTGCCAGAAAGGAGGCATCTTCTGGGCTATTTTTTTTCTCCTGGAGTTTGTTGCCTATTCAGTTGGAGAAAATGCCTCAAGTTCAACCACTGCAAATTATTGAACCAAAGAAGATAAACTTCGAAAGGATCCTCTCTGCTGTGAGTGTGAAAGACACTGGCAAGGAGAAAAAGAATTATCATTAAAAAAAAAATTTTTAACTGAAGTTGGACCTGTGAGTACTGGGAAAGGACAAAGTAGTTTTCCCTTTTAATTAAAAAAAAAAAAAAAGCAATTGTTACCACAAGGCCAGATCCTACACTGACGAGGCCACCCAGCAGAGACCGCACTAGGAAAGGGGACCTGGCCTCTTTATTGAGTTCTCATTGGCTTAGGCCAACAGTAGTGTGGGACCACAAGGAGGGTGGGGGGGATGCCATATATAAAAAGTTACAGGACAGTTCATCTGCCTGGAGTGTCTTACAGAGCACACCTCTTGAATTTTAACGATCAGAGTTACGACTGGGCAATTAACCCCATGTGCGGTAGCCCTCCACCCAAGACAAAAGGCAGTCATGGCAGTCGTGGCTCTCCAGGGTAGGGGGGTGGCTCTCCAGGGTCAGGGTGGGGGTGGGGGTGGGGTAGGGGGTCAACACAGAGCCAGGTCTTCTCCACGCTCCCCCATCGGGCGGAGTAAATGGCTTTTCTTTTCACAGTGGAATCCCCAAAAATGTAAGTATCCATGGGAGGGAACTACTGTAAAACTTATTGTTCAAAAGAAAGAAAGGAAAAAGCCTGTTTCATTCAAATGTATTTTTAAATGTTTAGAGGACAAGTGGTAAAAAAAAAAAAAAAGCCCTTTAAAAATCCAAAAGGCCTGAAACAGGTTTTAAGCCGCTGGGAATGTTGGCTACTTAAGGGATAATAATTAGCTATTCAATACAAGAATATCTTTTCTTGCCAGGCCGGAAGAACAGCGGGAATGAGTGACTTAATGAAGTTAAGAGCATAATTTCCCAGGAAATCCTTTTGCTCACTGGAAGGGGCTGTCTCAGGGTTTTGTGCAGCACCTTGGAAATGGGGAGCATTTTGCTCTTCACCCCTCACCCCACTCCACTCCCACTCCGCTCCCACCCTCATTCTGACCAAAGAAGGAAAAAAGGAGCTGAGATAGCCCGAAGCCAAGAAAGCACTTTGGAGAAGAGGGTAGCTGTTGCTCTTTGGAAAATAAGAATGATGAAGGTGGAGTGGATATTTAGAATGAAGGTGAAGATGCTCTGATTCCAAGTACAGCACTTCAGATGCCCACGCTGCCATCAAAGCAATTGCAGAAGTGGCAGGTATAAAACTATGTATAATCCCAAGTTTCCTGGGGGGGAAAAAAAGATGTATTAAGTCATGACCCAAGACCCATCAAACTATGGGCCACAGGGCTCCCAACTTCTACTCAAGGCTCAATCATCCTTGCCAAGGCTCTATCATCCAAGTCTAATTCACCGTAGATCCATAGATAGGATACTCACTTGGCAGTGCTTAGTTGAATAATTTATGTTACCGTTTTTGTTACCAGACAAAGGAGGTGAATTCTCTGCCCAATGCACTCAATGACCAATCCCTGAGACACTGGGGTTTGAAACACTGGGGTTTCAAAGACAGAAAGAATTTATTCCTTAGGCGCATGGCAGGAGATCAGATGCCTATCAGTCCCCAAAAATCTGTCTCCCCGAACTGCAGTGATTCTGATAGTTTTACAGAATTAAAAGATGGGCAGGGTTTAGGATAATGAGCACAGTGGCTCCAGATGATGTGATTAGAGGTGATCTAATTATTGAGCATGCACAGATTGATTACATGCTTAGTCACAGAATGTATATAAGAAAATGGCAGCTTTAATATGATGATGGGCATGATTCTTAGTATTATAATGATGTATAGGTGATTTATAGGTTAAAGTCTAAGCTACTGCTCATGTCAGGCGGGCCCATTTTGGTTAGATCCAGTCTCAGTCATCAAGATAACTTTGGACCCGGGGTAGGTTAGTTCTGGGCTGACCCAAGACCCTTCATTAATAAACATTAGGGACTGTCTTTAGCGATCACAAAACTCTAAAGTTGAAAAACTGGATAAATGGGTACAAATGAAGGTTAAACACAAGGTTTTTATAATCACAGGGGCAGAAGATAAGGGCTGCACAATCATTATCAGAGATCAAGGCAGCTGGATTACAATTTAGAGATTTCAGGAATTTCCCTCGGTCTACTCCAAAATACCAGAAAGCAAAAACAAAAAAATCTGCATAATTGATTCAGTAATCAAAATCATCCCATAAATTCTGATTTCTCAGTTACATTCTCATAAAAAGTTCAATCCTTATAGAAAAATCCATAATGGCTCCATTGGTGTCCTACTGTTGTACAGGCGTGTGTTGAATCTTCTTCACGGGAGCCCTGCTCCGCCATGCTAGTTGTCCACCTAGCAGCCTTGGTATTCAGAGCTGGAGGCAAAAGGCGGCAGAGAAATAGGCGACTTCTCTAGGAGGAGATCTTGCAAAATCAAATCTTTTGTGTATCTGCCTTCTCTACCCCGCAGGACCAATTGCCCAGTGCAGTGGCATGAGGGTCCTGTGCTCAGAATGGCCCTGTGCTTGCGGGTTGTGGCAGGTGAGAATTGTGTACCCCAATGAACATAGCTTCTTAATCTTAATCCGCATCCCTGTGGGCGTGAACCATTGCAAATAGGGCCTTTGGAAGATGTTATTTTTAGTTAAGGTGTGGCCCAACTGAATCAGGGTGGGTCTTAATCCATATTACTGAAAGCCTTATAAAGAGAAGACACCAGAAGCCAAAGATAGAAAAGGCCACCGGGAGAAGCTGGAAGTCAGCGAAAACCAGAAAAGCAGATACAAGGAGAAAGATGCAGCCACGTGATGGGAGAAGTGATATAAGCCAAGGAACCCCAAGGATCATGGCAAACCAGCACCAGAAGGCTAGATACTCAGAGAGAAAGCATGGCCTGTCGAGATCTTGATGTTAGCCTCCAAACTGTGAACCTGTTGCTTAACCCAACACATTGTGTTGCATTTGTCATAGCAGCCCTGGCAAACTAAGATTACCTCCCCTTGGTGCCCAGGCCCTGCCCAGACTCTCCCTCCCAGCCACCACTGTCGTTTTCCACGCCTAGTGGAAGGGTTGGAAGCCTACAGGCATCCCTGGGATGGCAGGGTGGGGTGTGACAGAAGCCATCCCCACCCCAGGCTGGTAGTGCCATGGGATGTTCAGCAGGCAACTTGGCCACGGGTGGGCCCTTCACTCACACCTACACAGGCACTGAGCACATCCCAGCTCTGAGGTTGCAACCCTTCAAGGGTTGGTCACCCTTCTACCAGGGAGATTGACTTACTGCCCCCAGCCAGGACATAGCATGTTGGCTCAGCAGCCAAAGAGAGGGGCAGCCCAGCAGCTGGTGGGCCATACAGAATCACCAGGCAGGACCCCCAAGCACCTGTGAGGATCTGCACTCTGCACTCACCCCACAAATATCCCTGAACTCAAGGGAATGTGACATTTAATAGCAAACAAACAAATCGCGCCCCCCCCCCCAAAAAAAAACACTGTGATGAGTTGAGAAAGACACTGCTGATGAACAGAGAAAAAAATATACTTTTTTCCCCTGCTTTTTTGAACAAAGGGCCCCGCATTTTCCTTTTGCACCATTCTTCCCAAATCATGTTCTATTCCTATTTTGATTCTAAGGGCTGGTGTGGATTCTAGATTGCTCCCTCCCTGACTGCTACCATTTGTATCATTTGGCCTGGAGGAGTGAGTCTTGCTCAGCCTGAGTCCTGACCTTCCCCATCCAGAGCCATGGCTGGATGCCCTAACCAGTGATATGCTAGGAAACCTTTACCAACTGGTTCTACAGGAGCAGAGACCCTTGATTTATAGCATTTGCCCATTTCTGTGGTGTAAACACTCCTGCCATGGCTGATTTCAAGCCACTAACATGACATGGCTGAACCCAGAATTGAGAAGAGATGTGTACAGTCTGTTCTTGCATGAGGGAGGACCTGGCTCCTGAACATCAGGAGCCCCGAAACCTAGAAGCATTAAAGCAGGATCTCCAGAATAAGAGGGAGCAGCCCCCTGGCTCGAAGCCAGAGATAGGTTTGGAGACCTGGATGTAGGGACAATGAAACAAAAGAGCTTTCTCCTCAAAGGAAGGTTTTCAATCTTGGCGATGTAATGGAATCAGCTGGAGAGCTTTAAAAATCAGCCTGCAACATCCCATACCAATTACATCCCCTCTCTGGGGGTGAGACAGGCGTCTGTATTTTTTAAAGCTCCCCAGGTACAGAGAGGCTAAGGAACAGATGAGAAGGGAACCCAGTCCAGTTGTCACCAAGGCTGAGCTCTAACCATCAGAGTGACTGTACAGCAGAAGACACCCTGTGTATTTTCTGGAGCTCAGTCCTTAAGAAGGGGTCTAACTTATGTTTGTTCTATGGACCCCTTTGGCACTTTGTGAAACCTATGGACTCCTTCTCAGAATAATGCTTTAAATGCCTAATTTCAAATAACATGGAATGGTAAAGGAAACCCATCATATTGAAATAGGCCTAAAAAATGGTTTCTGATATAGTCACATATATGCTTATTCAATGCATTAAGTAGCAAGATAAACTAACTGCTCTAATTTCAAAATGGTGATGTGTGTAAAGGATATGTGCAGCTGTCTGCAGTAACTGCAGTGTGATAGGAAAATACCTGTGATTTCTATTGGTGACAAAGTCACAGCTACTGCCAAAATAACTGTGGTTTGTTTCCTAAGTCCACTAAAGGAAATGCTAAATTTCAGTTAGGGGTTAGCGAAAATAAAGATGTCAGGTCTTTTTTTTTTTTTCCCATTCAAGTTCAGGGACCCCCCCTGACATCTATCAGTTTAACAGCCCTGCCTTACCGGAAGCAGCCAGAGGCCAGGGAAGCAGCTGGGCTGATTTCAGACCCAGTTCTATCAGGCTCTCCCTGGGTGGCCTTGAAGAGCATACTTCCTCTCTCTGGATCCGATTCCCTCCTCTATAGAAGAAAAGGGGTCAGACTAAGGGACTGTGCCCCACGCTGTGCTTGCTCCCAGAAGGCTACAGGGTTATCTTCGGTCAATCAACAAACGTTAGTTGTCAGCTATGTGTTGGGAGCCTGGAAACCCATGACTGAGCCAGGGTGGGGTGGGGGGGGGCAAGAAAACCCCCCACAATGAACGACTTCCCTCCCAGCCAGCTCCCCTCCAGGAGTTTGGTGCACTTCTATAAAAGTCTGGTGGCCACCTGCCTTGCATTTAAATTCTCCATAGGTTTCTCTCTCCTCCCCAGTCCTGGGGGACAAGGAAGGTCTCCTCATCTCTCAATCCTTTTCAGTCCGCAGCTCGAGTATCTGCATTTCAAAATTCTCTATTGCATGACATCTGTACCCAGAAGAACCAGGATTACTTGGGATAAGGGAGTACATAACCCAGGTTCAATTCAAAGCAGTAAACACCCCGGGAGATAAATAACAATGTCATAATGATAGCAAGAGTCAGATAAGGGGCCCAGGAAGAAGGCGTTACGAAATACACTGTTCCAGAAGCAAGCATGTCTACAAGAGGAGAAAACTGTGCAGACAGAGCCCATGTCCAGAAGGCATTTCAGAAGAAGAAGGGCTGGAGATGGGCCTTGGAAGCCGGCGGGATGGGAACTGACTGGCCAAGGGGAAGGTGCCAGATTCTCGATTCCACCGAGGGCTTCAGACCCGCTGTCCAGTGGAAGCACCTGGAAGCTTTCTACGATAGCGACGCCTGGGTCCCACGCTCAGAGATTCAGATTTAATTTGAGTGAGGTGGGGCCCAAGCATGGAGCTTTTTGTTTCTAAAGCTCCTCAGATGATTCTGCCGTGCAGACAGGATTGTGGAGCACGGCTGCTGAAGGTCAAGTCCCTGCAGCAGCCAGGCTGGGAAAACAACTTTCCTTTTCTTCCTGGCAGGCCATGGGAGGGGCACTTCCGGGGCTAAAATGGCTCTCAAAAGAAGAAAGACACAGGGGGGCTCCGGATCAAAAGAGGAAGGGCCAGGAGAGAGGAGAAATGAGTTCTATGAACTCTCTGAAGTGAAGCTGCCAGTCCCTCCTTCGCTGGTATTTACCAGTGTAGATGCAGGCCACTGGGTCTTTTTTTCTTTTCACTTACCAAAAACACGGATCAAACGTCCGTGAGAGCCGGAGTATGTGTTCTAGGGGTTGTGGTGGATGTAAAAAGTCACACCTTTGTCTAGCCTTTCCTGCTAGTGTGTGTAAACAAATTGCCAGGTGCTCAGCACTGAACCCTCAGCTCAGGTCCTCCAGCCAGGGCAGGGCGGTACCATTCTGACACGTCTGCTTGCAGGACACCCAGGGCACCCAGGCCAGGGTGGCCAGGCCTCGGTCAGGGACAGCGTAGGGAGTGGGAGGGGGGGCGGGTTGGGGCATGGAGCATGGGGGAGTAATAGCTCTTTCTCCCACTCTGGTTCCTCTTTATTACCAAGGCCCGATTCCAGCATTTGCCCTATGCCCCGCCCAGCCCATGCCTTCAACAAATATTACATGGCAGCCCCTGAAGGAGATGCTGAAAATACAGCGGGGCAACAAAACAGAGTTTTTAAAAATCCCTGCCATTCTGGTGGGAGAGAAAGGCCAGAAACAAGAAAACAGAGAAAGCTACATAGTGCATCAAGTGGTAATGAGTGTGAATAGAGTACAAGGAAACAGAGGGGGTGGGTAGGGAGTGCAGTGGATGGCAGCGTGTGGGGTTGGTGGCCACGAGATCCTCACTGAGAAACTTACATCAGCACACAGACCTTAAGGAAGGGACAGAACTAGCCTAGCTGCTGAACATGAACTGGGGAGGGTAGGGAGCATGTCAGGCTAAGGTAGAAGTATGTGCAAAGGCCCTGAGGCAGGAGCAGGAAGCGAGGGAATGGGAGATAAGATCAGACAGGTGACAATAACCAGGACATGAAGGCCCTGTAGGAAACTCCCACACAATAATAGTGGCTAGCAATGCTGCTTTCACTCTGGGTGAGAAGGGGCATTTTGG
Source organism: Tamandua tetradactyla (assembly GCF_023851605.1). Classification (NCBI taxonomy): domain Eukaryota; kingdom Metazoa; phylum Chordata; class Mammalia; order Pilosa; family Myrmecophagidae; genus Tamandua; species Tamandua tetradactyla. The sequence continues at coordinate 132,954,126 of NC_135353.1, read as the reverse complement.
AGGGTTTGCAGCCAGAGGGGTGACATGACCCGACAGGGGCACGCTGGCTTCTTCATTGAAAATCCACTGCAGTGGGACAGGGGGGAAGCAGAGAGGCCGAGTGAGGAGGCTGCCACAGTCATCAGACCGGTGAGAACTGGGCTCAGCCCAGTGGCTGGGGTCAACAGAATTTAAGAACCAGTCAGACATGGAGTATGAAAGAAAGAGGGGAGTCAAACAGGTTTCTGAGAGTTTGGGCCCACCAGGCAGGAGGAAAGGGTAGCTGTTTACTGAAAGCAGGAGGGAAGGCTGCTGGAAGAAAACAACCGGGGACGCCGGAGGCATCTTTTCCACATCCGGTTGGGGATGTGGAGGAAGTTGAACGGGCAACTGGTCAGGCTCTCACAAACAGCTTCTCAGTTTCGGAACCTAAATGGGGGATGCGGGGGGGCCCACGTCCCTCCATCCTTCTGAGTCTCTGCCCTCTCCTTCTGCCAAAGAAAAACAAAGCCCCTAGGCCCTTCAGCTCCTGGAAATGCTGGAGACCCTTGCCACCTGAGGTCAGTCGACGTAAGAAAGAGCCACTTAAAGTAACACAATGTAAAATGGACCAAAGTACGACCGAGTAAATAGTGTGAAAAAAAATTTAGCTGGGGCTTGATCTCGAAAAATGGCATTTAAATTTAGAAAGGAAGTTTATTTTATCCTTAATTTAACAAAACGGAGCTTCTAAATGTAACTATGCACAAATTCTTAGTGTTCACAAAATACTGACAAGTTTGAGGCCTTCCTCAGTTATCCCAAAGACCTCTCTTGGGTCTTTGTTCTTCAAAGGATCCTCTTTTGGAAATTCCCAGTATGCGTCACACTTCTCTTCGGTTCAGAACCGGGCTAACTCGGCCACATTCTGATTTGTGACTCCTGGTGTGGCATGAGCAAGTCGCCAGCAGAATTTTCATTGACTTCAGGAAATCGAGGAGCTCCTGATTTCACTTTGCAATTGAACTCCACTGTCCTGGGCTATGGAACACACCCGGGGACTCAAGGGTGATGTGTCAGTCAGTCAGGGTTCTCCAGGGAAACAGAACCGACAGGAGATATGTATGTAAATATTATGAGATTTGTTATAGGAATTGATTCATGGGAGCATGGGGATTGGCAAATCTGGATGCCATAGGGCAGGCTGCAGGCTGGGAATGCCAATGAAGGTTTCGATGAATTTCCCAGGAGAAGCTGGCTGGCTGAAGGAAAGATGGAAATTCTCTCTTCTGATTGCAGAAATCCTCAAGTGTTCCATTAAGGCCTTCAACGGACTGAAGATTTTTCTCATTGCTGCAAACAATCTCTTCGGTTGATTGTAGATATAATCAGCCATGGATGCACTCAACTGACTAATTATTTAAATCCACGAAATACCCTCACAGTAAGCATTAGACCAGTGTTTGTTTGACCAAACAACCGAACACCAAACTTGACCAAGTTGACACATGATCTTAACCATCACTCTCCATCCCTTGTCTACTTGGCATCCACACACATCTCCTTAAACTATACCTAAATCTCCAAATAAAAACAATAGTAGTCATACTCTTACCTAACGTAATTCAACTGTCCTGCATACAACTGGAAACACACTATCCCTTTGCCCAGAAGAGGATGTAAGTCCTGGAGTGATATTCACTCTTAAATTTGATGTCCTATAACTTAAATATTACGACATAGTTAATGCAACTTATGTTCTATGATGAGGAGGTAAGATAAAGAAGAAAGCAAAGATATTCACTTTGTATATATACAAACATATTCATATTCATGATAGAACAAGCCATTACAGTCCACATTTCTGCACCTGGTCACACGGTATTTATAACTCTCTTCTTCCACTACCGATTCCATGTTCCCTTCACCCTCAGCAAGCACCTCAGCTGGCCATAGGTCTTTGCCTGGTGGGGTGTGGTAGTTAGATTCAGGTTTCAACTTGGCCAGGTGAAGGTGCTTAGTTCTATTGCTGTGGACATGAGCCAATGGCATGTGAACCTCATCGGTCACCGATTACATCTGCAGTCAGCTAGGAGACGTGCCTGCTGCAATGAATGACATTTGATTTAATTGGCTGGTGCTTAAATGAGAGAGCGCAACATACCACAGCAAAAGTAGCTCAGCATACCTCATCTCAGCACTTGCAGCTCAGCGCAGGCCTTTGGAGATGCAGAAAGGAATCACCCCGGGAAAAGTTGTTGGAACCCAGAGACCTCGGGAGAAGGCCAGCAGAGATCACCCTGTGCCTCCCATGTAAGAAAGAACCTCAGTTGAAAGTTAGCTGCCTTTCCTCTGAACTATGGGTTAACTAAATAAATCCCCTTTTATTGAAAGCCAATCTGTCTCTGGTGTGTTGCATTCTGGCAGCTAGCAAACTAGAACATGGGGTGACCCAAACCTTCATTCCTAAAGTTTCTGGGCCATTGGTAATTCTGCCTGGATTGGGTAGTTGCAGTTTTCCATTGACTTTAATCACAGGGTATGGTAGTACAAAGAGACTCCCTAGGAGATTTTCTGTATTCCAGGAAACTCTTCTTTACCTTCACTGTGTAGAAGCAGCCCAATTTCCCCTTAATAATCAGGATCAATCACCCTAACCAGCACAATAATTCCCGACTTTGTCTGTTTATTCACAGGCCAGAAAAGCCCAAAGTGGACAGGTGGCAGTCTTAACTCCCAGTTCAATGGAATCATTGTTGTGTCTCCTGGTGGAAGCACTCCTCTTTTTGGAATTAAGACCTGGAGACCAGTAGAGCTGAAGATTGTGGGGACAGGAAGCATAAATTTTTCTACTGGATCACTAAGTAATAGTGAGTGGCACCATTCCCATTTCCACCCGATTCCTGGACCTGACTATGGGAGAAACAGCACCATAAAGTGGATGCTGATTTAGAAGCATACTCAGGCTGCTGGAGATCACTGCCCCAATCCTGCAAGGTATAGCCACACAGTTGGTGCCATAATTGAAACTTCAAAAGGCCATTCCACCATTCTATCAACCCAGCTGCCTCTTGATGATGGCAAGACCAGTAAATTCCATGAATTTGTGCCCACTTCCATGAGTATGTGCTTCATTTGCTGTGAAATGGCTTAAATGATCAGAAACAATGCTATGTGGAATACTATGACATTGGATAAGGTATTCTGTAAATCCACAGATGGTAGTTTTGGCAGAAACATTGCATTCCAGTAAGGCAAATCTGTATCTATAGTATGTGTCTAAACCAGTAAGAATGACATTCTGCCTTTTCCATGAAATGGTCCAATGTAATCAACCTGCCACCAGGTAGCAGGCTGATCACCTCAGGGAGTAGTGTCATATTAGGGACTGAGTGTGGGTCTCTGTTGCTGGCAGATTGGGCATTCAGCAGTGGCTGTAGCCAGGTCAGTCTTGGTGAGTGGAAGTCCATATTGCTGAGCCCATGCATAACCTCCATCCCTACCACCATGACCACTTTGTTCATGAGCTCATTGGGCAATGGCAGGAGTGACTAAGGAAAGAGGATGACTTGAATCCACAGGATGGGTCATCGTATCCACTTGATTATTAAAACCTTCCTCTGCTGAAGTCACCCTCTGGTGAGCATTCATAAAGAACAACAATCTCTTCATGTTTTCACCCATTCAGAAAATTCCATCAACAGACCTCCCCCACAAACCTCTTTGTCACCAATTTTCTAATCATGCTCCTTGCAAGTCCCTGACCATCCAGCCAAGCCATTGGCCACAGCTGATGAATCACAATACAAATACAACTTCAGTGATTTCTTTTTCTAAACAAAATGAACAATCAGGTGCACTACTTGACGTTTTGCCCACTGGGAGGATTTTCTTTCACCACTGTCCTTCAGGAATGTCTCAGAAAGGGGATGTAGCGCTACAGCTGTCCCCTTTCATTTTTTACCTGTATATCGTGCAGAGCCATCTACAATCCAGGATGGAATTTCCTCTTCCTCAGTCAACTGATCATAAGGAACTCTTTAAGGGGCCATATCTTTGGATTGGGAAACAAAAGATAATGTGGCAGGAGTAGGGGCCATTAACCCTTGGGCCACTTCCTCATGTAACTTAGTTTTGCCTTCAGAACCTGCTTGAGACCTATCTCATTTGATGCTGGAGTGCTGCTGTGCATGCCCAACATTATGGCTTGGTGGGTCAGACAACACCCAGTTCACAAAGGGCAACTCAGGTTGCTTGCTAACTTGGTGGCCAACGGTTAAGTATTTGGTCTCTACGAAGGCCCAGTAACAACCCAAAGCTGTTTCTCAAAAGAAGAGTAGTTATTTGCAGAGGATGGTAAGGCTTTGTTCTCAAATCCTAAAAATCTGTGCTGTGATTCTCCTATAAGGGCCTGCAAGAGGCTCCAAACAGCATCTGCATTTGCCACTGAAACTTCTAGCACCATTGGATCTGCTGGATCATATAGCCCAAATGGCAGAGTAGCTTGCATGGCAGCCTAGACCTGTTGCAGAGCCTCTTCTTATTCTGGTCCCCACTCAAAACTAGAAGCTTTTTGGTCAGTCTGTAAATGGGCCAGAGTAGTACACCCAAATGAGGAATATGTTACCTTCAAAATCCAAAGAAGCCAACAAGGCATTATGCCTCTGTTTGGATTTTAGGAGGAGCCAAATGCAATAGCTTATCCTTCACTTTAGAAGGGATATCTCAACACACCCCAACTGCTGGACACCTGGAAGTTTCACTGAGGTGAAAAGCCCCCTGAATCTTTGTTGGATTTATCTCCTGCCCTCTGACATGCAAATGCCTTATCAATAAGGCTAGAGTAGTTACTACTTCTTGCTCACTAAGTCCATTAGCAATATGTCATTAATATAATGGACCAATGTGATGTCTTATGGAAGGGAAATGTAACCAAGTTCCCTGCAGACTAGATTATGACATAGGGCTTGAGAAATAACATATTTCTGAGGTAAGGCAGTGAAAGTGGATTGCTGGCATTTCCAGTTGAAAAGAAACTATTTCTGGTGGTCTTTACTAACAGGTATTGAGGAAAAAAACACTTGCCAGCTCAATAGCTGCATACCACGTATCAAGGGATGTGTTGATTTGCTCAAGCAATGATACTGCATCAGGAACAGCAGCTGCAACTGGAGTCACAGCCTGGTTAAGCTTACGATATTCCACTATCATCCTCCAAGACATGTCTGTTTTCTGTAAAGGCCAAATAGGAGAGTTGAATGGAGATATGGTGGGAATCACCACCCCTGCATCCTTCAAGGCCTTAAAAGTGGCACTACTCTCTGCAATTCCTCCAGGAATCTGGTATTGTGTCTGATTTACTATTTTGCTAGGTAGGGGCAGTTCTAGTGGCTCCCACTTGGCCTTTCCTATCATAATAGCACTCATTCCACAGATCAGGTAACCAATGTGGAGAGTCTGCCAGTTCCTGAGAATGTCTATTCCAATTATGCATTATGGAACTGGGGAAACAATCACAGAATGGGTCCAGGGAACCAATGGACCCACTGTGAGATGGACCTGTGCTAATTGATCACCTGTCCATTGATGTGCATTAAGCCCTTACTCTGCTGGTGGATCATAGTAATATTTTGGGTCTCCTGGAATTAATGACAGTTCTGAGCCAGTGTCTAGTAATCTCTGAAATGTTTGATCATTTCCTTTTCCCCAATGCACAGTTACCCTGGTGAAAGGCTATTGGTCCCTGCAAGGAAGGCTTGGAGGAAGATTGACAGTATAAATGTTTGGCAGTGTAGCCTGATCCTTCCTCAAGGGGATATACCTTCCTTCATTCAAGTAGTTATGGGTCTGTGAACTATTTTAAGTCTGTGAACTGACTGAGGGGCTGTGACTCTTTAGCTCTGTGATTCAAGTTACTTTTGTTCACTTTACCTAGAACTCTTCTGTTCTACTTTTACAAATCAAGTAAGAATTTAGTAGACTACCCATCTATTTTACTTCTAGGTACCCCATAATCTACTAGCCAATGCCATAGGTCTCTGAGAGTCTGACAATTCTCATTACTGTTTTGGGTCTGCTGTCCATTATGGTAACCATGCCCACCTTGTCTTGGCACATAAGTGCCAACCCAGGATCCTGCCAGCCCGAGATCCAATCATCCCATTGTATTTAAGGATCTAAGTTCAGCTAGAACAGTTCCCATTGTAATATCTGCCCTCAGAGAATAAAGACCACAGAGCTCTTCAGGAATGATGGAGCTGCTCTCACAAACTTATCTCAGAGTTCTGGTGAAAGGTATGTCCTCTGGACATTCCTGGAGTGGATTAGGAGGTCTTACATGATAAATCCACTCTAACATTCCAATCTTTCTAAGCCACTGGATCCCCTCATGTATATTATACCAGAGCAGTTCTAGCATTTCAACTTCAGGCAATGTAAGCCACTTTTCAGTTCATATTTCAGCCAACTTCTCGAGTAAACTGCTAACACCTTTTCTCACCCCTCAAGCTATAACACTGAATCCAGAATCTCTGCTTACTGGTCCCATATCAATCAATTTAGCTCAATCCAACTTTATCTCCCTTCCACCATTATCCTATACCTTCAATATCCATCCCCGTGCATATTCCCCTGCTTTCTGTCTATGTAAATTGGAAAAATCCTGCCATTCTCTTGGCACGTAGTGCAGCTCCTCATGGGTCACACTTTGTATCTCACCTTCGAAAGCATATTGAGACTTTAGTCTAGTTATAGGACTGGAAGTAAAGAGAGATGATGGCATTGACTCATGAGAGGAATTAGCAGTGTCTTGCAAGCCAATTACCTCTGATGAAACAGAATTAATCTCTTCAGGCAGAGGCATGAGGGCTGTTTCCTCAGGGGAGACAATTACAGGTTCATCAGACACAGCAGGGTAAACTGCTTCAAGCTGGGCAACTGATTCCTCATAGCAGACTGGAGGTGGGATGGCTGATTCCTCAGTGCAGACCATTATGGGAGTATCTGACAAAGAAAAGTCAACAGAATCTAGGGTTTCAGTGACCCCACCATCATCATTATCAATCCATATGTCCCCATTCCAATTTTCAGGGTCCCCTTCTTTCCCAGTCAAAGCCCTCACTTTAACAGCAGACAATCTGCAAGGTTGGGAATTCAATTTACATTGTAATTCAGCCACTCAAACAATGAGACTCTAGCTCTGCTTTTTCAAATCTCATTTGCTACTACAAGAAACAGCTGAGTTTGAGCTGGGAATTTACAAGTCTTAAGCTCACTCCTTTCATTAATAACTGTATCCAGCAAATTTAGGAGCAACCAGCCAACATCATTATACATTTTAACCCCACAAAATTCTGTTATGGTGTCAAATACACTGTCACTCAGAGCCTTGCCTTATAAACATCTGAGTAGCAGTATCCAATGGTGGTACTTTGTGTATCTCTATTGTCAGTTTGTGCCCTGGAATACCAGTGTCATATTGATCACTGGAACTAGAGTCATTGGTGCCTTTAAATCTGGTCTGGTTAGAGAACCAATTTTGAGAACCTCTGAACCAACTCAGAAATTTCATCCTTAAGATTCTGTTTCTCAAGAACCACTCTCGGTATGAAAATCCATAATATTCAGGTTCTCCAGGGAAATAGAACTGATGGGATATATATGTAAATATTATGAGTTTTATTATAGAAATTGGTTTACATGAATGTGGGAATGGGCAAATCCAAATTCCGTAGGACAGGCTGCAAGCTCAGAACTCCAGTGAAGGTTTTGATGAATTTCCCAGGAGAAGCTGGCTAGCTGAAGGAGAGATGGACATTCCCTCTTCCAATTGCTGAAATCCTCAGTTCTCCCTTTAAGGCCTTCAACAGATGGGATGAAAGCAATCTCCTTTGTTGATTGTAGATGTAATCAGCCATAGATGCAATCAACTGACTAGTGATTCAAATCCATGACCAAACAAATAAGCATTGGCCTGATTGTTACTGTGAGGGTTTTTCATAGACTTTCTGGACACCATAATCTTAACCATGAACTTAACCATCACAGGCAGGGAACACAGCTGGTAACCAGGGAAAGATGTTTGGGTGGGTACAGATTTCATATGGTCAGTTCATTACCAAGTATTTCTCTGCTATGGCAACTTCCACTTTCTTCCCACCCATATCATCTGCAGGGACCCAGAGAGCAAATGTTTAGAAAATGGGGAGCTCCTGTATGTGGCCAAAGGGGTTCTAAAACACCTAATTCTGTATTCCAGTTCCTACTCGGCTAGGGCACCTCAAGGAGTTTCAATTGAAGAAGGAAAAAGATGCATGGAAGTTTCCCATAAGGCATCTATAATTCTACCACTCCAAAAACTTTACCGAACCCCAGGCTTTGCGTTTTCCTCTTTGTTTTGCTGTGTTTTTCTTCACCAACCTAGTTTCAGAGGCAGGGTACTACCAGTACAGAGCTCTGTACCCACAAAGCCACATTTATGTAATCATCCCAAAACTCACAACTCCTGAAGACTTTCAGGAATGTTATTAGGCCCTGTAGGCCTGAAGGGCCGTTGCCAGGGTAACGACCACTACACATGAAGGAAGCAAGGCCTTTCCAAGCCTGCTCTCCCTTTGGAGTTCAGGACATGGCAGAAAAACACGTGGCTGGAACCCCAGGGACACTTTCCGCGGCCCTCACCTAACAGCTCCAGCACCCACAGTGAGGACACACTCCCACCTTTTGTGGACTCACCGGCCACACCTCCTGCCTCAAATATCCCATCCTGGCATCTTGCCATAAATATACCGGTCCTTGTCCATCGGCACGTCCCAATTTGTGGTTTGGAGAAGTCGGCAAGATGGGAGAGGAAGTTATTATATGCACAGCGTTTGTTTTTCCATGATGTAGCTCGAGGCCAGCCGCCTGCATTTTGTTTTGAGCAAGGTGGAAATGAAAAGTGAGTCTGGAAGGGAGAGAATGCTCCTTCCAGGTGTTTAAGTGACTCTGGGGCCAGGAGACCTTGACCAGGCCCCTTTGACTTTGGACTGAAGATAAAACAAGCATGTCCTTCTTGCCTGAACAAGACACATTTCCCCCATCTGATAAGGAAAGTTGGAAAGGAGATGGGAGGCCCTCAGGGAAGTGTTTTTGGATCACTGTCCACGGAAATCTCTTTCCCCTGTTGGTTGGCTTTCTGTGTTACCTAATCCAGCCCAACTTTGGTAAAACGGATGGAGGTGAGCCATGTTCAGCCTCCAGGTGACAGATGTCCCTCTGGAACTCATGACATCTTGCTGAAATCCAAGAATAGGACTGTAAACCTCATGGGTCCAGGACAGGTCATGCCCCAGGTGCCTCCATCCTCCCCAGCCCTGCCTACACCCCCACCCCCTACACCATGCCCCACTGACAAAAAAACTCCTCCTCGCATTTACTTGTAAGTTTCATACTTGAGAAAACTCTGGAGCTCTGGATGGAAAAACAGATGTTTCTGCCTATGACACTAGAACTTCCCTGAATCATCTGGAGTCAGACCTTCCCATGCCCCACGGGTATAGAAGGATAAGTGACTAAGGAGAGGCCCTTGGAATTTGGGGCTTTTTTACCCTTGCAGGTGCAGGAGCCCAGTGGGGAAAGAAAATGAATGCATATAACCAAACCAGGGGAGAGGGCAAAGAGCTCACGGAAATTCAGAGAAGGGAAGTATCGGGGTAAGCTGGCTAGGGGCGGGGGGGGGTGGGGGGGTGGGGAGGTTTGGGGGAAGTGCTGAGGTTAGAGCTAAATCTTGAATGAAGATTTCCCTGGAAGAGCTGGGAGGACAGGCAGGGTGCCCCCGCTGGGCAATAAATAGCAGAGCGGCGGGGAAAGCCCCTGTTCGATGTGTGCAGACAGAGCAATCCACAGGAAACTGGAGTGGGCTCATTTCATTTAGAGGACTTGTGAATACAGATTCCAGCCATTCTTACAACAGGACAAGGACAGATCAGAAAGGGCAAAGGACCAGAATAAAAGCTCCAAAAACAGACCCTGAGACAAGGATTCAAGCACGAGCCATCTAGCTGGGAGGAGGTGAATGAAACATGAGACAGGAACGGAGGCAGTTAGTGATGCCTGTGTCCATGAGCAGGTGATACCTTTGGGTGACTGGGGCTCAATTCTGCTGGGGGCCTCTGAGAGCCAGTACGGGACCATCACCCCAATGTATTCCATCCCTGGGGCAAGGGAACTGGGTTATTTCACCACTAGCTCCCATCAGTCATTGGCTGAGGGCTGCTCCCAGGGCACCTCCTGCCCTGGAAGTGTGGACAGAGAGGTGCAGACAGAGAGGGTTCAGGTGGTCACACTCAGTCCCCAGGCACAGGGACAAAAGGGCTGGCAGCTGTGGGCCCGGAAGTGGGAAGCGCCTGGGGCCAGGGGTCAGGCAACTGCAGTCTCTAACTGCGCATGTGCTTGAAAGAGGGAAAAGAAGACATGGTTCTGTGGCCTCAAAAAGACACTAGGTCGGAGTCGGGTTCCACAAAAGCCCTCAAAAGCTCCTCAGGGTTTAATATGCTGAGATACGGGACGGGGAGGCCTCATTTTAAATGGAAGAATCAGCAGGGACAGAGACAGTTAAGCCAAAAGGTCTGATTTGGCTGAAGTACAGTGGCTGGGAAAGTCAGAGGGGGGACCTGGGTCAAACCACGTGGAACTCAAATGTCAGGTGACAGCATAATTCCCCATCCCTTAGGCAATGGGGAGCCACTGAAGGTGTTTGAGCAGGGATGGTAGCCAGTAGTGGTTTTAGGAAAATTAACCTGGGCCTAAAAGCAAGAGGACAATTTGGAGGTAGGAGACCAGCTGAAAAGTCCCCACGTACAGCGTTCATTAGCCAGAGTGATGATTGGGTAAGAAATAAAGGGGGCTCTAGCCCCAAGAGAGAGGCCCCTGAAAAGAACCGCGTGGCAGCCGCTAGAAGGGGAGCCAGGCCCCCTCAGCTGCCCAGACCAATTGTTCCTTCTGGCAGACATGTGGGCCCACTCGCGTCTCGCCTATTTTCTTTCCTCCAAAACGCTTTTGGCCTCTGGTTTCCGAAAGCTTTGCTCAGTGAGTTTAAACAGCATCTCACAGCATGGCCGAGCAATAACAAATGGCGCCTGGTGGCTCGCCTGCTGGTGGCTTAAAAAACAATTGATGACTTTTAATCAGCTGAATGAGCATGGGACAAATGACAGCATGGCCTGAATGCGGCCCAGACGTCATCGGCTGACATCAGTGGGAAGGAGGGAGGTGCCCTTCTGGTGAGCTTGGGAACAAACAGGAGCAGTTCCTGGACGCTTGGGGCTGCAGGAGGCTGGCCCCTGCCTCGCGCCCCAAAGCCACCTGCTTTCTTTCACACCTTTTGGGAAGATGGGGAGACCCGGCTGCGGGAGCAGCAAAGGGCAAACCTCCAGGAATTACATAAACCTGCACGTCATGACGTGAGATGGTGGGCAAAGCGCTGGGGGACCTTGGAAGATCCCGGCGCAGGTCCTCACACCACCACTTGATAACTGTGGGCAATTCGGTTCACTGTTCTGGACCTCAGTCTCGCCTTCTGGAAAATGGAAGTTTGCTTCTTCCATTCTGCCCTGCTTGTTCTGTCCTGCTTTAGGAGATGGGTGAATCCCTGAAGAACACGATTTGAGAGTCGGTTTGTGGATTCTGCCCCTACCGCCACCACCACCACTCACCCAGGCATCAAATGGGTTATCAGGCATTTCTTTAATAAAAGGATGCAAATTAGAGCAAATGAAACGAAGACTGCAGGATTGCAAATACACGCTATCTCTTGAGCGCTTACTACGTACCAGGCGCTGTGCTAAGTGGCTATTTGCACTATCCCATCCTCATTTTACAAAGGAGGAAACAGGCTCTGAAGGGTTAAGAAATACGCCGGCTAGTCAGTGAGAGATTCGAACCCAGGCCCCCCTGATTTCAATGCCCTGCTTCCTCCTCATTTTATCAACGCCGAAGGAACGCAGCAGCAAATTTAAGAGAGTAAAAAGCTGCAGGGAAATGTGACCTACTGCAGGAACATATAAGTGATATTAAGAAGGGTCAAAAGTCCAACCAGCCAGCTGAAATGAATGCTGACAGGCCACGCCTTTGTCACGTCTATAGGAATGCAAGAAAGACCTCTCTGCCTGAGATCCTCACTGACCAACAAAATTTCGGGATTAAGAGGCTACTTTCTGGGATTATCTTTCTTTCTGCTCCAGACTATCTGGAATGCAGACTTCCTGATACCTTCTTTAGACCCTCGGGCCCCATTTTCCCAGTCTAATTCCTTACCCTCTGAAGGACCTCGTGTTGACTGTCCCCTCTCTGCCTGGCGGTCTGCCTTTAACCCGTCACCAGGATCAGTTCTGTCTCAATCCTCCACACATGGGGAAATCCAGACTCATCATTGTCACCGCAGTTAATGAGGCCCCTCTGGACAGTGAGCAGGAGAGCTCACCTTCACCACCTGAGCCAGGAACCCTCTTCCTGGCCCACAGAAGTCTCTCTCCCTAAGTGCTGAGTAGACAGATGTTGCATGGGAGGTGCTGGCAGGCCCGTGGGACTGTTCTACGTGGCTTCTGCTGATGACAAGCCGACCCAGAGAAAGCCTGCAACTACAGCCAACCTGGCAACTTCTCTTGGGCTCAGGCCAAGAAAGTCCTGTCCTTGCTCCCTTCCCCGTCCAGCTTTCTGCTGCAAGTCCATTTCCTCCCGAAGACGGCCAAGTGCATCTAGAGGCCTCCGTGCCAGGGAAAGCCCAACGCCACTGCCAACGGCGCGACATCGCCGTTCTTCTGAAGGAAATGACTATTGATCCCACAGCTCTCCTCCCCGTGCTGTTTGTCGGGGACGGCCAAGGATTCCCGCGCCAGCTGGGCTCCCACACAGCTCGGCTGTCCCTGCACCAGATGGCCGGACCAACACCCTCCGGCTGCCGAACGCTCCCCGGGAGGCGAGGCGCTGACGTCTATCAGGCTGGCTTCTTATGCATCGAGGACCACGGGGTCAGGGATTATAGGTCCAATCACATTACAATAAAAAAAAATCTCTGCACAATGAGAAGATGTCCAAGGCCAGGCAGTTATCCATGTAACCAACAAGGCAGGAAAAATTTTCCTGCAAGATCACCGACTTCCCCTGCTCCTTCAACAGATGTGGATTGAATACCTACTTGGCACAAGGAACACCGTGATCAACCAACAGTCCCTACCCTCAAGGAAGTTACAGTCTAGTGGGGGATGGGAAGGGTGTGGTGGCGTTAGGTAGTGCCACAAGGTGGCGCAGTTGAGATGCTCGTAGTTCTTTGTTTCTCCTCTCTATGTTGACAAAAATTATGATTCCCCAATTCCCCACCACCATCATTGCCACAGAGCAAATAGAACTTTTCCTTGATGGACTAGTACTGGCCGATGAGAGCCAAAGGTTACATTTCCAGGAATTTTGCAAGCTGGTTGTTAAACACAGCCATCAGTAAAAATGAAAACATATCTGTGTAAAATGGAATGAACCATCATAAAAAAAAGGTAATAAATACTCAAAGCTCAAGACTTCCTCATTACTTCCCTGCAGTTCACTTAATATCCATGCTCTCGAGATCACCTGGGTCTACAGGTATTTGCATGTTGGAGATTCTGTATGACGCTGTGCTACTTATTGCACGTTTCGTCCCAGCTCCCCACTCAACTTGGTAGCTTGAGACCGGCCTCGGTGGGAGCATTTGCATCACAAATAAGGGCTTTAAAAATAATAAAAAGAGTAATTTTTGAGAGTCGGTTGTTATGCATTTACCATCACTTTTTTTTGCCACTAGGACCAAGTGGCAATGTGGCTGATTTTCACGTACTTTGGGGGCAGTTCTATGACATTCCCCAAAGTGACAATCCCCCCACAAAAGCAAACCAGGAGTTGGGGGTGGGGGTCATGTTCACCCTATAACCTTACCTGCACACTTAAGATTGGGGAGCCCACACAGACCAGTCAGCCAGTGGAGTTCGAGGCTAGAGGCCACCACGGGTGGTGCGTGACATTTGCATATTCAAATTGACCGATGGGGACCCCCCACCCCATACAACCTATGAGTCAGGACCCCAGTAGGAATTCACTCGACAAGGAGGTTTGTTGAAAAGAGTTTAATCAAAAGACTATTTGCAGGGGAGCAGTCAGGTTTGGGAAATGGTAGGAGAGGAGTTAGGAGGGGAAGCTCTTCAGCACTCCCTGGACTGAAGGGGTAAGGGGAGAGGACCGAGGTGGGGCGAATGAAGCCAAAGCCCAGCTGGGGAAATAAATACCCTAACCTCTGGCTCCTATTGGAAACTTCCATTGGCCAAACCCAAATGGAAGAAGTCAGGGGCAGCCCAAGGGGTTCGAGTCCACAAGGCTCCGCGTTCCAGGCCCAGAAGGGGAGAGAGTGGCTATGGAAGGCCAAAGAGATCTGTCCAGCTGATATGGCGCTGTCTTTACCAGGCTACAGGTCCCAAAATATCGCCCCATAGACCCTGCAGGAGGCCTGGCCCGGCAAAGCAAACTGCGAACCGGCAGGGGGGTCTAGGGACAGGCTGGCCATGGCCTGGCAGGGACACCCAGGAGAGCCAAAGGGAGAACCGTCCAACTGACCTACACTTGATGTATGGACATGTGTCTTAAGTGCACACAGGCCAATGATTCAGCCAACGCACAAGTCTCGATTTACCTTGATGCTAATAGAGTTAGAAGTTCAGGGCCCTTTGCTTGCCAAGGTCCTTTCTGAGGCTATTATAGTTTATCTCTGCCTTTTTTTTTTTTCTGGGAGCTGCATACTCCAGGAATCGAACCCAGGTCTCCCGCGAGAATTCAATGAAACACCACCGTTTGTTTTTCTTAAAGAAGGCCCCCAAACTTGGATCTGTGATGAGAAAGGGCTTGGGTTCGTTACTCTGGGTTCTGCCCCCCCAGAGGGTAAATTCCTCCTTGGGGTCCAGGAGTAAGGAAACCAGGCCTTAGGGCGGGGACTCCACCCCACCCCCTACCCACCCAAGAGAGGTTTGGGCAGCTACCTAGAGAGCCAGGCCAGGATAATTCCCACCCAGTTATGCTGCTCTCCCAGGGGCATCCCAAACTCCTTCTGGAGCCCTTCTGGGAACCAGTTAAAAGATATGGGGGTAGGCGGAGGCCTTTTGTGGCCAAACACTTCTGGAAAAGCCCTGCGGCCTCACTCCCTCTGGTAGATTCACAATGCACATTAGCATAGTAAAGGCTCCAAAATAAAAGGAACTTTTGGCTTTGTTTACTGTGGGGGGTCGCCCGTACTTCCTGGAGTTTAAGCTGAAAGTAAACCTGGGTAAGGAGTTGGTGAAGAAAGTGTTTGAGGCTTTGGCACAGCCCAAAAACTAAGGCCCGGAGCGGCCTGGAGAACTGAAGGAAGCGAGGTGAGCCAGAGGCGAGAGTTTGAGGAAGCGAATCCCGGAGGGAGGGCTGGAGGAGGAAGCGGGCCCTTTAGCCTGGGGGCCTCAGTCCAGGAGCCCCTGCACTGCATCCGGGCCTCCCAGATCTCCCAAATCCCAGGCAGCGCGCCCAACTCTTCCCTGGCTGGGCTTGCTGCTTCCTCACGTCTTCCCGCCCGGAATCGGTGTCAGGAGATGGGCCGGCTTGGATGCGCACAGTGGGACATCCAGGTCCTCGTGGAGTTTCTCTCCCAGGGTCTCTGGCTTTCCTAATCCCAGAATGGGGCAGAACCCTGGGGACCCTCAGAAGGGATGCGGGCTTCAGGCTGGGTTCCCTGGAACAGAGACGGGTTTGTATAGACCCCCCTAAAGCCCTTTTACGACCAAAGGCAGTGTCCCCAGAACCCCTGCCTTGACCTGGTGTCACCAAATAAAGTTTTGCTCTGGATAAAGCATTTGCCTAGAATAGAGGGATGCTGCTGGGGTTTCGGAAGCTCTACCCACCTCTGGGCGCTGGCCTCAGTCCCATGAACCTGCAGGGCGGCCAGTGACCGGAAAAAGTGAGAGTTTGCAGACTGACCCTCTTAGGAAGGTCAGGGATGGGTGGGGTGGTGCTCAAACAGCCGGGAGGACAGCGGACCTCCCTGAGGCATCCCTCCTGGCTACCCCCTACTTGAGGGACAGTCCTTTCAACCCCGCAAATACTATCTGGCTATTGCATCTCCGAAGCCAGAGTGAGAACCAGCCTTTGCTTTCTAGCCTCAAATTACCAGCCTCCTTCTGGTCAAATATGACACATTCTCCAAACTAATGACCTCTGCCCCAGCCCTTAAAAAAAAAATCCCTCCCCTTCATCTCTTTGGGCTGGTGACTGCTTTTCCTGGAGCAGAGGGAGACTCTCACGGCTCCTTTTGTTTTCTGATGCTTTTTGGCCTGGATTTCCTTCCTTTCAGCTTGATTTCCTGTCCCATGTCTCTTACAGAGATGGGCTTCCCAACCTCCTCGCTCCCTCCCTCACCATGCGTCTTTGGAAGTCCTTCTACGTAGCTTTTGATTCAATGTACAGGTATGTGAGGTTGGCACTTGACTCTGGGATTCCTGCTCAGAATGGCCATGCAGAGCCCTGGGTCTCAGATGGGATCCGCCCTTGGGACAAGCGGGTGGGGAGAGCCAGTCTTTTTGATGACACTGGCCCTGGGCAGAAATGAACCCTACAATGCCCAGGAACAGCCTGAAGAATAAATACGAGTCACAATCAGCCTTACTGCCAGAGCATGGCAGCTTGTCACCTAGACTGGGAAGGGTACAGGAAAGAGCCTGGTGCCTGGAACCTTCTGGAATGAAGCAAAGGAGCAGCGGAGAGTTCCTAGCTCCATTCAACTCTCTACATACCCCTGCTCCTGCATACACAAGGGCCCTACTCCCAAAATGTTAGTGAGTAGGGGAGCCTGGGTGTCAGTCCCTGGGTCAGTTGGGATTCTCCAGGTAGCAGACACCACAACGGCATAAGAGGTGAAGGAAACATCACACCTGTTGAAGATTAAGGAGGGAAGAGGCAGGTGTAGGCAGGGAGAGCCTTCAGACTGCCATGCAGCTCTGAGCCCCTTGAAAGGAGAGGGGGAAGAAAGAAGGAGGATTGGGTAGGAGGAGCTTCTGAGAGTTGCACGGCTCTAATGAAGGTCTCAGCCAGACCGACAGGGAGCCCCAGAGCAAACACTGCCCATCACAAAAGTCCCAGGTCACCGGGGATGGCCTGGCTCCAGTTCCCCCACCCCACCCCACCCCGGCCGTGCTGGCTGGGACCTGCCTGGGAAGAGTGTGGCCTCAGCAGGATCCCCAAGGTGTGGCTGCGCTGAGGCTGGAACTCACAGTGCTCCCCGCATAAGCCATTTCATGGCAAAGCAAGAAGGTGCATCAGAGAAGGTCACCAGCCTGGTGAATGGCAGATCAGGCCCTAATCCTGGGCTCCTGGCCTCGGCCAATCCTTTTCCTGCTTTGGTTTCTTAGTGCTTGAATAAAGAGAATCGATCATCGCCCCAATTGTTTCTGTGTCTAAGGTCAGGCACTGCAATCTCGATTCTGGTTATTTTGGTCTACGAGTTCCTCGAAGATAGGTAGGAAATCAGAGCTTAGAGGCCTTTATGGGGCTACCTAGGCAATGATTTGAGTATTTCAGAAAGGTACACTGAGCGCCCACTTTGGGCCCACAAGAGCCTGAGCCATAAAACCCAGCTGTCACCCACATCCTCACCTCAAGCGGACATCTGGTTCTCAAAGGGGAAGGGGACATCCCAGATCAATCCTCCAGACCCCGGGCCCCAGGTAGAGGGATGAAGGGAGTTCAGGGCAAAGACTCCCCAAGAACAGAGAGAATAATCCCAATAACACCCCCCCACACACACACACAACACCAACAACTTACAAATACATGCACACGTATATGCACGCACATACACACAGCCATCTTTGCCATCTTTAGAATTTATCTTTGTTGAACCCTTTTACAGTTTACAAATCTTAAAGCATTATCTCATTTCGATCACAGCTGCTTTGGGATGGCCCTATATTTCCTGCTAATGAAGTTGGGCTCAGATATAAGACCTGAGCAAGGTCAAATGCCTGCAGGTGGTTCTTCACTTTTGAGATTGTCAAGGAGTTCCTTCGAGAATCTTCCACGCCAAAAAAAAAAAAAAAAAATCATACATAGTCAAAATTTTGCCCATGCTTTCAGGGAGTGTGCAGTTCCTTCCTTACTCCAAAAGTTGCAGGGCTGCGCGGGGAGGGGAGGGGGCAGTGGGGGGTAGTCAGATCCTTGCAGCCACTACACCCCTCTGCCACCACCCGGCTTCCACCCTCAGTGGTAGGAGGCTGCGCTAGTTTTGGCCTGGGAAAGCTGAGGTAGAAAGGTCAAGCCCTGGTGATACAACAGCAGAGTTAAGAAATCTCCATCCATGCCAGGATGGGCACGAAAGGGTTAAGTGGGGAGGGGTAGTGTTTTGTTTTTCACCTCTGAGGACTCTGTTATGGGTCATTAAGAACACACAAGGCCGCCCGAGCATTCCATTCCCTGGTCCAGCCTCCAGCGCAGCTTTGCTTGCCAACAAGATAAGTCCCGTGCAGGAAGACAATCCCGCTTCCCAGAGAGGCAGATGGGAAATCGCCCTTGATAAGGGCTGTTGCTTGGAGTGCCCGAGTTGCACAGGGGCTTTTCTGCTTGCTGCGAGAATGATACAACCAAGAGGCTGCATTTTTTTGCAGGCTAAGGAGGCATGCCCTTCTTGAGGAGTGCGTCTCGACCAGTCCCCGAATGCATTTCTGTTCTAGGAGGTTCTGGAAGGACAAACCTTCCGGGGTGCGGCATAGTCACCGGGCAAAAGTGGGGCTGCCTCCAGTTCTTCCCGCGGTTTCAGGGGGCTCCAGCGATGCCCTGGTGTGGTATCGACTCTGCCTCCTCCTCCGCGAACCCCGCGACCCCACCCCAGGCGCCCCCTTTCCCCCACCACCACCCAGGTGGTACCTGCACCCGCGCAGGTGAGGAGAAAGGCCTATGGAAAACACCATTACTGATAAGTAACAGCTCCTTTCAGGTTTAATGACATGTTACATCCATCCTAAAGCTCTCAAAAAAAAAAAAAAGGGCCTCTCTAGGGACGGCGCCTCGCGCCTGTAAATAGGAACGACAGGCGCGCGGGGGGGAGGGCGCATGGTGCGGCGCGGGTGTGTAAATTAACTGGGGGCAGCAGAGTAAATACATTACACACGGCATTTATTATGCGTTCGAACCTCGGAGGGGTTCTTCGGCTCCCGGACGTGGCAAATCCGGTCCGGGGCACCCCCAGGCCGCACTGCCGAGGCCCATCTCCAGCGGGCCGGGGCCAGGGCCGCGGGAACCTTTGCGTCCCAGGACCTCAAGGGCAGTCTCCTTCTCGTGGCTGGAGAGGGAAGGGGATAGGCGAGGGGGGGACGTAGCCCCGGGCGCCGCTCCGGGGAGGGGCCGGGCGGGGAGGCCGGCGGAGTGGGAACAGGCGGTGGGAACGGGCTGCGCGCCCGGCCCCTTAGCATTCCGCCGGCGCGCCCGCCATCGCCGCGTGCGCCCCCGCGCCCCGCTGTAATTACCCCGATTACCAAATGAATCTCGCGCTTTTGTGCTCGCCGGGCGGTGGGTGCGGGGAGGCAGTTCTAATAGTTGTCATTAGGGCCGAGGGAGGCGGGGCGCTGGGGGCTGGGGGTGGGGAGCGCGGGGGCGGGGGGAGGCCCGCTGTTCCCTCGTTTGCTCGCTCGCTCGCAGGCTGTCCCGGGCGGCGCGCAGGCCGCTGCTGGCTGCTGAGTAATGATTTTTTTTCTAATTGGAGGCGAGCAACGGCCCTAATGGATGGAACCGCTCTCGGCGCGCTCGCTGCGCCCGCCCCTCGATCAATGCGGCTCGCGATGACCGCCGGGCCGAGTTCCTCCGCCCTTTGTGGACGGGAGATGCTGCGGGCGCCCCAATCAGTCCCTGCGCCCACCCCCACCCCCACCCCCGCATGCTGCCTCGGCCCCGCCCGGGCCTCCCCAGCTTCCCGAGACACCCTCCCGCGCACTCTTCCTATCGCGGGCCTGCAGCCTGGTCCCGGCGGCTTTTCAGCCAGGGAGGTGAGGCAGGGAGCCTCAAGGATGTGGGAAAGACGACCCTTGATTTGCGCCACCCCCACCCCCACCCCCACCCCCACCCAGCGACAACGTTTTCGCCGAGCGCCCCAGGTCCCGGCGGCCGCCTCCGAGGGTTTGCGCCGGCTGGTCGGGGAAGGGTTCGCTGAGTCTAATTAAATCCCTACGTTCTTTCTTTCCTGGGCCCTCCCCAGCTGAAGCCTGCTCCTCCTCGGCCCCTTCAGCTTTCGGGAGGAACAGAAAGCAGACGCGCGCGCGCGCGCACACACACACCCTCGGGGCACCGTTCTCTCTAAAGCCCCAGTCACTTTAGCTCCGAAGCTGGACAGGCTGGACGGGTCCTTGGTGGGGGGAGGGGTGTGTCAAATGTTACCCCCTGTTTTACGGGCCCGGATCCTGCACTGCTACTAACTAGCTGGTGACCTTGGGCAAGGACTCAGCGCCTGGGGGCCCTTCCTCATATATCCTGCATAAGTTTCTCCAGCCGGGCTGGCTGGGAGCCGGGAACACAACATTAAAAGGAATGGCCAGACCCTTCCGCTCCTCTCTGCATTTTACAGACCTTCTCCCTCCCCCCACGGAGCAAATCTCCCGACAGGCCGAGCTGCTCCGCTTTCTACCCTCCTCCTTCATCTGCTCTCTTTCTGCTGCTGACCGCCGTTCATGCATAGCATTTAGCATCACCTGACATCATAGATGCTTGTTTGCTTGGTTGTTTTTTGTTTTTGTTTTTGTCTGCACTAGCGTGTAAACTCCATAAGGACTGCATTTTTTGTCCATCTTGTATCCCCGGCACCTAAAACAGAGTCAGGAACATAGGAGGCACTCAATAAATATTTGTTACAGGAAGGAATTGAAGGAATTTGAACTTGGCCCAATTTATCCCTCTCCCCTCCTGGGAGAGGGTAAGACCTTGGCTTCACCCTCCTTGGGCTCCGGGGCAGACTGTTTTCCAAAAATGGCCCAACAATATTTCTAGTCTAGCTGGCTCTTCTAGAACCTTCTCCAGATCCCTTCAAGAGGAGGAGTCTGTTTCCCTGAATAGAATGTGGCGGAAGGGATCTTGTGGCTTCCTAGTCTAAGTCATAAAAGGTGATATGGCTGGCTCTTTCTCTCTTGAGACGCTCACCCTTGGAATTCAGCCACCATGGTTTGAGGAAGCCTAGGTCATGTGAAGAGGCCAAGTGTAGACGTTCCAGGAAACAGTCCCAGCTAATGTCCCAGCTGCCAGCCAGCACCAGCCAGTACATGGGTGAAAGTGCTAGTCCTCCAGTGATTCCAGCCCCTGGCTTTTGAGCTGCCCTAGTCAATACCAAGTGAAGCCAGCCCTTGAACTGCCCAGCTGACACTCAGTGGGACAGAGGCTAGCTGTCTCCGTGGAGTCTTGACCCAAATAGCACATCTGCGCACAAGATTAATGCCTTAGGTGTTATGAGACATAAAGTTTGAGGATGGTTTACTACCTAGCAGTGGATGGCTGGGATCATCCATTGGCTTCTCTTCAGCCCCCTGCTTCCGGGGCACACTTGGAGCCTCCTTGTCACGGTACTCAGCGCCACCCCTCTTCCGAGGCCCTGGGTCAGCTCTGTGCTCCATTCCTTCAGCCACTCTTTTGAGAATCCTCTTCCCCACTCCATGGCTACAGCTCCCAAATAAAGAGACAGTTCGGGATGAATCCAACTTAGTCCTTCTCAGGGCCTGTGTCTAAGATGCCCAACTCAGCAGCACCACCCTACCTGCTAATCTGGCGGCACCTTCCTGGTTAGCTCATTCTCCCACCCTGCACACAGTACCTTCCCACAATTCTTCCCTCAACTCAGCCCCATGCCCTGCCCTCACCACCTCCTTTACAGAGAACATGTGGGGCTCACGAATTGCCCTCTTGCACCACCCATCTGTCCGTACCACGCAGTCCACTTGCCCTCCAGTTCCAAGGGAAGAGCATTCCTCTGCCAATCTCATGGCTAATTCCACTCTTGGGCTATGGGTCTCAGTCCCCCAAACCTAGAAGCAGCACTATGCACTGGGATCTTTGGGCGATAATGAACATACTCGAGCTTTCCAGTACAGTAGCTGCTACCCACATGTGACTACTGAGCAGTTAAAAATGTGGCTAGTACAAGCCAGGACTGAATTTTTCTTTTTATTTTCTGTGGGTTAATTTAAACTTAAACAACTGCACATGGCTAGTGGCTGCTATATGGTACAGGGCAACTCTAGAGAATAATGTCTCCTTCCCCCACGTCCTTGGCTTCACCCATCTTCCATCAACACTTAAAATCTCCAGCTCTCTCCCATCTCCTATTAGCTAGCTCCCATCTTTCTCTGGTCCTTCACAGCCAGATAGTCTTGATGGACTTATTCCCACTGCCTCTTCACCCACTCCCACTTGAGTCCATTATAATCCAGCTCCTGCACCCACATCCGTTCTGTCCTCCGGGAATCTGCACATGCATTGTCCTCTTTCCGCTTCATGCCTTCCCCACCTCCCTCAATCTAATCAACTCTGATCATCTTATAAGACTCAAGTTAAAAGTCACTTCTTCCAGGAAACCTTCCCTGACACCCCCACCCAGAACAGATTGGGTGTCCCTGCCATGTGCTCCTGTAGCACCCTTAATATTCCCTGGAATGTGCGTGTCACGGTTTATGGTAACCACTCTGTTTGATTGTCAGGCGTCCCTGCAGACTGATTGCCCCATGAGGGTGGGAGCCAAGCTCCTCACTCACCATCACAGCCCTATGTTCTGGAGGGAAGGGGACAAGAAAATCACAGCCTAACGGCTGAGAATGTAGCTTAAACAAGCAGGGGACAGAGACTCTGGTGTAGGGCTCAATGGGTGGGTGGGAGCACTTCTGAGGGAGCTGGGGGTTGGCCAAGACTTCACAAAGAAGGCAGCATCTCCAGTAGATCTTCACGGATGGAATGACCTACCAGCAGGTAGGTCAGGAGATTATTCTGGGGAGCAGAACACAGAGGCGTGAAATGGGGGGGTGAGCAGAAAGAGATGCAGTCTTCTAGTGAGCGGGAAGAGCTGGGGACAAGAGGAAAGGACCTTAGCTTGTATAGTCTTGGATTTTATCCTAAACCAAGGAACGACCCATTCAGCTTTGGGATTTTTACATTGGCCTGTTTGTTTGCAGGCTCACAGGGACTTTTAAGCAAAAAATGGAGGCAGCAGTATGGAAAACAGACCAGGGGCTGTGAAGGGATACTCAGGAAATGAGACCAGCTAGTAGCATAGAAAACACCAGAGTAGAGGGGATGGAGAACATAGGACCAGGTCTGGAGAGCTTTCTGAAGTTGCACCAGCAGGACTCAAGGACCTACTGGATATATGGGGAAATTCAGCAGAAGCTGCCAGCAATAACTCTGCAAGTGCTGGACACCATTGTCCCAGAAGGGAACTCTACAAGGAGAGCTGGGGTTGAAGGGGACCAGGGCAGCCATGGAGCTATACCGCTCACACCTCCCTTCAAAAGACAACCTTCGGTGAGAAGTGCCCTTAGTTCATGACCTCCAGCTGGGAGTGCCTTCAGTCTTCATGCCCAGGCCTGTGCTTCCCAGGGAAGCTGGCCATTTTTGCCAGCTCAGGTCTCTTCTCTTGAGACTTTCTCAGAGCCACCCTCTAGTCTGAGGGTCTTCCTATCCAATCCTCCTTCCCTTTTACAGGGCTCAGACCTGCAGCCTGGTCGGCAGCCTCTCCTCACCCACTCCTGCTCCCTCCCACCTTCATGATCCCCCCATAAACCTCTCATATGTGGAATTCCATCTTGGCATTTGCTTCCGGAAGGCCTCAATTGATGCAGGTCATAATAACCTACAAAAGCATTTCCCTCTTATTGACATTGACTTACTCTCCACCCCCCACCTGTGCATTGTCTCTTTTATCATCCCAGCCGCCAATTTTTATCTTCACTTTACAGAGGAGGCAAAAGACTTGCCCGAGATCACCTGGCCAGGGATTGATGGAGTCCAAACTCAAGCCGGGGTGTGGCCAACTCTAAAACGCAGGCTTTCTTAGCCCCTGCACTAGCGACTCTTTGGGGGCTGCTTGGGGACTGGGGACCATCCAGATGTCCTGGAGATGATCGCTGTGCTAATGAGGCAGAGACAGGCACTCTTGAAGCTCCATTGAGTTTCACTTTTTCCATCCCCTTCTAGCTGGCCCCCATCTTTCTCTGAACCATCCTAGCCAAAATTCTTGACAGATTTGTGTCCACTGCCTCTTTGGCTCTGGGGACACTTGCGTACATGTCCACACACATGCGCATAGCCGGGCCAGAATTAAACTGCCTCCTATGATATGGTGAAGTGAGTGCCAAATTAGGAGTAAAGAAATTCAGATTCCAGTTCATGGGGATTTAGTCACCCACTGAGTGTTCTTAGGCAAGTGACGTGGTTTCTCCAGGAACCTCAGTTACAGTAATTGTGACAATCTGATTCCCCTGGCAACCTGGTATCACTGACATTTGATGCCCCTCTCTGCTGCAGCTGAACTTCCTGTCCTGGCCCAGGAGGGAGAAAAAAAAAGGTGTTTCTTTCCCCCTTGTGGCTTTCAAGTTGATTTGTGCTCTGGGCTCAGGCTGAGAGATAACACCTGTGGCCAGAGGTTTGAAGACCTGAGAACCACTTAGCTAAGCAAGCAGCCAGGTTGCCTTGGAAGGTCTCTGAGCGGTGAGGGGAGATGCAGAAGGGACCCCAGCCAAGGCTGGCTTGAGCCTGCACCTGGCACTGCACACATTCACTACAACGGTGCATCTAGGTTTGCTGCCTCTCTCAGCTACCCCTGCGTGGTGTAATCGGTGGTGTGCTGATAAATGGTCCAAACCAGCTCTCTGGGGACGAAGGGGAGTTGAGTTAGAGCATGTGCTGGTTTCCACCAAGGAAATGTTCCCATCACAGCCAGTTCCAAGCTACCAACTTGTCACCACTAAATACGGAGGTGGGATATGGAGGTGGGAAGAGATGCACATCATTGGCTCAGGGCCTGTGAGGTGGAGCTGGGCTCCAATGCAGAGCACTGCTAGTTCTGAAAAGGAATGCCCCACCCCCTCCCCACCCAGCCCTCAGCCTTTTAGGGTTAGAGGCTCCTGAGTTGGGGAACAGAGAAGTCAAAAGGATGGGGCAGCGGTTAGGTACTTTGACGGGCTGGCCCCGTCGAATGGGTGACACCAAGAAGCCATATCGCAGCAAGGGCATGGCTGCACCATCCAGCCCAGGATTCCTTCCTGCAGTTTGCTCTGTTTCTTTCCGGTCGCTCTCCAGACCTCCCGTCTAGCAGATGCTCACTCCATTTCTAATTGAGAAGTGTGCGTATGTGCCTCGACCTGGACTTTTCTGTCCCTAGAGACAACAGGGGACGAGATGCCCAGGGAGACTGATTATACGGCTTGGCTGCTCTGGGGCTGTGATGGGAGCTGCAGGGCCAGACCAGAAGGGGCCAAGAAATAGCTCAGGGACAAGATAGGTCCTGTTAGGTCGAGTCGAGTGCTTGCTGAGTCCAAAGTGGTTACAAGGGTGTCTCTTCTACAGAGAGACCCCTCGGAGCTGGTCTGAAGCCCCAGGATAGCTAAAGGCCCATCCCCCGGCCGCTCACCCTCAGACAACCTTCTCCCACTCCCATCCCCCCCATCTCTGCCAGAACACCCAGAGATCCTTTTTCTTTTTTCTTTCTTTCCTTTTTACAAAAAGGGGAGGGCAAGTTTTGCTCAAACCTGCCACTCTCCAGGAACTGTTGAGGATTAGAATGAATGAGGCCACGCAGCTGAGGGCAGAGCTGGTTCCTAAAGCCCTGTGAGGACCCTTCTTAAGCACTGGCTTCATAGCTATTCTTCAGACCCACCCCACTCATTAGGTTTTCTATGGCCAGGCCAAGAAATTTGCCAAGGACAGGACAGGCGGCCTCTTCCTGGAAGCTCCAGGGAGCCCACTCCCCTCCGAGGCCCTTCCTTCAGCGTGAAGGGGTGAGTTCCACTGAGCTAGAGCCGTGCCTGACAAGTGACACTTTGACGAGAGACGCGATGACGAGTCCCTGGGGAAGCTGTGGAGTCTGGTTCCTGCAGACAGTGTCTCCCCCGAGGCAGTCTCTGTGCTTGAGTGCTGAGTGTGTGTGTGTGTGTGTGTGTGTGTGTGTGTGTGTACATATCCTGGTTCTCCGAGGAAGATTCTCCAAGCTCCACAGCAAGCCTGACAACGGCCTTCCTGAATTCTCCTGGGACCCAGCGACAGCGAAAACTGGTGGGATACACACCAGCCACTGGCTGCCGAGTTCAGGAGATTCCCCCAAGGGGTTGCCCTGTTCTCACCACCTTGTTTAAGGCATTCCCTTTGGAGCTGCACATCCTGTCCAAGTACGGCAAGGGAGGGAAGGCTCTGCCTCCAGGAGCGTGGTCTTGGTGGATAAAGAAATAAATAAAATAGGGACCCTCTCTTCATAGAGCTTGTGATCTAGGCACTGAAGAATATGGTAAGGGTCTTGGGTCCCAAAGAAGTCAAGGTCAAGTGAAAAGCTTTCTGCAGGAGGTGACAGATGAACTGTGCCTTGAAAAACGGCTCACTGACAAAAGCCCATGAAGATGGAACAGGAAGGATGGATGATGGTTCTGTCTTCCAGCACGGACTTGTGTTGAGGAGTGAAGAGTTCCCCTTGGGAAGAGTGGATGGCACGAACGTGGAAGGGAGAAAAGAATCAAAGGTGCTCAGGAGAAGACTATGTGCCGGCCATCTGGTCCCTCAGACCTCTTTCCAGATGCCTCCATCTTCTTCTCTTTCACACCCCAAAGGGAGTGACCGAGATCACACGAGGGTCTCTTCTTAGATTGCTCTGAGTCTAAGTAGTTCCTCTTTCTACTGAGCCAAAAAGCTGCCACTCACTTGGTCATCTTCCCTGGGGCCTGCAAAAACAAGTCTCATTCCTCTCCCGCCACCAGCTCTTCAAATCCTTGACACAGCAGTGTTTCCATGATCTCCCACTGCCTAGCAAACATCCTCAAACTTAGTGGCTTAAGACACCCACTGTGTACTTTTTCTCTCAATTCTGTGGGTTGGCTTAGCTCAGCCGGGTGGTTCTTGGGTTCCACACGGCATCAGCGGGAGTTTGGCTAGAACTGGAAGGTCCAAGATGGCCCCACTCACATCTTTGGCAGTTGCCACTGGCCATTGCCTGAGGTCCCTCTGTTCTCCCCTTGGCCTGTCTCTCCAGGAGGACAGCCTGAACTCACACAAAAATTCTATTCAAGAGAGGAAAAACCAGAAGCTACCAGACCTCTTAAGGCTTAGGCTCAGAAGTCACACAACCACATTTCCACCACGTTCTGTTACCCACTGCAAATCACAAAGCCAGCCCAGATTCAAGGGGTGGGAGAACAGACTCCTTCTGCTTTTCCACGGAAGGGGAAGCATGTGCACACAGCCATCGTCACAGACAATCTGCCGAAGCTGTCCCAGCCCCTGTATTTGAACTTCTCCAGGCTGCACAGTCAGCATCCCTTCCGAGTCTCTTCACAGGCTCTGGGCTCTTGACTCAAAGTTGTTCCTCCACTCTGAACCTGCTCAGGGCTGGAGAAAATTTTCTTAGGCCAGCCATAGATCCTTTCTCTTTGGGGAAGGGTGGGTCATCTGAGTAGCGGCAAATATGGAGGGCTTTCACAGGTGCCACAGGAGTCCTGAGGAGATGGGCTGAGGCCAGGGCAGACTTCAGATTAATTAGGGTTAGAGGATGGGGGTGGAAGGGTGGGAGGTATCTCCTGGTTCAGGTTATTTAGAGCTCCTTGGTCCAAAAGACCCTTAGGAAAGAACACTTCCTGGCCAGTAAAGACTCCAGAAAATCTGTCTTGCAGCAGAACAAAGTGTCCTTTGAAGATTGTAAAGATTCTCCATGTCCCCTTGGGTCCCTTGGAGCAAACACTGCTGGTTAGGAAACGCTGGAGTGCTGAGGTAGCAATTCATTGCTTGGAGCTGGGAGAAGTCCCCCAGGTAGTCAGGGTGTTATTTAACTCTGGCCCTGTTTAAGCTGCCAGGTGATGGGCGGAGCATCGAAGACAGACTGCAGGATGGCCCACAACACTCTCTGCCAGCCCGTGAAAATTAATCTCTCCTCTGTACGACCATTTTTAATTTTCTTCTATATATGTGTCTGTATTTTTCCTTTTTTTTTTTTATTCCTACAATGAATATATTTTACTTTCACAATAAGGACAAAAAAAGTTAGAAACAAAGTAAAGGCAGTCTTGATGGGGATGTTCATTGCAGTGTTGTTTACATGAACAAAAGCTGGAGAAAAGCATCAAGGTCCAGCAACAAGAAAACAGTAAAATGAATCATGGCAAAGCCACGGGGTGCATCTGAAGCCATTTAAAATGAGTTCTTTTGTTTGCTTTTGTGTTTGGGGTTTTTTTTCTTCTTCTTCATTTTTTTAAATTCATTTCATTTACACACACTCCAATTCCATCAATAACTTCTTTTTAATGGTATTAGAAAATGCTCATTGTAGAGCATGGGAGAAAACAAGTAGGAAACACAGTTTTTAAAGTGTTGGACTAAGATGTGAGTTATGTGAATATGATCAGAAGAGCTGGCATTTATGGAAAGCTAATTTTGTGCCAGACACAACTGTAAGCACTTAGAAGGATCATCTTATTCAGTCCTCACAATATCACTGGAAGGGTAAGTACTATTCATATCCCCATTTCAAAGATGAGAAAACTGAGGCACAGAGAAGTTAAATAACTTGTCTAAAGCAATGTAGCTAATATGTTAGAGGGCAGAGATTTGAAGCCAGGGGAGCCAGAATCCTCTCCCACGCTTTTAACTGCTGTGGTGTGTACACACTCACAACAGTCTGGGAAGTGAAGTGTCAAAATGTTAACAGCAGTTACCTCTAGTTAATGAGTATAGGTGGTTTTTATTTGCTTCGCTACACTTTCTGTATGTGACAAATTCTCCCCAGTAGGGCATGATTCACTTTGGTCACTGGGGAGAAAAGGGATAATTATTTTAAGATACGAATAAAAATAAATAGGATCCCTTACTGACACAACTCTGCCCACTAGGCTTGGATCTGGCTGCACCCCCACTTCCCTGCTTGGCTTTCCTTGGGAAACAGAGTGCTAAGCCCCCTAGTCCGTTCCTGGTGATTTCTTCTCCCATCATCAGTATTTGACCTCTCAGGTCCTGAAATGACGGCAGGGCTGGCAGCTGCTTCCCCCATGCAGAGCTGGGCCCCTCCCTCCCCTTCCTCCCCCCCCCCCCCACCGCTTCCCCCACCACATCCCTGGTTTCCCAGCCTCAGCATCTGGCACACACGTGCACCTTATCCTCCACTAAATCATAGCCTACTCTCTGGCGCGACCAGGACTTAGACACATCCTGCCGTCACCCCCAACAACCGGCATCCTGATGTAGATAACAATCTCCTGAAAACATATCTACCCACTGGCTGCCTGGCACGTGGAAGCCCAGAAACACTTCAGCGGTGCACACAGCTCAGGAGCTCGGGGTGGGAGAGGAGCGTCAGGCCAGCCCCAGCCACTTACCAGGGTGGGGAGGGAAGGGATGGGTGGAAAGCCGAGCAAGCCACCGACAGGTCAGCCAAGACCCCACGCAGGCCAGTTGGTTTGAGGCTATAGACCCTGAAGCCAAAAGAAGCTCCAGAAACCCAATTCCTGCAACAGAACCTTGGAAGTGGGGTCTTTTCACTATTCACACAAGGAGGTAACCCTCGGCCTCATTGACATTCAGTCCCAGCCTCCACGAGATTCGCTTGGCCCCTGTGAATGTCAGCCTGTATTTATCAGTCAGTCAACAAATATTTATTGAGCCCAAGGCAGCAAGTTACAAGGTACTTAGATTAGGCAGGAGTTTTGGGGGTTAGAGATGGGAGAGTGGGCCTTTTCACCTTCCCTAACCACCCCCCACACACACACATTATACACATCACGCATATGTATACACATCATCACGCGCACAATACACACGCACACACATCACACATGCTGTGGAACAGGGGACTTAGGAGCTTGGTTCACAGGCTGTTTGGATAGTGTGGGACATGTGCCCTGGCTCCCCAGTTCTCCCCCGCCCCCTGTATTCGAATTATTCACCGCCATCCCTTGCCATGTGATTTTTACAGTTTCTCTCACCAGAAGCGAAGTATATTTCCCCACTCCTTTACTTTGGGCTTGGACTGATGACTTGTTTTGGCTGGTTGGATATTAGCAAACGTGATGCAAGCAGAGGTTTGAAATGCGCCTGGCAAACTCAGGCTAGCCCTCTTAGGCTTTGGCCATTGTTGGGAGAAGAATATGCCCCAGCTGGCCAGCAGGCCCAAGGAGCCTCCTTCCCACTGACTCTTCCCCACGTCAGCCTGGATCTGTAGTTGTTACGGCTAAGAGAGCAGATTAAACATTTTAACCTCTCCTTTCTCGCTTAGTCCTCTTGACAGCTCTACAAGGTAGGATCCAGTGTTGTCCCTTTATATAGATGAGGAAACTAGGGCATGGCAAAGTCCCCTGACCGAGGTTACATGGCTAGGGAAGGGCAAGCCAGGATGTGAACTCAGGCAGTCGGACTCCAGAGCCCTCAAAGGGGAGCCACGATGGGGCACTGGCCCTCTCCCTCTCTCCCAGCTCCACCGACCACAGTCACCTTCCTCAGAGGCCCCAGCCACCAGACCTTCATCCCTGGCTGGACCCCCAGAACCAGCTGTGGCACCAAGAGTACCTGTTGCCCCATCACACCCCCTGAAGCTCCCAGAACTGGCCCCCTGGTAGGCCCCACCCACTTTCACACGGGATCTGGGAACCCTGGAGAAGAACCAAGACATCACTTTCCCCATCTCCCGCCAAGGTCCCTCCTGCCATTGGAGCCTCCACTGCAGGTCCTTGACCTTTTCCTCCGAATTCCCAGGCTCCTTACAGGAACCTTGAGACAATGCTCTGGTCTCGCTGGGATGAGAACAAAGCACCCACAGGCGGAGAGTCCTTGCACTCAGAAGGAGAGGTGCCTCTTCTGTCTGTGGTCCCTAAAATGCCCCTACAGCTTTCTTTCTTTTTTTTAGTTTTAAATATTTTTATAGAGAAATCTTCACACACCTATAGTCCATCCATAGCATGCAATCAGTGGCTCACCATATCATCGCCATGATCGTTTTTGGAACATTTGGCATCACTCCAGAAAAAAAAAAATAGAAAGAAAAAACTCATACAATCCCATACCCCTCACCACTCCCTCTCCTTGGCCAGTAGTACCATTTCAATCTATCCGATTTATTTTACCCTTATCGCCTCCTATTATTTCTTTATTTTTATCTTTATTGTTTTACTCATCTGTTCATACCCTGCATGAAAGGAGCACCCTACAGCTTTCTGACATGCAGAAATGTGTATGGATAATATGCACAACAAATGTGATCTTGATTTTAGCCTTAAGGTCTCAAAGGGCAGAGTGGGGTATCTGTAGGTGCTATCTGTCATTATTAAGAAAAAAAGGGGAGGGGGCAGTTTATTTTAGCCCAGTCCAGAGGATGATGAAATAGCCTGCAGCTTTTCTCATTGAATCCCTTAAGGGCCCCTGAGTTAGCACAAGGTTTGGCTCTAAGGAACAAAGACCAAAAAATAAGAGTGGCTTAAGCACATCAAAAGTGTATTTCTCATTCAAACTCCCAAGATGGGTGGTCCGGGGTTGGTGTGGCAGCTCCACTCCATGAACCCTCAGGGACTGTGGGAGGTAGTATTTTCCAGAACTGGCCACAGCAGTAACTCCCATCCTCTGTGCACTTCTGCCACATAATCTTGATACTCCACCCATCAAAAGGTGGAGGCTAATTCCTCCCCCTTGAATCTCACAGGCGAGTGACTGTTTGGGGTCAGTAGAGTCTGGCAGAAGTGATGCTGTGAGATTTCTGAGAGTGGATCCTAAAAGGCCATGCTTGGGCCTCTGAGCCACCAGGTAAGATGTCCTTCTACCCTGAGGTTGCCATGTCATGAGAAAGCTGTACCACACAGAGATTGGAGATGCTCTGCTTGACAGTCTTAATCTTGGGGTTACCCACACCCACACCCTCAAGCCTCAGACATGATGCCAGACATGCAAGTGAAACTGTCTTGGATCCTCTAGACCAGCCCTTTGGCCAGTGGAGTGCCACTGAGTGACGTCAGTCAAAACCACCAAGAGTGCAAGAGTTGCCTAGCTAGGCCCTGCCCAAATTCCTCACCCTCAAAATCTATGAGCAGAATAAAATGGTGATTCTTTGAAGCCACTAAGTTTGAGGTCATCTGTAACACACGGAAAGTAACTGGAACAGGGCCTCAGGTTCCATCCAGCTCATTGTTCTGCCCTACCTAGGGTGTGGCCTTGTCCTCATTATCCAAGATGGTGCCAGAGCTCTAGCCATCACATTTGCATTCCAGACAGAATGTTTTTTGTTGTTGTCAGTTTTTGTTTGTTTGTTTGTTTTTTGCCAGTTTGTGTTTTATTGATGCTATGATGTTCAGGTTTTGAATGTGTACTTCTAGAGTGGATACAGCCACTCCTTCTGCTTTTCTGCTGCTGTTTCTCAGTCTTCAGGTTTTCCTCATGCTTGTTGAGCCTGCAGCACATGGCACATGTTTCCTTGGACTGTAGATCCAGGGGTGTCCTTCTTGCCCTTGTAGAACTTCCTGAGTTTCTCTCTCTGTTTCTGATTAATGATGATAGAACACAGGCAATGGATTCGCAGACAACTCGGATCTTGGAGACCCTGGACGTTGCGTTACCTGTCACCTTAGGGTCATCCAGCTGTTTCAACAGCTCCTCCTTCTTCTTGCCATGAAAGTCCTGGGCCTTGATCTTGGCCTTGCAACACAAAACCCCTCGGCAGTCTTTTATTGAAGGTTGCTGGAATAGGCCTTAGGACACTTTTTTGTTTTAATTGGCAAATCTTCACACACATACAGTCCATACATGTACAATCAATGGCTCACAATATCATGACATACTTGTGTATTCATCACCACGATCATTTTTAGGACCTTTGCATCACTCCAGACAGTGAAATAAAAAGAAAAAGTAAAGAACTCATATGTCCTATACCTCTTTACCTTTCTCTTTCTGTGACCACTAGTATTTCAATTTTTTTTACCCCTTACCCCCCCATTATTTATTTTTTCTATCTATATATATTTTACTCATCTGCCCATACCACAGATAAAAGGAGCATCAGATACAAGGTTTTCACAATGACACAGCTTAGGACACTTTTGATGACATCACATCGGACAGTGTTTGGTTGTATGGCCGTACCTAGCAATGAAGCATTGGGGAGACAGGGCCTTGATTCTAGATGCAGGCTGCCATAGCATTCTTTTTTTTTTTTTTTTTTTTCTGCATTGCCAGGTACTGGGAAATGAACCCTGGTCTCTGGCATGGCAGGTGAGAACACCACCTACTGAGCCACCATGGCCCGCCCTGCCATAGCATTCAAAAGTTCCCTTGCTCCCTCCTCCCTTAAACCCTGCCCCTTATTTATTTCTGGACTCTCGCCCCCCACCCCCGCCTCCAGGAGCCTAACCCGGGATCCTAACCTGAACATCATGGCTGGAGAAAACTGTAGCCTCTTCTGACTGAACGTCTAAAGGACAAATGGCTGTTTCTCCCGCTAATAGTGAAGGCACCTCTCATGGCATAATTTCTGATGCTAACAAAAGTCCCTATCTCTTTTCTTTCCAAAGGCCTCCTCCCACAAAGGATATGGACAGACCGTAGCTTGGGGGAGGGGGGATCCTGGCTTGCCACATATATTAATTAAGCATCAGTTAGTGTGTGTGTTGAGCGGTGGCTCGTCTAATCCTTGCCCTGAGAGATGGTGCTATGATGGCAAACATTTACCAGATGGAAATAAAAAGAAAAAACACAAGCCTCGGAACGCTTAAGTGACTCACCCCAGATCACAAACAGCTAGGAAGTGACAGGGACGGCAGGGCTGCTGTGGCAGCTGTCACAGCTCGCCCCCAAGCACGAGGTTGGGTGCCAGGCCCCAGGAGGTGGCTCCGTTAACACCAAGTCCGAGTGTGTCCCTCCCACTCCAAGCTTGTCAGAGGGGCCCCGACTGTGGTCTGCAAGCTCTGCTGTGGAGAGGCTCCGTGCCACGTGTCTCCCCTCCCTGCCAGCACCTCCCAGCTCCTGCAGCATCATTGTTTGGCGCGTCTGAGGGCAGGTGGGCAGCGTTCTGTTGAATAAGCCACCACCTCTGCCAAGAGCAGCAGCGTTTACTCCCGCGAAGCGGATGGCTCCATGGTGGAAGCCAAGAGCTGGCTGCAGGGGTGGGCACAGCTGAGGCACAGCTCAGGTTGAGTCTGGCTCCAGAACCCAATGCCCAAGCCTCCCACCTGGATTCTCTGCAAGACAGTCAGGAGAGATTGAGAGTAGGGGGCAACCCCCCCCACCACCCCACCACCCCCACACAGCTTGTAAGCCAGTTAGCTTTCTTAAGTAGAAAACATCCCCAAACCTGGTAGCTTAAAATGGCCATCATATCTTATTAGTTAATGATTCGATGGGTCTGTAGCTTGGGCTGGGCTCAGCTGGGCAGTTCTGCTGGGCTCACCTGGTCTCACTCATAGGGCTGGAGTCCCACTGGCAGGTCGGCTGCGGACTGATTGGTCTACAAAGGCCCCGTTCACCTGCCTAGTGTTTGGTGCTAGTTCTCATCAGGGTGACAGTGGTGACTGGGGTAGCTTCAGCCAGCTAGCCTAGGTTTATTTGCATGCTGGCAACTGTAAGTGTCCCAACAGCAGCAGGAGAGGGCAAGTCCCAGTACACAAGTACTTTGCAAAACTCTGCTAGTCATGTGTGTAATTGCCCCATTGGCCAAAGCAAGTCCCATGGTCAGGCCCAGATACCATGTGGGAGGGGAGCCCGCAGGAAGCACAAGGGGGTATGAGCAAATTGAAGGTCGCTGCTGCAAGGCAGCTTGCCTGCACGGCCCAACCCGTGACTTACTATTGCAAATGCAAAGAGAGGATGTCCATTCATTTTCAAAACAGAAAAGAAGTCTCACTGCTGCAAACCAGCAGCTATTTTAAACACTGAAGGCACAAGATGCCCCCAAGTATGAGCGCATTTTTTCCAAAAATGAAGATCAGAAAGAGGGAACATTCTAACATGAAGCCTTCCCACCCAGACCTAAAACAGAGGGGATTTCTGCAAAAAGCACATTGCCCCCTAGCTCTTCCTCCAGCCTGGTTTGTGGATGCTCTAGCTTCTCTAAGTCTCTCTGGCCCCTCCCCCGTCCTCTCTACTATGCTGAAAGAGGGACTTGAAGGAAGAGGGTTGGTGGTGAAGAGAAAGAAGGGCTCATTAATTATTTTCACAGGCAATCCACAGCTCTTCTGCGTGGAATTGGGGGTGGGAGGTGGGACAGCCCCAGCCATGTGCAGGTAACTACTTGACGGTGTGACCCAGCCCTCCTCCAGGGCTGTCCTGAGGCCCCTATGTCCTGACGTTCGCATGTGAGTGTGGGCTCCGTAGAAGATGCTTAACAAGCACGGCTGGTCTTTCCAAATGGCTGTATCTCCCAAGCCACGAGTGAAGGAAGTTTTTATGACCTCAATCAGGGTAACAGGGCACCACAGTTTCTTTTCAACCCACGTCTGTCAGCAAATCTTACAACCTAAGATCTCCTCTCCCCTCCTCCCAAGAGCCTAGATATGGCAGCCTTGCCAGCCCCCTGGGCACCGACACTAGAGAGCCTCCAAATGCCAGAGTTTCCACTTGCTATTGCATCCTCCAAAAGTCAATGGAGGGATTCCGCAAATCTGGGCCATCCCTGGAAACTCTCCCACTCTTTGTGGCCCAGGTGAAGGAGACCACCTGACAGGAAGGAAAGAAGATTCACCTGGGAGGATCATGACCCCTTCTTTGGGGGTGCAACCCTGCAGATTTCAAGAAGCAGGTCCAACCGTGGCCCCATTAACATGGCCTCTCCAGCAGGCAGGAGCTATGCAGTCGAGAGCATTTTGATTTTCTCCTCTCTGGACCTTCCTGCTAAAATGCCAACCAGAAGGACAAAGGGGCAAGAGAGCATATTCAGTGACTTCATGTGGTAGCAGCAATCCTCTGGGATGTAGCTTCTGTAGGGAAAGCATAATTATGATTCTCTTACACAGGAAAGAGGGTGTGAATCCAGGAGATGATGTTCTCTCATCCCTGCTCCATGAGGCAGTCCCCCCGGCCCCATCCTGCTTCATAACCCTTGGGTTTGCCAGATTTCATCCTTCAACACATGTCCAAAGCTGATCTGCGGTACGTGCCAAATTAACCAGGCGATGGAACCCAGGTTCATTTTGCGTGTTGATTCTGTGAGCATCGCCCCCACCTGGTGCAGCTGGTTTATTGCAAGTTCGTTGCTCTCCCCACCGCACCCACCACATCCAACTCCATCACACTCCATTATTTATTCCTCTAGGCCAGTTACATAAGGTTTGCACATTTGTTCACGAGGTAACAAAAACGTCTCTGCCTCCTGAGTTTGCTTATGCGGGACTGGAGGGAGATCAGGGCATATACAAACAATGAAACCAGGAGCCCGTACATCACCCTGGTGCTGGGGGCGGGGGTGGGGGGGTTGGGGGCCGTACCCAGAGGCTCCCTCCATCGGGTTCTTCTTTCACAGATGCTGAAAGGATGAACTGCCACCTGTTCCTTATCGGCCAAATCGAGAAGTTTGTAGTTGTCCGGCTGTCCCCCAGGGTTTCCCTGCATCTCCATGGCTAGGGGAGTATGGTCAAAGCTGAATTGGAAGCGCTGGGCAGAATGCTGGGTGGGTGGGTGGGATGGGTGGGCCAGAAGAGGGTTCGGACAATTCCATCCTGGCTTTGAAGCTGCCCTTGTGACCGCTTTTCTCCAGGTTCAGAAACCCAGGCAAATAGCTTCTTCCCTCCCATGGCCAATGCCCAAATTTGGATGGAAAAGGACGGAGAGAGTGGACCAGGAAGGGGGGCGAGGAGACAGTGCTGCTACCGTCGCTGCTATAGCCCCCCTGTGTATAAAACTCCTTTTGTATGCAGGTCGCCGGCTGCTCCCCATGCCAGGTGCATCTGCCAGGATTCTCACTGCGGTTTGAACACAATTTGCCAGTGTTGGTTCAGCTCCGCTGGCTTCCAGTTGGGGGGCCATATGCTGCCTTTAATCTGCCTGTGCGATTCTCACCGATGTCAATAGGCGCAGGCGGCTGGGTGGCTGGAATGGCCCTGAGAGCTGGGGCTGAGTTGTTCTCCCGCGGCTGCCAAGGCGAACAGGCCCTACCTCGGCAGGCAGCCTGGCTCTCCATGCCACCTGGGACCGCCGGTGGGGTCCTTGCAGGAGGCTGTGCCACGGGGCGGCAAGGGCGGGAGGCGCCCGACGTTTGGCTGGGTCTTGTGGGAGGCTCTGCTTTCGGCCATCCCCAGAGCCGTCATGGGGCCTTCCCCTTTGCAGAGAACCCTGCCAAGGAAATCGGCCGGGGAGGTGCCACTGCTGAGCCCAGACTTCGCATTTCCCTCATTCTTTCTTTAATTGGATTTTTGGTCCTGCTGGGCAAAATAAGCTTTCCACTGGCAAAGCACTCTTGCCTCTTCTAAACACGCGGTGGTGCCTGGCGGCTCTGGGCGGTTCCAGGCAGCCGTGCCCTCCTCCCCCACCAAAGCATTCATTCCTTCTCTCCAGGGATGTGCAAGTGCAGACACACAAAACGCATACACACACGTGTATGCACACACACGCACACACACGCCCTCTGCCAGGCAAACTCAGGCCTCCCTCGGAGAAATTTGAAAACAGTTATTCTAACGTGGTTGGCGTTCCAGGCTTGGAATGGCCCGGGATCTGGCACCGTGGTCCGAGCCAGAGCCGCTCGGGAGTCAGGCTCCGGCCCAGTTGGCCGGTGTGCCCTCAGCGGCTTCCTCTTCCCTGGTAATTAGGCCCTCTGTCCTGGAAGCCCTGAAATTCCCAGTTTTGTTACCTCGCCACAGATTAAAGGGCCAAGAAACCATCTCCCGTCCTTCCTTGGCCAATCAGGTCAGCCAGCCCAGGCCTTGCTGTTGTGCTCCCTGCGTTTGGGGCACGGGGGAGGCTGAGGTTTATTTATGGTTGGGTTTTGGTTGCCTTGGCGAGTCAACATCCTATGTCTAAAGACTGGGGGATGCAGGCAAGCAGGCTGGAGTCAGCCTGAGAATGTCGTACAAGGAAGCCGCAGTTTGCTAGCAACATTCAACATAAGATATTCAGGTGTCCTTAAATCTTGGGCCAAGTGTTAGGGCAGAAAGGGAGAAGAGTGGGAGAAGCTGGGGAGAGGGAGGAAGACGAGGAGTGGGAAGGGAAGAGGGGGAAAGGAGAATGCAAGGAGAAGGGGGAGGGGAGAAGATGGAAGAAGGAGAAGGAAGAGAAGAATGGGAGAGGAGGATGAAGAAGAGGAAGAGACAGAAGCGGGAGGAAAGGGGAAGGCAGAAGGAGTGGGGAGAGGAGGAGGGGGAGGGGGAGAGAGGAGGAGGAGGAGAAAGAAGGAAAGGGAACGGAGTGGGGGGAGGGGAGGAGAGAAAGAGCCACCCCCCTCCTACCCTCCAAGTCTTTAGAAGAGATATGTTTTAAAGGGACACAGCTCTGAGCCTATTAAGGATTCTGGAGAGGCAGGTTCAGGGAGAAACGTAGCCAGTGGGAACCTCAGACCTGGACACTCCCAGGGTCCCGAGGCCCCGCATTTCCCTTTGTGTGCCCTTTGCCCCAGGCCTGCCTGCATTGGAGACCTCCAGGATCATTTTAAGCAGCCCCTCGCCCTGGGTTTTTAAGGGACCTGATTAAAATACAGTCACACTCAGCCCCCACGGCAGGCCGGAAAGCTGCTGATGGTCAAATACATCCCAATATTTCAGAGCACCCATTAAAATTTGACAACCAGGTAGCAATGCAGAAAAGCGCTCATTTTGAAAAAAAAAAAATACACGCTTTCTGCTGCTTCAGCAAGACAAGGCAGGCTTACCTGTCCCTTGCATTTTAAGCCTGGGAGCATGAGGTGGAGGTGTTAGCGTCTGGGTGCCTGCCTGGTTAATGGAAGGCCGGGTGTTTATTTGCCAGGCCACATCTGAACCCAGCTTGTTAATGAGTTCGCTGTCAGTCACCCGGCCTCTTTTTTTAATCAAAAGATAAAACAGTCGGTTATCAAGGATTAATGACTCTTACGGCCTCATATGAGGCCCGTATTTATCTTTTTAAGGAAAATGGGAGGAAGAAAAATGGCCAGATTTTGTTTCAGTAAGCATTTAAATGTGCTCTGGTGAGTCGAAGTCATTCATTCATTAATTCAGTCACGTGTCTGGGAGAAGGCGGCAGGAACTCCTTCCATCATAAGAACTTCTGACTGTGAAATAAACCCCGAGTAACCAGATTAACTATGAAGTATGTCTTCGTCAGGTTTTCAACATTAGTTCAAGGGTACTTTCCTTGCATTCTGCCTTATTGTAGTGAGTGACCCATTCTAGCAATTCCAGGAGGCACTTCAGGAAGAGAAAAAAAGATCTGTTTCTCCATTCTGGCTTCAAAATAGGACTCACAGATGTAATGACGTTATTGAACAATATTGGTTAAGCTGAAGATCTCGATATTTTATAGAATCTCACTGGATGCGTATATTTTTGCAAAGCACAGAGTGTAAATCTCTCCCCACCTCTGAACACACAGAGATACAGGGTCACACGTGCACAAGATTGTACAGGGAGTATGGCTACCCAAATACTCATTTTAATCTCTTTGGGGGCTTTATAACAGACAGCATGACACTGGCATCTTTTCTTTAACAAGCCTAGATAAAGTTTGACCATTAAAACAAACAGTTGGCCTCACTGTTTTCCATGTTGGCTGTCTTCACCCTGGCCTCTCTCTTTTTGTTCCCTGCCCTGTTTCTAAGTGCCTATGTGCTCTAAGGGATGAAAGCGACAACTCTTACATGAGGATGCTTGAAGACATAGCCAGAAATGACAAAGCGTTCCTTCCCACATCATCCATAAGAGAACTCACTCATGGTACAATGGCGGCCATTTTGGAAATTCAATAAGGTTTCCAGCGCTGGAAGGCCAGGAATCCTTGCTGAGATTGATGTACTGAACTCTGTTTTGGGATGAGAAGTTATTGGGGGGTGGGAGGGTGGGGAACGAGGCCTCCGTGACAGGTTCCAGAAGACCTGTCCTCACAAATAAAGCTGTGAAGTCCTAGAAAAGCTTCTGGGCAATTTCATGGAGAGGAAGTCGGAAATGCAGGCGAGAGGCGTTTCCATAGCGCCTTGTCCGCATTCCTTCTGGTGACCAAAACCCACAAAGTAATACACGGCTTGGCCCACCTGATACTTATTAATTACAAAGGGAAGACTAGTCATTTTCCATTGGAGAAACTTGGCAGATACCACCTTAACCAAATGATGATGCTATCGAGCTGACATCATCATGTGCCTCCTGAGGACACGGACACTTGCCCAAAATGCCTAACCTGAATCCAATCATGAGGGAAAATAAGACAAACCCAGGTTGAGGGATATTTTTCCCCAACAACTACCCTGTATGCTTTAAAAATGTGAAGGCCAAGAAACTCAAGTAAAGACAAGGACTTGTTCCAGATTGAAGGAAACTAAAGAGACATGACAATGAAATACGATACGTGATCCTGGGTTGGATCTTGAACCAGAAAGTGGTTTTTTCCCTTTGTTATAAAGGACAGTAGTGGAACAGCAGAAAAAAATGTGAATGTCTGCAGGTTAGAGAATAGTATTATAGCAACGTAAATTTCCTGATTTGGGTCATTGTATTGTGATTATATAAGAAAATATCCTTGCTATTTAAGAACCATGTTCAAAAATATTCAGAAGTAAAGGGACATCTTGTCTGCAACTTACAAATAGTTCAGAAATATTTATACACATATATACATACATATCTATCTCTATCTGTCTTTCCATTATATATATATGGGCAGAGGGGAGAGAAAGAGAGAGAGAGAGAATAATAAAGTAAATTGGTAAAGGTGTTAACCTTTGGAGAATCTGGGTGAAGACTCTATCAGAGTTCTTTGTACTATTTTTGCAACTTTTCTATGAGCCTGAAAGTTTGTTTTGAGCAGGAGTTACTTAATGTATAAAGGGCTTTGAGCTTCTCTTGGCAAAGCAAGGAATGAAAGCAGGAAAGTGGGCTGGAGCCCTAAGAGTGAGTGGATATAGCAGTCATGACCCAGTAGAGCGGAAATGGGACAAGACCTAGTAGTGTCCCGGCCTCAACCAAAAGTTGCCCCTGGAATTTTCTGAAATATGTGCACAGAAGCAGGCAGATAGGGGTTCTTCACACCTACCAGGGATGTCTTGATTTGTCAGGGCTGCTGTAACAAAGACCACAGACTGGTTGGCTTAAACCCACAGGAATGTGTTGTCTCATGGCTTTGGAGGCCAGAAGTCCCAAATCCACAGGGTTGTGCTTTCTCTGAAGTCGGTAGCGTTTCAGTGGTGGCTTGCCAACCATCCATAACTCAATCTCTGCCTCCATCACGTGGCCGTCTCTCTTCCCATTGGTCTCCTATTAGTATCCAAATGTCCTCTGCTTAGAAGGACTCCGGTCATATTGGATTAAGGCCCACCCTGAGTCAGTTTGGCCTCATCTTAACTAGTAACCTCTTCAAAGATTCCATTTACAAATGGGTTCACACCCGCAGGACCAAGGGGTAGGACTTGAACATGTCTTTGTGGGGGACATGATTCTATCCAGAAAACTATAGTTTATCACATAGTAGGTGGTCAATCAGCTCATGCTGTTGAATGAATGAATGAATGAATGAATGAATGAATGAATATGCTCCTCCCTTGCATCACACACCACACGGAGCAGGTTCTATGGGTCTGGTGAGGGCTTTAAATGGAAAAGCAAATCTTGTGCCTGCCTCCATTTACTGGCCCGGGTTGGGTGAAAAGCCTGAGCTGCAGTGGGAGTTAGGGCTCCCTGCTTTCATCTGGATGCTTATGTGAGATTCATTATTTAAGCGACAGCGCATCCCCCAAATAAACACGTGCGTCTTTGCAGCCTGCAGCCCGGGAGCGCTATTAAACAGGAGCGCTATTAAACACGCAGCAGCAAAAAGCCCAGGCTGCGCTGCTGCGTGCAATTTCCAGCCGGCTTGCTATTCTTTTGTCACCGCCTTTTTATTGGTTTTCTCAAAGTGGTTACAATGCTGTTATTGTAAAACCCTCACACCCGAAGAGGAAGAGAGGCGGCAATGACAGGGAATGGAGCAATTTCTGCCGGGGGAGCCTGCAGACATGAGCGAGGGAGGCTACCTGGCGAAATGGGAGGGGGCAGGAACAGAAAGGAGCCTCTTTCTTGCTCAGGTCCACGTGGCCCATTGGGGACCTGAGGCAGCCCTTGAATTCTCTGGCGTTTCCTGCCCCTTTGGAGAGGCACCCCTGGAAAATAGAATCTCCCCCCTCCCCACCCCACCCCCACCTCTCTCACAGCCTGGCCCAGCTTCTGGATTCAGAGTCCAGGCCTGGCCCACGTTGGGGGCAGCCCAGAAGATGGAAGCCAAGCTCTTGGGACCTGTGATTTCAACAGTGGCCCCAGTCCTCACCTGCAGGAAGGATTCTTTTTTATTTTTTTCATTCCACTGTATTGTATGCACTGCAGTATAATTTAATGCAATAAAATGTGCAAATTTTAAATGTGCACCTCAGTGACTTTTCACACCACCCAGCGAATGAAATAGAACAGAGCTAGCTACTAAGTTGCACCTTTTGCAAAAGTAGAAACTTGCTTTATCTGCCACATGTGGCTCTTGAGTGTTTGAATTAAGACTAGATTTTTAATTGTATTTCATTTTAATTTAAATAGCCACACATGCCTCGCGGCTGCTGTCATAAACAACACAGATCTAGAACACTGCCATCGTTCCAGGAAGTTCTCTTGTGCCCCTTCCAGTCAACAATCCCCAAGAGGTACCCATTTTTCCAATTTCTGTCCTCATAGACCAGGACTTCTTTCTCCACTTCCGTACTATTAACATTTTGGGCCAGATAACACTTGGTTGTAGCAAGGTCTGGTCTTGTGTGTAGGATGTTTAGCAGCATCCCTGGCCTCTAGCCACAAGATACCGAATAGCATGGCCCCTCCCCCTAGCTGGTAACCGAAAATATCTCCAAACATGGCCCAGTGTCCCCAGGTGTGGGGGAAAGACTTTACCCCTGGTTGAAACCACTGCCATAAATTTCTTTTGCCGGTTTTTTAAACATATAAGTGCATGTAAATGCAATCAGACAGTGTGCACTCCTTTGTGTCTAGCTTCTTTGGCTCAGCATAATGTCTGTGAGATTCATCCACATCGTTGCGAGTATCAGTAGCACCTTCCTTTTCATTGCTGCGTAGTATTTCCTTGTACGGTATGCTACGGTTTGTTTATCCATTTGTCTGTTGATATGCATCTGGGTTATTTCCAGTTTGCAGCAGTTACGCAGAACGTGGCTGTGAGCATTTGTTCACAGGTCTCTGGGCGGACGTAAGGGGTCCATTTCTCTTGGGAAAATGCCCACGAGTGGAATTGCTGGGTCACAGGTAAAGATGTGTCTGACTTCATTTGAAACTCTTTCTCCCAGTGGCTGTACCATTTTATACTCTCACCAGCAATGCGTGAGAGCTCCAGTTCCTCCACTCCCTCACCACATGGCATTGTCAGCCTTTTTCACCTTAGTCATTCCAGTGGGTGGGAGTGTCGGCTCCCAAAAGGCCACAAAGCCATCCACAGCACTCAGGTTCAAAGCGCAGCTCTGACAACAGAATTGTAAGAGTTGGAAGGGGCCTTGGAGCCCTCCATGGTGGGTGTGTGGCAGGTCACTTC
The DNA here is from genome assembly GCF_023851605.1 of Tamandua tetradactyla. Lineage (NCBI taxonomy): Eukaryota > Metazoa > Chordata > Mammalia > Pilosa > Myrmecophagidae > Tamandua > Tamandua tetradactyla. The sequence continues at coordinate 132,910,230 of NC_135353.1, read as the reverse complement.
CCAGCAAGCTCTCCTTGCTTCCCAGCTAGTGAAAGGAGAAAGGCATGGGTAGTTCCACGTGGAGGGAAGACACAGGAAGGAGGGCAATTCCTGGAAAACAAAGCTCACACCACCAAGGAGAATAGATACAAATCAGTCTGGTCACTAGGAAACCCTCAACCCCTTACTCTCCCTTACCCTACCCCATTTCCAACACACATGCATGCACCCAAACATGTGCATGACTATGCACATACACAAACACACACACACACACACACACACACACACACACACCTCCATTCGAGACCCAGGGCAGTGTCTTAGTTTGCAAGGGCTACTGCAACAAAACACCCCGGACTCGTTGGCATAAACCACAGAAATGCATTGTCTCCCAGTTTTGGAGACTAGAAATTCAAAGTCAAGGTGTTGGCAGGGCCAGGGTTCCCCTTAAAGGGGGGAATCTGTTCTATGCCTGTCCCGTGGCTTCTTCTCCTTTTTTAAAAATTAAATATATATGTATATTTTAAATTAAATATTTTAATGGTTAACTCTTCATACTGTCCTCTGGCTTCTGGCAGGTGGCCAGCTATCCACAGCATTCCTCACCTTGTGGCCATGTAACTCCACCTTTCGTCTCTTGTCAACGGCTGACCGGTGTCCAAACTTCCTCTCCTTATTAAGACACCAGTTGCATTGGATGAGAGCCCACCCTAATCCACTTGGACTTCATCTTAACTAAGAGCATCTTCAGAGATCCTTTTGGCAAATAAGCTCACATTCACAGGATCGGAGGTTAAGACTGGAGCATGTGGTTGGGGATGGGGCGGAGATACCATTCGATCCATAACGATTTGTTCTGTCCAAGGGGACGGGTGACGTTGGTGAAGACAGGGAGGGGAGCAAAACGGGGCATCGCAGCTGCTACCTGGGAAGTTCCAAACAGTCTGGCTGAGAACTTTCCAACTTTTGGAGGGCATGCCCCCGTGGATATTGTAAATTAGGCATTTGAAGATGGGAAATATATCAAAGAAACAAAGCTCACCGAGCCCCCCCACCGCACCAACTTGGTGGAGCTTCTGGGTTTTTTCCCATGGTAACTAAATACTGCAACTCAGAAGTTGAAGATTATATAATGCCACCAGGCCCTGGACACAGAGGGCTGCATGCATTGAGACTGACAGAGTGTGACAGGTTAATCCAGAGAGGTTTACCAGGGGAAGCCGGAAATCTGAAGGGAGAGAAGCAACCGGAATTAACCATGAGGGAGATGAAGTTCTCTACCATTCTAATAAGAGTAATTGTCATAACATACTTTTTGTTTTGTGCTGTTTCTGAGGGCCTCATTATCTGCAATGTTCCCCCTAAATCTTTATCATGGGAGAAAAACTAACGCATTAGAATCATAAGGAAACTCCTGGTAATGAAGCAACCTACCCCTGCTCCCACAGTGAGTGGGGGGTGTCTTCTGAGGTGCCCAGGAAGGTTTCTGATATTATCCCGTATAGATCTAAAGTCAGGGACAAGGGAAAGGCACCCTCCCCCCGGCCCCGCCCCCCACCAAAAATGGCAACACCTGTTCTGTCCATCACTCCAAAAAGAAATGGCTAAAACTGGAAAACGAGTGTTCCGGCACTCAACAAGCAGACCTTAGTCAACCTGGCCAAGGCGACTGCGCTCTAGTGTTCTGGGGTCTAGACATCTTGGGACCAGAACATTCTTAGGCACCCCCCTCCCCACTGAGGTGGTAGGGCTCAAAGATGGCATTGGTTTTGGGAGAATAGATTTGAGCCAGACAGCAATTCATAGCTGGAAGGGACATCAAGCTGAACATCCGAAAATGATAAATTGTAAGCCAAATGATCCAGACTCATGTTTCTCTATTTTCTCTTGGCCCACCTCACAAATGGTTGCTGGTGTTCAGAGCTATATCAGCGCCTAGAGATGGGCCTGGTACATTGCCCCCTGTTATTGGCTTGAATTGTGCTCCCCCCAAAAAGATATATTCAGCCCTGTGGGTATGACCTTATTTGGGAATAGGCTCTTTGAAGGTACTATTACTTAAGGGGTGGGCCCTAATTCAGTGTGACTGGTACCCTCATAAGACAAGGACGTGGGAGAGAATGCCATGTAAGGATGGAGACAAGACAGGAGGCCATGCAGAAACCGAGGAAACACATTACCTATAAGCCAAGAAGCACCAAGGATTGCCAGCAAACTCCAGGAGCTAGAAGAGGCGATGGAGGATTTTCTCTTACCAGTTTCAAAGGGAGCAGAGTGTGAGGGCACAACTAGCCCACGGATGGTTTGCAGGACAGCTGTGGTTGATGGCCAGCCCATAATGGAGCTCTTGGGATCTACGTTATCTAATCCACCTACCTCTGGAGCTTCCTTTGACAACTCGCTCCCAAAGCACCCCTCCCCACCCCACCACTCCACCACCATCTGGCAGTGGTTTCTGAAAGATCTACTTGCTGTTGTTACAAAGTGACGCATAGGCTTTTCGCAAGATACAGTTACACCAGCAGCCCCTAGACTGGGGGTTACTGGGAGGTTGGGTTCTCCACTTTGTTCGCCACTGTATTACCATCAGCTGGCACCTAGTAGGGGCTTGATAAGTGGCTGTTGCATGAATGAAGAATTAGCAAACATGCATAACAGTGTTCCGGTTTTTATTTGCGCATAGCAAATCACCTCTAAAATTTAGCAATTTAAGATTTCTCAATGTCAGAGAAAGAAGCTGCAAATATGGAAAGGGAGAAGGCAAGTTTGAACCTGGGAGGTTGGATCAGAATTGGAGGCAGCAGTATGAACTCATGGATGGAATACAGATGGGTATTTACATACAAAAATACAGGAAATGTAGAGAAAAAAAAACTTAGCAGCTTAGAACAACCATTTTATTATGCTCACAGTTTCCATGGGTCAGGAATTTGGACAGGGTACAGCGGCAATGGCTTGTCTCTCTGCTGTTGCTAAGACTTGAAGGGACTAGAGGCTGGAATCATCTGGAAACTCCTGCACGCACACGTGCCAGCATATGCGGCCTCTTCATGGGCCACCTCTCATTGGAAGGAGTGTCAAAATACTTTGGGACTGTGTTTTAAAACCACCACCGAGGGTGAAAGAGTAGAAAGCTCTGCCTCCTCGAGATTTTTCCCTCACTCCTTCGAGAGAATTTGCATGTTGCTCCTACTGCACATCATGCCCGGGGTGAGTGATTTGTAGGGATTTAGTGGTGAATAAAATAGCCACTGCCCCTGCCTTCATGCAGGCTGCAATCTGCTAGAGAAGACAGACGTTAGACAAATAAACAGCCAAACCAATAGATAACTACAGACCCGTGAGGAGTGCCCTGAGAGAAAGCACAGGAAGATTTCATTTAGATTAAAAATGTCTCCCTCCTCCAAAAGCAAAGTCTGATTTTGAGTGCAAGCCATTTCTTTGAAAGGTGATTCCAGAAATCGTCAGCAAGGGATTGAGGCTAGGAGAGAGGGATGGGAAGGCAGCCAGATGGTGCATTACTGAAGTGGGCTGACCCTCAGTCCCATGGGACACTTCAGGCTGGCAGGGTGGAGCCCACCTCAGATGGTCCCACCCAAAGGGTGAAGATGCGTGTATGCGGGGGGTGGGCATCACTGCGGCTGTCCACTCAGGCCAAAGGGTCCCAAGTGCCAGCAGAAGGAGCCCTCATCTGGACAGGAGTCAGGGAAGCCCTCCTCGAGCAAGTTCAAGTGTCAAGGACAGCAGCTCTATAGAGGGTCCTCAGGTTTTTCACTGCACACCACCCCAGTACTTAGCAAAGTGCCGCTGGTGGAAATGCATCTTTGCTTGTATTGGTAAGGCGCGTGGGTTGAGAGTCCACATGTACCACCCGGCCCACCCCTCACCTCTCCTTTCAGTGACTAATGGAAAACATTTGCAAAATTGCCCACAGGCAGGCAAGATGGGGTCATTCGTGCCCCCCTGGAGAGACTTTTCCCTTTGTGTGAAGTTAACTCCCAAAGTGTGGGCCTCCCACTCCCACCCCCAGCTTTGACCCCACAATTGAGGGGGGGGAGGGTGTTTTTCAGGTGTAGTCAATTCCTCAGGAGGGGAGGGCATATAGGGAAAACGGGGAAGCAGCTCCTTCGGAGAGAGGAGGCCTCGCTGGAAGTGCAGGGTGGTCCCAGTAGTAGGACACAATGCACAGGGCAGGGGGACAGCGCCGGCAGGTGGCCCCCTTGTCCTGGAACCCAAGCACATGCGTCCTCGGCAGAAGCCCTACAACGCTAGACCCCACTGAATTAGTAGATCTAGGGCCAACTGTGGACGTATGTTACCAAGACACTGTTTAATAAGCTCAAGACACTGGAAGGAAAAGTGTTTTGACCGAGACAATAGCATCCTCTTCTCTTTGGAAATAACTGAAACAGAATTTCGGTACCATCCGCGAGACAAACTTAGCGCTTGTCTTAATAACCGTTTCAAAGCATCCTTTTCCAATTTGATTGTTACTGAGTATCCAGTGGATGTCATGCCCTGGGTCAAATAAATTTTTTTTTTTTTAAGTTAGAAAATAATTATAATGACTGCTGCTGGGCGGGTAACCACCACATATTTCCCTGGCCGGGGTGGGGGGTGCGGTTTAGAGGGGAGGGTGTGCTCCCTTTACCAACTACTCACACAAAGAGTGTTATCATCTGATAATAGCCAGTTGAAGGGGGAGGGGTGAACAGAGAGGGGAGGAGAGGAAGTGGGGAAGGGAGAGAAAACAGAAGGAGGAAGAGGAAGGAGAAGAAGGGGGGAGGAGGAGGAGAAGGGGAAGGGATGGAAAAGATAAAAGGAGAAAGAGGTGGAGAGGGGAAAGGAGAATATCAGAAAGGGGAGTGGAAGGGAGGAGAGGAAAGAGAATTCTGCTGAGATAGAAAAGCCAGGAAGGCAAATCTCTAACCTGGTGATATGGAGACTCCCAGTTGCTGGAGAGAAAAAAAAAAAAAAGAACAGCAGTTAAGATCATTCCAACCCTGAATTCTTGGCCATGGAAAATAAATTCATCATTGCTGATACAGGGCCTCAAGCCCCCTTTCTCGAACCACTGAAGCTTCTGTTGTCTATTCCAGGAGCAGGGGATGGCGGTTTCAGAGGGTTGGACAGCATCCTTCTCTCATTTTCCGTTCACTAGGTGAAGAGGCTTCCCAGAGCCAATTTCTTTCCGGAAGCCTTCAGGCAACGTTGCCAAAAATCAAGAAAGGTGGAGAAAAGAAAGTGGAAAGAGGCTGGAAAGAAGTTGGAGGGCAAAGGGTGGGAAAGAGAGAGAACGGAGGCCCGGGGAAGGGAAGGGTGCAGAGCTGGAGGCAAAACTCAAAGAGCCCGGGTGGGCTAGGGCGACCTTAGAAAGAGAGCCAACAAATCAGGGGTGAGGAGGTTGAAAGCAGGAGGAATGCTGCTATGCAGAAGGCACCAAAAATAGAACCCCAGGCATTTCTGAGCTCCTCCTGGCCTTTGGATACATTTTCAGAAGCATTTTCCGGAAGCCTTGCTTTGGTGGCAGGACAAAAGACTTACAGTCACCTGAGAGACTGGGGCGTCCTATTGCCTCCCACTCAGGGTGGGGCAGGGCCTGTGCCTGCTCCTGCAGGTCTTTTTGTCCCGTTTCTGGTGTCCTCAAGCATTAGGATTCGCCAGAAGCTCCTAGGGCTTCCTATCTGGGTCAATTATTCCACCTGGTGAGGAAAGAAAGGACCGGGTGCCTCCTTCCGATTCCAGCGCCCTGCCCTGAGCCCAGCCCACCCATGCAGGGATGCCAGGGGCACGCGAACGGACTGGGGATAGGGACCCCGGTGCATTTTTGCTTCTAACAGCCTGCACTTGTGACCCTCTATGGAGGCCTATCCTCGGGTTACTGGTACCGAAGTCTCTAGAATTTTCTATCCCAGAACCCTACACCCAGGCTAGCCTCAGGAGATTCCCTATGGGTGAGGGAGTAAGAGAGCCCTGCTCCCTTGCCTAGAGTCCAAACAGACTCTGAGATGTAACTCACCCTCCAGAGGTCCCCCGTGGGATCAGGCTGGAGCTACTCGTTGCGGGACATCATCCCTTACTCTCCTGGGAGTCTTCCCATAATAAATCACTTCCCTACCAATCCTCCTGTCAGGGTCTGTTTCTGGGGAAACAGATCTAAGTCCTAGAGGAACCACAGCTTGTGGGCCAGGCCATAATAACAGCTTCTGTGGGCAGGTGCATTCCAGCCGTCGCCTCACCTGAACGTCAGAACTGAATAGCCGTACTGGTTTTGAACCAAATTGCTCAGAGGAGGAACCTGAAGCTCAGAGAGCAGAAGGGACTGGCCCAGGACACCACAGATTAAACCTAAGTGTTGCTGGCTCCAGAGCCAATGTCTAGCCCTTGACGTCCATCCCACTGGGACAAGATGGGGCCTGCAGGCTCTCCTGTGGCCTGGGAATTACTTCCCCTGGGTTCCAGCACTTACCTGGAGCCAGTTTCCCCAAAGCCAGTTGGATTTGTCAGGCCCCCAGAGGCCTTCTGCTAAGGGATCCCTTCCCCCCTCTCCGTGTGTGTGTGTGTGTGTGTGTGTGTGTGTGTGTGTGTGTGTGTTAAGACAACCCTTCCCCCCACCAAGTCTGGAAAAACTAGGAGTTCAGAAGCTGCCAAACGCACCCTATGAATAAATGTTCAGGGTTCCATCCGGAGACGCCCACGGTGACCGATGAGTCATCAGATGACCAGCTGTCACCACCGAGCGCTATATATAGAGGAGGAAGGCCAGAGGGGTGCCTGGGACCAAATGCTGGGGGGTGGGGGGAGGGGCATGCACTTAGGAGCTGAGGCCCCAGCTGGGAGGCAGGCCCCAGCATCTGGAGACAAGCCCCTTCCGCTCCCCCAAACCAGTCGAATCTGGGTCAGCAACCCTGCCCAGAACGCTATTCACTGCGAGCAGGCAGCCACGGGGGCTGGGCATGAATGATGATCGCCATTAATGATGATAAGGGGAGAACAAAATGGCTCAGAGAACTTCCCTTCCCTCCCCTCACATTCTTCCCATCACACATGTGGACGGAGGACTTACCACGGGGCTTGGTTAAGGCCAGGCGGGCCCTGTCGTGTATAGTAGCCCCTAGTCACCTGTGGAATTCGAGCACTTAAAATGTAGCCAATCTGAGTCCGAAGGTGCTGTCAGTGTGAAATACACGCTGGAGTGCTCCAGCACTCGCTTGCGCAAACCACCCCCCCGCTCCCCCCCAAAAAAAAAGAACGTAAAAGATCTCATTAATAATTTTTTATTGGCGAAATGCTGGAATGATAATGTTTCGGATAAACTGGGTGCGATAAAATATATTATTAAAATTCATTTCACCTGTTTTTTCTTACTTTTTTTTTTTAACGTGCCTATGAGAACATTTGCAATTCCATGCGTGACTCCCATCCCTGGGGCCCGCTTCTATTCCTATTGGACAGCCCTGGGCTATAGGCTGTGGGCCAGAACCTTCAGGAAATCCTGGCAATGCCCTCACCCTGACATATAAAGCCTGCTTCCTGGTTCAAGGCTGAGAAACCAAGACTGCTCTGCAGACAATGCCAGTAGACAGCAGTGGCTCAAGAACCCCAAACTTGCCCCTCTCATATTCTCTGGAGATCCACAGCCTTCCTGGCAATGGACGGTTAATCCTGTCTTCTTCCTTCCGCCCTTCACCCTCAAGAGAGTTCTGTGCTTTGTGATGGCAAAAAGAGACCTCCAAATGAGGCCACTTGGCAAATGAAACAGCCTGCCCCTTGCCTATGCAAACAGCAGAAAGAGTGAAAAGAAAGAAAGGGAATGAGAAAGAGAGAGAAATGGCGGAGGAGATAGACAATTGACACTAAGAGAGAGAAACCGTATCTGGGAGACAAGGCACATAAATGTCACACACTCTGCCCACTGAGACCTGAAGCAGGTGGAGAAGGGAGACTGTGTGTGTGTGTATGTGTGTGTTTGTTATGTGTGTGTGTGTTTGTGTTTGTTATGTGTGTGTGTGCACGTGCATCGTGCATGTGTGGTGAGCGAGAAAGAGTGCTAGAGAAAGGTTCAAAACCGAGGCAGGCAGGCAGAAACACAACAGGGCAGAGAGAACGCACAGGAAGCAAAAACAAACAGGGGCCTGGGGGTTCCTGGGGGTGGGGGTGGAGAGATATGCTTCATCTTGGGGGGACTTGACAACCTCCCACTTGGGGAAAGGGGGGTGCCCTTTCTTTTTGTGTCCGTTTAAATTATTCACACCAGGACAATGGAAAGAATATAGCAAAATAAAATATGCATCGGGGACTGGCGGGCGCTGGACTCAGGCGCAGTGGGAAACAAAGCCGGGGGTGAACTGGATTTCAGATGGCTGGGAGGGGGTTGTCTTTCTGCTCCCGCCGCTGAGTGCTGAAGGCGCAGGGGTCTGAACTGCACATGCACAGGGACCAGACCTGGGATATTTGGGGAGTTCGGCTAAGGAGCCTGGTTCTCAAGCCCGGCAAGACTTTTTCTTTTCTAATCTGCAGGCATCCCAGCTGTTACTTTGCACCACCCCTTCTGAGGAAGCCTGCATGTCCCCACCTACCCCTCCAGGTTCTCCTAGGTGACCCCCCGTTAAGGCCATCAGAGCAGCCTTTAGGCAGATGCAGCCCACCCTAGGGCTCTACCCCACCCAGACAACGACATATCTAGAGTCTTAATCTAAGGCCGGGATGGGAGAGGCTTCCGTAAAGGGGCTGCAGGATGAAGAGCAGAGAAAAACAAGGCCAGCCCTGAAAAAGGAAATGGGGAGAAGAGATCCCCACGGGCAGCCCTCTCATTGCCCTATAAAACCAACAGTCTCCCTGCCCGCGCTTAAGGCCACCTCTAAGCACATTTCGAGAAACAGAAGGAAACAATTCTTTGGGTCACAGGGTTTAGGGGAGGTCTTTGTCTCTTGGCCGACAGTTGCTTTAAAATACACATACACACAGATGATTAAAAAGGGTCTTCCCCAAGTGGGAACACAACCAGAAATCTGAATAAAATGATACTTGTTTTAAGATGCTAGATTTTGTGGTGATGCGTTAGACAGTGAATAGACAACACACGTGCAAACATACAGGTACGCAAAAATCCCACTTCCAGGACCTGTATAGAGGCTCCAGAGGAAGCCTGGGTGCCATCTGGGGCCAGGGTGGCTGCCAGGGTTCAGAGCTCAATTCCCTTCTCCACCACTACTTAGCTGCATAACCTTGCACAAGTAACTGAACTCTTCTGCCTCAGTTTCCTCATCCCTCAACTGGGAACCCTAATGGAGCCCTCCACATGAGATGGTTGTGAGGCTTTAATGCAAAAACCCACATAAAGTGCTCAGAACCGTGCCGGGCAGTGAATGCTTCACTGTTGGCTGCCACCATATTAGCCACCATCCCCCTTTGTGTTTCCTAACAGGTGGGTCAAGAAGCACGCCACTGCTGGCAAGCGTGCCACTGACCAAAATCTTTTCCCAGCACACTGAGGTCACCAGCTCTGCCCCACACTTTATTTGTTTGGTAAAAACATCAGCAGCTGGGCCGGGTCCCTTCCGCCAAGCCTATATGGGAAAGAAACTCTCCCTCCCCCCTTCCTTCCCCCGTGGCCCCTGGGTTCTGATCCCTGCCACTGTCATCGCACGGCTTTGTCTTGCAAAACCACTGATTGGCAGGAGGCAAAAACCCCAGTGAAGTGCTGACCTCGATACCTGTTTTTAAAGTTCCTTGGCCTGGCCCAGCCTCAGAGCTGCAGGGCACAAGGCAGGGGACAAGGCGAATGAAAGCCAAGGTTTGGCTGGGGCTTGCCACGACCCTCTTGCTTCTCTTTTTTTGGGGTGCCCCAGTTCCTCTGACGCGCTTCCTGGAGGCGGCTCCCCCAGACAACCTGCAGCAGAGGCAGCCATGCCAGGGTGCTCCCAGCTTTGGTGAGGCCTCTTCCCAGCCCTGGACCCCTTCCAGGCCACCAGCTGCACCAGAGGCCAGGCCTCTCCCCTTAAGACATGGAGACGTCCAGAAAAGAAGAGAATAAAGTCCATAGCAGGGATGTTTTCTGTCCCACCAGGGCCTGCCTGACCCTTGGAACGGTCCCTCGGCTTTGTTCTCCGGGGCACCTCCCTGATTCTGCCCCACCTTAAATTCCCCCTCCCCCATGTCTTGGGCACCCTAGCTTCTCTGGATTCTTGTGTCTCATTTGGTGGGGGGGGAGGGTTCTCACAGGAAGCCACCCACCCCATTTCTATCCATAGGTCTTCCTTTTCGCCCTCCATTTCGGGGAACTGGGTTCCCTGGCCCGATACCACCATTTTGCCACCCACCTCTCCCACCCTCCCACCCCCACCCAACCTGTTCTCCTCTCTCTGTGGGTCTTTTCTCCCCAGCCTCCCTGGGCTGCAGGATGCACATGCTTTCCAGGTGGTGACCTGTTCCCTTCCTCTCAAGAGCCCGCACCTTAATCCCTTGAGTCACCTTGAAAAATGATTCTCAGTTTCTCTTGAGCCAATTGGTTCTTTATAAAGGACCCCCGGGAACTTTCTTTGCAGCTACTAGCTGTAGTTTTATCTGGGCTTAGACAAATCCACATTGTGTGGGTCGTCCACCCCTCCCACCTCGCCGTGTTAAATGTCCTTGGTCCCCTGCCCACTCAACACCCATATCCCCGCCCCTCTGCCCTGCCCCCAATCATTGTGACAACCAAAATTGCCCTCCAAACACACCTTTCCAAATGCTGATCCCCCCCCCCCCCCGCCCCTGCCCCCGCCCCCAGGAGGAGGGGTGGGGAGTGGAACAGTCCTTGACTAGAGAAGCGTAGTTCATCTCAGGATAAAACCATTTCTGCCCAAAAACAATCACAAAGAAGCCCCACCCCGCAGATTCCGTCATGCCTATTCCATGGGCGCAATCCCCCCCAGGGTGATCCGCTGCTTGCAGGGGCGTGCACTGAGAACAGGGGCCCAAACCTTGAGAAGGACCAGGCGTGGCTTGCCCCTGATAGATCATTCTCAGCAAAGCGTTTCCTGAGAAGTCGTTTGTGTAATTCCACACCTCCCCTTCCATCACCGGCCTCACTTAAAAACTAACCAAATAAAAGAGCAGCCACGATTGGAAGCGTTCCATTGGAGCTGTTTGTTCTTCAAGGTCCATTGAGTCAAAATTCCTGGTTTAACCCTGAATGCTCGGTTCTCCTGCAAAAAAGGAAGGGAGCAGGGGTGGGATGGGGGGTGGGGTAGGAAATAGAGCCTTTTAAACAAAGAGAAAGGGGAATTAAAAAACAAAAAGACAAAGCCACCTGCTACTGCATCTACTGGATGTGTGCACCTTTGGAAATCCCACAGGCCTGTGCGCACCTGCCGCCTGTCCCTGGGCTGCTTTTCCACCAAAACACATTGCCAGCCTGGCACTGTGTGCCCACACCGGAACCCACCAGGATAGAAGCACATCCATTCTGACAAGGACATCGCTTCGTACACACGTGTACTGACAACTCCCACTGGTCCCACGTGCCCATGGGTTGAGCTGAAGTGGTTTCAGGTGCCTTGGGCAGTTTTCCTCTTTGGAACAGCAGTTCTTAACGCTGGTAGTTTGTCACTGGTGCTGAGAATCTCCATCTCCCAGTGCCCACCTAGGTCTGGAAGTTGTGGGGTGTCTAGTCTTTGAAGGACCCTCGGGTCTCTCTTCCCCAGACCCATGCACGCACTCCCACGGCCTCCTGCCTGCAATCAGAAAGCCTCTGGAGGCCTCTCCACGCACCATGAATGAAAAGCCCATCCCTGCTTTACCCCAAGAGGGAATCTAATGTAAAGCAGCTTTGGTGGCGTGGACAGATATGATTCAGCTCCAGGGGGAAAGGAGACCAGCTTTCAAACAGTTCTCCTTGAAATGAGCCAAGAGCTTCGTAAACACGTTTGCTACTGCAGATAGCTCCACGGGCTTGAAAATATAGCAAGACATAATGAAAAGAAGAATGCTTCCAGAGACCACTGTTGCTCCCGAATGCACCAAATTAATGTGAACCCCTAAAGAGATGGGCCATAAAGCAAAATGACCTTGAAAAGCTCAAGACCCGTTGTCCAAAGAGCAAAATGCTCTGTCTGCCACGATGGCATTTCCCATAGTTAATAACACCGGATTGCCCCAAGTGGACAGTGTTTCACACGGCTCAGATTGCTCCCACAGGGGTTGTTCCACAGTCTCACCAGCACTCTACGAGGAAGGCAGGGCCAGTCTCCTTGTTCCCCATTTCACGGTTGCCATAAAGATGGGGGCTGGGGGAAGGTCTCGGCATCAGCTGACCCCAAGTCCAATGTTCACAGGAATTGGGGATGGAGACTCATGGAGTACTCAGTTTACTAACCACAGTTGTCAACTCCATAGTCCAATTCCGTAACCCGGATCCCTAAAGTTTTAGGCACTTGGGTCACAAAAGGGAAGGGAGTGGCTCTGTCTCGGATCAAGTAGTGGCCCCGCCCCCCCAAAATTCACTTCTACCCAGAACCTATACAAGTGAACTTGCTTGGAAAGAGGGCCTTGTACAAATATCAAGTTGAGATGGGGTCAGTTTGGATTAGGGCAGGCCCTAATGCATTGACTGGTGTCTCTCTAAGGAGAGGGAAATTTGGACAGGGAGCTACACAAGGACATACTCTGGATGATCGTGGCAAGGGACACCAAAGATCGCTGACAGCGGCCAGAAGGTGGGAGAAGCAAGGCAGGATTCTCCCCCAGACCCCTCAGAGGGAGCATAGCCCTGCTCACAATTTAATTTCAGACTCCCAGCCTCCAGAACTGTGAGAGAATAAATTTCTGTTGTTTTAAACAAACCACTGAGTTTGTAGTACTTTGTTACGGCCATCGCAGGAAATGAATACACGCTCTGAAGGTCCTTTTCTGAAATTGGTGCTCAGGAGCCTGGGATTTGAACTTGTGATACTATCTCCAAATTATTCGCCTTCTCTTCCCCTTTTCAGACTGGAGTTGGAGGGTGTTGGAGTTAAAACAGCCACACACATATACAATAAGTACTCGCATGTCTGGCTGGTGCAGGTAGGAAAGACTTTGTCTTTTAAAAATCAAGAATGGCTTTATTGGATATCTTATGACCTAGCAATTTCATTTCAAGGTATATAGCCAAGAGAAATGAGTGATTCTGTCCATCAAAAGTTATGTACTCAAGCTAATGTGGAAATCAGTTTGGCAGCTCTTCAGAAAGTTAAACATGGAATTATCATATGACCCAGCAATCCCACTCCTAGGTAAATGCTCAAAGAATCTAAAGCATGGACTCAAACAGATATTTGCACATTGATGTTTATAGCAACATTAATCACAAGAGCCAAAAGGTGGGAAAAATCCACGTGTCTGTCAACACATGAATGAATAAACCAAATATCATCTAGCCGTACAACAGAATATTATTTGGCCGTCAAAAGGAATGAGGTTCTGATCCATGTGACGACAGGGATGAACCTTGAAAATATTCTGCTAAGTGAGAGAAGCAAGCCACAAAAGGCCACATATTGTATGCTCCCACTTTTATGAAATATCTAGAATAAGCAAATTCACAGAGACAGAAAGTCGATCAGATGTTACAGGAACTGATGGGAGGGAGAAAAGGGACTTACTGTTTAATAGGTACAGAGCTTGTATCGGGGGCGATGAAAATGTTTTGGGAATGGAAGGTGGTAATGGCAGCACAACCTTGTAAATGTCATTAATGCCCCCAAACTGTATGTTCGAATATGGTTAAGATGGCAAAATATGTTACAGTACGTTACCACAATACTATTTTTTAAATCATGCACACAAATGTACAGAGCAGTTTTATTCATAACAGCCCCAAACTGGAAACAATCCAAATGCCCCTCAACAGGAGAACAGATACACTAACCATGATATACATTTATATGCTAGAATACTGCACAGCCATGAGAAAAAATACAAATTGCTGTGACACGCAACAACGTGGGTGAATTCCACAGACAACGTTGAGCGAAAGAAGCCAGACACACGAGTACTGATTGTATATGTCTATTTATTCAAAGTTCAAAAGAAGATCGAATAAATCTATGCTGTTAGAAGTCAGAAAAATGGTTACCTTGGATGCTGAGAGGATAGCAGCTGGAAGGGAGTACAAGGGAGCCCACTGGGGCAGGTGCTAGAAACATTCTGTGGCCTAATTTGGGTGATCGTGAGTCTACACACATATAAAAACTCATAAATCTGTATACTTAGGACGCGTGTACTTTACTATACGTATGTTATATCTAGATTTTTCTGAAGCACCAATTTCAAAGTAAAAATGAGTTTCCCGGTTGGGCAGCCCTGGACCGGAGGCCTATGGGAACAGGTAGGGAGAGGGCTTGAGAAAGGGTGGGTGGGGGCAGCTCAGCTTAAGGAGCCTTCCCGGGCCCCATTGGACCTGCCCATGCCCTCTCCATCTCAGGAAGCCAGCAGGAAACAGTTGGGACCCTACCCTGGCTTCGTGGGCTTCTCCATGGGGAGGGAGATGCTTGGAAGAGCCTTTGTTCCTGGGAGTTGATTAAGGAAACGAGCTGGTAATGAACAGCAGAAATAACCATAATTAATAATGGGCAGAATCAAAATGGATTTCAAATCCTGCAGCTAATTTGCCAGGAGACTTATCCCTGAGGCAGGCAGGCAGCCGCCCTCCCCTGGCCAGAAAGCAGGGTAAACAAGGAAGTGGCAGGCCCACGCCAGCACTGCCTGGTGGGGTGGCGAGAGGAAGGAGGGAGGAAGGAGCCGCCGGGCCGAACGAATGCGCTCTTCAGAAACCTGCAGAGCCAAGGAGCAAGCAACCCTGGTGGGTGGGAGTGGGCAGGGGCTTGTCTTTGTCGTGGGCTCTGCCTGGCTGCTCGGAAGGGTAACAGACCTCAAATCTCAAGATTGCCTCTCAAAGGGCCTGCAACTCTCCCTCCCCCACCCCCCACCCCGGGGCCACGTGGTGCCTGCCAAGCTCAGGGACCCGCCCCCAGGGCAGGGTGGAGGGTGGGATATGGGTGGGGCTCGGACCCTTGGCACATCCTCCCCACCAATTCCGTGCCCCTCCCCCACCCCGCCCCATACACACACAGGAGCCAAACGTGGGTGGGTGGGTGGGGGGAGAGCCAAGACCACACAACAATAGAAGGAAAACCCTTGTCAGAGAAGGAAGATTTCCAGAACCCTACCCCCACCCCCTGCCATTTCCCTCCCCTGCCCCACCCCAAACAGGCTGACTTGTATAGCTGTTATCACTCCATTAGAAAAGGAGTGCTCAAGGAACCTTCCGGCTTCTTCTAAGATGGGGGGGAAGAGACAGCCTGGGCCGCCTTCTGTGGACTGTAAAAGCGAGACATGTCAGCCTGAAGCTCTGTCTGAGATCTTGGGGGAAAGGGGTTCAGGGATTGTACACGAAGGTCAAGTCTATTAAGACCTGCTCACGCCAGCATCTTCAGACGACCTTGCCCATGGCAGTGAGAAAAATGCTTACCCCCTTCCACCATGCCCTTCCCTGCTTGTCGTTAGTACTCTCCGGCTGTCCCTGCCTTCTCGGGGCTCCTGTCCCACGAGGGCTCAGACTCCAAGCACATTTACTCACCCCATCTACCCACCCACCCCCGTCAGGTTACCCCACTTTGATAGGTCCTCACGAGGCGTAGGGGAAGCCGATGTCTGTGGGTGCAGCCCTGTCTTTGCCCACGAACCTATTGGAGGCACAAGACCTTAACCCCAAGAGCGGCGGACAAAGCGTCAGGGGGAACCCCTCAATGCCCGCTACTTGAGTGACTGCCGACAATGAAAAATGAATCTCGTTTCAACTTTAGCAAAGTGGATTCTTTTTGCTATAGGCTAAGTACTCGCTGAGTTGCAAGTTTGCGAAAATGAGGCCATCGCGGGGCTATTTCTGAGGGAAAGAAAGGCCTGCAGTGCCAGCGCTCGCCCGGCTGCCTCCCACAAGAATTGGGCACCATTATTTTTACATCGGGGACAATTCCAACTCCTGTTTCAAAAACCGCTGAATCCAGCTCCATCTTCTGCAAAAGTATACACTTTGGGGAGAGGGCAAGAGTTTAACTCTTCAAACAGTGAAGAGCAAGGAATTTCAGGATGAAAATGAATTTGCAGCTTCAAGGAGAGCTCAACTATGGGATAAAAGGTGGTAGAGAGAGTCCGCAGAATGGGAAGGTGTTGAGAGCACAGGATGGGACAAAGAAACTTGGGGGTCCTAAGAGCTTTTTTTTTTTTTTTTTTGATGCATGGGCAGGCCCCGGGAATCAAACCCGGGTCTCTGGCATGGCAGACGAGAACTCTGCCTGCTGAGCTACTGTAGCCTGCCCTCCTGGTAGCTTTTGAAACCACTACAGGGTTTCTCTTCTGTAGCCACAATTGCATACCTTTCCAAATTCCAGGCAAAGTACTTCCCAAGTTGAGAGAAGATGCAGGGCTGCCAAAAGGGTCCCTACATCTTGTCTACCCGGCCCCCAGTCTCGTGTGTAAAATTTTTTCAGCATCCAAGTCCCACCTCCTCCAAGAAGCCCTCTCTGACCACTGAGCTCCCACAGAGCGAGAGGAAGGCTCATTCAGGTCAAGTTCTCTAATTCCCTAAATCCTGAGTGCAAATTGGCTTTCTGAGTAAGAACCCCACCCAACCCACCCCACAAACATTGCAGTATCCATTTCCTTCTTTTCCTACTCAGGCTGTTTGGGGAGTTGGGGGGTGGCTCCATCCCCAGCTCCCGGGATCAGTCCAATTGGCTTAACCTTGAAGCAAGTGTATGCATGACCAATTTGGTCCAATCACAGTGACCATTAGGACATTCTGTTTGTTTAAAATTTTTATTGAGAAATCTCCACACACATCCAGTCCACATATGGTGTACAATCCATGGCTCCCAATATCATCACATAGTTGCGTATTCATCACCATGATCATTTTTTAGAACATTTGCATCGCTCCAGAAAAACAAATAAAAAAAAAAAAGGAAAAACTCATACACCCCATACCTTTTACTCCTCCCCCCATTAACCATTAGTATTTCCATCTCCCCAACTTATTTTACCTCTTATCCCCCATATTATTATTAAATCCACAACCATCAAGACTTTTGCTTGGAACGCTGACACAGAGTCTCTCTTCTGGACTGGGTGTGGTTGTGGGAGGATGCAAGGCTTAGCGTAAAATAGCTACAACTGGTTGGGGGGGTGGGGGGTGCTGAAAATTCCAATACTTGGATGGGGTTTGGAGGGGAGGTTGTCAGGGAGCAGCCACTACATGCAGCCACTGGAGCCCATCCAGAGGAAACAGAGTAAAGAGTGGGTGCTGGTGACATCCTTTAATTCCTGGATCAAGCCATACCTGAAGTCGATTACCCCTGGGCCATTTAGTAATGTAAGCTAATACATTCATTCTTTCATTAAAATTGGTTTGGGTTGGGCTGATGACTGAAAAAATCACTAAGTGATACAATTTCTTTCAGGCCCTCCAAAGAGCCAAGCTCCATAATGGCATGGACACTCAATAAATACTATAAAGTCATGATCTGTTAAAGCTTTGTAGGTAAGGAACCCATGACTAGAGGTAAAGGGATTCAAGATAACCTAGGTCCCCAGTCTAGTCCCATCGCAAGATGGGACACATGGCACCGCTCTTATTCCCCTGCCCTGCTCCCAAACCTCTCCCTGAGGAAGGGGAGGGACCAGAGAAAGCCAGTGTGAAGCTGCAGCACCCTCAGCCCCCCAAATAGGAAGATTCTGTTGCAAGCCAGGAGGCCAGAGGAAAGGTGAGGCAGGAAATTGAGTGCTATGTCAACCACATGTGCTGAGTCATAAACTGGTACCCACTTGGGACCCCTTGGAAACAGCTGTCAACCTAGGCAGCAGGCATTTCAGTGTCACCAGACCTTCGAGACCCCTGTGCCATGTTCTGAGGAGCTCTCTGTCCTCAGAAAGGCTGAGACAGGCTCCAGAAGGGGCAGCGTGGTACAGCTCCCAGAGCAGAAGAGCCAGAAATCCATCATAGACAAGTACAGATCAGCAACCAGATGCCTCAGGCTTTCCAAGCCAGTCTGCATTGTATTCCTCTGTCCTGCTGTCCCCAGAGGGGCCACTGAACTTCAAGCTCCAAAAGCCAGCTTTGGGCTATGAAGTGACTCTGGGAACAGGAACTGAACCAGTTCATCTTCTGCTGCAAAGCAAATGACCCCAAAACTTCAGTGGCTTAAAATAACCAAAATCAATTTATTGTGTTTTTTTTTCCCTTGTGGTTCCGGGGTTTGACCAGGACTCAGCTCTTTGGTGTGTTTGCAGTTGGAGGGTGGCTGGGGCTTGGAATTATCCAAAGGCTTCCTCACTCATGTCAGATGAGGAAGACTCCACTCATACATCTGGGGTGTAGGTGGTGCAGAAATTGCTAACATGTTGTCTTTAAGGCAGCCAATCCATTTACCTGGCAGCTCAGGGCCCCAAGACCTGCGTCCTGAGAGATGAGCCAGGTGGTCTTCTGTGATATAGCCCTGGAATCATGCAGTGTCACCTCTGCATTCATTTCATTACAAGAGAGTCACTAAGCCTGGCTCATATTCAAGGAGAGGGGCTTACCTGGTTGGGAAGGTGGTCCAAGAGCATTCAAACCTGTTTTTAAGGCACCAGAGAAGCAATCCATGACAGCAACAAGATGGTGGGAGCCTGGGTCACTGGCCCTGGGCAGAACCAGAGCTGCCCCGGACCACGTAAATCTGGACTTCCTGGACATGAGAGAGAACACACATTCTATCTTGCTCATGCTACCATCATTTGGGGTTTTTCCTGATACTTTCAGCCAAACCTGATCCTAATTAATACAGAGTTCCCCCCATTGGCACAGAGCTGGTTCCTAAACCAAGACTCAAGAATCAAGGGTGGAAGGGCTCGAGGGAGGCGGGAGGCAAGAGAGGATATGCTGGATAATAAGCTGGGTTTCAAATTGCAAATCTTTTGTTCCCTTGTATTATCAGTTCAATTATATTTGTTTGGGTGGGTCCTAATAGCTCTTTGTGAAAGTGAGAAAACATGCAAAGGACATGGAAGTATGAGGAAAGTACAAATGGTAAGTATATGTCGAAGGAATGAATGAATGAATAATTGCAGGGCAGAAATGGGGAAGAGAACGTCCCCCAAGCAGAAGCTCTCAGATGTGGCCAAGTTACCCAGGTCAGCAAAAAATCTGTCTCACTTTTTTCTCTTTCCCTCTCCTTGCTTTTCCTTCTTCTTCCTCCTCTCTCCTTGTCTCTCTCTTTCCCTTTCTCCCTCCCTTCCTCTCTCTCTTCCTACACTCACC
This sequence comes from Tamandua tetradactyla, assembly GCF_023851605.1. Classification (NCBI taxonomy): domain Eukaryota; kingdom Metazoa; phylum Chordata; class Mammalia; order Pilosa; family Myrmecophagidae; genus Tamandua; species Tamandua tetradactyla. The sequence continues at coordinate 132,890,930 of NC_135353.1, read as the reverse complement.
TGGGGCCAAGTACATATTCTCAGCCCCAGGAAACCAAGAAATTTCTGATGCCCTGGAGACATGAAAGAGAAAATCAGCCAATCCATAGATCCCAACTTCTTGGCAGACCTGGCGAATGTGGCTCCAGCTATCTGTCCAACCCTCTCTTCCTCCACTGCATCCACTCATGCTCCAGTCCCCTCACCCTCACCACATTCTTCTACCCTCCATGCCTTTGCACATGCTGATCCCTCAAGCAGCGGTGCCCATCTCCCCTTCCTGTTCTGGTCAAATACCAGTTGTCATTCAGTACCCAGCTCAGATATCACCTCCACGCGGAAACACCCAGTGGGGTCAGTGCCCTTCCCAGGGGTTCTCCCAAGACCCCGTGTTCACCTGTTAGAACACTTACCCCACTGAATTGTAATGGTCTGTCTTGATCTCCACCGCAAGATACTGCATTGCAGAGATGATGTGCTGTTGTTGCAGAACCTCTGTAAGCCTTCTAGAACTTCTGTAACAGCCACTCTAATGGATTAGTCTTCCCTGGATCGCAACGAAGATTAACCTAGAGGAGGGTCTCATGTGGCAATATCTGGAAGGAACACCTTCCTGTTATCTCTTAGATCAAGGCAGGTGTCAACCCCTATCTTGTCTATGGCCTTAAAGCAGCACTGGCTGTTCCTTCGAATCTGTGTTTTCAACGTGTTTAAACAACGGTTTTCCCACTCTTTCCCTGGGCAACTCTGTTGTGACAGATTACAATTTTCAAATACGGCCAAGCAACATTTCCAGGCCCAAGATTCCAGCCACTTCCATCAAGAGGTGGTTTCTTTTCCTTTCCCCTTGAACCTGGGCAGGTTGGTGACTGCTCTGACCCATACAATATGGCAGAAGTGATGCAGTGTGACTTTCAAGGCTAGGTTATAAAATGCATACAACTTCTGCCTGGCACTCTCACTGGCTCTGTATATGTGTATGTGTGTGTGTGTGTGTGTGTGTGTGTGTGTCTCACTGCCTCTCTCTCTTTCAGGATACCTACCCTCAGAACCCAGCTGCCGTGCTATGAGAGCCACATGGAGAGGTCCCATGTAGCTGTTCAGCCAACAGCCCCAGCTAAGGGCTTAGCCAACAGCTAGCATCAACTGCCAGATGCAAGAGTGAGAGAGCTTCACTTCCCCATAAGCATGCTTGCAGGCCAAGGAGGCTCCTCTCTCCATGTCTGCAGTAGCAGAGAAGTCTGGAACAGAAAGAGAAAGACAAAGAGGCACAGTCTGCCCTTGGGATGAGATGTTGGCAGTATGAGTTGAGTCAAAGCCCCTCCTGGAACCATCTGCCACAGCTGGAATCAGGGGTGAGGCTGAGAGGAAGTGAGCCTGGGCACCAGAGGCAAATGATCCAGCAAATTCTTTAATCCGTCCCTCTCAGTCTCCTCACATGCAAAATGGAAATGGTAAGGCATTTGAGAAGATTGACTACATTAGCCTGCGTGAAGTACCTGAATCATTGGATATAACAAATAGCAGTCTACTAGAAACAAACAAACAAAAGCTTTTCAGGGCCCGGGAAGACTTCTGGAAACCTATGGTAGATTGACCATTCTTGAAAGCGCTAACTTCCAAATGCAAGTACCAAGTGTTTGAGACCAAAAACTGTGCTCTGGAATTCTGAAAACTTGGCTCTGTAGATGCTCTGGACATGGAAGGTCCAACTTGGAAGGTTGGTTCTATACTATAATGGGGGTGGGGAGGGGATAAAAGTGGTTTTCCTACCGCAGGGAATGGAAATAAAAAGTTCCATCAGTTTGAGATGTTTGGCTGGTTAGCAGAAAGTTCTAGATGCTACCTGGAGTCCGGAGACAGGCCCAGATTCACAGCTACAGGCCCGAGTCTCTTATGGTATAGGGATAGGAGAGGGTCCCATATCCCAGAGAGGAGTGTGGGGATGGAAGAGAGAAAGGACCAGCCTCACTCCCCAGCGGGTAGGGAAGCCTGTGCTCCTTAGAGAGAAGGCCCCTATTTAGCATGGGGCCACACACCCCAGCACCACGTAGAGAGCAGGTAAAAGCACATAAGCGTCCTCAGCACCCAGAAGGGCGGAGAGGGAGGGCTGCCTGAACAGGTCCTCTGGGGATGCATAGAGGAGGCAGCACGTGGGAACCCCCTGGCCAGAAACCATCTGTGCTTGAGTCCAGTAGGGACAAGTACAGCTCATCCAAGGCCAGGGAGCCCAGTGGGTGGAAACGGGAAACAGGACAGCTTGTGGGCACGTGTCTCTGCTTTGATGCCAGGACGGCGTAGGAACCCTCCCCCACTCCCCGAGACCCAGCTCCTGCCCCGGGGAGAAAGGGCAGGAGAGAATCCTGAAGAGGCAGCATTTGCCTGAAAGCGACAATGATTTAAACCAGAAGTGACTGTCACCTTGACTTGGCAAGTTTCAGTTGTCCACCATCAGCAGAAACAGGGGCTCTAGGGCCTAGTTACAGCTGCAGTTGGGGAGAAATAAAGGCCACGTGTTAGCACACCTGAGTGTCAGCAGGGCAGAACTTAAACCCGCTACAGGAGACTTTACTCAAGGTTTGGGAATAACCGAAGGAATTAAGCCCGAGAGTAGTTTACACATAAATAATCCAGTTGACAAGCTCCGACTTGTCCTCCAGGGTCCATATCCCTGCAGGAGGCACCCACGTGGGGAGGAGGAAGGCAAAGCTGGGGAGGGGGAGGAGGTCAGGTCTGTCCAAAGGAAGACAAACGGTGGGGCTCTCCTTTTTGGATCCAGCTGCCTCCCCCCAAGTACTCTTAATTACCAGCAATCAGCTCTTAATTACCTACAACAAGAGAGACCCGGGAAAACATAGATAAATGAAATCCTCAGATAATCCCCAAACCCCAATTTGGTCGATAACATCATCCGGTTTCCCCCAAGTGACCTCTTGTCAGGTCGCCTGACAAGTTGCAGGGTAGGGAGACCCCAATTCCTCTCCTTTCCTTGCCCTTGCCCACCTTCACACAGGGGGGAGAAGCAGGGGCCCTAAATTACACCCCACTGGAGACTCTTACCTCCCGCCCCCTGGAGTGGCAGCTGTGAAACCACCTTGAGGACAGAAAAAGAGGCCTCTGGGACCACAACTGTCTAGGGGCCTCTTTGGCCATACCTGAGGCAGAATGGCTGCCCAGAGCAGGGAACAGAATTAAAGCAGGTTAGAGCCCAGAGCTAGAGCAGGCAGGGAGGGAGGGAGGGAAGATGGTGGGTGCATCCTTGGGGTGGGGGTGGGGTCTCTTGTTTCTTTACTCTTCCACTCTCAGGGATTCTTGACTTCTGTCCTTGTGGGTGGGCAGGCAGGGCGTACACTTGGGACCCCCCGACCCCGGGGAAAGCTGCCTGGGCTGCTTGAACAGACTGTCTTTCGGTCGAAAAATATCCAATACTGACTCAAGGGCACAGAAAATGGCCCAGGAGGAATTGAAAAGAAGAAAGAAAAAACGGTGGTCGGGGGTGGCACAGGGGGACCCATAGGCTCTCCCCTCCACCCCCACCCCATGATGGCCAGGCAGCTGTCCACTGGTGTCCTTTTGAGCCCAGAGGAGCAGTTGAAAGTTGAACGCTAACCTGAAAATTGCTCTCCTTTTCCCGACTCTTCTTTCTTCCTGCAGTCCAGTTAACACCGCAGACAAGCCAAGCCCGGTTCCCGCAGGCCTCATTAACGAAGCTGCGGTAGCGAATGTGCCTTGTTATTGCTGGGAAGCTGGAAGCAGCACGCTCCCTACCAGCGTGCAAATACCACACAGAAAGGTCTCCCTCCCCCTCCCCGCTTCCCCTCTCCTGTTCTCCCCTCCCCCGCACCCCGCCCCACCGGGCCACCACCACCACCTCGCCCAGGGCCTGCAGGGCTCACACTGCTAAACCTGCAACCGAAGCATCAAGAGCCTGAGTCCTGCTGGGCGGCCTTTCCAGGCCCCCCACTGCACACCCCCAGCCCCAGCCCTCTCTTCCATCCTCCTCCCAGATTTCCCTGGAGCTGAGCCAACGAAGGGGGCCACACAGCACCGGGCTCAGGGAGGAGGCCACCTGCCCACGGGAAGGAGGGTTGGATGCACAACGCTGGCCCCCATACCCGCAACTCCTGCGAATCACGGCCAGGCGGTGCGTTGAATGGCGACAGATGAGTGGGCTAAGAGCTACGAGGCCGCAGGTGGGGTGGCCTCATCTTCCTCACCACCCCTCCCGGCCCTGGCCGGGTCACAGCCCCTTCCGCACTCTAAATGGGCATTAATGCGGCCGGCGCTAACTCAATTTTGTCCGAGGGAGACAGGGATGATTTTTCTCCAGTCCTTTGCTTCTCGCTCCTCTAATGGGGACCGTTGGTTCTGCCTCTTGAGGTCAGATTTTCAGACTTTCGGGCCTTTCCTTATTCTATTTGATGAAAGGCCTGGAGAGAGGGATGGAGAAAAACCCAGGCTCTGGAAGCAGAGCAGAGCTGACAATCCAAAGCCCACGTGTTTCTGGCGGGTCATTCGGCATCTCTCCTGTCACCTGGTGACCCAGGAAGCCCGAGGGCCACATGACACAGCAGGGGAGATGCACCAACAGCCCTTCTTGCCAAATGGCCGTGAAATCAAATGATGTAGGGAAGTTTGTAGAAGGGAAAAGGAAGAAAGCGAGCAAGAAGCCCAGCATTCGATTTCCCCTGCTGAGGAGGCTGACATTGCTCTCTGCCAGACAGAAATTGCCTGCTTTTCTCAAAGCCAGCATTCTGGAGCTGTTTTCTGATTATCTCAATCAGCCTAATAACGTGGAGGTTTGAGACAGCTGCCTTTGTGGTTTGGCGAGTTTGGCTTTTCTGCTGGCTCCTGCCAGAAGCATCATTTTTTGCTCCCCGAGGTTCGCGTGCAACCCAGGAAAAGGGGTTACGATGGATTTTTCCAAGCCTGAAAGAGAGCCGCCTTGGAATTTGAGTCGACGTCCAGCAGTCTTTTCACATTGACTTGCTGTGGCTAGCTCAGGGAGTTCACATTTTCAGCTGGTTTCCTCCCTCCTCACAGGAACTGGCTCCATTCGGGTCCTGTTCATTCCTGTTTGCAGTCCCCAGGGCCTTGCAACCCTGTGGGGAGCGCTGTCTGGAATCTGTGCGCGATGTTTCCCCTCTCAGCTTGTTTCTTCACTCCAGGCATGTGCAGGCAGAGTGCCACCAGGACAGTGCCCTGTGTGCAACAGAGCCCAGAGAAATGGGTGGATGTCATTTTAAAGGACTGTGCTGAACTCAGGGTGACTCTCACGGTATCCAAGTTTAGAGCAAGGTTTTTTTCCCCACTACCACTCCCCCAAATTTTGTTTTTTCAAGTGGCATCACAAAAAGTTAACCAATGTATTATATAGGACTATATATGTAATAACTATTGAATTTGGAGCACCTGCTATGAGCTAGAAAAATGCTAGGTGTTTGGGGTGCATTCCAACATTTAATCCTGACAACAAGTAATGCAGATACTACAATTGCCATTTCACATTTCAGAACACTGGAAAACTCTCCTGCAAGCTATTTTTTTTTTTTTGGCAATTATGAACATTCCCTTCCCTAAGCCTGTGTGTGTGTGCGTGCGTGGTAAAATATAAGCAACATAAACTTTGCCATTTTAACGTGATGACACTGGGAGCCATTGACTGCATACTTTGGATGAACTGTATGGTATGTGAATATGTCTCAATAAAATTGCATTTAAAAACGTTTGCCATTTTAGCCATTTTTAAGCGGCATTAGTTCAGCGGCGTTAATTACATTCAAAATATTGTGCAAAACCACCACCGTTATGTTTCCAAAACTTTTCATCACCCCAAACAGAAACTCTGCTCCTGTTAAGTAATAACTCCCCATTTCCCCCCTCCCCCAGCCCCTAGTAATCTCTAATCTACTTTCTGTCTCTATGAGTTTGCTTATTCTAGATGTTTTGTGTAAGTGGAATCATACGATATTGGTCCTTTTGTGTCTGGCTTCTTGCACATCGTCAAAGTTCGTCCATGTTACAGCATGCATCAGAACTTTATTCTTTTTTATAGCTTAATGATAACCCATTTTATGGATAGACCACAGTTTGTTTATCCACTCCTCTGTTGATGGACATTTGGGTTGCTTTCACCTTTCGCCTACTGTGAATAATGCCACTGCGAACATCGATATACAAGGCTCTGAATCCCTGTTTCCAATTTTTGGGCCTCTGTGTTTTGAAAGCCCATGCAATCCTAAATAAACCTAAAAGGACCATTGTCTTTAGGAAATGATGCAAGAAGTGGTCTAGTCTTTCTGGATATTATATCTGATGGGAAGGGGTGAATGAGATGCACCGGTGACAGCTGGCTGGAGGCAGAGGTGAACTGGAGCAAAGACAGGCTTCCAGGGGCTCCTTGCAGCTATCTGCACCCACCTTCCACACTAATCAGAGAAATACCCCCCTTTTGTTCCTTTTGTATTGGGGGGGCGGGGCTAGCTAATCTGTCTGTGATTGGCAGTTGCTTTCTGACACCGCAGCACACGTGGACAAATCGGTTAACATCTTTCTTCTTTTGGTTGCGAAAATGTATCTACAGCCTAACTGCCCTGCATACTTACTCCCTGATATTCAACATCCTGCAGGTTTTCCAGAAATGGGCACACGGTGGTTGCTGATCCTTGTCGATGTCTACTGCCCATCACAGGTGGCAGAAAGACAATCTAGCAAGGTGTTCATTGAACAGCTCTGTTCGCACTGCCCAGAGCTCAGGAAACCCATCAGCAAGCCAAGCCACATTGTCTTGACCCCACTGAGCATATTATCATCTTCTTCAGAGACCTCACTAATGCACCACGTGGGGTTCCAGAATCAGGAGACTGACTAGCCCCCTATCAAACAGACCAGAAGGTGTATGTTCAAAGACGTTTCTGCCACCGCAGATACCTTAAGAGGCCACAAACTTATTTCGGTTAAGACTGCTTTCAGAACCACTGTCAGAGGCAGTTTACACACCACATGGAAATATTTGTTTTATTGCATTTCACTGAGCCTTGTGTTTATCCCTCCAAAGTATTACCTGAGTGTAGGTAACTTATGTGGGAGGTGATCCCAAGAAATTTAATTGCAAGAGTGGAGAAAGCGAGGTAAGAAAGGGAAAAAAAAAAAGTGGGTTAGTGAGCAGGTGGCCACTGTGGGCAACTGAGGCGCAGTCCCATTTGGAACCTCTTTCAGTTTGTTAAAGCTGCCAGAATACAACATAGCAGAAATGAGATGGCTATTGCAATGGGGATTTATTAACTTAAAATTTACAGTTCTTCAGCCGTGGAAATGTCCAACTCCAGGTACCAACGGGATAACATCTGGAGTCTGAAGACAGGGGTTCCGGCATCCAGGACACCTCTGTCACATAGGAAAGTGCATGGCTGGCATCTGTTGGTCCCTCTCTCCCGGGTTTCTTTGCTTTCAGCTTCTGGCTTCAGTGGCTTCCTTTGTTTTCTGTGGGTTCTCTCTTAGCTTTTCTGGAGCTTTTCTCTATGAGCTTTTCTTCAATTCATATCTCTGCTTCTGTATGTGTTTTATCCTCTTATAAAGGACTCCAGTAAAAGGATTAAGACCCACCTTGAATGAGGTGGGTCACATCTCAATTAAAATAGCCTAATCAAAAGTTCCCACCCACAAAAGATCTGCACCCATGGGAATGGATTAAAAGAACATGGCCTTTTCTGGGATGCATAACAGCTTCAGACTACCACAGAACCCTCCAGAAGACTGCTGCATATAACCTGCCTCCGAATTGCCCTGCCAGTCAGTGATAAAATGGAGATTTCTCCACTGTCTCCCATAAGTTCATTGGTGAACAATTGTTCCTGAGGGCACTAATACCCTCCCCCCCCCCAGCATTTCCTGAATGTCTCTCTCTGCCAGAGGTTTTCTCTGGCCTCGGGAGGGGTGAAAGCATGGCCTGCTGCAGCAGGAAGCTACCTGCCTTTAAAGGAACCCTCTGCACGGTGGGCTGAGGGCACTTGAGCACCGATGACATCTGCCACAGAGCTGAATGACTTTTGAACCATCAGCAAGAATCCAATCCACCTCTCGAGGATAAAAAATGATCTCAGCAGCAGTCTTCCAAGTTATGAATAATAATAATAATAGTGAAGTTTATTGAGTGCTTATTATATGCCGGCTGCTATTCTAGCTTTTTCTACTCATTAACCCCTTTCCTTCTCCCAATATCTGCATAAAATGGGTACCATTAATGCATCCCTCTGGATGGATGAAGAAATGGATGTTCCATAAATGCCAAAGCAATTCCAAAAACGTATTTGAACAGTGAACCTGTCATTGGGATGAATAAACCATCATGCAGGCAATCGTTTGAAGGAGATAAGGTAGATTGGAGTATATATAAACAGACGGATATGCAAATGTATTCGGGGTTTTTTTTTAACTAAAAGTAGTCTCATTACATATACATGAACCAACGAATAACCAACGAATAATTGAATTTGACCACCCGAAAGGTCTTAGGAGTCTAGAAGCAGGCAACACCAGAGAAGGCTTTAACAGGAAAGGTGGGCCTGGAGCTGGAGATGAAAGGTGAGCAAGTAGCCTGAAATAGGCCCCAGAGGCAAGATGGAGTGGGGCGTGAGGGGGAACCAGCTCATCTGGCATATTTATCAAGATTTCAATAGTGTTGCTTGCCAAGTATTTCCAGCTCTCTGCTTTCCCGGCTTGTGGTAGAAGTGTGTTTTCTTGCCCCCTTTTGAAGTTAAGTGTGGCCATGTGACTTGATTTTGCCACTGAAATTTACCAGAAGTTACTTGTGTCCCTCCCAAGGGGAAATTTCAAGACTCAGGGCACGCTTCACCTGTTCTCTTAGCCCTCGGGACGTGTTAACAGAAGCACGAATTGAAATGGGCTCTGGGTCCACCTATATCCCTGAGTGACTATGATAAGAAGTTCCTCCCCCTGGGCTGACCCATGTAAAGCACAGGCAAGAAATAAACCTCTGCAGTGGCAAGCCCGTGAGATTTTGCAGCCGTTACTGCAGCATAACTTAGCCTATCCTGACAAACACACTCAGTTTATGCAGCCCAAAATATCAACTTCAAAATCTTGGTGGCTTAACCAACAAATATCATGTCCAAGCCAAGTTCATTGCCAGTCAATAGGCCAGTGGGGCAAAGTGTTCTGCTCTGTATAGTTGCTCGGGGACCCAAGCTAATGGAGATTCCACCACCTGAAACTTCTACTGGTCACCCCAGCAAGGGTCAAAAGAAACAGGAAGTCCTCAGTGCAAAACTATCACATGTCACTTCTACATATGTTCCTTTGAGAAGAACTGGACACATGGGTGTGCCTACCTGCAAAGGGGCTGGGAAGTACCATCGTCCCCATAGCCAGGAAGGACAGCTGGAAGTAGGGAGAACATGGGGACAGGGAAGGGAGGCTGTTGAGAGCCAGAATGTGATCCGTGAGGCCTCAGGGAGCTAATGTAAGTATTTGAGCATGGCAGGGACACAACGAAGGCTGAATTAAAATATCGGTGGACTAACAGTTCTAAGTGAGACTGATAGGTATGTTGGGGGAGGGGGCAATGGAGGTGGGGGAGGTATAATCCGCCTGTAGGGAGATTCACTGGGAGGCTGTTCCTATCTACAAAATGGGAATAATAATCTCACTTACACAGCTGTTGTGAGGATTTGCGGGCTAGAGAGCGTATCTGTAAATTGGCAGCGGTGGTGGAGATGGTGGGAGTGGTGATAACGATGGCGGTGATGATGGTGGTGGTGGAGATGGTGGTGGAGATTGGTGAATCATAAAGGAATTGAAGTTGAAGTTTTGAGGAATAAAATACCAAGAATTAGGAGGGAGAGGAAGACATAGTAGTCAGGGTGATAGAACGCAAATTGTGAAATGCAGAATCATGCAGATCAAACCGAAAGAAAGTTTCAATTAGAAGGGTTGAGTTCAAAGTGGACAAGGAAGGCAGAAACAACAGCCATAAGATTTTTACAAGAATGAAGTGGCTTATGACCTTCAAGGGTGTTTTACGTTCCTAACTTCTCAAACAAATACCAGACAATGAGTTGGCTTAAGAACAGGAATTTATTGGCTTTTGGTTTCAGAGGCTAGAAGGCTGGCTTCCTCCTGGGGTCGGTATCTTCTGGTTGGCTGGCAATCAGGGTTCTGTCATATGGCAATACACATGGTGGTGATTTTTCCTTTCTCTTCCAAGTTATATTGATTTCTAGCTTCTGGCCACTCCCCTTGACTGCTCTCTCTCTGTCCAACTTGCTTTGTTTGTAAGGACTTCAGCCGTATTGGATTAAGGCCCACCCGTATTCAGTTTGGGCACATCTTAACTAATAACATCTTCAGAGGTCCCATTTACAAATGGATTCACACACCCAAGACCAGGGTTGGGACTTGAATATGCTTTTTGTGGGAAACATGATTCAATCTCAAAAGAAAAAAGAAAGAGAGAGATTTTGGCAGGGTGGTGAAGGGGCAAGTTGGCAGTAAGGGTTTAAGGGGGTCTCAGCCTCTGAGAATCCGGTCGATACAGACCTCCCTTGGAAGGAGTTTGGCAGTGGAAAGAAGGAAAATCAAAGGACTTGTATCAGTCAGAAGTGCTTCTGCTGCAAGTAACGGGATTGTTTTTTTTTAATTGAAGACATAAGAAAAAAGTCCACAAGGAGCATGAGAGGAGAAATATTTGGTGAAAATGTCTTGCAATCATACAGTTGAAAGTATCAATGGTAGGGATGCAAAAAATCAATAGCTCAAATTAAAAAGAAGGCTCCACTTTATTTATAGCTCCTTTCTTTTCCTAATGGAACATTGAAGAACCCCAATATTTGGGTAATGGTGAGTCATTTTTCATAAACTCCTTACTAGTTGTCCCCCAACAACAATCCTACAGACCACCCAAAAGCAAGACTACATTTCCAAGTTACATGCAGCTATGTGACTAAGTACTGGTCAATAGGATTTAAGAGGAAACACCGTGTATCAGTTCCCAGGAATCTTCCTTAAGATTCTGTCAGTGTGTGGCTTTTCACCCCCTTCATCTTTTTTATTTTAATGCAATTTTATTGATATATATATTATATATTCACATACCATGTAGTCATCCAAAGTGTACAATCAATGCTTCATAGTATCATCATATAGCTGTGCGTTCATCATCACAATCAACTTTTCTATTCTTTTTAGTGAGAAATAGCATACAAAAAGCAATAAATTTCAAAGCACACTGCAACAATTAGTTGTAGGACAGATTTCAGAGTTTGGTACAATTTCACATTTTTGGATTTTTGCTACAAGCTGCTCCAAGACACTGGAGACGAAAAAAAGTATCAACATACTGATTCAGCACTCATACTCAGCTGTTAAACCCTCCCTTCTCTGTTTAACTCCACCATCTCCTTTGATCTTTCTCCCACTCTTTAGGGGTGTTTGGAGTATGCCCAACCCCTTTCATTTCAGTTGCTTCTTCTAGCCTGTGGCCTTAAACATGGATATCTTGGCTGCCATCTTGGACCACGGGACAAAGGGCCACATCTTTCAAAGGGCAGTGAGCTGGGAGGATTCTGGGTCCCTTAGGATTTCATGGGAGGGGACAACTGGCCTGGATATCCACCAGGGCGGGCTCTGAGATTTCCCCAGTGACGTCAGCCCTCTCCCTTGGGGTACCAGCTTTACATAGGATGCTCCCCCCCCACGTCCCCCGCGCCTTCCTAGCTACCACTTTGTAGGAGGAGGAAATGAGAACCCCGGTGTCCCAAGCCTCTTTAGACTGGAGAAATCTTAGGAAGAAGGTGCCCGGAGTGGCCCTTCAAAGCTGTTTGTGCGACACTGGGCCTCGGCATTGGCTGTCTGGCAGGAGGACAGATTCTGATCTCAGTTGTGAATAGCTAACAAGCGGTGACTTCACATTGGCGAGGCAAGCCGATCTGAGTGCTTTCAAGGACAAACCAGTGTCCTGCTATCTGGAGGTGAAAATCAGAACAAAGTAGCACTGTCTCGTTATTTCTAGAGGCAAAGGCAAAGCTTTGAGAGGCTGGTTCCATCCCTGTTCTAATGCAAAGGCCTCTCCCCAGCCATGCCAGCCCTCCCCCATAAGAACTTCTGCACCATTTCTCCTTATGATTCATTCAGCACGTCCCACCTACTGCCAGCTTCTGCGGCCATCCTTTAGGGAGGTGTGTGCTGTCTCCCCTGCCCCTCCCATACTCACATTATAAACTCCAAGAGAGCAGGGACCCTGGCACTGTCACCTTTGTCACTTCGGCATGCAGCACAGAGCCTGGCAGGCAGCAAAAGCTCAACGAAGGTTTCTGATTAATTACTACTGCATAGAACTTTGGGAGCTTTACCTAGCGAAATAAAGCTGCATTTCATCTATTTTGAAGACCTTTCTCTTAGAATCCCCAAAGTTTCAGAGAGAATTTCCACCAATCTCCTCCTTGGTAAAAAGTAGTGATAGAGGTTTTCCAATGACTAGCCTAAATTTCTCCTGTCGCAATTTATAACCACTCCATCTGCTCTGAACGTCAGTGTGACAGCCCAGCTGCTCACTGCCACCTACAACCTGGGCTGACATCAGCTGAAATGCACTGGGACGACAGCTGTACTGGCTGTTAAAATACTAAAATGCTTCTGTACTGTATAGTAAATACCAGCGCCCCAGACCCACCTGAGCGCCCCTCACTTGCCACCCTGGCTGCCCCCCAACCACTGTCCCTGGGACCCCCAGGCTCCCCTCCAATGCTGAACATAGGGATTTCTGGAACACTGGAGCTCAGAGAATGTTCTGAATGGAGGGTGCCCATGTTTGAACCTCACCCAACTGCTGCCCCCTCCACCTTCTCTTCCCAGAGCTGCAGAACAGAGTCCAGCAGCCTTTCCCTTTCCTTCAGGCATCGATGTCCAATGTCCCCAGCTACCCCAGCAGAGGTGTAGGTGCCATTCGCAGATTGGGGGAAGAGGGCTGTGAGCTGTCTACACTGCAAAGCCACTCACCAGGGACCCGTTGAGGATCAGATGCCCCGAACAGGGGGGCTGGAGGCCAGAGCCTGGTCTTTGAAACTACAGGGAACCAGGAGGGACCAGGTTTTTAGGGCAAGGGGGAGGTCAAAGCCATCCAGGCAAGGAGACAGGCATTTTCGGGCTACTGGCTCCCTCTCCCAACAATGGAAACTCCAAAAGAATGAGGGGGGCGCACATGTTCCAGGAACCGAGCAAACTCCCTTGAGAGACCCTTAGGGGAGTCTGAAGGCAGGCTTGAATTGGTGTCTGTAGGGGATAGTGGGGGGTGGGGGGTGGGGGGTGGGGCCACAAGCAGAAATGAAAGAATAGATAAAAGGGAAGCTTCTTTAAAAAAAAAAAGAACAGTTTTATTCACACACTATACAATCCAGCCCAAGTGTACAATCAAAAGCTCTCAGTATAATCACAGAGTTGTACATTCATCACCACAATCAATTTGTGAACACTCTCATTGCTAAAAAAAAAAATCCCATCCTCCTTATAACCTCCTATTACTGAGATGTAGCTTTGGTATAGTACCTTTGGTACAATCAATGCAAGAATATTCCAAAGTCACTAAGAGGGAAGCTTTTGACATTTGGCTCTTGCCTCACCATGCCTGCCCTGTGGCCTTGGGATTGTCATTTCTTGCCCTTTCATCCCAGGAAGTGGTGGCATGAGGCCAAATTGCCTGTATCCCAATCATGGGGTACGATCAGACAACACAGCCCTGCTGGGTAAGGAGCTGATAAAAAGAGGTGCTGGGCAGAGCAGAAACCCCTGGGCACCCACCTCTTCTTTCTTTCCCCTCCAGGTCCCAGGGCTGATGGGCTAGAACCTCCCATGTCTGCCTCCCCCACGGCTGCAGATGCTTAAGGGTTTAAAGGAAAACCCATGTCTTTAGAAGTGGCCCTGGTGAGGTGGCAACAAATCAGAATCACTCACACAGGTCTGTGGTGTCAGAGACTCTCCTTAACCTGCCAGCACCTGACACAGACAGAGGCCTGCCCTTTGGTCCCTCCCCAACCCCCAAGACCAGGCAAGTGGCACTTGGCTTTGCCCCACTCCGAAGGACCTCAGGAGCCAAAATCACGAGGCCCCCAGAAGAGAATGCCAATTGCAAAAAGAAAGACCACAAACTGGATCTCAGATACCAGCTGAAGCAGATGTGAATTATTGAGATGGAAGGACCAAGCATTGAAAATAAGCACGATCAGGAGATAATGGAAGAGAGAAGCAGCATGAAACGAGAACGCACAATCACAAAAAAATACTGTGCCAGTTTGAATCTGTTGAGGACCCCAGAAAAGCCCAGTTCTTTAATTCTCATTCAATATTATTGGGTGGGAGCTTTTTGATTGTTTCCATGGAGATATGACCCACTCAATTGTGGGTGGTAACTTTTGGTTAGATGGTTTCCATGGAGATGTGTCTCCACCCATTCCAGGTGGGGTTGCTTACTGGAGCCCTTTGAAAGGGAATCATTTTGGAAAAAGCTTTAAGCCACGAGAGCCACCCGAACCGACAGAGCCAACAGAATGGACAGAGCCCTGGGATGCCCACTGAAGAGAAAGCTAGCCGATCTCTCCATGTACTTTTCCAGCTGAGAGAAAAACCCTGAACATCATCAACCTTCTCGAACCAAGGTATCCTTCCCTGGATGCCTTGGACATTTGGATAGCCTTGCTTTAATTTGGACATTTTCATGGCCTTTGAACTGTAAACTTGCAACTTAATAAATCCTCCTTTTTAAAAGCCATTCCATTTCTGGTATATTGCATTCCAGCAACTTGCAAACTAAATCAAATAACAAGTGGAAATACCAAGTTAAAAAATAATAATAGACTAGACAAAATAAAGAACACACTTGCTGGGATAACTGTCAGAAGAACAAACTGGGGAGCTGGGAGAGCAGCTGAAAGAATGGCACAGAGAACAACAGAAAAGGGTAAAGAGACAGAAAACGTAAAGGAAAAGCTCAATGACAGGATGGCCGTATGCAGCAGTACCTTTAGCTTTTGCCAAGCTGTTCCTCTCACGGCCTTGCGTGGGATGGGGGTTGGGGTGTCTCGGTGGCTCTGCTAGGCCCTGCCTCCTCTTCTAAGACCTTGAAAAGTTCTCCATACCCAACCTGTAAGGGAAGCCCTAACATGGGGGACCCTGGAGGTTCTGCCCCACCCCCCCATCAAACCTGCTGCTCTAATTGTGTGTTGTAGCAGAGGCTGGCAGTATTCTGCCCATGTCCCCCAGATCACTTTGTCATTTTCGTGTGCATCTGATGGCCAGCACCGGAAGTCCCTTTATTCTGGGGAGGTGACAGTGGGGGTGCTGCCTTCAGGTGGCCAGACCTGCTTTATCAGTGCACCCTGCAAATCATTTGCATTCTGGTCTTTTGCATTCTCCTAGGGGCAGCCCTTAATCTTTCATTGGGAGGGGACTGGAGTTTTGATATTCCAGCCTCCTCCTCCCTGACCAGGGCCAACACTGAAGTGTGAGCTGCCGGGTCTCCAGAGCTCCCCTGGGGGATTATCCTCCATGACTCATGTGAAAGCAATTTGTCAGGAGCTGTTTTCAGGGAAAACAAATGGGCAAGTGGGGAACTAGGATGGTCGAGGGAAAGGGGAGGCGAGGTATGTATCAAGACAACTCTGACTGTCGTCCTTTGGCCCTGCTCTGGAAACTTTCCCCGACACCACCACCTCCCTCCCTCCAGACCCAGCCTGCTGTCCTATCATGTGTTTTCTACCACTATGAAATGACTCCTTCCAGGGGCTACCTGCCCCAGTTCCACAAGCGGCCCCTCTCTGCAACCACATGGTTTCCAAGGGGTGCTGCCATATTGTTAATCCATCACTCCAGCCTTCATGCCGTTGACTGGCCCAAAGCTGGACACCTGATGACCAAGCAGAGCCAACAGGACCCTTTTCCAGAAATTTTGAACCTGGAACTCAGATCTCTGACTGAGGGGCTGAAGGCGTGAGGGATAAAGTCCCAGAGCGTCAGCCATTATATTTTCTGCCACATAAAGAAAACTAGTCTGCATGAGAAATGAGAGGAATACTAATGGGCAGACAGAAGCTGAGAGAAGAGGCGGAGGGAGATACCCAGGTATCTGAGCCCAGCCACGTTGCTGGCTTGAGTTCTATGAGATGCCTGTTTCCAGACAAAAAATGAGGAAAATTTAACCCCGTTTTCCTTAAGTTGGTTGGAGCTGAGTTTTTGTTCCTTGCAACATTGGACTTGAACAGTAAATGCTTATGGAGTTAGCGGACTTCTCCACTGGATGGACAGCCAGCTTGAGTCTCTGTCTTCTTCCCCGTGGAACTGCCACACCGAGTGCCATGCTTGGCAGTGGTGGTATTGGTAGCAGCCATTGTGGTGACCGCTTGTCGCTGCAGAGCAAGGACTGGTCACTTAGCTTTCCCACAGCCCCTGCGTATATTACTGTGACCTGAGGGCTGGCAGCGGGGGAGGACGGGTGCATGCACTGGGCATTCAGTTTAACCCCCCAGGTCATTGTGAGAGTCTGCTCTTTGCAGACAGTAGGCATAGGTGCTTTGGGAACCTGAGGGGAGGGGGGCATCTAACAGCCTTAGCTACACCCCTAAGTAGCTTTGAGTCCAGCACAGAACTGCTGAGTTATGCCCCCATGCAGGGGACCTACGTGATCCCTGACCACAAGCTCAGGAATAGATTCGGTTTTAGGAGCGCTTTCATTTCCAGAGCCTGATGGCTGGGACGTACCACACAGAAACCCACGTGGCTCAGGACATCGACAGAGAAAGAGACGCCCCCCCCCCCCTCCCCAGCCCAGCATGCTGACATTTGAAGAGCCAAGGAATACTTAATAGCTTGAAGCCACCCACAAATGTGGCGGAAAAGGCACATGGCATCCTTTGGAAATGTCAGCCCTTGGCCAAAAGCACGGTGGGGCAGGAGCGAGTGTGCTGTCACTCTTTTAGGAGACCCAGCGTTCCCCAAAACAGATCCACAAAGGGCAGAGCAGGTTAGGAACCAAAGTTTAAATTAGGCATAATCACTCAGCTTCCCAGTCGCAGGCCCTTGTGGGGTTTTTTGGGGTTTTTTGTTGTTGCTGTTTTTTTAGACCTGCAGCGATTTCTGTGGCTTCTGAAAGCCAAGCAGGTCTGTTATTTTCCTTTTTGTTGTTGATTTTCCTTTTGTTTTTAATTTTATTATTGCGCATGTGAAGATACTTTATGTTAATTTTTTTGAATATGTATTATAGCAGCCTGGGATTGAGGTTTTTGTTTCATTTTATTTACGCAATAAGAAGTCTCTACCCTATCTCTGTCCTGTCTATCCTGTGCTCCCCCCACGCCCCATCCCTCTACTGCAATTCGTTTATTGTTCATCTTTCCAGCATTAATTTGTGCAAATACACAGTCTTCTTTCCTCCTCTTTTTTTACATAAAAGGTAGCATGTTATACACACTGTCATGCATTTGGCTTTTTTCACCCAACAATCTAGCCTGGGTATTTCTCCTATTGTACTCAGAGGGATTCTCCATCCTTTTGTCAGCTGCAGATGATTCCATTCTGTGGATGCCATTATTTATTTAGCCCATCCCCTTCTGATGCCCAATCGGTTATTTCTATCACAAACAGTGCCACATTACAGAACCATGTACAAATGTCATTTCACACATGTGGTGGAGCGATTTCCCTGACGGCCCCCTGACTTGGCTGCTTCTCTCACCAAAGAGGCAGAGTGCATTTCCTTGGTCCTTAAGTCTGGGTTTCACCATGGAACTTGCTTAGCAGGTTGATGCAAGCTTCAAAAAGCATTTGAAAGTTTCCATTTCCTCTTCTGTTTCTCGGCAATCGCCATGAAACGTGCCTGAGCCAGCCTGAGAGCAAGGTGGGGCTAGCCTGCTGGAGGACGAGAGTGCACATGGAATAGAGAGAGCCTTGTCATCTAGCTGAGGCTATCGTGGACCAGCCAACTCCCACCCAATCTGCCAGCTTACCACAGATACATGCATGAATTTAGCCAAGATTAGCCAAGTCTAACCCAAAGCAGCACAGCCATCAACCAACCCACAAACTAGTAAGAAATAATAAACAGTTGTGGTTTTAAGGGCCCAAACTTTGGAAGGGCTTGTTATGCAGCAATAGCTAACTGATACAACGCACAATACATATATATGCCAATGGAATAAATTCCCAGAAGTGGAATTGCTGGATTGAAGGGTATATATACTGTAAATTGTGATGATCTCTGTGCATAAGGGTTATACTAATTTATACTCCCACTAGCAATATATGTGAGTAGTGGCTTATACACAGTCTCACCATCACAGTACGTTATCAATTTTCCAGATTTTTGCCAACCTACTAGAAGATAATTTCTTGGTGTAGTTTTGTTTCTTTTTTAAATGCAATTTTATTGAGATACATTCACACACCATACAATCCACCTGAAGTATACAATCTCTGGCTGACAGTATCATCACAGAGTTGTGCGTTCATCACCATGATCGATTTTAGAACACTTTCATTTCAGTGTAGTTTTAATTTGCACTTTCTTATTATAAGTGAGAGCGAGCAACGCTTCATATGTTTATAAGCTATTTGAGTCCCTTCTCAGTAAACTGTGCGTTCATGTCTGTGGTGTATTTTTTCTGTTGAATCATTGATCTTTTTCCTATTGATTTTGATGTGAGATTAGAACTTTGCCTGTGATCACTCCAAAATGAGGCACCTAATGCCAGGGAGACAGGTTTTCCTCAAACAACCAGCAACAATTCATTGAGAATTTTCTCCATCCAAGGCTCCAGGTTAGGCATGCCAGCATGTTCCCAAAAAAAGTATGGCATAGTACTCAAGGAATGTTCTAGAGACTGACTATCATAGTCCCTGCTGGAAGGGTGGGCTAGGGCATCATATATATTTCTCATGACCCAACTGCCCCCGCCACTGCTGAGTGGCCAGGACAATATACCTATCAAGGGAGGAGCCAATCCATAACCTGGGCTAAGCCAATGAGATTCTCTTTTGAGATTTTGAACTTAGAGACATGAAGTCAGTCAGAGAATGGCAGGTCCTGGAGCCTAAAGACTGCCCCGCAGACTTAGCACTGCAATTTAGGGACAACCATAGTGGGTCATGTCCAGTTGGCCAAATGAGCCAAGGAAGGGTCAGTGTACAGAAACAGAACACAGCAGTCACCCAGAGAACCTCAGAGAACAACTTCAGGCTCTGCATGAGAGACAGACAGACAGACAGATGGACAGGTGGCAGCCTCATTTCTAGCTCTCCAGGCCTCAGCTCCTGTCCCCAGGGCCTCCAATAGTATTTCCACAGTTGGGTTCTATAAGTAACCCTTGGATCCTTTTACTAAACCTCCTGCTTCCTTGAGCTAATTGAAGTCACTTTCTGATCTTTGGTATCAGGTATATCCCAAAACAAGGAATTTTCATATCAGCTGGAAAAGATGACAAAGCATTTTCTCAGTATGGTACATTTCTGCTTTAAAGCGTTTCGTGGTTGGTTTAGAAATAAAGTAAGCCTGGAGGGCAACGGTGGCTCAGTGGCAGAGCTCTCACCTGCTGTGCCAGAGACCCGGGTTCGATTCCTGGTGCCTCCCCATGCAAAGAAAATAAAAGAAAGTAAGCCTGGAGAACTTGGGGGCTCCATCAAGGTCACTCTGACCAGAAATGGCAGAGCCAGGCCACCAGCCTGAGTTGTCTGCTGCCAAATGAGCTTCCTTCCCCTCACTCCCAACCTTGCTGCCTGCAGGCCAGGGCCTTCTGTAATCACATGCTAAATCAGGTGGCTGAGGCTCTAAGTGCTGAACGGTTCCCAGGAGAGGGTGATCAATAATAGGCTGGCAAAGGCAGAGCTGCTGGCCAGGCCCCAAACGACCTCGCTGGCTCCCACTCACCCCCACTCATTGCCCCTGCTCATTCATGCACACGCCACCCTTCCTTGGAGGAGGGCTGCTTTGCTAAAGGAAAGTCAGGGTGCTGGTTCACATCCAAAAGAAATGCACTTGACCTGACCATATATATAAATAACTTGTATTTTGAAATACTTTCAAACTTTCAGGACAGTTGCAAAAATAATACAAAACCCATAGAGAGAACTCCAACATACCCCAACCCCTCCAGATCCACCAACTGTCAATATTTCACCACAATTGCCATATCATTTCATCTATCTATCTATCCATTCACCTACCATCTATTATTTCATGTATCTATCAATTCTCTAAACATTTGAGAATAAGTTGTATGCATCATGCTCCTTGGACACTTAATAGTGCCGTGTACATTTCCTAAAAAATCCTAAGAAATCACTTATGTAATAGCCTCAAGTGCGTCTATGAAGTTCAAGCAATTTAACATTGCTATAAAGCTTACAGCCTGTATTCCAGTTCTTTCATATGTCCCAATAATAAATATCCTTTTGGGTCTTTTTTCCTCCCTTATTAGTTCCGGTCCAGGATCATGGATGGCATTGAATTGTCACTGTCTCTATAGTCGTGTTTTGTTTTTTGTTTTAAATTGTTTGTTTCCCATCTCAACCACTCCCAACCGACCATGATTTTCACCAGAAGTGGAGAAGGGGGAGCTGAGAAAGTGGCCCACAATCCCCCTCCCATCCTTACCCTCTCTCTCCAAGCAATCAGCAGAGAGGCCTGTAGGTCTCAAGTGACCTCCACTTTGCCCCAAGTTAGGATCCTGATGATCAGGTGGGGAGGAACAGGCTTGGGGGTGGGAGGAGGTGGGGGGTAAAGGGAGGCCTGGATATGGACATAGCAGCATGGGCCCAGGAGCCTGCTGGCAGGGCCACACTCCCTGCACTCCAGGGTGGGGAGGGGGATTCTCAGACCTCCTTCTGGAGGGCTGACAGTCCCCTTGAGGGAACCCCATCAAAGAGAAGAATGAGCCTCACCAATTCTCTCTTAGCCCCCGCAATATACAAGGCTTTCCGCAGAGCCCTAGTATGGTTTCAGAAGGCTCCGGGGCGTGTCCTTTAAAGAGGGAGGTGGGGGACAAGGCTGCAGTTGGGGGGTGGGTAAGGGGGCAGAAAATAGATCTCCTGCCGAGCAGGACAGAAAATGAATTTCGATCCCATCCCCCTTCTTCTGCCTCCCTCAGCGCTCCTCCCTGATGGCTCACTTTTTATCTCTCTGCAATTACAGTTTTAAGCATTTAGGGTGTTGCTGTTTCAGTTTTAAAATTTGTTAGGCTCAATTTATGCCACTTAGTAAAAACCTCTTTTCCAAACGAAGCTAAATTAGAACTAAAACACTGCGAGCAATAAAATGCGGGCATTTCATTTGGGCTGGGTTGGCTTTTTGATTGTTTGGGGAAATGAGGCTGAGAGGAGACTTCGGGAGCACTTTTCAAGCCAGGGTTGGGGGGGCGAGCCCCTCCCCCCGGGTCCCTGCCAGGTCTGCAAGGAGGAGGCTCATGTGCAGCCGGGGCCGACAGCAGGTCTCTCTCTCGGCCTGGCAATGCCCTTCCTTCACCGTCCCCTACTCCTACTGGTGTAGGAGCCACACTGTCTCCCAACCGTGGCAGCGAGGCCAATGTTTCCTGCCAGCCAATGGCACCCTGTAGGTCCTGTTTAAGGAGGTGACAGCTCCTGCGCAGTGTACAGTAAATAGATGCTGAATTGAATTGAACTGGCTGTAACCCCGGGGTGGGCGAGAGTGGCATTCTGGAAACGTCTCCTTCCAGGCCCTTGTCATGCAAATACCTGAAAATACGCCCCCCCTCCCAAAGAACCTCCTCCCACTCTGCTCTCAGACCTTCGAGAGACCCATTGGAGGGAAGGGGTGGGGTCCGGAGAGAGGGGGGAGGGGAGGAAAGGGGAGGAAGGATTCTGAGCTTCTCATCAGGCATCTGGCCTTGGGGAGGTAGCTGCTCAGCAGGTCAGAGAAGTGCCTACCTGGTGAGCCCGGGATCTCAGCCCCGAGCCGGGCTTCCCTGGGGCCCTGAGGCGGTGACCTCTGGGGTTCCTGGCTGGGGCCCATTGATGCCAGGGGAAGGGGGCACTGAATGCCAAGAGCCCGAGAGAGGAGACAAGACAGCGGCGATGTCCGCAGGGATGAAATGGTGACTAAGGGGTGGCGTGTGGCTTACCAAGTGATTTGGCTCATCCCCACGCCAACAATAAAGGGCCGGTGTCTGGCAGGAGATGGGGATTTTGTGTGCAGTGGGGCACCTTACCACTGCCCCCGGCGGGGAGCCAGCATCCTGGCAAACAAACCGGGGAGGAGAGCAGAACTTTGCAGGGGTGGGGGATGGGGGTGGAGTAGGGGCGGCCTCCGAAGAACAGGGGCCTCAGACACAGGGGTAGAGGGGTGGCTGAGGAGGAAAGGCACAGCGAAATGGAGCAGAACCAAATTCCTACTGAGTGTCAGGAGGGTGGGGCCGGGGGGGGGGGCGCCCTACTGAAGAAGTCTATTGCTTTAGGGGATTATCTCTCAAAACCAGTGGAAATGAAGTCTGATCGGTAGAGGAAACTTAGCAAAACAGCTGAAAGTCCGGCTGGTTCCTGGGATGACCCCCAAAAGGAGCAGGTTGTCCTCTGTCACACGTTGGGCTCTCTGGAAGCAGATGTTGAGGTGGAGTTTGGGGGGCAGGGCGGGCTTGCGATGTCTGCGGGGGAACAACACCTGTGAAAGGATGGGGGTGGGAGTGGGGGCAGGACTAGTCAGAGGGGAAGGTCAAATGTCTGGGTCCCAGTTTGATCCTAGCCCAGGCCAGTGTTTTTGATGTCATTGGCCCGTGGAAGAGAAGGCATATTATTTCTCCATAACAATTTCCTCCCACATTCGGGCGCCCACGGCCGTTCACCAAAGGCCATCACAGCTTGCGACCAACCGCGGGGGCCGGATTGGGGTGGGGGTGCGGCGTAATGCTTACGGCTTGTTTGGGGGTTCGGGATGGTTTCTGCAGCACTGGTCATTAGGCTCCACTGGGCCGTCTGCCGGGGTGGGGGGCAGGCCAGCCCAGGACAAGTTAAGGACAAGCCTCAGACGAGCCCAGTCACAATTAAATAGGACAAACCAAGGAGTAGGACCACAAAAACGTCCACTGCTTGGCCCATAGATTGTGGCAAACGCGGTTGTCACTGGCCTCTGGAACAGCCGTATCCCCACCCCACCCCCGTTTCCTTCCCTGGCTTGCCAGTAACCAGCTGTTTCCAAATCATGTAGCTTGCACTCCAAAGAATCCAGAGCTCCAGCTCCACTTTGGAGCCCAAATATTCTCCAGCTTCCTGCCCAATTTTCCAAGAGGCCTGATTTCTTTCTCTCTCATTCTCTCTCTTTCTCTCTCTCTCTCTCTCGACTAATTTTAAGAATTCTGAACAAGAATATGATGGACCTAAAGAAATGTGGGGGATTGAACTAAAGATTCTGGGCAAACTCCAGTTCTGATTTCCCCTTATTTCAGTTCTAATCCCTCTGTTTCACATTCACCAAGGCCCAGTCAGGGGCGCTCCGTCCCCCAGCACAAATTATGGCATAATATAACCAGAACTGGGGGCTGAGAAATGGAGCCAGGAGCAGCTTCTGGATCATGGGGTCATGGGAGAGGGATGCCCAGAGCTGGGGGAGACATTGGGAGGAGGGTACAGCCGACACTGTCGAATGTGTGCGTAACCCCAACCCCTAGGCCAACCAGTCCGCACTCCTCTCCTGGCCCACCCTGGTAGTCCCACACTCTTGTCAGGAATCTTGATGGAAGCCACCAAATGCACTTTTGCTTGTGATGTGGGTCAGCCAGCAAGCTGTGGGCTTCTCAGGGTGGAATCCTGGAGGAGACCTCCTACAGGCCTATTTAACCCCCATTACATTCGTTTCCTAATATACTTTTCACCTTCGGCAAATAGTGTAAATTTGAATTTTTACTCACTGATCAAATATTTACACTGTGAGCTGCCAGTCTGGCTGAGTTTGACTTCTACAGTTCTCCACGTTTGTATTAGATGAATTAGCATTTTATTGTTGGCAGCTGGTTTAGGATTCCAAGGTGAGATAAGGGAACCCAGAGGTAGGCAGCCCAAGAGATTCTTCACAAAGAACTGGTCTGGTTTAGTCTTGTATCTCAGGGTAAGTGACAGGTCTCACAAATGATTCATCAGATATTTTAAAACATCGATTTAGAAGATGCAGAAGATCGTTTGTTCCTAAGGAACAAACAGCAACTTTCTGTACTTTGCACCTTTGCAACGCATACCTTCAAAACTTGTTATCTGCAAAGGCAAATTCAAGGCTCATCTTTTCATTTATTAGCCATATAAACTTGGGCCAATCGTGTCACCTCTCTGAACCTCAGTTTGCTTGTCAGCCTCAATGGTGACAATATCATTAGATCCTGTCAAGAGGTGGCTATAAGGGTCAAAAGAAATATTAGATGTGACCACACTGCAAAATGTAAGGCACTAAATGAAGAGTTGTAGAATATTAGAAACTGGTGGTTTTCAAACCTGGCCCCGATTCTCTGACCCTCCTCCTGGGAAGAGGTGGGCTCTCTGGCTCTTCCCTTTTGAATCTGAGTGGGCTTCCCATCACGTCAACCAAGAGTATATGACACGTGACCCTGGATGATTTCCGAGACTGGGTCGGAAGAGGTCATATGGCTTCTGCTTAGTTCTCTTGGGACAGTTGCACTAGAGGATACCAGTAACCAGGTAAGAAGTCCAATCACCCTGAGACTGCCATGTTGGGGAGGCCATAAGCCGACACTCTGGTCAATAAAGCGACATGTCCAAGGGTCCATCAGAAATCCAAGGAACAATTGAAGGCTTTGAACCCAGGAGTCCTGATACCCAGCCACGTGCTTCTGCCACAGGTCACAGCTGCCAGGTTCTCAAAGGAAGACACTAGCCTCATGGGCTCCCACCCCATGTAAAAGTGTTAACAGGAAACTCCCAATTATCCAACCAATAAAGTCGATGGGTGCGCTAGAAAACCACAGACAGCCCATAATCCACAATTAATTTCTTCTTGACTTTGAGATGCTGGGAATTTTGTCATTCAAGCAAGTTGTGCTTCCCACTTAGGTCGGGGCTTCTACTAAAATGCAGGGGGTAAAAAGGCTTGCTTTCCCAGAACCTTCACTGCTTGTAGGAACCTTGGTGTGGCCCAGAAGGATCTGAAAACTACCCGGCTTCAGAGACTCTGGAGAGCGAGCAATCCACACCTGGAAAACAGGTCGTTGGCTACACAGAGGTTTCTAAGCCTGGATCCCGTTCACACTTGCCGAAGTGCAGCCTTCTAATTCCAGCCGCTCATGAAAAGGCACGTAGATCCTCCATGACGTCACAGCGCTCTTTCAACCAAGCGTAATTTCTTTCAATGATGGGCTTGGAGGGGTTTCAGCCACGGTGGTTTCTGTTGGCTTTTTTTTTTTTTAATGAATCATAAACATGCAGATCAGATTTAGTGTTATGACTGTGGTTCGCAGAGCGTCACTATTAATTCTTGCGAAGCACTGACAGCAGGATCAACCCCCAAACAGCACAGACAAATGCACCATCCCAGCCCCGGGGGCTCAGAGACTGCATAATTACAGACAACGCTGTAGTCATTATCATCTCCGAAGCGAGGCACCCCCCCCATCCAGGCAGACCCCCCTGGGCTCCCCCAACCAGTGACAGCTCAGTTTCCCATCTTTAGACTTGGAGATGAATTGAGGTCATGCAAATCTGGGCAGAGTGGAGCCATTGTGCCCCCTCCCCTGTCCGGAAAGTTGCAGTCTGTGGCAGTTGACGCTTTCCCTGAAATGCCACTGAGAATGAGCTGGAAGGGAAGGGGTGGACGGCACTGCAGAATGCATGCCAGATTTTGCTAAATGCCAAACAGCTGACCACGTCCCCAGGGTTAGCTCAGTCCCTGAGAGGCCGGCCCATCGAAGGCCAGGGGAGTGGTGGCTGCAAGGGAGAGAGGTGTGTGGCCCAGGGTGCTGTGTCACTGCGTGTTCCCCCGCCCCACCCCCACCACCGAATTCCCCAGGGGACAGCAGGAGCTGTTTTCACAGCAATAAATTAGAGCATCATAAAATCCTGCCTGTCTGGAGTCTCCACACCGCCTTTCCGCCTTTCCGCCAAAAAGTTTAAACGGAAAACCAAACTCCCAGGGTCTGTTGAACTCTACTAGGTTCTCCTTCCCCTTCCTGTGGAGAGTTAACAAGCCTCGACCACAAACAAGTCATTGAGTTGGAGCTAAGAGGGCCAAAGAGGAGAGAATACCGGCAGCTTCAAACTGGGGGGAGTGGAAGGTGATTTTAGATCCTTTGACCCAACGTTTTCTGGTACAGGAATGACAGTAACCACCCATCACATATATAGTCTTGCTCGGTCCTCCCAAGGACACTATGTCATGGGTATTACCACCACCCACTCAACAGATGGGGAAACTGAGGCTCAACTTGCATAATCTGTTCAAAGGCACACGGGGGATCATTGGTCTCAGAGTGTAAGTGGAATTTTGTTCTTTCTAACTCTCAAGCCAGATAAACCCCGTACACCAGTGGTCTTATCCCTTCGCTGCACTTCAGAATCCCTGGGGAGCTTTTAGAAATCTCCATGCCCACGCCACACTTCAGGCCAAATAGAATATCTGGGGTGGGACAAAGGCACCAGTACTCTTTAAAGCCCCCAAGGTGGTTCCAAAGTGCAGTCATGGTTGAGAAGCAGTGGCTTGTACTACTACAATCAACATTCTTTCTCTTTCTTCCTTTTCTTCCATCCTCTCTTCTTTCTTTCCTCCCAACAAATATGCACTGACCAAGTAGAAGGCTATAGTAGATGCTCAGTAAATGGCTTCCTTCCCTCTAAAGCAGTTGTTCTCAGTGTGTGTGTGCACGTGTGTGTGTGTGTGTGTGTGTGTGCGTGTGTGTGCGTGCATGGTATCTCCCACAGGAAATCACCCAGAATGAGGAGGGGTGACCTTGGCAGGAATAGGTCCATGTGACTGGCCAGAGGGGAAGCATAAATTGGGGTGCGATCTAGGGAGCATGGGGTTCCCTGATCAGTAATCCTCCAATCTGCTTGAAGACTTAGCGAAAAGGTGGAATTTGACATCAACCACTTCATGCCGGTAGATTTGATTCCTAAAGTGGCTTCTACCTCGGCAAAGGTGGAAAGAACAGCTCCAACGAAGGCCTGCGCCTCGTCCCAGGCCTACAGGGCCTCCCATAACCAAAGGGGTAGCTCTCAGGCACCTTTTGCTACACCCATAAAGCCGCTGATGTGAGCTCAGCCAGTGTCAGGCACCAGGGGAGAATGGGAGCGCCTGGCTTCTTACGAAGCGAGGGCGGTGCTTGCAAATCAATTGTTGGCAGACTAAAGAAGGCTCTAATGTGCATGCTCCCTGCAGATGCATTCAAAGGCATGCCAGTCTTCCCATGTCAAATGAGATACAGTGAATTTTCTCGGGCAGCCTGCAGAAACCTGTTTATCTTTAAGACCTAACGTAGAGAAAACACGAACCCCTCACTCAAGCAGCCTCAGGGATTTGTTTTAAAGCCATGCAATTTTTCTTTTTAAAGAAATGAACTTGCAGGATAACTAAAGCTCACTTCTTTTAACCCCCAAAACTTAAAAGCAAAAGTCCATTTATTAAAAAAAAAAAGCAACATGTATATTGCATCGCTCATTACCCTGTTTTCTTCTTTTTTAAAAAAACTTTTTTTATTGTATAGTATAGCATATATACAAAGCAAAGAAATAAAAAAGCAATAGTTCTCAAAGCACTCTTCAACAAATGGTTACAGGACAGATCCCAGAGTCTGTCATGGGCTATCTTACAATCCTCTCAGATTTTTCCTTCTAGCTGCTCCAGAATATAGGAGGCTAGAGGGCTTAAATACTTTTTTATCATCACAATTGACTTTTTTCTTCCTTTTTTGTGAACAATAATATACATACAAAAAAGCTATAAATTTCCAAACACTAGGCACCACAATTAGTTGTAGAACATATTTCAGACTTTGACATGGGTTACAATTTCACAATTTTAGGTTTTACTTCTAGCTGCTCTAAAATACCAATGTAATAATTCAGCATTCATATTCATTTGTTAAATCCTATCGTCTCTGTATAACTCCGCCATCACCTTTGATTTTTCCATACCTCTCTTTACGATTGTTGGGGCTATGGAAATTCTAAATTTTTGATATTGGAAGGGTCTATCACTAATATAGGGTAGGGAGACGGAACTATCTGATGTTCTGGAGAGGCTGGGCTAGGTGTCAGGACTTATCTGGACCAGGGACCCATGTGAAGGTTGTAGGTTTCTGGAAAGTAACTCTAGTGCTCATTACCCTGTTTTCTTAGACAACACTGATAAAATTGAAGTTCTTCTGGTGGGCCACTCGCTCAGAACATGGACAACTGTTTTATGCCAAAGGACAAGGAGGCCCTATAACGTCTCCTGGTTCCTACGTTAGACGGCCTCACCCTGCGGCTTGTTTGCACTCTTGTGTTCAGTTTGGTCCAGTCTTTTCTTTTGCTCTGATGCTGACAATAACCCCTTTTTTCAGCTTAAAAGGTCCCAGAGGCTTCTCGGTCTATGCCTACACCTGACCTCATTACCTTTCCCTCCAAATAGCTGTTCCTCCTTTTGTATTTCTGATCCGGGCTAACTGGCACCACTATTCATGGAGTCATCTAAATCCAAACAAAACCAAAAAACAAAAGCAGGAATCGGAAGGCATCTTAGAGTCAACGAGTTTGCTGGAACAGTGTATGAAATAAGAGTACAGTGGTTCTGAGGGCAAAGGACCTGAGCGGCTCTCTGACCGACACAGGGAATGAACTTTAGAGCAGGGAATTCCTGGCATATTTTTGCGCTTCCTGATTATCCCACATGCTTGAGATGCCCAAGTCAAACAATTTCTGGAAAAGCACTTTATCATTGTTGCTAGTGTTTTTGTTATTTGTTTGTCTCCTTTTGTCGAAGACATCAATTGTGTATCATTCCAGAAACAGGCCACAGTTCAGAGGCTCAGTGGGAGCTTTCAACCTCCTCTCCCCATCTCGATGCCTTTATTACACAATCCCCGAAAGCCAGGACTGCAAGTCAGAAAGGGCAGCTGGCAGGCTGAGGGCCACCTCTCCTCCCCCGCTTCTCATTTTCTTTTCCTTCTCCATGCCAGTGTACTTCTCCAGCTCCCATTCCCACTTGCCTTATGCACTCATCAAAACCAGGGCAGGGAGAACGATGCAATGGTGGCTCAGTGGCAGAATTCTTGCCTGCCATGCCAGAGACCCGGATTCAATTCCTGGAACCTGCCCATGCCAAAATAATAATAATAATAATAAATAAAACCAGAGCAGGGAGAAACGCTGACTCGGAATAAGAGAGAAGCCTTGCACATAAAGCTTGCTACAGTGACAGAGGGGACTGTCAGGCAGAGACAAGGGAGGGCACCCTGGCAGACCACCCTCTTCAGGGGCCGTCTCTCCCATCAGTGTGCCCGGAACAGGCCAGCGTCAGGCATGGCCTGGGACTCATTGTCGCCAAACTCAGAAGATGGATGCATAAGCCAGATGCCAACACAGACCGTGGCAATGGGGCATATTCCTTTTCCAGGGCAAAGAAAAAAACTGATGCCCACCTCTGCCGCATCCTTGTGAAGTTCTCCAGAAACCGTGTTAGGGACTGGAGGATGAGCTGGCCCTCCAGCACAGGGAAAGGAACCGTCTGTCCGGGGCGGTGTGGCATCGAAAGAAGAACCCGAAGTTATGGTTAGTTTCTCCAGCCCGGGTGGCACATGGGCAATACCCACTGATGGTTTCCTGTAGCGCTCTCAACATCATGCCTTTAACACAATCTATCAACCTGCTCCCAATGTGACAGGCAAAGCCAGGGCTTTCCTCGATGTCTGGAGACTATGCCTCTGACATCGTGGGTGGACCAAGTCATCCCAGATCCCCCCAGGCCCACCCCTAGATGAGGGCGACGGAGCCGACTCACGCAGAGTTGGGGGTCTTATTTTCCCCAGCACTGAAGCACACCCCCATAAAGCAACTCCAAGTGCCACTTGTAAAATAAGCCCGGCCAGCCTTCCCTAGCAGCTTCTGGGAACCCGACATTAAATTGTCAGATTCTAGAGTCCGGATTCTCAGAGAAAGCCTGAAAGGGGACACAGCAGAGACGGTGCAGGCGTTTTCCACGGGACCCTGACCCAGCTTCTCGGGAGTGCCCAAAATGCCTGGGACTGCTCTGCCCTGCCCTGCCCCGTCACTCACCAAGGGGAACCTCTGTGACCTTGCGGGATCCTCCCCAGGGGACCGGCCTGGCAGAGCGGCCCCTCCCACAGCCCCCTCAGTGACCTGCCGGGCAGCTTTTCCAAGCTGTCTCTTTGGATAACACGGGAGCTTTGGAATGAGGCCGGGAGAGAAAGACATGAGCGGTGGGGGTGGGGGGACCTTGCTCTGAGCTTATTAAAAATCTTTTGTGCGCCAGAGAATAAGTCCAGTCTTGTCCGTCTCGCTCCCCCAGCACTTAAATTTTTCAGGCCTGGCGAGCATAAACGCTTCAGTTAGTCCATGAAACCAAAGACCCTCCTTGGCCTTCCACTGTGTCTGGGCCCTCCTTTATGTGGCCGCCATAATTAGGCAGCGGGCCGACCCCGGGTCCCGAGGTGCCTGCTCCGGCTCCTCCCCAGCCCCCCCACACACTCCCACCCCCACTCCGGTCTCTGAGGACCCACACGCTGGGCCAGGCTGGCAGAACTGTCTGGAAGGAATGCCCGTTGTCAAACAAATCAGCGCTCGGGGAACACAAAGCCGCGGGGACCCCGGGGTGCTGCTGCCACTGGGGCCGGCAGCATCAAGAGAGTCCGGCCTCCTGTGTGGCGCTCAAGACCCAAGTTTGGAGACAGAAAGCTGGCTCGAGGCCAGCGGCGGCGGCGGCAGACACCTTATCTAAACAAAGCGAGAGGGTACAGCGGGGAATGTTATCACAGGCACACAACAGGCTCCGGGAGGGGAAGGGGTGGGTGGACGCCGCGTGGGTGGTTTCGCGTTGCGATTTTTGTTTTTCTTTATTCCTTTTTGGAGCTGTTGTTTTCCTTTTTTTTTTTTTTTTTTTTTTTTAATCTATTCGGTTTTGTAGTATTCGACAGCCAGGCACTTGGCAAAACCTGGCAGCAATACCCCCAGTGGCCCTTTCCAGTCAACTTTCACAGCCCTGAGCTGAAAGTCCAGGTGATTTCTGGGTCCTGCCTGTCCGGCCTGACGTTTTTCACGGGAGCATTACTCTCCCCTCCCTGCTTCCACGCCCCCCCCCCCACCGCCCCCTCACTGCTGCCTTCACCTTCCCTCCAGCCCTCGCAGATGCCAATCAAGGCTGGGTCCAAATTTCCAGTTCGGAGGTGTCCAGCGTTGCATCTTTGCAGCATCTTGCACCCATTACTTGCCATCTTCATCTCTGTATGGCTTTTGACCTGAAGGAAGAGAAGGACCCGTCCACTGCGAAAATGGCTCTCTTGGGCTGGGAAGCATCGTTTGTCCTAACAGCCTCACCAGGCGCCATGCCAAAGGGTCTGGCTGCACCCCTGCCTGCAGGGGTCAGACTTGCACACACCCATGACTCAGAGGGGACACAGCTGGCCCAGGTCGGCTGGTGAGAGCCATAGACTCGGCCACTTCTGCAGCTCCATCCGTGTTCTGGAAGCCCGGTCAACGTGAGCCTTTCATTCTTTTTTAATCCTTTACACAAACAGTGTGTGCGCGTGAGCATGCATACGCGTGTGTGTGTGTCTTTGAAATCATAAAAAAAAAAAAAGGAGGGAGGTTTGTTTCATGGTTGAGCCTGACCCGGTGCAATGCAGAATATATTATTTCTTTCCGAGCATGGGTAGCATATCTGCACATGAAGCACAGATCAAACACGGCCCACAGAAACAATGGTAGGAAGCAGAAGCAGAGTGAATCGATTCCTTGATCCTGCTGTACCAAAAAATTAAAGAGGAGCCCTCCTGGGGTTTTTAACCCAGTTAAGACTTCGGCGACGGCCGCGTTTTCCAGGTTCCTGGAGCTCTCGTTCTGGCTCCCTTTTGCTCTGTCTGAAACGTGGAACAGAGCAAGCAGTATCAAGTTCTGCAGGTCCATCTGGCTGTTTAAAAAAAAAATCAAACAGCTCCACCCCTTCGCCCTCGACACGCGCACGCATACACACACACACACACACACACACACACACACACACAGAGTCTTGTTTTTCCTTTTACCCAGAACTCAACAGGACGGAATCCGCCATTTCTCCCAACAAGAAGAAGGCAGAAAGGGCCGTGTCAAGCATCTGCTCTCAAAGGGAAAATGTCTTAAAGTGATGACACAGCCCCCTTCGTTCACTCTCAAAGATCTGCTTAAATATGTAGGTGGTCTTGCTCCCGTTGGCTGGTTTTTATGTCGGCATTGACCCCGGGCTGACCCCAGCCCTGAAGATCCCGGATTGCATTGCCAGCTGAGTGCTGGAGGGTGAAGATGGCTGTTGAGGGAGGCCAGCCAGCCCCAGGCCTTCTGATGGGCCACCAAAGCTACCGTGTCAGGCTGGTCGGCTGCAGCCTGCGTCCTCTCCTGACCTCTGCTCTAATCCCGGAGAAGCCCTTTATTTAGACACCGCAGTCCAGCCTGGTCCTCAAGTCTCGGATTTGCTAGAGCTGGAGACCAGCCAGGGATGACCACAGCCAACTCCCAAAAGAGGCCACGGAGGCCCCAGGAGGGAAGGCTCTGGCTGAACTGAACTGGAAAATGCAGGTTGGAGTCTCCAGAGCTCACCTCCCAGCTTTCTGGCTGCCCCGCTGTGCAGCCTCAGGCCATCTGCTCAACCTCTCTGGTATTTTAAGCCAACCAGTGGGTGGTCATTTGTACCAGCAGCTCCGGGGGACTGGTACAGATTTTACTAAGTCCCCACCACCTGGGGCCACCGGGAAGGTTAAAGGAGATGCTACTCTATATCGTTACCTGGTGTACCTGGCTCGATGCGCTCTCAGCAACCTGCTGGTCAGGTGGCACGCAAAGCAGGCATTAGCCTGGTTAGGAAATGGAGTCTCTAAGAAATTGTCTTGCAGGTCACACACTGTTCAATGGCAGAGCCGGGATTAGAACCGCGATTGCCCAGTGTCCGGTACTGCTCCCTGTGCCCCACCCACCATCCCCTCCCTCCTCTGAGCAATGCGAAGCAGAAGGAAAGGAGGCCTCAGCCTCCTGCTCTACCTTGGCAAGGCCTCCCAAGGCTGTGGAGAACAAGGGGACATAGAGATAATAATAGGACCACCCCCTCCTCGAGTAGCTGTAGGATTAGCTGTTGCACAGCTGTACAGAAATGGCCTTGGTGCACTGATTACAGAGCCCACCAACCCCCTGCCAAGGCGGGCGGCCCCGGGACCCCCCTGAGTAGGAGAGCTTCAGGGCTACCACACAGGGAGCCTCCTGGGGAGGCCCTACTCAATCCTTCACCCGCATGTGCCCCAGGGAAGGGGCTGGGGTCTGATGATGACTCCTGACCCTGGAGTCCTGGGACCTCTGGGGGTCCCTGGGAGCTGGGCTCAGATTGCACTGGCTTGCACACCCTCGCTTTCTTGCTCTTTTTCACTGGCTCTGGCTCTCGCTCTCACTTTTTCACTCACTTGTTCATGCTTGCACTGTCTTATACCCACTCTTACACTATGCTTGTCATTCTCTTGCTTTTCCCTCTCTCTTCTTCCTCTCTTTCATATGCTCCTTCATTTCCTTCCTCTTTCTCATGTTCTCATTCTCCGTTGCTCTTTTTTCCTGCCCTCTCTCACCCTTCCACTCTCTGGCTCTCTCTCTCATTTGCTTTTTCTCTCACTCTCTTGCCCACTCTTTTGCCTGTTTGCTCTCACTCTCTTATCTTTCTTTCTCGCTCTCTCCCTTTCTTACCACCTCCCTTGTCTGGTGCAGTGTATGTTCCAGAGGTCCCCCATGGGTTCCGGTAGAAGACAGGTTCCCCTTGAAACCACATCCTTGCTTAACCTCTTCCCTTGCCCTATCCTGCTCCCCTCCCTCCCTCTCTGGTTTCTCCTGGGTGCCTGTGCTCCATCAATCACATGCACGTGAAGCCCTGTCTCGGGCTTTGCTTCTAAAGAGTTCTTATCTAAGATACCACGTTAGGTTTCACGGGAGCAAAACTAGGGAAGAAAGGCCCCTTCCCTCTGGGAGCTTCTGCCCTGGTGGGAAGAGTAGCCTAATGGAGGAAAACAGCCCACTTTGGAACACGGGGGAGCAGGTGATCTTTTGCATGCATGGACGGGCAATCAAGGATGGCTTCCTGGAGGAGGTGGCCCAGATTGATAAGGAAGTAAGAGAAGGAAAGAAGATGAAAAGGGAGTAGTAAGAAAGACAGGGCCACAGCCTAGCCCACTGGGAGGCCACCAGCAGCTGCATGCAGCAAGAACCTGGCTGGTGACCAGAGTGGGCAGCACACGATAAGGCTGGAGAAATTGTGGGATGACCTCATGATAGCAAATCTCAGGTGCCTCAGCTAAGGAGACTTTCCCCTGAGGGCAGTGAGGAGCCATGGAGGGTTTTAGAGGGAACCAAGGCTGTATCTAAGTGCTTACTTTTGTGGCCTAGTAGAAGGATCAGAGAAGCATCAGCTGGAGGCAGGGGTTTGGACAAGATGGCTTCTTTGGTCCCTTTCAACCTGGAAGTTCTAAAAGCTTCTGGGGAAGACAGGGACAGCTGTGGGACATGGAGAAGAAAGCAGGGCAAGGGCTGGCCAGTCAAGGCCCTCCCATGGCAAATGTCAGGAGAAATGGTAAAAAGAGTCAGCAGCAGGCTGTGAGGCTGCCTGTGTGCTGGGCTCAGCCATATGCCGTCCAGAACTATTTCTACTTGGACCCACCATGTGATCGGGTCTTGAGGGTCCTGAAGATGCCTAGGGCTGGCAGACAGGGCAAAAGAACAGACGGGGACAGCCGAGATAGCAGGTCGATGATGGATTAGGGTGTAGCCAGCCACATCAAGCCTGGGCCAAAGCTGGGTGGCCAGAGAACCCGCTGAGGTCTCCGGCCTGGTGGGCAGGCTCTCAGTATGATATTTGGCTCACTCTCTGCCCCTGTCCACTGGCTCAGCCCTGCCTGCCTCCCCACCCTGCCCAATTCACTGCCCCCCACCAGGGGCACATACTGGGGCCAGCCTGGGTGATGGAGTTTCGGGCCCCAGGAAGGCAGTCAATCGCCTGGGAGACTCAGGTAGCTGCCAAGTCTCAGACTGCCCTCTCAGCAGGAGGCCCCATTTGTGGCCACCCAGCATTTTTCCTCGTTGCCTCTTGGCTGGGCTTTTTTTGCTTGTCTGGTGAAGGGCGAGCAGGAGAGCTGATGGCAAATGGGCAGAGGCCTGGGGAGGGTTTGGGGACAGCGAAGGGCCACTTCGTCATTAGAATGCAACACCATTCAGCCAGCCTTTCTCCGGCGCCCCGGCCACTCTGGCTGAGTGCCGGGTGCAGAATGGCAGGGAACAGGGCAGGACAAGGTGCCCAGAACCAAGAGTCCTGGGAAGACAAGAAGATGCTTGTCAGGGTTCTGGGAAGCAGCGAGGCGGCAGGGCCCAGGGCAAGGAGCCCTGACTCCTGGTGGGGCGGAGGGGGTAAGAGTGGGAAGCACTGAGAGTCGGGCTACCAGCATTCACCCCTCCGCACCCCCACTCATTGTCCTTTCTGCCTGACTCCTTCTTCCCCAGCCCTGCTAAGGCCCTGTGGCAGAAGGAGTCAGCTTTAACTCCTTTCTCCTACGCGATGGGAAAAGTTGGGTGGATCGGAGCAAGGCTGAGGGCAAGGGTCTCTTAGGATGTGGCAGTAGGTTCCGCTCATTCGGGTCCTTCAGGAATTCGCGGTCTGATGGGGGAGACAGCTATAGTCGTGACCGCACACAATACAGATGGCAGAGGGAAAATGTCATCTATACTTAGTAACACCTAACGAAGCTCCCAGGGGGAATAGAATCGCAATAGCTAAAGCATCCTTTACCCTGCCCCAGGCACTGTTCTAAGTTACCACCCATTAACTCATTTCCCTCCTCACAACCACTCGGAGGTGGGTGCTAGTGTCAGTCCCATTTTACAGCTGAGGAAACTGAGGCACAGAGAGGTTAAGTAACTTGTCCAAGGTCCCACAGGCAGAGCCGGGGTTGATCTCAAGCAGCCGGGCTCCAGTGTCCGTGCCCTTCCCCACCAGGCCAGACCAAAAGAACGATGACCTCTCTTTGGCCTTTGGGGTAACACTGATGAGTGGCCATGGGCGCAGGCCCTGTAGGTGGGCTTGGGCAAGCCGCTTTTTTCTCTCAGGTAAAAGGGGTCCGGAAACAGCAAAGCCCCTTCCCAGAGGGGCTGCCGGGAGGCGTCAAGGAGCGAAGGGAAGTGAGGCTCATAGCACAGGGCCTGGCACACAGATGGCGCCCGGTGCTTTACTTACACAGGCCTTTAAGACCCTCAAGGCCCTTTCTTGTTCATTCATTCAACTTGACAGAGAAGGAGCCGCCTCGGGGCTGTCAGGCCTGGCACCAGGGCTGCCTTGAAGGGTGTTTCAGGAATGGATTATGAAGTGGGGGGCGCTTGCCTGTCGTCAGTAGAACATCCTGGTCCCCAGAGCCGCTCCCTCTGGCTCCCCACCCCAGCTTCATGCCTTCTTTCCCGATTCCCAAGCCATCGCATAAGGGGAATACTTTAGTTTCCTATGGCTGTTGAAGACAGATACCATAAAATGGGTCAGCTCAAACAGTTTGAGGCTGAGAAAATGTCCAAATCAAGGCACGATCAAGGTGATGTTTTTTTCTCAAAGGCCTGGGCTCTTTCGCCCATGGCAGTGTCTTCTGGTCTCTCCTTTCTCTTCCGGGTTTCATTGATTTCAGCTTCTGGCTCCCGCGGGCTTTCTCTCTCTCCATATTCACCCATATTTTTAAAGGACTCCAGTAAGAGGATTAAGATGCACCCTGAAGGAGGTACATCACACCAGACCTGAGGTCACCTTGTCGCACTGTCCAACTTACAATAAGTCCACACCCACAGTAATAGATTCGATTTCAGGTCATGTTTTTCTGGGGTACCTACAGCTTCCAGCCATCACCACCCCTTTTTCATCAGAGATAGTCTGAGAGGCCACAGCTGTCCCCAAGTACCAGGCCCTCCCAAGTCAGCCAACATGGAGATGAAGGGCCTGATGTGAGGCTTAGGGGGAGGAAGAGTAGGCCCCAGGGTTGGGGGGAGGGGAGGAAACTTCCCCCCTCCCCCCCATCCCGTGGAGATGCTACACGCCCTGCCTGGGGATTTGCAGATGGCTCCCCGAGGAGTTCAAGGAGCCTCCCTGGCTGGCTAGAAGCAATTAGGGAAAAAAAAAATAATGTGCAAACGGGAGCGCTGGAACCTGTGCTGTTTGTGGGAGGGGGTGGGGACGCCAGCCGGCTCCCTCTTGGGCTTCAGCCCTGGACCATCCCCCCACCTTTGTGACTTTGCACTGGCTCTTCCCTTTGCCAAACACCCTTCCCCACCCCCTTCTGTCTTGCCCGGAAATATCCATTTCTAGCACCCTCTTTTCCACGGCACTTTGTGGAAAACTCGCCACCACCACGCACGCGCACGCACAGACTCTCGGGTTAAAGTTTCTCTCCCTTTGTGTGCCCGTGTTGTGATGTGTACATGCCTTTATTGAAGAGACAACCACAGGAAGTTACACTTCTTCCTTTTATCTGTCTATCTCCCCGTCCCCATTATCTATGCCTCCATAATAAATTACCCCGAAACTCAGTGGTTTAAAACATTTACTTTGCTCACAGATATGCAGGTGAGACTGAGCGGGACCGCTCCTCTCTGCTGCACCCAGTGTCTGTTGGGGCAGTGGAGGGTTGGGGAATTCGCTGAAGGCTCCGCCACACGTCCAGTGGCTCACGCCGGCTGTCGCTTGGGGACCCCGGCGGGGGCGGGGGCCAGAACCCCTCCACGTGACCTCTGCACAGGGTGGCTGGGTTCCAAGCGTGAATGTTCCAGGATCAGGGAGAAGCTCTATTTCCCTTACGGCTTCACCTCAGATGTCACGCAGCGCCACTTTTGCTGTAATCACAGGCCCTGCTGATACCCAGGGAGGGCACACGGCCCCCTCAGCTCAGGAGAAGAGCATCAATGTCTGAGTGGAGAAAGAGCACGTGGCAGGGGACAGACTTGGGCAGTCACCTTTAGGAAATGAAATCTGCCACATCCCCCTACTAGATTCTATGATCTGCAGGGACAGAGGGCATTAGTTGGTGCTAAAAAAAAAAAAAAAAAAAAAAAATGTTTGCAGAAGGAAAAGAAGGAAGGAGGCAGAGAGAGATTTTTATAATGCAAGTTGCAAAGGTAGTCACAACTCTTCTGAGCTGGAAGCTGCTGAGATAATCATCTACTCTACAGATGACACAGCAGGTCCCGGGGTGGACACAACCAGTCCAAGGTCACAGAGCAAGCTCAGTAACATCCAGTGGTGCAAGTCTCCCTTCTCCCCATGGTGGGGGAGGGAGGCCCTTGACACCTAATTGTGGTCCTGGTACAGCCCCTGTCCCCAGAGTCAGTGCCTTTAGCATTCAGAGGGACGCAGGAGCAATCAGCTTCATCCTTGGACTCAGCTCCCTCAGACTCTGTTTCATGGGCCTGTCCCCAGTCCTTACCTGGCTCCCTCCTGCCCCCCTTCCTCACCCTGCCCCAGACAGCGTGGGGTCAAAGACAGAGAGCACTGATTAGTGAGATGGACGTGTCTCAGTCCGAAACACAAGCTCAGGTTGGTGGGCGCTTAGGGCAGCTTTCTTGCCCTCTCAGAGATTTCCTGGGTCCCCTAAAATAGAGCATGGGAGGATAAAGGGTGCCTGCTCTCCCAACCTAGGCCAGGAAAGGTAACTCTGCAGTACAGTTTGCTCAGTTGTGCTCTCTGAGAAGGGGAGAGTGATCCATCAGCCCCTTCTCTCCCAACCTGGCACGAATAGCCTTCGATGTCCGACTCCCGTTATGCCGTTTCTATAGTCACCAAGTAGACCAGATACCACTTGCTGTGTAGCAAGCTTCCCCAAAACTTAATGGTTTAGCACAACAGCCATTTATTGTCTCTCATGAGGTTAGGTGCCAAGAATTCAGGCAAGGTTCAGCTGGTGATTCCCCGGCCTCACATGGCATTGACTGGGGTGACTTGC
The DNA here is from genome assembly GCF_023851605.1 of Tamandua tetradactyla. Classification (NCBI taxonomy): domain Eukaryota; kingdom Metazoa; phylum Chordata; class Mammalia; order Pilosa; family Myrmecophagidae; genus Tamandua; species Tamandua tetradactyla. The sequence goes on along the minus strand of NC_135353.1, from coordinate 132,851,770 downwards.
TGGGAGTTGGCTTGTGTCTGGAAGATTCCAGATGGTTTCCTTCAGGTGTCTGGTGCCGTGGCAGGGGAGGCTGGAGCATTGGCTCAGCGGGGTCCCTCTCTCTTTCCCTGTGGCGGCTTGCCCTCTCATGTGGCCTCTCTAGCACTGTGGTTGGATTTCTTGTATGGTGACTCAGGGCTCCAAGAGAACCAGGCAGAAGCTGCTGGTCCTCGATGGCTACCATACATCATTACTTGCAGCAGTTGGAGCCCAGACTCAAGGGGAGGGTATGAGACCACACCCCTCCTTCAATGGCAGAAGGGTCAAAGAATCTGCAGAAAGCATCTTCTATCTGTCATGGCCCGGCAGCCCTCAGATGCAAGGCCTGAGCTCCTGGATAAGCCTGCCCACCAGGCCTGTGCTGGGTCCATCCTTCCTGCCAGAATGAGCTCCCCCAGGTAAGTACTAAATTGGCATTTTGGTCTATATCACTCTCTGGTGAATATGGTGGAAAGCTTAGGGATCAGCCACTTTGGGAGTTTGATTAATGTGACAAAAGCTCACAGGTGGCAGGGGTGGGTGGGGTGTGGAACAGGGAACTGAGTTTCAGTCTTGCGAAGGTGAGGCTTGGACCCACCCAATCCCACAGAGAACCCCGCAAGGTGCTGCCAGCCCAGTGCAGCCAGCCTGCCCCCCCGTGTCCAACATCCTGGGGTCCCGGGAGAAGCAGTGGACCTTAGCTGGGCCTCAGCCGAACTCTCCCATACCCCTTTTGGAGACATGCTGAACAAGGCAGAGATCTAGCATTCAGAGTGTCCAGGCCACAATGAGCAGGAAGCTCAAAAGTTGGACAGAGCTGATCTCCTCCATGGCTTCTCTCCCCTCGGCACCTTCCACAGACTCCTGCCTAGCTCTGTGCCTCAGTTTCTCCCCTTGAGATGGCACTGCTCAATGTCAAGGGAAAGGTAAACACTGAGGAGAGCTTGAGTTTCTGGAAGCTTCCTCATCTCATCCTCCACCATCAGCCCCCATCACCCCACTGCCCACTCAGGCAGACTCCTGGTCAAGAAGGCAGTGTAGTCCACTCAGGTCGGGTTACTTGGTTAAAGTTTTCTGCACTTAGAAAAGCAAGTGGGGCACCAAGAAGAAGATGAGAGCACCCCTGGGAGCTCTGCATCTGAGGTCCCTGGGGCTGTCAGCCTGAGCCTTGCACTTACCACCCAGGTTAAGGCTGAGCTCCCTGCCTGACCCCAGGCTATGGGAGAAGGGACCATTCAGGAATGGCCTTACATAGGGAAGTCTCTTCTTTTTTTTATCTTTTTCAATTTGTGGTAAAATATAGATGACATAAGTATTTCCATTTTAGCCATTTTCTTGAGGGTACAGTTCAATGGCATTAATTACATCTGCAATGTTTGCAACCATCAATGCTACCTATTTCTACAATTTTTCATTACCCCAAAGAGAAACTCTGTACCCATTAAGTAGCCCCACCCATTCTTCTTCTGATCTACTTTTTGTCCCTATGAATTTGCATCTTTTAGAGGTTTTATGTAAGTGGAATCATCCAATATTTGTCCTTTCCTGTTGACTTATTTCACTCAACATGATGTCTTCAAGGTTCATCCATGTTGTTGCATGTTTCAGGACCTCATTCCTTTTTACTGCTGCTTAATATTCCATTGTATGGATACACACAGTTTGTTTATCCACTCATCTGTTGATGGACGCTTGGGTTGCTTCTATCTTTTGGCAACTGTAGATAGTGCTCTATGAGCATTCAAATACAAGTATCTGTTCAAGTCCCAGCTTTCAATTCTTTGGCAGGGGAAGGGGGTGGATATACCTAGGAATGGGACTGCTGAGTCTGATGGTAATTCTATATTGAACCTTTTAAGGAACCACAAAACTATCCTCCACAGCAGCCATACTATTTTACATTTCCATCAGGCACGCATGAGTGTTCTAATTTCTCCACATACTTGCCAACTCTTGTGATTATCTGTCTATTTGATTCTAGCCATCCTCATGGGTGGAAGGTGGTGTCTCATTGTAGATTTGTTTTGCATTTCCCTAATGGCTAATCATGTTGCATATCTTTTCATGTGCAGGGTAATCCCTTCTTACGGCTGTTAGACAGGATAGGGCTTGGACAGGTGGACATCCAGCTGAATATGAGACTTTAACTCACTCTGTCCATGAAGGATGACAGGTCTGCAACCTGTTATCAACCAGGATGAACAACCATGAGAACTCAGAGGCAGAGACCTGCAGTTTCTGAACTCTGACAGGTAGCTCAGCACCAACTAAGGGCATCTCGGGCAGAATTTGGTCTCCTCCTCACGGCAACTTCAATAAAGGAAGTTTTTTTATAGCTTCTTTGTATAAGGTCAAACTGAGGCTCCAAGAAGGGAGGTAATAGGTTCAAAGTCACACAGCAGGCAATAGGTGGAACCACAGACTCAAAGCCAGGCCTGTCAGATGCAATTTCTGGGCCCTTAAATTCTGTTCTGTTCTATGTCTGCAGGAAGACAAAGCACAGTAATGGGTGTGCGTGTGTGTGCATGTGTGTGCGTGTGTGTGTGTAAATTTGGAGTAATAGAGGTAGATTTCAGCACAATACAAGTAACAAACTTAAGTGGCATTTCTCTGTTCTAAAAATGTATCAGAGTATCTGGCATCTTGGAATTTCTGACTGGTCCTTGTTTACAGTCATGCTCATGGGTTTCTCTCTTTTGGCTCCTCTTCTTTCCCTGCCCCTTTCCTTCCTCACCTGCAGACTGCCCCTGCCACTCCTGCCCCTGGAAAATTCCTCTTATTAGGCAGAACAATCCAGTCCTGTCTTAGCCTTACCAGTCCCCATCTACCCAGATTGGGGAAAGACCCAACAAGGCTCATTAAAACATCACAATATTTTTATACCAACCAAAGAAAAGCACTCTGGTCCCTACCCATCCCACCCTTTACTACCTCCATTATCTGCTACAATTTTGGGAAATTTTCAGTGATAATTTCCTCCATTAGTTTTTCTCCTCCTTTTCCCTTCTCTTCTCCTTCTGGGACACCCACAACACGTATATTCATGCGCTTCATATTGTCTTTCAATTCCCTGAGTCCCTGCTCATATTTTTCCTTTAGTTTCTGTTTCTTGTCAGATTTCAGATGTTCCATCCTCCAGTTCATTAATCCTATGTTCTGTCTCTCGAAATCTACCATTGTAGGTTTCCATTTTTTTTTTCATCTCTTCTACTGTGTCTTTCATTCCCATAAGTTCTGTGGTTTGTTTTTTCAGACTTTCAGTTTCTTCTTTTTGTTCTTTCCTTGCCTTCTTTATATCCTCCCTCAATTCATTGATTTGGTTTTTTATGAGGTTTTCCATGTCTTTTCGTATATTCTGAATTAATTGTTTCAGCTCCTGTACGTCATTTGAATTGTTGGTTTGTTCCTTTGACTGGGCCATATCTTCAATTTTCCTAGTGTGATTTGTTATTTTTTGCTGGCGTCTAGGCATTTAATTACCTTAATTAGTTTATTCTGGAGATTGCTTTCACTTCTTTTACCTAGGGTTTTCTTGCTGGATGAATTTGTTGTCTATCTGTTCTTTGGCATTCCATTCAGCTTTATCTGGACCTTTAGCTTAAGTGTTGTTTAACAGAGGAGAATTTTTCAGTTCTTGTTTTCTTGTTTCTTGCCCTGCTTGTGTGGTGCCTTCCCCCCACATGCACACACTTAGGAGGGTCTACTTAGATATTATATACTCCAGCCAAATTTTCCCAGACCAAACTGGCCTCCTATCAGGAGGAAAGAGTCACCTGCATCGGTTTTCCCTGAGGGTGACATCCAGCAGGTTGAAAGACTTTCCTGTGAAGTCTCTGGACTCTGTTTTTCTTATCCTGCCCTGTGTGTGGCACTTGTCTGACTGCAGGTCCCACCAGCATAAGATGATGTAGTACCTTTAACTTTGGCAGACTCTCCCTGCTGGGGGAGTGGTGGAGACAGAGGAGAGGTTGTAGGCTGGTTTTAATGGCTTCAAATTACCAAGCCCTGGTGTCTGAATTCCTTGATGGAGGGATTCCACCTGAGTTGGGCTTCACCCCTCCCCTGGGGAAGGCACAGGCTCCAGACAAGCCCCCAAAAGAGCTTACTTCTGCTTATGCCTGGGGCAGTTGCAGCCTGAAAAGTCCTGCCGCTATATCCAGAGGCAGTCAGGCCTTTGTAGATACACAGCCACAAAAACCTCTGTTTCTTTCTTTTTTTTCCCCCCTTTTTCTGTCAGTCCTGTCCCCTTGCAAAAATGAGCAACCTCCGCTTTGATCAGGTTCACCTAAGCTGGGGGCCTATTTTTAGAAGTCAGAATTTGTTAATTAGTTCCACAATTGGCATGTAATTCTGCCCAGTCCCTGCTGCTGATAAAGTCCTTTCCTTTCCCCTCTGGGAAGTGGCCTGTGTGGGAGGGGCACTGACCGCCACAGCTTTGGGAACTCACGGTTTGGGGGAGTGCTCGCACCAGTCCAGCTGGTCCAGATTGGGGTATGCTGTGTGTCTGGCCACTGATGTGGCCCCAAGAGCTGTTCTGTACTGTTTCTGGTTATTTAGTAGTTGTTCTGGAGGACTAACTAAAACGCGCATGTTGTTAAGCCGCCATCTTGACCCGGAAGTCCCTCCGCTACAATTTTGAAGTGTTTAAATTGGAAAAGACCTAGAATCAGATAGAGCAGCTTTCTCTGTTTACAGTTGAAGGCAATGAGTCCCAGAGGGAATATGATTTTTCCAGTGCCAAAGAGACGTTTTTGGAGATTTGGGGCGAGAACCCAGGGATAGAGACATGTAGAGCTGCACTTCTTAATATTTCATAGGCCCTATTGATAGGATTGGCTTTGGCTGTTCCAGTGACAAGAAACCTGTATTAGTTATCTGTTGCCGTGTAACAAATGACCCCAAACTTTAGCAGCTTAAAACAGCAAATTTTATTATGGCATGTGGTTTCTGTGGGTCAGAAATCTGGGCACAACTTAGCTGGTTGGTTCTGGCTCAGGGTCTTTGACAAAGCTGCAATTAAGTCATTTTGGGGGGCCATTATCTGTCAAGACCAGACTGGGGCTAGAAGGTCTGCTTCCAAGCTCAACCCATGTGCCCATTGATAGGAAGTTTCCCATCCCTACCACATGGGTCTCTTCATAAGGGTTCTCACAACATGGCATCCCCCAGAGCCAATGATCCATGAGAGAGAAAAAGAGAGAGAACCCAAGAGAGAAGCAGCTGTCTGTTTATAACCTAATCTTGGAAGTGACATACCATCACTTCTGTCATGTATTAGTGGTCACACAAACCAAACCTGGTACCATGTGGGAAGGGACTCTACAAGGGTGTGACTCTCAAGAGGCAGAAGCAGTGGGGTCTAGCTATCACAAAACCAAAGATACTAGTGGCTTAAACAAGAGAAAAATGGTTTCCTTCTCTCACAGACAATCTATAGAAGTACTCCAAAGTTGACTTGATGATTCCATCTTCATGGGAGATCAAGACACCTTCTACCATGTTATTTGTCACCTCATGGTCCAAAATGGCTGCTCAAACTCCAGCCATCGCATATGTCCTCCAGCTAGCAAGATGGAAAAATGTCACCTTCCCTTTAAGAACATGTCCTGGAACTTGCACATGACATATCTACTTGCATCTTTTTGGCCAAAATTTAGTCACAAGGTCTCTTCGAGCCTGCAACGAAGGCTGAGGAATACAGTCTTTATTTCAGTTGGACTATGTGTTTAGCAAGAATCACTGGGAAGAAAGAAATAATAGATATTGGGGAACAACTAGCAATCTCTGTCTTTGATAGCCTAATGAAGGCTATGGGTCTTTTCACAGGAAAAAAAAATCATTTGCATACAAAATTATATGTACAACTTCAGAGAGCTGACATTTGCCCTTGAAGCCTGGTCATGGATTCCCCATGAAGACATTCTGTAGCTCTGGCCAAGACCTCACCTTGTTTCTGTGTGTAAATGGTCTTGACTTAGTCCCCTTTGGTGGGTACTTGTGATAGGGCAAGAAGAGCCATGGGACAGGCATGGGCAGCTTCTTCTATACCTACCAGGAGGAGCTGTGCAGTGTTCAGCTGAACGTGCCCTCACTCTCCTTCAGTGACTCAATGCAAACAAATAACTGATAAGGAAGGAACAGAAATGGGTCAGTGTCATCGGTTATTCTCAGGAACACCCTTCTAGTATTTCCAAGAATCAGAAAATGTTGTTAACTGGAACTTCAAATTGGCTTTTCTCTGCTGATATTTCAAATGACAGGTTACAAGTTCACAGGCCTGGAGTGACACTATTTGAATTAATCCTACTTTTCCTAAAAGTGAAAAATGTTGCAAGGTTAAGACCACGAGGAAATATCACTTCCCAATCCACTAGAATGGCTAAGATGAAAAGACTGACAACACCAAGTGCCGACAAGGATGAGAAGCAACCAGAGCTCGTGCACACTGTTGGTGGGTGTGTAAAATGGTACAGTCACTTTGGAGAATGGTGTATTAGTTGCCTATAAAGTTTTACAGACACTAGCTATGGGATCCAGCTCTCCCATGCCTGGGTACCTGCTCAAGAGAGATGGAAACATTCATCTACAAAAGGACATGAGCATGGATGTTCAAAACAGTGCTATTCACCCAGCCCAAAACCTGGAAGCATCCATCCATGGGCTGATGGATAGATAAAAGAATAGCACACTCATATGGGGGGAAACTACGCAGCAAGAGAGAGGGACAAATTATTGATAAACACAGCAACTCGGTTAGCTCTCAAATGAATTATGCTGTGCTAAAAAAAAAAAGAAAAAGAAAAAGCCGCACACACAAAAAAGGATTGCACTGTATGGTTCTATTTCTATAAAATTCAAGAACAGGCAAAATTAAGTTATGGGGATAGGAATCAGAAAAGTGCTTACCTGCTTGGGGAGTGCTGACTGACAGAATGTTCTGGGATGTTGGACATGAGCTTTATCTTGGTAAGAGGGTAGGTCATGCAGGAGAAGGGTTGTCAAAACTCTTTGCACTGTGGTACTTAAGATTGGTGCATGTGATTGCATATAAGTTATACCTGAACTTAGGAAGGAAGGAAGGAAGGAAGGAGGGAGGGAGGGAGGGAGGGAGGGAGGGAGGGAGGGAAGGAAGGAAGGAAGGAAGGAAGGAAGGAAGGAAGGAAGGAAGGAAGGAAGGAAGGAAGGAAGGAAGGATCTAGCAAAAATGCTGGAGGCAGCACCCCACAGACCAAACCAAACCTCAGTTAACTGCGTGCCCACCACACAGAGTTGAGTTCAGGGCTGGGTCAGCCCTGCAATTCAAGCTGAGAGATGTTGAGGCCCACCAAGGAAAGGGGTTCTACTGAGCATCTGTTCTAAGACAGCTCCAGCCAGTCAATGTGCAAATATTAAGAACAATAATACCAGAGCCCACTGAAGACCCTACCCTGCTGAGTTCTACTGAGCATGGTCCCTCAGCTTGGAGTAGCTCACTTCCCAAAAGGCACAGGGGCTCAGGCTCGAACCCACTGCCCTATCTCATCCTTTCTGTCCCTTCCGGCCTGCTTAAGGACCATCAACATGGCCAAGGTGGAGCAAAAGTAGACACAGCGAATACCCAATCTATAAGGGACTCGGAGGTCCTCCCAGTCAGTTCCCTGCTTTACAGAGGAAGAAACGGACACTTAGAGGGGACAGGACCTTGCCAAGAGTTCCACAGGGCCTGGCCAAGTGATAATCTCCAGAATCCCCAGTCCAGTGCCCAGTACTTTCCTGACAATGCTTTGAGAGGTGCTAAAATTAACACAATCTTGGTTTTCTTCAATTTTCTCTTAAAAAGGTGTGCCAAAAAAAAAAGTTCTATAACTAATTGTTGTGGTGTGCTTTGAAATTTGCTGCTTTTTTTGTATATAAGTTATTTTTCACAATAAAAAAAATCAGTCTGTGGTGAGGGCAGTTCCCCTCGGTTGGATTACAGTCCATTTTGGCCAGAATGTTACAAAAACAAAGACGTCTAAAAGTTCTGAGGGCTGTATTCCTCACACAAGTGAAAAGCAGCTGGTGGCGTCCCCGCATCCCGGAAGGCGTGTTTCAGGCAAGTTTCTAACTGGTCCCATTAGAGAGTGGGTCCTCTCCCAGAGCTCATGCCTCCCCTCGCTCCCAGCTATGGGATGAGAAGGCAGGAAGGTGGGCGCCTGGGGAGCCTCTGAAACCCTTTACCTTCCCGAAGGCCAGGTATCTCTTGAAGCTCCTCAATTCATGCTAAAAGAGGCCAAAATACCAAATAAGATAGGACTTTAAACTTGGGTGGCAAAATGACATTTGCACATCTAGGTGGCTTGGAATTCTCCTCTCCTCTTCCATCCCTTACTGTAGCTTCACCTTGTCGTTCTCCTACATGCACACGTACACGCATACACACGTGTGCACACCTGCTCGTGCATTCTAGATGCCCTGGCCCGCCCCCTTTTGCCCTCGATCTTGCCTCTCTAAACTCTGTACCAATAATAAATAAACAAGATATGATTTATTGAGTACCACATGCCTGGTCCCTGATTTTAAAAATCATGTTCTTTGAGTGCAAAGAACAGAAACAGACTCCAACGTGGGCAAAAGGAAATTTATTGGAAGGCGACTAGAAATTTGCACAGTAGATAAGGAGGCTGGAGGAGAAAGCTTGGCATCGGCGGTGCCCAGGACACAGATCCAAGGACAATCAGTGAGCTCTGCCCGTTTTGGTTTCTATGGCCCTTCTGCTCAAGACTCCAATTCTGGGCAGGAGTATAAAATGGCACAGCCCCTTTGGACAAACTTGGCAGTTTCTCACAAAATCAAACGCACAACTATGCTACAACCCACGTATTCCATCCCTCTGTGTTGACGCCAAGGAAATAAGAACATATGTCCAAAGAAAGACTTGCACCCAGCAATATAAAGGAATGCGGTTCTGATGTCCCTGACCACATGGGTGAAACTCACAGTCAGTAGGCTGAGCAAGCGAAGCCGGATGGACACAATTGAGTACATTTTATATAAAATCCAAGACAAATAAAGTTGACCTACAGTGGCAGAAATTAGGAACGGGCTTGCCCCAGGTGACCAAGGAGGCTTGCCTGGGGAGATAAGGGAACTTCAGGGCGGGGAAGGGGGTGTTCCAGATTGTTCCAGATCTTCACTGTGGTGACGGTTAAATGGGCATATATGTTTGTCAAAACACATGAAACTCCACCGTTACCGCACATTTCAGTCTATGCAAACTATATTTTAATTTTAAAAAGTTAAAAAGAATCATAGGCAGAACCCGTGCCCAGGGCTGGGGATTTAGGAGTAAAGAGGGCAGCAGGGGAGCTGCCATCTGACCCCAGCGCTGGGAATCAAACCGAGATTATCCCGACTCCCAAGTCATTAACAGAGCACCCCACAGCATGATGGGAGCTCCAGGGAGGTGGCCAGCAACTGCCCCAGAGGCCAAAGGCCATTCCTCCAGAGGGGCTCATGGCCTTCCCCCAGAACAATCCAGCAACTCAGTGAGCTTGGGGGGCCTGCCATTCTTGGCTCCTGCCCAGGGCTGCCAGGACTTTCTCTCCTCTCCTGAAGACTTCTGGCCCACGGGACCTTTCACAAAAGGGAAAGTCTTATTTATTTTTTTCTGAGCAGGGGATATATAAAATACTCAGAACCAGAAATGAGAACACCACTCGGAAAGTACCAAACTATTAAAGCATTTTCTAACCCGTTCTGGCCAGTTAAGAAGTAGGAGGAAAGAGGCAGAAATAGGAGTCAGGGGATCTACAGAGACTCAAAACATTAAAGAACATGGAAGACTCCAGTCCCTTTGCAGCCGGTACCCCAATCCTGGCTGCAGAACAGGCACACCAGGGACTGCTGTCAAGACTGCCAACTCGCATTCCTTCTTTCTTGAAACATTTTGCAGTTTCCTTCATTCACCAGTCCTACATTTGTGAGGACTACATTATTGTCCCTACATTGCAGATGGGGAAACTGAGTCTTCTAGAGGAGACTGAGTCTCCACAGGGAATGCAGAGTCTGGATGAGAACCAAAATCTTCCAACTCCCACATTGGAAGCTCTTCACACCACATTCATTCATAATAACGGGGAACCATCTTGGGCCCAAGAACATTCCAGAACAGTGAGGCTGGCCAAGGACTTCCCCCTCATGGCAGGAGGCCTCTAGGACGGCCTGCCATAATGCCCACCTCTTGGTGTACATGCCCTTGTGTGATCCCGTCCCCTTGAGTGTGGGCTGGTTGGAGCAACTTCTAACAAACAGAATAGAGCTGCAGGGACGGGATGTCATTTACGAGATTAGGTTACAGAAAGACTGTACTTCCATCTTGGGCTCTTTCTGGCCACTCACTCTCTCTCCCTCAGATTACCAGCTGACACATCATAAGGACACCCAGGCCGTCTATGGAGAGACCCATACGGCTAGGAGCCGAGGCCTGACAGCAAACATGGGAGTGAACTTGGAAATGGCTCTTATGAGACCTGCCGGCAGCCATCTTGGAGACGGATCCTCCAGCCCCAGCTGCCGTCTTAACTGCAGCCTCCTGAGGGATCCCAAGCCAGGGCCCTCCAGCTTGCTGACCCTCAGAAAAAAATGTGAGTGGGCGGGCCACGGTGGCTCAGCAGGCAGGAATGTTTGCCTGCGATGCCAGAGGACCCGGGTTCGATTTCCGGTGCCTGCCCATGTTAAAAAAAAAAATGCGAGCTAATAAATATCTGTTGTTTTAAGCCATTAAGTGCTGGGGTCATTTGTTATGCAGCCACAGATTAACTAACACAGCCCTCTCACCCTCAAGTGGCCTCAGGCCAGAGAGTGTGCCCCAGACTTTCCTGATCTGAGACACACACAGCGCCTATCTCCTCTTTTGATATCTTTGCATTATTTGACTCGGTTTCCTTTTCTCATTTTTTTTCTTCCTTTCCTCTCTTCCCATTTCCCTAAAAAGCATGTCAAAGCTGGTCCTCCTACACGTTGAAATTGCAGCTAACGTCATCCCAGGAGGGAGCAAACCCTGAGCTCCCATGCACTGCACGAGTTACCTTGGCTGCCTGGAACGTGTTCCCGGAGCTTTTTGCGTGACTGCCTTTCTTTCGAGCACACCCTAAATTGCCACCGTGCCAAATGCTGAATGTGACCAGAAATGACACAGGATGAATAATGTGGCATATAATTATCACCACATTTCAGATGAGGGCAATATGCATTATTCTCGGCGCCGACGGGATGCAATTTTATTTTGTAACACAAAATGCTCCATTTGGGGGGGGGTGGTCAGTTTTCGAGCAGCCCTGCATTCTGAAGCAATTTCACCTGAATGAAAGCCTTTGTATTCATGTGCCATGAAATGTGCCTCATCCGAGTTCTTGGTATAGAACTTCGCTGCGGGATTCCTGCTCCTATCAGCAAACCAGTCCCCACTCTGAATACGATCAGGTGAATCGAGGATGTTTCTCTCTTAGTTCAGGTTTCTGGATCTTTCTCGCTTTTGCTGCCGAATGGAGATGAACTGGCTTCTCTACAAACTACCAGAGGACTCGGCCATGGAGACTGGGTCTTTAACAGCAGAAGTAAAACCACGTACGCCTTACTGTAGCACTGACCTTTTGTCCCCAAATGGTAACTTTCACCAAGTTTTCTTACACCCCAAAGCTGGCCCTGAGCCAAGGATTTGGCTGCAGGTAGTTTATTTGGAAGGTGTGCTGGCTTGAGACTGTTATGTACCCCGGAAAAGCCATGTTCTTTCCATCTTAATCCAGTCTTGTGGGTGCAGACCTAGTGTTTGGGTGGGATCTTTTGATTAGGTTGTTTCCATGGAGATACAACCCACCCAGTTGTGGGTGGGACCTTTTCATTAGATGATAGTGTGCCCCCACCCATTCAAGGTGGGTCTTGGTGAGTTTACTGGAGTCCTTTAAGAGCTCACTGAGAGAAAAAGAGCTCAGAGCTGATACAAAGAGCAGATGCCCAGACACAGACATTTGCACAGGCCTGGAGAGCCAACACAGAAAGCAGAGAGATGAAGCCAGACACAGACATTTGGAGATGCTGAGCAGGGAAACGAAATCCAGAGTTTGCCCTAAAGAAGTTAAGAAAGAATCCACAGACGCTTAGAGGGAGAGCCGTTTGAAACAAGAAGCCAGGAGAGACACATAGAAGATGTTGCCGTGTTCACCATGTGCCTTTCACATTGAGAGAGAAACCCTGAACTTCATCAGCCTTTCTTAAGTGAAGGTATCCTCTTGTTGGTGCCTTAATTTGGACATTTTCATGGCCTTAGAATTGCCAACTTCTAACTTAATAAATCCCCTTTATAAAAACCAATCCATTTCTGGTGTATTGCATTCCGGCAGCTTTAGCACACTGAAACAGGAGGTGACCCGGGAAGCATTGTGAAAGATGCGGAAGTGAGAAAGGGAAGGGAGAGGAAGCCATAGCAGGTGCACAGATGAGCAGGCTTTCACTGTGGGCAACTGCAGCTCCATAATGCTGGGGAATTCTGGGAGAGTGTAGAGAACACACCACAGAATTTTCCCACCCAGGAGGAAGGAGGCTGGGGCATGTATGTACGAGAGGATTCCTAATTGGTTCAGAGTTCACTCCGAGAAGCACGAATCCCCTGTCACTTCCCAGGCAGTACCCTTCCCAGGCCTAGCACACTCCACCTTTAGAGAATGCCTTAAGATAGACGTAGGAAGCTTCTAGTATATGCTGGAAAAGCCTGTAGATGAAAATCTGCAGACATTCAAAATAATGGGCAACCACCTTGAAAAGAGAGGATGTCAAAAAGAATTATTATTTCCAGGTTTGAAAGGATTATCATTTAAAAGTCACAAGGCTAAAACAAACACCTTCTCCAAGCTGGAGAGTTGACTTCAAGCTCCTAACTTAATAGACAGCCAGTGGTGGCCTGGCAAGGTTACCTGATGTCTGAAGTTGAAAATGTTGATGGAAGAAATTAGAACAAGACACTGCATCTGCAGGCTCCTAGTCCAGTGCTCTCTCTACTCAGACAGGCTGCTTCCTCGTGGTACTTCTTTTTCTGAGCAAGAGCCAACTTGGATTTCATAGTCCCTTTGCTGGATAATAAACCCTGGGCTTACCAGAAAATGCGAATGAACAACACAGAAAATCTAAGAAAGGTCAGCAGTCATTCAATTTCCAACACACATCATTTCTGCATCATAAGCAGCCAGGTAGAGACCCCAACAGCTTGTCAGAAGTGAGAAGCCAGCCTCCGGTCACAGAAGGCTAGACAACAAGCAAAACCCAGGCCTCAAATGTGAGGAGAGGAGGCTTCGAACAAGCTGTGGGATCTTGTCAAATAGGCACTGGGTCCTCGTAGGTCCCTGTAAAGGTCCCCAATCCTGCAGAGTGGCAGGCTCTCCCTGGGGAATCTGCTCCACTTATAATAACAAAATTAGATAATTTTTCAGACTTCCCAGGGTATGTTGCTCATTTATTGGCCTCATATTGTCGTGGGGTCAATATCACTGCCCCATTTTATGGCTGTGCAAACTGGCTCAGTGAAGGCGACTCAAGACCATGCCTTCTGGTAAATTAAGCACTTCATCTTGAAATGGGAAAGTTTGCTCAGTTGAGGCAAAAGTTTCCTCTAAGATAACCCTCAAGGGCTGGTGGGGAGGTGAGGCCCTCTTGTTTTCATCTCTACAGGGTACCAAAGGCTCCTGGCACCAGCATTCCAGTTAAAACTCATGCATCTCTCACTGGCACCCATAAGATTTCTAGAATGTTCCAAGGGCTACACCCCTAGCAGTTAAGTTTTGCACTTAACCACTGCCAGTTATGAGCTACAGCAGAACAAGGAAAAAGCTAGGAATGCTCCCTTATAGCCTGAAGAAAAGGAAGACAGCAGACAGTCACACTACTTTCCATGTCAGGAGCATCTTGAGTCAGCTAAGGAGGGAGAAATCAAATTCCAGGATGGATGTCCCATGAGATTTGGGTTCATTCCCAGATCTAGGAGGGATGAAGGAAGCTCCCATCAAGGGCCAACCACCAGAGGTCAGTGGACTGTCTGCCTAGCCATCACTCCTTCCCCCCATTCATTTATTCATTCATCCACAAATATTTAAGGGCCTACTTTGTGCGAAGCATTATGTTAGTGAACAAAACGGGGCTAAAATCTCTGTTCTAGTGGAGACTAACATTTTCGTGGAGAAAGGAGGTTGGCAATAAACAAGCTAAAGAAGAAAGATAGATAATCTCTTAGATGGAAGGAAATATATATAACCTCTTGGATGCGAAGGAGAAAAATAAAGCAGGCAGAGAGATGCAGGGTGCTGGGGAGAGGGAGTTCAGTTCTAAGTAGGGTGAGCAGAGAAGGCGTCACTGATCAGGATTCCTTAGATGTGAAGGAAGAGAGGGAGAGGGAGCAATCAGATGGGTGGTGGAGTGGAGGGTGGGGAGGGGAGGGGAGGGAATTCCAGGCAGAAGGAACAAGAATGGCAACTGCAAAGGGCCAGAAGTTGGGTATGTCCAGGGAGTGAGGGGGTTGGGAGGGAAGTAGCAGAAGAAAGGGTCAGGAAGGTGAGGACTCAAGGCTGGTCATTTTGGTGTTTTGAATTGAAAAAAATATTCTGTTTCAAACTTACAGGAGAGTTGCAAAAATAATCTAAAACCCATACAGACAACTCCAACATATCCCACTGCCCAGATACCCAGATCCACCGACTTTTAACATTTTGCCACATTTACTGTATGATTCTATCTATCTATCCATCTACCCATCCATCCATTTATCTATCTATGTCTGTCTGTCTATCTGTCTATCTATTCTACTGATCTATTTTTTAACTCTCTGAGAGTAGGTTGTACACGTCATGCTCCTTGATCACTTAATACTTCCTTGTACATTCATCGGAAGGTTTTGAGCAAGGAACAACACAATCTGACTTAGGTTTTAATAAGATCCCCTGCTTGCTGGACTGAGAATAGAAGGAAAAAACCCTAAAAGAGGAGCAAAGAGACCAACTAGGAGCAGTGAAGGGGGCTGGTGAGTGAGAAGTGCTGAGATTCTGTCTATTCAGAAGGCAGGAGCTACAGAATTTGTTGAAGTAGTAGATGTGGGTGCAAGAGAAAGTCTTCAAGGATGACACTAAATCTTTGGGACTGCCTTTTGCTGCAGTGGGCAAAGTGACCAGAGCGGCAGCTTTGGGAATCTGCACTGTAACATGGGACCACCATCCTCGAGAAGGTTCCAATTTGAGAGTTCTTGGTCTCAACAAGGATGTTTAAACAAGGGACCATGGACCCCAAAAGTGGAAGGGCCCCAATATTTATGGGGTCAAGTCTAAAGGAGAAGACAAAAAAGTCAGAGAAAGGCATCTGCTGACAGCAAAGTGCATCATTGGGCACTTCTAGAAAGTGAAAGCTCTGCACTGGCTCTTGGTAAACAAGAAAGCTTCTGCTTGGGATGGTGAGGGGAGTGGGGGAATGCATTTGTGGGCTAAGGCCAAACGAAGAGCAGAAGGAAGGATGGGATGGGTCCTGACAAGGGGTAGCCCCTGCCCCCAACACCTGTGCAAAGGCCCTTCTTCCAGTTTCCCAGCTGGGCTAAAAAGCCTGGCATGAGGGGGCAAACAGGCAACTCCAGGCTAACCTGGAACCATAATTATATATATATCTTTGATTGACTAGACAAACAATAAAATGAGTGAACCTGTGACTTAAAAATTTGCAGACAAAGTCAGGAGGTAAACCCCTCCCCCCACCCCATCCTGAGCCAGTCCCTGGCAGTAGAGCAGGGAAGAACTGGGGGAGGCTGGACAGAATTATTCCAGAAAGAGGAAGAAGTGGAGGCATGGAGGAAGTGTCGTGGTACATGCCGGGCAGACAAGTAAAGGGCTGTTGCTGGAGAGATCAAGGCAGGGGTGGAGGAGAATGGAGGCTGGAAAGGTAAATCAGAGACGGGCTGACAAACCCCAGCGAGGAACTGGGCCTTCACCTCTGGGTGCTGGAAATCCCACACCGGGTTTGCAGGAGGGAATAACCAGAGACTGATGTGCATTTTAGAGACCATTTGGGCAATCGTGTGGAGAGCAGATTTGAAAAGGATCGAACTAGCAGCTGAGAGGCCTGAATGTGGAAGGGGGGTATGCTCTGCCTAAATTGGGGGCTTCCCCCCACACCCTTCATGCCCCCCCCCCACTCCCACTCCCACCCCTGGGGGAATTCAAAGGGTCAGAAATCTCTGCCTTCTCCACCGAACACTGTCAACCTGGGAGCTCCCGAGGGAGCTATCATAAAAGGGATCCCTGGGGGAGAAGGGGTGGGGACCCGCTGCCAGGGAAGTCTCATCCATCATCCCTCCCGGCAGCCGCTGACAGAAGGCCTCTTGGGAATGCCGGTGACAAGGCTTCCCCAGGCTGGGCAGGAGGCTGCCAGGCAAGACAGGAAGGGGTCCTGCTTCTCCATTCCACCTCTGGCCAGCCAGAAAAGCATCCCAGGAACCCTTGGGGGAAAATGGGTCTATAGGCAAATTGGGCACCCCGATCGCTAAACAGAGGTGTGCTGTCTCCTTCAGGCCCCTTCTAGCTCAACCTGCAGCTGAGGTCTGTCCAGAGGAAATGCACCCCCCCACACACCCCACCTCCTGCTTCTTTCTGTGTGCGGGTCACATGGGTAATAAGTTCATAAATCAACATATAGGTATGTACCGAGGAAGAGGAGACGAACCAGGTCAACTGAAGCCCAGTAGTCCAGCTGAACTCGGGGCGGAGAATTCAGGTCTCGACCCTCACCCCTCACCCCCAGGCACAAGCTCCCCCACCATCACCACCAAAGCCCCCCTCACCCACGTCTTGCTCATATTCTTTGCTCTCTCCGGTGATGTATTAGCTTCAGTCTACACCACAAGCCCAGGAGATTAAACAACTTTCCCCCAATCCCCCAGCCAATCAGGGCAACGCTGGGTGAGCCAAGATTCCCAAGCAGAGAGAAGAGAGCAAATCCCTCCAAGCACCAGGAAACCAGTTCTCCCAGGTCTCGCAAGGCCTCCGAAAGCCACGGGCTGGCCGACGAGCGACTTCGTTAAAACCACTCGGTGGCCCGCGTGCACTGCACACCCATTAAATAGCCGACATAATCCATTCATACATAAAAATCAGGGAAGGGGAAGGCGCTCGGTCCCACAGGATGCGTGTCTGAGAGAAACCGTTTCCATAAAAATCCAAACAGAAACGAAGTTCACGGGGAGGTTTTGGCTGCAGCTGCTTTTTTTTTTTTTTTTTTTTTTTAAATTTTTTTTTTTTTTTTTATTTTGGCCTCTGGAAATTCTAGCCAAGGAAAGATTCCCTTGGTGTCCCGTTCGGAAGCACTCAGACTTGGAGTCACAGAAATGAGGTAGGGGAAAGAAGCTCTAGCACGTCTCTTTGCTGACCAACCTGCAGCTGAGGGATTGTTCTAGAAACCTGGGGTAATGCTTGGTTCAAGGTGGCCAGTTGGGGTTCCGTGGCAGCTCAAATGGGCTGGGCTGAGGAGAGAGAGAGAGAGAGAGAAAGCAAATTTCCAAAGCCAAGGCCGCTGGGCTGGGTGTCCTCAGCAGCTGTGGCCACAGAAACACTCCCAAAGCTTTGGAGAAGGAAGGAAAGGCTCCAAGATTTAAATAGCTCTGGCAGCAGGATCCCTATTCTTTCCCATGGGAAACTATGGCATAAGCCAAGAAATCCCACCATAGGGACCCCTCTCTAGAGTTACCACTGGGGCCAGCAGACCCACATGCTTGTACCTGGACGGACATCCATTGTCTTGCAGAAGGGAGGTTGGGAGCCATTGCACTGTTTTTTAAAAAACTGGTAAGCCAGTATTTTTATTCTTTGTCATCTTTAAAAGAAAAAGGAAAAAACAACAACAACAACAAAGAAACCAAGAATGCAGCTAGTTTCTTAAATTAGAGATCTGTTGTGTAATTAGTCCATTTTATCTTCTGCGAGTTGTTGCTGTTTTCCCTCTGTGGTTTCCAGAAATGTCATTGGCTAGGCTTAAAAGTAGGATTTTTTTCCCTTTCAGAGAAAAATTCTATAAATATTTTCTCCCTTTTAGCATGTTTTAAATTTGAATGACATATTGTAAAGATAGCAAGAGTTATGAAAGTCTCTCTTGGCCGCCAATGAAATGCAGTGGGAAAACTGATTAGAGAGGGAACTTCTGCCCACAGAGAGCACCACTGGGCCTCTCCCCACAGGGGTTGAGGAGCCAATGTCCCCCAGCTGCCTCTGCTTGCTGGCATTTGGGGGTTTGGGAGGTACAGAGAGGGTAGGCTCACTCTCAGGGTGGGCAGGCAGGCCCTCCTTGGGCAAATTGTACCCCTCTTCGATGGTCAGAATCCCACCATTAGTGATTCATTTCTTTAGATGGAATTTCAAGCGTGGATTTAACATAGCTATGCATGCCTCAATTATTTCTTGGGTTAAAATGCATACCCTTTTCTCTGGCAAAGGTATACAGATATAACATGTGAGCAAAAGCCTCTGTAAAGGTTTAATCATGGGAGGATTATTTGTAGCTGCGAAAGACCAAAAACTCCAACCTGAATGAATAGCCATTAAAAGGAGACTGGTTAAATAAAGTCTGGCACATCCTCCTAATAGAATGTTATGCTGCCATTTAAAAGAAAGCAACAAGCTATAGGTATTGATACAGCATGCTCTGTGAGACATAGCCTTAAATGAAAAAATCAGGAGATATGGAATTTTATGGCATATTTATAGTATGCTCTCATATGTCTCCTTTCAAAGGGTATATATTCATAACTTTGAATTTGACATTGGCAGCAGGGGTGGCCTCCAGGAAGGGGAAGAGAGTCAGAAGGATGTCTTGCTTTATATACATAAACAGTACCCGTTGCACTATTTGTTTATCAGGTGCTATCATTGACAGTTTTGAAAAAGATACATTTATATATAATCATATACATATATAGATGCTTCCAATATCTCAAGAAGGACCCATAAGAAGCGAGAGGTGAGGCGGGGAACATCTCTTAATTCCGACCTCTGTCCATGAAGTAGTCTGACATTTTAAGGAGGCTCGTTACCCCAGGTTGGAGTGGGACTGATCTTAAGCATGAGCTGTACGCTTGGAAGGTGGGAGAATAAACTTCATTCTTGTCCTGAGTGGCTTCAGATCCATGCGTGGAAGCATTTAACATCCAGCCCCCAGGGATGCACTCTCAACCCTCCACCCCACCCAGGTGCCCCTCCTCCAGACCCCACAGTGCTCCGAGCCTACTGCTCCTGCTGCATGCAGGTGATCTGATTTTTTTTTTTTTTTTTTTGCCCTTCTGAACCCCTGGTCAGGGTCCTCCTCTGAGGATGGGGCTGGTTTTATTCTTCTTTGAAGCTCCAAGGTCTAGTACAGTGCCTGCACCTCAGAAGTAGCTGCAAAAGCCAGTCAGTGGGTGGGCAACAGTGGCTCAGTGGAAGAGTTCTTGCCTGTCATGCCGGAGCCTGTCCATGCCAAAAAAATAAAAAATTCAGTTAAACCTGGGCATAGCTGTGGGACTTTAGGGATGTGATTTAAGCCTTCAGAGCCTCAGTTTATTCACCTGTCAAATGGGAATGATGTTAATAGCTTCATCAAAATGCTGGTCCAAAGAGGTATTTAGATAACAAATGGGCCTGGCACACAATGGGTGCTCAGTAAAAATAATTGTTTAGTGTGGTATAGGATATATCTCAGTAAGTGACTACTGAATGGATAAATTCATCCAAGGAGGCTGAGATGAGTTAAAATGCAACTACAGCTCCTGATGAGACAACTTTAAGTCCCCATGGCCAAGTGGAAATGCGTTGATCAGATATCTTGTTGTCAGGGCCCCTTTGGCTGCCTAAGAACACCTAGTATTGGAAGAAAGGGCGTATGAGGAAAAGCAAAGGAGGAAGCGCTTGCCTGCTAAAGGGAGACAAAGAAATTACTAATGAGTAACAGGAGCCAAACAAGACACAAAGGCTCAAGAAAGCGAAATAGCCCCCTCAAGCTCCCATCATGGAGCCGGGATTCAAACCCAGTTCCCTCTGAGTCCAGAGCTCATGTTGTCAACCAGCTTGGCCGGACAGCTTGAGGACGCACCTCTAGGGTGGCTCTGGGTAGCCCGTGACTCACGTACGCCAGCTGTCTCGCTCTGTCACAGCCCAATGTGTCGCTTCGCCGAGCGCCAGGGAAATCTCCATGGCAGAGGCACCTGAAAACCTCTAGGTCACAGACAAGAAACAAATCTCTGGGGCGTGAGTTCTGGGCCTGTGCCGTGGTTGGCAGACAGACCCTGGGGAGTGCGCCTCCTCCAAGCCATCGACTAGAAGGTGGGCAGTCTCTTTCGCGGATTTCTCTTTTCCTGCAGCCTGGAGGTCGCTGACCGTTTGGAAATCACTAAGCTCTGATAGGAAATCAATCTTGGTGTGTGGGGAGCTTGCGGGGGCGGGAGGCAGGGAATCCACTCTGCACAGCCGGGCTGTGTTTACTTTCTCCTTCTAGCCCGGCTCAAGAACATTCCAGAAGTTCTGGAAGAAAAGAGTGTTTAGCAGCTTGTTCTCAGCCAGGCCCTCCCAAGAAGGTCCCATGTCTGTGCAATCCCCCACTCCCCTGTGCCACCTTGTCAAAATTTTGCCCGGCGTGGACCCAGGGGTGCAGAGAGCAGCGGGCAGTTGGTATTCCTTGCCTGCACACCCCCTTCCCCACGCCAGAGTCGATACTCCTTTGAGGAGCCCACCCAGCTGGGGAACAGCATTGTTGGGCAGCCGGGCAGCTTGCCAGCATTCCAGGTCTCCCCAAGCCTGCCAGGAGCCGGTGACCCAGCACTGGCAAGGGACTCTCTTGGCCTACCCCAGGGAGCCCACAGGGGAAGGCTCAAACACCAAAATGTCCCTGACTCTGCATTTTCTTCAAGCTAAAGCTGTGCTGTTTCCAGGACCTGAGGTGGGCTTCCCCTCTTTAGTGCCTGTTGGCAGAAAGAGAGGACTCACAGGAGTAGACTGGGGTGGGGATGGGGGACTGGAGTGGGATGCCACCCACCCCATAGCCAGGAGAGCCATCTGTTTGCTCACTCTTACCCCAACAAATAGCCGAAGATGCACTTCTGAGTGACCCCGACAGCTGAAAACAACCAATGCTGAAGTCCATGGTGGGAAGCCAGAACTGTGACACGTGCTGGCTCACAGGTCAATGTAGCTTGCTCACTCACTTGCTCACTCACTCTGCAGTCAGGAATAGCTCCAGCAGCTGATGGGCCAGAAGGAGTCAGTCCTGAGGTCAAACTTTCAGAAAGAAAAACTCAATCATCAAGGTGGATGTGCAGGTTGCTTAATAGAAAAAGATCCAGAGTCCACAGTGGACCCCAGACTGCAGGCTTTAGAAACAGTTTGCTGTTTGGAAAGTTGTCTAGGTTCACTCTGGAGGGCTTCTAGAAGCTTGGCTCTCCAGGGCTCTCCTGAGCCTACCCCTTAGGCAACTCAACCCTTAAATAGCAAAGTAGGCTAGGGGTTTCTTGGTTCTTAAGATAACTTGGGATCCAGTCAGGTGTGATACTTAAAAGCAAAGCCTCCAGACTTGGGCAAATTTAGACATGAATCCCAGTTCTGTCACCTACTAGCTGTGGCCTTTGGCTAAGTTATTTGAGCCCTCTGAGCTTCACTTTTTTGTCTGCAAAATGAAAGTAATAAATAGTACCTACATTGGGGTGGGGGGAGCATATGAGGCTTAAAAAGCACGAATGGAATGTTCTGTGTTTTGCCTAGCACCTGGCACACAGTAGGCACTCAAGAAATGGTACCACCTCCGGCTCCCCAAAATCCTCGAGCCTAGGGCAGGCATGCTGAAGTTCAAAGCCTTGAGACAACTGCCAAAGCGGATTCTGTTCACTTCTGCGGGGCCTCCAAAAGGTGACCCCCCGGTCTCTGCATGCTGGGCTCTATCCCAAAGAGGAAGTAAGACCTCTTCTGTCCTCCCTACCCCTTCTTTATTGCAGCCACTTTCCACATTTTGGCGCTGGGGAAGGCGGGGGGTGGGGTGCATTCTCTCTAGGTCCCCCAGCAGGGAAGGGTGCTGATTAGCAGGGTGCAGAAGATATGGGCTCCCAAGCTCGCGGCTGCCGCCACGGCACACACAGGTGATGCACAGCGAGGCCTGAGCTCAGACACATCTTGAGGGGAAACCGCAAGACCAAGCCGTTGTGCTTATTGGCGCTATAAATCACCAACCGCTCGAGGCCTGCTGCACCTCCCTGCCCCCGCTCCCTTCCAGCCAAGCTGTCCCCAGGGCCCCCCACCGCCACCCGCCCTGCACGACTCCCCCACTCAAGGGCCAGAGCCAACCGCTTCCTTACAAGCAAGCCGAGTTCAGCCGAGTTTATTTTTTCTCCTTCTTCTTTTGCAGCCATCTGAACTGCCTTTGTTCCTGGACAATGAGGAGCATGCAGCTGTAGAAGGTGGAAGGGGTCACGGGCCAGGGCTGGGGTGGGGAGGGGTGAGGACAAGTGCCTAGGGGCCCGGAAGGGCAGTCCTGGAGAGTTGGGGTGCTCTGGGCTCCCTGGCCCAGCACTCTTCTGAACGCTGGCTCCTGGCCAGCCACCTTCCAAGCCGAGATGATTTCCTGCCTTCTGTATCCAGGACGCATTCTCTGTTACACTGCCCACAGCCTTGTGTTTTAAAAGCAGTTGCAAGGTTTGACTTGACCTCGCCGGATGCAGGCCCAGTTCCTGCCTGCTCCCCACCTGCAGAGTGTCACCTCTAGGGGTCCCTTCCCTCGAAGGCCACCACCACCAGGCAGTCTTCCTGGATTCCTCTGCTTCGGCATGCCGGGACCTTCTTTTCTACTCAAGAGTCTCTGGTTTCGTGACCTTGGCAGAGGAAAACCACCCCACAGAAAATGAGAAGTACTCCCAAAGCAGAGCCAAAGCAAGGAAGAAAGAAACTCTGAGAAGGAGACTATTAAGGAACAGCAGTCCGTCACACATCTGGAATGGCAGGCCCACCAGACTACTCCTCACGTGTGCAAACACACATCTGTGCACACACATGCGCACACACACACACACACACAGGGAACATGGTTAGGAAATACTCTAAGACCAGTGCTCCTCTCTAGGTAAAACAGGGTCGTGGGTGATTTTGATTTGCCTCTGCATCCCAGCTTCCCTCTCACTAGCTGTGTGATGTAGGGCTAGTTTCCTAACCTCTAATATCATTTTTTTTTTTTTGAATGGGCAGGCACCGGGAATCGAACGCGGGTCTTCAGCATGGCAGGCGAGAATTCTGCCTGCTGAGCCACCGTGACCTGCCCTCTAATAGCTTTTTAATTCTTTAAAAATGTTCTGTTCTGATTCAAAAAGCAATGTATGCCTATAAAAATTCAAACAAGATCCAGAAAATCTGGTAAACTCTCCTCTCCCCCTCCTTTCTCATGCTGATTTCCTCACTAGAAAGACCCACTACCCCCAGCCTGGCCATACAGCACATGGCCTTTCTCTCCGTGTTTATAAAAAGGGGTCATTGTGCATGCATGAATTCACACTATACATATAGATCTGCAGTTTGCTTTTATTCATTTCGTATTTCTTGGAGACTATTCCATGTCAGCACACAGTATTCCTTTTTACCGATATATGATATTTCATAGCATGGAGGTCCCTTGTTCATTTAACCTCCCCTTCTGTTGGGCATTTAGGTTGTTTTCAAACTTGGGCCACGAAACAACAATGCCGTGAATATCCCTGAATACATGTATCTGCTTATGTGGGTTTGCAGGAACGAGTCCCAAAAGTAGAATTCCCTGGTAAGAGCATGGCCACATTAAAAGGTGCATAGATACAGCTAAATTATTCTCCAAAGAGGCGGTTCCAACTTAAATCCCCACCGGTGGCATACGAGTGAGCGCCTGTTTCTTTCTGTCTGCTCCATTCCCCTTGTTTCATTTTCGCTCAAGTAATGGGTGGAAAATGGCATCTCATTATTGCTCTGATTTGCATTTCTCTGTTCATAAGTGAAGCTGAGCATCTTCTCATATGTGGCTGGTTATTTGTGTTGGGGGGAAGGAGGGGCTTTCCTATCCCAAGATGGTTACCCGGTCCACAATAACTTTTCATCTCAGACTTTATGCCTTTTTTGGTACTGTTTAGATTTCTATCTACCTGGAATTTCTTTTTTGTGTAAAGTGTGAGATAGGGTGTCCTAATTTTACCTTAGCAATGCTTATAACTAACTTTTTTTTTACCTTAAGAAAGGCCCTACACGTAAAGATACACATACACACACACGCACACACACAACACACCCCAGTTGAGCTATGCTGTGGAGCAAACAACTGGCTTACCCAGTAACTGGAGAGCAAAGTGCAAATGCCCCTGGCTGGGATACCTGAGGCCCCAAGGTCCTAGCTCCCTAACCAGGGCTGGGCAGACATCCCCCCAGCGGGTGTCAGCTGGTAAAAGGGAGGAGCTCTAGGCACCTTTCCTGCCCAGACTTCCTTCCACCTGCAGCCCTGCAGCCCAGGATGGGGGTTTCTGATTCGAGAAATCACATGCAACGTTAGGGCTCCAACGTGCTGTCAGGGGAGACCCCCACAGCTTGGTGGGAGGACCTGTGCACAGACCAGCATTCCAGAGCACAGCCTGAGAAGAAAGGTCAACCCAGACTCCAGGAATGCGGTCTGACCCTACACAACGCCTCTTCGAGCCGCCCAGATCCCCATCATAAAAGTTTAATGTAATTACGCAGGAACGAGGAACTTCCGGTCTGAGTCAGGATGGGGCAGGCATTCTAATAAGCTCACTGAGCCCTGGCTGAGGCCAGGGAGAGGCAGCAGCCAAACCGGAGGAGCAACCTGGCTTCCAGACCCCCTCCAGCCCCCACCTAGCCCACCCCACTCGCCGGGCTCTGGGAACCCAAAGACCGCAAGGGAGTCAGGCCCGATTTTCAAAAGAAAGTTCCAACAGCACACCCCGAAGTGTGAGAGTCTTTGCACAGCCCCCAGGAGGGGTGGCCCTCAGCTACCATTTACAGGGGACGCCTGGGTACCCAGGGCCTGGTCCTCAAGAAGCCCCCAGGCCAGGTGGGGGAAGTGACAAGGACACTCAGGGTGGGGGTGGGGGTGGGGTAAGAGGGCACGAAGAATTAGGGAAGGATGGATCCCAGCAGCCTATGGGAGCCTGAGGAGGTCTGGGGAGACCCCTGTGGGGAGGGTGATCTGAAGTTTGCTAGTCAAGGTGGGTGAGGTGAGCAAAGGCAGGCTGTCTGGGAGGCAGAAGTGACCACATCTGACAGGATTGTGGAGAGAGGCTTGGGGAGGGGACAGAGGGCAGGCAGAGCAGGGAGCCCTGTGTGTGTGACGCCATCACTGTCGCTACAGGAAGGTCAGGACTGGGACCGAGCCTGCCTCTCTTGTGGCCACCCCGTTCTCGGCTCAGCCCCTTCCCAAAACACCACTCCTTCATCCCCTAGAAGACAGGCCAAGCATCGGGACCGGGGCGCCATGCTGACCGTCCCTCATGACCTTTCACAGCCTGGAGGCGGCTCTTCTCTGAAGCCAGCCTGAGGGGCTCCAAAGGGGCTCTTTGGGGACACAGCCACCAATGAAGCGGCCTTGGTCCCTGCACCGGAAAAGCTTACAGAAATGAAGCAACTCAGCAAACAAAAACCCTCGCATTAAAATCTGTGGAAAGTGCTCTGAGGGGATAGTAGTGGGAACTGAAACAATAGACTAGGGAGCCTGTTTCAGATAGGAAGTGTGAGTAACATTTACGCCCAGAGCTGGAGTTAGCCAGGGGACGAAAAGAAAGAACAGCATGTGCAAAGTAGCTGAGAGGGAAAGAGTTTAGAACATACGAGGAGTTACAAAATAAAAGCCAGTGTGGCAGGGAAGGAAGCATATGGGACAGAGGGCATTTTCCAAACCGTTCTGTTCTACAACGGGCCACCTAACAGTTCTCGTCTGGCACCCTAGTTTGGCACCCCTCCCATAGAGAAGTGGGGTCAACGTCTCCTCCCCCAGAATCTGGGAGGAGGGGGGTACAGGGACGGGCCTTCCTGGCTCATAACCAATAGAAGGTGACCGAAGTAAGATAGCTTATGAATTGGAGACTGGGTCAGTAAAAGGGAACCCGTTCACACCCCGCACACTCCAACACTGACCCTTGGGTCCCCCAGCCACCTTCGAAAGAAATGTACCTGCCCGCCCGTGTCTGGAGACACGGCACAAGGCGTCGGACGGCTCCAGACATCGTGGAGCAGCCACAAGCCAATGGCCACTGTGCCCGGTCCAAGTTTCTCACCCATGGAATCGGTGAGCAGGAAAAAAAAAAAAAGTGGCCATTTTACTCCTCTGAGTTGGGTGATTCGTTCTGCAGCAATAGTCCCTGGAAGAATCCTTCGGGGTCAAGATTGACAAAACAGCAAGGCCCGAGAGTATCCAGATTTTACAGGGCCGCAGTAAGAGTTGAGGATTTTATACGCGTGCAGTGAGGAGTCACGGAAGGGCTGCAAGTGGGGCAGTGGATGATCAGATCTGTCTCTGTTTTGTTGCTCTGGCTGCAATGTGGAAAACGGCTGGGAGGAGTGAATATGGAGAGACTAGTTTGAAGGTGGACTTGGTGTTCCAGGAGAGAGAGAGGAGGGGAACTGGGCAAGGGAGGGGCAATGGCCCTGGATACGAGGGCACAAACCTGGGAGACCAACTGGAGCTAAGATGGGGAGAACTTGAGGCTGAACTGGATGTGGGGCATAAGGTATCAAGGAGGATTCCCAGGTTTCTGGAAAGGGCCACTGGAAGGCTGGGGGAGCCGTCTTCTGAAGTGGCAAATTCTGGAGGAGAAGCGGGTTTGGGCCACGTGAGAAGTGGAGGCGTTGGGTCCACATGGATAGGTCAACGGGCAGTGGTAGGTGCAAGTCTGGGGCCCTGGGAGGAGGTCTGGGCTCAAATTTTCAGGAAGCAAGATCACCCAGGGAGGGTTCCAAGGACAGAGCCCCGAAACCAGTCAATACGCAGAGGCCTGGCTGAAGAGGAGGGTCAGGAAAAGGAAACAGAGAGCCACCAGGCAGGCAGGAGGAACGTTTAAAACAGTGCTGTCTCGAAAGTCAAGCCAAAAGACAGTTTCCAAATAGAAAGAGGGGGTCAACTGAGTCATATGCACCCCACTGACATTCCACGCACCTGACTTTTTCATGGAGAAATGCTAAGTTCAGTTGACTTGTCATGAAAATAATCTTTGCTTCTGGGTTATCTGGATCTAAGAAGGAGCTGTTCTGGTTTCTAAGACAAGGAGGCCATCTCCTACTCAGGGAACACCTGAGACCCTTCCTTGGAGACTGGGTGCCACCCTCAAGGAGTTTGTAGTCTGATGTTAGCAAGCCATGTTAACAGGGCCATGCACTGAATAACAATAAACTTTTAAGTCAGGGACTTCTGGCTGGCACCCAAAATCTGTTCTTCCCTCTCCCTCAGTAACCAGACTCTCAAATTTTACTTGCGTACCTGACTGCCTGGCACAATGACAATATCTCCCAACCTCCCCTGAGGGTAGATATTAGCCATATGCCTAAATTCTAGCCAGTGGATTATAAGAGGGGGTAGGGCATGCCATGACCAAGAAGCGAGATGCCCAATAACAAAGAGATTACCAGCCCAGCCTCTGGAATGAAACTGCCTGAGTTCAAATCTTGACTCGGTCACTTCTTACCTGTGTGACCTTCTGGTAGTAACTTTACCTCTCTGTGCCTCCATTTCCACAAATAGGACTAATAATACCTACCTCATAGGGTTACATGAAAACTAAATGTGCTTGGAACAGTGGTTGGGTGGTTGGTAAATGGCCCCTAAGTATCTTCTTTTATTATCATCACCATCATCATCCTTACAATTACTAACCTTAAAGAGAGTTGGCATGTCTTTCTCCATCTCTTCCTTCACACTGGCTGGAACACAGTCATGATGGCTGGAGCAGGCAGCTTGGTCCATGAAGTGACACTGGGAGCTAAAGTGACACACTGTGTGCTGGGCTAACCAGGAGCCTGCCTTGGGGACGTGGAATAGAGAAGATTGCCCCATAACATCCAGTAGGACAAGAGGAACAGAGAGAAAACTAGGTCACACTAGCTGGCTTCATCCCAACTCAGAATCCCAGCCACTCAAAAAGGAAGGTGGCATCTGCTTGGGAGTTGTGTTGTGGCAGAATAGGAAGGGGGGTGGGGCTCAGTTGGTTCAGTCTGCAGAGGTTGTTAATTAAATGCCAGGAGAGGAGTGTGAACTTGAACAGGCAATGGGGAGCCACTGAAGTTTCGCGAGCAGGAGAGTGCCGGGGTAAAAGCAGTTCCCTGGGAGCTTGGCTGGCAGCAAGTTGCCAATGAACCGGAGGAGGTCATACCTGGGGCAGCCAGTCAGGGGCCACTACCGAATTCAGGACGAGAGGAGAGGGCTTCATGGCCGTGAAAGAGTCGCCAGACCTCCATGACTTTTCTCTTCGACCACTGTGTGCATGCTTGCACCATCACAACTTATTATTTCTGAGCCCCACCCCACAGGTAGAGCCACTCTGGGTTCCTCCTGCATCCCAAGAAGTCAGCGAGATTGCCAATCCGAAGTTCCTGGCCGCCAGGCAGCCTGGGGTAAACAAGGAACCTGATGCCTGTGGCTGGCTTGGCCTCCTGAGCCGGGGTTTGGCAGACTCGCAGAGGCAGCCTCCCGCAGTTGGGAGCAGAGATGCCCCCGGGGAGTGGCACCGCCTGGACTGTGAGTGGGGAAAGAACTGGATCTGCGAGCTGCTGGGTTTACACCCCCTGCAGGATCTCAGCCTTCAGTCCCCTTGGCCGAAGAATGGAATAAAACGAAACATCAACACAAAAACGGGAGGGGGCTATTGCTGCACGCTGTCCAGCTCCCTCTCACAGACGCAAATGCTTCACAGCGGCTGAACCCCGCCACGAATGCACACAATGCTCAATGTTTCCATTTCAAAGTTAAAAAGCAAGCAAACCAATCGATGGTGACAGAAGTCAGAAGAGCGGTTCCCTCTGTGGCAGGAGGGAGTATCAGAAGAGCTGTATCAACTGGGAACAACACTGGGAATTAGAATTGGGAATGGCTTCTGG
The DNA here is from genome assembly GCF_023851605.1 of Tamandua tetradactyla. Classification (NCBI taxonomy): domain Eukaryota; kingdom Metazoa; phylum Chordata; class Mammalia; order Pilosa; family Myrmecophagidae; genus Tamandua; species Tamandua tetradactyla. The sequence continues at coordinate 132,822,653 of NC_135353.1, read as the reverse complement.
AAGGATGGGAAAGTTCGATATCTCCGTCTGGATGGTGATGGCACAGGTGTAGATAAAGGGAAAAACCACGCAGCACACCAGGTGCTCTTTCCTGTGTGTTTTATACCCCAAGGAAAAAAGAAAAAAAATACAAAAAAGCAGAGGGACCCACAATGAGTGGAAGGAGATGTTGGTACCCCAAATGAATCTTTTTCTGCTTTTTTGTTTTGTTTTGTTTTGTTTTAAAAAAAATAACGTCTGATTCAAAAGCTGCAGTCACTTGGCCAGGCTCCACCAGGCCTCTCTCCTGCAGTCCCTCGTTCGGCTGAAATGCAATTAGAAGAAAACAATGTCTGTGGCCCAGATGCCACAGACGGAAGTGACCAGAAGGCACAGCAGGGGACTGGGCAAGCCCCGCAGGGAGTGCAGAGTTGCCCCGGGGCTGAGTGGGGAGCAGGCCCGCTATTCCATCATCCACAGAAACCTGTCTTTCCTGGAGCCCAGGAAGAACCGTGGTGAGCTCAGGAATTAAAGTCTTCGCAGGGTCAGGCAGGCGGAATCCACGCGTCATAGACCCTCCAGCCACTTAGCTGAGGCGGTGATCCGGGCCATGTTTAAACATAAATAAATGGGAGCAGCAAAAGGAAAGAGAGAGAACAAAGGCAGAGGTGGAAGAGGCAGACAAAAGCAGCGGGTGGAACCTACACTGCCCTCTGAAACACTGCTGAACAATTCTGGACCTCGGGCCCATGGGAGAATCCAGGTACACTGGCCAAGTGTCAAACTGAGGCAACCCTGAACTGCCCAAATGTTTCAACCCTATCTGTCCCATCCAGTGCCATTTCAAACTGGCTGCTGCAATTCCGGGGCGGAAGGGTGGTCTCAGACCTCTGCCACCCCCTCCCTACTGTCTTAGCCCACCTGTCCAGTCTTCAGGCAGGATCTGCACTGGTTCAATATGGGGAAATATTTAATACGTGGAATTGCTGAGGCTGGAAATCTTGCAATTTCAGTCATTCAAATGATGATAAATAAACATCTCCAGAGCTCTCTATTCCAGAAAATCACAATTCCTCACGCCGATGTCCTAGTTTTAGGTCTCCCTTCAAATCAGACCCTGAGATAAGGATTTGAGTACAAGCAGTTGATTTAGGAAGTGATTCCAGGAATCCACAAGTGAAAGAGTGGAGAATGGGACAGGGCAGGGAGGAAGGCTTCTTTTATTGGGCAAGTTAATGGAGTGGTAAACTGAAGCTCAAGCCTGCTGGGAACCCTCAGAGAGACTTCTGGAACAAGCCTCTACATTGTTCCCTTCAAGGATGAGGAAGTTGGGGTATTTATCCATTTGCCTCCATCTCTTATTGGATGTAGGTGACTCTAGCATTTGGAAACACTTCCCTTTGCACCACCACCCCCAAACACACACACACACGCACACACACAAGTCGAGCACAGTCCTGAGGCCAGAGAACACCACAGGCAGAGTGATGCAGAAAGCCAGTGACCTGTAAAGGGAACAGTCTGCCATGACTTCCAGAAAGGGCCAGCAGGGCACCAACTGCACCTGCTACATTTAGCCAACACATAGAGGAGCTACGCTCTACTGCTCTGAGATGATAAAAGCAACTCCCAAGTCGGCCCACTGCGTCATAAGCAACACCAACCCAAGTCAAATTCACTGAGACAGAAAGTGGGAAGTCAGTGACTCCTGTAACAGAAGAGTCCGGGTGGTGGAATGCTTCAGGCATAGCTGGATCCAGGGACTCAATTGGGTCCAGCATTCTGCTTCCCTCTATCACCTGGCTCTATCTGACTCTGTGGACAGGCAGGTCCATCAACCCTGACTGCATCAAATCCACAGTCTCGCAGCTAAGCAACCTCAGCAGGAAGATCCACCTTCCCCATTGGCTCTGGCGGAGATCCCCTCAGGAGGCTCTTGATTGACCAGGGAATTATATGCCCATCCCTTAACCGATTATTGTGATCAGGGGAAGAGGACACTTCGATTGGTCAGGCCAGGAATACATGCTCTGCTCCTGTGGCCACGAAAGGGTGGACCACTGTGCTAGATCAGGACCGTAAGGAATGAGAGAGTGTCCCTTACACCTAGAAAAAGGCCCCCAGAGGGTAATGACTTGCCTGAGACCATGAAGTCGGTTGCACACAGCCAGGATTTTGGCCCAGCTGGAGCCCAAGCAGCTGTGATCTGTTATTCATTCAGAAATCCAAACTTCAATTATATAGATAACCCCTTTTTAGTTTAAGGTGTATTAGAGAGGTTGGAGGGAAGTACCTGAAACTATAGAGCTCTGTTCCAGTAGCCATGTTTCTTGAAGATGCTTGTATAATGATACTTTCACAATGTGACTGTGTGATTGTGAAAACCTTATGTCTGATGCTCCTTTTATCTACAGTATAGACAGATGAGTGAAAAATATGGATTAAAAATAAATAAATAATAGGGAGAACAAATGTTAAAATAAATTGAGTATATCAAAAACCAAAAAAAATAAAACATGTTTGTGTTTGTATGTTGTTTTGGTTTGTCAATAAAAATAAAAAATAAAAGAAATCAAGACTTCGAATTTAGCTATGTGTTCCCAAGCAAGGGTCTTAAGCTCTCTCAGCCTCAGTGTTCTACAATGGGACTAGTGGTCCCTTCCCACAGGGTGGTTAGAGATGACCGGATGACATAAACCGGTGGAAGATATGTGGCATGTTCACCCGCGGTAAATATAATTGCCCTATTTCAAGACCATGCCCCTTCTTTTTCCAGCTCCTAATGTCCTCATAAGCCAGAAAAAGAAAGGACAGGCATCCGTGAGGTCGTGGCACCTTTCGAATGACATTTTGAAGGATGAGATGGAGATGTCTATGTAAGTCGCCTATTGCTGCATAGCAAATACCTCAAAGCCCGGAGGCTGAAAACAAATGTTTATGATCTCACTGTTTGGGTGGGTCAGGAATTTGGGACTCGCTAGGCTGGATGGCTTTGGCTCAGGGAGTCTCCTGAGGTTTCAGCCAGGGTGTCAGCCCGGGCTGCCGTCACCTGAATGTCCTCCCCACGTGGTCACTGGCTCCCCTCCTCAGGGGAAGCGTTTCAAAGAATGCCTCGGCATTTTTTTTGTTTTGTTTTCAAGCACCCGGGTGTCCAATACTGGGCAGAGTTTCCCGCAAGCTATTGCCTCCTCAATGTGTACCCATCCAGCTGGATTCCCCGACCCCCCTCTGGCACTTGGGATCGGTCACATTGTCCCTGAAAGCAAGTTTCAGAGGCAGAAACCGGCTTGTCTCAGAAGGAGCTGCATAGGAAGAAGAAGCGGGGAGAGTAGAGGGGCCTTAGGGTACAGGTGGTAGCCCAGGAAGTTACTCCCGGGTCAGACGTCTCCCAACACAGGGCATGTTGTGACTGCGTTTTTGCAACACACATCTGGGTGTCCTCCAGGCATTCAGCTCCCACGGTTGGGTTGTCACAAGATAAAGGTTGTTTAATTGCCCGGAGGCTTCAGTGGACCCTGCCTGGGGGCTGGGCTCAGACGGAAGGGTTCCTGCAGCCAGGGGCAACCCCCCCTCCTCCAAAGAGATCTCCACTCTTAATGGGGATGTGGGGATCACCGGGCTCCTGAGGGAGGCTGCCTGGCACACCATAAGGCAGGCACCAGGTCAGGATGTAGGAGCAAGTGGGCCTGCATCATTCTCTCTCTCACGTTTCTGAAGAGGACACGGCGGTGAGTGTATCCAGTCAAGCAGACTTTGGCCAACTTCCTTTCCGCCCACAGCATACGGTCATGCGAGCAAAATGATCACCAGAACTCACTGAGCCATTATATGTGCTTCCAGTTTTATCCTCACCAGATCCGTGTAAGGAAGGCATTGGTGTCAGTCCCATTTTACAGAGGAGGAAACTGAGGCTCAGAGAGGCTGAGTGACTCACCTCAAATCACACAGCTGGTAAGTGGCTGAACAGGGCCTTAAACCTCAGCCCTGGCTGTGACACTAACCACTTCTATATTGCATTTACCCTATTATTTAGTCAGGGCTTCTTAAATTTGTCACCAACAAGTCTTAACAGCCTTCTGGGGGGGTCTGAAGTTATGGCTCAAAGTGGTACTTTAGCAAGCCAGACATACAACAGGTTGTCTGTTCCGTCAGACAGCCCTGTGCTTGTTTGAATATGAAAGCAACATTGATGATCACTGAAAAGCATGTGTATCCACCAACAGATAAATGAATAAACAAACTGTGGCATAGCCAAGCGATGGAATACTACTCAATGGAAAAAAAGGAACGAAATCCTGATAAATGCAACAGCATGGATGAACCTTGAAGACGTCATAAATCAGACACATGTATAAGTGATTCCACTTATATAAAATAGATAGAATAGACAAATTCATCGAGACCTAAAGGGGGATACAGGTCACCAGAGGCAGGGGAGTTGGGGGAATGAGGAATTAATGCATGATAGGTGTTGGGTTTAAGTTTGGGGTGAAAGGAAAGTTCTGGTAATGGATGGAGGGGATGGTAATACATCGTTGTGACTGTGAGTAATGTCACTGAATGGTGTGCTAGGGAGGTGGGAAATTTTATGTTGTATATACATTTACCCAATTAAAAGAGAGAGACAGTAAAGAGACAGGGACAGCTAAATGCAATCCCTGATCCCGGACTGGATCTAGCAAGAGAGGAGACAAGGCCCAAAAGGACATTATTGGGACATGTGAATAAATTGGAATATAGACTGTAAACTTTAAATCAGTGTTAAATCTCTTGAACTTATTAACTGCACTTAAGGTAGTTACAGAGGTGAATAACTGATTAAGTGTTCAAGGAGCATGATGTATACAACCTATATTCAAGTGTTCAGAAAATGGATGATAGATAGATGATAGAGAGACAAAAGGGTAGGATGGATAGAATGATACAGCAAATGTGGCAAGATGTTAAAATATAGCGGGTCTGGTTATCTGGGAATCTCGGGTATGCTGGAGTTCTCGGTAAGGAGTTTATATTATTTTTTGCAATTGTCCTGTAAGTTGGCAGTTATTTCAAAATTTTAAAAATCAAATGGTCTCAAAAATCAAATGCAGTTGATCCTCCGGGAAAACGTTACCACATTTACTTCCGGGAAACACTGCGTAGACTCCAGAGCACAGAGAACCCAGTCTGACATCACAGAACAGGGTGCCCAAGCAACGGGGGCTGCTGTTCCTGTCCCCACTGCCCGAGTCCTTGCCATGGCCATCACAGCTTCCTCCCTCTTCTCATCCCCATCCCTGGGGGATTCCTAGCAGCTCTGAACTGAGGCAGGAAGGGGGCAGCGTGGGTGCGGGGCGACCACATCTCCCACCTTGCTCTCTCACTCACGCCCCCTCCCCTCCTCCTCCTCCTCCTCTAGCCCCCAACCCCGCGGCAGCCCAGAACAGAACTTTCCACCTTCCAGAACTGAGTGCCTGCAGCTGCCGCAGAGGCCCGAGAGGAAGGGGTTAAAAACATCTTCCATCTCCCAGCAGTGCCTTTTATACAGTCCACGTGTGATCTGAATGGTTATGGCTTTATATAGAGCACGGCTCTGTGCCGAGGGAGAAAACGCCGTAGTTAAGGTAACAAAGGCGGTTCTAGTCTAATGACCCGCTTTTATTTGCGGGGACCGCCTCTCCAAAGAGTGGCCTTCGGGTGTCCTGTCATCTGCCACGTCGAGTGTGTGCCTGAAGAATCACCCCAATAGACCCCGCCGATGCAAACACAAGAATGGAAAGAAGTAACACAAATCAACTCAGACCCCTCGTCCTGTTTACTGTTTCTGGAAAGAAGAAAAATCACACATTTCCCTTTAGATGTTTTCACACACAGCTGAACCTTAAAATGTCAACTTTTGCGGGGTGTTTGACCTAAAAATAGCATAATTTCTGTGTCACTTGAAGAACTGTTTAAAATGACAGGCTTCAACCTCCTTTTTCAAACATGCATCTAGGATGACAAACCGAAATTGCATTATTTTAGGACACAGCCTCTGAAAGAAGCAACGGAACCTTCATTTTACTAAAATATGCCTGCGCCTGCACTATCTTATAGGTGAAATCTGCTCAGCTTTGGCTGTGCACAATGTCTCCTCTTTGTCCCTTGGTGATTAAGAGAAACAGAAATAAAGAAAGAAAGGACCTGCTTAGGGGGAGTGGCGGGAGCTGGCAGTAACGCCCTTGGGAACCAAAGGGCTGGGACCTTCCTTTACACTGCTGAGCTCTCAAAATGCTCAGAGCAGGAGTTCCAGCCTTGCAACGGGGCAGAACTCACTGGGATAGAGGAGGTCACATGCGCCCCGGCAGGCAGGCCGCCTGGAGCTGGCGGTGTGTTTAGACAACGCAGGTCACTCCTGTCCACACCCCAAGCTGACGCAGCTTTATAAACGCGGAGGCTGGAATGTGGTCTGTGGAGTAACCCGGGGCAGAGATACACGTGGCAGGAGGGGCAGGGCAGCTTGGATGGATCTGGGTGTGAGAGGTCTGACTCAGTTCTGCCCAGAAAGAGGCACATTTCTCCCCCCAGTGAAAAGACCCCCAGCTCATTGCAAACCGGGCCAGGCCAAGCCTTCCTTTGCAGGACCGCCATAGGCCAGAAGAGTCACCGCCCCCCCCCCCTTTGAAAACATCCCCAAACAATGCCCTGCTCCCCACTGCCCACTGGATCGGAACTTCTTTGAAGGCTGGGGGCCAGCTTGACTCCTCTTGACAGCTTCCACAAACCCAGGAAACACTAGATTGGGAGGCAAGAGGCCAAGGTTCTCATCTCAAAACTGATGAGAACTGGCTTTGTGACTCTAAGCAAGTCATTTAACATTTCTGAACCTCCATTTCCTCCTTTTCCAAACAAGGGGCTTAGACTAGCTCCATAAGTCTTACTATTCTGGTGAATCCTCCATTCACATGTAATGAATGAATGAATGAATGAATGAATACACAGCCTAAAATAGGGGTCCCAGGCCCAAGTCACCTCGACCTAGCACCCAGCGCCACACTTGCATCCCTTCTCATCTACTGCAACCCCGAGGGCCACTCATGCCAGAAAAGGTAAGCATTTGAAAAAAGCATTCTACAAAGACTAAGTCACAGCCACATTTTAAACTCCCAATGCCCTAGCTTCCTCCACCCCCCACCCCTCACCGCCATTTCCAACTCTGGCCATCAGCTCCAGCTTCCTGCACTGGAGCACCAGGAAGCCTCAGACCCACAGTTGCTGCACCAAACCAGAGAGAAGAAACAAAACTTGCAGCAGGTTCTCGCTCCTTGCGCTTCACCAGCGGGTTAATTTCAAAGCCTGTGGGTGTATTTCAATGAGAGCAACATGAAAACATGGGCGGATTCTTTCTTTCTAAAAGAAAAGGAAAAAAAAAAAAAAAACACCTGGAACATTAAGCTGCAGTAATGACAAGGCAGGATGTGGACATCTGTTCCCGCCCGACTTGACACCCCACCTCGCTTCCCCCCAGGTCCTGTCACACCCCCAAGGCACGTATTGCAAAAGTCAAAACGAATTCACCTACGCTGACTAGGCTTCATGACCTGCTGCTTGCTACTTATTTGTTCATTCATGAAACTAAAACGTGATGAGCCTTTCCCCCGTGCCGGCTGCTGCATGTTCAGGAGGTTTCATTTTTTTCATTTTTTTTTTGTTTTTACCTTAGACTTTAGATTTATTTAGGGCCACTTACAGATGTTTATAAAATATTTAGCTTGCTCTAGAAGATGACAATACAGCTCCCCCTCAGTGAGGCCCTGGCCTAAATATATTTGCTTTACTTACATAGCAAGAAGATAGCATTAAACATGGAAGCATTTGAATGACTTCCTTCAAAAGTTACAATTAAGGGTCCACCTAGCTTTTCAGCAAAACAAGCCCAATTCAGGTTTTCTGACCCATTTGCTTGACATTCCTGTTTGATGCCTGGAAATGTCTTTTTTATTGCATCCTTGGAGCTCGTGTAGATCATTTAACTTTTCAGAGGTGCTAGGTCTGGTGCCCACCCACACACAAAAAATCAACTCCTCTTTTCAGGATTCCTTGGTTTCAAAGCTTGCATCATACAAAGCATAGTGACAACCTTCTACGATGATGCACTTTATGTCTGAACGGAGACAAAAAATGACAGCCTTCTTTCTTTTCTTGGCTTCAGCTGGGGTAGAGAGCTTCCAAACTTTCATGTCATAAAAAAATGCAACATACTTCACCAGCGACTTGCACTCCCGAGGCAGCTTTGAGGCAGTAAAAATGTCCAAATTATCAAAATGATGCTTTCTTCCAGAAAACCAGCTGCTGGTGATCCTTGGCTCCTCTGCCACATGAAGCCCACTCTCTCAGAGACTTCAATTTTAGCAAGCCTTTTAGGGAGGCTGTAGTCTAATGGGGGAGCCCTGGAGTAACTGTCATATCTGGAGAAAAGAGGAAATGTACAAACACAGGAAATACTGGAAAAGAAAAAGAGAACATTTGCCCATGCATGTCTGGGGCTGGAAGGGATGGCCAGGAAGGCTTCACAGAAGAGGTGGCATTTCATGAGAGTATTAAAACATGGCTGGGCTTGCACAAGCAGAGTTGGAAGGAAAAGCATTGCAGGCAGAGGCGCTGAGTGAGGAAAGGTACAGAGGTGGGCAAATGCTAGAAGCAGGGGGTCCTAACGTCCTCCATTTCAGTGTGGATGTCCGGGGGCAGTGTTGGAAGATAAGGCTAGGAAAGGTGGGCAGAAATAGGACCCAGAGCATGTAGAACGTTAGACCAAGGAGTCTGGAGTCGTTCAGTGGATTGAGGGGAACTACAGAAGGCTTCTGTGCCAAGGAGTGTGTATAGGCATTTGTCTGCCTCTTCTCAATTTTATTCCTGGCCCTTCTGTTGCTATGCTCTATAAAACAGGACACTACATCTCCCAGACTCCCTTGCAACTGACATCTCTCTAGGTTCCACCAATGAGAGATACTGGTGGAAGACTGGAGGGCAGAAAGAGGGAGAAATCAGGATATTTCTTCCCATTCTCTTTGCCTAGGGCAGCATTTCCAGCATGGTTGTTTTTCTTGCCTCTTCTCTGGGATACCAGCTCCCAGCTTCCAGGCTCCAATAATACTGATTTTTCCTTTTGTCCCTTCAGCTCTAGGGCTGTTAGAACCTCCCTGCACCTGCTAATCTCTGGATTACCTCACTGGCCCATATTTGGCTTCTCAGCCCTTCTAGCAGCTGTGTACCCAGTTTCCTGGATTAAATTCCTTATGTTTAAATACGTAGAGTGGTTCTTGTTTTCTTGGCCAGACCCTTACTTATACAGGGGCAATTGGATCAGATTTGGTCTCAGCAGGCTCTGGCTGCAGAGGGCCTTGTTTGACAGCTTTTGCCATGTCCCAGGGACAGGGTGAGGAAGGCCTGAAGCAGAGCAGTGGCATGAGAATAGACAAGGGAAAACCTTCGAAGAGCCTCAGAAGAGCTGATATACCAGGACCTTGTAGGGGAGCAGGGGGAGCCAAAGAGGATGCTAATTTTCAGCTTGAGCACCGGAGGGGAAGGGCCCCAGCACTGGCAGAGGAGGGGAACAGCAGGGAAAAAGCTGGACTGGAAAGAAGCTGATGAGCTGGACTTAAAAAGATTTAAGATTATTAAATTATTAAAAAGACAAAAAAAGATTATTATTATTTTTTTTTGCTGTTGTTTTTCTTTAGCTAATCCATGCCCTCGATGGTTTGGGGGCTTTTCCTTATTGAGAGAAAAAGAGCATCAGGAGATGGGAGTAGAGGTCGTCGCTACTGAACCATGGGAGAGGGGTATGAAGCAGAATAGGGAAGGGGCTGCAGCAGCATGAGGAAGAGCCACAGAGGCCAAGAGCCTGAGCCCTGGGCAGAAGGCAGGGGGTTGAGGTGAGCCAGGACCCATCAGTTGTCAGGAACCCACAGGAAGCGGTTCCACTCGAGGGGTCCCAGTGTGGGACCATGAGTGCCAAGGGGTCTTTGACAAGAAATCTGACCAAGAGACAGGCTCAGACAGTGGCAAGGCACGGGAGGACTTGCTTAGGAGCAAGATAGATTAAAGTCTGCAGGAAAGGTCCCAGTGAAACCTAAGGGCCCAGAGGGACAAGGGTAAGTACATTTGTTCATTCATTCTTTCATTCATTCACCCACTCAACAATCGTGTGCCAGGTGAAAAGTCCCTGCCTGTTTACAGCTTCGATTTCAATTAGGAAGGATAAGCAAAAAAAAAAAAAAAAAAAAAGAAAGTTTAATGCATCAAATATGTTGTATTTCAGATGATGATAATGGCTGGAGGTGGGTGGGGGCAGGGCAGAGGCAGAAAAGAGGGATGGGGAGGGGTTGCAATCCAAATAGGTGGTTGAGGGGGTAAGAAATGTAGCAAAGTATCAGTGGCTAAGAGAGTTCAGATAGACTCAAGAGGCCATTCTGGAAGCTGCTCTTTTGCAAGCTTCAGCTAGATATTAGTTATTACCAACATTTGCCAAACCCCAACCAAAACCATTCCTGAACCAACCCTAAAGAATACCTAGAGCTTTATCTGAGATTCGACAAAAGTTTCACGCACTAATTTGACTTTCCAGAAGCCTACAACCTCCAGATGGGTTCCTGGGCCAGAGAAGTCCTGAAACCCAGAGGGGCCGGCCTCTCCAAGAACAATAGCTAGTTCCATCCCCTTATCCCATATTATCCATACTCCTTTCCAAAATGAAAAAGTTAGAATGTGCATAGCCCAAATACCCCTAAAGAGTGAGAGAAAGGTCAAAGGAGAAGGAGGAGTTATAACAGAGAAGATAGGATTTAACAAACGAGTATGACTGCTGAATCATTATATTGGTATTTCGTTTAGTCTCCGGTACCTTAGAGCAGCTAGAAAACCTAAAATTGTAGCATTGTGGCCCATCCCAAATTCTGAAATCTATACTTTGGAATTTATTGCTTTTATATATATGTTATATTCACAATAAAAAGTGTTTAAAAATAAATAATAAATAGGGTAGTTGAGTTAAGGTCCTGAGGTGAGAATGCTTCTTGTTTATTCCGGGAATGACAGCAAGGGCCCGGGTGACTGGAGAAGGATAAGCAAAGCTGGGGGAGTGGGGTGAGTAGCAGGACGTGAAGCCAGAGAGATAAGGAGGAAGGGCTGAATCAGGGAGGGTCTTGTCCGGCAGAGTAAAGACTTGAGCTTTTAGGTGAGGGAAATGGGGAGCCTTGGGAGGGCTTTGAGCTGAAGAGTGGTGCGGTCTGACTCAGGGAAGTGACTGGGGAAAGCAGGTGGGCTGCTTTCCTGTGAGAACCGCTGCCCCAGAGGCCTCACTAGGACATATGTATTGGAAGAGGAATGGTTTCCCCAATAACAGGTGGGGTGTGGCAGGGCCAGAGAGTACCTTGGGATTTTGCCATGTCCGAGGTCTAAGTATGTGTGTATACTGGGATTTGCCAGCACACAGTAGGAGGCTTCCACCCCGTGCACAGGCCCTGGGTCCCATATGCACAACTCCAAAGTATTTAGAAGCCACTGGAAGGTCTCTCCCTTCCCCAGAAGCCCTAAGCAAGGGTCATTACCTCATCTCTCATACCGCCAGGGGCCGCTTGAGAAGATGGGAACAGACAGCCTCCAGCCCCCAGACTCCTCTGTTTCCAGAAGCCCCTGCACTAAAGCCCTCACACCTGTCCCTGGAGGCTCTCCAGGCTCCCCACCCACCGGTCACAGAGGCAGCTGGCAGGCCCATCACACCTTGCTTCTGTCATACCCCTCACTCCAAAGATGGCTGACCTCCGGGAAGGCCCCGGCTGTGGCTTTTATAAAATAAACCTCAGACCAGCAATGGCCAAGAGGCAGGCTGTAAACCTCAGCTGTGTTTCATTCTAGAACCTTAGCCTAACCTCTTCTCCCCACCCACCCCCATCTCTTTGAGCATCCATAAGAGTTCAAATCCCGGTGCCCCTGTGCACAAGCCTACTGGACCTATCCTTTAAAAGAGTGGCTCCTCACAGCCAGAGCCAGCAATTTCTCCTCAGAGCTCTGAGAACAACGGCAGTCTCTGGCGGGCATTCAACGATACTAATTGGCAGCCATATTGGAACTGGCTGCCTTGTTGGAAAGGGTACATCCAAAAAAATGCCACTGCTACTCTCTGTCATCGCAACCCCAAACTCTCAGTCTCAGGGAGCCTAGGTGTGTTCAGCTGAGTGTGAGAGGTGCTGCCTTCAGCTTTAGGATCCGTTCCTAAATCCTCTGAAACAATAAAGTTTTGTTTCCCTTGCTTGCCTTATGAAAGTTGACACTTTTGTACTCTACATAGAGCTGGATGTTAAAATAATCGCTTTTGTGTTGGAGTATAGGCTTTCAATATTCATTTTCCACACTTCGGGAAAAAATAGATGACCATTAAGTCACTACAATATGCTGAAAAACAAGATTACTGCTTTCACATCTTCCATGAACTGCTAATAATCTTGCTGTTATCCTGACATTACGGTCAAAGGATATTGCTTTTAAAGTTTTTGAGATGCGGTATGCCCAACATGGTGGAAATTTTTTTTTTTTGAAAACTTACCTGAGGGAAGAGAAGAGGGGGAGACTGTGATTTTACTGGCTGCAGGATGCCTTTTTAAACATTTTATTATAGAGAATTCCAACATCTACAGAAGCTGTGGTGGTTAGGAGCTGTTATGTACCCCAGAAAAGACATGTTCTTTGAATCCACTCCTGTGGGTGCAGACCTATTGTGGGTGGGACCTTTTGGTTAGATTATTTCTTTTTTTCTTTATTAATTTTTAAAAATGTAACAACTAACACAAACATTCTTTTTTTTTTTAACATGGTCAGGCACCAGGAATCGAACCCGGGTCCTCTGGCATCGCAGGCAAGCATTCCTACCTGCTGAGCCACCGTGGCCCGCCCAACACAAACATTCTTAACTTATGTTCATTCCATTCTACATATGTAATCAGTAATTCACAATATCATCACATAGTTGCATACGCATGGTTAGGTTATCTCAATTGTGATGTAGGTCTTGCTCCTTTTAATGGAGTCCTTTGTGAGAGGATAAAAAAGCAGTAAAAGCTGAGAGAGTTTAGAGAGAAAAGCCCCAGAGAAGCTAAGAGAGGATCCACAGAAGCTCTGGGAGCTGAAAACAACAAAACCTAGAAGCAAAGGACCAGCAAATGGCACCACCTGCCTTCCCATGTGACAGAGGAACCCCAGATGATTGCAACCTGTCTTCAGAGAAGGTATCATCATGTTGATACCTTAACTGGTACATTTTCACAGCCTAAGAACTGTAAATTGTAAGTCTACCAATCCCCATTGTAAAAGCCAACACATTTCCGGCATATTGCATTCTGGCAGCTTTAGCAAACCCAAAAAGAAGTCAAGAAGATCTTATGATGAGCTACTGTGAAGCCATCACTAGCTTTGATCACCAGCCACGCCATCTCCCACATTGCTCTGATGCAAGCTCCAGACCTCAGAGTGGTTGCTTGTCTGGTATTCGTTGGTGTTAATGATACAGGAGATTATTGGCTAGCGGAGAGAGCCCTGTCCACAGTCTTCCATCTCTCCTTTGGCAAAACCAAGAGCTGAACTTCATCTCAGCCCATCCCCGGGAGGCCGGAGGGAGGAAAGAGGCCTCAGAAGTTTGTTTCCAGACCTCCGCTACCTGGTCCCATGCTGCCCCTTTACTGCAGCCAGAACAGAAGGTGTACCTGCCACTTTAATGAGGGCAAGAAGGGAAAGGAGGCCCACATGCAAGACCTTGCTTCCAGTGCAGCTCTGGATCCCTGCTGCCCATGGGAAGAAAGCTCCATTCCTAAGAAATGACCTTTGGAAAAAAAGCTCATCTGACCCCATCCCTTAATATCAGCTTAGGATGATTCATGGGGCGTTCCACGATCCCAGATGCCCTGCGTGATCCAGCTCCAGTAGGCTGCCCCCCACCCACCAATCCCTTCCCTTTCATCTCTCCCCCCTCAGTGCTTCACACACACACACACACACACTCACACACATGCACACTGAACATGTAGCTCCAGGCACCTGCTCGACCCCATACCCTGGCTGGGTCTCAGATTCCAATTCCCTACCTCTGGAACATCAGCTGAACACCTTCTTCTCCTTCAAAACTCAGCTTTTGTCACCTCCTCCAGGAAGCCTTTACCCGACTCCCCACCCCTCCCAAGCCCAAAGAGCCAGGCCCACCCTCTATGTGCACAGAGGGCCCTATATTGCTTTATCGCCAAGTCGATTTATGTTTCTGATAAATATTTACAGAGCTCCGACTATGCATCAGATATAGTTCTAATCATTCTAGCCACTAATGATATAACAGCCTAAAAAATGTATTTATGGACGTGCCCTCACAGAACCTCCATTCCAGTGGGGAAAGACAGATAACAAGTTTGTACTAAAATAAATAAGATAACATCCAGTTCCGATAGGTGCTACAAAGAAGACAGAACAGTGTCCTATGGCAGAGATGGACAGGGGGGCTACTGATTTAGACAGTGTGGCTAGGAAAGGTCCCAATGGAAGAGTCACACCTGACTTGTCATGTTTTTTTTTTTTTCTTTTAATGGTCACAAAATTTTTTGACATTCCCTTCCTTGGGAGATGAGGTCAATGCCTCACCGCTGGAGTCCGGACTTGCCCATGACTTTGGCCCATGAAGTAGGGCAGAAATGACAGAGGCACTCCAAAGCCACAGACCTCTACCCTGTTCTCAGAGCACTCATGCTGGAGCCCGGGGCTGCCGTGGAAGAAGCGTCACTCTCCTGAGGCTGTGCTGTGAGGAAGCTGACCTGAGCGTTTTGAGTCTTCTCAGTCCAGATGCCAGACATACATAGGTAGGCGCTTCCAGAGAATTCCATCCCATGGCTGCAAGTCATCCCAGCCGTTGGATCTTCCCAACTGAGACTCCAGTCACAATGGCTCAGAGGCCAATCATCCTGCTGCGCCTTGTCTAAATCCCTGCCCCACAGAACCCAGGAGCAGAAGAAAATTCTCATTTTATGCCACCGTGTTTTGGAATGGTTTGTTATGCAGCAACGAACCAAAGTGAGTACTGAATGGGGAGAAAAGGTAGACGTGGGAAGAGCACAGAGAGTGCATAATGCCCTGAGGCTAGACCCAGCTTGGCCTCTCCAAAAAATACCCAGAATGCCAGCGCATCTGGGGTGAGCAAGGAGTGGGGGACCGGGAGGGACATGAGCTTGGAGACACGGGCAGGGACCACGAGGGCAGGACCTGGTAAATCTGGACCTGGAAAGAGTTGGGATTTTGCTCAGAGTGTTACAGGAAGCCATGGGAGGAGTTAAAGCCAGGCAGACACGTGATCTGATTTATGCTTCAAAAAGACCCTTCAACCATATCAAGCACTGGAAGGATGTGGAGCTTACGGAACTCATACACACTGCTGATGGAGGGTGGAAATTATCTAAGAAAACAACACCATTCTTGGTCAGGGAAATAGTCCAGTGGTGTGTTGCCCATGAGGTGCCCCCAGCAGACACAGGCTGTGAGGGGGCAGGTTGCTGTCCACTGCTTCTTGCTTGGTCCCTTCGCCTGCTGCCCATGCTCAAGAGGCTTCAACCCCTCCCCTCTGAACCTCTAAACACCTTGCCTAGCCCTTCGGTGGGGCTGAACACGGTCCTTTTTCATAGCGAATTATCTTTCTCCCCTTCCCTCTCGCCTTCCTGTTTTCTTGCCCATTGCCCAGGTAAGCAGCTGCTTTCCACCTCCACCTTACTACCCACCTGGACTGTGGCTTCCACCTCATCACAAAATCTTCCCACATCTACTCTAGCCCTCCATCCCCACTCTCCACACCATAACCTGAGAGAGTTTTTTTTTAATTAAAATTTTAATGGAAGCAAAATATACATAAAGAAAAGGGCACCTGTCATAAGCATACAGCTTGAAGCGATTTCACAAAGTGGACTCACATCTGTGGAGCCAGTGCCCGGAACAAGGAGCAGCAGAACATGACCAGCCTTCCCGAAATGCACCAGTGTTCCTTCCGGGGACTCTTCGGCATCCCCAGTGGGTAAACATTATCCTCGCTCCCAACATCATCGATCAGCTTGCCCTATTGTGGATCTTTACGTGAATGAAATTAAACGATATAGGTCTCTGGCTTCTTTGATTCAACGTCCCATTGCTGAAAGTTTCCAAGTTGCTGCGTGGGGCAGAGTTTGCTCGTTTTCATGGCTGGGTACTATTCCATTGCGGGAATCTGCCACAATTTATTGGTCCATTCTGCTGCTGGCCACCTGTGTTGTTTTTTACAAATGGTTCCATGGTCATTTATTGACCCCAAGGGAAGCTTTCTTAGGGTGCAAGGTGACATACATAGCAGAAAAGAGTCAAGAGATGGTCAGATAAATGGGTTTGGAGCTCTGATCACGCCACACCTGAAGCACACCCTCCTGCTGGACTTTTTAGTTACTTAAATGATTACATCTTCTTTATTCTTCAAACCAGGTTGAGCTGGATTTCCTGTCACTTACAGTTGAAATCATCCTAATTGGTACAGAAGGCTAGGAAGGAAAGAACCTCAAGGAAATGTAAGAAATGTCACAAAAAGCTTGTATATAGGATGGAAAGACTTGAGAAGTCTTGGGTCAGGGCAACTAAGAAAGAGAATCCATGGATTCTCTTCAAGGTCAAAGCTCCTTTAGGAAGGGCAATGGATTGAATTATAGTTTAGCAAATATCCACCCCTTCCTCCCTCCCTCTATGGGTCCCCCACCCCATAGGTGTGCTGGATCTTGTGACTTACTTTGGCCAATGACATCTTAGTAGACTCTAATGTGGGGAAGGGCTGGAGATGTGCCAGTGCCGTTGGACTCAGTCTCTTGTGCTTCTGCCATTACCCTGAGCAAAAGCATACCTCTGGTAGCCCAGTGATCCAGTGAGGATGAGAGATGGGTTGAGCAGACTTGAGTCTGATCTGTAGCCTGGAACCAAACCCAGCTGTTTTGGTTTGCTAAAGTTCCTGGAATGCAATATACCAGAAATAGATTGACTTTTACAATGGGGACTTATTAACTTGCAAATTCACAGTTCTAAGGCCATGAAAATGTCCCAATTAAGACATCAACAAGATGATACTCTCTCTGAACACAGGCTGCTGGCATCCACGGTTCCTCTGTCAACTGGGAAGGCACATGGTCTGTATCTGTTGGTCCTTCTCTTCAAGTTCCATTACTTTCAGCTTCCGTGTGTCCTTGCTTGCTTCTCTGGGTTTTTCTCTTTTAACTCTCTGTTGGTGTTTCTCTCTCTGAGGAATCTGGGCTTTTCCTGTCTTTTATCCTCATAAAGGACTCGAGTAAAGAATTAAGACCCACCTTGAATGGGTTGGGTCACATCTCAATTGAAACAACTTAACCAAAAGGTGATACCCACAATAGGTCTGCACCCACAGAAGTGGATTAAAAGGTCAAGGTCTTTTGTGGGGTACATAACAGCTTCAAACCAGCACACAAACTGACCAGAAGCTGCATGAATATGAATAAACGCTTGTGGTTTTATGCTGCAGATTCTGGGGATGGTTTGTTAAACAGCATGATTACAGTAGCTGACTGCTACACAAGGTAAAAGGATGGATCAATTGTAGAACTTCGTCTAGAAAAACATGTGTGTGATCATGGCAGGAGCACCGATCACAATAAGAACAGTTCTCTCTGCTACTCACAAGACTCATGCCAAACTTGTGCGTCCCACTCCACATATTAAGTGGGTTTCCACCACCTGGCGTGACGTGATCTACACTGTGTGGAAGGAGGTACTACAGGAAAAGTATAGAAAGGATTCAAAGTCAGACGCTTTAGTTGGGTCTGCATCTAACTAGCTCTCTGAACTTGATTACTTGAACCCCCTGAGCTTCAGTCTCCTCATCTGTAAAATAGAGACATTAATTCTAATCTCACTGAGTTGCCTTCAGGATGAAATTTTGTGCGTCATTTACATTAGCATTTGGCAAGTTATGGAAAATCCAACAAATCACGGTGTAAACAAATAAAGGGTTTGCTTACTTCACACAGAAAGAAACAAAGAGGATGGCTGTTTAGGACTGCAATGACAGCTCCCAAATGTCCCTGAAAGCCGAGCTGCTTCTGCCTTCCTTCTCTAGCACCCTCAGCATGTGGCTGTTGTCCTCATGATCACAGTAGAGCTGCTGCATCTCCAGGCATCAAGTCTGAATTCCAGAAAGGAAGATCAGGGAAGGGGGAAGGACAAAGGGCTAAAGGAGTATGTCAGCTGAGATGGCCCTTTGTCAAAACCTTCCTAAAAAGCCTGTCCTGCTATTTTCATTTCCATCAACTTAGTCATATCTGAGTCATATGGGCTCCACTAGCCTCTGTAGTAGAGAACGGAAAGGGAGAAGGTAGTGTGCACACCTTTGATGGCCAGTCCACAGTGTCGTTCATGTCATATAAGCTAAACTTTCAAGCACATAAGTATTATTATTATTAGAGAAGTTGTGGATTTACAGAAAAATCATGCTTAAAATACAGGATTTCTGTACACCACCTTAGTCTTAACGCCTTTGCATTGGTGTGGTACCCTTGTTACAACTGATGAAAGCACATTTTTATAATCTACTATTAACTCTAGGCCATGGTGTAAGTTAGGGTTTACTGTTTGTGCTATGCTGTCCCAAGGATTTTTTTTTTAATTTATTCTGGTGACATATATACAACCTAAAACTTTCTCCTTTAACCTCATTCAAATATATAATTCGGGGCTGTTAATTACTTTCACAATGTTGTGCTAACTTCACCACCATCCATTACCAAAACTTTATCCACCATCCCAAATAGGAACCCTGTACATTTTAAGCTCCCTTTTCTCTCTCCCACCCCATCCCCTGGTAAACTATATTCTAGATTCTGACTCTGAGTTAGCTCGTTCCAATTATTTCACTCAACATGATGTCTTCAAGGTTCATCCCTGTTGTCGTATGTATCAGAATTCCTTTCCTTTTTAGGGCTTAAGCACAAAGGTATTTAATAAATGTTTGCTGAAGCTCATTTTCTGGAGAGAAAAACATTTCAGAAAAAGGATGGGGACCCACGTGAGTTGTCGTGATTTCTCTGAACCCTACACCAGAATTTCCCCATCATGATTTAGATTGGAAAGTTGGAGAGACACATATATCCATCCTTGAATCTGACTTCACCCTGTTATGGGTTGAACTGAGTCACTACCACCACCACCCCCCCCCAAAAAAGATAGGCTCAAGTTCTAACTTCCAAATCCAGGTCCCTTACTTGAAAATAAGGTCTTTGAAGATGTAACTAGTTAAGATAAGGTGATACTGGATTAAGGGGGGTGGGGAGGGTGTCATCTACATGACTGGTATCCGTATAAGAAGAGGGAAATTTGGACCCAAGGGCAGACATAGGGGAGAAGGCCATGTGACCCTGGAGGCAAAGGTGGAAGTGGTGCAGCTGCAAGCCAAGGGACACCAAGGATTGTCAGCAAACCACCAGAAGCTAGAAGAGGCAAGGCAGGATTCTCCCACAGGTTTCAGGGGGAGCCTGGGCTAGCTGACATCTGGATTTCAGAGTTCTAGCTCCAGAGTTGTGAGAGAACAAATTTCCATTGTTTTGAACCACCCAGTCGGTAGTACTTTGTTAGAGCAGGAAACTAAGACCCACCCTCTCCTCTCCTTCAAGCACAGGGTTGTCAGGACAGATTTCAGATCCCACAAAAGGCCTTGCAAAACCCCGTCCCTGAGCCCCGGGACACCATCCAAAATCTGCAACTGCCAGCCAAGAGCCAGGGACATCAGAAGGTACTGGGCTCTGGTAGAAGAGGCCCCAGCCGCAGAGAACCAGCTGGCATCTCTGGCCACCCTCCCAGACCACAGCTGTTGGCTGACCTGACACACAGGCCCACAGAAATGGCATCGTCCCCAACCAGAAGGGGTCAGCTCTCAGACAAGTATTTCCCAATCTTTTCAGCCACAAGGCCCACTTTATACAAGGTCCCCAAATTCTCCCCTTTGCTGCCCTTTTAGTATCTGTTGAAAAAATTCCTGAGGAAAAGCAACTGGGAATTCTGTAAAGCTGGGCGCGATGACATAATTTACCCATCACGGCCTCACCGCAGACATTTGGAAAATGGTCACATTTCCACACGTGTGACATAGTATTTATTCAGCCTACAGACTGCCAGGCCCAGCAGTGGATTTGCAGACCCCTTACTAGAACCGAGAAGCCTAGCCATCGAGTAACAGAAGTCAGACACCACAGAAGTCCAGAAGGTGAGAGAGAAGGAGGCTCAGAGGCCTGCAGCTGAGAAGGAAGACAGACTTGTTCTCAGTCCGAGGCCAGCATGTGTGGGAAGCTGCAGTGAGTAGTCCTGTTAGAGAAAATGTCCTCTAAAAGCCCTCTCGGGAGAGGTGTGCGATTGTACTTAATATGTCAATAAAGGTCAGAGAGAAAATAATGAAGCTGTGGCATGCTGCACTTTGTAGCCACTTGATTAATGAATATCTCCTTCTCAAAAATGTCTTTCCTCTCACGCCCCTTGCCTTTTTCTTTTTCCGGATCAGTGGGGTGGCTTGGAGAAAGTATGCTCTTCTAAACTGTGGGGTCTTTTCCCGCATTGGAAGCCAGAAGCTTCTTTTCACATCACATCGTCTCTCTCGGCCTCACCTCCCCACCCCACCAGGCCTCCATAGGCTCTCACAGGGGGAACCTCTTAACAGGTCTCCCTATTTCCACCCTTCCCTTTACTCCCTGAAACTCTTCTCCTGAAGTGACCTTTTAATGGCCAATTCATCACCCTACTGATAAAGTCCTAAACCCTGAAGTGGTTTCCCGGCCTTCAGAATCAGGTTGCATCCCTCCTGTGTCTCTCTCCTCTAGAGGTTAGTAGTCTCTCCATGCTGCCACAGGCCCTTTGCACCACCTCTCCAGCCCACAAAGTCTTTTCCCAGAGTGCTCATCCAGTAAATTCTTTCCCTACCAAGTTCAACTCAAATATGCCTTCCGGAGGGCAGCCATCTCAGACACTTGAGACCAAATCAGAGCCCTTTATGTCTTCTCAGGCTCCCTGTGTCTTGGCTACAGGGCAATTGGCAAGTTTATATACTCGTAGGTCATCTGGTATCTGTGTCTTCCTTAGGCTGTCAACTTCCAGGGTGGGGCTGGGGGGGCAGGCACAGTATTCTTTAGCTTCATGGGTAAAACCAGCCCCAGCACCACTCACAGCAACTCGAAACGTATTTATTGAGGGAATAACAGTAGAAATAAAAATCAGCTCTTTTTACAAACCCTTTCCTAAGTATACATTCATTTTCAATCACTTCTTCCCAATTTAAAAAAGTCACCGATTCCTTGTAGAAAATGTAAAATATATATATATATCGAAAATTAACTCAGCCATGTTTCATTCACCCAGAGATAAGCACTGAAAACAATGCTATGCTTTTCCTTTCAGCCTTTTCCCTGTAATTTTTGTGTTTAGTTTTACAAACCTAGGATTCTATTGAATATAGGGCACAGAGCATTACAGACCGAATATTTCTCAAAACCATGAATGGGCCATTCCCTCCATTCTTTTTTATTTTTGGTCACCTTTTTCGTTTTCTGATTTAACAATAATACGTGGCCACTGTAGAGAATTTGGAGATTACCTGGGGAAAAAAAGGTTTAAAAAAAGAAATGTCAAGGGTAGGCCATGGTGGCTCAGCAGGCAGAGTTCTCGCCTGCCATGCCGGAGACCCGGGTTCGATTCCCGGTGCCTGCCCATGCAAAAAAAAGAAAGAAACGTCAACTACTCATAATCGCACATCAAGGATTTTCTACTGGTTATATGGTGCTGTTTCCTTTCCATATTTTTTTCTATGCATGAATTTTGCAACATTTGTTTTTGATAAAATCGCAGCAAGAAATTTCCAGGTGTTCCCTACTCAGAGAGAGAAAAGTGTATCTCTGGTGGGGTTTTACACCCAGCGGGTACCCTGCTCCTCCAAGCTGCTTAAAGGGAGTGTGCCCTCTAGGGCGGATGGACCATCTTAGGGGGGTGGCTTGCACCACAGCAGCCGCTAACCCCCTCCCCCATCCTCACCCCACCCCTGTCCCAGGGGCCATTTGTTTGCCCCAGGCCTTTGTATGCTTTTGTAACATGAGCACCTTTAACCCTTCCCTCTCTGCAAGTTTTCTTAACAAGGCCAAATTTATACACCCAAAACAGAACCCGAGCTGCCAGTGTCTCCCGGTTCCGAGCCAATAATCATCCCCGTCCCCAAAGCCGCAAAGCCGCAAAGCATTTACGAGCAGGTCGGGTCTGCTTTGATAAAACCAAATGCATCTCCCCCCACCCCCACCCCATGTCAGGTAGGAAACCCCACCTCTCTGAGCTCCCTGGGCACAAGACACAGAATCATAAACAGGAAGCCTTTCCCCCAAGCCTGGTGGGAAGGCAGGAGGGGCTACTAGATGGACCCAAGTCTGAAAAGTGAAAAGGTGCCGGGCAGGTGTTCTGGACCACTGCCCTCGTGCAGCGCTCACCCTAGCGGGTTCCACTTGTCATTTATACATGAGCTTGGCAGTCAGGTGCAGTCAGTTAGTTGTTCAGCTCAGCTGGCAGGCAGGGGGTGTGGGGTGGGGTCAGGGCAGACAGACAGACCCTCCGCAAGACCACGGGGACCAGAGGTAAGCAGTGTGGGCTTCCTGGTGTGCTGGGAATGGGGGTGACCCCCACCCCCGAAACCCTGAATGAGAATAGCAGTGGCAGGAACCTGATCCCTAGAGCTCCAGGGACGGGCCGGTAGGGCCATGTCCCAAGCCAAGGAAGCTGTCCCCGACATGAGCTTCCGGAAAACGCCTTCCTGGAGTAACATAACACAGGAAAAAATGAAATTCCCGGCAGGGACGCGCAGTTCCTAGAACTGCGCCTCTCCGGAAGTAATGCTTCCTGGAGGGTTCTTCTCGCCACCCCCCACCCCCCCACACACACACCCCCAACAATGGATGGGCCAAAGAATAGTGGTTAAGAGCAGGTTGAAGAAGAGGGGTATTATGGGGATCCTCCTGAAGAAGAGGCTTCTCACAGTGGAGTGTACTGCTCAAATACCCTACTCCAGTCCCCAATAGCTCCTGCCGCCTCTAGTCAAATCCCATCCTAATCAGCGTGATCCCAATCCAACAGCAACTCCTTCCTGAAACCTTTCCAAGAGGGGACTCAGAGTATTGGCACTGCGAAAGAACTGAAGCATGGCTAGTCTCGAGTTTCCCAAAGTGTGTATCGTAAAATCCAGCCCAGTGAACAAAAGCATTCCTTGGTCAGGTGACTGTGGGAAATAATCTGGTGGCAGGGAATGACACCTCAATTCTTTAATCCCCCCCAAACCACACCCTGTGTCATAGAAGCGCAGTACCCTCCCATGGAGGCCGGGGTGACCTGCCCAGACCCTTGGCCCTGCCACGTGACTTGGCCAATACAATGCTAGCAGATGCAAGGGAGGCAAGACACTCTCAAAGAGCTGGTCCTTTGGGACTTGTTTTCTCAAACCATTACTTTCACCAGGACAATGTCCCCAAGTGATAGGGTGGAGGGTGAGAGACCCATAGAACAAAGTAGAGCCACCCCAATCATCCCAACCAAAAATGACTTAGAGCGATCTCCAGCCAGCCACCCTCAGATATGTGAACATGCCTAGCCAAGAGTTGCCCAGCCAATCCCAGACTATTCATGACATATGAGTAATCAGTGTGTATCATTGTAGGCCATTGAGGTGTTGCAGTTGTTTGTTTTTGCAGCACGGCTGAAGCAAAGGACAACTGACATACACTAAATACTATAAGTCTGCTAGAGGAGAATGGCAGTGCATATTAGCACATTAAAGGCTCTGAGAAGTCCTGCAGTAGAGAAACCCATTTAACTATATTGAATCCAGCATTTCCCAAATCTATTTGACCGTGGAATCCTTTTTGTCTTAATGACATCCTAAGGAAGTAGTGTTCAGAGATGCACACAATGGGAAACACTAATCAAGTCCTACCCTTTGATTTATAAATGAGGAAACCAGGCCTAGAAAGGAGGCCTTCTTGGCTTCTTGGCCACAGTTCCATCTCCTTGGTGACAATGCCATTCTCTCTAGGCAATATTGGCCTCTCCTTTTACTGAAATGGTTCTGAACTACAAAATTTTGCATTTGACTATCAGTCGTATGACGTTTTCTAATGCAATAAGAAAATTTTATTGGGCACCTACTATGTGCAAGGAACTGTGCTAAGCATCAGGGTCACCAAGAAAAGACATGGTGTTTACCTTCAAGCAACTCACAGCCTTGCTGAGGAAGAAGGCAAGGAAAATGGTGGTGGCAATCCAATGTAAGACAGTGCTGTATCTTGGAAAGCATTTAGTGCAATGGAGCACAAAGGATAGAGAGATGACATACATATCAGGAAAAGCTTCATGGAGGAGGTGACATCCAAACTGAGTCTTGAAGAATGAGTACAAGCTGCCTACCTAAGATGAGATGGATGAAATGGGGTGGGGTGGGGTGGAGGCATGAAGGAGGAGTTATGCAGCAAGAGCCAGCAATGAAGGCGTGAGTCAGCAAAGCGTTATTGGTCCGGATTCAGTTGGAGAAAACAGAATCCACTCCAGCTGGTTTAAACAGAAAGGAATTCAGTGTGGGGTATTATGGAGCTACCAGAATTATTGTGGAGGGCTGAAAAGACCCAACGGATGTTGAACTCTTTGGAAAGTCCCTCAAAGCCACGCCACCAAAATGAGCTGCCATGAGCAGGAAGCCTTTACAAAATTGGGAAGCCATCACTGCTAGTTTGAGGACCACGTGGCCTTGCTCATGACCCACGTTGGCAAAATGCATACGTCTCTCCCTCTTTAACTGAGATCCAGCCTTGAGTTTCACACAAGAACATCCGATAGGCTGAACCCTATCAGCCCTGGAAACCGAGCTGCAAGGGAGTCTGGAAAATGTACCATGTAGCCTTCTAAAAGAGGCTGGAAAGGATGTCAAACATCAATCCACTGTACCTTCTCGAAAGTGAAGGAAAGTGAATTCAGTGTGCATTTAGGGCTTGTCTTCTCAGAAATAGCCTCAGCTCTTAGGACTTCATTTTTCTGTCTCCCTCATGGCCCCTACTCCCCACTTCTGAGCATGCCATAGGTGCTCATTAAAGAGTTCGGGAAAGTCTGAGCTTATTAACTGGCCTCCTCACTGCTTGATCTCTGGGGCTGGGCAGATATCAAGATAAATAAAAGCGACCTTTTTTGTTGGAGGGGGGGACTGCCTTGCCTGGAGTAAATTGCTACTTTCTTGAACACAGAGAAGGACTTATTATTATGAAGGAGTTCTGTATTATTATGGAGAACAATTATTCAGAAACAAGGAGCCTGGAGCTGACTAGGTTATATTCTCTGAGGAGAAATTCCAGAAGCTATTACTCATTAACTTTTTTTGCTCGGGAAAAATCACCTTTCCCTTCTCTCACGTGGCTTTTTCCACCACAAGGAAGAACTCAACTCTCCATTTTGGGACCTGGGTATAGCTCTCCTCGAAGGTGGACTCTAGGAACGAAGCATCTGCTTGGGAATTCTGAACCAGTCTGTTTATAGAGAAATCCCACTCTGGCTCATAACAAATGAATCCCCATCTGCCCAGCCATCCCCGGCAGCCGTGGATCAGGAGGCAGGCCGTTCTCCATGCCATCTAACCAAACAGGTCAGGAAAGAGGCGAGCCGCTTTCCTCACCATCTAACCAAACCACTCTAGCTCTGCCCTAATATCGGGAGGGCAGCTCCCCTGGAATCAGACATCTGTCCCAACCCCACAGGAGGTGTGTGAGACCTAATTAATTAATGTCTGTGGAGCACCTGTACAGCCTCAAATGAAAGGTGTGAGGGTGACCACAAGCCCAATTAATTACCACCACTGATGGAGGCTACCAGCCCCACCTCAGCTGTCATTTCAGGCAGCTTGCTCCAGCTCAGGACAAAGTCAGACAGGCACTGAGGGGGTGACTGAGTGAAAAGAAAAGTGAGCAGATTCTGGCCAGAGCCTCGGCTCTCCATGGGAGGGAGGAGCCAGGAGCTCTCAGAGTCACTGGAGGTTTTCTGTTATATGACCGTTTTCCTCAGAGTATATGACTTTTCCCTCAGAGAAAATGACTATTTACCTCAGAGTATTAAGTTTCTTCCTCAGATTGTATGTCTTTCACGCCCCACACAGGATAAGCTTTTTTCCCTCAGAGCCAGGTACTAAAGGCCAAACTGGGACACCAACCTCAAACTCTGGACTCTGCTTGAAAGTGGAAATATCCCTCATACATGTCTGCCAAGTTCAGCCGACTCCGAGGGCCGTATTGAAATTCACCACAATTAAACGTGGATCCTGACAGGTACCCATTTCCCAGCTCCTGTCTTCTATTTTTCTCCTGCCTTCTTTCCCATCAACCCGTGGTGTGGGGGTGGGGAGGGAACAGATATACAGAAGGACACAAGGACATGATTTTATTGAAGCAAAGTCAATGCATGGTCATCCATAAATGGAGTGTAGAAAATGGGGGGACTGTTTCACATTTAATTCCTGGCACGCTTTATTGCAGAAGACATCACTGGGTGTTTCGTTTTCCAGCTCCAAGCACAGGCTTCAGCAAGCCCAGCTCCCCGAACACAGAGGTCAAGGCTGGCTTGGCAGTCCTTTGTCCCCAGGCCACCAGAACTAAGCAGGCCTGGAGGCTAGCACAACTGAGAAACTGAAGCATCCTGGGAAGCCGGAAGCAGCCAAACAACGCCAGCATGGCCCAGGTCTGTGTGACCAGCTTTAGCATGGCATGGACACTGCCAGTCTGAGGGACCACTCTGAGGCCTCCTGACCCTGGAGGGGCCTGACAAATAAAGCTGGAAGGTGGCAGAGGGAAAGCCATGCTGCAGAGGTGCTGGCTTGTATCCGAGCACTCCCCAGAGAGTCATAGCCACCCTGGAAGATTCCCATCTCACCCACCCACCCACCCCACCCCACGCCCACCTCTTGGCTTTAAGCAAGGAGGGAGCCACATTTTCCCTGGGACCTCTGATGGGCATGCAGTTTCCTCCTCCTTGGCCCAGTAGTTCCATTCCACCTCATGCATCCATCCACCTCCCTGCTTTTCTTTTCACCCCCAACTGCTTTCTTGTCGACCAGGGGGACAATGAGCCATGAGCCCTGTGCGCAGCAGACCAGGCAGGCCATCCTGACTCTTCGAGTGACAACAGAAGGCATTTTCCTTACCTTTCCTGACCTTAGAGAGCCCGGGGCTTTGGCCATGTCCCACCAGGCAGGGGCAGAGGCCCGAAACCTACTGGGCCTGCAGACTGGGGAAAGACATGCTCAGAAACACTGCGAAAGGAACTGTCAGCCTTCATTATTAATAACCCAGTGTTAATATTTAATGTCAGAAAACTGCAGCTCCCTTCTCTGCACCATCATCAGACCCGCACACGTCACACCAGCAAGAACGCCTCTAACTCAGCACCCCCTAGAGCTCCGTGCCAAGACCAGCAAAGCGTGTGAGGTTTATTTAAAATATGAGGTGTGAAGTGAATTCTAAAATAATAATAACAATAATTTAAATGAAATGAGACTAAGAAATGATTGCATTGCTTCTGAAATCAACCCTGTTCTTTAAACGTCTTTAATACTCCCTGTTGAGAAAGTTTAGCAAGAGAGCAAGGCAAAAGTGTAACTTTCAGATGCAGAAGGTTTGTGTTCTACTGAATACTTTGTATGTTGCTGCCGTCCTATGCCCATCTGGGAGCAACAGCAACAGGACAAGGATGCAACCTTGAAAAAATCTGAAAGATCAGGTGGGCGTCCCTAGATTAATTTAAGGTATTGAAAGAACAGGAATATCTACCTCTCCAGCAATCAACTAATTCTCACCTATCAAAACCGACCTGTTTCACCACCTGGGGCCCTATTAGCATTTGGGGAGGGATGATTCTTGCTGGCACCGAGACCATCCCCACACACCACACACTTTCCCTGCCCACAACCCCCTTGGGGGCCCCCCCCCGAACACACATTGAAGACACCCCCACCCATTTTCAAATTCCCCTGGTATTCCCCCCAAACTCACTCCCACCCCACCGCCACGTCACACCCGCCTCAGGCCAGAGGTCTCCTCCCCTCTCTGCTGAGAGTGGGCTGCCACTTCCACTGGTGAGCAGGGAGTGGGCAAGGCTTGCAAAGCTTTCATCTTTAGGACATCAAAGAACAGCCTCACCAAAAGGCCTGGGGCATAATTTTCCAGGATCCAGGAAACTGGATGACTCACCTGTGCTGGCACCAGCCTGGGGTCCCGGCTTGCTTCTCTAGACTTGAACCACACCTGCCAGGCCAGCACTTCACCTTGCCACCAGCTCAGAGCAGGCATTCTTTTTTTTTTTTTCCTTAACATTTCTGATTGTAGAATATAACATCTATACAAAAAAGCAATATATTTCACAGTGCATTGTAACAAGCAGTTATAGAACAGATTTCAGAGTTTGGCATGGGTTATAGTGCCACAATTTTAGGTTTTTCCTTTTAGCTGTTCCAAGACACTGGAGACGGAAAGAAATATCAGTATAATGATTCAGCAGTCATACTCGTTTGTTAAATCCTATCTTCTCTGTTACAACTCCTCCTTCTCCTTTGATTCTTCTCCCAATCTTTAGGGGTATTTGGGCTATGCCTATTCTAACTTTTTCATGTTGGAAAGGGGTGTCGACAATATGGGATAGGGGGATGGAACTAGTTGATGTTCTGGAGAGGCTGGGCCCTCTGAGTTTCAGGGCTTATCTGGCCTAGGAACCCATCTGGAGGTTGTAAGTTTCTGTAAAATAATCTCAGTGCATGAAATTTTTGTAGAATCTCAGATGAAGTCCTAGGTGTTCTTTAGGGTTGACAGGAATGGTTTTGGTTGGGGGTTGGCAAACCCTGGTAATAAACAATACCTAGCTGAAGCTTGCAGAACAGCAGCCTCCAGAGTACCCTCTAGACTCTATTTGAGCTCTCTCTGCCATGGCTACCTTATTATATAGTGTTACATTTCTTTTCCTTCATTTGGTCAGGATTGCATTGTTGATCCCACAGTGCCATGGCCAAACTCATCCCTGGGAGTCATCTCCCATGTTGTCAGGGAGCCTTTCATCCCTGGATGTCATGTCCCACATAGGGAGAGGGTAATGATTTTACTTTCAGAGTTGCGCTTAGAGACAGTGAGGCCACGTCTGAGCAACAAAAGAGGTCCTCCAGAAGTAACTCCTAGGCATACATAGAAGTAGGCTAAGAATCTCTGCTACATAGTTAAACTTCATAAGAGCAAGCTTCAAGATCAAGAGCTTGGCCTATTAACTTGGGAGTCCCTAAAGTTTCCGACAGCATCAGGGGTTTCCCTGGTGATAAAGCTTAATAGTTCCATATTTTTCTTCCATCCCTCAAGGGACTTTGCCAATACTTTTAAATTAGCCAAAGCAAGCATTCTTTTTTTTTTTTTTAACATGGGCAGGCACCGGAAATCGAACCCAGGTCCTCTGGCATGGCAGGTGAGCATTCTTGCCTGCTGAGCCACCGTGGCCTGCCCAGGAGTAGGCATTCTTAAAAGAAGGCTGTTTTGATGGTTATAAATAGAGGTCGATTTAATTTCAAGGAAATTTTCTCCCTATAAAGTTTTTATTGTTTTATTGAGGAATCATTTACATAGAGAAAAATGCAGATACCTTAAGTGTACAACTTGATGAATTTTTACATATATATACACTCATGTATTTTATAAAGGTTTAAGGAGCATACAGAGAAATTTTAAATAAAAAATACACACACGAGATTTACATACCCCATTTGGGTTGCATGATATGTGAACACAGCTCAATAAAATTGCATTAAAACATATACATACACACACATACCCTAGCTAGAGTGGCTAAAATTAGAAATAATGTTAGCACCTTGGCCAGAAGGTAGAGCAATTGGAACTCCCATTCATTTCTGATAGAAATATAAATAGCATGGCAGCTTCGGAAAAGTGTTTGGCAACTTTGTAAAAAAGTAAGAATACTTTTCTACCATGTGACCCAACCATTCCACTCTTAAACATTTACCTAAGGAGAAATGAAATCATGTGTCCATGTGTCCATACAAAGACTTGTACACAAAGTTCCTAGCTGCTTCATTTGTAACAGTCAAGACCTGGAAGCAACCCAAACATCCATCAGCAGAAGAATGAATGAACAAAATGAGGTATATCTATACGGTGGGATACTGCTCAGCAATAAAAGAGAGTAAACTACTAATACGAGCAGGAACGTGGATGAATCTCAAAATCATTATGCTCATAGGAGCATTATTCACAATTGTGAAAAGGTAGAAGCAACCCAAGCATCCTTCCACAGAAGAGTGGATGGACAAAATGTTGCCTATCATGTGATGGAATATTATTCCGCTGTAAAAGGGAGTGAAGTTCTGATACCTGTGACAACATGGATGAACCTTGAAGACATCATGTTGAGTGCAATAAGCCACACACAAAAGGACAAATATTGTGTGATCTCACTGATGTGAAATAATTCGAATATGCTAATTCGTAGAGAACATAGATGAGAGGGGGCCAAGGGCAGGGGGTGGGAGAAATAGGGAGTTAATGCTTAAAGGGTACAGAGTTCCTGTTTGGAGTGCTAGGAAAGTTTGGGTAATGGAAGGTGATGATGGCAGTTCAACATCGTGAATGTAAGCAAAGCCACCGAATTGTACACACTGAAAGAGGTTGAAATGGGAAAGTTGATGTTGTATATATCTCACCACAATAAAACTTTTTAATAAAAAAAATAAAAAGCAGTCATTATTATGATGCTGAGTGAAGAAAGTCAGAGTACAGACTGCATGATTCCATTTATGTAAAATTCTCGAAAAGGCAAACTACTCTCTAGTGATAGAAAGCAGATCAGCAGTTGCTCAGGGATGGGGGGCAGGGAAGAGCAGGCAGGAAAAATGAAAAAGGAGCATGAGGAAATGATGGGGGGGGGGCTGTTGGCAAATAGGTCCAGCCTCTTGATTACAGTAAAGTTTGCGTGGGTATATGCATTATATGGAAACTTACCAAGTTATAATCTCTAAATATATTCACTTCACTGTATGGCAGGTATACCTCAGTAAAGTTGTTTCTAAAAAGAGTACAGGTGTTTCACGGTATGGAAAACATATCTCCATTTTTAGGGGGGAGCAATAATATTATTATATTTATAAATATACAAAGAGGAATGCAAAACTTTTGGGTGTGATGGTTATGATCTATACCTCCATTTTTTTCAAAAATGCTAGAATTCTCCACCACCACCCAAAAAACAAACCTACGCAACTAATACGGGTTACAGAATTCCACATATCATCCTGTCTTTGGAAGCAAGCAAAATAAATCATATTTGAAGCCCAAGGCAGTGCGATTTAAGATATAAATGTGGCCGCTTTGCTGAGCCCAGACCTGCCTTCTTGCCACACAGCCCCACCATCTTACTTATGTCCCAATCTAAAAGGGCACGTCAAAACTGGACGATTATTCCCAGGTTTAACCGAGTATAATGCACACATTTCCACCTTTTCTTCTCTCTCCTCCTTCCTGTTCCTCTTCCTTCTCTGCTGACAATTCACGGCTGGGGCACGGCAGGATCTCCAAGCCAGCAACCAAAATACTGCACCGTGACAACTTCATCTCTTAATTACAGTAAACATTTACATAACGCTCAGGCCCAGCCAGTGCAGAAAGATTCGTTAATGCAGAAACATGCCCTTTAACCATCCCGTTTTATTACACAAAACCCCTGGGGACCCAAGCAGCCCAAGATTTGCAAAAGATGATGGAGAAATTGGCGGAGATATTAAGCCCCTTTCCAGGTGCAATTAAAAGTGGGCTCCAGTGCCTCCTGCTCTCACAGATATATATATATATAATTTTTTTCTTCATTCTGAATTCACGCTGTGAGGATTCCAGGGAGCTGGTTGCCCGTCAGAAATCAAACATTGGCCGGAGATGGGGTTTTATTTTTATTCTCGTCTTCCCCTCTCCATTTCTGAGTTAGGACAAACCTGCAGGTTTTATTGCCTGGTTAATATGCCCACCGCTCTGCAAGAACGGGGCCAGTTAAAAACAAGCTTCAGCAGTCGAAGATTCTCATGAACATTTTTTTTGCTTTGGACCTCTGATTCTTTAAAAGAGACCCTCTCTCGAGGAGGGGTTGGGGGGTGGCGGAGACTAACTTTTAATCATGTTTCCTCGAGCAAAACCCAGCTGGCCTGGCTAGCTTAGAGCTGGCAAGGAGGCACCGAATACCATGGCGGGTTCCCCACTAACGGGAGGATCTGAAACAGTGTACAGGGAAGGGTGCCAGAGGAGAAAGAGGGAAGACAGTGGGCTTTGGGCAAAGTCAAACCTGGGCGTCATCTCTGCCTCCCAGACCTACCTCCACCCCCAAACCCTGGCTCCCTTGGCTATGTGACCTTGGAAAAATAACCTTGCTCTCTGGGTCTCAGTTGCCTCATCTGGACAGCAGGGATCATAGCACTTACTATTCCAGGTTGTTGTGGTATTAGCGAGGTAAACTGGGTGCAGGGTCGACAGCCAGGGCTGGCAGGTCAGCACCAGGCATGCCCTGTGTTCCCTGCATTTCATCAGCACTACGGTTGCGTGACAGTTTTTTATCACCAGCTGCACTTGTCAAATCTTAGGCAGCCAAAAGGATCCCTGCTGCCACCTTCCTTGCACAGAAATGCTGCATGAGTGCACCTCTATCTCCCCTTTCCTGACCTCATGACCTAAAAGATGAAGTCTACGTCCAAGGCAGCCTGTGAACACCACCTCCTGGGTACCCATCCAAATTGGCAAGCAAGGCACTTGCGCTGAGGCTGGGGGCAAAAGGGGCAGCCCTAGGATGAGAAAGACGACCCAGTGGGAGAGCAGCCAAACGGGATGGGGGCTGGTAGGGAGTGGGTGAAGCTGAGGACAAGGCCAGCAGGGACAGCGACCACCTAGGGAGAGCTTCCAGACGCAGGAGAAGCAAGAGTGACTGGCTGAGCACCAAGCCCCGAGGCCAGTGCTGGGCCCATCATGCAGACACATGCAAGAGTAAAATAACCTACCCACTGACAGCCTTTAGTTAGTTCATTTATTTCACCAGCATTTACAAAAATACTTCTGCTATGCCGGGTGCCAGTCTAAGTGTTTTACAAATAGCAACCTATTCAATCCTCATAGCATAGCCAGTCTAAGATACAGATGCTATTAAGATCCTCATTTTCCAGATGACAAAATAAGTTCAGAGAGGTTCATTAACTTGTCCAAGGTCTCAGAGCCAGTAGATGGCAAAGTCAGAATTTCGAATGCAAGGAATGTGACTCTAAAGTCCAGATTCTTGTTTTCTTTCTTTCTTTCTTTCTTTATTCTGCCAACATGACATACAACACAAATTTCCCATTTAAACCACTTTCAAGTATACAATTCAATGGCACCAACTACATTCACAATGTTGTGCTACCATCACCACTTTCCAGTACCAAAATTTTTCCAGCACCCCAAACAGAAACTCTGTACCTTTTAAGCAATAGCTCCCCAGCCCCCTGCCCCTAGTAACGTGCACTCTACTTTCTGTCTCTGTGAATTTCCTTAATTTAGTTATTTCGTATAAGTGAAATCGTACAATACCTGCTCTTTTGTGGCTGGCTTATTTTACTCGACCTGATGTCCTCAGGACTCATCCATGTTGTCACACGCATCAGGATGTCATTCCTTTTTTATAGCTGAATAATATTCCATTATATGGCTAGACCACATTTGTCCAAACACTGATCTAGGGTTGAAGGACACTAGGGTGTTTCTCCTCTGTATGCAAGTTATCTGTCTGAATCCCTACAAAGTCCACACTCTTAACCACGACAAATAACATATGCCATGGGAGTTCACAAAAGGTAGAGATACCTTGTGAGAAAAAAAATTGGGAGCAGTCAGGCAACTAGGACTTAAAGGAACGCATGGGAGAGATGATGAGAAGCAAAGGGCTTTGCAGGTGGCAGGAAGGATGCGAACAAATGCTTAAGACAGAAATGAGCACCATGTGGCTGCTTGGGAAGAACAAGAAGAAAAAGAACAGAGCAGAAAAGAGTTTATGTCATTGGGTGGGGGGTGATAGAAAACGTGGGTGTCATGGATATTTCTGACTACAAGTTACAGAAAACCTCATCTTGAACCGGTTTAAACCAGTGACTTTAGTATTCTTTGACCACAATCCACTAAAAGAAATATGCTTTCCATTTTGACTCTGAACACACACGTACTGTGATTAGACAAAAGTTTCACAAAGCACTACTTCATGGTACGCACTCTTGCTTAATGTGTTCTTTTCTATTTTCTCTTCTCTCCTTCCTGAGTCTAACTCATTTTTTTTAATTGCTGGTTGAGGCCCACTAAATTGATTTCATGGCCCACTAGTGGGTTCTGATCCACAATCGGGAAAATGCAGGCTCAAACAATAAGGAAATACATTGTCAGTAACAAGGAGTGCAGAAGTAGGGCCGGCTCCAGATACCGTATACTCAGCAGTTTGGTCTTGTCCACAGTTACTAGGGTGCCTCCAGCTGCCAGCTCAGTGGGCTTCATGTCAACTTCATGCTGACACTGGTTTCTTCAGAAGCCACAAGGTGCTCATGGCCATCCCAGGTGACCCATCTAGACAGACACAAGCCTGGAAGAAGAAAAAGACAGGCTAGACTCTGAGTACCTTTCTAAGAAGCAAGTAAATATTTCCCAGAAGTCCTCAGTAGACTTCTCCTCATGCCTCATTCATCAGGACTGAGTCAGAAGTCCACTCTGGACCCAATTCCAAGCAAGAGAAATGGACTATCATCCAGCAGGGTGATAGATGTTTGGGAATCAGCCACCATAACCTAGTTCAAGCCCACAAGGGCAGACCTTCATTGAGGATACCAGCCCAGAAACACAAAATTCATCTCGTGGGGTTTTCAGTAGAGGTGACAGGGTTAAATGCTGCAAAGGACAGGGAGCCAAAATAGTCAGTCACTGATAATGCTGGACCGTGAGGTGGTATGAGGCACGCTGGGTATTCACTGACATGAAGGGCAGAGACCAACTCCCCCCAGAGGCACCCTGACCAGTACATGGAGGCTGGGTCTCAGAGGACAGCCTGGAGGGCTAAGGACTGGGTGGGTGTGGAGAAGGGCCATGGGGGCACCCAGTCTCACTCCTGCCCCTGAGAAAACATGCAGAGGAACCTCAGTTGAGTAAAGGGAGCCAAATGTCAGGACATGGGCAGTTGAGGACAGGAGAGCAATCCCCAGGGATCAGGCCTGCCTGGAAAAGTGGGGTGTTGAGCACCAGGTTAAGTTGAGGTGGAGCTCAATCTGAAAGGATGCTTTTGGAAGGGTTCCCCCAGCAGTAAACTTTAAGACAAAGATTCCAGTGCAAGCAGTTTATGTGTTTTTCAGTGATCTATAGCTGCATAATAAACCACTGCAATTCTTTGCAGCATACATAAACAGCAATCCTTTATTTGATCACAATTTCACACTCTGCACATCACCTGGGACAGCTTGACTGGGACTGGAAGATCCATTTCTGAAAGAGCCGGAAAGTGGACACAGGCTGTTGTCTGGAAGCTCAGCTGGGCTGTTGGTGAAGGACCTCGATTCTCCTTTATGTGAGCCTCTCTTTGTGGCTGCCTGGACTTCCCCACAGCATGGCAGCTAGGTTCCAAGAGAGACAAGGTGGAAACTGCCAGTTCTTTTTAAGTTCTAGGCCCCGAATGGGCACATCATCACCTGGTTGCCTTCTTCTTCTTTTTTTTTTTTAATGCACCTTTTGATTTTGAAATAACTGCACACATACAGGACAGTTGCAAAAATAATACAAAGCCCGTACATAGAACTCCAATGAACCCCCCACCCGGATACCCTGATCCACCGACTGGTAACATTTTGCCACTTTGCCATATTCTATTGGTCAAAGCAGCCATGAGCCCAGCCCAGATTCAAGGACCAGAGAAAGACACCCTACCTCTAGGTGGAGGAAATGACAAGGCATTTGAAGTCATCTTTCATCCCCTATAATTTGTGTGGCACGATGTTCCCAGGAAGGGAAGTGAGGGAATGAGCAGGGAAGGGAAGGAAGCCAATAAGTTCTGTGTTATCAAATCAGTTGTTACTATGGGCAACTGGGGCTTGATCCCACAAGGGATCTCTGGGAGACGAGGTAGAGCACACCTCAATGTTCCCCCACCGGAGAGGATGAGGCAGCTGGAGTATTTGTTCTCTGATCCCACCTTGCCGTTGCTTAAGGTCTGTTCCAGGGGGAATTAACTTGGCAGCACTTCTGGCTTGCCCTACATGCAGGAAGACTGTGCAGCCAGAAAATCATAGGTCAGAGAATCAGTCGTAGGCGTTTGCAGTAAGCAATCCGTCTGAGTAGAGAGGAGAGGGCTGCAGGCGTGTGAGTGGACCCCCAATAGTGTCTGCTACAAAGCACAAGGCACCTAGAGGAACAGAGATGTCCCATGGCAAAAAAGGAACAGAGATGACCCATGGTAAAAGCCACCCACAACTGCCCAAATCAGCCCATAGGGTTCAAGGGCAGCAGCACAGCACAGGTATCTCAGATCCAAGCTGGGCCACCCAGGTGCCAGGTCAGGGACAGGTCTAAGGCTTGCCCACTACGCAGAGGTGGAGGCCGCATGGACCTGCTTAGGAGCTGAGGCGCTGAGTGAGCCTGGAGAGGTCAGTTTCCGGGCCTGGAAAGACAGAGAAGAGGGTGCCAGGTGGGGCCCACCAATGCGTGGGCTGGGCCCCTGAGTTCACCCAAGAAGGTTTTCCTGCCCAAACAGCAAAGGAAAGAAGACGGGGAAGCAGGCTGAATGTCCTCCCACGCCCACCCCCACCCCTTTCTGCTTTTCGCCACCCCCTCCGCTCGCCCTGCAGACTCTCCCAGGCTTTCACAGCCTGCAAAGCCGCCTGCCAGGAGTTTCTCATGAATGATTTTAAATGATTCTCGCTCGGTCCGTGGGGGGAAATCACGTATTGAAAATCCAGCAAATGTGTAGCCAACTGAGGGCTGCTCTGGATGGCTGCTGAAAAGCAGACAGCACAGCCGAGGGGCGTTCAAACCGCAAGGGGTCCCGGGAGAGGCCCGGGCTCCTGAGCCAAGGCAGGCATGAGCCTGAGACCACGTCCTCTGCAAATCAGGCCGCTGTGCCCACGGCTTCTCCAGCGAGGCCCCCAGAGCGGGGCTGCCAGGGTCACAAGCTCCCCTGACAGAGGCTACTCCGCGCCTCATTTAATCCTTCCAGCGCGTCATTCACTCATTCATTCATTCATTACGCAACAAATGATCACCGAGCACTTGCTACATGCCGGGCACTCTTCATCCCAAGGAAACTGGGGAACTGTAGAGAACAAAATGGAATTTTTTGTTTGTTTGTTTGTTTGTTTGTTTGAATAAAAAAAGGAAAACCCTGCCATCGCAGAGGTCGCATTTTGGGGGGAGGAAAGAAAGAAAGGAAGAAGCAAAAACATGCAGTGTGTTTCATGGGGAGAAGAGGGAAGGAGAAAACTGTGGCAGGGAAGGTGAGGGAAAGTGCAGAGGTTGGGGACAGGGAATGATGCCAGTTTTTAAAAGAAGGATCTGGAAAAAGACTTCCTAAGAATTGACACTTCAACTATAGAGAAAAAAGGAGGCCAAGGGGCAGCAGGTGGAAGAGGGAACACGTGCCCAGGGTATTCCAGGAATGGCAAAGAGGCCAGAGTGGCCCCAGGGGAGTAAAGGACGGTATTGGGACATGAAGTCAGAGAAATGACCAGGGCCAGGGTACTGGATCCGGCAGGGCCTTCCTAACGCCCTCGGCTTTCACCCGGATGACAAAGGGAGGCTCTGGAAGATTCTGTGCCCTAGGGGGACAGGACATGACTTAGGTTTTAGGGAATCCCTCTGGTTGTTGTTTCCAAAACAGATTGTAGAGAGGCAAGGGCAGAAAGAAGGACGCCAGTGAAGAGGCAAGAATCCGAGTAGTTCTCTATCACCAGATACCAAGGACCATTAACGTAGTAGCAAATGTTTTTTGAGTCAGGATTTTTTTTTTATTTTGTCAACAGCACTCTGCAAAAACCACCTTCTTTATTTTTCCCATTTTGAAGATGCAGAAACAGGCTCAAAGAAGTTAAATAACTTACTTAAATGCCCCAGTTGGTAAGCTTTTCAACTGGGAGAAATTTGGTACAGACTTCCTGTGAGGCCTAGTCATATTAAAAGCCAGACTTATCCAAGTCCCTCTCTCCGCCTTCTTTCTGGTAAAACACAAAAAGCCCCATTTCATCCCAGGTTCTCAGGTTGATGCCTTCTCAGGTTGATGCCTTCTGGGGTGGTGCCTTCTGGTTTTTTTCTTTGGGAGGCAGAGTGGCATGAGTTTGGGCTAATAAGTTGGCCAGGCTGTGCCATGCTGGACACTGTCACCCAGTCACAGGCAGGGCAGTTGACAGAGAATGGAATCTGGGCTTTACCTGCTCCTATAGGTTCTTTCCCCTCCATGACCCTAGAAGAACCAGGTCTTGGTGTTCTCCAGCCTCTAGGCTTTTGTGGGCAGGGCCGGGGCCGAAGTTGCCAGGCACCCAGGAGCCAAACCCCCCCCCAAGCTTTTGTTTTCAACTGAAGCCGGGGCACTGAAAGGATTATATGGGATCAGCCGTTCCCAAAGCCTGTTTTGTGTACTGCTGGAGGTACACAGAACAGTGTGCGTTTTTTGTTTTGTTTTGTTTTTTTAATAATTATGGTTATGTATTCTGATGTGCTAAGGAAAAGGGAACTGGTGCAGCTGAGCCATGATTTCACAAATATTATTGCTCAGGAGGACACTAAAGTATTGAGGGTTTTTTTAAAGAGGAAAAAGATGATGCAAATAAAAAATATTATGATAATAATAGCTAGGTGGTACAGGATACAGCAAGTATCGGGGAACGAAGCTGTGGTAGGCTGTATCAGGTGGAGGGGAGGTGGAGGAAGAAAATATAATGGAAGGAAAACATGCTTGCTGTAGAACATTAGAAAATACAGATGATCAAAAATGTTAACATGAAAATCTCACACTCTCACCTCCCAGATCTCACCAGCATGGGCACCTTAGATCAGATATAAATTCGTCTTCTATGGGGCTGTGTAATAAATTACAACAAATATCGCAGCTGAGAACAGCAGCCATTTATTACCTCACAGTTCCATGGGTCAGAAGTCCGTGGGGACTCGACTGGTTTCTCGGCTCTGGATCTCCCAAAGCCAAAGCCAAAGTGTCAGCCAGGGTCTGGGGAAGAATCCACTTCCAAGCTTGCTCAGGTTGTTGGCAGAAGCCAGTTCCTTGCAACTGTGGGACTGAGGTCACTGTCTTCTTGCTGGTTGTCACGGAGGCTGCTCTCTGATCCTAGAAGCCACTCCCTGCTCCTTGCACATCTTCAAGTCAGCTACAGCACATCTCTCATGCTTCCACTCTCTCTGACCTCCCTTCTGTCCTTCCTTTTCTGCCACCAGCCAGAAAAAACTCTCTGCTCTTAAAGGGCTTGTGTGATTAGGTCAGGCTTTCTCAAATAATCTTCCTCTCTTAATGTCAACCATCATGTATTGTAACATAACCCAATCACAGGGGTGATTTATAAATCTGTATTCTACATACAATAAACAAACTGCTTTTTCCAGTCAATGATCTCCATCTTTCCATTTCAGTAAATATTCATCTCATCTAACATCCAGAACATGCCCAGGTATCCTCAATGAATCCCAAAATATCTTTACAAACCAGTAACCAATCCAGGCCCAACACTGAGTCTGGTTGTCTCCCCTAAGTCTTTTTGGTCTAGCCAGGTCCTGGATTTCATGATCCTGACACGGTTAAAGAGAGCAGGATAGTTGTTCAGCAAAATGTCTCACCTTCTAGATGTATTGGGTGGCTTTTCTGTGATGGTGTTTAGCTTGCTAAACAGGAAGTTACTCAGGGATATGCTAGTAAGTGTTCAACAACTGGCCCTCCAGAGTAAAAAGCCCTGATTTGTGCTTGCCAATTTCCATGGTGTCAATACATTCACTGAGGCCAATAGCAAGCCACTGACGTGACATCGCCAAAGGCAGAGTTGGATTGAGAGGTATGCAATCGACCAACTCAAGTCAGTACAAAGCCAGCTCCAACACACAGTTGTCTGATGGATGGGATAAGACTTTTTGAGGGCAGGAAGGAGAGGAGGCTGTAAGGAGAAAGACTCCAAGATCCTCCCCACCCCCATGCCCTTAGAGATGGTGGAAGAGACAAGATATTATGTGTTCCAAGCATAGAGGTGACTAGCCCCCTTTCACCCCAGTTGGAGTGCCTGGGGGTGAGGAAAATTGAATAATATAAACTGTGGCCTCAGGAGCTGTGGCAAAGATCCTTATGTCTGGCTCAGCAAGGAAGCAAGCGTGGTAGATAAATACACCACCTCCCTTGTGCTTTGGGTGGGACAACTCTACCCTGTCTCCCAGAGTTTCCCAGCAGGATTGAGCCCCAGTTGTGCTAACTTACTTGATAACCCTTCTTTTCTTGGTTTCTTTGCTTTGTCTTCCCTTGCTCACTTCTCCACCCCTTTGCCGTTGCTTCTTGAAACCACCACCCAAACAAACTACTTGCATTCATATCCTTATGTCAGGGTCTGCTTCTGGGGTTCCACATTAAGACAGGAGGACACAGGGAAGGGAATTGGGGTGAGGCTATTTCAGGGTTTCACTTTTTTTTTTTTACGATGGAATATGTTCATTTATTGCTCATATAATTAAAGATCAATTTTAAAGGATAAATTTTTTAAGAAGAAAGACTGCGGCTAGGATACACGGAAGATTCATTGAAAGTGACCCCATCCAGCCTTCCTCCCTCATTCCCTAACCTTACTGAGAACCCGCTGTCCCAGTGACCTCCCACACCTCTCTCCACCCACTCTGAGACATGATACTGGCAAGCGACACTTTTAAGAGGCGCTAACATTGGTTGAGCAGATACTATGCAAAAATGCTTGGTGTATATTATCTGTTTTACATATTTAGAGCATGCACGTTTATTTCCCCTTCCTCCCAAGATACATTTAATATGACTGTGAAGGAACGCAAAAAGTATAAGCCCACAATAAGGAAGGGGGGGGGGGGTGGCGTCAGCAGATGAGCGATTTCAACACATTTCTGGAAGACAGAGAGCAGAAGGAAGGGTGGTGACAGGTGACACAGAGCAGAGAGAGCCACAGCTGGAAGCCTCACGGGCAGGAAGTCCCGAGGAAGAGGCTCCAGGCTGGGAGAATGGGGAGGTTCCTGGGAAGTGTGGCTGGAAATGGAAGTGACTGAGGGTCCCTGGCTGGAACGGCTGGGCCACCCACCTCGGGGGTAGAAGAGCCCAGGGCCAGCTTCTTGGTTTCTTATGGTTGACAAAGGGG
Organism: Tamandua tetradactyla; assembly: GCF_023851605.1. Classification (NCBI taxonomy): domain Eukaryota; kingdom Metazoa; phylum Chordata; class Mammalia; order Pilosa; family Myrmecophagidae; genus Tamandua; species Tamandua tetradactyla. The sequence continues at coordinate 132,781,177 of NC_135353.1, read as the reverse complement.
GGTGGGGCGGCGGGGATGCCTGTGCTCCCCCCACACCACCGAAAACAACAACAAAAAGCACCTCCATAATCCATCACTTGGGAGTCTCTGGAGGACCAGCAGCTCCCTGCCAACTTATCTAAAGTGAAGATCTCCGGCCAACAATTCCCACGATGCACGCAATCACAGTCCACGCTCCTCCTGCCTTGTAGGAAGAAGTGACCGGCATGGTTATCCTTCTAAAGAAAGACTGCAAGTGGATGACACTATGACAAGGAATTCGTAATAGAGGGGTATCCCAAAGATTGGGAGGAAGATCAAAGATGATGGTGGAGTTATGCAGAGAAAGTAGGATTTGACAAACGAGTATGATGGCTGAATCATTACATTGATACTTCTTTTAGTCTCCAGTACCTTAGAACAGCAAGAAGTAAAAACCTAAAATGGGGGAATTGTAACCCATACCAAACTTTGAAATCTGTTCTACAACTAATTTGTGATGTGCTTTGAAATGTATTGCTCTTTTGTACAGATGTTCTTTTTCACAAAAAAAGAAAAAATACATATTTCTTCTAGCCTCCTGTGTTTTGGAGCAGCTAGAAGGAAAAATCTGAAATAGTGAAATGGTAACCCATTCTGAAATCTGTTCTGTATTTACTTGTTGAAGTATACTTTGAAAATCATTGCTCTTTCTTTCTCTCCTTTGTATATATGTTATATTTAACAATTAAAAAAAACACTTAAAAAATAGTAGAGAGGTATATGGGGGAAAATGTACCTATTGCAATATTGTAATACTCTTTCATCAACAGTGACAAATGTACCACACCAATACTAAGAGTCAATAATAAGGGGGGACAAAGGGGTATGGGAGGGTTTGTTTTCTTTTTTCCTTTTTATTTCTTTTCTCGATTAATGAAATAGGCAAATCCACAGAGAGCAGAAGGTAGATTAAGTGGTTACCTAGGGCTTGGTGATGGTGGTGGGGAGGAAAGGGAAGTAACTACTAATGGGTGTGGAGATTTTTTTTGTGGGGGTAGGTGATGAAAAGTGGTATGGTTGTACAATTCTGGGAATATACTAAAAAACATTGCAATTGTAGGATATGTGGACGATATCACAATAAAGTTCTTTTGTAAAAATTTTTAAAAAGGAATGAGGCATTCTTCCCTCCTATATGGGACATGACTCCCAGGGCTGTAAATCTCACTGGCAGTGTGGGACAGGACTCCCAGGATGAGCCGGGACCCGGCATCATGGGATTGAGAAAGCCTTCTTGACCAAAAAGGGAAAGAGAGAAATGAGGCGAAATGAAATATCAGTGGCTAAGAGATTTCAAACAGAGTCGAGAGGTCATCCTGGAGGTTATTCTTATGCATTATATAGTTATCCCATTTTAGTTTAGGGTGTATTGGAGTGGCTGGAGGAGAGTATCTGAAACTGTTGAGCTGTGTTCCAGTAGCCTTGATTCTTGAAGATGATTGTATAACTATAGAGCTTTTATAATGTGACCTTGTGATTGTGAAAACCTTGTAGCTGATGCTCCTCTTATCCAAGGTGTGAACAGATGAGTAAAAAAATAAGGACAAAAAATAAATAAATAAATAATTGGAGGGGAGGATAAGGGGTAAAAGGAAATTGGGTACATTGCAATACTAGTAGTCAGTGAAAAGGAGGGGTAAGGGGTATAGGATGTATGGTTTGCTTGTTTTTTTCCTTTTCATTTTTATTTCTTTTTCTGGAGTGATGCAAATGTTCTAAAAATGATCATGGTGATAAATACACAACTATGTAATGATATTGTGACCCATTGATTGTATACTTCAGATGGATGGTATGGTGCATATGAAGATATCTCAATAAAAATGCTTTCTTAAGAAATGAAAGAAAAAAAAAGAATGGGGCATTCCCACCGAGCTGGGAGCTGGGGTCAGATGACCTTGTTCCACCCCAAGGCCCCGTGATTATCCGACGCCTCCACCTCCTCGGATTCGGGCCCGGTGAGGGCTGTCTCAGCAGTGCCAAAGGACTCCCCTGTCGCTGAGTCAGAAGCTTCCAACAGTCCCGAGAAGGCACCCCCTGCATCACGCTGTCAGCCTGGCCCCCTGGGTTGGTTTGTTTTTCCAGGGCATAAACGTATTTTATGGAGAAATAAAATGCACAATAATAAAAAGGGGGAGGGGAGCGTTTCCACCAGCCCACATTTTATCCAAAGGGGCCGTGACTTGGCATCCTGGCTCGAATATGAAATTATTACACAAGAATTGACTCTCGGTGTCTCCGATGCTCCCTGGGATGATTGCTTCTATAACTTATGGAGACAGCTGAGCGTTTGTATTCAAGTGATCACATAAATTAATATCCATATGTGGAAATGGTGTGCCGGGAGCAGGCCTGGTTTAAGAATGCATTCCTTGTAATGGCTCGCACACCTGAAGAAAAATGCCCATCTCGGGCTTTGAGTCCGGGTCTGCCATGCTCTAGCAATACTTCATATGGTTTCCAAGCAAAGTAAGGTATGCCACATGGCGACCCCTTCACAGTGGTACAGAACTGCGTGTTGTTTTCAGCCAGGACAGTCGTCAGAGCAAATGAAGGGAACTGATATTTTAGAAATTAAAAAGGGAAAAAATAAAACAAAAGTGTGTGCCTTAAAATTTAATGTTTGGCTCCTCGGGGATAGGCTTAACCCAAAGTTCTAATTACATGTGTGGCAGTGAAGGCCTCCGAGCCTTCATTCTTGCCAAAAGCTTTTATTTTGCTACATGACGGCAGAGAAAATGATCCCTCTCTCCTTAGGAGGTTGCCAACCCCATGCCATGCTGGGGTTTTGTAGTGGGCAGGGCAGGGGATCAGGAGATAGAAAACGCAGGCCCTGCCCTTGGACTATGCAGCTGAGGGCCCCAGCCCAAAAAAGGCCCAGAACCAAACAAGGCTGTGTTAAGCCAGGGCCCAGGGAGAGATGGGAGCCCAGTACTTGCCATAGAATAGTTGCTGAAAGAGCAGGCAAGAGAAAAGCAGCAGCAGCCTGCAAAACTACTTCCACCTCAAGTTTTGGGAGTGGGTGGTGGTGATGATAGCACCACATCGTAAATATAATTGACACCAGTGAACTGTACCCTTGAAACTGGTTAAAATGGGAAATTTCATGTTGTATAGATGTGACCGCAATAAAAAAAATTTTTTTTTAAACCCATAGAACTGTAAAACACAAAGAGTGAACCTTGATGTAAACTACGGACTTGAGTTAATAGTGCAATAATAATAGTTTTGATTCAGTTGTAACAAACGTACCACACGAATGAAAACTGCTCATAATAAGGAAAATGGGGGGCAGTCACGGGAACTTTGTACTTTCTGCATGATTCCTCTGTAAACCTACAACTGCTCTAAAAAAAATCAATTAGAAATTTTCAAACAATCCTTCCACCTTCACTTACTCATTCATTCATTCATTCATTCATTTAATCAATGCTTCTTGAGTTCTCCCTTGGTTGTTGGTGAAGCCTTAAACAAATCTGACATGAAAGAAAGGGGAGATGGCCAGCAGAGCCCTCTCATGCCTTGTACAATTTAATTCCATTCAATTCATTCTGGTACTTTCCAACCCTGGATAGATTTATAACCTTTTCAGGTGATGGATGACAAACATGTGCTCAATAGAAAAAGATAAATATGGGGCGGCTCCTACACATTGGGCCACTTTCTCTTTGCCTTCCCACCACAAGCCTCACTCAAGACACCACAAGCCTCGCTCAAGACTTGGCCGAATTTAAAAATAAAGTGTCGAAGGCTTCTTCTCCATATTAGCTGAATAAATGTGGGATAGCACAACTCCTTCATTCTTATACACACCTCCATGCCCGCACACCCACCTGTTGGTTCTCTTATATCCACTCCATCCATCCCCCATATATATCGCAAGCTTTTTTGTTGCTTTTGTAAGGAGGACAATAAGACTCTGAGAAGCTTTGAGAAGGATTCTTCTAAGGTGTCAACGGCACAGACATTTCTTTCCGCAGCAGTGATAAAAGTTTAGCCACTGGCTCTCCAGTAGGCAAAAGCAGAGCCTGGTTTGTAGCATTGGCCAATGACTAGGGTGTAAATACTCCCATCGTGGCCAATTTCAAGCTACTAACTTCACATCGCTGACCAGGGAGTTGGGAAAAGCTCACCAGCGGCATTCCGGGGCTCTGGCACACCAGCGGCCACTTCCAAAACCAGCCTGGAGGGCAACGCCCGGGGAAAAGCAAAGGGGAATGAGTGGGTGTCCTGGGCTGCTGTCAGAAGATCCAGTTTCTTCTTTCCCTTGGGCCCTAGCCGACTCTGAGAGCAGAGCAGGGAGAAGAACCTGGAAGCCCTCCAGCCAAGCCTCAGCTCTTCCTCCCCCCCCCCACCCCCACCCCAGGCTACAAAGAGAATGCTTGGCTTCTCTCTCTTCCAGCTTTTCAAGGACTCCAAAGGTAGACACACAAGAGGAAAGCAGCTTAATTGCGATTTCTTTTAAAAAGGCTCTGCCTTCAACCAGTCCAATATTTCATAATAAGAAAATGGGACTCAAAATTCTTCCCCACTAAGAAGGAACGGTGGAATGAGAGCTGGAGAAATCACTGAGGTGAAAAAATTGATTTGCAATATCCACAGCAGATTCAATGCCCTTAACAACACCTGGGTAAACCCTTCACTCCTGCCAGACTGGATTTTTTTTAGTGCCGTATGCAGTTTTATTATCAGCACTTTGCATACAAGCCATAAAGGGCACATGGCAAATTCTGATGCCAGCCTCCGGCCCCTCCTCAGCGAGAACCTGGAGACAACCGTCACCTAGTCCCTGCTCCCTTCTGGCTCTTTCTGTGTGGTCCCAAGCCAGTCAGTTCCACCCTTTTGGCTTCAGGCCTGTGTACCTAGACTCTTTGTCTCTGCTTTTGCACTGAGCAGACTGTATCGTTGTTCAGCAAATATTCACTGACCCCTCCTCACTCCAATGGCCCCCACCCCACCCCATGGGAGAAACATACTTTCCAGCCCCACCCATGTTGGGCTTGGCCATGTGACTTGTTCTGGTCAATAGAATATAAGCAAACATGATACAATTAGAGGTTTTAAATGTGCTCGCTTGATTTGGTTCCTCTTCCTGCACTCCTGCCATATGTTAAGAGAAGCTGATGCCCCAGGTAGCTGCTGCAGCTTCAACCTGGGACCCTGGAATGAGAAGTGCATGGAGCTGACCTAAATCCAACCCAGTCTGAAGTAGAGTAGTTACAACCGTCCATGTGTGAGAAATAAGCCACCAGGATTTGGGGATTGTTTGTTATGCAGCTGGGTTGTAGCAATAGCTGGTACAATACACTCTGAGTTACGGTTCAATATAGAGCCTTGATTGACTTGTCTCTACAGAAAACTTGGCTTCTCACCAGTCTGATGCCAGAGCTCTTTCCACAAATCAAGTGCCAATATACCAGTGCTTAAAGGATGGACATAAAAAAAAAAAAAAAGATGGGCATGTAGCTTTAACCAACTATGATTTCACATACCTATGCTTTCCTGAATCAGCGATGGGATTTGGTTTATCCGTTTTCTCCAACAATGGATTATTTGCTAAGTATCAACTGTGTACCAGACACTATGTATCAGACACCTGGAACCCACAATCAAGAAAGTTCCAGTTACATTCGGGGAAGCAAGTACATGAAACGGATAACAATTTAGGGTGGGCCACAGTGGCTCATCAGGCAGAGTTCTCACCTGCCATGCTGGAGACCTGGGTTCGATTCCTGGTGCTTGCCCATGCAAAAAAAAAAGATTAACAATTTAAAGCCCAAGTAAAGTGAATGATGCAAAGAGTGTCGGGAATTCGAGGTGGGGGTGGGGGGTGGGAATTACCTTTATATTGGAGTGAGGGGCAGTGGAAACCCAGAAAACATTTACAGAAAAAAAGAAATTAAGATAAACCTTAAAGGAAGCAATGGCCTCAGATGCAGGCTAGGCCCAACATTCTAGGCAGGTGACAGGGACACCACATGTAGTCACAGGAGGTGTGTGGGCCAATGCAGACAGCAGACCCATTGGTGGGAATAGTGAATTAAGTCAGCTTGCAGGGACTTTTTGGATGTCAGAAGACTCAGGATTCTGTTTTGTGGGCAAGAAGAACCATTAGCAGTCTGCAAGCATAGCAAAGCAGTCTTTCTGTATTTTGGGTTTATCTGGGGGTGGTGCATGGAATTCAGAAGGTAAAACGAACCTGGAAGCCAAGACAGTAGATGGGGCCTAAACACAGGATAGAGACAACAAGAAAAGACAGGAAACTACACTTGTCAAATCAGAGTATGTTGGAGTTATAAAAAACCTTCTAAAGCATCTGCTTCCAAAAAGTAATTCTATGAATGAAGAAACAGAGGCTCAGAGAGGTGACGTTACTTCTCCCAGGCCCACCCAACATGTTAGGGGCACCCCTGAAAGCAGAACCCAAGTCAATCATTTAAGAATGCTTCAAAGAAATGTTAAAACTCGGTAGAGCTGGGTATCTGGTGGTGGTGGGGGTAGGTTGGAATTCTCTGTGTGAGTTTTGTATTATTTTTGCAACTGTCCTTTAAGTGTGAAATTATTCCAAAATAAAAAGGGTTTTGTTTTGTTTTTTTTTTTAAGCAGAAAAATGTTGCAAGTAACAGAAATCCCAACAAATGGTGGTTCGAACACATAAGGGGTTTATTTTTCTCATGTAACAAGAAGTCCAGAGAACCATACAGAGTCCAGGGCTGGTACAACTGCTCAGAATATCAAAGACCCAGACGCCTTCTATTTTCCTGCTCCACCATCCACAATATGTGGGGTTTCGTCTTCATGGTTCCAAGATGCCTGCTGTACCTCCAGACATAGCATCCATGTTCCACGCAAGAAGAAGGCAGAAAGATGAAAAGTCTCCTCCTTTCAAGGTGTTGCTTTGTTTGGGAATGGAAACCTTTCCCCCAAATTTCTATTTAACTTTCAGCGACCAGAACTGAATCACACGGTCACCCCTAGCTGTTAGGGGGCTTGGGAATTTGAGGATTTCACTATCTGACCTCTAGAGTGGAGGATGAGATGGAGAAAGGGAATTTTAACTAGGGTGAGTGAGTCTAACTACAATATTTGCCACACCAAGTCTCTTATCTCCTGGTTCCGATCTTGGTGTTTTACACTGTGACAAGGCTGGCTGCAGTGGAGTGGGGAGGAGAGGAGGCCACACACGTTTATCTGGGCCAGACCCAGGGAGGGCAGCCTCCTCATTTTCAGATATGGATAAGGCCTTGTGAAACCCTTGGGGTGTTAGAAACTGCTCAAAAGAAGGGAGACGAGGCAACGCAGTTCACCCCACAACAAGCTAACAATTACCAGACACTTACTATTTGCTAAGCACTGTTTTCAGACCTGGGCCTGGGAAGTGTCTTTAAAGTAGAATATATAAGAGCAGATTAAGGAGATGGATGGGAGTCAAGAAAATGTCCTTGGAAAGAGGGCAAGAAAACAAAGCAGAGACCCAAAAGAAGGGACGTTAATCTTGGGAGGACAGCTTAGGAGAGGGTTTTAGAGCAAAGCGTGAAATCCTGGACAGGCTCCACCAGAAATAAAAGCAAACATTCTCCCCTGGCACTGGCTGTAATGAAGCTGCACCAGCACAACAGATTCCGTTCTGGGTGGGACCTTTGGAAAGATGTAAAGAAGCCAGAGAAAGAAAATTACAACAATGGCAGAGCCACTTGGGCCGCCTGTCGTGGTGGAATAAGAGATTTGGGTTCCGTATCTCCTGAACTTCTGCGAACCTGTCTGGGGGCTGTGACTGCTACATGTTTCCTTGAGGTAGCAAGTAAATCAAGATTCTCTTGCTGCAAATGACAGAAAGCCCAGGTCAAGGTGATTTAAGCAAAGAAAGGGAAATTACTAGCACATATAACTGGAATATCCTGGGACAGTTCTGGCTTCAGGTTCAACTGGATCCAGGGGCTCCAACAATAGAGACTGTCTCCTGGCTCTGCTCCCATCTGGGTTGGCTCCATTCTCTGGCAGCCAGCCAACACAGGCTTGTAGCCTACCTTTTGAGGAACCCCAGCAGAAAGTGAGATTCTCTTTTCCAATAGAAACAGCAAGTTCTGAAATTGTCTCTCTGCAACCCACAGTGGTCACATACCCATCCCTGAACCAATCAAGGAGAGAGGGAAAATGAGGGTGTGGTTCTTATGCTCCATTCATCCCACTTCTGCAGCCAGAAGATGAAATCAGCCCTTCCCACCAACCCCCACCTCAACCCGCCCCCCTAAAGCTCAGGGATTGAGCGTCAGAGAGGTATGGTTTGAATCGAGAAGGGGGGCAGGCAAAGCCAAAGTTGTCTACTACATAATTCCGAGAAGCTGCCAAAAAGCCATAAACACTCAAAACTGCCTTTTCCCTTTATCCAGATACATCGAGTCTTCGGGATCAGAACCCTGCTTACTTCCAGCCTTGTCAAAGGGAAGACCAGCAGAATGTCAGAGTTGAAAAACCATCTCCCCCTTCCCCTGGATTCAACTCGCCAGGGTGCAGGGACAGGATCGGTGACAGAGCGGACTAGAACACAGGGCTACACAATTCCGACCGAGCGTTCTTCTGCTTAGCTTCCATCTGCAGCCTCCCTGGGAATGGCATTATAAAGGACGAAAGGGAACTCCAGAGAATGTCACCAGAAATGGGAACAGGTGGGCCAGCCTATTGGGATAACTCAGTCCCCAAAGAAGAATTTCTTTGGGGAAAATAAATCCTCTAGGACTGAAGGAGTCCAGGCTGCACAAAGGGCTATGTTGTCCAGGGACCTTCAGACCTGGATTGGGGCACTGTGGTCAGGACAGACTGATCTGGGGTGAGGAGGGCAGGTCCAGAGCCCAGCCCACTCCACCACCACCACCACCACTGCACGAGACAGACCAAGCCAAGGAGAACGTTGCAGAGAAACCAGATACATCTTTTCTGTTACCACTAGTCTGAGTGTCTTCTCAGAACCAGCCTGATCTGCTCCCCACAATGGGATCTGCTCCCCGCTTGCTCCCCAAGGAGGTCAGGAGACCTCCTTTGCATTTCCGACAAAAGGGAAAATATGGCCCCTCACCTGGTTTCCCTTTGATCTTTCCCTTCCTTAATAGAATCGGGGAGGCCTGGCAGTACTATTTCTCAGAAACTTGGGGGTGCATATAATATATCCAGGTCAGAGAGGAGAGTTTTCAGAGGGAAACGTTGCCAGGCTCTTTATTGTAGTCTGACTTTTCCTCTCCTTGTCTTTTTTTCTACAGGACTCAAGTGGGGACACCAAATGGCCTGGGACCCTAAGGAATTTGAAAGGATTATCATGATTACTTAAGCAGGGGTTTTCTGAAACTCCCAGCCAAGAGGGAGAGATAATGAAACTTCTGAGTTATAACCCTTCAGTGATTGGTTAAATAAGTGTGCCCCCCACACACAAGCAAACAGACAAACTGGGAAAGGCATTTCTCCCCGTTAACTCTTTCAAGGCCTAGAAAACACACTAGAGGGCTTTGAACGTCCCTGGTACCCCATAATTCAACAAGGCAAGCCTTCATTCTGGACTGCATGAACCACTTCTTCCTTTATCTGCTTTTATTCCTCCCAGGTTTCCCCCAAAGCACTCCAACTACCTGCACCCCATGCCATCTCTCCATCTCATATTTCCAAGGGGAAAGTAGTCCATTGGGAAGGAAAGGCTCCGTTTCCCAGGGGGGTTGGCTGGGCTTCTGGAGCAGGAAAGCCAGCCGCATGCTCTGGGTGCCACCTCTGCAGCACCCAGCCTTGCCTCTCGCCTCTCTCAGCTGCTGCAGAGCTGGCCACAGAGCCCTGCCTCCCCGCGTGGCTTCACATCTGGTGGCTGTGGGACAAGTCCCACTTGCCCATAGCTCTGGCAGCAGAATCAAATGGAAGACTTGGCTTGGTGGCCGTTTCTGATCCCGCCTCCCAAGATGACATCACATGCCTAGCCTGGGACCCAAGAGCAGGAACACGAAAGAAGGAGCTTCAAGCCACATCTATCATCCAAGAGCTTTGCTTGCAAAAAAGAAACTCCAAGATGCAAAAATCCCTCACTTGGCTGACATGAGCAAGGACCAGCAGAACCAAGGTGGGGATGGCAGCTGGCATGTGCCCAGTCAGGCTGGCACAGGGCAAGGAGCGCCAATCGCAGAGTATAAGGGCAGGGCATAGCTGTGTTCAGTTGTCTTTGGAGCTGGAAAAAGGGAAAAGAAAAAAGGTCCCACAAAAAGTGAGTCGTGTCTAAGGGAGCAAAATCAGAGGATTCAGAGTCCAGACCTGCTCCAGGCTGCTGCATGGGATGGTTTTGTTTGTTCGTTTGTTTGCTTTATGTCAGGGAAACAGACCCAACACTTGCTGCTCAGGTTGGGCAAATTAAGGGAAATGGGTAAAAGTAACTTTTGAAAAAATAGGTGCTTTTGAATTGTGTAGATAATTCCTACAGGGTGGGAGGGCACCAGGACAGAAAGCAGGACGTTCTCCAGGAATTGGAATATAGTGCTGGCTTACCAATCATGGGCCCCAGCAAGGGAAAGCAGCCACGAGGAGGGGGAGGGGAGATGGGGGGTGGGGGATGGAGATAGCAGCGGTTGGGGGCTGGGTGGCTTAATCTGCCTCTCTGCAGGTTTCCTGTGAAGAGGCCCACCCAAGGCCAGGCTTTGGCCGCCCCACGCCTTGCCCAGGTACTCCCTCCTAACCTGCAAGAGCTGGGAGGGCTCTTCAAGTCCTCCAGCCCGGTGACTCCCAGCACCCACCCCCACCCCCGCACCACTTCCAGTCCTCCTGGCGAGGGGGGTGGTCAATGTCGTCCAAGTAATTTCTCTGCGAACACAAGATGGCAGCCTTAAATAAATGCAACCCTGCGCAGCTTTTAATCTTACACATCATTAAATTCCTAATTTACACATTATGTTTTCGTGGGCCAACCCATAACTCATTAGTGTTGAACTCTCGAGGTATAAAGACCAACGCACGACGGGCGCCGGGGCGCTGTCACCTGCCTGGGTTAACAGTTCCTGCCGCGGGGGCAAAGAAGAAAGCGCAAGAGGGGCGCTGGGGCACCCGCGGGGGCCGTGACTCCGGGCGCCGGCGAGCCCCGGGTGCCAGGCCCCGCGTCTTATGCCGCACTAGCTGCGCTGCGGCCGGGAGGGTGCCCGGGCCGGGTCTCTCCCTCTCCTGCCGGGCCTCGCTGCCGCGCGCGCGCGCGCGCGCACACACACACACACATACCCCACACTCACACACCCGGGGTGGCCGCGCAGGGTTCCGAGCCGCGCAGGCCTCCTTGGCAGACATCTTCCTGTGGGAGGATTTCAAACGAGCCGTGAAAGCCAGAAACTACACGGGTTACAAATTCCGGAATCCCTGGCCTGCCCCGGGGGCCCCCTCCGCCCGTCCGGGGGGCAGGAGCCCACCAAAGGGCAAAACTCCCCAACCGACCATGCGGAGAGATCCTCGGGCGCAGCAAACTGTCCCGAAACCAGAAGTCCCACCTCCCTTGCGACCCGAGGACCCACTGCCGGGCGCCACGCCACCGACCTCGGCCTTGCCGAGCTGGAGGGACCCAGGGCGGCCCGAAGTGCGCGGGCTTTGGGGCCAGCTTCGGCCGGGGGTAGGGTGGAGCTTCGTAGGTCACCCGCCACCCAAGCCTGGCCGCGCCTCCTCAACGCCTTTCTCTAGGGAAGGGGGCGTCGGGGTTTACCCCGGCGCAGCTGTCAGCCCCTGGTTCCGACCAGGGCGCACCCAAAGGAAGAGGGAGACTGGTATCTGGCTGGGCCTGGGAGCCAAGGGACGTGGTCCGCGCGCAGGGGGGAAAGCCGTAGGCCTGCTGTCCTAAGACCGGCCCTGCCCTGCTCCTTCCTTGCCAAAAGCCAGCTCTGTGCTGCTGGTCGAGTGGAAGGGGGAAGGCTGGGCAGGCGCCCCGCCCTCGCCGCCCGCGGTCACAGGGGCAATTACACTCCTCGCTGCAGACGGTTACCAGCTCGCCCGCGCATCTCTCTCTCCCGGCTCCCCTCCCCTCTCCTCCTCTCCTCCGCGGAACTGCCGGCTCCATCTTAGCGAGCGCGCCGGGAAAGCGCGGCCAAGGCCAATTGCCTCTGGGGACCTGCCGAGGCTCCTTGCACGTCGATCTCCACCCCCCCGCCCCTCCGCCACCAGATCGCCGGAGCACGCCCACCGCAGCGCGTCCCACGCGCGCCACAGCCCAGGAAGCGGCTTTCGCGGTCCGGAAGGGGCGGCAGGACCTTTCAGCCAGCGCTGCAAGACCCCGCCAGCCGCGCTTCTTTTGGCGGCCCGGCCCCCATCCAACGCAGCCACCCTGCCACCCCACCCCCAGCCGGTATTCCCGGTCTCTGCCGCATCACGCCGGCGTGCTTTCCTACCCCCAACTCGACGCCCAGATACCTGGCCTGAAACCTCGGAGGCCTTTGCGCTGTCAGGGGTCCTGTCCTGTAAGCAACTCCCGGCTGCCCCCATCCCTTACGGTTTATATTTTCTGGAAGGCGTCTGCGAAGCTGTGAGTGGAAACTCAGGCTTTGGATTAAGGGCTTCGCTTTCCTTTGAAACAAGTTTCTTAACCTCAGTTTCCTTACCTGCAAAATGGGAGGAAAACGGGGCTCATGTAAACGTGGCTGTTTTACATATGCATCCATGTAAAATATTTGGTGGTGAGCTTTATTATTACGATATGGCCAGAATTGTGGCGGCATGTAAAGGGAGGTGGCCCTTTTCTGACCAGGGAAAAACCGCCTGGGGTCCTCGGCTACATCTCACAAGCGAGGAGAGCCGAAGCCAAGGGCTATTATAGGCCTGAAGGGAGGGCAGAGGAGGCGAGGGGCAGCCAACCGAGGGAATCGCACAGCCTTCTGCCTTTGCAAATGAATAGAGCTCTATCTAGGGCTTCCGCCATTCAAGCGCCAGGTCTACAATGCCTGAGGCTTAAACCTGGCGCGGCGGTAAATTTAGCCTGAAGGCAGCGCCTCCTAAGGGGCGGGGATGTTTCCTTAGAGGAAGGAATGGGAACAGGGTAAGAAAATGGAGTTGCCTCTAGGAAGAGGAATCAGGTTGAGGAAACATTCAGGGCCGCTGGCGTGCCACCGAAACAAGAAATCGAACGCAAAAGAAGGCTCCCCAGAAACTGGGCCACCGTGGGAGCCGTGCGAGACAGACTTCCCATCTGGGAAGGACTGCCTATGGGTAATTGGGTTTGCTCGAGTTGCCTCTATAATTAATAAGTGATTTGACTTGGAGATTGGAAATAGTCGTTGAAAGGAAGCCGCGGGCTTAGGGGCGCAAGGCCCGGGAGCCTCCCTCCGAAATCCCATGACCGCGGAAGACGGTTTGAGGAGCACGACGAGTGTGATAATCTTGGCATCTAACCTTCTGGTGTTTGAGAAATTCGTTGCTTAGCTACTTTGGATAGGCCATTATTTTGCAAACTGGAAACATTTGCAAGTGGCGATATTTTGCTCCTGCCTGACGCAGGGGCTGCAAACCTACCCGGCTCTGCTGAACTCTTCGAAATATATATGCATAAATTGTTCCTAATGAGACCATCTGTTTTTTACGGCCCCTCTGGAAGCAGGAGGAACCCGAAGACTGCTCTGTCTTGCAGAAATCTGTGGCCAGGCAGTCCTGGGAAATAAACAGGGGAGCAGACGCTTGGATTCTCAGGGGTACGGGCCGTTTAGGGTGACTCTGGGCTGAACGGGATCTAGGGGTTCCAGCCGGTGGACCTCCTAAGAGGGCCAGGGCTTCTGCGGGCTTTCTAAGCACACACGAAACATCGGTTTTCCATGCCTGGAACATCGCCAGATCTACAACGCGAAACCGCGGCGCACGTTGCTGCTCAAGGGGCCCAGGACAAGTGCTTGCGGTGGGTGGCCCCGGACAGACCCTTTAGCCAGGGTCTCGCCCTTGCGAAAGTGAGGGAAGCCGGACCTAGGGCGTAGAGCCTGAGGACGCACCTCATCCCATCCCAGCCCCTGGTCCTTACGCGGCGGTCAACCTGGACCCGTCCCGGAGGCTGAGCTTTCTACCCGGAGCGCGTCTGGCAGGCCCAGCGGCCGGGCCTGACCCCGCATCGAGGGTGGCAGGGCAAACGCTTTTCCCATTACCCGGTTGCTGTTAATTGGGGCAGCGCGAAAGAGGTAGCGCCTACCCCTTTGCGGTGGGAGGGGAGGGGGTCAGGAGTGGGTAAGTAGGGGCTGCTTAATAATAGAGGGGCTGCCCTGGGGAGCCTCAGATATCGGTAACCCCCATGATTAATTCATAACTCTCCACTGCGCCTGGCACTGTCTCGGGTCTTTAATCGGTTCTGAATGTCAGCGAGGCTTCCCCGACAGCCTGAACGCTGCGTTTTGAATGTGTTGAAAGTCGCCGCGCGCACACCAGGAGACAAAGTTGCCATCTGCTCCGGGGACCACGGCAACTGGGCGCTGGGAGGGGCCTTCCTCCGGCGGCTCCAGCAGCCCCGGGCGGCCTCCTTTTCCTGGCCCGCTCCAGTCCTGCCCCAAAGCCAGCAATGTCACCCGGAAACGCACCCCCCACCTCCGCCCCGGGCTCATGCATGGTGGAAACTCCGGCTCTCGGCGAAGTAGAGCGCTGCGCCCCGGCGCGCAGGGAGCCTCGCGGTCACCCAGACCGAGGCCTATGCTAATGAGATTATGAGCCCAGGCGGTTTGTGTGCGCGGTGGCTGGCGGGGGTGGGGGGGAGGTAGGGCTGGGACCTGGAGACGAGGATGACTTAAGCTGGAGGAGGGGGAAGCCCCAGGAGAACAAAGCTCCCGGCCATCGGCCTCCAAAGAGTCTCAGAAGTGACCGCCACTGGCTCGTGCACAGGCGGAAGCGGGGGAGGGGAGAGGCCGGGCCTAAAGCGCCTTTGCTGGTTTAGAGAACCGAGAGAAGCTCTGGGGGTGGGGAAAGGCTCAACCCATAGCTAACTGTTCGCACTTTGGCTATTTTTTAAGAAAATGGATCTCAGGAAGAAATGGGGTGCGGGGGACAGACATCGTGCCCCAGAACGGCTTTCTGGGAGGAACCCTGCCTCCTACCCCCTCCCACCTCCGCCTGCAGAGTGTGTGCAGTGACCTGCCTCTCTTCTGGGGAAGGGAAAGGGAGGGGGACGGAGTTGCAGGGGGGCGAACCCGGCGCCCGAGCCGCTCGGTGGAGAGTCTTGCAGTTGCCACCCCTGCGCCCACGCACAGGCTCGGTGCGTAGACTCTCGCCGCAGCGCCTCGCCTCGGGACTGTAATTCCACACTCCCGCGAGCGCTGGGGCTGCGGAATCGTTGGACGGAGTTGGAACTGCATCAGATCAGCACACCGGGAGGGGAGTTCGGATAAGAAATAGCCGAAACTCTAAGTTGTGCGGCACCCCCCCCCCACCTCGTCCCTTAAACACACACACAATTTACCCTCTCCCCTTTCCCAGTCACCACCTCCCCCATCCTCTCGACTCTTCAAGGTTTGCAGCCCGAGTCCTGTCATATGGTTTTGTTTCTCTACTGCTGCTTTTTTTTTTTTTTTTTTCAGAAAAAAACTGGACACGTGGGGAAATTAGCCTAGCTGGAGAAGCGCTGGGTGCAGGCGGAAACAATGGTTCCCAGCACCGAAGCTCACGGTGCCTTCCCGCGACACACGCCCCTAGGTGGGCCTGGGCTGTTGGCTCTGAGGTCACGGTTGCCTGGGGTCTGTCAGGACTTAGAAGGATAGGGCCTGCTGGTTTTACCCTGGGTTGGTCCTACGTCAGAGATGCTACCCCAAATAATGTTTAAAAACCCAGCGGGGTCCCAGGAGGCTCTCTGTCCTTTGGCAATTCTCTGCGGTACCCTTCATAGGCTGCTTGGAGTACCCCCACCCCTCGGATGAGCCGTTCCCAGGTGCCTCCGGCCTCCTTAAGGGCAGCTTCCTTTAGCACTGGTCTTCTCTTGAGGCCCCAAACAGCCTGCAGTGACAGCAGCCGCAGCTTCCCCAGGCAGCTGCTCTCTCTGAGCGGCCTGTGCATCTCACCCGTGCGTGCGCGCGCACACACACACACACACACACGCACAGAAGCTCCCTCGCCTCCCTGAGCTGGTTTCCTCTTACAGGTTCCCATAAGAGTTTCAGGGGCTGAAGCAACGCCTGCCACTCCTGGTACAGCTCTGGGTTTCCCTGCAGCACTGTTGGGCTGTGAATCTGCCCTCCCTTCCCTTCTTGCAAAGGTCAGGCCACCTGCTTCTCCCGCATGGCCACAGTTCAGATCTGGCCAGGCGAGATCCAAAGGGCAGTTTGGATATGGCGATGGGGTAGGCATGCATGCAAGGGACAAGTCTGCCACCCGCACCCAAGCCAGGGGGCAGGAACCTAGGGGTGTGGGATTCAGGAAGGGAAACAGTGCAGACAGATCCCCAGAAAGCAGTTTAGGATGTGCAGCCATAGACTCTGGAAGGAGAGGACTCCAGGAAAAGGCTGTTAGGCCTCGACTCCAGAAGACAAAGCCCATCTCCCCCAGGGGAAGGCGGAGAGAAAGGACTCGGTGTCTGCACTGTGTCCTGTGGCGTTCCTAGGACCCAAGAACATTGCCTGGAGAGGCTGCACTTTGCTCCAAGCCTGGGGTCAGAAGACAGCAAACTAGCTCAGGCTCAAACTGCGGCAACTGTAGATCAAGTCAGCCATGGTGTGCCCCAAAGAGGGACTCCCAGAGAGACCTTCCTGCCACCCCAAGCCCACAGAGGCTCTGCAGGCAACGGGGTGGGGTGGGGGGATGGGTAAGGACTGCAACATCTCTGGGAAAAAAAAAAAATGAAAGGAACCGCCATTGAACTTATTTCTTCTAAAGATCACTAGTCACCACCATCCCTCCTCATTTTTTTTTCTCTGAACAGTACCTAAAAAGTCAGGAGAGAAAACTCCTTAACTTTTGTTTGGTTTAACATTACCAGCTTCAAGTCAACCGTGGGCCCCCCGAAGGTTTTGTAAAATATTTAATCTAGCTCAGACAATTTCCTGCAGTCCCTAACGGGACCACCCCACTTACTGAGCAGCTGCCAAAAAGCAGGCTCCCCTGCAGGCCGCCAACCAGAGGCCTTCTGGTGACCGCCACTCAGGAGCAGAGTCCAGAGAAGCCAAAGCCTGGGTAACCCTGGAGGTCCAAACGGGTGAAAGAGGCCCAGAAGAGGAGTCAAGCCACTTTTTCCACTGCTGGGCAGCTGGCAGTCCGTACCACTTTCCCTGACCACACCCTCTCCCAACTCTGCCAACTGGGCACTCTCGGGGTGCTATGAATTTTTGAAGGGTGGGCATCACCTCCTGTGGTGCCCCGCCCCACCCCACCCCCGCCAGCATCCAGCACTTCCGCCAGTTGACACAACCTCATTATAGAACCGAAGCCAAGCGGGAGTGGGATCCTTCCACAGCGCCGAGCCTCAGCCCCTTCCAAACGTGAGGCTCACGGGGAAAACGCTTGCTCTGCCCAGTTTCCATTCCCGCCTCCGGAATAACGAGCCGAAAACATGTGTACTGTAAATAAAGCCTGTCTAAATAAAGCACTCGGGGAAAGGATGCCGAGAAAACATTCGGCATCGCTCCGTGTTCAGCGTGAGTCAGCTTCCCAACCCCCGGGGGAACAATGGGGACCCTTGGCAGGGTCCCCTCTTATCGACCCCTGGGCCCGTTTAGGTGACAGCGGCGCCGAAACACTTGGGACCATCGTTCCCAAGGTTTGGGAACAGGGAGGGGAGGCCCGGGTCGGGGGTGCAGCCCAGGATTCGCGCTGCCAGGAATCCCTCTACCCGCAGCTGCCCTGTCGGGGTTGAGGGTTAAATAAACCGGGGGCAGAGGGGAGAGCCTGGGGCGCCGCGGGGCTGCAGGCGGGGAGGGGAGGGAGAAGACGCCTCCTCTCGACTCTCAGGCCAGGCTCTCCCAGACTCTGCTTTCCTCCCTTCGATCCCAGCTGAAACGAACGTAGCCGCTGACGATTTCCCCAAATAGCCAGTCACCCTACTTCTTTTACTGTCCCCACAGGCCCATACACGTGCAATTGCCCCCACCCCTCCGTACGCGCACACACGCACACACACACACACATGTACTGGCGACTTAAGGAGACCCGGCCCTCATTGCTCGCAGGGTGGGCGCCCAAGGCCGAGAGAGACGGCACCCCCTTGGCAAAGGGCGCAGTACTGGGACGCGTGGCGGCCTCCGCGCTACTTCTTCCATCGCGTACTCTGCGCTTCCTTGCCGAGCTGCGCACCCCTAGCCGGAGGCAGGTCGAGACCCGCGACTTGGTCCCAACTGGAGGGATGGTCTCTGCTCCGGCGTGGGCCGGCGGTTTCCCCGCGCCCGATGACCTTGGGGGTCAAACCACCGGGCAGGCCCGCGGTTTCCTGAGCCGTGCGGCCAACCCTTCCTCCCGGCCACTCAGGCCAAGGCCGCCCGCGGCCGCCCAGCCTCGTCGCCCTCAGCCGGCCGGCTCGGGGCCCGGCAATGCGGGCGCGAGGATGAAAGCACGGAGGGCCCCCTCCCGCACTCCCTGCCGTCACGCGCCCCGGCCGGGGCGGGTGTTGGAGCTCCAGCAGCCTAACATTCCCAACTCGTCGCTGGGTAGGGTTGGGAGCGAGGTTCTGGCAACCGGGTTTGAGCTGGAGAAGGCGAGAAAAATAAGTGAAACGGGAGGGGCGGGGTTGGGGTGACGGCTCATAAATCACCCAGCCCCACCCTCCGGCCTCCGCACAGGGGCGCCCCAGCCCCGCGAGGGAGGGGAGGGTCACTCGGCCACTCCTGGCTGACCTCTGAGTTCTCCCGGAGCCAGCGCTCCACCCCTGGGCTCCGGCCGCGCTAGGTCCAGCTCCCAGCCCGGATCCCAAACCACCCGCCCGATTCGGCGGGAAGCCGCCCTTGGACGCGGCACGCATCCGCCCAAGGGGAAGTTTATTTATAGCTTGTAAACGTAAAGGAAACCAGACCGCGCTGGCTCGCCGCGCTCGGGCTCCTTCGCTCCCCACCTGCCCACCCGGGAGGGCGCAGCGGGAGGCAAGGGGGGCGCCTTCTTGGTTCTCCTTCCTCTTGGCTTCCCCGGGGTGGAAGTGGGGGTGGGGTGGAGGCGGAAAGGGTCCTAAGAGACCCGCAAGACTTAAATTCCTCTCCGGGCGCTTATCCAGTGTCGTGACAGCCGGAGAGGGCGGAGGACAGGGCCCAGGGGCACAGTCCGTGGTGAGGGTGGGGGTGGGGGTGGCCGACTTGGCCCACTTGGCACGGACTGGCGGGCAGGCCCAACGCAGAGACTCGGGGTCCCACAGCTCCCGCTCCAGGAGGGGGGAAGTCCTGGAGGCCCAGAGAGCCCGGGGAAGGGGCGCCCCGGTGGGCCTCGCCTTGATAGGCGGGATGCTTCCCGGGTTCTTCCAGGGCACGTGTCCTCCGCAGAGCAGGCAAACGCCGCGCGCCTGGGGCTGCGATCAGCGGGCGACAGCAGCTGAGAGCGCGCCCTCCCCGTCCCCCATCCCCGCCGTCGTCCCTTCTCCCCGGGAGTTCCAGGCTCCGGGGTTCGCTAGGGGCAGGCCCAGAGGAGCCGGAGAAACGGAAAAGTGCCAGGGAGATTAGGAAGAGAAGACATTAAAAAGCCCGGCTCTAAATAGAAGAACAGCCGAGCTGAAAAAGACGCCTGCGAGTTCCCCGCCCCCTCCCGGGCGGCCCCTCCCAGCCCGGGCGGCGCGCATCACCACCACCCCAAACCCCGGCCTCGGCTTGGGTGAATTCCTCTGTGTGTGTGTGCGCGCGCGCGCGCGCGCGCGAGCACCGGGTGGGCAGTTGCGAAACGGGCTCTTGGCTACAGCGCGGCATAATGGAGGTAGCTGGAACAATGCGCGCTTTGTGCGCGCGGGTAGTTGTTTTCCACCCGCCTCTCACCGCCCCCCGTCCCCCCACCCCCTCGCTCGGGCCGTATGGCACTTTAATCCCCGCCACGGCTCGGCACAAATGCACTTGTGTCCTACGGGCCACCGGGGGCCGGGCGGCTGGAGCCGGCCCCACCCACACCCGCGGACCCCACAGCCTGCGGCCCCAGCTTCCTTCTCGCGCACCCCTTATCCCGACCTCCATTCCCAGCCTGGGCCGCAGAGCCGGCTTGGAAGCTTCCCGGCCCGCGGGCCACTTTTTGTTTTCCGTGGAGACGGCGCACCGCTCCCCCCTCCCCCCACCCCGTGAGCGCACGCACGAGCACATACACACTAGCCGACCGCAGGCCCCACACCCGCCGCCCTCCCTCTCCTCCTCGCCTCGGCCCGCGCGCCCCCGCCCCGCGCTCCGGACTCCTGCGAACAATAGTAAATGTCAACAGATTCCGCGCGGCGAGTGTCTGACTCGGTCGAGATAAGGGTGCGCGGTTGGCCTTGCGCTCCGCACCGCCCCGGGGGGAGCCGGCCCTGACCCCGCCAGGAAAGAACTGGCTGGAGGAAACCGGGCGGGAGGGGGGTGGGGGGAGGCGGGCAGGGCACCAGTCCCAGTCCGGTGGGGGGTAGTCTCGCCCGGAGGGAAGGCCCGGTCCGGCTTCCACCCCGTTGAACCCGCTGCTAACCGGCGGTCGATGGGCCGGGTGCATGCCGCGGAGCCGACGTGACCTGCCTGCAGCCCAGGACTCCCAGCCCCCACGGCCGCCGCGAAAACATTGAGCCAGGTCAGGACGCAGGCAGTTTTCGACCTGCTGGAAACCAGCACCTGAAAGACGCCGAGGCTTTTTGAGTCCCGGTTTCCGGAAACTCATTAAAATATTGTTTTAGGCGCACACACGCTCTCACAGGCCCTACTCCTCGGTACCTTCCGCATCCCACCACCCAACCGAGTTAAAATTCGCAAATTGATTCTCACGCGTTGGTATTAATGGGTTGTTCCTCTTAAATTGTTGCCAACTTTGCTAATGGATTATTATTTAAATGATTTCTTTTTTATAAAGTACGTGTTGTTTTATAGATGCGTATTTACTTAAAGAAATCAACTGCATCTATTAACATATTAAAGAGAGAATAAAGCATCGGGGCCGGTGTAATGTACTGTTCAGCCTTACTTTGGGTGCTGGCGAAGATAGGGAAATCTTATTTGTTTAATAATAAGTCACTCATGAATATGCAAATAGCATCGGTGCAGTACCTCACTTCTGTCACTATTAATGAGTTGCAAATTAATGTGACAACAAAAGGAAAATCTATTTAGTGGAGGAACTCGGGTTCCTACCTGGGGAGATCACAAGCAGGCCTGGAAGTTAGGTCTCCAGGAAGGAGAGGAGTGGCCTTGGAGGCCTTCTCACCCAGCCTTTTCCTGGAGCCTCCACTATTGTTTGGTCTTGGGGATCTGCTTTGTAGGGAGCCCCTTAAAATTCCTGCTCCAGGCCGGAGGAAGAAAGAGGCTGATCCAGGGTAATTAAGGCCAAATGTGATGAATGGAAATCAGCCCACAGTTTGAAGGGAAGCAGATTTTGGGGGGGAGGGTCTCTCCCACCCAGCTTCAAGATTCCCCAAAGCCCTTCTGGCCTTCGGTTGCTTTAGGCCTGGTTTGGGACCATAAATGCAGAATTAGGCCTTATGGCCTGGATAACAGCTTTTGTGACAGCACCCTGCACTCTTGCATTTTACGAGGTGACTTAACTGATGGGAGATTTAAGGATAGATCCACTCATTGTCCTGCTGACCTGCTTCCCAGAGGTTATGGGCTGAAGTCCGGTTGTCTTCCTTTTGAGCCTTAGCATTTTTTTAAGCCGACACATCAGAGCCGGTTTTCATTTAATCATGGATGCTGGGCAGAGTGTTTCTGACTCCATTAAATTTGGAAACATATGAGAAAAAAAATAAAAATTAAAAAAGAGTAATAAATGTTGAGTTTCCCAGAACTCTGGGCAAATAGTTCAGGTGCCTGGGTAGTATTTCAAGAAGCTACTTGAGGAGGGAACCATCTGGGAAGCAGCAAAATATTCTCTACCTTCAGCTGGTTGGTGGTTACTGGTTACATTCGTGTGTACAAATTTGTCAGGCTGTGTGCACTGAAGATCTGTGCACTTTATGATACATTGTTACCTCTTGTTTTGATGATCTATTACTGTGTTGCAGAGCGCCCCAAAATTTAGTGGCTCAAAACGACTATATTTATTTGGCTCCCAAATCTGTACTCTGGGCAGGGCTTGGCAGGGACAGCTCACTCTGCTCCATGCTGCGTCAGCTGAGGCAGCGCAACTGAGACTCAAGGATCCATTTTCAAGATGGCTCACGCACATGGTTGGCAAATCGGTGCTGGCTGTGGTTCTTCTCCATGTGGTCCTTTCCACAGGACGGCTTGAGCTTCCTCAGAGCATGGTGGCTGGATGCCAACATCCAGCATCCCAAGAGTGAGGAAGTGGAAGGTGCCAGTTGCTTAAGGCCAGAGCCTACAAACTGGCACCGCGTCACTTGTGTGGTACTCTATTGGCCAAGCAGTCACAGAGCCCAGATTCAAGACACCCCCCCACCACCTCAGTGGGGGGAATGTGGGGGGGGCATGTCAAAGAATTTGGGGACCGTGTTTTAAAACACCACAGATCTCATTTTATGAAGAAAATAGGCCAAGAGACTTCATTTTCAGCTTCACATCTCGCCCTACCTTTACCTTCTTGCACATCTCTTTCCACCCAACCATGAATTTGTGAATTATTTGCTATCCCAGTGAGTTTACATGAGTGTGGGCACAAAGCACCATTTGCCTTTGGGTTTTAAATTACTGTTGGTGTATGAAAGTTCCAGATTTTTAAATCTAGACGTTCACAGTTCTTTGTTTTGTTTTGTTTATCAAGCTTGTTATTTTATATAAAATTAGAGCAATCATTTTTCCAGGATAAGCAAAACCTTCCCAAGGTCTAAAACAACATTTGCGAATCATATAAACTTGGAAAACTTAGTGACCGTTCAGTTGTATTCAACATTACAAGTCTGTGTTCCAAGTCAAAATGTAATTCCTTTGACCTGAAACTCGCATGTCTAATGTTATTACACAATTTTAAGTTGGACTCATAAGGCTAAATCTGTCAAAGTCTTTAATAGCCCAAGTTCTCATCAACACTACAAATTAAATAGTTTATACTGATTATTCCTGAATTTAACGCCAAAATGTTAAATTCAGGAATGTGTCTGAGTCTTTTAATCTCCTCTTTATGCAATTCTTAACCTTCCCAAGGTTAAAAGACCACCCTCTCAAGGAAGTGGAGGTTACCTTATGTAAGAAAAAATTTAAGGTTTTGGAATAAGCAAAAGAGATTACTGAATGTTCTTTCAATGGAATGCTGGAGCCCCTGGGGGATTGGCTGAACCTGAGGGGATATGCACCTTTGTCTTTGTCTAGGCTATTTTACAACTCTGTGAGGTATAGATAACTAATAGCAGTGTGAATAATCCTTTCCTATAGACAAGCAAATGTCTTCTATCTGGTGATGGGACAACGCCCCTACCCCCACAAGAAAAGCCAGTTTTGTGTTCGTTTGCAAATTTATTTCAATATTCTATCTATCCCCTCTTTTAATTGAGTTAAATAAAATATCTGACACGTGTTCATTTTAATTTACATGACAGTCATAATTTGGTCTTCTTTTGGAAATTATCCTTTAATGTTGGTCAATGGCTTGTCGCTCCATCTAGATAATATTTGGGACCAGCAAGACGTTTGAGGCCAGGATGCAACATATGGGACCTGCAAATCTCCAGGGAGAATCTGCTTACGCTCCAGACAGACCAACAGAGCCCTTTTCATCCTGTTTATAGTTGCTATGACAACTGAAAAGCCAAGGCCATCCCCTTCAGATGGATTTTTTTTTTTCTCAACCTCAGGTTCCTGGTTCAAGGTAAATCCTCCCTGAATTCTGTGGTCACCTCTTCATCTCTCTCTGCTCTGTCATCTGATTGGAGGAGAGGGAAATATGTGGCTACCACTCAAAGTTGCCACAACACTTGATTGGGGTCAATTAATCTAGTTTATTGCCTGTGGTGGTTTTAAAATAGGTCCACAAATTCTTTCATACTCCTCCCTTCAAAAGGTGGAGCCTCATTTCCCTCCCCTTAGTTATGGGCTGCACTTAGTGACTCATTTCTTGTGAATAGAATATGACAGAAGTGACGGTGAGGGACGCCCATGATTAGGACATAAAAGGCATTGTGGCTTCCTCCTTGTTATCTGAGGGAAGCCAGCTGCCATATTATGAAGGCACTCAAACAGCCCGATGGAGTGAACCATGGAGCCAGGAACTGAGGCCTCCTGCCAACAACCACGTGTGGGAGCCATCTTGGAAGCAGATTCTCCAGTCCCCGTGAAGCCTTGAGACGGCTGGAGACCCAGCCAACCTCTTCACTGCTCCTCATGAAAGACCCTGATGTTTGTTGTTCTCAAGCCAAATCTGTTGTTTTAAGCCTCAGTTTTGGAGTAAATTGTTAGGCAGCAATAGAGAACTAATACAGGAGCCAATCTCGCATTTGGGCCTAACTGTAAGTCGTTCTAATAACACTAAACACAGTTCTGTTTTGCCCAGGGGGATGGATGTGCCTCTGCCAACCACCAAAGCAAGACACCCACCCATTTTTCTCACCCTGAGAAACATTTTCTAAAAGCCATGAGGAATAAACTAAATCACACTGCTGGAGGCGAGAGAAAAGAGTTAACATATATGGCAAAATAAAGTTCCCGGCCAATAACAGTGATGATAAACTAGCAGAAGCAGTAAAACCGTTTTAAATAGTTCTTTTGATCACTTTTCAGTTGAAAGTCAGATCTTTTAAGAATTCATTACCATTTTAACTTACAGAAAGGAACCATTCTTAGGGATAGAGTCAAAATGAAATGAAACACGCATTCATACCCTTTGAGAAGCCACCAAGAGTGTCAAAAATGAAACCAGGATGGTTCCATTCTGGAGGAGCAGATCTCCAACAGGTATGGCCCAAAGTGCTACTTAAAGACAAAATAATTTCCTTTCTATCCTTACCGGTATTTGTTAATAACCAAAATGTTAAAACATTTGGAGGGGGACCTAAATGGCTCACATTGCTTCCAGATGGTTCTGAACTCTTTTCCAGGACCATCACGTATTCAAATTACTTACTTCCATTCTTTCGGTGAGCTTAGATGAGAAAATAGAAGCCGTGTGTGTGTGTGATTCTGTGTGTGTGTCCGCGCATCTCACATTTTTCCATGAAGGATTTGAGTAAATGTATCATAAATATGTAATCTAGTAATAGAAAAATATAAACAGTAAATAATCAAAATCTGAGAGAATTGAAGAGTGGAAGGATGGGACAAATATGAAGGCCATCAGATGGACACTTCTTTTCTAGCAACTTGTCAACATCTAGCATTCGTCTATCTGAACAATATTTAGTGAACAACTCCTCTAGGCCAGATGTTGAGGACACCAAAACAATCAAGGCACAACCCATTGTTAAAGGTGCTCAAAGGTAAACAAGGACAAATTTATAAGTATGTGCAATAAGGTTGCAGTTGCTTCACTCAAAGCCTTTGTTAGGTTACTAGGTGTGTCTCTATCCTGGCTAGTGTACATATGTTCACTAAAAGTTATGGCCAAAAAAGTTCATAGCTCCAAACTGGAGGCTACCCAAATGCTCTCCAATGGTAGAATGGATAAGTCAGCTGTGGTGTGTTCACATGGTGGAGTACTATGTAGCAGTGAGAACAAACATTCTATAGCTATTTATAACAATGTGGAGGGATCTCATAAATGTAACATTCAGTAGAAACAACCATACATAAAAAAGCACAGACTGTATGATCCCATTTATATGACGTTTAAAACCAGGTCAAATTAACCTATGCCATTAGAAGTCAGGAAAATGGTTACCTGAGAGGTAGCCAGGTGGCAGCGGCCTGATTCAGCCCCTGCTTTCATAATGGAAGCTTTTCTCCCCGCTGCCTGTGAGTTTTGACTTGGGGTTTGGAGTTGGCGAGGAGTGGGATTGCATTCATGTTTTAGGAAAGCTCCCTTGGGTAGTGGGCGGTGGGCAGCACGGCAGAAGGCTACTAGAACCTTCTGTGGTCCGGGCCAGAGACTTGCAGGGCTCTGGAGATGGAGAGGAGCAGAGATTATGAAGGGGCAGGAAGAGGAGCCATGGAAGAATTAGAAAGAACGTCAGCCAGCGAACAGGGGAATGAAAGAAGGGAGGGTATTTTTAAAGCTTCCGGTTAAACACATATAAAAATACAGTCTGTTCAGCTGTCTATAAAGGCAGCCTCACTGAATTCTTAAGAAGGACAGAATCAGTCATCAAAGGGATGCCCCATTTTCTCTCTAAAACTAGGACTTCTTAACATGGGCTCCATGGATAGAATTCGGGTGGGGGGTGGGGGGAGGTTCATGAACTTAGATGGCAAATATTTTTATCTTTCTTTTCATTAACCTTTAAGTGAAATTTAACATTTCTTTTAGTCTTGAATGTGGGCAATAATTACAAGAGAACAAGCAGCACCTATGACAGTGTCACCAATCAAAATTCCAGATCTGTTTCTGTCCCATTACAGTTGATGCAGATATCTCAATATGTTATTCCACTCATCACTAATTAAAAATTTGGGTATTTGTTAGGCCCGCCACGGGGTCTCGTGATTTAATTCGTATTAAAGAGGCACAGTCATTAGTGTTCTGGTTTTCTGTGCCATGTAACAAATTACCCCCAGATTTCATGGCTTAATGCAGCAACAGTCATTTAATTTGCTCTTGAACCTGCAATTTGGGCAGGGCTTGGCGGGATGTCCCGTGACTGTCCCAGGCAACATCAGGGACCTTCAATGGGATGTCCCAAATAACTGGGAAGCTCCTTGGGTATCTCTGTCTCTCTCTCTCTCTCCCTCTGGCCAGTCTCCCGGCCTCTCCATGAGGGGTTCTCTACCCGGGATCTCTGGCCTGGCTGGCCTCTGGGTAGTTGGCTTTCTTAACTGGTGGCTCAGGACTCCAAAAAGAGTTCTCCAGCCAACATTGGGGATGCATCAACAAGGCTTTTGTTGATATAAACCTTGGAAGTCCCAGACTGTCAACTCTGCCACATTGTCCTGGTCAAAAAAATCTCTTACTAGGGTCAACCCAGTTGCAAGTGGAGGCAATTCACGCCCCATCTCTCAATGGGAGGACTGATCACATTTACTGCAGCATTTATTTGTAGTTTTTTAGCATCGTGATAACTGTATTTCAAGATGATGGATTTCCTTCGTAATCCTATTACCTTATTATATGCATTTAAAAACATTATTCTGAGAACAAGTAAGCGCTCTCAAACTGCTAAAGGGGTCCATGATTGAGAAGCTCTGCTCCCAAATACCCATTTTAACTACAAGCATCATCCTTCTCTCCATTCCCCTGCCTCAGCCCCGGCCCCCCTCCTCTCTTGCTGGACCACTGCAAAAACAAGCCCTATTGTTCTCTGCCTCTGGGCTCCTGCATCTCCAACCCTTTCTCCAAAGTCTGTCCTTTCTTAAGCCTGGATTCATTCATTCATTCATTCAATGAAACGTCCTCTACAGCCAGACATAAAATGTTCTCATATTTTCCTAACAAGTAGGTCCCCAGACACCTTCTGTGCTACCTTGAACATTTAGGCAAAGAATATTAGGTGTCCTTCAGCTGTGGTGCTGAAGGGGCTGGAGAAGCAGGTGGTGCTCGATGGGCCTCAGTGTCTCACTGGTTGTTAGACTGAAGGAAGCTTCTCTCAGTCAGTCACCACCCAGACTTCCCCACCACAGGGGTGGGCTTCCACCAGAGAAGTGACCCAAAACAGAGCAAGAGACAGAGCCGCTTAAGTGCCCCCAGTGCCTTATAACCAGGCCTTCAAAGTTACACATCATCACTTCTGAGAGGCCCGAAGTCTAGGCCACAAACAAAGGTAGACGGTGGCTCTGTCTTTCAAAAGGAGAAGCGTCAAAGAAAGAGGTAGACCTATTTTTTAAAGTTTTCTTAAATTGTTGCCTATACATATTTAAAAGCACATGCTGGGCAGGCCACAGCGGCTCAGTGGCAGAGTTCTCGGCCATGCCGGAGACCCGGGTTCAATTCCCGGTGCCTGCCCATGCAAAAAAAAAAAAAAAAAGCACATGCTATTTAAAATATGTGCTTTATTGCAGATGCATATTATTTAAAATACATGTTTAAAAGCACATATAAGTAAAATAAAATATTACTTTAGATGGTATTGCTCTTCCCACTGCCACAGCCCAAGAAGGGATTTTTTTTTTCCCAAACGTCCCACAAATCTTGAACATTAGTGAGTTCATGGGTCACTTGAAGCAGTTTTCCAGAACATGCCACCTACCTGGAGTGGTTTGAGACACAATGCTTTCTGGATGGAATTTGTATCCAAAGCTACAAGTACTCATTTTCCTCCCAATGGGCCATCTCTTTTTCAATTCCTCCTTTCCTTGTCTGCCTGTGGTCACCACAACAGAACAGTCCACTGCAATGGTTTTGAAAATGGGCATTAAGAAGTTCGTTCACAACATCATCCAGTATTTCATTGTAGCCTGGAATAATAACCAAATCTTAATTAAATTTCTTTCCCTCCCTCCTTCCCTCCTTCCTCCCTTCCTCCCTTCTTTCCTTCTTTCTTGCTTGTATTTTTGCTTTCTTACCTGCTTGCCTTCCTTCCTTCCTTTCTCTCTCTTTCTTTCTTTCTATCCCAATTCTGCTAGCTGACCTCTTTTCATGTGGCAAACCAGCATTGACTGAGACCATTTCAGGTCAGTAGGTCTTCCCCAAACATCACTTTGTTTTTCCAAATGGAGTAATTGAGATTGTCCTTGATTGCAAGAGATTTTGTTGGGACTCAAATATAAAGTAACAGTCACTGGTAAAACAGATAAATTGATTGTGAAATATCCAAGGAATGGAATACTACCCAGCCATGAGAATGAACCAACTTCAACTATACATAACAGCCTAAATGAGCTTCACCAACAAAATGAGTAAAAGAAGCCAAACTCCAAAGAATAAGACAGCTTGATGGCATTCATCTAAAATATAAAAACTGTTCAAACTAGCTTGGTATTAAAAGCCAGGATAGCTGTTGCCTTTGGGGGGCTACTGACTAGAAGGGGCCACAAAGGGGATTTCTGGGGATGCCAGTTATGGTGTGTTTCTTGATTCAGCTATTGGTTACATGGGAGTGTTCATTTTGTGAAAATTCATCAAGATGTACACTTATGATTTGTGTAACTTTTTGTTTGTTGCATTTCACTGAAGCCATTTATGTTAAGAAAAATCTCAGGTAGCTTTTTCTTTCTGAAAGGTCAGTGGATTGCAGAATTCTTGGTCTCTAAGTGGCATTCAGTGAACAAGCCCTGCTTGCCTAAGGCTCAGTCTAGCAAGGTGCATAGATAATAAGCACACAACCATATATGTTTTTATTTAATGATATGCATGATATTTAATTTGTTTCAAAAGCAATGCATGTGGTGCAATGAGGACTTATAAAGAAGGACAGGAAAGTCTGCCCCAGCTTCCCTGGAAAGGTGAATTTAAGCTGAGACTTAAGCGCAATGAGGAAGCTTGGGATGGAGTAGGGAGAGAGACCATTTTCAGGCTGAGGGAACTGCAAGAGGGAGGATGTCCAGGGAGGGAAGGGGATCCAGGATGAGTGGAGGGAAGTAATCTACCCAATTTTTTAAAACCCCTTATCCACCCCTGCCCGTTATTTATTTATTTATTTGTCCTTATTTTTTGGAACTCATTTTTCCATACCCTGGATAAAGGAAGTGTCAGCCACAAGATTTTCACAATCACACCTACCACCCAGTCTTAAGGTAGACTGTTATATCATTTAGAATTAAGGTCTGGCTATGTGGTACAGAAAACCTATAATCTTGTAATAGATGCTTATTTTTTTCTCACTGAAAAATGTTTAAGGCTGGTATGACACTTCATGTCAGGATCCTGGTCTCTGATCTTGTTGCCGCAATATCCTAGGCACAAAATATTTTCTCTAGCTCCAGCCATCACATTAACATTCCCACCCACAAGAAGGAGGGAAAAAAAGGTCTTACTGTCCCATCTGTCTCTTTCCACTTGCCCTCAAACTCAGTATTTTCTGGGGTCTGTCTCCTCTACTAGACTTTAAACTCCAAGAAGTTGAGAATTGTATCTGTTCACCATTGTAGCCCAACTTTTGTATCCTGTACACCTATATTGCCTGACCCATAGCAAGTGCTGAATAAGTAGTTCTTGAATAAAATGAACGCTGGGGCCAAGCGGTTCTGTAACCTTGTATTATGCTACTGCTTCTGTCTCTTGCCTTCTGCCTCTGCTTATAGGGTCCTTCTCCCAGGCTACCTTTATCCCACCCACCCCTGACTCTGCCTTTGAAATTCCACTGTCCTTGAAGACCCAGGTATTTTTCCCCCACTCTTGAATGCCCCTCACATCAAACAGTTTAGAGCCCTGCTTTCTGAGTTTCTTAGAGCCCCTTCTTCACACTGTCTCATGCAGATGTTGAAATTCACCTTATTCTCTTCATGGATAGAGCTCTGTCTGGCCCTGTTCTTTGTGTGTTTTCCTGAGGGTCATATAGCATACAGTGACCCTGGCCTGACACCCAGTAATTCGCAGATTTTCTTGAATTTGGCAGGCTCACAGTATTACCCATAGAACCCCAGGAGTTAGGCTGTGTTTGAGATGATAGTTTAATGTGGCCATGGTTTTTTCCTTCTTCTTTTAATTAAAAAAAATAAACACCATCCAGTGCAAGAGAAACCATATCTTTCAAGGTGTTTTTAAAGCAAACGAACAAAATGCAAGAAAACCTTTTTCTTGGTAACATTGCAGCTCTCAAGAAAGGATCTGTCTGCTTTTCAGATTCCTTGATTAAGATGATGGGAAAAGGGGAAGGGCTGGGGTGGGGGGTGGGGAATGAGGGAAGGATGTAGGATGGGCAGGAAAGGGGTGTCAGTCTGAGGAGAGCAGCCTAAAATGAAGCTGTAGAAGAGGAAAGAAACTTTCTGGATATTGGGGAGCTGGAGAATGTCCTATAAAGCTTCTAAGGTCAAAGGCCTGCTGCTTGGGGTTGATCTCCAGAATTACTGGACCTCCTTTTTCCAGAAAGTCCCATCAAGGCTCTGAAGAGTTTAACTAGCTAACAAACAAACAAATAAATAAAAGTGCAGTCTGCCCTGCTTTAGGCTTCCCTGACGGAACAACAACTCCCCTGTCATTTCGCTTTGCTAACCAAGGAAAAGCCTTCCCTGACTCAGGCCTGGTGTTAGAACTGACTGAGAGAATACAAAGAAAACTCTCTCTCTAGCTTCAAAGGTCTTGCAATTTCTCATGACAGACAATACAAATTCTTACAGGTAGACTGTCAGGAAATAAAGAGACCAGTGTATACAGAGGGACAGGGGGCTAAGAGACAAGGTTGACCTCTTCCTTTAATGTGATAATTAAGGTACCCAGGCCAAGTCAGTTCCCATCCTCACAGGTGAGAATGAACGACACCCCAGAGCAGAAATTGAGGGCCCCTGCCCTGTTCTAGGACAGAAAAGAAATGAGCTAGGACTCCCTTCTGGGTTTAAGGGTGAAACCACAGCTCTGAGGAGAGGTAAGATCTGGAAAGTTTCACAAGGGTCGATGGCAGTGGTCTGACAGAGGAACTCAGAATGAGGAGCCCTAGAGTCTTTTGGAGGGAGAGCATAATGTAGGAGGGTATATTTGAGGTTACCCAGCCTTGCTGCCGGGTACAGAGTGGCCTGGGTTTTGGCTCCGCTGGGACCTTGGGCCTGGGAGTCTAAGAAGAGTATAGGGCCAAGGAACATTTCAGTCAAATGGGGTTGATTTGGGGTGTCTTAGTGTCCCAATTGCTAAGACAAATACCATAGAGTGGATTGGCTTAAACAATAGGAATTTACTGGTCCACAGTTTTGAGGCCAGGAGAAGTCAAAAATCAAAGCGTCAGTAAGGCAATGCTTTCTCTCTCAAGACTGGGGCTGTTCTGGGGCTGACTGCCAGCAATCCTTGGTCCTTGGCTTTTCTGTTACATGGCGATGCATATGGCAGCTTCTTCTCATTTCTCCCCCTGTTCCATTGATTTCTGACTTCTTCCTGTGGCTTTCCCCTCTCCATTCTGAATTTCATTCTGCTTATAAAGGGCTCCAGTAATCTGGAGTAAACCCTAACTGCAATTAAAATTTTTAAAAAAAATGTTCATGTGATTGTAAAAACCTTGTAACTGACACCCTCTTTACTCAGTGTATGGACTAGATGAGTAAAAAAAATAAAAGACAAAAAATAAACAATAGGAAGGATGGAATGTTTTAGGTATTCTTTTCATTCTTATTTTTATTTTTTTATTTTTATTTTTTATTTTTTTTAGGATTTTTTTTATTAATTAAAAAAATTAACAAAACATTTAGAAATCATTCCATTCTACATGTACAATCAGTAATTCTTAATATCATCACATAGTTGCATATTCATAATTTCTTAGTACATTTGCATCGATTTAGAAAAAGAAATAAAAAGACAACAGAATAAGAATTAAAACGATAATAGAGAGAAAAAAAACCCTATACCTCACATGCAGCTTCATTCAATGTTTTAACATAATTGCATTACAATTAGGTAGTATTGTGCTGTCCATTTCTGAGTTTTTATATCCAGTCCTGTTGCACAGTCTGTATCCCTTCAGCTCCAATTAACCCTTCTCTTTTTTTTTTTTTTAATTAACGGAAAAAAAGAAATTAACCCAACATTTAGAAATCATACTATTCTACATATGCAATCAGTAATTCTTTTTTTTAATTTTATTTTTTTATTAATTAAAAAAAATTAGCTAACACAACATTTAGAAATCATTCCATTCTACATATGCAATCAGTAATTCTTAATATCATCACATAGATGTATGATCATCATTTCTTAGTACATATGCATCAATTTAGAAAAAGAAATAGCAAGACAACAGAAAAAGAAATAAAATGATAATATAGAGAAAAAATAAAAATACAAAAATATATAAGAAAAAAAACTATAGCTCAGATGCAGCTTCATTCAGTGTTTTAACATAATTACATTACAATTAGGTAGTATTGTGCTGTCCATTTTTTTTTTTTTTTTTTAGAAATCATACCATTCTACATATGCAATCAGTAATTCTTAACATCATCACATAGATGCATGATCATCGTTTGTTAGTACATTTGCATCGGTTTAGAAGAACTAGCAACACAACCGAAAAAGATATAGAATGTTAATATAGAGAAAAAAATAAAAGTAATAATAGTAAGAACAAAACAAAACAAAACAAAACAAAACAAAAACCTATAGCTCAGATGCAGCTTCATTCAGTGTTTTAACATGATTACTTTACAATTAGGTATTATTGTGCTGTCCATTTTTGAGTTTATTTTTATTTTTGAAGTAATGAAAATGCTGAAAAATCAGTTGTGATGATGAATGCACAACTGTATGATGATACTGTGCACTTTGGATGATTGTGTGGTATGTGAATATGTAATATATCTCAAAAAAAAAGCACTACCTGGCCATACCTTAAGTAAAAATAACATCTTCAGTAAGTCATATTTACAATGGGTTCACATGCACAAGAATGGATTAAGATTAAGAACATGTTTTTCTTTGGTACATAATTCTAAGTACCACAGTCCGCCCTCTGGACTCACAAAACACATGTTCCTCCCATAAGCAAAATACCTTCATTCCATCACAATATCCCAAAAGCCCTAAATCACTTCAATAACAATACTAGGTACAAAGTCTCATCAAAATTAGTTATGGGCATGATCTGTACTAGGGCAAAATTCCTTTCCATCTGTGGACCTGTGAAACCTAGAAAACAAGCTATCTGCTTCCAATATACAATGGTAGGATAGAAATTCAATAAACATTCCCGTTTCAGAAGGGAATAATCGGAAGGAAAACAGGGGCCACAGATCCCAAACCAGTCTGAAACCCAGCAGAGCAAACTTTAAGTCTCAAAGTCCAAGAGTCATCTTTGGCTTGATGCTTTGTCCTCTGGGCCTGCTGGAGCATCAGCTCCACCACTTCCAAGAGCTTGCACAATGGCCACACTGTCCCTCAAACACTGGGGTACAGGCCCCACCCTCTCTTAGCATTGTGACGGTGCTCTACTCTTCCTCAACAATGAGACACAGACACAAGGCCCAACCACTTCAAGCACCAGGGCAGATGACTTGCCCTCTCCAAATACAGTGGCAGAGACTGACCATTTCCACCCACATGGGGGGACCTGCTCTCTTGACCCAAAGAGGTCTTTTTGTTCCAGACCTCGGCTTCCATGGTTCTGCCCTTGAAGTCATTCTTCCTTCAATTTGTCCCTTCACTGTCCCTTTTAGTCCAGGCTGGCAGTGGTTCTGCCATACGAATTTCACAAAAACCTTATCAACTTTGCATGAAATTCAAAGGAATCCAATCCATCAGAGAGCAGAACTTTCTGCAGATCCTTTCTGGATAACTGGGTTACTGACTCTGACTTCCAGTGAAATGCCCTACTGATCCATGTTCAGCCACACCCTCTTTAAAAGTGTTGTTCAGCTAAACCCTCACATAGAGTCCTGTTCTTGGGGACTTGCTTCCTGGTCCTCATCTCACAGAGAACACTTTTCACATAGGCTGAGAATTTCTAAAATCATCAATTTCTGGGTCCTTTGGGGCTAAGAATGTAATTCTCAGTTTATCCCTTTCCTCTCACATTTCACTATAAGCTACAAGAAGAAACCAAGCTACACCGTCTACACATAGCTTGGAAATCTCCTCAGTTAAATATCCAAGTGCATCACTTATAAATCCTATCTTCCATCTGACATCAGAACACAATTTTGCCAAGTTCTCTGCCACTTTATAGTAAAGATCGCCTTTCTTCCAGTTTCTAATTACACATTCATAGTTTCCTTCATTGAAAGTAACTTGAATGTCTTTATTTCTACCAATTGTGTCTTCAGAGTACTTTAGGCCTTTTCTATCAATCACCTCACAGTTCTTCCAGCCTCTACCCCTTACCCAATTCCAAAGCTGCTTTCACATTTTTAGGTATTTGTCATAGCCTCACATCACCCCACTTCCCAGCACCAAACACTATCTTAGTTTTTTCTATCAGTTAAACCCAGTTCCATACAATGGGTTGGCTTTAACCAAAGGTATTTATTGGCTCATGGTTTTGAGCCTAGGGGAAGTCCAAAATCGAGGTGTCAGCAAAGCAAGGCTTTCCTGGAAGACTGGCATTCTGGGGCTGGCTGTTGGTGATTCTTGGTCCTTGGCTTTCCTATCACATGGCCATGCACATGGCAGTATCCTTTCCTTTCTCTTCCAGGTTTCTGGACTTTATCTCTTCCCTATGGCTTTCTCCTTGTGACCTCCTCTATAAGGCCTCCAGTAATAAGACTCAGACTGATTCGCTTGGCTACACCTTACCTCAAAATAATGTCTTCTGTAAGTCTTATTTACAGTAGGTTCACACTCACAGGAATGGGTTAAGATTAAGAACATGTTTTTCTGGGGTACATATTTCAAAAACACCTCATAGGGTATGACCTGGAGTCTGCAGAGAAAGAAGAGCTATGAAGGAGAGC
The DNA here is from genome assembly GCF_023851605.1 of Tamandua tetradactyla. NCBI lineage: Eukaryota > Metazoa > Chordata > Mammalia > Pilosa > Myrmecophagidae > Tamandua > Tamandua tetradactyla. Next base: position 132,745,583 of record NC_135353.1, on the reverse strand, counting down.
TGATAAATGAGGCCGGGGTCCTGTGAGGAGTCAGAGGGTTTCAGGTAGCAGAGAGGGTGGGTTCAGCTAGGGACTGCAAAGCATCAAGTGGGTCTCAGCCAGAAAGTAGTTGGAGTTGGAAGTGGTAAAGTGGGATGAGACTGGACCCAGTTGTGGTAAATGACTGCACTTCCAGTCTCTGGAGAATTCTTTACAGTGGGAGGCTACAAGTGCCTCTCCTAAGGGCTCCTGGGCATCCAGTAAGCTCAGGAAGTTCAGAACAGCCACACCTATACATCCCTCCCCCCAGACATCACCTTAGCCTGCCCTTGGGGATACATTTCCCATTTCAAGATGCTAAGACCTGGCAGCCAGATATCAGGCTGGAGATACATAGAGAGATTTGGCCCCGATTCAACAGCAAAAATAGACCCCGTAAAAAGTCTAGAAGCTAAGTCAAGAGGAGAGTGACTGTCATTAGAGGTGGCTGAGTTGATGTGGGGTACAGGGCAGGGGCAGAGGAGAGGAGAAGTGGGAGGAAGGAAATAATTTGAGTGATAGGAAGTTTCTAGAAGAAGAATCATGTGACAGCAGCAGATTCATCAGAGCCTAAGGAAAAAGGGGACTTTGGGGGACTTAGGAGCTTTCAGGCCTAATCACATGTCCTTGACCTCTCATTCCAGGTTGTGGTAGTGTCTGGTCTTTATTGCATCTGCTCGGTCTAGAAAATGATCCTCATGTGCCATGGAAAGTTTAGGGGTGACTGTGGGGATAGGATCCATGACTCGAGACTGACATTCTTCTAATAAAGCATGAAGACCCAGCACTGACCAGTCAACACAAGATCTTGAGGCATTTCCACTCTGCATGTGAACTCTTCCTTGGGCATAAGTTGACTTTTTTTTTGAAAGTCACTGTGGCAGTTTGAAAACATGTCTGCAAATTACTTAACACACCTTCTTTTCAAAATGTGGAGGCTGTAACCCCTCCCCTTGAATCCTGACCAACCTTAGCGACCTGTTGTGACCAATCAAATGTGGCAGAAGTAATGCTCCATGATTTCTGAGGCTGGGTCAGATAAGCTAAATTGGCTTCTGCCTTGTCCACTTGCATTGGAGCTCTGAGCAGCCATGTAAAAATTTCCAATGCCCTTCTCCCAATTTCAGTGCAAGTATGGAATCTTCCCAACTGAAGCCCCAGATATCCAGGAGCAGAGGCCTGCTGTGTCCTATCCAAATCCTTGGCCCATGGAATCCATTGGTTTGATAAAATGATTGTTTACACAGCTAAGTTTTGGGGTGGTTTTATGCAACAGTAGATAACTGAGAGAGTCCCGTTGGCCCTCAAGTCACTGGAAAATTATTTGGTCATGAAGAGGAAGCATAGTATGGAGAAAGAAGTGTGAGATTTTGGGGCTCAAATTCTAACTAAATTCTGCCTTTCTGACTTAGGATCACTGCCACCTCTTCATGTCTCTCAAACACTTAGAACTTTCATTTCCTTGCTTGTAAAACAAGAGGAATTATAATGGACTGGCCATTTGACAAGGTTTCTGAAAGAATCAAATGAGAAAACATGTATTAAAATCGGCTTTCTAAACTGAAAACCAGGCAAACATAAAGGAGAGGGATCATTGTGTCAGAGTGAGAGGTCTGGGAATGTGTCGGTGGCATTCTGTCACCACCGCCAACAAAATATTTTGAAGACCCTCACTGAGATGAAGCTATGCAAGTTTAGCAGCATGATTAACGATAGTACTGGGAAATCCTGGGTTTTTTTTTTTCCACTTCTTGTTTTCGAATAGTTTCTACACTTTTTATCATGGAAAATTTTAAATATATACAAAAGTAGAGAGACTAGTGTAACAAACTTCCAAGTACCCATCACCTGACTTCAACAGTTGACAACTCCTGGCTCATCTTGTTTGATCTATATCACCACCTGCATCTTCTCCATTTCAGTTTGCTGCATTCTGGCAGTATTATGTAAAATAGATTGGCTTTTACAAAGGGAAGTTACTAAACTACAAGTTACAATTCAGAGGCCATGGAAATATCCAAATTAAGGGATCAATAAGAGGATACCTTCACTGAAGAAAGGCCGATGGTATCTGGTGTTCCTCTGTCACATGGGAAGGCACATGGCAATGTTTCCTGGCCCTTCTCTTCTGGGATGCTTTCAAAAATGGCTCCTTTGGGTGGGCCATGGTGGCTCAGTAGGCAGAGCTCTCACCTGCCATGCCAGAGACCCTGGTTTGATTCCTGGTGCCTGCCCATGCACAGGAAAAAAAAAAATAGCTCCCTCAGCTCCTGTGGGTCCTTCTGGCTTCTGCTGGGACATTTTATTCTTCAAGCATATGTGCTTTCAACAAAATGTCTCCCTCTTAAAAGACTACAGTAAACAGATTAAGACTCACCCTGAATGGGTGGGATCCAATTTCCATGGAAACAACCTAATCAAAAGATCCCACCCAACAATAGGTCTGGACTCATAAGATTGGATTAAATGAATGTGGCTTTTCTGGGGGTGTAAAACAGTTTCAAACCAGCATACTCCCCCAACTGTAAATATTTCGGGATACAGCTCTAAAATGTAGGGACTTGAAAAAGACTGACAACACCACTATCATGCTTTTAAAAAAACAGTAATGTTTTATATTATCAAATAAATAGTCGGTGTTCAATTTTCCAGAATTGGCTCATACATTTTTTTTCTGTTGTTAGTTTATTCAATTCAGGACTGAATTGCTAATTTGTCACTTAAATCTTTTCTCATCTCTATGTTCCCCCTCTCCTTTCCTCTTTTTTGTTCTTGCAACTGTTATGTTGAAGAAGCCAGGTAATTTGTTCAGAGGGCTTGGCATAATCTGGATTTGCTAGTTGCATTTCCATGGTTGTGTGCAACATGTGCCTCTTACCCCAGGATTTCCTGTAAACTGCTATTTAGACTGAAAGGCTTTATCAGATTTAGAGATTTCTTTTTTAAAGGCAAGACTATGTCATGGGTGTCATTATATACCATCAGAAAGTTAGTTCTCTTTTTGTAATGCTAGCAGCCTTCGATAACCACTGTCTAAAATTTAATATCATCAGGGGCTGCAAAATGGTGATATTCTAATTCTATCATTTATTCTTCATATATTAGCTAGAATGCATCTATTAAGTAAAATGTCTCCTCATCAACTGTTCAGTTACCTAAGGAAAGGAAAGGTAAATGCTTGATTCTTTCACTTTATTAGCCAGTTTTCAAAATGATGAGTTTGTTATTTGACTATTGTGCTTTTTTTTAAATCTCATCACGAAATTGAACATATGCAATGTACTGCAATCTTTTGCAGTCTTTCTTACTGATGCTCCCATTGTCTCATCTTTCGCCAGTGAAGGCTCCTGCAAGTTGTCTCCTAACCTTTTAATATGACTCTATGCCAGACTCGGAAAGTTTTCTTGCTTTCAATTATAAGATGCTCCATGTCCAGGTTGTATATTTCCTGTCCCAGATCTGTAATCAGCCAGTTCTCCAAAGAGTCCTGTTTCCTTTTAGTGGATAATAGTATTGAGAGGCCACAATTTGGGCACTAGGATTTCTAACTAGACATATGACACCCATACTGAAGACTACATTCTCCAGCCTCTCTTGCAGCTAGATATGATAATATGACCAAGTTCTGGTCAATGGTATATCAGTGGACTGTTGGGTAGGACTTCTAGGAAATAGACTAAAAGGAGGTAACTGTGACTTTCTTGTCCCTTCTTCCTCACTGCTGTCTGGAATGTAGATACAATGGCCAGAGCTCAAGCAGCTACTTTGAACCATGAGGTGACAGCTATGTGTTGAAAGAGATGGAGCAAAAAGACCAAAGGAGCATGGTTCCCTGAAATGGTGTAGTTATGATGCCATTGTCTGAACTCCTGACCTCTATCTAGACTTCTTTAATGCAGATAGGATTTAAACCACTACGATTTTATTTGTGATTTGTTGCTACTGCATTGTTATTGTTTATATGGTTGTTATTCACTTCTTTGTTTCTGGCACTCCAATCCAAAGCCATTCCTGAGGGGTTCAGCTACGCATTGATTAAGTAAATCCTAGTACAGCAATACATCATATTCATCATCAAAAATAATAATAAGCCTAAGTGTCACCTCCACAGGACCTCTTTTGTTGCTCAGATGTGACCTTTCTCTCTCTAAGCCCAACTCTGCAGTGAAAGGGGGAAGGGCATCCAGGGATGAAAGTCTCCTGGCAGCATGGGAGATGACCCCAGGGATGAGCCTAGCCTTGGCACCTGGGGTCAACAATGCTATCTTGACCAAAGGGGGAAAAGAAGTGTAACAAATAAAGTATCAGTGGCTGAGAGAGTTCAAATAGAGTCAAGAGGCTACTCTGGAGGTCATTCTTACACATGCTTCAGTTAGACATTGCTACCTATCATAATTGCCAAACCCCAAATAAAACCATGCCTGCCAATCTTAAAGAACACCCAGGACATTATATAAGATTCTACAAAGGTTCCATGCACTAGGGTAACTTTCCAGAACTTACAACCTCCATGTGAGTCCCTGGACCAGATAAGTCCTAAAATGCAGAGGGCCCAGCCTCTCCAGAACATCAACTAGTTCCATCCTCCTATCCCATATTATTGACAGTCCTTTCTAACGTGAAAAAGTTAGAATGGAAATAGCCCAAATACCTCTAAAGAGTGGGAGAAAGATTAAAGGTGATAGTGGAGTTATACAGAGAATGTCAGGTTTAACAAATGCATACGATTGCTGAATTGTTATAGTGATATTTTGCTTAGCCTCCAGTACCTTAGAGCAGCTAGAAATAAAAACCTAAAATTGTAGAATTGTAACCCATATCAAACTCTGAAATCCATTCTATAACTAATTGTTGTGATGTACTATGAAATTTATTGCTTTTATGTATATATGCTATTTAAAGAGAAACAGGAATATAATAGCTAGAAAAAAAAACAAAAGAAAAATCATGGATCTGTAACCCATATCATTCTAGTTTGCTAGCTGCCGGAATGCAATATACCAGAAACAGAATGGCTTTTAAAGGGGGGAATTTAATAAGTTGCTAGTTTACAGTTCTAAGGAAATGTCCAAATTAAGGCACCAACAAGACGTTACCTTCACTCGGGAAAGGCCGATGAAGTTCAGGGTTTCTCTCTCAACTGTAAAGGGACATGGTGAACATGGCAATGTCTGCTAACTTTCTCTCCAGGCTTCTTGTTTCATGAAGCTCCCCATGGGGTGTTTTCTTTCTTCATCTCCAAAGGTCTGTGGCTACATGGGCTCTCATGGCTCTCAGCTTTTTCCAAAATATTTCCTCTTTTAAAGGATTCCAATAAACTTATCAAGACCCACCTGGAATGGGTGGAGTCACAACTCCATCTAATCAAATGTCAATACCCACAACTGGGCGAGTCACATCTCTGTGGAGATAATATAATCAAGTTTCCACCCAGCAATAATGAATGAGGATTAAAGGACATGGCTTTTCTGGGGTCCACCACAAATTCAAACAGACACACATACCAAACTTTAAAATCTGTTCTATAATTACTTGTTAAAATGTACTTGGAAATTTATTGCTTTTTTGTATATGTGTTATATTTCATAATAAAAAAAAGTTAAAAAATAGAAAAATTTGAAAACATGCTAAACATTAAATAATAATAATAAAGAAGTGTACTTATTCACATGGAAAGACATTCAAGATATATTATGTCTTAAAAGCTAGTTATAGAGGGCAGTGCAGTGGTGGCTCAGTGGCAGAATTCTCGCCTGCCATGCCAGAGACCCAGGTTCGATTCCTGGTACCTGTCCATGCCAGAAAAAAAAAACTAGTTATAGAATCCCTCTACAACATGAGAAAAGCAAACACATCTATGCGTGGCAAAAAAAAAAGTTGGAAGGATGTTCTCCAAACCCTTGCCTCCCACCTCTCCCTGCTCTGTCTCATCTCCTGAGCTGGTGATTCATTTGCATAATAAAAATGAAAAATAAGTAAAATTAAATGAGAACTTTAAGTTCATGCCCTACACAGGATTCATTTATTTATTTACTAGGAAATCATCCAAGGCCTCAGGCTTAACAGCCTCACTGCCTGCTCCTCAAGGGAGCACTTTAGGAAGAAGCTCCTTCAGTGGTTTCCTTGCCCCTCCCAGGCCATGAATAATCTGGACCAAGCAGCAGCACCCTTCGTTGCAGACTTTATTCTATATTTCAGTGCAAGTGGAGACACCTTCAAGGCTCTACAGCAAAGTTCACAAACTGGTGGGCCATAGGCTCTACCCACTTTAGAAGAAGGTTGCATTTGGGCTTTACAGTGTTTGGGGTTTTTAAAAATGTTTTTGGGGTGGGCCACGGTGGCTCAGCAGGTAAGAGTGCTTGCCTGCCATGCCCGAGGACCCGGGTTGGATTCCCGGTGCTTGCCCATGTTAAAAAAAAAAAATGTTTTTGTTGACAAATTTACATGCACATATAGTCCATACATGTTGTACAATCAATGACTCACAATGTCATCACATGGCTGTGTATTCATCACCATGATCATTTTTAGAACATTTGCATTACTCCAGAAAAAGAAATAAAAAGAAAAAACTCATACATCCCATATCCCTTACCCCTCCCTCTCTCTGACCATTAGTATTTCCATCTACCTGATTTATTTTACCCCTTATCCCCCTATTATTTATTTATTTTTTATCCATATTTTTTTACTCATCTGTTCATTTGGATAAAAGGAGCATCAGATACGAGGTTTTCACAATTACACGGTCACATTGTAAAAGCTATCTCGTTATACAATCGTCTTCAGGAATCAAGGCTACTGAACGTTTGTATGTTTGTATGTTAAGACTTATCAGTAAAAAATACGTATATGTAAAAAAAAGAATCTAAGCTACTGGAGCACAGTTCAACAGTTTCAGGTACTTCCTTCTAGCCGCTCCAATACACCCTAAACTAAAAAGGGATATCTATATAATACATAGGAATAACCTCCAGGATAACCTCTAGACTCTGTTTGAAATCTCTCAGCCACTGAAATTTTATTTTGTCTCATTTCTCTCTTCACCCTTTTGGTCAGAAGGCTTTCTCAATCCCATGATGCAGGGTTCCGGCGAATCCTGGTTTCAGTGCTTTTTAAATGCCATGAATGATTGCAAGAGTCCACATCAAAAACCCAGATTACTAGCTTCTCTTCTGAAAAATGAGAAGACCCGGCAACCCGCAGGCCCATTGCAGATGCCGGCTGTAGCAGAGCAGCGCACGTGGTCTCGGGCCCACCACAGCCCCTGCCACCCTCTGGGAGTGTCCCGAGACACGTGAGCATCTGGCCCAAGCTGCCTGTTTACATTGCCTTTTGCTCTCTGCAGGCGTTTCAGCCAGGTCCCCTGGTTCACGCAGACGAATTGGCTTCCCTTCTGTAAGACTTGGAGGATGTTTGAGGAAACGGGTGTGCGATGGTTGTAAAACATGCCTGCAGATTCCTTGACACTCTTCCCACAAGTTGTTTGCTTCTTACAAATAGAATGTGGCAGAAGTGATGATGCCTGACTTTTGGAGGTAGGTCGTAACAAGAGATACGGCTTCTGCCTGGTTCCCTCGTTCTTTTTGCCTTTGGAACCCAGCCACGATGTAGTGAAGATGCCTAGACCATGTTCAGAGTGTAGGGGTTCACGATGATAGTCCCACTTGGGGTTTCTTAGCCTGTGGGCAGCTTCAAGCACCAGGCGTGTGAGTGGAGGAGCCTCCAGATGATTCCAGGCTCCAGCCTTTGAGCAGCCCCAGTTGACGACAGGTGGAGAAGAAGTGAGTGAGCCCAGCTGAGGCTCACTCAAATTGCAGATTCATAAGCAAAACAAATGTTGTTGGTTTAAGCCATAAAGTTTTTGATGCTGTTGTTGAGATATAATTCCCACGTCATAAAACTCACCCATTTCAAGTGTAAACTTCGATGGTTTTAGGACGTTCATGGAAATCCACAACCATCACCACAATCAATTTTAGAACATTTTCATTATCCCAAAAAGAAACCCCATACTCATTAGCAGTCACTCCCCATTGCCCCTTCCACCCAGAGCAACCACTAATGTACTTTCTGACTCTGTGAATTTGCCTATTCTGGACATTTCATATAAACGGAATCATAATATATGTGGCCTTTTGTGGCTGGCTTCTTTCGCTTGGCAAAATGTTTTCAGGGTTCATCTGTGTTGTAGCGTGTATAAGTAGAATTGTTGGATCTTATGGTAATTCTATGTTGGTTATTTTGAGGTACTGCTAAACTGTTTTCCAAAGTGGCTGCATCTTTTTACAATCCTACCAGCAAAATATGAGGGTTCCAATTTCTCCACATCTTCACCAACACTTTTACTGCCTGTCTATTTTATTTGAACCATCTTAGTAGGTGTGAAGGGTATCTTGTTGCGGTATTGATTTGCAATTCCCTGATGGCTAATAATGCATATTGAGCCTACTTTGTGGTGTGTATTGGCCATTTGTATATCTTTGGAGAAATGTCTATTCAAATCCTTTGCCCATCTTTTAATTGGTTGTCTTTTTATCACTGAGTTTTACAAGGTCTTTATATATTCTGAATACCAATCTCTTATCAGACACATGATTTGAAAGTATTTTCTCCCATTTTGTTGAGTTTTCTTTTCTATTCTTGATTATTCAATTTGCAGCACAATCCAGCACAACTGTTTTTAATTTTGGCAAAACCCAATTTATTTCCTACTTTAGATGCTTATGCTTTTGGTGGCACCATAGCTAAGAAACCATTGCCTTAGTCAAAGTCACAAAGATTTACTCCTATGTTTTCTTCTAGGAGTTTTATAGTTTCGGCTCTTACATTTAGGTCTATGATTCACATTGAGCTACTGTTTGTATATGGAATGAGGTAATGGTTCAACTCCATTCTTTGCATGTGGATGAGCAATTGACCCAACCCCATTTGTTGAAGAGACTATTTTTTTCCCCCATTGAATGGTCTTGGCACCCTTTTCGAAAGTCAATTAGCTATAAATGTAAAGGCTTATTTCTGGACTCTTAATTCGATTCCATTGAATCCTATGTTTATCTTTATGCCAGTATAAGCCATGACTTTTTTTTAGTGACTCTTTTCCTTGCTTCAGTATTTTTCTTTTTTCTGCTTTTGAAATGAGCTCTTGATTAAAAAATATCAAACTACACTCAAAAGCAGGTGTAGAAAATGCCAGCCATTGGCACAGCATGGAGAAGCCCAGGAGTAAGGACAGCGAGCAGCAGCAGGTGGCAAGAGGTGGGAAGTGATTGAAGCAGTGGTTACAAATGTTCACAGGAAGCTAAAAATATCCAACAAGTTAGACTAGTCACTGCCTTGGTGGGTGGCCTTAGTGTGTTTGGGTTCAGATTCTACACAACGATACAATTTCTTCCAGTTAAGAACTCTTGGCTTTCACCCATCACCAGCCGTGACATTTGGGAGTAACTTTTATGCAGCCATCAGAACTAGAACATGGAGGAAGCAGGGAGGGGAGAGTGGATAGAAGGGATCAAAGAGAGATGGGAAAGGTGAAAGGTGACTGGTGAAAGGAAAAACAGGAAACTTCCTTGAGCCTTTTCCCATCTTCTCAAGCCTATTCTTTTTTCAGTCTACTCAATTTATTTTAGCCTTTGTTCGGCCTATTATTTGTGTTTTTTTAATCCATATTTCTTACTCATCTGTCCATACCCTAGATAAAAGGAGCATCAGACACAAGGTTTTCACAATCATGCAGTCACATTGTAAAAGCTATATCCTTATACAATCATCTTCAAGAAGAGTGGCTATGGGAACACAGCTCTACAGTTTCAGGTACTTCCCTCTAACCACTCCAATACACCAAAAACTAAAAGGGGATATCTATATAATGTGTAAGAATAACCTCTTAACTCTGTTTGGAGTCTCTCAGCCACTGACACTTTATTTTGTCACATTTCTCTTTTTCCCCTTTTGGTGCAGAAGTTTCTCTCAATCCCTTGATACCGAGTTCCAGCTCATTCTAAGATTGCTGTCTCATGTTGCCAAGGAGGTTTACACCCCTGAGAGTCCTGTCCCATGTAGAAAGGGGGAGGGCGGTGAGTTCATTTGCCGTGCTGGCTTTGAGAAAGAAAGACCACATTTGAGCAACAAAAGAGGTTCTCTGGGGGTGACTCTTAGACCTAATTTTAAGTAGGCTTAGCCTATCCTTTGCAGGGTTAAGTTTCATAAGGGCAAACCCCAAGATTGAGGGTTCGGCTTATTAATTTGGTTGTCCCCACTGGCCAAACCTATTCTTGGCTTCAGTTTGCAGATCCTAAAAATGTCAGCCTTGCACTTGCGTAAGCAGCCATAATTTGACCTTAGAGACTGGGCCATGAGGGTAGCTCATTTCTAGGGGACTGAAACTGAAATCTAGTGACATACAGGGCAACTAGGCCAACTTTGAAAGGTTTCAGACTTGTCCTGTCTCAGTCCCACCCTTTTCACCCAAGCCTTTGACTGGAGACATTATTAGCACTTGCAAGGACCTTGAAAATGTAGAGAAGTTGGGGATGTGGTGTAGAGGCATGGCCAAAGGACCAGCTTCACCGTTGCCTACAAAGTGTGTTCAGGGCCAGGCTCCCCACCCCCTAACAAGATTAACAAGATATAGGAACGCCAGGCAAATAAGGAATAATTGGAAATGCTTCTGCTTATGATTTACCTTCTAGGCTTATGCCATGGGATGTGCCTGAATACCAGAAGCTCTGCTTACTTCTGTTATTTTAAGTACTTCACAGGCCTCAGACAAAAGAAACTTGCAGTTCCAAAGTTCATGCATTTCCTTAGCATTTTCTTTCTTTTTTTAAATTTCCTTCCTTTCTTCCTTCTGTCTTTCTTGCTTTTTTGGCCAACTTTCTTCCTTTCCTTTCCTTTCCTCTCCTCTCCTCTCCTCTCTCACTCTTTGTCTCTTTACGTTCCTCCTTCCCTGCCCCCTCCATTCCTGTTCCTCCTTCTTGCCTCTCTCTCCTCACTCTCCCCTCTCTTCCTCCTTGCTTGCCTCTCCTCTTCCTTCTCCTTCTTTTCTCTCTCCTCTCTCTCCCTCTTCCCCTCCTCCTCTTGCTTCTTCCTACTCCTCCCTCTGCTATGCAGTTCCCTCACCCCACTGTCTTTTTCCAGCCCAGAGTGCCTGCTAGCCTGAATTTGGTTATTTATCACTCATTCCTCTTCTAATTTTTATACCTTTACTAACCAGTCAGAAATCCATGAAGAGCACAGAATGGTATTCCGCATAATTTTAAGCTTTATCTAAATATGTCACACTATACCTTTTCTCCTGTATTTTTACCTTCTATTTTGGTCACTATTATGTTTGAGAGGTTTATCTGTCTACAATGGTGTACCTGGGGTATGTTGGACTATAACACAATTTATTTATTCATTTTCCGGCTTAAATGGCACCTCCTCAGAGTGGCCTTCTCTAACCTGAACAATCAACCAAAGGAAGCCATTTTCTTTCTTCTCCCTCTTCTTTGTTTCCTGCCTTTCCCTCTTCGTCCTGTTAATATAAACACATCTCGTATTTTGGTTTGCTAAAGTGCCAGAATGCAATATACCAGAAATGGGTTGGCTTTTACAATGGGTATTTTTTTAGTTTACAAATGTACAGTTCTAAGACCATGCAAATGTTCAAATTAAGGCATCAAGAGGAAGGTACCTTCTCTGAGGAAAGGTTGCTGGCATTCAGGGTTCCCCTGTCACATAGCAAGGCACATGGCAACATCTTCTGGTCCTTCTCTCCTACGTTATGGTCTCAGTGGCTCTCTCAGCTCCTGTGGATCCTTCTTACTTCTCCCAGGGTGTTTTCTCTCTAAGCAATCTTGGCTCTTTTCTGCCCTTTATCCTCTCATAAAGGATTCCAGTACAGGATTAAAACCCACCTGGAATGAGGTGGGTCACATCTCTATGGAAACAACCTAATCAAAAGGTCCCACCCACAATAAGTCTGTACCCACAAGAATGAAATAAAAGAGCATGGCCTTTTCCGGGGTACATAACAGCTCTAAACCACCATACTGAGGTAAAGCACCAACTTCAAGAAGCAAATCCATCACCTGCTAATGGGCACTAGCCCTCTTTTATTGGATGGCATGTATACCTGGAGGGAAAGCACGTCTAATAGAGTTTGTCAGAAAACAATGCCAAGATGGGATCAGACATGCAGGGGATTTGTTGGGGGCAGGGGTGGGAAAAGGTGGTGAGAGCTTTCGGACCCCAATGCAAGTCGGATGCCTGAGGAAGGAGAGGGCCAGGGAAGGAGGTCTGGGTAGGGAGAGTCTGAGATTACAGTCCGGTTCCAAAAAGTGATCTGCCAGGATGAGGAGGAGTCCTTGAGCCAGTGTTGTCCCCTGCAGGAGTACCCCCATCTAGCAGAAGGGGGTCTGCCTCAGTGTCTCTGCTGTGTGTGGTAATTGGGTGGGAGCAGCCCGCGGCAAGTGTGGCCTGGGTGGGAATGTGGAGGTGGAATTTCCTAAGGCCTCCTTACCTACCATGTTGAGACCTGGTGGATGAATTCACCCTCAGAACTCCTTTCGTTGGTACAAACCGGAGGGCTCTGGGAAGGGAGAGTGACTTCAGAGAGAGGAAGACTTTCCAAACCAGGCCTAAATCCCAAACACAGAGTTCTGAACTTGCCATTGGCAGGGGCCTCAACAGGAACGGGACTATGGAAATCTCTCAGGCCTTCTGCGTTTGTTTTTTGTTTTTTTGTTTTTTTTTTCATGGGCAGGCACTAGGAATCAAACGCAGGTCTCTGGTATGGCAGGCAGTAACTCTGCCTGCTGAGCCACCGTGACTCGCCCAAGCCTTCTGCTTTTGGCACAATGCTAAGGCTTTTCTAGAAAAGGGAGAAGAGTGACAAGGTAATAAATGTTTTAACCTGTCTTTGTTGCATCCTTCTCTGAGGAAGCAGTTATGAGAGGCATTGAGAAAAGGATGAGATGAAAATTATAATTTTTTTCTTTTTTTCCTTAACTTATTATTTTGAAAAGTCTCAAGGCCACAGAAAAGTTGAAAGAACAGATTCACCAATTATTAATATTTTGCCATGCTTTTATCTCTGTGAGTGTTTATAATTTTTTTTTTTTTGCCGAACAGTTTGCAAGTAAATTACAGGCATTACGATAATTCACCCCCAAACACCTTAGCATACATCTCCCAAGAATAAGAACATTCTTCTGCCTAACCATAATGCCATTTATCACTCCTAAGAAAATTAACATTTATTCGATAATACTCTCTAACTTACAGTCTTTATTTCAATTTCCCAATTGACTTTATGAGCAGTTGCCTGAGATAAGGGGGGCGGGAGGGAATTGAATTCAAAGAGGCGCAAGAGAAATTTCTGGGGTGACGGAAATTTTAGATTTGTCCTTGGGAGTGGTGGTTACATGGACATATAAAACTGTGACACCTCATAGAATGGCACACTTAAAATGGGTGCTTTTCCTTGTGTGTGAAGTATACTTTGATAATGTTGATTTAAAAAAAATTTTCCGGCAGTCTCCCGAAGCATTTTATATCTTTTTTTTTCCTCTTCCGGACTTAGGATTCTATCAAGGTGCCTGCACTGCATTTAGTTGTCTTGTCTGTTCAATCTTCTTTAATCTGAAACATTCCTTCCTGCTTATTTTGTTTTTCATGAGGTTGAGTGGGAAAAAAAGACCAGGCCAGTGGTTTGTCTCACAGAATATCCCACATTCTGCATTTATCTGATTGTCTCCTCGTGATTGGATTCAGGCTGCACATTTTTGACAAGAACGCTGCAAAGATGGATGCTGTGGATTTCTTATTCGTCACATCAGAAGGCATATGGTACGTGTTGATCTCGCAACTGGTGAGGCTCACCTTGCACTTTCCCTGCTACAGACAGGATCAGCTATTTCTTCAAGCAGCCCCTGGTTCTTTAGAGTGGGGAATGGTATTTAGAAACCAAAAACTGGATGCTAGATGTGCTCATTGCTACCGGACTGTAACTGTTCATTAGGCCCTTCTGGAAGAGAGAGCCTAGAAATTGACATTTTATTTGTTTAAATCTTGAGTCAACAATTCAAATCCAGTATCACAGGTTACTTTCTTCCTTCCCCACATTCCATATTCATATCTCCCTTCTCTCATAGCACATTCCAACATAACCAATATCCTTATCATTTGCGGTATCTTTCAAAATACTTTCAGCATATATTTTCCAATTACCTATACTGGTAACACAAGGAATCTGCTAAGGAAAGTTCAAGATATCTTTACAGTTGCTTTTTGTCCTTAGAATTTAATCCGTGAAGGATGTACAGGGGGGACTATGTTCAAAACTGACTTAGGTTCATTCTTTTCTCTGTGTGGTAATGTTTTTGATGTATACAAGTAGGTTTCATGTGTTCCTGTTTATATTTAAATTCCGCATTTGTCTACATTCACCTATTTTTATTCTATTTTATTTTTCAGGTATTTAAACCTTTATATGGCTCAAAAGTAATTAGTCATTCCCACTGAGAGCTAGAGTTTGCTATGGCTCTGCTCTCTCTTCATTTTTCCAGTGACTAGCTGATCACAGTTTAGTAGAAAGAAGAGCACAAACCTAGTTTGTAGAGCCTCACAAATTGTGTGTGATGGGGCAGGCTCATTTGAAGATATATGTTTTTTTAATACGAAAGTTTCTTTTAAAAGGAGAAGCTAAACTAACCTTCAGCAACCACTTCGAAAGACAGGTATTATGGCCATGTTTTTTTTTTTCTTTTCTTTTTCTTTTTTGCATGGTCCGGCACCGGGAATCGAACCCAGGTCTCCAACATGGCAGGCAAGAGCTCTGCCACTGCATGGCCATTTTTTTTTAATTTAAAAATTTTAAACTTTTTATTGTATAATATAACATATATACAAAGCAAAGAAAGAAAAAAGCAATAATTTTCAAAGCCCACTTCAACAAGTAGTTACAGGAGAGATCCCAAAGTTTGTCATGGGCTACCATAACATCCGCTCAGATTTTTCCTTCTAGCTGTACCAGAATATAGTAGGCTAGAAGGAATAAATATTTTTTTATCACCACAATTGACTTTCTTTTTCTTTTTTGTGAAAAATAACATATATATTATGGCCATTTTAATAAAACAACTTTTTATTGTGGAAAATTTCAAACATTCTGAAAGGTAGAGGAAAAAGTATAGTGTGAGTGGACCTCCACCTACCCATCACCTGGTTCAACAATTACTCACACAAGATCTGGTTTGTTTCATCTATATATCCATTTTTTTCCTGCCCCAGGATGATTTTGATGCAATTTGTTCAAATCAGTCTCCAAACAAGAATCATCCTTTGTAATTGTTGATATTTCTCATAAGTCTCTCTCTCTCTCTCCCTTTTTTTGGTTCAATTTTTATTGTGGTATCAACATAAAATTTCCAATTTTCACTCTTTCAGGTGTACAATTCATGGCATTAATTGCATTCACAATATTGTACTACCATCACCACCATCCATTAGCAAAAGTTTTCCATGACCCCGAAGAGAAACTTTTGTACCCAGTAAGCAATAACTCTGCATTCCTTCTTCCCCTTGGTCCCTGGTAACCTGTACTCTACTTTTTCTCTATGAATTGCCTATTCTAATTATTCTACCTAAGTGATATCACACAGGTTAAGTGTCTAATTTCATACAACATAATGTTGTCAAGGTTCATCCATGTTGTTGCATGTATCAGAACCTCATTACTTTTTATAGCTGAACAATATTCCATTGTATGGATATAACACATGCTGTTTATCCATTCATCTGTGGAGAGACACTTGTGTTGCTTCTATCTTTTGGCAATTGTGAGCAATGCTGTGTTAAGTCTCTTTTAATCTATCATTTCCACTCCATCTCACCGTTTTTTTCTCCTTGTGATTTATTTGTCAAAGAAACTGAGTTACATCCTACCAAGTTGCACATAGTGTGGTTTTTGGAGAATACACAGCTGTGGTGTTGTTTTAGTTTGCTAAAGCTGTTGAAATGCAGTATACCAGAAATGGAACGGCTTTTATAAAGAGGATTTATTAATTTACAAGTTTACAGTTCTAAGGCCATGAAAATGTCCAAATTAAGACCTCAATAAGAGGATAACTTCACTCAAGAAAGGCTGATTCTCAACTGTGGTTTCTCTGTCACATAGGAAGACACATGGCGATGTCTGGTGGCCCTTTGTGTCCTGGTTTTCTTGCTTGCAGCTCCTGGTTCCAGTAGCATTTTCTATGAACTTCTGCTTGTCTCCAAATACCTCCAAATGTCTATGTCTGTGTCAGCTCTGAACTCTTTTCCTATCCATGAGCTCTCTTAAAGCCACCAGTAAACTAAGACCCACCTTAAATGGATGGTCACATCTCCATCTAATGGAAAGGTCTCACCCACAACAGGGTTTGTCAATTCTCCGCGGAAGGAATCTAATCAAAAGGTCACACCCACAATTGGGCAGGTCATATCTCCATGGAACAATCTAATCAAGAGGCCCCACCCTAAACAATAGGCCTGCCCCCGCCCAAGATTGGATTAGGATTTTAAAACATGACTTTTCTGGGTACACAACAGCTTCAAACCAGCGCAGAGACTGGCACCTCTGGGTTTCAAGACTTATCTGGCTTAGGAATCATCTGAAGGTTTTAGGTTTCTGAAAAGTAAACTTAGTGTGTGCAACTTCTGTAGGATCTCAGATAGAGCCCTGGGTGTTCTTAAGGTTAACAGCAATGATGTTGGTTGGGGTTTGGCAAACAGTGGCAATTAGCAACATCTAGCTGAAACTTGCGTAAGTGTAGCCTCCAGAATAGCTTCCAGACTCTATTTGAACTAACTTAGCTACTGATACCTTATTCTATTACACTTTTTTCCCCCTTTTGGTCAGGCAGGCATTGTTGATCCCACAGTGCCAAAGGTCAGGCTCATCCCTGGGAGTCATCTCTCACATTGCCAGGGAAACTCACACCACCGGACCTCCTATCCCAGGTAACGGAGTAGGCACCGCTTTTCGTAGTTAATTTTGGTTTATAATTATATACACCCTAAAGCCAAATCTTTAATTTGGGAATATTCACCCCTTTCCCTGACAGCCTGCTCCCTTCTTTCCCCAAAAGTAACCATTTTTTAAGTCTTTGATTTATTCTTTGGCTTTTTAAACAAAGCCAATATATATATATATATGCTTTAATTCCCCCACCCACTTCTTAAATAGTAGCGAACCATGCATACTTTCCTTCATCTCATTTTTTTCATTTAATAATATATTCTGGAAATCACTCTAATGCAATTTATATAGTCCTCACTTCTTTACAGTTGCATAGTACTCCACTTGTGGATGTACCATCATTAATTCAACTAGTCCCCAACTGATGGATATTTGGGGTGTTTTCAGTCTTTTACTATGACAAGTATTAGGCCAATTTTGATGGAAGAGGAAACATTTTTCAAGTCCACACAGTTGGTAAACAGATGATGATTCATTTTGGCTGGAGTACTAGACAAATTGAAAATATCAGGGGCCAAAACAGAAGCTTATTTCTCTCTAACCTAAAGGCCTAGAGGTAGATGGTGCAGGACTGGGTCCGTGGGAACCCGGGCTCCTGGCAATCTCGTGGTTCTGCAGGGTCTGGCTTTCACACTTCAGGGTCTAAAGAAGCTGCTCTAGCTAGAGCCATCGAAACCCTATTCCACCCAGGGGGAAAGGAGGGCAGGGCAAAGAAAGGCATGTCCTCAACTTTTAAGGACACCTTCAGAAGTCACACAGAACACACCTGTTCTTGACCCAAAGCAAGCTCATTTATACCCGTGGTGAGCAACCCTACACTCATGATTTCATTTGTAGCAGTGGTGCCATCCCCACCCTGGAGAGCTCCCCTTCACCCAAGGCCAGCTGTTCTACACTTGATTTCATTTACTGCCATGACTCCTTCTACACCTCTGGAAGGCTCGACACCCTTTGCACCACATGATCTCATTCAGACCTGTGATAACATTGTCTACACCTTCAGTGATGGTTCCTAGACTGGTGGGGTCTTCTTTTACGATAAGCTCATCCATATACTACACATGAGCTCCTTTGTACCTACGGGGCATTCCTTGACAGTGAGCTCCTATAACTCCAAACTTTTTTACACTGTGATGACCTTACCTCTATCCCTGGTCAATTCGTCTACGTCTGTGTTTTCAACCCACTTGATGATTCTTACTATAAATGTTCTAATCGTCCAATGGTTCCTCCAATGGTAAGAACGCCTTGCTTTTCCCCCACCCCTGAAGTCCACGCTCCTTCCGATTCTTTTCTTGGTTTAATCAATACAATGATCTCCAAGAAAGAAACCTCAGGTGGCCTCTGGCCTTTCCTTTGCCTCCAGCCCAAATACAAATGAAAAGAATCAAATGTTCTTAATGTTTTCCTTGTTCTTTTTTTAAAATTTATATTAAAAAAAAATTTAGGCTTTTGAGAGCATCTTTTATCCAGCAGTTCTGATTCACCAGTCATTTTTTTGCTTAAATCATGTTTGCAGGTCTATAGTACTGGTCTTCCTATCTGCTTTTTTCACTTCTGCACTCCTACCTGCTATTTGAGGTGACTTCGTGAAAAGGAAAAATTTAGTAAACCATTAGTAGTAGTTAACTGTGGAGTGGGGGAAGGGGTGTTGGCATGGAATGAGAACACTATTCCTGAAATGCCTGAGTTTGTCTCTTTAAACAATGAAAGTAGATTATCTTTAATAATCAGGAGAATTAATAGATTAAAAGGAAAAAATGTTGGCTAACTTTTGTCTTCAGGACAAATTCCAAAATGCCTTTGGTTCACTTCAAGTCTTTCCTATTAAATGGCTCTCTCATTACACACTGTATTGGACTTCACCATTTCCAATGAAAATGCTTTGGCCTTTCCCAGCCCATCATGTGGATCCTTTTTGGCTCCTTCCTCCCCATACTTCAAGATCCAACCCAAACACAGTCTCCATGACTTCTCCCTTGAGCCCCTCCTCCACCTTTCCATTGCTCTGCTGCCGAGTTCTTGGGGTTCAGTAGAGGAACAGAAACCATTCAAGGGATTTTAAGCACAAAAGGATCGATGAAGGAAGCCAGATGTTTTACGAAATCTTTGGAAGGACCATAGAGAGGAGAGTCAGGGGCCGACACTGGAATTACTGGGTCCAAGAAGCATCAACTGAGGCTATCACCCAGGTTTCAGAAAGCCACCACTGCCACAGCCATTACTCTCTCATCACCCCCAAGCCTCACTGGCCAGCATGTTGCCCTGACCTGTCTCACCAGTCATTGAAGTAAGGAGATGCCTCTGTCTCCCTCTGCCTGCCAAACTGAACGTGCATTCAGAAACCTAGCTGCAAGGGAGTCTGGGAGATGAAATTTTCAGCTCTTTAACCTCTGCAGTTAAAGGATATACAAGGAAATGGGGACAGAAATCAAGTCCCAACCAACCATAGTTAATAGAGACATTATTGAAAAAAGTGAAGAACAGTGAAATACCAAAGTGGTCAAAGCTACAGGCTTTCACCATCAGGTCAAAGAATTTGGACTTGACCCTAAAGGTAAGAGAAAAAAAGCCTGACGTCTGGATGAAGTGACACAACAAAAGCCTGATTTAGGAAAAAGCCCTCCTAGAGATCAAGGGCGGGGCAGAATGTGGCTATTGCAGTCCAAACCAAGGCCAAAGGCAATGAAAAAAGCCTACTAGGGGTTACATAAAAAAGAGATGGGAAGAGATGGATGGGGAAGACCCAGAATGTACGGCCAAGATTCAAGGTTTCAGGACAGAACTCCAAACTGTATTCCAAGTATAATTTAATTTCCCTAAAACTCTCCAGATGGTTTTGGTCAATGGAGACTATAAATTGTTCTACAGATATCTATAAGGATTGGATTATCAACATTTAAAACAAAATCAGTGACAACAATACTTTGGTTTAGGAATACATAGGACACGGGTACTTCAATTTTCTCCTTTCCTCAACAGGTTTATTGCCTTTTAAGAAAATTTTTGTAAAATATAAATACAAAGGCAGAGAATTTACTTACAAAGTTAAAACACAGATTTCAAACATAAACACACAATTCAGAAAATTTTTAGTTTTATGTACATTTTTCAAGCAACCTCAACATATTATTGTTAGTTTTCAATATTTTACAGGGTACAGAAAAAAATAGCTCAAAGTCTTCTTTAAATAAGAGCATAAAATGTTTCAACATATAAACAATCCGGTTTGATGCGTGAAAACTAATTTCACAGCTTTTAAATTAGGATATAAAAGTTTCATACAATTAGTTGCCGTGTGTGGATATGGTATTAATTTATATTACATACTACTGGATCCCATCCAATAGCATTTACCTGGCCCGAGCAGGTACTCTGTAAACAAAACATAAAATTACAACATCACCAAGTGCCTTTACCAAATTTGCTTCCCCAAACCAACCACACAATTCCGAGCACACACAGAACAGTTAAGGTCGTTGTTGCCAGAGCTTTGCATGAAATAAGGTCAAAGTGTGGGGCTCCTTTTCCTCATTTTTTTTTCTCTTTAAAAAAGAAACGAAAAAGAAAAAAAAAACAAAAACAAAAACAAATGTTCCAGGTAAAAACGAACGTATCTCCAAAGCAAGTGTGCGTTTAAAAGTAAAGAGACATTCTAACAAACGTCCTAAAAACGGATTGAAGTTTAAAAAGGAAAAAAAAAAAAAACCCAAAAAGTAAAACCAAAAACAGGTTTCAAAGTCCTTCCAACTGGAGTCATTTCTCTTATATAAAGAAGAGATATTTTCATATGTAATAGTGTCCTTTCTTTACAGAAATAGCTGTATTATGACACATATGCACAAGGGGTTAACACTATAACACACTATACACGGCGGGCGTGGCACGCTCACCAGTAGTCCTCAGGGACCGTGTCAATGGGGTGAAGCCACTCCACGGAGGAACCAAGCAGCGTCTGCAGCTCGCTTGTGAATTCAACCAGATCTAACAGCTCCTTGCTTTCGGGGTTGAACACTTCCAGGTCTTTGGAGCAAGAGAACAATAGGCTGGCTGAAACCTGACGGTAAAACTCTGCCTCGGCAATGGTGACGATTTCCACATTTGGGAAGTTGCAGCGGAATATGCGGGATGACATTTTCAATTTCTTGAGCACGTCGGAGAGTAACAGCCAGTTGCGTGGCCTATGAAAGAGCAAGGGAAGCATTAGGTTGCTGGCAAAAGCGAAGAGGCTCCTCAACTAGTAGCTGCCATCCTATGCATGGCCTGGAAGGAGGACCAGTTACTCCCACTTCAACCCCCAGGTCATTTCTTAATTATCTCCACTCAATGACCGTTGTGTACCTTGCATGGTGAGGGAGGATATTTGCGCTTCTAGGGGTCAGAAGCAGAGCACTGAGAGAGGACCTGGTGACTTTGGTCATGACACCTGCCTCGTCTGCTTCCAGAGCCTGCCGGGTGAAGCACCACACTCTCAGCTCTGCCCCCCAGTTCCCGGTGTCATGCCAGAGCCACCGGGGGTAAGGAGTTTGTATCTCGGCCCACGAGGGATGCCCTCAAACACCCCTTTGAAGACTCCTTTCCCACCACCCGCACGAGCACAGCATTTTAAACACAGAAGGCTGAGTTCTCCTTTGCTTTCCCATGCCACCACCCCAGCTCGCTTCTCATCTCTTCTTGGAGTGAGGCCTTTCAAGAAGGAAGAAGCTTTTATGTACCACCGTGCAAGCGTTTCTGATTTCTCATACTAATAAAATCTCACTGTCTGTAATGGTACACATGTTTATAGCTTCAGAGCCCAAGGAGGGTGCCAAGTCATTAAGCACCACTGTTTACACACAGCGGAGCACAGGTTTCTGGATATCTCTACCCCAAGGCAAGGCAGCCCTGACAGAGAGGCAAGCCTGGAGCTAACCAAATCTGACACCCCATCAAGAGCCCAGGGCCATCTCTAATATGGCCCCAATGTTACCGGAGAAGAGGAAACTGTAATTCCAGTCCCTGTCTACCTGAGTGCCCAGGGAGACCCTCGATGTTGGCATGTAAAAGGGTTCTTGAGACCCTTCCCAGAGAGTTCAGTGACTGAATTTGCCAAGGTGCCAAAAGTTCCATGAAATTCCAGTGCCGGACCTGTCAATGCCATTTGGGCTCGGGGGTGGGATTTGTCTTGGGGGGGTAGTGGTGGGATAGGTGGGTAATGAGGATAGCTTATAGCAAGTGATGACACCCCCACTCTCCCTCCAGCTAGGTACAATTAAGTCTCTGGGCACCTTTTCGGGAAAAGATCTACTGTGCTAAGTGAGGTTCGTGGACCCTTAAAACTCACTTACTTATTTGCTTAAGAGGGATTTCTAACTCCCGCCACCCTAAGACCAGCTCAGGTGTTTCCCAGCTACGTGATGGCCACACTCACCCCTGAGAAACAGACACCTGGATGTTGTAACATGGTAAGAGGGGGCTTTCGGAAAACTCGAATTCAAACACGTCGCTACAAGCCTCATCTTCATCATCCTGGTCCTCCGGACCCGGGGCGTTTGCAAGAACATCATAACCGCTTTCATCATCTGGGTCTAATGGAGGGGGAAAAAAAGAGAGAAAGAAAGGAGTTGGTAAGCTCAAACGAGATTTTAGCGATCATCGGATGAAGGACTGCAGAGAAAAAGGGGAGGATTCTCCCCCTGCCCCCGAGCAACTGAGCCCAGCTTCCAGCACCTCCCGCCTGCCTCTTTCCCCCACCCCCTGGAAAGGAGAAAAAGGCTGCTCACCACACACAGAGCTGCCATAGAACTCCCAAGAGCTGCTTGAGTCATCATCGCTGCGACCCTGGAGGTCATTTAAATAATCTAAAGAGAGGGGAAAGAAACGATAAAACCTGCTGAGGAGAACAAAATGCTGGCATGAGGTTGGGGGAAGCACTGTCCCCATGGAGTTCAGAACAGGCTAGCAAGCCACCGCTTTCTGTCTCCTCTAAGACGCTCACACCCCATTCTCGGCAGTTTCTGACAAAAACCCACGTTATTGGGTTCACCTGCTTCCCCCAGGGACAGCCGTACTCACACCCTGGCCCACCCAAACAAAAGCTCAACTGCCAAGCAAAGAATTTCTTCAACCTGGTATGTGAAAAGCAAGCAAGCAGCGTCACGTTCTGTATCTGTTCTTTGACAGACTGAGCTGTTTTCCTCCACCAGTAAGCCTAACTTAAGGTAAACAAGTGTGGGCCGAAGAAGGTGTTGGCATTCTCTGGCAGTAAGCATGTGACAGGAAATTTAACTTCAGGTGCCCTCTGCTCACGAGAACCTTGGGCTTCTGCTTCTAGGGGATCCTTTAACCACTGGGATTTGAATGATACGTTCCCTGTTGACCAAACACCCCAGAACTAGCCAAATAATTTAGCATATGGTCAGGTTGGAGTTTTTCTTTTTACCTCTACCTGAGAGGTAACGACATGAGCCATACCAAAAGACCTTTTTAGAGAAATGCAAACAACTTCAGGAAATCATTTAATACATCTTAGGATAAAAGTGATCAGAGCCAATAGCAAATCCATGACTGATGAGCAAATCATTAGCTTTACTAGAATAATGCTGCACCACGCCAAAGACGTGCTGCTGCCCAAGACTTTAAATCTCAAGCGTTTTTCCTTATCTGCCTAGTAAAAGTCAAAGTAAATGATCCAGTCACCATCTAATTTTTGAATGAGAACATGTCTTAAACTGGGTAGTTCCATTTCTCTTCCTTCAAGTGACGTACCTGTTAAAAACTTTTCCATGAGTTCGCTGTGGGTCATTTTCATGATGGTTCTACCTGAGTATGTTGCCAGAGTGGGATCAGCACCATAGGAGAGGAGCAGACGGACAATTTCCAAATGATCGTTCTCAACTGCGTCATGGAGAGGCCTAGAAAGAGACAAGCGGCGGGGTTGAGCTGGTGCACACGTAATGCTTGCTTTTGGAGTCGTTTCCTTTTACGGCCAACAGGCAATGCTGGGTGCATGTGGACCGTGCATGGAGGTGATTGGGTGACCTGAACCTAGGCCTCTGACCAACAAACCCCAAGGTGAAGGATAGGGTGAGGGCCAGGGGGTGCGGAAGCCAGAGCAGGGCCTTCCCAAGCCTGCCACAGCGGGGCCCTCTTCTGTCTTTGAGATTTTGGTTCATGGATATGCCAAATACAGTGACTCACTAAATGATGAGGATTCTGGGGTCTTAAAGACCCTTAAAGGGCACTGCCAACCGTGATTCGGGAGGCCCTTGATATTGTCAGGGGCTTTTTGTCCATGGGAGTGCTACAGCACTGGCCACAGTTTCGTGTCCACCTTCTGTTCCCTAACTGAGGGGAAGAGATGGACACACGTGCGCCCAGAAAGAGGAAGAAAGAGGGCCCCAACTCTCCTCCAGGTCTCTAACAAAGGACAAGGGGTTCTAAAATCAAAGGGCTCCTGAAAGGCTAGGCCTCAGGTGGGAATAGACAAGGCCCCAGGGAACAGGAAGCCCTTCAGCTTCTTCTTTTGGGCTACAACACTAAGTTACTGCTTGTTCAGAGGGGGGGAAAAGGGTACTGAAGTGGCCACTAAATCTCCCTTTTGTCCCCAACTCAAGCTATACGCTCTTTTTTCCTTAGTTTTGAGTATAAGGCTTGCTCACTGACCGTTTAGAAAGAAAAACTTCCAAGATCAAGAAGTAGAGTGGAAAAGGTCAAGGTTCTGAACCAATCCTACCAGGTAATTCTAGTAACTCTGTTTTTATTTTGTTTTTTATTCTAAAGAGAAGCGATGGCCAGGAGAGACCACAAATGCTGCACAGTAGTAGTTGGGGATGCGAGGAAGAAGAAAATAAGGCTGGAAAGCTCAGGACGCGGCATCAACTTTCAAAGTTGTAGCCAACTGCCTGGAAAGGTCCGTCATAATTCAACTCTAGAGGATTCTGCTAGCAACATGTGTCACTCCTGATCTTGCCTCCTCCTTGCAAAACCCCATACAAGCACACCACTCGTGGCCCTAGTGGGGCCAGGCTCAGGGCAAGGCCCACCACTGACCTGGTTCCGTCCTGCGCGCTGCAGTTGACGTCAGCGCCATACTCGAGGAGGTGCCGCACGATATTGAGCCAGCCCCTTGCACAAGCTTCATGAAGGGCACAGTAACCTGCGTTGTCTCGGTGATTCACGTCACAAATCTTGTTCTCCAGGCAGTACAAGACCACTTCCTGTGGAGAGGGGAACAGAGTGCAGCGTCAGGAGCACCTCCAAGTGAACCTCGGATGGGCGACTGTTCTGCCATGGGGGAGCAGGTGTCAGCTGGGGCCTTGCAGGCAGGTGACCCGAGTTTGAAGCTGGGCTCTGCTGCCTTCCCAGCTGTCTGGCCCTGGGCAAGTTACCCTTCAGCTTCTCTAAGCCTCCATTTCCTCGGAGGCTCGGAGAAAGAGAATAACAGAGCTCACGGAGGGATGTGGAGAAGATGCAATCAGATAATCCTACGAAAGCCCTGAGCCCAGCGCCTGGCACAGTGATTGCACACAGATCCCAGCAGCAGCTACCTTTGATGATGTATTAATAAGCGCAAGGACTTTCTGACTCAGTTCATTCAATAGGTGGGAGCGGATGGCAACACGAGTTCAGATGAAGATACGGGTGACTGATTCATAATGTGAGATTAGATGAGCTGGAGAAGGTTCCTCCACTTAGAGAGAGGCCCGGGAGGTTATATGTGTTCTCGGGCTCCTTCTAGAAAGGCCAGGGATCCGAGCCGGGGAAGCCAGGCTCGTGGCTTTCTATTATAAGTGACACTAAAGAGATGGTGTCTCTCTGTAGGTACCATGGAGCTCAACGAGAAATGACAAGAAAAAATGCTTTGTATTTGTCCCGTCCCCTATTCTGCACCTCCCTCTCCACCCTGCTCTGGGCTGAATCAATACATGCGAATATTTTCTTATTGATTTAAGTTATGACAGGAATCTGATCTACCACAAACTGCAATCTAGGTAGTTCAAGAGCTTAAGGAAACACATGTCCCTTTGCCCCCTTTTGGTGTCAACAGTTTGCATTACAATTACTTTTATTAATCTTAATTCTTTAGTGCGTTAAAATATTGATTTGAACTGCTCCCAGTAAGCAAAGCAGTAATTTATTCTGTGCTTAATTACCTTGATTAAGAAAGTTTTCAAATACACAGAGCAGGATTTCTTTCCTATGAGCCCTGCCCAGCAGAGCTGGTCGGGTTTGAGAACTGGGGTTAGGGTGAGAGCAGGTGGCCCATCACAAGGTTGGCTTTACTAAATAAGGGGTTTGGTGGGGTGACAGGGAGCCTCCGTTCATGACAACTCTTAAAGAACTCAAATGCTAAACCAAAAACAGGGTTTGTTCCAGCCCACCCATAAACTGGAGGTGAGTTGTAAAAAAAAAAAACAGTATATGCTCTTTTCCTGGGACATATTAATCAAAGACAACCGCTTCATCAGGCGCTAACTAGAATGTTCCATATGCTTGCCCGGAGAACCTCATGCTGCATTCTTGTGGCTTCAGGTCACCACAGCAGCTCCCTTCCCAGAATAAGGGGAGGAAGAGAGAAGAAGGCAAGCCAGAAGATACATTTCTTCGTTCAGATCCTAACCTGCCGACCCACAATCCTCTGGGCTCCCAAGCCACCTGCCCTGTGCGCTGGTATCCAGGATACGGCATGAAGCCTCTGCTCTTTCAGCAGGCCCTCGCTAGCCAGACTCGAGTGGACGGCTGCAAGCTAATGAGTTGTGTGCCCCAGCCAGGGAGAGGCCCTGGCACGTGACTGTGGGATCAAGTCTGAGCGCCGGGGACTGCTGGGCACAGATCAATGTGCTTGGATGCCCACAGCCGAGCTGGGGTCCTAGCAACCCAGGCTTTACAGGTTCAGACAATTAGGGCCTTCACCGGGAAACAGTCGCAGCTACTAGGGCCAATGGAGGGAGGTTAGGTGTGAAAGGACGTCAAGTGCGATGGGTTCCATTAACTCTTTTCCTGGAAGGTGGCAAGAAAAGGCAGCGGCAGTCGGATAACCAGGTCAGCCTCTGTGTCACGGGCTGTCCCAACTCAACTGGTGTTGATAGAACTATTTACTTAGCACTTCCCCAATTTCCTCAAGTCTTTTGCTGTAACATAGCAACCTATGAGGTACCAGGAAGGGAAGGTAGTATTGGTCTCATCTACACTTGGGGAAATCGAGGTTCAGAGAGGTTAAACTTCAAGTTTAAATGAACAGGAAGTGCTGGACCTTTAACTCAGGTCTCTTAGAAGACTCAAAAGACTCTACCAGTGGCCTCAGCTACAGAAAATCAATCCAGCCTTGATGAGTATCCCCAAGACCTCCTCCTGGGGTCGAGTGAACTAACTTCACCCTCCTATTTGAGATGGTTGCAGCCTCTGAAGAGATGCCAACCACTATCACCCACTGAGCAGGCTAAGAGGCTGGGACAATTCTGTCCATCCAATACATTTTCCAGTGTGTTTTCTACACTGGAAATAGGAGTGCTTAGAGGGCAGCCCGTCCATTCCCAAACAAAACCCAACTGTTCTTTGCCGGGTGACACTATGAAGTGGCTATAAGTCGGATGCCATTAACTGCAAAATGTAACCATAAAGGCCAGAACCCAGACGTTGTTAATTAATTAAATGCCTCATTAACTTTTTAAAAAACACGATTTATTCAATTCAGAGAAAGTTTAACCATCACCACTAAAAGCACAGGCGTGTGGTTGCAGCATGTTCGCGTTTTAGACTGAGAAACAGCTTTTTTTACAGGGAGGTTAAGGTGAGGGTCTCTGGCCATTCAGGTGGTCTATGGAATACAGAACTGAATGAAGATGGAGGGAATTTTAGATCTCAAGACAGAGATGAACACAACACAAAGCTCGGCCAAGCTTTTTTACTGCATGTGGTGTCTGCAGCTAAGCAGCAGACAGGAATGGTAGAGACCAGCTCCAGGAAAACCCTACTGAAGCTGGGCATTCAATCTATCCCCTAACCAGGGTAAGCCAATTGTCCTTCAACTTTAAAAAGCTTGAGCTGCCACATCTCATGATCCAGTCCATCACCTCAACCTTTTAGAAGTTATGCCGGAAGAAATCCCCTAATGTTTTGCATTCCAAGTGGGACGCATTCCTCTAGTAGTTTAAAAAGTCAGATATCAGACTCCACTGCCTTGTGAGATCGACATATTGGAACATCCCTCTGTAGAAACAAACCCAGTTATCCTTACACAAACATTCAGAGCCTCCTGTGGCCAACCAAGGGCCTGGCAGAATGGATGAGGGTCTGGTTCGAGTCGCTCCTGGGTCCCGGCCTCGGGCCCACTGACTTGACGAAAATGACAGAAATAGATAGCTGTTCCTGAGAGGATCAAAAAGGGTCTTGAGAAGGTTCCAAAGAGGGGGTGGGACTGGGGGAAATGATGCCAATGGCAAAGGCCAGGGCCTTCGGTGAGCCCTACCCCACCCCAGCTGCCCTCTCGCATCACTGGTGCTTGCTGAAAGCATCTGTCTATTTTCTGCACCATGGTCAGGACTGAGTGGCTTTCTGAGCCTGAAGGGGAAGCTTTGGCACCCAGGGTCTACTTCAAAGCTAGCCCTAGGTGCTGCTGCTCTCGGCTCACAGAAAACCTACTAGTCGCCACTTGGATTCCATTCCCAAGTAACTGAGATAACTGTACCAAATCCCCCCAGAGAGTTCTCTTGAAGCTAATACAAAGATTCTCCAAACAAGAACACATGTTGACACAAAGGCCCAGAGGATTGACCACCAAAGATACCCATAAATGAGGAGAACGCTAGTGCACAGAGGACAGGAGCTCGATGAGTTCACCTTCCTACCAGCACGACATTCCTCAAGGATGGACTCTGGGTCAAGGGGCAGCCGGCTGCTGGGCCGTCATAACAGAGAAAGGCTCATCGAGGCACAGTGGGCAGTGGCACAGAGCTGGCCGAGGTGTGGGAGCAAGGGCTCTGGCCCCTCCCTCCACATTGCAAGCCGTGGGTGATTTTCACCATTCAACTCCCAAAGGGCTGGCGTCAGCATTAAAAAAACAAACAAAACAAAAAGCAAAAAAGCCTTTGCCCGGTGGGCTATTGCATCACAATTTCAACTGAAGAGCGTGTGGTGGGGGAGACACACAAGAGGTGAAGGGAGTAACGTATCTGAAAGAGGCTTTAAGCTGTAAAAAAGGTCAATTCCGACCTGAATTCAGAATGCCAAACTGAATCCTGGTTCCCCTGTTTACTAGCTGTGCAAGCATGGGCAAAAGTCATCTAACCCCCCCTGGGGCTTAGTTTCCCCATCTGAAATCAAGGATACTACAAGTCACGAGCACATGACATTGATGAAAGGGTTAAATGAGTGAATACGGCCCATATGGACTCAATATAAGCAAACTGCTATCATCGGCCATGCCAGGGGTGGGGGTGGGGTGCAGATCATGGGGGAGCCAGTGGTGAATTTGGGGCAAAGCCCCAGAGGCTCCTTCACCCCTCCCCCCCACTCCTCAGCCCAGTAAAAGCGCTCCCATCCCCTTCCTGTACAGGGCTCCCCCACCCCTTGCTGGAACAGCGCAGGCAACAACCCGAAATAGAGGCGAGAAACTTCTCTCGCTCTTGCTAATCAGAATCCAGAAAGGCTCATTGAAATTCCCCCCAGTCGCCAAGCTCTGGGTTGTGTCAGATTTTCTATCAGAGATAAAGTGAGCAGGACCAGAGGATGCCGGAGCAGCCTACCTGCCTGAACATGAGCGAACATCAGAGAAGCCTTTCTTTTCACACCGCGATTGAACAAGCCACCAAAGAGACCGCCGCCAGAGTGGGGCGAGCACAAACATCCTGCTGGAAAACCCAGCCCAGCCTGAGCCGCCCCCTCTCTCCCACCCCACCCCCGCACTGACACCACGTCAACGACCACCCCCACCGTCCCCCCCCCCCCACATTCACCCTGCAGGGAGACTCACCTCGTAGCCAAGCCGGGCTGCCCGCTGCAGGAGTGTCTCACCGGCGTTCTTATTGACGATCAGTCTCCGGGCTTCTGGGGGCATGGGGCGTGACTGGGTGGTCTCTTGAGGGGAGGCTGCGCGTGGCAGCTGCGAGGACTGGGAGGCTGGTAGCAATTGCTGCAGGCGGTCGAAGGGCTTCTGGTCTGCCTTGGC
Organism: Tamandua tetradactyla; assembly: GCF_023851605.1. Taxonomy (NCBI): domain Eukaryota; kingdom Metazoa; phylum Chordata; class Mammalia; order Pilosa; family Myrmecophagidae; genus Tamandua; species Tamandua tetradactyla. Next base: position 132,715,413 of record NC_135353.1, on the reverse strand, counting down.
TGGTGATAAGTCATAGTCCGAACTCGGCTCGGGTCGCTTCCGGAATCTCCGGACGGTTACCTAGCATTAAAAAAAAACAACACAAAACACCCAGGCGGGCGGACACAGTTGAAGCAGGCTGGTTTTCAAACACCAGCCTCTGTCCCTCCTACCCTTCTTCAGGTTACAAACCTGAATGGAAGAAAGCACTTTTTCCTTCCTGTCTTTTTTTTTTTTTTTTCTTTTACTGGGGGTGGGGGTAGGGAATGGGGGGGCAGTTGGGGATGCCTAGGGAGGGGTTTTTTTTTGCTGCTACTAGTTTGAAACTTCACCTCCGCCTGGGACACACGTCCCTCTGGGTTGGATCATGGGAGTAATGTTTGGGGAAGGAGTTCAGGCAAAGGACAGGAGGGGAGGGGCTGCGAGAGAGGAGCCGGCTTGCAGGAGTACCTTGCCATCGGCATTCTCCACATAGTAGTCCCCGGTCAGGGACAGCCCTGTCCTCGACTCATGGCAGTGCTTGGTCTTGCACAGTCGTTTCCCCGATGGCTTCTCACTGCTGTCGGTATATTTCTGCAGCAGGGAGGCGGGCTGGCGTTCCCCATCTTCATCTGCGCACAGCACATCTGTCTTCTGGCTTTCTTTAATTTTCTGCTGTTTGGCAGGCAGCCTTGAGGCTGGCGTGCAGCTCGGCTGAGTCTGCTTTTTGCCGTTTGCATTGGTGGATGAAAGACCCTTCATGGACGGAGAACCTGAGAACACAGGCAAACCTAAATACGGAGGGGTGGGGGTGGCGGGCAGGAGAGAGAGAAGAAAGGCAGGCGTTACTGGGTTGTAAGGGGGGGGGGGAGTGCAGAAAAAAAAGCCCATTGTCAAAACTGATCACCGAAGCGGCTTCAGGTTTTTAAAAGAGCACCCAATTACGTGTTCCAATTGTTCCTATTTTCATTACCCCACATTCAAGTGGCAAATAGGTTCATCGGAAAACACTAAGTGGCAAGTTTCTCGAAAGAGCCCAGAGGAGAGGGCAAAAGCCAGCTCTTCCGGCTCTCCCACACGCGCCACCTTGCCCCTGCAGCACCCCCCGCCCACTGGGCCTGGGTGCAGGACCTTGCCAAGGCAGGCCAGTCTTAGTTGCTCAGGAGAACCTAGGGACAGGAGGCAGGCCGGAGCTGGAAGGAGGGCACTGCCAAGTGCCCTGAGTCCTCCTGAACTTCCCTTCCGGCCCAGCCACAGACTGGGTGAGGGGCAGCCTGGGTATTCAAACTTCCCCATCTCTGCTGTGCCCCCTCCACTGTACGTTCAAATCAAAGGGGTTCAGAAGAAGTGGGGAGAGGACAGGGAAGCCCTCTTCTCCTGGCCTGCCTGCCATTCTACTCAAGAGTCAACTTCTGTGGCACTAAAAGTCCTGTCACTGCCCATTCCCCCCGGGCCTCAGGCAGCCAGTGCAGGGGGGCCGGGGGTGGCTTCTGCGTACCTTGTTCATTCTCGTTGGATTTGAGGGACTCCTCTGACCAGCATCTATTGCCTTTGGCCTCTGCCCTTTTTCTGCTGGGTTTCTCTTCGGTGATGTTATGCCCCTGGGCAGTGACCTCAGGCAGAGCTGCCTGGGTCACTTCCTTCCTGCTTTGCCGTCCGGGTTTGCTCTCTGCAGCTGACACCTGCTGTTCCCACCGTTCTCTAAGGTGCAGCAAGTGGCGTTGCTTTTTAGGATGGAGCCCTGTTAATTCAATGCACACCTTCAGGTTGGTCAGCTCATTACAATGTGGGTCTTCTAAGTGGTTAGAGGAACTGTTTGTCATTTCCCTCTCAGGCCAGTCATCTAATGGAGAAATAACTACGAATTAATCAAAAAGCCCCCTCAGGGGAACAAAAACTGTCAGTACGCATCACTAATGGGGAGGGAGGGAGGAGGGGGGGCAGGGGTGCTGCCTCTACTTGAGCCTGTCACCCAGTCTGGGGAGGTGGGCCTGTCTTAGGCCAACTTTGGGCTTGAGCTCCTGCATCTGGCTTTGGTTGGGGGGGGTGGGGGCGGGAGGTGTAGCCCTTCTCCCTGGGACTCCAGGGTGGGAATCCTGGGGCCAACTCCCTGCCCTGTGACTTCCCCTCACGCCTCACGCCCCGCACCCCACACCTACATGTCCGTCCGCCTTTGGCCGCATGCACAGGCCCCCACCCCCGCCCCGTGCCCCACCCCAGGCAGGCAGGCAAGCAGGCAAGCAAGCAGGCAGGCTAAAGCCGCCCAAAGCTCACCTTTCGAGATCCGTCTTCGCTTGGCCTTCAGCAGAGGGTCCTCTGGCAGCTCTTCCACGGGGGTCTCTGTTTGGCTGCTGTCCCCTGAGACTTTGCGTTTTCGGTCCAGTCGGAGGGTGGGGCTGTGGGGTGGGTCTGTGACCGCCTGCTCAGCGGGCTGCTCGCTCAGAGGCTGCCTGTCCATAAAGTCCTCTGGAGCTTCAAAGGGATCATGTTTGTTTCCAGAGCTATACTCGCCTGAGGAGAAGGAAAGAGATAATACATAATGAAGACCCAAAAGGTCACCATCACAGGCCAGGACCTGGAGTGTGGAGGTGGGGGGTGGGGGTGGGGGCACCTCTATGCCCGAAGTAACCTGCTATTAACATACACTACCCTTCTCTGGCGAGTGGGGCCCTCACACATTTGAAGCCTAAAGCTCTCAGAAATAGAACTCTTCAAAGCAAGGGCACCCTGGAGACAATCCGGAAGTGAGGCAGGAAGTGGGGCTGTATGCCACGCACACAGATTTTCCTTTTTCTAGTTAAGGGCAAGTGAGAACGGAGGAGGGAGATGAAAGATCAACATGAGCCTTTTAAAGCACACCTAGCCCCATCTCTGGGCGGGAAGATCCAACTGAGCCAGGGCTGCCCTAAATCTTGCTATTGGGATATTTGTTCAGGTCATTAATTTGACATAAGCAGAAAGCTGATGTCATAAAGAGACCAAATATCCCCCAAATAGTCACTTGGTTCAACAGGGGAAGGGGGTGAAGAAAAAGGGGATACGAAACAAAAGAACGTTGAAATAAGCCCAATTCCTTGAAAAGCAAGAGTCACTGGTCTCTCTTGGAGGGAGCTAGGCCTCCACGGTCTGTAAGACAGGCAAAGGGAGGAAGAGAACCTGGGCAGACCCATAATGCTGGGAAGAGAGGTCCAGAATAGCCAAAAGAAAGGCTGGTTCCTAGCACATGCAAGAGTTTCACAGGCAATGGCAAAGAACTTCATCTGATGATTGCGCTTCCCCCTTTCTCACACCTGTGGAGGGAGAGCCATCAGTGAAACCACGGAAGTGCCTCCAATTCCTGTCCAAGCAAGGGGGAAGCCCCTCCCTGTCCAGAAGAGGAAGATCCAAGCACCTCAGTGACACCATGCACAACTCCGGGGACATTTGTCACCCCACCCAGACACTCCCCCTTACTCATTCCTTCAGACATAGAATCTAAAGGAAATCCAAAGATAAGACTCTATCCCTCCATTGCCAGGTGTTACCTCTTCCATGCTAGGCCAGCACTCACTATTCTGTGTCCTGTAACAGTACCTGTGTCATTTCTGCACCCCAGCTCAAGCTGTAAGGCATCCTAGCTCCACACTGCTTCTTACTTTTGCTCCAGCCTAAGAAATAACTCATTGACTGCTGTGCTGGTTGGGTTTTCCCTAATACACGATAAGATATAAACGATAGTTATGGAACCTCTGGTATTCACCCCTGTGGCCTAAAATGTCCTGCACATCCACCCCCAGAGGGGTAGGAGTTTAGGGTTTGGGTAGCACCAAGTTAAGCTACATAGGCCATTTCCCAGATCAGGTAATAAACATACATCTCCTGTACTGATAATATCCCCCCCCTCCTTCCCCATGTCTTCTTGCATGATCACTCCCGTTTCCGGCCACCTCTGCTCATCCACTGAGGAGCTGTAGTGGGGTGGGGATTCCCAGCATTCAGTTCACTCAGTTCTGATGGTGAGCTGCACCCTGGGCCTTGGCTCACCTCTTCCTGTCCACAGGTACCCTAAAGTGGGAGGTGGGGCAGAATCTACCCTTGGAAATGAATGGTCAAGTTTCCCCAAGCAATCTTCCTTCCACTCATGTTGTCCATAGGAACAGCTACAAAGATCACCGCTCAGCAGCTGGAACCCCCTTCCAGAGAATGTCACTCTCCAGCCTCTCTGAGCTACACCTGGCACTTGGCAGGCATCCAAGAACTTAGCCAACACAGGTCCTTCATCAGGGCAGTGTCCTGACACAAAACTCAGCAAAAACAGGAAACATACAAGACACCCCATGCCTCCCCCCCACACACACCATTTAGGCTTCTGGACTGCAGATACTGACGACTGGACTAAGCCGTGGCCCTTGGAAGTGAAGGCGGGCTGAGGGCGCTCATTTCATCTGCTCAGTGACCTTCCCCGGAACCGCTGTGGCAGTAACCGAGCTGCTTTACAACTTGGCCCCCTCCAGCTGTCAAGTGGGGACATTATTTAACTGCATACCATCTCCCAGGGGCGGCCTTTATAAAAACAGGTGAAGGCATAGCCAAATAGAGAGGCTGCAAATTGACTTTAACAAAAGGATGCTAAGACTCTCAAACTGGTTTGCTTTTTGTCCCTAGATTGATAAAAATTTAAGGTGCGAATCCCCCCCCCAATGATATAATTTCATTTCCTGGTCCAATCTGTCTTACCCAAAAGTCCCAGAAGAAGCACTGGGGACATAGTGAGATGACCATGTTGGGCAATTTGAAAACTCATTTGAAAATGGGTGCTTTTACTCCTTGGGAGAAAACATGGTGTCCAGCCAGGTGGTTCGAAAACAGGGTGAACTGGTGGCACCCAAGGCCATGCAGCAGCACGAAGGAATCAGGAACTGCCCTGCTGGCTGCCTTCCTTTCCACATCAGAGACCCTTTCCTGATCACATTAAAAATCGCTAAACCCCCAAGTGCTTGAGGTTCAACTTCCAGGTTTCATACAGTTGCCTGGATCTCTAACGCTCTAGATCCTGTCTAAAGAGGCATCTTTCCCAGGCAGAAGGTTTTCCGCTTGGGTGTGGAATCCACCCTCACTGCCAACGTCCTTCCTGACAGTGAAATACTTTCAAAGCTCATCACTACTCCCCACTTCCCTGACCCCAGGACCTTTTGCCCCGAACTGCCGAACTGAACTGCCGAACTGCCGGCATCTTCTATTCATTGAAAACCACCTCGAAAGCTTGTTGTCACGTACTTCACAGGCATCATTAGCAAGCACTGACACTGACCAACTGGGGGAGGGTCATCTCTCCCTGTCCTACAGGTTACTGCTCACTTATTGAACAAGTGCACCCCCTAAAAAAACAGGCCCTTTCTTTTGGGTTTCCTAGTCTCTTACAGCTCTTGGCAAAAGCATGGTGTGGATGGAGGGCGGGAGGTGCACCCCTTTCCACACTGATGGGGTGGCCCCTCTGACTCCCCATCGCTGCCTATTTAGCCGGCGATTGTACTCCAGGGCTGGTGGCTTTAGGGACAGGTAGTCATCCTTTGCAGTGGCTGGCACAAAGGGGGAGAGGGGTAAAGAACACCCTTGAGTGTGAGACCTGAACTATTCTCAGGAGCCCTGACTGCTAAATTCAGCGCTCAATGAAGTCACACCCACCCATACTCTTAGCTTAGCTGCCTGCTTCTCTGTTTCCCCAAGAGGCTCATTTCCTAAACTCACTCAGTCTGCCCCCCTCCCTCAACCTCCCAAGCCACAGCCAGAGATTCTGAATCCTGTAAGGATGTTACTGGCCCTAAGATGGGTCTGTTAATCCCCAAGAGGGCCAAACCTGATACAAGGCCACCAGCATGGGTAGGGGGTGGGGGTAGGGGTGGGAGAGAAAGCGTGGGGGGAGGGGGGGAGGCCCCGGGGCCTTTCTGTACCCCTCAAGTCAGATCTCTTCCAACGACCGAGGCCCTTTCAACCACAAACTGCAGGATCACCCTCGAAGGCCAGGCAGGAAAAGGGGCAAAGGAGACGAGGTCCTAACCATTAGGTTCTACCATGGCTGCTACTCTGGTGGCAGGTCTATGAGCAGGAAGCCATATGTGCCCTTGGTCACACGATCCAGGCAGATGTGAGTGGAGCTGGGTGGTTCATGTTTTAACACTTGCTCCCCTGCAGCACAATCCTATGACTCACAGTACATGCATCCCATAGTTTACACCCTGGTTGTGCCACAGCAGTACCTCATAGTGAGTATTGCCATGGTAACTGTTACGAGTCGCTGCAGCAACAAAGCAACCTCACCACTGTGGTGACCAGGACCGGTGAGCCTTAAACAAGATGGGAGAGAGTAATGGGACATTTGAGGGCTGCCCTCAACCCCAAGCCCAATTTAAACTCTCTTTGCTGTGGATGACAAAATCGCCTCCAGCTGAAGCTGACCTTTTGGAGACCGTCCACCATGGAGGAAGTGATGGGAATCCCTCTGAGGTTCCGATGCAAAGTTGTTTGCAAAACACAGGTGGCTCCCCAAGATGGGAAGTTTCTGGAGCTAAGAAGTGACGGGAAACCCTCATATTCAGGCTTCCTACAGCTCCCCTTGCGGCAGGGCCACAAGCAGGTTCTAGATCCACCCCAATCAAGTGGCTACAAGGGAAGCAATCCTGGCACCTTTTGGAAGGCAGAGGCCAATGCTTCTTTGTCTTTCCCCCATCTTCAAAGGGCCCCTCAGAGTGCCAGGTGACAAGTGTACTCATGAACTTTCAAGCTGGAGGAGCCCCGCCCCCCCCAACTCATTTGTTGAACTTCTAAGATTAAAGTTGAATTAAGCCAGTGGACTCTCTTGGGGAGTAAATAAATGAAAATCCTGACCCTTGTTTTCAAGTGGGTTCACTTTTCATAAGCCCCCCCCCCCCAGCCCTGCAACATGACACACACCCCTGGTAGCAGAGGCCTTGCCATAAGCACTCCTCCATCTCAGGCACTTGTGAAAAAGAAGACTAGAAGCTACTGGTACCTCCCGGGGTGAGCAATGTGATGGACAAGAGAGGCCAGTTCATTTGCAGCTGAGTGGACCCAGCACCTGCTGTCCAACCCCTCCCCCTTGCCAAGGCGCTGGCCCTGTATGAGAAGGTGGCAGTGGCAGCAGCAAGGATGCTGTTTGAGGGCTTCCTTGGTTACTCCTCTTTATTGAATACAACCTACAAGTCCCTGAAGAGTCTAGGGATGGTGACCTGTGACCTCCTTCTTCTTTGCCAATCCTGAAATATCTGAAAGCAGCCCTCTATGCCCCAAGCCAGCTGCACCTTCCTCAGCCCTTCCTCTGTTCTTTCTGCCATACCTTGTTGCACAAGTGCTCAGTGCCAATTGGTCAGAAGCTTGGAGGGGTGTGGCGGAGGGGAGAATGGGCCCCTGCCTCTCACTCCATGGGCCACAATGAACTCTCCTCCCTAGGTTTGGCAGGAGGAAAAAAAAAAAAGACAGGAAGGACACAGATTTCCCTGGGAAGGAAGGGGCAATGCTGAGCTGTGTCATCACCTCTCAGATCTGAAGGGTGGTAGCTGCTCTGGGTTTGGCCATCTTACTCAAAAACCAAAGTTGGGCAAAATACCTGAGTTGGCCAATTCCCTGCCCTTCTAAGAACTCCAGCTTTCTTGGCCTTCCCCCCGGGGCAAGCAGGGGTTCGCAATTAAGAGCTGGGTCCCCTCTATAGATGTACAGTCTGTCACCTCAGCCCTACCCGGTTGCCACTAACTCCCTCTGAGAAACCTTCCCAAGAGCTGATGTTACAAATATTAGCCATTAGGCTACAATGTTACAACAGCAACTGGCAAGTCTGGCAGAAAGCACCATTAGGGAGGAAGTATGTTCTTTTTCTGCTTTAGTGGCTTGGACCCTCCCTGTCCCCAGAGTTAACCCTCTGAGGTGAAAAGGAGTGATAGGTCCTTTATTTACTTCAGGGACATCAAAAGTCCCTCGCATTTGGGCAAGGTCACCATTTGTGGGTGACAGAAACTTCTCTAGGCTGAACTCTGAACAAACTAGTCCTGGTTTACCTTGCTCAGAACTCTGGCCGATGGCATTTGTTTGACGGTTCCCCAAGGCTCTCCCAGACCACAAAATCTTCAAAGTCCCTCGGGCCCAGATGAACTGATCGGGAATGCCAAACTTGCGACTTTGGCAGCGATGGCACTGAGCTCTCAACTGTGCCCAATGTCCCTGACTGTCATCTTCTCTTTCAGGGGCTCCCCCTTCAACTTAGCCCCAGATGCCCTCAATCACCTTTGTGAGGCTTCGAGCCTCAAACACAGGCACATTCAAGAAATGAGGAAGAGGGCCGGCCCCACTCACTGCCAGCACCTTCTATCAATCTGGGAAGCCCCATAAGCAAATCCTAAAGTCAACCACGGAGGATGACCAGCTGGTGGGATTGAAGAGAGAGTGACTTGAAGGATGCACAAGTTTTCTTTCCCAACTTTGCCCTCTGTCTGGGGGGAAAAGCACCCTCATGCATGCCATGCTCTCTTGAATTCTGTTACCAGCTCCTAATGATGGCAAACAAACCCAAACTGGTGGAATAATTCTGCTCTCGTTCTGGTGCTATAGCCATCCTTTATCCAATCTCCACAAAACCTAGGCCTTTTGGAGGGGGAGAATACAGGTCCTTTGCCTTCTGTATCAGACTGTCACTGTCGGGAAAGCCAGGGCAGTGGCTTTGGCACCTTCGGCTGCTAATTGCAATTCCTCTGCTACAAAACAAAGCTCCCCGGGCCACACTTGCCATTTCTCTGCTACAGTGTGGAACACCCTAGGCTGCGTTTCTAACTATGAGACCAGCCCAGCCCAGTGGTTCTTTAGGAAAGAAGATGTGTCCCAAGCAGCAATCTGTTATAGACGCTTCATTCCTGGATGATATGACATGCAAAAAAGACAATCAGTCCTTCATTTCGCGGATTGCAAGAGAATCCCACTGTTCTGGCAGACACCAACGGGACTTCCGGTCAACGTGAGCACTTCCCTCTCTCCTCCCCCCACTGCGTTAAGAGTAGAACCGCCCTGTCTCATGAATGGAGGTGATTCGCATGCCTCTTGGGTTTACTTACATGTCTCACTGTCATTCTGGTCAGCAATGGTCTCCTCCAGGGCGACCGACTTTGGCTTTTTTTCCTGATTTCCTTTCAACCTTTCCCAGTCAGCTGGGCTGAATTTGCACACCTCGGAGTCTTTGGTTGCAGGGTGGCCACCTTCTCTCTCTTTCATCTCCAACTCTGAGAAGCGCATCATTGCACGCTAGAAAGAGAGTGGAGATGAAAAAAAAAAAAAGATGCCACTTTTCCATAAAAGCTATTTTGTTTGCCTTACCTTAAAGGAAATTATCTTCAAAGAAAAGTTTGCCCAAAACCAACCACAATTTAGGAGATATAACTCAGGTATTTTAAAATTTAACAGATAAAATTGAAGAGTCTCTAAATGTAAGTAGCCACATAATCTTTTCATAAAGTCATATGTGTAGAGAGAAATATGCGGGGTGTATGTATTTCCATACATGCACCATTGCATAGAGACAGACATTCTCTTTTGAAGGTAAAGAAAACGAAACGAAAAACACAATGCAGAGAAAACGAAACAAGAACACAACAGAAGAGAAACAAAATGCACAATGAGTAAAGACGACCATGGCCCACACACTTCCCTTTGTATATTTGGAAATGAAATTTAACTCAAAAGGTTTATGTAAGATTCTAGTAATAAAAATTTGAAGAACTGACCTCACAGTAAGCAGCGGGGAGACATAAAATACTGTCCTCTTGTAATCCTTCCATCTATGTAATTAAAATGGGCACTCAATGGATCATTTAGATAATTTCATCCATTTTTATAAGCATAAACCAATTTTTTTCTTAACATTGCAAAACAATTTGGCTTTATTCATCTTTTAATTAAAAGTAAAAATATCTTAGGATATGCCTATACAACATCTATCATAATTCACTAGCAAGTAAATACACACTCCATGCTTTAAAGCGAGCTATTTTTAATTTAATTTTATTTTATTTTGGTGAAAAAAAAAATCGTACACATCCCACAGACATGTGGTGTGACACCAACGTCACATAAGGCATTTGAAAGCGGCACTTCTAGGTTTATTTGCTATCTTACAGTAAAGGCAGAGAAATCAAAGCAATTGATAGGTAAATATCATGCAGTCTTTTAGGTATATTTCACCAGAATTAAAACTTACGTTATCAGCATTCGAATGGAGTTCTCTTATAATCTACAGAACAACTTAAAAGTATCCAATGCACGTGTACCTCTTAATTGATATCGTTCAACAGTCCCCTCACTGGGCATGTTTCATACATCCGAATTACCAGTTACGCTGAATTAAGTAACTCTGACTGGGGCCCTGCCCTACCGTACTCTCCCTCCCATCTACCCCACTCCCCGATAAACCTCTTAACACATTAAAAAAAAAAAACTGACAACTGGTAAAGGGACTGACATTTGGGTGGGGGGGCTCACCTGTAATGCCCGCTGTTCTCGGCTGAGCTGACTGGAATCTGCGTAGAGTTCGGTAGTGACACACTTGAAGCGGTCGCCAACATAACCGGCCGAGTTGGCGATTCTTTTCGCCAGTTTGGACGGCTTCGGTTTCAGAACTTTGCCATCATTCGATTCGGCATCATCAGATCCGTCTTTGGTATAGGTGGGGGTCATGTCCGCGCCCGATGGGGCACTCCCCACGCAAAACGGTTTGGGGTCCTCTGGGGATTTGCCAAAAGTCACAGCGGGGCTGTCGCTTCCTAGTGATGACTCGAGAAAAGGAGTCGCACCTGGCATCCCTAGGCTCTCTTTGTTGGTACTTACTGGAACATTCTCCTTGCTTAAGCCGAAGACTGGCTGACCGGGAGCCTGCTTGAACGCATACGCCTCGTGGAAGTCGCTGATGCGCCCCAACTCCTCTCTCAGGGCGATGAAATCCCGGTGTTGCTGCAGGCTCGGGTCGGTCGGGGGCTTGGTGGGCTCGATGCCCTGCCCAACGGTCTCGGCCGCAAAGCCAGGTTTGGGCACGCTGGCGTCGGTTTTGGCATCTTGTTCTTCTCGCAGAAGGTCTACATAGACGAGCTTGTCGCTCTTGACAGCGGCTTTCCCAGTAGTCCAGCTGGGGTTGGGCTTCAGGCTCTTGTCGGCGGGGACTTCGGGGTGCAACTTGGCACCGCTGGCTTCGAGCATCTCGGAAAATCGATTCCGCAGGGTTGGGTCCTCGTAACGGGCTCTCTCGTGGGACCGGGACCTCCTCTCTGGTTTCTCCTCTTTAGTGATCTCTAGGGGCGTGTGTGATATCAGCATGGGATGCACCATGCCCAGGCCCAGGGCATCTTGGTAGGTCACAAACTCTGGGCGGCCCGTGGGCAACCCATAGGGCAGCCCAGGCTTTGGGGCAAGGTGCCCAGGAAAGAGGCTGCCATTAGGGAGCAAGACTGGGTGGGGATAGACGGGTCCTTTACCATGTAAGGAGAGAGGACTTATCGCAATGCCCTCAGGGGCTGGGTAAGGGAGGTAACTCCGGGGGTAGGGGATTGGTGGAGACCTGAATGCCTCGTTGGGAGACAGAAATATTGAGCTTGGCGGGAGGCCGTTCTCGCTCGCTTTGAAACCTGGCTCTGGGTTGCTAACCTTGGCGCCTTTGCTGCCAGAGCCGCTGCCGTGCTTGGCAGGGGTGGTCGGGGGCTGGCCCACGTGCTGGATGACGGACGGGGTGGTGTCCACCGAGCTCCTGCTCGTCTTGGTGCCCTCGGTGTTGGCGTTTGGGGCTGGCGAGGCAGAGGCCGGCCGGCCCGCGCTCGACACCGAGCCGGAGATGCTACTGACCACGGCGTCCGTGCCGCCCATGCGGGGGCACGATGAACTCCGCTGCTGCGGAATGGCCCAGTCCAGTGCCTTGTTTTTTAGCTGCATGCTCTTGCCGTTGTTCTCTTCGTTCGGACTTGGCCCCGGCACCACCCAGGACGAGGGAGCTGTGCTAATGATTTCAGATCTATAGATAGCACAGCCATTTCCGGGAGGAGATAACGTCTCTTTCGGAATCTCACTTCCAGAGAGCACTAAGCCGCTTCCAGCCCTGCTGTGAACCAGGACTGTGGGAGCCATCTTTTTCACATGGTCAGCTTTGGAAGCATCCACATCCACCACCTTAGAAGACAAGTCCAGGGGCTTATCGGTGACGTCTTTGGTAACCGCTTGCTTCTCCAACAAAGGCGGCGAGCCACTGTCTTTTCTGTCTTGGACTGCTGTTTTCCGGGCATGCCCGGGGACCGGCTGGGTGCTTTCACTCCCTTCCGAAACCTTGGGGTACTTGCCATTGGAGAGCCGGGCCACGGGGAACTCGTTACTGACCGCCATGTAGGGCTTCGACAGGGTGACCGAGGGAGAGGTGGAGATCCTGGCGTAGTGCTTGTGGAATTCTGAGTAGGTGTCTGCGGTAGGCTGAGTGGGGAGGTGGACACGGGGCGAAGGCCGAGGTGATGGGGGCAGCAGGAGGGCTGCGTCCCCAGGCAGGCCGCTGGCGACTGCCTTGGCAGAGGGTACCCTGGGCTGTTTACTGTTCTGGATGTGGGGATAGGCGTGGGAGTCAACAGGATTTCCGGGACTGACCCCCATTTTCCATGGGAGGCTTTTGTCCGGGCAGTGGACTAGAGGGGGGATGGCCGGGGAAGCCGAAGGCGTCGAGAGCCTCATGGGTGAAGCCAAGGACGATGGGATGTGGGGGCTCACATAGTGAGGAGGCGGCAGGTAGAGAAAGCGCTCCCCATTGGTGCACACAGGAGAATACAGCGGCTGGGCTAAGCTGTAGGACTGCTGAGGTAGTAACGCCTTGTACATGTTCAGTGAATACTTATTTGGCGAGTCAAGGAAAGGGTAGATGGCTGGCGTGGCGCCCTCCATGTAAGGGTTGACCCAGGGCAGCCGCAGATAACTAGCACCGTTGATGTTGAGTGGGCTCTGTTTATCACCCGCTGGCCTCTCCAAGCCCAATGCTTCTGCTGTGGGCACAGCACTTTTTTGTATTCCGGGTGGAGTTTTGTATATAGCACTGAAGCCATTCGGGGGCTTTCCAGAGACAGCTGAAGCTTCCACCGTCTCGGGGGTATTGGGTTTGAACTGCATCTCTGGGTTTCTCTCCGAAGAAAACCCCAGGCTGCCTAGGGTGCTCGCAGCAGCCTCCCGCCCTTTCTCGGAGCCCAGGCCACACAAGCTGGAGTACACGATGTTCCCGGGAACACGGAGGCCTTCCCGGATCAGGCCACTGCGGTCCATTCCCAATGCGGCCAGGCCATCGATCCGATGGGCTGGGGTGGTGTCAACCTTTGCAGAAAAAGAATAGGCATGTTACTTCGGATGTTTCTTCAGGTCAGTAACATCCATTCATAAGAGAAACCACCAACGTGTGCAGTACAGCATGAGCCTTAGAATCTGGGCAGAAAGGCTCCAGGGTTAAATAAAGGCCACCCTGGGCCCGTTTTCTCCTCTTATACCCCGAACTCTTTCTCAGGGCACCTTGCTGCCTGCTTTCTTTCTCACCTCTGTCTAACCAGTTAAAAGCATCTAGAACGTTGATCCTTCAGACGTGTGGCCTGTACATTACTTAGGTCTAGTAACTCTGGAAATTTCACCTTCTCAGCACAAATTTTTTGCTGCAGCCTAGAGGACAGCAATTCCAATACACCGGGCACAACACTCATGGGGGCACAGCACTCATACTAACCCTCCCGGGCCTGTTAGCGGTGGGGTGGGGTAGGGACGGGGGGCAGTGTTCCCTTCCTTTCTCCTGGACTAAGGAAGGCACTTATGTAACGCAATCTTCGATGGGACAACGGGAACCAAGGGTTTGAGCTGTCTCATTTCTAAATCAATAAATAGGTCATGGGTCAAACTGTGGCTGCGTCCTTTTGACTTCCTCTCCCTGAAGACAGTCCTGGCTTTCACATATTACTGGAAAGGCAAACCTTAAGGGTCTGGATGGAGGCTGGAAACGTGATCCAGCAGGAAGCACCAATGTGTCTCATAGCTTATTAAAAAGTAAGAGTAGCACATGCACCACCAGTCAATAGGGCACACATGGTGGCTATATCTGGTGTGATAGACTCAGCGCGAAAAGTTAACACACCACCCAGAAGACCTTGGGGAGAGCCCTGGTCCCACAGCAGAGCCTTTCTACTCCAGCCTGCCCTGAACCCTGGAAGGGCCCTTTAATGGTATGCAAAATAATGCACAGCTCACTACAGATCACCAATCTGTACAGATTACAGATCACGGATATTCAGCTATCATTGTCAATATGCAACCATTGATCTCTTACCACGTTGTGGTTCAAGGGATTTTCTTCCCTCAGTTCCAGTCTGGCTTTTGAAGCATCACCATCATTTACAGGAATTTTCCTATTGAAAAGAAAACATAAACTTCAAGAAAGCATTCCTCACTCAATCCTCCTTTCATAGATGGCCCTAGGACAGTCGAGTTCTTAAAAACTCCCTTAAAAAGAAAACTGCCCTTAAAAAGATCTTTCTCCACCCCTCCCTGCTGAGGCTATATTGAAAGTGCCTCCAAGTGGGGATTCAACTTGACTGGGGAAAGCTAAAGAAAGGGCAGGCAGTGTGTGAGGACACAAAAATCCCAAATAAGTCCCCAATCCAGGTAGGTCATAAATTAGGCACAACCACTTCTCCTGGGCAATCTTTTTCTTTAGAGAGGTTACTGAAAGCAAACAAGTAAGCCAACCCAAGCTCTGCTGCCTTGGCCAAACCTGACATACTCTACCGGAAGGGCAGACAGCAAGTAGTAAAATAGCCAAAGACCGATGGTAGACCAGAAGGCTGGAGTCTAAAGTTGGCTTCATCATCAACCCCTTCTGCATTATCCATAGGGGCAGGCTTTCCCAACTTTTCCCCAAAGTTATGCACCTTGTTCTACACCACTGGTTTCCATGGTGATGATGATGCCTCATTCAAGTGCTTTTATCAACATGATAGCGGGTGGGGGTGAGGTGGGAGGAGATACACACTAACGTCATACCAATGTCACCTACTCTGGAGGAAGCCACACATCTGTGCCAGGTTGGTACAGCTGCCCTGGGACTTGTTATCAGAGAATATCGATAAAGTAAAGTCCACTGTGCCAACTTCCCAAATCCCAAGGATAAAATCGCTGACATGCAGTTGAGGAAAGTTTCATCATTACCCCAAACAGCAGCTTCAATCATCTAACTGCTTAACAGCCTTTAACCTACACTCCAAAACAACAGAACCACAGAGTGACCAAAAAAAAATCAGGAACCCATGTCCTCACCAAACAGGCAGCAGAGGACAGCGAAAGACCCTGGGCTTTGAGGAAGTTAAGGGTGGCTATCTCTTCCACTTATTACTGAGCAAACTATTTGTTTTAAAAGCCACATTGAATGCCAACCCACCTGGGCCCACACTCCTGACATTTAGAATTGAAGCAGCATATAGATTGGGATTAATTTTCCTTCATAAATATGAAATAATAAATTAAGGACGAAAGTGAACCGAAAGGCCACTTTAGGGGCTAATCTTTTAAAGGGCGGCAATGCTTTTGCTGAACCAGGTTGCCTGTAACAACTGTAAATCAAGGGCCTGCCAGCCAGGTGAGACGCTTTCCCCATCCCCCACCCTTCTCTGGGCCCATTCTGGCTGCGAGGAGGTGAGGGGGGCTTCTAGCTGAGGCTGGGCTTGGGAGAGAGGTCACCTGTCTTCGTTGATGCCACACATGCGAACCCTCTCGCTGTTCACCCAGCTGTGGACGTTCCCATACAGGGGGGTTGCTGAAAGCATGTCGTCTTCTTGGATGGCAGCTTTTCTTCAAGCGGCTAGTCTATCAAAAAAAAAAAAAAAAAAAGAAATAAAAGAAAAATTCCAGGCGGGTGAGTCAAGAGAGTCAAACAGAGAAGAGACAGAAGACCGCTTTCTAGGCAATTCATTCAGAACGGGACTGCGGGCTTGGGAAGGCACACTACTTCTGTTCTACAGATATCCAGGAATGAAGGAACACACTTGACCCAAAAATATAGTTAAGGCGAAATGCAACTTCCCCAGCAGAAAACACTGGGAATGGGGTGGGAGTGGGGTGGGGGGGTTGGGGTGGCGCACAAGCATGCAACCTGATCCAAGTCAAGGCAGGGATTTCTTGGCCTGCTTATCCTCCCTTCTTCCCCTTTCCCAGCCTTTTAAAGAACACGTTTGAAAGTGTGTGGGGCCAGATCAGGGATTCACCCACTGATCCCTCTTGGGGGAGGATTGGCACAGCAGTCAGGTGTGGTGGCCGGTCTGGGACCCTTGTGTGCGTGTAATTTACAGACCATGGGTTAAAAGAGAAAGAACAGTCAGCGGGCTGGAGACCCGCCCCACCCAAGCCCTAGATTAGATTCAGCACCTAACCCGGGTGGCTTTGCCTAAGAGCTGCACAGGGAGGCTGCTGACTAATTCAATGATGCCCGCTCGCTTGGGGACAAGAAATCATTAGCGAGCGCAGAAGTCTTAGCAGCCTGGGTTGATGGGCTCCGAGCCACTGGCACACACGGGGAGCGGACAAAAAGCCACCCATTTCTACCTACTGGCAGAGGAGTAGAGCCAACCTCTTCCCCCACCCCACACCCCGCCCCCTTTCCTTACCTTCGGTGCCCACCACCCCCACCCACATCACATTCTAGTTTGCTGCATGAGTGAAGGGTCAGGACAAGCTGCATTTTATTAACAGGATTATCACGGCGCGTGATTTATCCTCGTGCAGGATTTTAATTGCTCTTTGGAGGTTGAGCCGTTTCTTTTGACTGCGCTTCAGCCCATATCCTGCTGTTAAATGCTGGGTTAATAAGTAGGGGAGCCTTTAATGCTTGGGACCGATGGCCCTCAGCAATTCCCTGCTCACAAACACATCTCAAGTCCCCCCACCCACCCACCCAACCCCTGCCCCCGGCCGGGGTCCCGGCCCTGGCATTTTTACGTGGGCCTCGAACCTGAGCGTGAAAGAATTGGTGTGCAGATCATCAAGGGAACTTTTCTGTCGCCTCCCTCACACACCCACCCACACAGTTTCCGAAAGCCCAAATGTTCCCTAAGTCGACACATTTCCTTTGTTAGCAGGAAAAATATGCAAATGCTTGCTTTTACACTTTAGCACCCGGAGCAGGAGCAGACTGCCAGGTCGGTTGGAGGCCCCCCGGGTACCTCCACCCTGGGACTCCTGCAAGGGTGGGGCCACAGCAGGGGCACCTGGGTGAGCTGAAGCCCAAAGCCAGGATATCCTTCTGCAGGTCTTTGTCCTAACTGGGTCTTTTGTCCCCCGGCATTCCCCCCACCCCCACTGGTCCTCTGACACACAGAACTACGTCTGTTAATCAAGATCCACGCGGGCAGGAACAAGCCCCACACATAGATCACAGCACAACAATGAAGGTTGGTAGGGGGAGGGTCCCCAAAAGGGACAGGACTCTGCAGAGATGTGTCAGGGGGAAGGGGGAATGGCGGGACTCTGAAGAAACCCTTTCTCTAGGTAGAGTTTCTTCAGACAAGGTGTTTTTCTTCAGGCAAGACGTTTCTAATGGGCCAGCCACGGCGACCCAGAAAGACTAAGTTGCATATTGGGGGAGTTTCTGTGGGGGGCTAGTGGGGCTTCTTCTCCCATCATTCAAATATATGAATCAGGCTAGGAGGAGGCCCCCATTCCCTGTCCAGCCCTTGCCATGCCAAAGGAAGATAGTCTAAGTAACATTCCTTGATACAAGTGTATCCTTGTCACACCAGCTGCAACAATGGAACTGTATCATGCCATTCCTTTGCGGCTTGCAGCAATGACATGCTGAAAATTTCAGGGGGAGCAAAGGGGGAGGGGGGCCACTCAATCAAGTCGAAAAGAAAAAGAACTGTAAACCTCAAGACACTTCAATCTTCTTTTTCTGAGACTTAAAAATTGGGGAATATGTAAGTGTTGCCTCAGTCATCCCAATGAGAACCCTTGTTGATCCAATTAACCATCCCCACCCCCAAGAAAAAGGCCAGCGCTCACCCCGTCTTTTCCCTTGAAAGGGATCTCCCAGAAAGGCAACCGGGACATAGCCAAAAGGTGAACACAGTTTAGAGACATCCGGAGACATTGAGCATTTCAGAACCCCTTCCCCAGGGCTCATCCTGCGGGCTTTTCAGTATTAATTCTGCACAGATAAATGACACCAGGCTTCAGAATGAAGTGTTCTCACATGCACAGGGTCAAATGGAGCATTGAGGCTGGCAGTGAGTTTCAGTGTCATGGGGGGCGGGAGAGGACGGGGCGGGGGGTGGTGGTGGTGGTGAAGATAGGGCAATGGAGATGAGACTGAACATAAAGAAGCAGGAGGGGGGCCTCCATTGTTGGATCTCGCTGTGGACTATACACAAACATACACACACACACACACACACACACACACACATTTATAATCTTTAGCTGCCCCATGAACTTTTTGTGAACTGTTTAAAAGTGGAGCTCTGTTGAACAAACAGCGGCGCCACTGCCAGCCATAATTTCATTGCAACAAGCTAAAGACTTTTAACTCTTCAGGTTCCTGGCAAAAGATGGAGCTAATCAGAAAGGGCCAATGAGAAATGGCCAGGTCTGGCTGGAGGCCCTTCTCCAGGGTGACAAGAACAGCTCAAATCCCCAGCAGGGAAATCGACTCCATTTACACTACTGAAAAATGGGGATTCCCCTACCACCCTCTCTTCCTCTGGGATGTAGAATGAACTGGCCGTGGGGGTAAGAAGCAAAAAGAGATGGTACAGCCAACACTTATCTTCCCATCCCACTTCGAGATGCTGCTATCAAGAGTTGTGGCTTTTTTTTTTTTTAACTTGAAGCCAAGTGCTGCAAAATAGACTTTACTGACCCTCGACTGTGGGACATGGAAAAGAGAGCAAAGGATCTGACTTGAAAAAACACCGTCTTAAGGCGCTTTGCTGCTAAATATAAGAGGCTGGTTTGCCCTTATTTCTCAAAGCTTCCCCCACCCCACCCCCGCCACCGCCCCGCTTCCACATGCAGGCTATGCTTCTAGAAGTGCCAAGATGTGTGAAGTCACTCATGAAAAGCACTTTACAAGCACCAACCTGTTCCCAGTGTGAGCTGCTAGGCTGCACCTTGGCTCTGGATTTTAACCCCTTTTTACCAGTAGTGCAGAGGAAGGGGTGAGGATGGGGGTTAGGGAAGAAAGAAGATGGCTGAGAGAACAGGCCTAGATGGGGGGATGGAGGAGTGTCTAGTTTCTAATGAACAGGCAGGGAACTGGAGTGGCTGCCCACTGGCACCTTCAGTTCCAGGAAGAAACCTGGCCTGCAGTGCACACAGGACAGTTCGGGTCTCCTTAAAAAACTTTAGGCAGGGTTACAAGAAAACCTGGGCTAGGTCTAGAAACTGGGGAGCAAGGCCTGATTGGCAGAAGGGGGTCAGAGAGTCCAAGGTTATGAGCTGTGACCCCAACCGTGGGAAGGCGACATTGCTGCCTTCTGCGAAAAGACATTAGAAGACAGCATGGGCCCAGAGCAGCACCCAGCTGCCTGCAACGAGGGCACCTTTGTGGGCTGAGGAGGAGAGAAAGATCCTCCCACCAAGGGTAATTTACCCTCCACAGCAAATGGTAGGTTGAAAGGAAGGAGGCCTGAGACCGAGTGCAGGAAGTGGAAGCAGCACCAGGACCACTCTTTGGCACCTTTCCTTTTTCTCTCCACCCCAGCTCCTCCTGGCACCAGGCCACTTTTCACCGCCTCCGCCCTTGAGACGGTGATCAGTTCAAGGCTGCACATCAGGCTGGTCCACCAACAAAATGTAAAGCATCTCCTCCAAACCACCCCAACTCCCAGAAATCAAACAATGCCCCCCCCCACCCCAGTTCTCCATGCATTCTTTTAAGGTCTCTCTTACTAGGCACTCCTCCACTGCCGCCATGGAGCCAGTTACCTGCCAAGTGGCGAAGTGCAGTTAGAGAGGTTTGTCGGGGGCTTCCTGCTCAGAGGCCTAGCCAGCATGGAAGACGGGGCCTCTGTGGGTTGGGGACCTCTTTGGGGAGGGGTCCTACTCACTGTATGGTTCATTTCACTCAAGGGCAGCCAGTGAAGAACTTGAGGGAACGTGGCCCCCACAGCCTCCCGGTCCCCACCCTCACCCACCAGGGTCTCTCTGGGCAGCTGGCTGAACCTCCCCAACCTTGGTCTCCTCATTTGTAAACACATCTGGCCCCGTGTTTTCCGAAGGATTAAACTGCACTATGGACTTGAGTTTTGCCTGGCAATAACTAGAGGTGGCCCTGTTTAACACCATTAAACAGCACCTGACTCCACAAAAAAATACTGAACAGCAGACCCCCAAGGGGCTGCAACCACACAGGTGTGTGTAGGGGTGTGCTGAGGCAGAGAGAGGACTAGACAAGAGAGCCACCTTCAGCAGAGTCCGTGAAGATTTCACCCAAGCCCAAAGCTAACCATGCACGAGGTCTTCCTGGGTCAGCACCAAGTGCAGATTGAATCACGTACAGAGGTGCTCGCTCTTGGGGTCAAGGGAAGGGAGGGGTGAGGAAGCTTCTATTTTAGGATGGGGGGGTGTGTGGGGGTGAGAAGATGAGAACAAAAGGCTCTCCCGGATGTGCAACGTTCTGCGGTCCTTCTGGGCTGCTTTCTTGGCTGATATGCGTGTCTGTGTGTGTGTGCCCACACACGGCTGTGGCTGGAAGTGGGAATGGGGTACCCCAAGGCTGTCTCCCCTCCCCAGGTGGGCAGAGGGAACTCAAGCTTGAAAGGGATATCAGCCTTGGGACGTCGCTGACACAGCCCCTCCCTATCTGCCCCCCCTTTACCCTCAGCCGGCGGATGTCGTAAGGGGGTGGGTCCTGCCTGCCCTGGCCCAGCCTCTTGGCCCGCCTGCCACCATAGCCTCCGGGGAGTCCCCACCCACACCCCCAAGTTTTGCATTAGTAACAGGCAAGAGAGGGGAAGAGGACGGGAAACTCGCGGGCCCCTGACTTTTCCGAGTCCCCGGAACCTGCCTCTTCCGGGGAGCCTGGGTCAGAGCCGAGAGCCTCCAGGGCCCGGGAGGAATGAACTTGGCCCGCGGGCGGCGGTGGCGGCGGCGTCGAGGGAGAGGGGGAGGGGCACCGCAGCCCCGAGCGCGAGCGGTCGGCAACAAAGGGATTTTCTCTCCCCACCACACGCGCCCGTGAGGATCTCGGGGGTTCGTCGGCCCCTCCTCGCCGCTCCACCGGCCGAGGTCCCCGCGCGGGGACGCGCCCTGGCACCCCGCCCCGCCCTGCCAGGCCTTCCAGGAACTCCAGCAGGCTCTCCGGGCTCCATGATCCTCCCCAGCTGGGAGCGCTCCTCCAAGCTCTTCCCCATCCACCCCCATCTCGAACCCCCTACGCACTTTCGGTCCCCGCTACGGAGTTTTCGACGAAAAGAAACTTTGGATGTGCGTGAGGCAACGCCAAGCCACACGGGTGGCCGCAGGGAGAACCCGGGATAACCTGAGATCCCCAGGGGCAATGGGGCACTGCTGGCCCCTTTCCCGGCCATCCTCCCGGGCTCCCTTCAGAGGAGACTGGAATGCTGCTCGCAGTGGACGGCCCCCACCCCCACCGAAAAGCAGCGCGACAAGTGTGGACAAGTGTGTAAAGGTCTGCAGGGGCGTGGAGTGCATGCAGGGAGACTCCAATGGGGATGGATCCGAGAGTCTACCAAACCCAGGCTGCCCACCAGACAGTGCCCCCCCCACCCAGCCAAGGCACAACCCTGGCCCTGAGGACACTTTCCCTTCTCTGGTGACTGCCTCTCCAGGCCACTGTGTCAGCTTTTTGTTCCTTTCACTTTACTAAATGGTTGTGCCACCCTGGGAGCCTGGGTGTGCATGTGCGAGGGGGTGCATTTGGAAAATGGTGTCCCTCCACAGGAGATGCCTCAATACTGGAAACCTAGGTCCAACGCCATAGATCACCCTGACACACACACACACCCTCCTCAAAGAAAGCACACACATACACACAACACACCCTTCCATCTGGTCCCTACATAGCTGGATCCTCCACTGGGGAGTCTACACAACCTGGGAGCAGCTCTCCTCCAAGGGCCATGTCAATTGCACTTCAAGTTTCCACCAGGGCTTTGTGGGAATATAATGCATTTAAATGCATGTCCCTCCCCCCAACACACACACCCGAAAGAAACAAGCTCCACCATAATGCTAATAACAACAGCCATCGCTCGTTTTACACATGAAGCACAAAGGAACTTTTTAGGCATAAAAGATGCTGAGATCGCAGGCCCCTGTGAGCTGCGTTCCTGGCTGACTGTGCTCCAGCCTGGAATCCCGGGAAGCAGAGGATGAAGGCCAGAGCAGGAGAGGGGCACCCACTTTCTTTACAGGGAACAATAGGAAACCCCATGGCTGCGGCTCGATCTTGGAACTCGGAAAGACCCAAAACAAAGCCGTGGAACAACTGCTGGAGAGATGGGGGCCCATGAATTTTTTTTTTTGTAGCTGTTCAGAGCTTAATTACTCCTCCTTGATCCGTGGGACTAGACACGACACCGCCAAGGTTAAAATGCCCCGAACAGTACCGAGCAGATGTGAGCTAGCTGGCAGACGCGCAAATGAGGCCTGCCTCGGAGCACGATAACAAGTGACTAATACATTGCATATCGTTGAAAGAAAATTATTTTTCTCTAATTTGCATTTGCTTGGGGAGGAAAAAAAAAAAAAGAAGCCAACCGAGTCCCTCCTCACAGGCATGAGTATAATCCTGGAAATACAGCCCGGCTGCTTTAAGAGAGCTGGAAGGAGGGAAAGACTGCCAGTGTTTTGGCGTTGCAGGCTTGTTTATCTTTCCGCCTTTCCTCCAAGGCGAAACTCGTTTTGCAAGCAACATTCCTACAGAAAATGGCACACGTCATAAAAAGAGACCAATTTATAGAACTGGCACCGAAGTTCATGTATCACTCCAGAAGCATCTCCCAGCTCCCCACCAGGGAACCCAAGTAGGTTTTGAAGCCCAAGTTAATACTCAGGGAGGCTAGACCTAGGGGGTGGGGCTGAGGGTGAGGTGCAAGCTTTGCAAACATCCTGTAGGCACAAGGGTCAAAGTCATACAGAAGGGCAGGAGTTAGACGTAATTCAGCCCTAAATGATTCTCCAACTCGCGAAGGCTTTGACCTTAGGAGGTTCCTGGGAGGGGTGGTGGTGATGGTGGTGAATTTTTATACCCAGCTTGCTCCAGGATAGCCCAGAGGCAGGCCCAACTTCAAGTTCCTGGCCACTTTGAGCATGCCTGCCAGGGCCAGCGGGGCATCTCAAGGGACCAAGTGGGCTTTCACTGCCACCAGCCGCTCTACCTACCACCCTGACACCTCCCTTCCACACTGGCACCTCCCTGCAATGCCTGGCGGGGTACCTTTGCGTCTTGCTGCTGAAGGCAAATGGCCTCTCGAAAAGGGGAGGCTTGGGAAGGAAGATTAAGGGATGTGGGAATATAATAAAAAGCCAACCTGCATCCCCTTCCCCCCAGAGTCACCCTCCCTTTGGGTCCTGAACCTCCAGGCTTGTGTTTCCAATACTAGAAACAGCGCTGAGCGCAGCGGAACACAGCACCCGTCTGCATCTGACTTGTCTGGAAAACAGGGCCATTTGAGCAGGAAACAACGGCCTTCAGAGCCTCTGTGATTTCCAGACAGCCTTCAGTTAGTAACACATTCCTTCCAACGAAGCTGACTTGTGGCTAAAAGTTATTTTTCCCAAATCTTAAAAACCCAGTCAGAAGCAGCTGAGGGGGTCCAGAGTGGCGGATCCTGGACAACCCCGTCCCGACAGTGACACAGTCACAGCCCCGCGGGGGCCTCCTCCTGCCACCTCTAGCCAGTTCCATAAACCACAACATACAAATCTTCCCGCGTCCTGGGAATTCATAAAGGTATGGGGAATGGAGGGTTGAGCGGGAGGATAACGGGGGGGGGGGGGGGGGGGGGGGCCGCGGCTGCTGAGCTTGTTCTCATCTGAGGACGCTCTGGTCAGAAAGGGGCTGCCACCTCTGCAGCAACTCCGCGGGCACACTGCGCGCTTTGTGTAAGCGCCGAGGAGGCGCAGCGCTGCTCGTGCGCCAACAGCTGTCACATTATTTGCACTCGCTGTAAACAGCCTTCACATTCCCCCCTTACCACATAGTTAAAGCCAGACTAACAATCCACAGTTAGAGATCAAACCAACAACAGCCGCATTGTGTCTGCCTTCCCTGCCTTCGCACCAAGCCCAGCAGCTGGCAGGTTTCTCCGGAACAAGGGACCCCCTCTCCCCTCCCCACCACCACCACCCCCTACCCCCCAGGCTCCAGCCTAGGCGAAGCCGAGGAAGCCTGCGCTCATCGGGGGCTGATTGTTAAAGCACAAGAGCACAGCCGTTTCGCAGCCCTCCCCGGGTTTTCTCCTTCTGGTAGCTTGGGGAAGCACCCCTCCCCCACCCCATTTCCTCGGATGGGAATAAAGACTGTTCAGACTCCCGGGGTTGGTTTCTCTGTTTGGTGGAATGGGTGGGGTGGGGGGCTGGCCGGCCCTGGCCAGGCCGGGGTCAGGCAGGGAGGCCCACAGCTCGCTTGCTCTGGCATGTCTCAGAGGGCCCGGCAGGTCTGCTCTTTCCGCAGCCCTCAACCCCAAGGCCTCTCATGTTTTGGAAATTGCTCAACTCGCTGAATACTTACTGGTCGCCCCACTGATCAAAATGTCTCCTTTATGATTTTTGGTTAAGTCGAACATTTCCATAATCGTCATTATTAGCGCAAATTACACGCCTAATCGGTCCTTAAATAGATTTTAATTAAATAATCATACAAGGCTCATTTTATGACTTAAGAAAGGCATTACTTTTCGTTAGAAACTTTCCACCAGGATACAGAGGAACGATACCAGGCAAATACTTCTTGGAAAATCGCCGATCACCCACGGACAGAGAAGGTCATGAAAATGTACCCTGTTTTACCTTCTGGAGTGGAAGCTGAGAGCAGACACAATGCATCTGCACAACTTTCCTCCTGTGGAGCCATCAGAGAAGGAAACTGGGATTTCTTCCCGCAAAGCATGACTTTTGTCTTGTCTTTGGCCATTAGAAATGTATGCCAAATACTACCACTCCTTACTCATCTGTAGAGCTTCCCTCCCCCCTCCCCTACCCCAAAAGCCTCTTCTAGAGACCGCCCCTCCCCACCGCCATCCGTTTTCCGCCCCGCAGTCTGCTGAGAGTCGTGGCGCAAAGCAGGCAGGCTGTGCTTGTTAAACGCTGTGTAAAATGCCGTTAATAAAATAATAAATACAAAGGATGGAGGCTGCTGGTTCCACGGGTGTTTTGACTGGAAATGCCTTGGCACTTGCCATGTGTTTATGGGAGGGCAGACTGTTCTAGGATTTACATAGTTTGGACGTTTCTGTACTTCATTTATTCTTTCCTAAATGACGTAGGCCTAGAGCTATTTCAAGTTTGCATTTGTACGGGACTGGTAAATGCCGAGGACTTTCTCTAATTAAACCAAGTTTTAAATCAGACCCAAAGCTGGAACATAACTCCCTGACTCCACCCCTCGCCCTCTGTTGCTGGAGAAAACAAACAGACCCTAGACAACAATTCCCTGTCCTTGCGTTGCCCACCGTCTCCTTCCCACCCCTCCCCTCCCAGGGCACCTTGTGAGTTCATTACCTCTAAAACACTGAGTTAAGACTGGGGGGTGGGGGTGGGGGCTGCTGACCAGGTAAAACTCATTCTTCCCCACAGCGACGTCAGCAAAGGCTGTAAGGCATTCTTTAGAGAGAGACCAGGGATTCGTGCCTACTGAAGCTCTTTCAGCACAAAGGCTTTTAGGGGAAAAAGGGAAAAAAGGGGGGGGGGGTACGGGGGGGTGGAGGAAGAGAAAGGGAGGGCTCCTGTTTCAGAACAGGCATCCCCAGAGAGTCAAGAACCAAGTGTAGCTTCAATCAAATGCTGACTTCCCCTCTGGGACTTTGAGTAGGAAACCTGATCACAGTAGCTTACTACCGGCCTGGATCCATACAGGTCTGGTTTTCTTCTCGTACTAGTAATTTTTTAAAAAATACATATCGATAGAAAAGCAGCAATCCCTGGCAGACGTTATTGAAAACCACACCGGGACCTCATAACATCCGGACTTAATTTCTATCAAACAAACCACAGCACCTCTGGCCTCTACAGCAGGCCATCTCCTCTCACCTCTTCCCTACAGATCTGGTCCCTCCAACCATTGCTATTTATGGGGGAGGGCGTGAAGATGGGAAGTCTGGCCAAGAGAGCACCTAGATGTCCGTTCTGGAATCAATTCCTAACCATATAAAGAGCCCACTTAGAAGAAGCAAAAGCCGAGTCCTTTCATATGGAATCCTTTAAAAAGCAGGAGGCAAAGAACTGCAACAAAAGGAAAGAGGAAGGCGTGGAGGCCAACCCAGAAGAAAATCCTGAAGGTTAATTTCACCCACGCCGTCAGCCCCAGGACACTGCCCCAAAGGACTCCCAGGGTTATCAGGGGTAGCAGGAAAGGAAGGCGGAACCGATGGGACGTGCGACCACGCATCAAAGCAATTATTAATCTTGGGGGCCTACTATGTGCCAAGTGTTCTTCTTTGATCCTAAAGGTGGATAATTATTCCCAGTCTTACAAACGGAGAAACTTTGGGAGGCTCAGAGACCATAAATAACTTGCCCCCAAGGTCACACAGCTAGTAAAAAATGGCTGTGGTCAAACTCAGTCCTGGAGTTGTGGAAAGGAGCCAATTATTGGTTTAATTGATCCATGTTAAATTCTTACTTTCATGAACTGTCTCCTTACAGAAGTTTGGAAGGCTTCCTTAGGCCTGCCTGGTAAGAGAATGACTATTCAACTCCTATGTGACTGGGTCCAACCAGGAGCCTTGAATCCAGTCTCTTCAACACCAGTCTTCTTCTGGTCCACTTAAAGTCTTTCACAATTTCTCCCCACTTCCTACAAGCCTTCCTATATTGAAATACCTTGGTGGGAACACTGGCTCTCCTTTCCCCTCCCTTCCAGCCCAGAATAGGCAAAGGGTGATAGTTGCGCTCCTCGGATGTCTGGGAGAGAAATGCTGACTCCGGGTCCTATGAACTAGGCTTTGCCACCCTAGTTTTGACACATAAAGCAATAAATCAAGTTATCTATATAGACCATACGCCCTCTGGAAGGAGCTCCTGTGCTTTTCGTAGGGATTTTAAACAAAAATCCCCAGAGATCAAGGCCGGGGGTGGGATGGGGGTAGAAGTAGGAAGAGGCCGGTGTTCCCGAAAGGCCAAGCCTTGAGACAGGCTGGGAGGCTAAAGTATCCCTCCTTCCGTTGGATTCCCCGACCTTGCGTTTCAGAAGTCTGGAACCACTGAAACGCGGGGGCCGCAAACCTCAGCGCCTAACACCCCCTTCCCCACCCCCATCCCCATCCCCATCGTTTCCCGGTCTTTCCCAGGCTTTTAAATGCTCTGGCAACTACCATATGCGACGCCGTGGGCTGCCCCTCAGCTCCGAGGAGGACCCGACCGGCAGGGGCACCGGCGACTCGGCCGCCCCTGCGGGCTTCCTGGCCCTGGACGGGTGGCTCCTCCCGCCGCCGGATGTGGGAAATGGCTCCGCGGCGCGGCCGG
The DNA here is from genome assembly GCF_023851605.1 of Tamandua tetradactyla. NCBI lineage: Eukaryota > Metazoa > Chordata > Mammalia > Pilosa > Myrmecophagidae > Tamandua > Tamandua tetradactyla. The sequence goes on along the minus strand of NC_135353.1, from coordinate 132,687,735 downwards.
GCGCGCAAAGGCCTCGACGGCCAGAGGGACAGAGGCTATGGCGCCGGGCCCCTTGCCCCGCTCGCCGGCCCAGCACGCCCCCGCGCTCGGGCCGCGCCTGGCCCCGGGCCAGCCGTCCGCAAGTGGCTCTGTCTAAAACTTTCCGGCCTGGAGGATCGATCCGGGCAAGGTTTCCAGCCCCCCCCCGCTCCCTCCCACCAGTCGGAGTGGGATCTTCTAGTCTCCGGAGAGAGGACCCCCCCACCCCACGTCGGCCACCGCTAGGAGGCGGCCCTGGCGGACGCTCTCCACTTCCCACCCCCACAACCGCAGCCTATTTGGCCCACCTGGAGCGAGCGGCTTCCCGAAGCGAGAGCCGTCGGCAGAGCCAGGGACCGCTGCGTCCGGAGAGGAACTTCCGCAGCCCAAACGACCCGCACGAGCCTGCCCGCCGCGCGCATGTAGCGCGTCCTACGCACTCGCGCTCTCCAGAAATGGTCCTTATCCTTCCTTAGGGGTTGGGGGGCGGAGGGGAAGGCGGGAAGGAGGAAGGGCTATATATATTTTTAATTTAACTCTTCAGAGGCAAGTTTTTGGTGTCCCCGGTATGGCCGCAAGCGCTCGAGAACAATAGAAATAAGGGGTGCCGGAAATAGTGCAGGAAGACCTCTATAACCCTATAAACACCCCCTCCCCTCGTGCTTACTATTCACATTAAAAGACCCCAGAGCCTTCACTGCAGTAGTGCCTTTTTATAACTTTTTTCCGCCAGATCCCCATTCCCTAAACACGTTCCCCTCCCCACGTTATGAAATCACAAGGGCAAAGAAGAGGCGCCCCCCTTCCCCCCGCAGCTCGCAGGCCTCTCACCTGCTCCGGCCCCAGGCACCCTGACCTGACTCGCCCCCCTCCCCCAGCAGTTCCTCTACTTTGCACCTAGACAATAAATTTAGTTTAATTTAGCTTCCGGTCTTTAATTTTAGCAGGTCTCCTTTTTGCATGCAAATCAATATGGCAATTACCATCTAAAAGCTCGCCCAGCCCCGGGTCAATGTAAATTGATCATTGTCCGCCTTCCACAAAATAACACCGGGAGTCTGTGGTGCATAATGAGATTATACTAGAAACTGTCTTTTAGATCACAAATTATATTTTATGCTGTCAGGATCTTCTCTGAGCGGACTTCCCCGCATGTCTAATCACGCGGAGTCGAATCCTTGGGCGCGGAGGGACGATGTGGGCTGGGGAGATACGGATCGAAAAACAAACATGTAGGCCCTCAGTTTCCGAGCTGCTCAATTGGGAGCTCCTGGAAGGTGAGTTTGGTTCCCAAGAGAAGGTTTGGTACAGACAGAAACATCGCAGAAAAGCTCCGGTCAATTCCCACCCAAAGGAAAGTCAAATATCTCTGCCTGAGGAACACATTAAGGACAAATAGCGAAAGCCGTCGGGCAGGGTAGAGGGGGTGTCGGTGAGCGCCCCCGGCCAAGTGGCTGCGACGAGGGGGGCCTGGCCACCATGAGGGCTGCTCAAGGAGGCCATCCACTCCGGCTCCGGCGGGTTCCTCTCCCGGCCACCGCCCCCTAGGCCTCAGCAGCGCAGCCGGCTAAACAAACAGACGGGATCCCGCTGGCCATAGACAGTGGCCAAGAAGCTGGGAGCACGCGTCTCCTCACCCGAGTCTGGGAAAGGACCCGGCCAGGCGAGACTCGTGAGAGCAGGCGCCGGAGTCCCTGTGCGGTCCTCGAGAGCCCGGTTCTCCCGCCCTTCTACGGCCCCCCGGGCACGGGTGCGACCCCGAAAGCCTAACAAAGGCCTTTCTGAACTCCTTTCGGCCTCGGACCGACGGGGGGAGGGGTGGAGAGCGGTGGCCAGGGTGGACCCATACGGCCCCCTGCCCCGCCGCGCCTGGCGGATGTCGGCCCGGCCGGCGCCCTCGAGGAAACCACCACGGAGACATTTGTGAGGGCTGCTGGGGGCTCCTGACGAACGTCCTCGGTCTTGGGCGTCGGGGGTTCGGACGGCACTGCGGCCTGCGAGCTTTCCCCCGCCCAGCCCAGGGCCCAGCCCTGCCCCGCCCGTCTCCACCCGAGTGCGGTCTTCCCAATAAAAGCTGGAATTCCCGGCCGGGCTCAGACAAAGAGGGACCGCGGCAAACCGATGCCGCCGGCAAACCCAGCCCTAGCTCGACTTCCCGTGAGCCGCCGAGGTCACACAGACGCCTGCTAATCGACCCACCCAGACCGTCAGCCACGCAGGATCTCCAGGAAAGAATTAAAAGCCGACCAAAAGGAATGCTAAACTCTCCTTTATTCCTCCCGGAGGCTGCACTTCCTTCGGTCCACTAGGCCCTAAGCCAATTGGGAACCCCAAACAGGTCACCTTCCACTCCTCCAAATCAAAGTGGACAGCTCTTCCACTTTTCCCACCATCCGTCCCCTCAAGGTCAAGAACTCAAAATCTTCTGCATGCTCAACACATCCCCTGTCCCCATTCCAGGAGTGGGGGAGGATAGTGACACTAGAAGTAACCCTAGTAACTTAGGAGCATCCACCCATAAATGCCTTCAGTTCCTGTCTAGTAACGCCCTCTTTACCTATGTGTGTCCATGGTTGCATGTGGGCCCGCATTTCTTTGCCTGTGTGGGTCTCACAGGGCAGGCTGGAAAGTCTGGGTCAGGCCTTGGGGAGTTTGTTTTGTCATTCAGCTTGCATAGGTCATAAGCATATGAATGCTTTTTGTGTTTCCAAGTGACCCTTTTCACACCTTTAAATGGGCTTTTGTCTCTTGTCACACACACTTACCCAGAAATTTTGCCCCCACCCCGTTTCCAGCTCCACTTTAAAGGTTGGGATTTTGCTCTTCAAATATCACTACAAGTCTCTGGGTGTGTGTATCCATGTTTACATGCCTTGTAGCCAGTTTTTATCCTTATGTATCTCTTGTTCGGAGCCCAAGCCTCTTGATTTGTCTCAACCCATGTCACTCAGATGCACATCTTAATCTGAGCATTCCTGCTTAAAGGATACACTTGCTTTGCCTATAATGCTATTTTCCAGGCCAGACCAGTATGGGTGTGCAGTTTGGCAAAAAACTTAAATGTAACTAGAGGATCCCTTAAATGTAACAAACCCTAAAAGAAAGGGAAAGGAAGGAGGGGACAGAGCGGAGGGCAATGGTTATTTATGTACTGGGTATCCATATCTGATCTGCAACACACCCACCCCCAGTTAGAAGCTCTGGAAAGAACTAGACAAATGTCTGCTGAGTTGTATGAAATTTGTAGACCACTCCATATTGGCCCCACAAGTCCATCTCCTACATATGAGAGTCCAACCCCTGTTTGGAGCCTGTCTCCCTACACATTTCTGACTCACTCTCCCAAGTCCATGGTTTAAAGACAACTCAAGGATCTAGTTGCTTTGTCCAATGCATACCTGTACACCTTTGGCCTAGCATTTCAAGCTTACATCCCCAGTCAGCAGCAGTCTGGATCAGAGGCCCCACCGGAAGCAGGGGCCAAGGCTAGACCTACCTGTACTTGAACGCAGGCCTGAATTCTCTCTGGGAATCCTGAAATCTAACCACCTCTGCTGGTTCCTCCTTAAGTGAGGGTGCTCATTGTGTTTTCACCCATAGAGAAGTGGTGGGTCAAACTAGATCATCTGGCAGCTGCATTTGGTTTGTGGAAGAATCGCAGATGCACAGGGATGTGCGCGTGCACAAGACAGAAGAGAAAAAGAAAACCCTAGGCCTGGATTCCTGCCCCTTCCCAAACCCCTGGTGGTTTACTCTGCCTCCAGGAATTTCTACTAGGCTCTTTGCGCACCACCCATCCCCAATACACTATCACCAACACCTTTAAAGGGTTAAGAAGAAACCCCAGCAGCCTTCCCTCCATCCGGCTCACTGGCCCTCTGGCTTGCTCGTTCACTCGCTGCTCGCGGGAGTCTGCCGCCGTCTCCGCTCCCCCCGCCCCCCGTCCTTCAGCCGGGAGGGAGCCTGCATGCCTGTCTAGACCGATCTATCACAGGAACACCAACAACACCCGCGAGAGCGCGGAGACCCTGCCCGGGTCCCCCGGCCCACACGGTTCACAGCGGACAGAACCCTGGGAGAGCGGCGGCGCCTGCGGCGTGGGGTGTGGGGTGAAGGGGGCCTACGGGAGCGGGCCGCCCCGAGCGCATGGCGGTCTCTCCCCGGCTCCGGCCCCCCGCGCTCCCGCTAGACTGGCTGCCGGGGCAGTCGCAGCTCTGCGCGCTGGGCAGTCCTATTTTTATCTTGTCTAATCCCAAACTGGGCGGGGAACACAGGCGTCGTGCTTAGAGAACAAGAGATAGGCGAGGGAGGCGGGGAGGAGCAGCCAGGCAGCGACGCGAGCAGGAAGAAAGAGCGGGCTGCGCGGGCCTCGTCGCGCCGCACGCAACGCGCAACGCGCCGCCCCGCGAAGTTACATTCGCCTCCCCAACGCCCCGCGATGTCCGGCCTCTCCCCACTTCTCAGCGCCTCCCTCCGTAGCCCCGGCCGCGGGGCCTGGGCCTGTGTGGGAGGCGGAGGCCCGGCCAGCCCTGCAAAGGGCTGGAGAGAATCGCTAATGAGCTGTGCGGCCCATTGATCCGGAGAACACTTCCTAATTAACTCTCAGTCACCTACTGGTGACAGCGCCTCAAAAGACAGCGCTGGGGGCCGGCCAAGCCCCAGACCCGACCCGCCCGCGGAGCGCCTGGCGTCCGAACCCCGCGCGCTCCCCTAACCACCCCAGGCAATCCTGGGTGCGCGGCGGCGCACACCCGCGCACTCATGGCCAGACTCGGATTAAACCTGGACGACATATTAATCACCACCATCTCCCCCACCTCCCTTCCTCTGCGCGGTGAAACCATGTCCAAAATAAACCCAAGAAGCAACACTGCAAAGCCCTGACCGGATAACAGGTCGGCGGAATGAAGTGGAATGGGTGGATAAGTGCCCACGTTTAGGTGGCCGACCATTCAAATGCCTTCCACACAAGCAATTCTGTTGGCAAAACCGAATCCAACACCTCGTAAGGATTGATTTCGGCCCGCGGTGTCCGTTTCCACTGCCACAGGAAGTGTCAGATGGCCAGAAATACCCGACTCTGTCTGGGCTCACCACCCACCACCTTCTGGGGTGGGCCATTTCCTCATTTTTACTCCCAGGCCATCTTAAGGGTTTTTCTTCAAGAACCTACCCTTAGGAAAAAATACCCCTCCTCCTAATCTCTGCTCCAAAAAAAAGAAAGAAAGGCTGAAACCCCTAGCTGTCTAGTATAGCAGAGAGGCTGTGCGAAACACCCCTCTGAAGCGCGCTGGTTTCTTTTTAAGGTTTGTTTTTAAATACACATAACCCTCCTTCTTCCTTCCTCCCTCTTCCATTCCCCAACCCCCACCCCTCCAGACGCCGGCGGCGCGCGCCCCCGCGCGCGGACACTCACAGCCTCTAGCTGGATATCGCGGACTTTCTGGAAAAGATTTATTAACAGCAAATTAAGCCTCGCCTGGCCTCGGCCTACACACGGCCAGACCGGACAGTCTCCAGGTCCCGGGAACGTGCCCAGTCGAGCGTGCGAACGGCTGGAAGCCCGCCGGGACCACGCGTGCCTCCAACCGCCCCACTCCGCGCACGGCGCCCCAGTGCTCGCTTGGTAAACAGCAGGCGCACCCCGCCGCCACCGCCCGGAGCCCCTCGGGCTGGCATAGGCTCTGCAGCGAAGCTGCCCACCCGCTCTGAGCTTGAGCCCCGAGGCGCGTCGCGCTTCGCCCTCCCTGCCTGGGCTGCGGATCTCGCCGGGGTGCGCAAGTTCCTCTTCGCCCTTAGCCTCCGCGCCGCACACCCCGCTGGACCTCCGAGTGGGACCAACTTCCTCCGGCCGCAGACACGCACACACCGGGCAGGGCTTCCTAAAGACTCTACCTACACCCCCTGCCACCCCACTGCCCAGCCCCACTGAGAGCCCAGGTCTCGCCCCCCCCATCCCCCCGGGCAACTCGACCTCGTCCTCCCTCCCCACCGCCGCCCCCCCCACATCCTATCCCCGCCCCCGGGGGCTTACAACTTACAAAGGCTAACCCGCATCACCCCAGTGGGGGGGGGGGGCGGAGTGGGGAGAGGGTCGCGAATTATAACCTCCAAAGAACATTTACAAAACAAAGCGTTTGACCTGGCGGGCGGGCGGACGGGCCGAGTCGGAACCCCTCGCTCTGCTTGATTTTCTACTAGGTTTTTTTTTTTTTTTCCTCTTTTAATCCACGTGATTCGCGCTTTGGGGCAAGCCAAGAAAAAAAAAAAAAAAAAAAAAAAAAACCCGGGACTCCCCTCCCGAGTTATGCTGCGGCGGCAGGTCGAGCTGGGCTCGGCCCCGGGCGCCCGCCACACACCCTCGCGCACGCACACGCCGTCGTTCCACTTGGAGGAACGACCGGCCCCGGGAGACGCGAGCCGAGGCGACGGCGACCCGGGTTTTGTGTGTGTGTGTGTGTGTGTGTGTGTGTGTGTTTTTTCAGTTCTTCCCCGAGTCGAAAAAGAAAGCAGACGGGAACCCGCCGCCCTCCCCTTCCTGCTGGCGAGCGAACGCCGAGCCGAGCTTCCCAGCTTCCAGCCCGGCCTCCCCCCCACCTTACCCCCGCCCCCCGCGCCCAACTCGCGGCGCTCCGCGGCCACCGCGCTCCCGCGCGCAGTCACACACACAGGCTGCAAACTTCCACTCCGCGAACTCCCGGCTCTCCTCCCAGCCCCACGGGAGGCGGCCGCCCCTCCATACCGCGCGCCCCTCCCGTCCCGGTGCCCACGCGGGGCCGCTCAGGTTGGCTGCATTTTTAATAACTTATGGCTATGGAATCAAAACGAAAGCGAGCGAGGCAGCCAAAGGGAAGCGCGAAGGCGAAACCTTCGCGGGGTAAGCTAGAGAGTCGGAGGAGAAACCCGCGGCGGGCGGGGGTCCCCGGGCGAGGAGGGAGCCCACTGCAGCCCCGCGGCGCGCTGCCCGCCCGCGGCCTCCCGGGGGAAAGGTGTTCCGGGCACTGACCTGAAATCCCCGGCCGGGGAGAAGGCAGGGTGCCTGCGATCCGGCGCTTTGAAGTTTCCCCTCGATCTGAGTCGAGGAGGTGAAGGGCGGGCGTGGGGGCGGCTGGTGAGGTGGGGGGCGAGGTATGCAGGGGAAAGTGGGGGGGGGGGGGTGGCGACGTTAGCGAGCAGCAGAAGGAGCCAGGCCGGGGAAGCGCGGTGAGCAGCAAAGTTTGCCGTCCCCGCAGCCCGCTCACGGCGCCGCGCTCGCTCGCCTCTCTCGCCCGTCTGCTGCCAGCAGGCTGCCCTCGGGGTCGGCCCCGCCGAGGGGTGGGCTCTGGGCCGGGTGGGGGCGGGGCGGGGCGGGGCGGGCTCGGCGCCTCCAGGCAGGTGGCGACAGCCCCGCGCGATCCTCCGGGCTCCCGCGGCTGCTCCGGGCTCGGCCGGGCTCAGCAGCTCCCGCGCCACCGCCGCTGCCGCCCGCTCTCGGGCAGGAGCTCCAGCGCCATGTTGACGGTTCGCCGCGAGCGCCCGCTCGGACTGGGTGTGTGTGTGTATGTATGTGTGTGTGTGTGTGTGTGTGTGAGTGTGTTGGCCAAGTCGTCCCTGCGCGGCGACAGCGCGGCTTGAGCTCCCCGCCCGGCGACTCGCGGGTTCCCCCTCCGCGGCCCGCCTCGCTCCCGCTCTCGGTGGTGGCGGTCTGGGCTCCGGCGCGTCTCCCCCGCAGCCGCCGAGCTCGGTACCCGTTCAGCGAGGAGCGCAGCTCTGCCTCACCTTGCCGCTGGGAGCCCGGGCTCCGTCTGCCGCTGCACGCCGCGATCCCAACGCGTCCCCCCTCCCTCGTTCCCTCCTCTTCCTCCTCCTCCCTCCTGCCTCCGCCCGCCCTCCCTCCTTCCCTCCCTCCCTCCTAGCAGCCGCCTCCCCTCCCCCCGCAGGCGCAGCGCTCGGGCGACAGCCGCCCGCCCGCCGCCGCCTCCAGCTCTCGCAAGTTTGAGCTCCCCCAGCCTCCGCTCACCCTCCGCTGCGGCGCCTCGGCGGTGGGGTTTCGGGCGGGGTGATTCCCCAGGAAAGGTTTGCCCGACTTTCCCCGACCGTCGTCGATTTCCAGCTGGGCCCGTTTTCGCCTCTTGGGGTCCGAACCCCGGACCACTTGGGTGGCGCCCCCCTCCTCGCCCCCTGCCCTCCCTTCCCCCGCTCGGGCTGAGTTGGCTGCGCACACCCGGCCAGGGCGCGCGTCCTGGGCTAGCCGGAGACCGACTCGGGCGGTGGCGGCGAGGGCGGCCAGCAGAGCCGGATCCGAGGGGATGTGGGGCGGCGGGGGCGGCTCTCCCAGCCGCGCGCCGCGACTCCCCTCACTACCCAGAAGGCCAGTGGAGGACCGCAATTACCATAAAGCGCCTCGCACTCTGCTCCGCTAAAGCTGTCAAACCCCAGCGGCAGCCACCGCTGCCGCCTCTCGCCAACGGCGCTGCGCTCTCCCAGCCTCGCGTCCCCTCCGAGACCCGGCAGAGCCTGACGAGTTCGCATCCGCGCCCGCACCCACTCCCGCCACCCCGGGCCTCCCCTTCCTCCCTGAGGAGCCCTTTCGCGTTTCGGTGTCTAGAGGTACATGAAAACACCATCCGCGGCAACAGCGGCGGTTCCGCCCGAACTCCGAGCCCGAGTTCCCCGGACGTTTCAATTGTGTGGGAATTGTTTGGAGAGGAGGTGGGGAGGACGGGAGCGGGGGGGAGGCACAAAGAGTAAGGGCCGGGGGGGGGGGGGCCGGGGCCCGCTAGGGGAGCGGAGATCCGTTAGAATTGCTCCACATTCGCGGGCGTTTCTGGGTCTGCACCTCAAACCGGTCGGAGGGTCTGCCCTGGCCCCTCACTCAGCCCTCGAGAGATGATCTCTCCCGTTTTGTTTTCCTTGGCAGGGAACAACTTTTGGCGCAGACCGTTCGCCCCATAAATTTCCACTCGGTAACGCCGTGCTGATCGGTGCTCGGTGGTGGCGTAGCGCCTGCGCCCGCAGCAGTTCAATTCAATTGACACGTATGGAGCCTCTTCTGCGCACCCGGCGCGGCGCTGGACGCGGGGCGCTAGGGGAGGGCGGGGGCAGGCTGGAGGCCGGGGGAAGCCGAGAGGCGAGGTTCCGGCCTCCCCAGAGGGCAGAGCCTCAAGGGCGAGAAACCCCAGTTCATTAAAGCTGGCAGGAACGGATGGGAGCGGGGGAGGGGGGTTCCGATCTAACCGCACCCAGACCGCGGGTCCGGACATCGTGGCCAAAGGTGACCCCAGTGGGCTGCTGGCTAGGGTCTTTTTATGCTAGCTGGGGTGGGGTGTGGTATCTCTTTCTGCCTAAGGACAAGATGGTGTAGGCTCGATGAGAACATCAATCCGAAATGGAGGTGGCTTGTCAATCCACATGGAAAGAAAGTTTTAAAATATCCTGGAGTGTCCTCATGCCAGAAAATAATCAAAAGCATCTCAAGTTGATTACTGATTCAAGGTCAAGACCAAAACCAGCTCCCGCCAGCAGATATTTTCCCTTTTAAAAATTAAGACTTACTACAGACTGCGGGACTGATACTAGGTGAGATTTTATTCATTCTGTTTTCGTTCTCAGCACATAGCTATAAAAACAACCCTTCTCAAAGCATAAGTGAGACATCCTCACCATTTGAAACCTGAAACTTCGGGCAGAATGAAATCTTCTTGCTCAGTGCTGCAAAAGACAAGTGTCCCCAGAGCAGTGCCCAGCCCGGCTGGGCCAGAGCGCAGGGAGCTAGTGGTAAATGTTTCCAGAATGGAATGCACACCTTTTTCTTCCCAGTCATTCTGGGGCGGATGGCTCTGAAAGCTAACCCACACATTTTTTTAATCTCTGGTAACAAGCAGAAAGACACCTGGACTATTGTGCTGTAAAGCTATTTTTTATAAAGACATTTTAGGGCCAGACATTAAAAGTTATTAGACTGAACTGCACGCGAGTTACAGACACAGCTGGAGAAAATGCCTCTGGTCGTGTGTTGTAGCAACATTTCTTTTTGAAGCTTCTCTTTTTATTCAAAACAAGTCTAAAATAACCGGGAAGGCCTTAGTCGGGTATTTGTGGGGAAGCTCTGAAGGTGGTTCCAGGCGAAGAGGCCTCCGAGCGGCTGCGGCCCGCGCAGAAGAGCTGGCCCGGGCGAGCGCGAAGCCGTGCCAGGCTCTTCCGGCTCGGTTAGGCCGCGCGGCGGAGGCCCTGGCCCAGTGCCCAGCCACCTCCTCTTCCCTCCCCTCACCCCCCCAACTCTTCCCCCCACCCCCCACCCCCTCTGAGCACAGGCTTTTCCAGGAGTTCCGAGTCGCATATAACCGTTCAAAACTTCTGGAAAACCCAGGAACCTAGGGAGAGCTCGGAGCCCGCTGCCTCTCAGAGTCCTGCTGCCTCCCGGGGGCTGCTGACAAAGGGGCCTGTTTGTCTAACTTTAAAAGTCCTGGAGTTAAAATAAATGGGGGGGGGGGGCGGTTGTTGTGCTGTAAACGCAAATGGGGCAGGAGGAAGGCTGATTGCCGGAGAAATTTGATGCTGGAAACAAACAGGCCAGTAAATTCGCCTTTGACTTAATTTGTAGCATTCACCACCACCACCCCACCCCCCAATCACACACTCTCCTTTTTCTTAGGGAGTATCGCCTCCACGTTCTCCTCGTGTGGGTTGGTGGGATTAAAGGGCTTCTCTTCCATCTCCAAGGCATACATTTTCCAACTCCGTGGGATTTTAAAAACATCTTATTAAGGGATTCCTAAGAAGCAAGAGTTGGGGGTGGGAGGGCTTGACTCACTGGGAATTAAAATGTAGGCTTTTCCCCTAGGCGCTCTAAAGCCGGGTTTGCACCTACTGGTCCTGAACTGGGTTAGGTGGGATTGTTTCGAGAAAGAGAGGCAGAAAGTTCGCGAAGGGCAATCTCATTTTGTGTCCCCACTTGGGAAGGGGCTCCAGGAGCCAGGGACGCCGCGGGGCTTCAGCGTGTGCGGGCGACCCGGCCCTTTTCCTGCTCCTGCTCCCTCCTCCCTTGCCCTCCCAAGAGCCCCTCCGGAGCTGACCCGGGGGTCAGGCCGCTACACTCGGCACTCAGCGAGGGGAGGATTTCAATGAAAGCGAAGGAGGAGGCGGAGAAAGCGAATGAGTGAGCGCAAGGGAGGGGAGGCCGCGCAGGCAGAGGAGAAATAAAGAAATAGGCACCGAAATGAGAGGTGCTGCAAGCTGAGCCGCGGGGGCCACTCCTCCCACCCGCCACCCGCCCCATTTAAGGGTCCCGCGGTTATAACATATGGTTCGACTTCAGGCTCTCAGGCGTTTTCCTGCTACAGATTCAGCCGGGCTCTGCTACTCTCGGGCAAGCAGGTTGGAGCTTCTGGAAGCAGGCCTCGAGTCAGACCAGGCTGACTGCAAAACCTGCCGGGGCCTCTCAGGCACCTCCAACCACGCCCAGGCCGAGGGGGAAGGCCACCGAAAGCCGGAGTGAGGTCCTTACTCACGTTTGGGGAACCCTCGGTCCCCAACATTTCGTGTTTGTTTGTTTTTTTTTGTAACATACGTACTAGGATCTAAACTATGAAGCTCTGTGGGCCTCTGATAGCCCTCGGCTGACCCACCTCACCTCAGAGGCTGTTCTCAGGCCTGTGACACTGGTTATTGAAACAAGAGGGAGTTGGGTGACCACAGGAACTTTTATTCTATAGCGTCCCAAAGAGAACCACTTGCCACCCTCCCTCCAGGCACAGAGCATATATCTGGTTTCCCGTCAGAAACTCAAATGAAGTAAGAACTGAAGATCCATCCTTATCTCAGGGATTGGAATTTGCTGGAGTTAGGAGTCACTAGCTTGCAGATGACTGCTCTTTCTGCCCAGCCTTTGGAGGGTTACTGGGCATTTGGGGGAGGAGGGCTCAAAGGACAGGCCCAATGTGGTAAGCAGCAAGCACCTCTTGAAATTTCTGGCCTGGGCTTGGTTAGTGTCCGGGATCAAGCTCCCCAAACTCACGCACCAGTGGGGGATCAGTGGGCTACACTGCGGGTCTTGGTGGGATGATGGGTGTTGACCAAACGTTATAAATACAGGCGGCTCAGGGAGACCCGGTCTTGCACTCAGCGGGCCCCAGCTCAAGAGCCCTGGAAGCCCCTGTGCTGGGCCAGATACTCTTGCAGATAAAGCCAGACACCACGTCCTGCCCGAGCTGCTGATTTCGCAAGGCGCCTCCTGTACATATTTTACCTGGCTGGGGGCAATGAGTGAAAACCACGGGGAGCCACCAAGTACTGGCCCGGGCAGACTCAGTGTGCAGGCCTCCTGCCCCAGCCATTTGGTACATAGCTTTACCCCTTCACTCCCCGAGGGGGGGGGGGGGGGGCGAGGGTGTAAAGAGGCTTTGCCGAGACACATTACCCTGAACCTCCTTCACTGGCTCCCCCATTCCACGATACTGTAAGGATTTGGAGGGTACTACCAGCCCCTTGCCCTCAGCCTGGCTCGGGCAGGAAGGGGATATGGACCGACAGATGAAAACGAGGTGTTGGTGCTGATCTCTCTCTAAATCTCTCTGAGGCCCCCCACAAAGTCGGGCGGAGAAGTGAGTGAGGCGGGGTGGTTGCCTCGGGAAGGTTGCAGCCAGGAGCAAAGCTGGGGAGCGCAGGTCTGGGGATGCCACATGGCTTAATCCGCTGCACATTTCACCCATTCTATGCCCCCTTCTCTCCCACCCTGCACTGCCCCCGCCACAGTGCTCCCATTCCCACTTCATCCCCACGTCTCCAGCGATTTAATAGCCGCGCAACCCCGGCCGCGAGTGCGACCCGGTGGGGAGGGGGGCGCAGGGTGGTTTGTGTTGCGAGGCCTGACAGAACCTTCTGTGTGCGGCGGAGGGAAGAGGCTAATGCATAATGCACAGCGCTTGGAAGCCCGGCCATTAGCGGCCTGTCGGTGACACAGACAAACGACTGAGAGGGAGGAGATCCAGCTCGCTCTGGAGTTTAAATATACCAGCGTGGAGGGGAAACGCCATGATTTAAAAGTGTGTGTTTGCAGACACTCGCATATATTTTAATGATTTCCAGCAGGCCCTGCGTCCCAGACTTACACACACACACACACACACACACACAAAGGGAAGGTGTACAGGGAAGGTTTATAGGAGAGGAAGAATGAGGGTAGAATGAGAGGACTTAACCTGAGACCCTCTATTACCTTTTGAGAGATGAAGGGAAGGAGAAGAGGTTGGTAAAGGCATCACAGAAAATGTGAGGTCTGGGGTAGCGGCAGGATCCAAGGCCATCCCAGGATTTTTATTTTTATTTGCATTTTAATCTGGCAATCCGGCCTTCCATCCGGGACTAGTCCCTCTTTGCTGTTTCCAGGGGAAAAGAATAAATCCTCCCATCTTGCTACCCTCCGGCGCCCACATTTTTGAATCTTCCTTTTCCACTGGCAGCCCAGAGACCTCTTTTCTCCCCGTTTACCACACCAGTGTCTTTTAGCAATTAAGGCGAGAAGGGGGTGGGGATAAAGATAAGCCAATTTTTTTCCGCCATGCAAGTGTGAAAGATAAGATAACGCTAAGCTGGGGCAAAGCGGCTGCTTACAACCTCCCCTCAGCGATTTTGATCGGTCACTTCTTATCTCGCAAAAATGCTCCTTTCGAAAGCTGCATCCAAAAAGAAAAAGGCGAAAGGAAAGCATTTTCATTTGGAAATGACATTTAAAACCCACCTTCACTTCACCAGCAACCCCTTTCCCCATCGGCGGGGCTCCCCAGGAAAAGTCGCTACAACAGGGTTTCAGGCGTTCTCGTGGGGGGCAGGATTAGTAGTGTAATTAGGCTGAATAAAACCAGGGATGCGTGATGAAGATTTATTCTGCCTCCAATCGCAAGCTCGCGGCCGGGTTTTCCTTTGCATGGTTACAGATTGGTATTTGTGTTGCACCATCGCGTTCGTTGTGTTAGAAACTAAATAGGTAGTTAGTTACATTTGGGAGGGTCATATAACTATGTCAACATGAGGCGGTTGTTAATACAGAAAAAAAAATCCTGATTTTTACAGGCTCCTTTAAAACGGGGAGAAGACATCACATGCCCCCAAATCCCAACCGAACCGGACTCTCAGGGAGTTTCGTAAAATCATCCCCCACCCCCACTCCCACCTCGCCTCGCACAAGAATCTCACGAAGGAATTTCCGGAAGACTTAGTATTTGTCGAGGAAGGTTTCGGTATTGAACTCCAGGTCCGCAGAACGGTCTGCAAATTGCCCCCGGCCCAGGGGCTGGCTCCAGAGAGCAAACATCAAGTCCGGTGCCCCAGGCGGCACGGATGAGCCCCCATCCCGGGCCGGCATTTCGGCGCCCTCCGCACGTCTACCCGCCCCACCTCCGAGCCTGGCCGCGCGACCCACAGCCCGGGGCCAGCTGCGGCCGGATTGTCCCCGGGAAGCCGAAACCGCCGAGCGGGGAAACCCCTCCTTCTTGCCCTTCCCCGAAAAGCCGAGCCGCGGCGTAGGCGCCGAGCAAGCGGGCAGCAGCTGACAGCCGGGCCTCACGTAAGGCCCACACGCGTCCCATTAGTCAGCCGAGTTCCCCTCGGGCGAGCCGTCTGGCGCGGCCCCAAGGCCCTGCGCGGGCGGGGAGGGGATACGGGCTCTGCGGGGCCCAGCCGGGCTCGGTTCCGCGTTCCTGGGCCCGCGGGTAAGCTGAGCCGGCGGAGCAGGCCGCTCCCTGGCTGGCGCCGGGGCGCCGAGCTGCGCTTCACGTGCCCGCCATATCAGCGGCCGCGGCGACGAATAGGGGAGGAGGTGGCAAGGAGGTGCGCGGCCACTCGCGCAGGGTCTCGGGCCCTCGTCTCCCCGCCCGACACCGGGCCGGGACCACCCGGTAGCCCGCAGTCCCCACGACTTCGCGCGCCCTCCCGCGCGAGCAGAGCGCGGCGCTGCCAGACGCCGAGAAGCTCCTCGGGCGCCGCTCCAAGAGCTGCGCGGCGGCGGCAGCCAGGGGAGGGGTGCTCCTCGCGGCCGCCCCGGGAACTTCCCGGCCGCCCCGCCGCGGCTACCGCCGCCGCCGCCGCAGTCACGGGAACCGGAAGCCCTCGCGCCGCCCGGAGCGGCCTCCGCTGGCCCCTAGGGGCTGTTCCAGACAAGGGCTGGCAGCGCGTCACCCTCGGATCACTCCTGGTCCCGGGCGACCGCCCTCGCCCTGGGGCATCCCCGTTTAAGCCCGGAGGATCCTCCTCGCAGTCCGGGGAGACCTCCTTCTGCTGCCGCCATAAGCACACCCCCACCCCCACCCCACCCCACCCCACCCCACCCCTCCAGCCCCGCAGCTGGGACGGGAGTGGCGCGGAGTCGCCGCTCCGGCCGGGCAGGAACACCTGCTCCCGGGCCCTGCAGCTGGGCGCGTGGTGCCGGGAGAGGCTGCCTACTGTTCTGTGCAGAGATCGCGGAGGAGAAAATGGGGCTCCGAGGCTCAGCAACAGGGGCTCCCATCTCCTTTGGGTGATCATGCCCGAAGCCAGCATAGGGGCCCAGGGTGTCCTGAGGGGTCGACGGCTGCCACCCTCGGGAGCCGGCTTCTGACTTTAAGAGGTCTTCAGCAAAACAGATGGGGCAAAACCTGTTTTGGGAGCTTGCCGGGTGTCCGCCCCCGCTCCCCAGACCAGACACATTTCTAGCCTTGGGCGGGGGGCGGGAGTAGGTCACAGCGGCCGTTGGCAACACCCGCCCCCACCCCCTATTCCCCCCCCCCCCCATAGGATCTGGTACCAGCCGCAGACTTTGCCACTTCGCGTGGGGAGTGCTGATGGGACCCTCCCCATCTCCTCCGTACCCCGAGGAGATCGGGAGGCCGAGCCGACCTGCGCGGCCTCCCCCGTTTCACCTCTCCAACCCCTGTCCCGTCCTCCCCGACTCTCCTGGCCCAGGGCCCGGCCGAGGAAGGCGTTGTTTTGCCAGCGGGAGCCGAGCGAGTGCGCAGAGAAAAGCCTCCCTGCTCTAATGAGAGTGCACACAGCGCTGCAGCGAGGAGGATGATTACCCGGCGGGCGGGGGCGGGGGGGGGGGGCGCGGGCCTGGGCCGCGGGCGGCGTGTGCGGCGGCCCCGCGGGCCCGGAGTCCCCGCCTGTCTGGCTGCTAATCGCACGCTTTCTGCTGTTACGGAGGCAGGCGGGAGCCGGCGGCCGAGCCTAGCGCCGGCGACTCGGCGGGTGACACGGAAACATGGCGCAGCGCCCCTCCCCCGCCCGCCCTCCCCGCGCTCCCGCCTCCCGCCTCGCACTTCCTCCCGCCGGCGCGGCTTTTGCAGTTCCAATTCTCTGCTTTCGTCCCGGCACCATTACGCTAGCAGCCGCTTCTCGGCGGCTCCGCGCGTCTCTGTCCCCTTTGTTTTCGGGGTCTATAGAGAACGTTTGCTTTTGTCCCGAGCTCTCGTTAAACCAAACTTGTGGTGGCAACGGAAGGCGGTGCAGGGCGGGGAGGGGCCCGGGGATTTTGGCAGCAGCAGACCAGAGCATGGTGGAAACTTCTCGCTGGGTTCCCTGCCACCCCGCCTTCCACACACACCCCCACCGACCCACCCACTCACACGCAGGCCAGCCGGCCTGCTGACACTTCCCTCTCTCCCCGCCACCGCAGAGGCTCGGGCCCTCCAGGAAGGAGGCGGGGGGAGGGGGCGGGCAGAGGGACTATGACCCGGAGAAAAGAGCCCTGGGAGTGTTTCTCAGCCCCGAGTTTTTGGCACTCGGTGACCTCTCTCCTTGCAGCCCCAACTTGCCTCTCCCTTCCTTTGGCCATTCGTGGCCTTGTATCCGCCGGTGGAGAAGGAAGAGAAAGTGTTTCGTGTGTGTGGTTTTTATTTTAAGGGTTTGTTGGAATCCCTCACCCCAAACTGCACCGCCTCCTCCTTTATAGCGTCTAGAGCGAAGAGGGGAGAACATGGGCCCAACGGAGATACGGTCGGAAGCCTAGTCCTGGGGGGCTGTATGATACTCTGTTAGCCGGCTCAGCCTTATTCTGTCCCCCCGCGGGCTGGGGATGACCGTGCAGAGTGCGGAACACGAGGGTCAGGTCCCCCAATCCAGGAGACGCCACACCTCTCTCCTCCGGGCGGGGAAGCAGGACATCTCTCTTACCCCCCACGGCGTGTACCCCCGCCTGGCGCGCACGTCGTGCTTCTCCGCACCGGAGCTGCCCAGGCGGCAATTTTTTAAGCCTGCAATTAAGCGAGGCGTCTCCGTGTCCTCTGCTAGTGTCGATCCTGTCAGTCGCACATGGCCTTGGTGCTCTGGTCCGAGGCCCCGCGATTAGTCACAGGCTCGCTTCGCCCCTTCCCTAATCCGCCTCTGCAGGCAGCCTGGGGACGCGGCCGACTTGGCGGCGCTGACAGGGAGCCGCCGCGCGCGGGGCGGGCGGCCTGGCCGGTGCCAGCCTCGCCGCGTCCGTGCCGGCGCAGGCCCCGGAGTGCGGGCTTGGCGCCCCTTCCCCCTTCACCGCCCCCCTTGCTGGGGCGGCGGTGCCCTTCCTCCTCCCGCCCCTTTCCCGGGCCTCGGAGATCTATTTGTGTGGTGTCATTTGCATAAAAATAGGACAAGTGTTTCAGTGCGTTCGAACGCGGGAGGCGAAATCCTTATTGATGTGTCTGTGTGGAGCCTTCGGTTGTCGGAGCAGTTTGATTTAGGGTGTTTGTGTTGCCATTCTGCGAGAAATGAGAGGAAATCCTGCGCAATGCCTTCGGCGGCCGGGGCCCCCCAAAGCAGCCTTCAGCGGCAAGGGAACGGCCCGCCGCCTGGGGCCCGGCAGGTTGAGGGCCAGGTGGGCGGCCCAGTATGACTCATAAAACCGGGCGGCCTAATCACCAGCTGCCAACCCGTTTACGTGTGGCGCTTCCCAATGCTCCCTTCGCCCGGCCTGGGCCTCCGGCGGGTTCGCCTAGGGCAGGACTCGAGCCTCCAGGTGGGGTCTAATCGGCTGGTCGCCTGTTCCCGTCGGCAGCGCGGCCTCCTTTCCCGGCGATCGCGCTCTGCAGGCCCCGGCGCTGCTCGCCAGCGACGCCTGAGCTCGGGCAAAGGCCTGGGAGGGCGCCGGCCGCGCGGAGCCAGTAAATCAATCATTAACTCCCCGGCAAGACCTGGCGAGGGGAGGGAGCGGCGGCCAGGGCCGAGGCCACCGGGCTGAGCGGCGCGAGGCCCCTATACCAGGTGGTGAGCCGTCCACGCGCCAGCGGACTGGGAGCGTGAAGGTGAAAGGCGGGTCCCTCCGGGCCTCCCGGTCGGCTCTGGAGGCCTCCGCCCGCCGGGCCTTTCAAGGCCGCACCTAGCCGGGACGGGCAGGTCGGGTTACTGCACGGCCCGAGGCGGGCTTGAACGTTAACGAGCCGCCCCGGGCGTCGCGGCCTGCTGTCCCCAGGAGACCCTGCCGCGTTTGGGCAAGACCTCTCGGACCCGGCCCGGCTCCTCTGGGTTCAAGCTGACGAAACCGAACTGATCTCACCTAGTGGTCACTGGCCTCCCTGTGGCCCCCTCCTCGGGAACCCAGTGTGGGGCCGGCACGCAGGGGGTTAAAAAAAGAAAAGAAAAGAAAAGAAAAAAGCCCCAGTTCGGTCTGGCTCCTCAGCGGCGCGTAGGAAATGCTGATCAAAGTGCTTACGGGGAAGGAAACACCGGCAAACTCGGACCCGGGTCGAAGGAGGCCGCCTGGAGACGGCTGCGGAGCCACCCGCCTCGACCCGCTTCCCACACTCGCGGGAAGGCGGCGACGCTGGCTCGAGCGATTCGCTCGGCGCGAAGGGGCCGGGAGGGCGGCGGGGAGAGGGAGGGACGAGGGGGCGGGAAGCGAACCGGGCTGCGCGCCAGGAGGCCCGGAGCCGCAGATTAGTCACCGCTCCGCTCCGGGGGCTCACGGGTGCGCCCGGGAACCGGGAAGGCAGGCAGCGGCGCCCCAGCTCAACCCGGCATCGGCCGCCTCCGGGCTGCCGCGCGGCTCCCCAACCCGCCCCAACTGCCCCGCCCCACGGCGCGGCTGGATTGACTATCGGGGGTCGCGCTGCAGAGATCCACTTGTCAGTTCAAGGGCAGGACAGAAACTCTGCAAGCGTCGTCTTCTGAACAGGAAATTTCTCATTGACAAGGTGCTGCCCCTCCCCCACGCCCGGCTTCAAAACAAAAAACCCAGCCCCAGCGGCCCACGCACCCGCCGCGGCCAGCCTGCGGCCTGCGCCTCTCCGCCGCCTCGGTGACCCCTAGCTTTTCGGCCCCGGCCCCGGCAGTGGAGAAGCTCGCCAAGCCCCTAGTCCCGAGCGGAGGTCGCGGCGGCGGCATAACAAACAGGCTCAGCGGGTGGGCTGGGCTCGGGCCCCTGCGGAGGGCGCGCCCGGCTGTCACAATCCGGGGCCTGGCAGGGGCCGAGGTGGGGCCGCGGGATCCCGGAGGCCCCGCACCTCCTCGGGTTAGGAGCCCGGCTGGACGGTTTGGCGGAGCTGCGGGAGGCCGCGAGGTCAGCGTCCACCCCCACCCCCGCTGGAAGGGGGGCGGGGAGGCAGCGCGGCGCCGCCAACTCGGAGAATCCCGCTGCAGGGGACCCGGGAGGGCCGCGAGCTCGGCCTGGCAAAGTTCCTGTGGAAACTCCATGTTTTGAAACTCCAGCGGCGTTGCCGGAGGACGGGGCGGGGGGGGGGGTACCCACCGAGCGCGCGGGGGCGGCTGGCACCCGCCTTTCGCTCCGGGAGTGGGGTTTCCGCGCCTCCCGAAACTAATGGGAAATCTGGTGGGCAGGGATGGCCAGTTCTTTTGTGTATTTCCCTCAACACTGTAAGGGAAATTGATAAACCCGTTCCATTTATTGAATTCAGCCAGCAAAGGAAGGCTGCTTTTTTAGGGGCCCTGATATTCAGGGTAATTTCGTATTTGACACATGTAAATACTTAGTACTCTCAGGTAAGGTCAAATTATTTATCATCTTAATTTATATTTCAATAGGCCTACAATTTAGAGGCACGAAATACCTCCCTATGAATCATTATGGTCTATTAGAGGAAGTAATGTATAAACAGCACAATTTGGGAGGGAATCACTTCTGTTGACATTTAAATGGCTCTCCAATAGTTTAAAAAAAAAGACATTCGAGTGCCTTTGATTAAATATACGATTTACATGACCAGCAGCCATCAAGAATATAAATTCTTCTTGGAATTTTTATTTATTTATTTCCAGGCTTTGTTTTTTGCTTGTTTGTTTTTTTTGTTTGTTTAGTTTCCTAGAATATGCATGTCATTTAATTCTTATGGAAAATTTTACAAATTTCAGGCAAAGTATAACTCTCCTCCCCCTCAACTAATGTGTTATCAGGAACCCAAGGAACCTGCGCTAATGTGGATAAACTCCACCAGTAGGGAACCCCAGTGGGAAGTTTGTGGATCATTGTACCTCAGTGACAAAATGAACCACTTTCTAACAATATCGCAGCTCATCCGTGAAACATCCTAGCTTCCCTGCTGTAGTCTAACCTTCCTGAAGGTCTATGTCCATTCACCCATCCTGGTGTTCCCACAGCACCTTGCATGTTTTAAGTCATTCTTCTGTATCTGCTGAAATACCACCTCTGCAGAGCTCTTCCTGGCTATCCCCCAACCCCAATCCCAGGCACCTTTTATTGAACTACCCTATTGTATTCCTTCACCTGAAGCACGTCCCATCTTTAGTACACCCTTTCATGACTTCCTCTGTTCCCCTGAACCGCTGTACCTATTGAAAAAGGTGTCTATACCCACGTGGCGTTTCCACTTCCTTGCCTCATGTTTGCTCTAAAAATCAGCTGGTTCTCACATTATGCTAAGATACTGGGATAAGGTTGTTTAGTGTAGCTTTCCGTGGAATAGCATAAAATGAGAAACAACTTAAATGTCTAGCAATGGCATTCATCGAGGGTACTTGGAATATTCTGTAGCTGTTTTGTAAAAATCAGGACCTGCTGCTACACCTGAGTCCGGATATGGACTGATCTTGAGGTCTGTTGTTAATGGGAAAACATAATGTGTAGAGCAGGGAATGTAACATTTTACAATAAAAAACAAAGTAGGGAGGAATACAGACACATATTTGTATATGCTTTAAATATCTGCAACACTGGGTTCAACTGGGGAATAGGCCCCTGCAACAGTTTCTTTGTACACAGGCATGATCTCTGTTATATTTTCAAAAATGGAGAACACACCAGCAGGAGCTGTTCTTTACCTCACCTATGAAACTTATTGCTACATCTTAGCAGATTCTTTTCTATCAGTGCATGGAGCTGGACCTCCTCTTTGCCAAGGCTCATGGGATTTCACCATATAGATACATCATCATTTGTAACACCCTGCAGTCCACTCCTCCATCCTCCCTCACCATTCTGCAGAAAGGACTCAAGATCATCAGTCAATTCCTTGTTGCTAGGAGTGGTGGGCATATTTCAGTCCTCGCCACACTTGAAGTGCTCAACACACCTGATACTCCCACCTTGAACTGCTCCCAGATGCCACACTTAAGGTTTTCATCTCACCCCTGACCCTCTTTCAATCTCTTTCTCTTCTCTGTGGTCTACCAACTGGCCTTGGTCCTGGATCCTCTTCTCCCCTCTCCCTTCCCTATTTCATGCAGGCCCAGGGCTCTCTCCTGTAGAAAGTGGTGAAGATAGGAGTCAAATCCTGGCAATCTATCTCGGATTCGAACCCCTGACAGTATCTCCAGAGTCCAAGTGCTTAACCATTTGGCTATGCTGCTTCAGAGAATACCTAAAGCTGAATTTTTAAAAAAATAAAATACAAATTTTTTTTGATCAGCTAATTTATTGGGTATCTACTCAATGCCCAGGGCCTGTAGTGGGTGCTGGGGACACAGTGCTGAGCCAGACAAGTGTTTCCTTAAAGAGGGAAGAGTTCTTTCCTTGGAAACTGCCCTTTGCCCCAATTCTCTACTCACAGCACATGGCTCAGCCACTCTCTCAGGTTCTTGCAGCAGTTACCAGGGTGGGGGTGGGGGGCATTTTGACCCTGTCTCCCTCTTCTCCCTCCTCACCTTCCTCCAGTCCACAGGCAAAGTTAACTGATTGTTCTTTCCAAGTTTCTCTCCAATAAGCCTACTTCTCCCCATTCTCCCATATTCGCTTTAGGCCAGGCCACCGGTTCCTCTTGCCTGGAGCAGTATTATCGTTCTAAGTGTTTTCCAAATTTTGCTCTCACCCTCTCCAGTCCATCCTCCCCGTGGCAGCTAGGAAGATCTTTTTAAAAATCCATCAGGTGTCACTGCTCCACTAGTTCCCCCTGGCTTGGAAAAAAAAACAAATTCTTTAACAAGGCTTCCAATCCCTGCCGCTTCATCTCTTGCCACTGTCTACCTCCCTCTCTGAGGGCCAGTCACCTGGGCCTCTCCTCAGCTCCTTCAGAAGGCTCCCCAGCAAGACTGTATGTTTCCAAGAGCAGGGCTTGGAAAACCCTGTCCCGGTGCCTGTAACATCACTATGTACTTAATTTGCATCAATTTCCACCAAGGAACAGGTATAAACACAATATTCTCCAGTTGTTCACGGCTAATCTGCCCGGGCCTAACACAGTGCCTGGCACATCTAGTTGCTCAAAAACTAATTTGATGAAAAAATAAATGAATGAATGAATGCCTAATACACCTTTGCTAATGGAATAAATAAATATTCCATATCTAGTCCAGAGAAGTGACCATTTTCAAGAAAACCAGACAGTTGTGGGTGTATGCTAAAGGAAAAGGGAAGTATCTGGGCTTACAGAGGGTATCCCTGAAGTTCCGGTGAGGATGGATGCAGATAAAAGTAGGAAAGTGAAGGAGGAGGCCAGAGAGGTGCCATCATCCTCTGGGGAACCCAAGGGAGACCCATGGGACTACAGGATATAAGGATGCCGGTCCTTCTGCCCTAAGAGGAGTCTCCTGCCCTTGGCAAGCATGCTGGGAGAGGGAAGACCTTGGAAGTCCTGTCCTTGCTAAGTGTTGCAGAACACCGTCCCCGGGAGATGAGAGGAGTTTTTTTTCTCCTAGCCAAGGACAAAACAAAGCTAAAAAGCCAGAGCCTCTTTAGAAGATGTTTCCTGTTGCCAACCAGTTGATCCTGGCTTGGTGGCAGAAGACTGAGACTTTCTTTTTAAGAACCTCAGAAACCAGAAGGATGGGTCGTGGTTATAGGTGGCCTTGGAACCACTGGAGTTCTCCTCTCAATTCCATCACTACAGTGCATTCGATAGCAAAGCAAATCCTTCTTAATGTACATTTTTAAAAAAAAAGCTGTTTATTGAGGGCCTTTGCCATTTTCAGTTGCCTTATTAGGTACATTTCCTATTTATTTCATGTAATCCCCCAAATAACCCCATGGGATAGGCAGTTATTCATATTTTACAGTTAAAAAAAGTGACACTTTTAAAGGTGCCCCCCTCAAAATACATAGCTAACGTAGCAGAGTTCAGCTATAGGGGTTCTACCTGCCTGTCAACCTAGGCTCTTTATGGTCAAGTATATTGCTTGTCTTGGATGTACATGCACTGTTCTCCCAAACCTTCCCCCCAAATCTTCCGGGATCAGAGTCTCCATAGCTTCTCCAATTGAGTCCTTCTGGTTCATCCTGGCAACTTGCCAATGTAAAATATCATACAAGGGGTTTGTTTCTTTCTGGGATCAACAAGTTCCAGATGATCTGTTTGTTCATCATGGGAACCTAGGACTTTATCATCTGAATAAAGAGTTGTCTCCCCCCACCCCCACTCCCAGGTAAGTCTTGAGACAATGTGGAGCCAAGAACTTCAAGGAAAAGGACCTCCTCCCTAGAACAAGTAGATTCTCTAGCTCTGGAAAGTTTATGCACCCCACCAATACTAAACTGTGGCTTCACATCTGACAAAAGTATAGATCACCTCACCCCTTCGTATTCTTGGGCAATGCTTTTCCCCATTTTGAACTTGGATAAAGATTAATCTGCTTTTCCCATGGGCGAGCTATGGCAGGGTAGAGATGATAGGAGATGTGAAGACACCTTCTGAAGCTGAGGAGCTCTTAAGATTTGATGAAAAAGGTGGTACAACAGTGGCTCAGTGGCAGTATTCTTGCCTGCCATGTCAGAGACCTGGGTTCAATTCCTGAAGTCTGCCCATGTCCAACAAAAAAAAGATTTGGGGAAAGGAGTGTTGCTAGCTCTTTTTTGGCTTAATATAACAATAACTAGAATTTATTAAGGGCTTACTATCTGCTAGGCACAGTTCTAAACACTTTATTTATAGAGAAATAGATAATCTCATTTAATTACCCTATAATTAAAGTACTATTATTATTCCCATTTTGCAGACAAGAAAACTGAGGCTTAGAAGATAATTAGCTTGCCTGGAGAGTCATGGCTATTTGGGGGAACAGTCAGGATTTGAACTCAGGCCTGATTCCCAGAGGCCAGGTTTTTATTCACAAGTGCCACCCTCATGAACACTAAAGGCCCCTCTGGTCAGCTTCTTGGCACAACTGGGTGCTTAATTCAGATACGAAGGAAGTGGCTCTGCATCCTGGCAAGGAAATGGTGTCCTCTGAGGCCATGCATTTGTCCTGCAGGCCTCCTCTTACCTCTGTAGCTTTCCAAGAGAGGGCCCTTTCTGGGCTAGCCCAAGCTAAGGGTGGGTCGCTGCGACAGAGTAGGGTCATCGCTGCCCCACTCTCTGGCAAAGCATGCTGGGCAGTCTGTGGGTGCCCTTGTCCGCTCAGTGCCAGAGTCTGTGCCAGGACCTTTCTGACCTATGGAGGAGAGCAGATCAATCTCCCAGATAATTTATGTTCTGGCGTTCCTCTAACCAGCTGCTGTCCTCTGTCTAGGGCTGATAACAATCATCAATGCGCCCACCGAGTATTTCCTCTCTTGGGCTTCTTCCTTGCTTTGGGGTTTATTTTACAACAAATAAACCTCTGAAGAGAGCACATGTGCACAGACTTGTGCAGTTCCTCAGCCTGCACAGTGCCCATCTTGAAGTAGGTGATGTTATGGGTTAGGGTTCCATGGTAACCCACCACCACCACTGCCAAATCCAAGCCTACTCCTTTCATTATGCTGAAAACACCAAAAATCAGGATTGTAGTGAAGGCAGTTAAATTGGGTCAAACTGCCCATCCCTCAGCTGTGATTATATATTATTAGTTTTCTCCCTACATTGTTTCATGATAGAAGGCTGCTTCCAAAAGATACGCAAAACCCAGCAAAGATAAATAGACGTGGGAACTGAGTTTACCACTGAAGGCCCGCTCACAACATCTCCACATCTTCTGCATAATACAGCTGAATTCATAACGCCTTTCCAAAATGAGCTAATTCAGCTCTTTGGGTGACAACACTAGCCTCTTTGTAATGCGAGGGTGTGATATACCATAATGGAAAGAACTGGGGAGGGGACAAGAGAAGAGGGATTTCTAACATTGGCTCCCGCCCTCCCAGTGTGTGACCTTGGGCAAGTCATTCACCCTCTCTGAACTCTGGCTTCCTAGGTTCTCAAATATCTTTGCTAATCTCTGAGATCCCGTCCTTCCCCCCACTCCCTCTGACATCAAAGCGCACCCTTGTAACACTGCACTGCCCAGCTAGCATGAGGTCCCCTGGGAAGCACAGAGAAATGGGCTCGAAGGAGGCTTGCATGTGTGTTCAATCTCTCTCTCTCTCTCTCTCTCTCTCTCACGCACAGATAAATCTTCCCAAACCACTGGGACAACGGAATTTGAGTCATATCATCCCCCAAGGCAGGGACACCCCTCTTAATCTTTAGCCAAAGAAAGACTTTCAAGACAGTGGGGACGGATAATTACTTTGGGAAGACAAGGAGTCAAGACCCTCTAGACTTCCTCCTCCTCTCTCTCCCTAGAGAATTAGCCTACCTTTTTGCCTCCTCTTTAAGTTTCAAGGCACACTTATAACCTGGCCTTACTATCCAGATCCAGTCTTATCCTTCCATTCATTCCCTCCTAACCACATCTTCAGCTTTTTTTTTTCCCTTGCAGCACATCACAAAATGCCTACCTTATCATTTGCTTAAAACACCGATTTCATCCTCTCTGCCACTCAGCTGCTACTGCTACTCTACTGCCTATAAAAGGTTTCTCGAAGCTTTTCTCAAAGTATTGCACAGGTCAAAAGGAGCTCTGAGGGCTCAGCACCGATGGCTTGCCTCAAGTGGGGGACTGATTTGAAGCCGGTGATTTTCAAAATGCAAACCCACAACACTACACGGTGGAGCCTCACCAATTTGATGTTAAGCAAAAGAATCCAGGCTCGAAAGAATACGCAAAGTACAATGCCATTTAAATCACATTTTAAAGTGGGGAAGGCCAATTTACGGTGTAAGAGATCAGGGTAGAGGTTATCCTTGGAGGGAGGGAGGGTCTGAGAGAGACAAAGTGGGGACCTTGGGGACGGGGGCAGGGAATATTCTGTATTTTCATCTGGACACTAGTTATCTGCAGCATATCTGGGTATGCTCGGTTTCCAAAACCTCAAGCCATACACTTAAGGTGTTCGTGCTTCTCTCCATGTTCCCTGTACTTCAATGAAACGTTAAAATAAAAATGCAATACATTGAAAGATACACAGACAAACTGGAGGAGAATAGGGCTTAAGAATGCATGTGTGTATAGTGTGAATTTATCTTAATAAAATTGCATTAAATTTTTTTTTTTAATGTGTGCTCCAGGGCAGGGGAAGTCACTGCAGGACCACGTGGATGTCCTGGGTGAAGCGTTGATACGGTGGGGGGAGGGGGGGGCAAATTTTTAAAAATGTGAATTTTGCTCTCTGTTCCATAATTTAGCCAGAAAGATGTGCTCAGCCTTCCCCCACCTTTAACCCTAGCATCTTCCCCTCCAGAAACACCCCTTCCCCCTCCCTCCCCCCAAACCTGCAGTTTCTCCCTGGCCCCCATCACCCCCCATTTATGCAATCCAGAAACCTGGGAGTCACCCTTCATCTCTCCAACCCCCTCACCTCCCCAACCAGATCAGCTGCCAAATCCTTCCTTCCCTTGGCAGCCAGCATCCTGCTTAGCACCCCTTCTCGTCTGTGCCACAGCAATGCCCTCCTAATTGGTCCACTGACCTACTCCTGCTCCCTGCAGCCCATCTCCACGCAGGAGCCAATAGCAACAACCTCACCTACAAATACTAAATGCCCAATGGATACCAGGCACTCTTTCAGGCACAAGGCACACCCTGGAGAACCAAATAGATGCCTATCCTCAAAGCGCTTACATTGCAGTAGAAGAAAGACAGCCCATAAACAATATAGAGACCCATCATAAAATTTCCTTGTACAGTAGAAGGTAATACAGCCCAGAAAATAAAAGCAAGGGAGGGTAAGGGGCACCAGGAGGTCAGGGTGTGGGGATAAGTTTGCAGGATTCAGGAGGGTTGTCACGGGGTGGGGGGTGCATCATTGAGAAGGTGAGATGTGAGCAAAGTTTCGAAGAAGGCAAGGGAGTGAACCAAGTGGATTTCTGGGGGTAGACTGTTGTAGCAGAAGGCATGGCTAGTGCAAAGGCCCTGAGGCAGGAAAAGGCCCGATGTGTGTAAGGAACAACTAGGATTCCAGTATGGCTGTGGTGTAAAGTAGTAACAGGGGAGGTAACAGGGGGTGGGGGTGGGGCGATCCTGCAGTCAGTATGATGGTGCCAAAATGCAAGCCTGATAGAGTCACCTGCTGACAACTCTCCAGCAGTTTCCAATATTGAGATAAAGATGAAAAATTTCACCCAGTGCATCAGGCCCTACCCCTTGGGCCTTGACTCTCATCTTTCTTCCTGTGTCAGGACCTTCCCAGGAGCTGACCCACTTCCATCTTCTCTCCAGCTCCCTTTGCCTATTCATTCTGACCTCAGCTCAAACATCACTTCCCCCAAGACACCTTCCCTGAACCATCTCCAGAAAAAGGATCGGCCCCAGTTTCACCCTCTCAAAGCACCCTGCCCATCTATCCCATTCATCACAGGCCTGGTCGGTGTACTGTAACCTATCATTAAGTCTATAATTAGTTCATTTGGTCCATCGCATGTTTACTGGGTGTTTACTCTGTGCCAGGCACTGTTCTGGGTGCTGGAGCACTGTGGAGAACAGGATGGACAAGATCCCTATCCTATGAGAGACAGATCATAAGCAGAAAACAAACAGAGAAGATAACTTCCTTGGATGGCATCTGCTGCAAAGAAGATAAAAAAAACTGGGCAGCATGATTGGAGTAGCAGGAAGGAAGGGCAGCTGGGAAGGAGCTAGCTATGAGAACATGGAGTGGGTTGGGGGGGGGGGGGTGTAGAGTCAAGTGAGTCCCAGGCAGCTGGAATTGCAAGAACACAGGTCGTGAAGGAGGATTTCCAGGGGGCAGATTGTTGCAGGCAGAGGCAGAACCAGTGCAAAGGTCCTGTGGCAGGAGAGGGCCTGCCTTATCTAAGGGACAACCAGGATTCCAACGTAGCTGGAGAGTACAGTAGGAGGAGGAGCAAACAAGAAGAGAAGGAAGGCCTGTGTGCCTGGGGCAGAGTGGGCTGTCTCTCCAGCTGGATCATCAGTCCCACTAGATCTGAGATTTCTTATGTTCTCTTTGCAGCTAAATCCCGTGTTTGCACATTGTTGATGCTCATTGCATGTACTGAATGAATGGGGTAGGTAGTTCAGTCCTTCAATTCTGCTGTGGTTGACTGAATTATGTAACCCAGAAAAAAACAACACAAAACATGTTCTTAATCCACTTTCTCATGGGTGAGAACCCATTGTAAACAGGACCTCTTGAAGATGTTATTTTTAGTGAAGGCATGGCCCAACTAAATGAGGGTGGGCCTTAATCTGGCTTTATACAGAGGACCCAAGAGTTACAGAAGCAGAAAGGAGATGTGATGGGAATCGGCTGCCTGCAGCCAGTACCACAACACTACCGACCCCGGGGAGAAAGCTCGGTTTTGCCGACACCTTGATTTGGACTTCTGGTCTCTGAAACTGTCAGCCAATACATTCCCATTCTCCAACCCAACCCATTGTGTGGTATTTGTGATAGCAGCTCAGACCAGCTAAAACACCCGCCGTCTCCATGAACTCTTCTCGGACCCTCTCCAGTCCTCTAAGAACATGCCTTCCCTTAACCCACAACCTCAGAAATTTCACTTGGATGGTTTGCTTGGGCTCTGGTCACTCTTCAAATGGTGAGAAAATGGTGGCCTCTTTGCATGTGTCCATTTTACGGGGGGTGGCGGCAGGGGTGGGGTGGGGTGGGGCAGTATCAGAATCCCAGAGGATCTGAGAGGCCAAAATGTTTAGGAAACGGTGATCCAAATGCCTCATTTTACAGATAAACAAAACTGAGATGGGGAGGGCAGAGCACGGGCCCCGAGCCTGCCCGGCTGCGAGGTCACAACAGCCACATGATCTGGTTGCAAGAGGCCAGGGCGACGTTTCCCGTTGGCATTTACTGTTTCCCAGCCTCACATATGGAGACCTGGCCCCTGGCCCCTCTTGTATGGTTGTCCTCGCTTTTATCTGTTAACGCACAGGAAGTACCTTGTCATGATTCCGTATCTTCTCTCCTCAGATCATGTATTCCTTGAGGGCAGGATCAGCTTGTTTTTGTTTTTGTGTTTTTTTAAACGTTACTTCATTTAATTCTTTACTCCCACATCTATACACTTTCAGTGGAGGGACTCCATGAGTGCCAGCTGCCCTGGTGGGCTTCTTCCTCCCACACCTCAAGGGCCATGGAAGCTGCTGCATAGGGCATTAACTCCGGCTTGTGGTCAGACCTGCGGCTGGATATTCTTAGCAGCTTTAGACTGCCCGTCCCCAGGATTTAAACTCTCCTGTCACCAGGGCTTAGCTCCCTCACCGCCAGTGCAGAGATATTTTCTATTTCCAGGCAGACGACTCAAGAGTACGGAGCAACTCAAGCTGTGTTTGTTGCCAAGGCCCAAGCTTTGGGGCAAAGCCCAACAATGTCACAGTCAGCCTGTTGCTCCCCTCCGCCGCCCCGGGCTTGACAGACCAGCCAGACTGTTTTGAAAACATGTTCTGGGTTTAGCAGAACTGCTTGGCACTGTAGGAGCTCTGGGCCACAGCAGAGCTGTCTTCATGTCCTACCTCATTCCTGGACCCTGAGGCAACTCTGATGCCTGGGAGTCTCCGACATTTGTTGACCTTCCTTTATAGAGGTTTAAAGACATCCACTCTTAAGCGGTGACTTAAAAGAGGGCAGTAAGGATTAGAACTCCCTATTCTGGCCCTATCCTAAAACCCTGCGTAAATTCCCTTTCTGGATGAATCTGCTTCTCCCACTTTCAAGGAGATACCGTATTTGGCCTGCCACCAAGCTGTGTAGGCAATGGTGGGGGGGGGGGCGGGGATGGGGGATATGGGAAAGGGTCTGGGAACCCTCCAACAGAGCATGGTGGGAAGGGGCTGTGTACAGTCAGTTAAGCACATTGGGGATGAAAGTTTCTGGGGATTCACCACGCGTTCTTAACTGTGTCCCGAGATGGCACTCAAGTTAGACTGCCCCAAAGAACTGAAGCTCTGATGATGAGTGTTGGCATCGCCAGCCTTTTCTGTTCTCCCCTGTCTAAGCTGCACTGGGTGCCCATCAGAACTGCAAGCAATGTGGCAGGTGACCGCTTCCAACTTCTCTGCTTCTATGCCATTTCTATGTATCTGGAGCTGTGTCTTCCCTTCATTTTTCTGGTTCAGGAAGTGCAGAAGCAAAGCCTGGGGGGAGACACAAGCCAAAGTGGGGGAGCGCTGCCTGGTGTGCATGTGAGAGGAAGGGAGTTCCGGGAGGGAAAGAACAGAGAGCAGAAATTCTTCATCTCTCCCAGTGTCACTACCCTACCAGACCAACAGCAACTAAAAACCAGGTTCAATGTCAAAAACCCCGTGTCTTAGAGGGTGCCTGGGAAGTGAGAAAAGCCAACTGTGCAAATAGATTTTGGAAGGAAGAACAGGGGTCTCTGGGTAGACAAAAGGCCCCAGAGAAGCTAAGACAGGAGAATGCTTCAGAATCCACCCCCACCCCCCACCCCAGGCTCTCCATAACTTTGGGAGTTGAAGATCTGTAGGGCTGGTGGAGCTAGGGGCATAAGGGACCACAAAGATTCTTAAATAAATTCTAGGCTATGCTTATTATTAACACCCCCTATGTATAGGTCAGATGCTATGGGAATGAGTAAGACATGCTCTCATGCAAAACTGCCCCTGGAAAAGACACTGCAAATGCCTTGGGACCTTGGAGAAAGCCTCAGGTCAGAGGGAAGATGGAGAAGGGGGGCTGCAGGGAAGGCACAGGGGACAGGTGTGGCCCAACTGCCTTGCCCTGATCTAGAAGGCTGCCTGTGCGGTCCAATTTACGGCCAGCTGAGCCAGTGAGAAAAGAGGTGAAGGGGTATTACTGCTGGAGAGATTGAGCCTGGGGGGGTTAGGGCCTAGGATTGGGATTTTTTCCTTACTGGCCTCAAAATAAACAAGTAAGAAAATAGCAACAATTATAATGACAGCAAGCTAGCATCTGTGAACGTTTCCTATAGTATCTCACATAGCACAATAAATGTGGCCCCCAATTCTCTACAGCTGCTCCCATCAAGGGGGTGGAGTTTATTCCCCCTCTCCCCCTAGAATCTAGGTTGGCCCTGGGACCAGCTTTGAAAAAGTGATGCCTGGTGACTTCTGAAAGCTAGGTCTGAAGAGACCCTGCTGCTTCCTGCTTCACCTTCTTGGGCCATTCTGAGTCTGCCGTGTAAGGAAGCCAGTCTCATGTGCCAGAGGAGGAGAGGCCACAGCAAGGAATCACCCCAGTCGAGAGCTGGCACCCCCAGCCAGCCTGTGCACAAGACCACCTTGGACCTGCCAGCCCAGCTGGCTCTCTAGCTGAACACAGCTACACTGAGTCAGCCCCAGAGTAACTACCAGAGGAATGGCCCAGCCAACCCACCCAGTAGAAAAAAATCAGAAATCACTGTTGTTTTAAGCCACAACATATTAGGATGGTTTGTTACACAGCAATAGCCAACCAATACATCGCATATAAGCATACTGTAGAAAAAGTGCCATCCAAAGTTTGAGAATATAATAGGTTTTAGTGAATATTGGGGAAAGTCCCCCATTAAAATGGGATAAGCTTTTACTTAGAACTGTTTCTTCTCTTCCCTGGATCTGTGCTTGCTGTGTGCAATTCTGGGCCACAGCACAGGGGTAACTCTCAGGAGGTAAAGGGTACAATGTCCTCCCTTCCCAAATCATCAAGGAAAAAAAGGAGGGCCTCTATGTCTCTGTCTCCCCACTAACAAGCCGACCACCTATGAAAGTTAAATCCCCCAGATGTCTATTAACCATTCATCTTTGACATGCATGGCTTAGAATCACCACGAAAATGGCCACCATTTATGAAGCACCTACGCTAAGCACCATGTGCATATTTAATGCATGCCCTTAGTTGACCCTCGTGAAAGTATGGTTAAAACAAGTCACTAGCCATAATTATGACCCAATTCTGTAGATGTTGAAACTGAGACTCAGTGAGGTGAAGCATCTCTCCTGAAGTCACCAAGCTACTAAACCTAGACTCCTAAACTGACGACGGTCTTTCCTCTCCCCCAAGGATAGGTGCTTAAGGAGGGTGGCACAGGGAGAAGGGGCGTTTTGGCCCTAGCGAGTGGAAATAGGTGGTCATAAGAGTGAGGTGTGAGCTGGAAGGGTAAAGCTGGCCCCTTCTTGGAAGGGAACTCTGAACCGCCCCCTCCCCAAATGACAGCATATTGTAGCTGACACACAATGGCTTCTCCCTCTCCTCTCCTGCCTTCCCAGTAAGTCCTTTCCAGTTTGGCAGCGAATGGAACCCAGACTCTTTCTTAATGCCTCCTTGTCCCAAGGTACCCGGAAAGCAATCCTGGGAGGCAACTCATCCCCCAGCCCCGCCCTGGGAGTAAGGGAGCTGGCCCACGTGGTCCCCATTTGACCTTTAATGTCTCCTGATCCGGGGTGAGGAAAGCAAGGACAGAAAAGGGACCTGTTAGTGAAAGTGAGGTGGGAGAACCATGCCCAGAAAAACCACTCTCAACCGCCTTCTCTCCACCTGCCCCTGGGTCCATCGTCCCAATGGGCGATGAGCCTCTAGAGGGACCTGAACCAGTGTGTCCTGAAAATACTGTGTCTTTAATCAGACATTCCCATTCCCATTGAGAATGGCGCACAGGCAGGGCTGGCATGGGGTCACGAGGGACCAGGGGAGACCTTGTGGACTTAGCAACAATGCCCAGTGGGGACTGAGTTGGTCCGAATCAGATTTGCCCCCACTGCTGCACTTACTATCCAAAAGGACTAGAAATGACTAGAAACCTGAGAAAGATCCTCCCTCTCCCCATCCTGACAGCCCAGTAGACATAAACACCTGCAACTGGAAACCTAGCTCCCCGGCCTCAAACTCAAGGGAGAAGGGGAACTCATATTTGCCCAGCACTTCAAAGAGATCATTGCACTGAATCCTCATTCCATGAGAGACGGTGGGCACTTTTAACGAGGTCTGTAAGTTATTTGATGCTCTTCCCACCCAGAGCAGTGTCTCTGGCCCCACTCCTCGAAATCTGGGTGAGCTTATGCCTAATTTGAATGCAAAAGAAGTAGTGCCATGAGACATCTGTGGCTAAGTCACACAGGCCTTGCGGCTTCCTCCTGGTTCTCTGGGGACATTCACTTTGGGAGAAGTCAGCGGTCATGTAAGAAGTCTGACTGCAGTGCTGGGGAGCCCACGTGTGGGTGGTCCCGAACACAATCCAGTTGAGCCCCCCAGCCAATGGCCGGCACCGACTGGTAGCTATGCGAGTGTGCCATTTTGGACGCCCAGCTGATATCGGGCCCCACTGAGAACACTCTATCTGAGCCCTTCCTGAAATTTCTGACCCACAAAAATAAAACAGCTGCTTTAAGCAGTAAGATTTCACGATCATGTGATGCACAGTGATTGTCACTAAAATGGATCACCGAAGAGGAAACTGAGTCTCAGAGGGCTTGAGTAACTTGCCTGCAGTCACACATCTGGTAAATCGTAGAGCTGAGACTCAAACCCTGTCTCTCTAAATCCAGATCCTTCTATCATGGCCCCTTCTCACCACACCCCCTGGCGTTTTCTCACTTCCTAGAAGAGAACATTCTTTTCAGATTCAACTGGTTTCCAAACTTGACTGTGCGTCAGTCAGCTGTGGCGAGTGTTAAAGATAGAGATTTCCAGGCCGCACCCCAAGCCTACTGAGTCAGAATTTTCAGGCATGGGGCCAGGAATCTGCATTCTAAACTGGTACCGCAGGAGACACTGAGGCGGTTAGTCTGTGAACCAGCCAGTGGGCTCCACTGCTCAGCCAGATTACTTTAGACCACTAGAGGCAACCGGTGAGCTTTGCTTCTATCCACTGTCAGAAACTCTCTTATCTGATTATGTGGACGCTCTCTTGACCCTCACTTCTGAGAAGTTTTTTCCACCCCCCACCCCCACCCCCAACACACACAACTCAGAGACAGAAGTTAATGGTAGTTCACTCGATCATTCTGTCTTTCTAGGGTAACTCATGTGTATTAACACATTGCAAGGCTCTGTGGTCCCCGCCCCTAAGAGCTTACCAGTGAGCTGAGGAGATAAGATAGGAAATCCTCACTGAGCACCAGATGATAAGTTTGGTGGTTGTAACAATACGCAGTAAGGGAATTGGGAAAATGAGACCTAAATGGGGACAATAAGAGACTGGAAGGGGCTCTGTGGGGAGAGCCCCTGGAATGGGCCTCGGGGTGTGATCACTCCAGGTAAGGGGAAACCCGGAGCTAAGGCTCCGAGGACAGAGCGGCAGGAGGGCATAGGTGGACAGCCGGAAACGGGCTTTGTGGCAGTTCTGGAAACAAGAGAAGAGGGGATACAGCAGGATCAGATTTGGAACTAGGGGCTGGGAGGAGCGGCCTGGAAGCTTGATCCAAATTTCCATTTTCTCAGTTTCCAAAAGTTACCATCACTAAACACTAAAGATCAAAAACCGAATTCCAGATTCTAGTGACAATTAAAAGAAAACCATGGGCTTTTATTTCTCAGGGTATCAGCTAACACTTTTCTCACAGTGGGTTTACAGAAGACCCTTAGGAGATTTTTAAACGAAGAAAAATACTTTGCTTTTGCCCTTTAGGAGCTTAAAGTCTAGTAAGATCCACCAAGAACGGCTAAAAGGAAAAAGGGTGAAAACTCTAAGTGCCAGCAAGGTGAACACTCATATATGGCTACGACCACTTTGGAAAAATGTTGGCAATCTCTATTAAAGCCGAACATGGGCATAACCTATGGCCCAGCAGTTTTGACTCCTGAGTGTACACACACCCAACAGAAATGTGTTCATCTGATCACTAGAAGGCAGGTACACAAACATGCACACCAGTGTTATTTGTAATAGTCCCAAACCAAAATTGCCCAAATGCCCATCAAGAGTAGAATAGTAGGTAAATACGGTACAAAAGAGAATGACTGGACTATACTACCCAAAAGCATAGTTCAACAAAACAAGCCAGACACAGAAAAGGTCCATACTGCAAGGTTCCATTTCTGTAAATTACCAAAATAGGACAATACTAATTAATGCTATTTAGAAGTTAGGATAGGGGTTACCTCTGGGAGGACAACAGATGGAAGGAGGTATGAGGAGATGTCTGGGGTGCTGGTGGTGTTTCGTTTCCTGATCTGGGTGCTGGCTATATGGGTATGTTTATGGAGCTGTACACTAATGATACGTGCGCTTTTCTGTGCAGCTATTTTGCTTCAATAAAAAGTAAGTCATCTTCATGGAGTTTAAATGAAGGCTTCAAGCACAGAAGGGCATCTGGGACAGAGTTGCAAAGAAATTTACACTGAAGGTGACAAAGAAACAAAGCAAGTCGTGGGAGGTTCGAAAGTTGATAAATTCAAGAGAGACAGAGTTAAATCCAGAGAAGTTGCCAATGAAATTGGAGACCAAGTTGCAATTTCAAGAACACACAGCACATGCTATAATGGTCCCAAAGACTGTTTAACATCCTGCTGGTATCCCTTCCAGTTCTGGCCCAGGATGAGTTACAGGAGATAGATCACCTCACACACCTCGGGAGAGGAGTGCCAGAAATTTCCCCAAGCACGCTGGGCTAAATCTCCATCGGGCCCTACCATTAAACTTCCCAGCCCCCAGACTCTCATTCCCTCTGCTCACAAGATAAAACCTTGACACTGCCACCTTGTATTTTTTTTTTCACCTTGCATTGATATATGGTGAATTCCTTTAGTTGGAATCACTTTGGGTGGTGGCAATTAGATTCCATTAACCATCGGAATCAATTGAAAAGCAAGCTTTCCTTCCTAAAGGGAAGGGCTGGGTTCCAGGACTTGGCTGACTACAGCACCCTGGAGGAATTCCGTGAAGGGAGGCCAGGTTCAAAAATCATCACTTTCCGGAAAGACAGTCGGGGATCCTTCCCACATTATTCAAGGATGGCATGGGCAGGACTAGGGGTAAAGCAGCTGCAAGGAAGGATTGGAATCTTTGACCTAGTGATTACAGAGTCCAAAGTCCTTCCTTAGCAAATGAAGAAGCTGTGTCCTGAAGAGCTGATGAGACCAGCTAATGGTCTAGTTGGCAATAAAGCAAGACCTGAGGGTGACAAAGAAACAAAGTAGGACACCTCTTGGGTCCTACTCAACTTGTACCACTCTTAGATGCACTCAGAGGGCAGCAAGTAAATTTGCTGGGTCTGGGGTCTCCTCTCCTGCCCTGCCTACACCTACAGCCCAGGGAAGCCCAAGGAAGGAAAAAAGGTCTCTATCTTCTCTTACCATTGGGATGGCCCGTGGCCCGTCTTCTCAGGTTTCCTGAGGTTGGTGGCAATGACCCAGAAGCCTCTGGTCCCATAATAACACACCTCAGGGATGCTAATATGTAATTATTGCATGGAATTATTTAAATTTAATTTAAAACAGAGGAGTCCCAGGAAGGCGGTTTTATCGTTTGATAAATGTATTTGTATATATAAATGTCATAGCTAGAGAAACATAGTTTTGGTTTGAACCATCTGTTTCAGATTGCATTACTGTTCTCAATTCTTCACTCTGTCCTGTATCCACATCCTGTGTCATGTGATTTTGAAATCCATCCCACTAAAGGTGGAGTGTACCTCCCCACCCCACCAACGTCAGGCCACATTACATTTGACCAACAGAGTGTAGACAAAGAAACAGCATGGCGGTTCTCAGTCTAGGACTTACGCGTCATTGGTTTCTTCTCTACCCTTTTACCCTTTGTCCGTGGCTATGAGGAGAGCATGTCCTAGGTAGCCCACTCATTCATGGACAATAGAAAACACATGGAGCAGATCTGGATCCAACCACACTTGGAGGCGAGCCCAGCTGAGAGCAGCTAACCACAGCTGACCCACAGACATGTAAGTGAGAATTAAACGCTTATGGATGTAGGCTACTCAGGTTGGGGTGGTTTGTTACACAGGATTAATTATGGCAATAGCTGACTGGCACACCATCCGAGCAAATTATTCTGTCAATCCAGGATTCAGAAAGCACAATCTACTATCTGAAAGGACATCCCATCTCTCTTCTATCTCCTTACTCTTCTTGGGGTGTTTATTACAGCCTGAAATAGTATAGTTTTTTTTTTTTTTTTTTTTTTTTTTGCTTATACATTCATTCAGTTTCTCTTTCATTCTCAGTAAACCGTAGTTTGACGATGGCTGGAATACTACGAATGCCCAATCTTGTGAGGTGCAGGTGGGTGTGAAATAATGATGGGCAGAACTAATGTATATAGTGCTTTTTCTCTTTAGCTTACCTGCCTCTTATCTAATTTATGTTCCAGCATGCAGCTCAACGATTTGGTGACAGGCAGCGTTGAGGAAGAAGACATTTGTGGGAAAAACTATCGAGAACAGGAGACCTCTGAGTGTCGTCCCTGATGAGGGATGCGTGATTCTTCCCCAAGGAGCCACTCCAGGTGGGTTGGTTCCTTCAGAAACTGTGAAAAGCCAGCAAGTGACTTGACTGGTTCCATTTGATATACTGGCAACACAGAAAAATTTCTGTACACTGCACCAGGAGTTGTTCTCCATCTTAGGGGGTTTCTCTGGGTGTCAGTTCACCTGGGGGGGGGGGGATTCAAAGGGATGTATGTGGCTTCCAGGAGCTGTCAGAACAGT
This sequence comes from Tamandua tetradactyla, assembly GCF_023851605.1. NCBI lineage: Eukaryota > Metazoa > Chordata > Mammalia > Pilosa > Myrmecophagidae > Tamandua > Tamandua tetradactyla. The sequence goes on along the minus strand of NC_135353.1, from coordinate 132,649,500 downwards.
TGACTCTCTGGCATTGTGCCAGCATCACACGTTAATTAAATTATACGGGAGAAACACCACAATGCCAAGGTCAGATATTACAGCCATTGGAGCCTAACATTAGGCGCAGTATTTTATAGCATAGAGCAAAGTATGCCTTTAAACTTTTAAACTTATTCCTTTATCTTTCTCCAGTCCTCTTTTGCCTCTGGCTCTCTAAGATGCCCACCCATCTTCAGTACTCCCTGAGTGAAAAGTATCCTAGCCAACTTTGTCCAGGGGTCCACGGGCCCCTCTTTGGCTTGCCAGAGAATGGGGGCTCCTGGGATGAGTCTGGTTGCTCTGTCTGACCCTCGACTAGACCTGAAACAGGGCATTTGGAGAATAACAGTCCTTCCTGGGGCTATCTCTAAAGCACATGCCAGTTCTTTTCTTTTAAGGTGGTTCTATCAGCAGGGCAGCTACCAACCAGGCAAGAAAATGGGAAAGAAAAAAAAACACACAAAAACATAAAACAACTTTCCCTCCAAATGTATTTTTAATAAGCACGGCTAGAAACTGTCCATGAGCATGGAGATGGTCCGCGGGAAGCCCTCGTTGCCAACCCACCGCTCTGCTACAGCTTGGAGGCAGAGCTGAATGAGGGCAATTCTCCCAGTTAGGCAAGGAAGGATTATGAAGCCACGTTCCCGGTTTTCTCGGGCCTCATTCCCAGTTACCAGTGAAAACTCGGAAGCCATGAACTCAGGACCAAGTGACTTATGTGGAATCAATCTCCAAAGCAGAGTTGATACCAAGTGTGTTTATCAGTTCTCACCAACACTTCCTCAGCACTTTCTATTTGCCAGGCACTAGTTCAAGAGTTTTATGTCATTCAACTAATATAATCTCACAACATTCACAACACTGTGAAATAAGTTGTATTATTACGGTCCATTTTACAGATGGGAAGAGTGAGATACAGAGAAGAACAGCTTAAGGTCACACAGCCAGTAAAGTGGCCGAGCCAGGTTTTGAACCCAGGCAGTCTGGCCCTACCACGCCAGATCCTGGATAGTTCTGTACTACTGAATCCCACAAGCTTTATTAAATGCCTTTACTAGGCATGAGGTGTTGGTAGGGAGCTGGGGACTGAGGGTGGGGCGATAAACAAGCAAGCCATGTATCTCCGAGGGCTAAGTATGCCTAAGTAACACTGGAAAATGAAGTTAAATTAATTCAGATCTTTGAAGGGATTTTGGATTATTTCCAAGGGTAGGCGTGTTGAATAAATATAGCGCTTTTGAAAATCTGCCTTCATAGATGGGTGTTCACTGCACTGTTCTTTCGGTTGTTTGGTTTGTTTGGGTTTTTATGGGGGGGGACTGAAATTTTTCAAAATGAAAGAAACTTTTTTTAAAAACGTTCAGCCTGAATGGGCTAATCTGGGAAGGGTAAGCAAGAAACTGGTTAACTGAGGAATGGGATGGGAGAGACAAACTTTTCCCCATAGTCCCTTTTATACCCACAGATATTTGTGCTACATTCAGGTGTTGCCTGTAACATCTGCCATTAATGTGACATTATCAGGGGTGGGGGTGGGGTGGGGTGGGGGGAGTTGGGAAAGAAAGAACAGAACTCCCAAGCTCCCCAGTCCCTATTCAGGAAGTCGGCTGCTGAGAGTCTGGAGGAAACACACGATGCACCCTTTGGCTTAACAAATACATATACCCGAGGTGTAAAACCAAGGGCTGCTCTTTCTCTCAGCTTTAGTGTGAGCACAATGAGGCCTCCCACCCTGTGGGGCTTATTTCTCTTAGGGAGACTAAGGAGGGCCCTTAGGAGACTCTAAGGAGGGTACTGGGCATCCTCCAGCCACCCCCCAAAGCCATAATAAGCACAGTACCGAGCAGATGAGAGGAGCTCTTGAATGCTCATTGAATGAATGGCTGGCCTTCTGTGAAGGACCACGTGGCCCGATACCCTCCCCATTCGTATGTGTGGATAACTCTTGGGGCCTGAACATCACACATCCCAAGTTAGCAGTGTTTCCAGGCCTTGACACCCATAGAACATGGCAATATTTTTATGGCATACAAGGGTAAACAGACACGGCTACCTGAGGCCTGAAGCCAGTCAGGGGACTTGGGCCACCCCCAGCTCCACCAGGCCACCCCAAGGGGCTGAGGGGATTCCCCTCCTTGACCCACTGGCAACCCACTCACTCTAGGGAAGCTCTGGGTTAGGGCCTCCTGGGGCTTGGGCTTGGTCAGGGGGTGTGCCCAGGTCTGGGGGGTGACGGGGGCCTGAGTGGTGGGCTGGAGAGGGCACGCTGCCAGCTCTGGCTGGCCCTGAGCCAGGAAATCTGACTGAACTTGGGCCAGCCCTGTTGGCCCACAGACTCTGTAAGCTGAACCGCTCCAACGCTCCTTGCTGCCTTTGTTTTCACTTCCCCCCAGTTCTCCCTTAGTGTTTAGGAATGCGCTTTGAAGGTTCTAGCGTGTTTCGCCTTCTGCTTAGGGAAACCAAGAGCAGAGGCTGGGCCCAGGCCAGATGGCTCGAGGGAAGGCACCTGTGATCACACTGAGAGTGCCCCAAGGGGCAGGTGGAATCCGGGGGGTGTGTGGGGTGGAGAACACTAAGCCAGTACCCCCCCTCTCTGGCAAGCGGCTCCACTTCCAGTGCTAAACCTTGGAGATTCTCAGGCTTGTTTTGTTAAGGGAGGCAGTATTCCTTCACCAGCTCCCCCAGAGAGCCTACATTTGTCCAGGAGCTTTGGGGGTGGGGGTGGGGGTGTAAGCTATACTCTTGGATGTGTCCAGGGTAAAACAGAGAACTGCAGTGAGGGCTCTGGCTACAAAACCTGCCTCCTCAATTTGCATTAGAAGAATTTTCCCGGCTTGCCTTGGGAAACAAAGTCAGGCCCTCCAGGGAAGGTGAAGTGGAGGGCTTGGGGCCCAGGCAGCCTCTCTCCCATCCCCGCCCTTGGGAGAATGCTCTCACATCTACTTTATATAGAGGTGTCCCTTGCTACAGGCTGACTTCTGGCCTCGCTGCCGTCCTGTGAATCCCACAGTGGGCTGCATTTAAAAGCCAAAGGGACCCTGGAAGTGGTTCTCTCCTTCTCCCCTTCCCCAGCCCCCTTGCCCGCTACCCTCCATGGCTTTAGGTACTAGGTATATTATCAGTAACCCCTGCTCTGTCCTTTGAGGCCTCACACTGCTGTGGCCCCTCACATGCTTTGGACACAGCAAGCATTTAATAAATGCTTGCTAAAGGACTAAAAGTCTGGGCCTCTGAAGTGGCTGTGAGCACTCAGGATCCTGAATAAAATTCGCTCTCCTCCTCTGACCCTGCTTCCTGAAGTGGAGAGCTCTGGGCTCTGGACTCACTTTGCTGCTAACGCATGGCCTTGAGCTAGGGTTTTCTCCTCTTGGAACCGGATTCCTGAGCTGGGTGGCATGGGGAAGGGGGCGGGGTGGAAGGAGCATTCCATAAAAGCCCTGGCAGACCTTCGAAGGGATTGGCACACACTCCTGTTTGCAAGCTGTCCCTTTAGCCCCAGGCCACGCCATTTCCATCCTGCCTGGGACCAGGTCTTAGTGGCCCCTGCCCCCCTCCCCCCTCCCCTCATAGGCAGAGCCGGGAGGTGAGGATTCCCTGCTGCTCTGCTGCACTCTGTTGAGCTTCAAGACACACACCTGGTCCTTGGGATCCTGACACATCTGCTCCTTTCTGTCCCCACAGCCATTTCTACAGCACTGGCTTCTGTGCACGACAGGGCTGTGGCTCATGAGTGATAACTCCAATGCCACCAAGGCACCCGAGTCATTTTTCAGCAGCTAGCATTTTCCGTTTGGAATCGCGGCAGGCCTCCCTCTCCCCCGGTGGTGACATGGGGCCCTGTTCCCATACGTGCGGGTTATGGACTTTTCCCCCCTGATTTCTACTTCTTGATTTCAGCAGGAGTGTTCACGTGCCACGCTTAGGATCTGCTGAGGGTAAACAGAAAGTGCAACCAGAGCGGGGATCCCTTCCTCCTCTCTCTCTCTGTCTCAAGATACACTTTCACTGCCTAGGTAATGACTGCCTTTCCCCCTAGCTTCCTCTCAGCCTCCTTATATTTAGTGCACATTGCCCTGGATAGAGTTTAATTAGGCACCCATACACCCAGGGGCAGGAACCGAGGACCCCCTATCCGATTGAGCCTGAGCAAATGGGGCCCGGCCGGGATGCCGGAGCCTGCAGCCAGCCTCCCCCGGCTGGTAAGTGATGGGCTGCCAGCAGGTAGAGGAGGTTGTCCATTCTCAGCTAATGATCGCCTTAGGCGCCAAGTGATGGAAAATCCAGGCGGGCTGGCGAGCTGCAGGGCGCAGCCGGGGACAATTGTATGGACCAGTTTAACACGGCTGGGGGAGGGATGACAGAAGGAATGCTGCATGCGTGCATGTGTGTGTGTGTGTGCGTGCGTGCGCGCGCGCGCATGTGTGTGTCTGCGTGTCTCCCGGTCTCCTTTCTCTCCTCTCCCTGCCGCCTGTCCCTCGCTCCTTCTCTCATTTTAGGTTTTCTCTTCTATTTCTAGCCCACGCAAGTTGAAATTAGAAAGGTCTTTGAATTCATTTATTTGTTTTAATAAAGACAGCATTTTTAAGCAGCATATTTGCAGCAATTGAGTGTTAAACTAAACACCAAGCCAACTAAATGTGTTAGGGGGAAATGAAAAGTCAGTTTACAAGAAACATATAATTAACACGTTCTTTGACTTTCCCTAAGCCTTTGTCTGGCTGAGGACAAGACAGAGAAACCATAATCAACTTTAATAAAATGAAAGATGGTATCGAGGCAAAAGGGAACAAAAAAGTTTGGGGTGGGAAACAAAGGCCGAAGAGGGGTTCTTGAGTTATAATAAATATGTTAAAAAATAAATCTTTGCTTCCTTATTTTTAGTCAACAGCCATTTTCCTCTTCCAACTAGGAAGATTTTGTCCCTTTTGGACCGTGCCTGGGATCAGCCGCCGAAGCTGAGACCCGGGGTAGAGGGGTGAAGGTGGTACAAGGAACCCACAGATGCCCGGGAGTTCAGCACGCTGAGAAATCCAGGCAAATGGAAATTACCATCACACAACACCGGAGTCTTCACATGGCCTGACTTCCAATAAAGTTCCTCCCTCCTCACTCCTTGGAGAAAGTGAAATAAGACATTAGACTTTCAATAATCTCATATGGTGATGATCAATCAAAACCCGGAGGAGAGGGCCAATTTATAGACATCGTATCTGCTTCGCTGGGCGGCTGGAATCAGGGAGCTGAAAAGAACACTGTGCTCGCCTTTGATGTGTGGAGTTGCCCCAAAATGACAAACGCCAACAAACATTGCCTGTACACAAGGGGTCTTTTCAAAGGGACAGGATGCTCCCAGAGAGGCCAGAGTTAGGTGGGTCACTGTGGGGACCTGCCGAAAGGCACAAGCACATGTTTAGGCCACATGAAAGCTGTTTCTTTTTATTATCTTCTGGCTATTTTAAGTTGGAGTTTCCATCTTTCGTGTTTGTTTTATCGCCAATGAAGTTTATTTACTGAATTAACTTTTAATGGACCCTCTACTTTGTTCTTCAAAGTTGGCTTCTAAGACTTGGACCTTTTTAGCCAGGACCCCTCTCGCCTTTGTCACCAGTTCTCACTCCTCAGTCCTGGAGGTGAAGGGCTCAGCCTCTGTTAACCCCTTGCCTGCTGGTGTCTTTCTCTGTAGTTACTAATCACCTCCTTTTGATCATTGCCAAGTTCTCAGGTTGAAGGAAGGAGAAAAGACCCTTGACCACTCTGGCTGGCTTTCCACATGAGCCTGAAAATGTCGACAAATTTGAAACATCTGCCAGGCTGCTTTGGTCTGATTGCTAAAATATGCCGACCTCAAGCCCCCTCCCCCCCGCCCCTTTTAATCTGTTTCATATTCACAAATTAAGCATTTAGTCTGGGTAATAAATCAGGGCGGTTTACGAGGCTCACACGAGACAAACAAGCGAGAAGGGCGCAACACAAGCCCCTGGAAGCGGAGAGCGCCGAGCTGCCTGGAGTCGAAAGCTCCACGCGCTCCAACGCAGACAGCAGCCCCGGCGCACTCCGACACGCCGCCAGCACCCGCACTTTGGCGGGTCCCCGAGAGGGTGGGACCGGGGGGGAGGGCAGGGGAACAGCCCCAGCCTGGGGCCTCGTCCCTCGAACCCTCCGCGCAAACCCGCCCTAGCCCAGGGCAACTCGGCGCCCCCGCCCGGCCAGGGAGGGGCCGCTCGTGGAGGCGACAACCTCACCCAGCACACACCCTGCGGTGGGCCCATTAAGCCTCTCCCAGCAAAGCTGGCTGGATGCCCCTCCCCCATCGCCTCCATCCGGCTGGGCTCGGCCTTAAAGATCCCAGGCCCACACTCTCCAGGGAAGCAAATGATCCCCTCCAGTCCATGTGGGACCCCCTCTAAACCTGGGCGCTACACACCCTCCCCCCTCTCTCCGCGCTGCCCCCTCCCGCGCTTGGGTCCCGCGCTTGGGAAAGCTACTTTCCGATTTAGACTGGGGGTGGGGGGGCCTCCCCTTTGGGATGGATGAAGACCTAAGAGGGACATGGGAAGGAAGACACACTCAGGGCCCAGGGCCCCGGAGTCACCTCGTCCGATCCTCCCTCTCTCTGCTATGCTCAAGTTCCCTATCGACTGGCGTTCTCGATGCCATCGCGGGACGCCGCGGCAGAGAAGCGGAGGGCGGGAAATCGAGAAGCCGGAACCCGCAGCCCACCCTGGACCTGGGGGCGGAGGGAGGCAAAGGAACGACTCCCTCTCCCCGCAACACAGTACACACGTCGCCCTTCCTCTCCTCCCCTAGCACACATTCCGACTGCGAAAGCCATTACCGCCGGCGCGCGAGAGACTTTTTAAATATTTACAGACCGCTCTCCGCACGGTAGCCTGATCCATCTTGTGGGCGCGGAGGCGGGGCACGGACTCCACTCTCGGGGAGGCGCGGAGCCGGAGCGGGGGGCTCCAGCCGCCTCCCCCAGAGAGCCCCTAGCCGTCCCGGAGCCCCCACCTTACTTCCCTCCACCCTACCCCACCACCAGCACCAGCCTAGGAGGGGGCCGAAGACTGCGCACGGTGCTCCCGGGGCCCAGCCCGGCCGGAGAGGGTGGGGGGCAGCGTCCGGGAGGAGGGAGGGCCCGGAGGCTGATTTAAAGGTTCTCACCGGGAAGCAAGCAAGGCACAGACCTGAGAGCCGCCGCGCGGTGAAATCCGAGGAGCTCTCTTGGCGAGGAGGGGCTGTCAGAGGCCATTTATCTCTCGCCAGAGTGGAGGCTCGGCTCCCACACCGCCCGCGAGTAACAATGGCAGCGATCAGCAGCTCTGCACGCGCTTCAGTGCATGAATGGATTGCGGAAGATGCCTGCGCTCTGCTCGGCTCACGCGGCTCTCCGAGCGTCCCCTCCCCGCCCCCGCCACCTCCCCCCCACCTCCACCGGGCTCACCCGGCCGGAGCAGGCACCTCGCGCCTCCGGGTTCGCGAGACCGATCTCGCGGCGCGGTTACCCTTGCACCGATCCTCCCCACCCCAACACACACATCTCCAGCTGCCCCTCTCCCCGCCGCCGTTCCCAGGGCCTTGGCACCTCGCCACCAAGTGTCATTAGGGGTTGAAACTTGAAACAAACCTTCCCGACGCAGACACCCCCGCCGGCCCCCTCCCACCATCGCTCCCCTCGCGGCAAGTTTACTTTCAAGGAGTTGGGCTGTGTTTCCGCCGCAAAAGCCGGCCCTGTGCGGGCCCAGGTGGGGAAAGGACGAGCTCTGGGAGGTGTCTCCATCTGCCCGGGAAAACCCCTCCCACATATTGGTGGCTAATCCATCGTGAGTCCCTGCGGTCGGCACACGCAGAGCGGACACCCTTATCCCGGGCCCACATATCCCGCCCACTTGAGGGTCTGCGACAAGAACCGTGCGCCTTCTCGGCAGTTTACAGTCTTGAGAGTTCTTAGAGAACACAAGACCGTGAAGCCCATCGCATAAGTGTTGCCCCTCAACTCTGCAAAGTAGGTCTCATTAAAGCTCCGCTCCAGCTGTGGCCTAGGACTAGGAGCAGCGGGTAAGGCATTGAGGGAGATCCCGAGCCCTCTGGGGTGTGCTTTGGTGGATTTAAACCAGAACCACGGGGATGTTTCTGTCCCGGGGATACGCCGAGCCCCCGGATGCATAAGTCGGCGCCGGGTGGGAAAGTGCGGCCCGCAAGGGGCGGGAACTCGCCACGACCCCGAGGCAGTACGACGTCACCAGCAGAAAGTGGCCCAACTGAGCACGGATGTGGGAAGGCGGTCACACGTGTGCAGTGAGCCCGTGTCAAAGCCGAGACTGCGCTCGGAGAGGCAGAGCGCGACCGGCCGACCCAGGAGACTGGCGAGGAACCGGCAGCGAGATAAAGCGGGAGGAGAGAGCCGGGGAGGTTCAGTCGCAGAACCGGAAACGCAGGCGACAGCAGCAGCCGCCAGAGCCCCAATGCCGAGGCGTGCGCAACCAGGCCTTGCCTTGCAAACACCATTCGCGCGCCCAGGGTCATGGCTACCAACTCCCGGCGGGGCCTGCTGCCAGGGCTGGTCTCTGGCAAGCCTAGGGCCCTCCCAGCAGATGGCCGGGCACCCGGAGTGGCATTTAGCGTGCCGAACCCCTCTGGTCCCTGCCCCTGCCTGAGTCCCGGACAAGGGTGATGGGTCAGATGAGCTGGGCACTTTCTCCAGCACAGCCCTGGAAGAGCTCGGGTCTCCGCACCGGGCCTCGGGCAACTGTTTATCAGACTTGACCCGGCAGGGGGGCCTGGCCGCCGCCCTCCACCGACTTTCCATCTGGGCTCCCAGATCACCAGATCTTTTCGGCACAGCCCACGCCTTGACCTTCCCGCAATGAACAGTGTCATGCGGGAAGAAAGCACCAAACTCGGGTTCTCCGAGACGCCCCACCCCCACCCCCCGCCCCGCCACTGCCCGCACCCTGGGCCAGGCGGTCTCCCCACTCCACCATCCCCCATCCACCCCCACCGCCACCCGCCTCCACTTCTCGACTCCCTCCGGCCCCCGCAGCCCTCGGCAGCCGCCGCGGAGCGCTCCTCTCCTCACTCGGATGAACCGAACACTTTCTCGCGGCTGTTGGCTTTGCGCACACTCGATGCACCTACCCCCACCGCGCGCGCGCGCGCGGGCACACACACACACACACACACACACGGATCTTTTTCGCCCTTCCTGTCTCCCTACTGGGCGTCCTCGAAACCTGACTGCCTAGCACGAACGCAGTCACTACAGAGCTGGGAGCCTGGGAGAACAGGTGGAGGTGGCCGAGGGAGAGGAGAGGGCCTTTCATGGGGGAGGGAGCTCACGTCAGAAAGAAAGAGGAGAAACCAGCGGGGAGACACTGCCTGCAGGAGAGGAGGAGTATAAAGGGGAAAGCCAACACTAATCCCTCAGCCGGCCGACTTAGGGCCTGACAGTTTACAAAAGCCTTTTCCCTGAATATTATCTCATTTGCGCCAGCCTTGCCACCGGGCTGTGAGAGAGGGAGGGCAGAGAGCACTACCCCCAAGTGCAGAGGAGGGAAAGGGGCCCGGGGTGGTGGTTAAGAGAGGCAGGACAAGGTCACAGATCTGAGTAGTGGAGGAGGCCTTGAGGCCTGAGCTTTTCTGCTCTGAAATCCACTTTCCTGTTGAATAGCTCTGTGTGTGTCCTCTCTGGGTAAATATCTTGGGGGGGGGGGGGGAAGGGGGGCCAGAGGAGGCGCAGCCAGACAGGAATGAACATCCAGTTGGGAAAGTCCAGGAAGGAAAGTCCACACCACTTTCTCTGGCCGGGTCTCACACACCAGCCCCTGCTTTCCACAGCAAGCCTGTAGCCTGGGACCTGGCCCCACAACCCGCCAGGCCCAGGGCCAAGCCCTTAGTGCCTGGCTGTGTCTTCAGAGTGGCTTTCGCAGAGGTCCAGCTCTGTTCCTCCACTCAGCCCTCCTCTCTGCCTATCATCCCTACCCACCCCACCCCACCCCACCCCCAGTCTTGGCTGCAGGATGCCTTGCATCCAACTGTGGTTTCCGGGCAATAAAACAACTATTAAAGTCTCAGGCACGGCTGGTGATTTGCATCACATCCTCTCGTGCATGGATTCAATATTTAATACACAATATTGAATACGGATATTAAAAATCAATAGCTGGGGACCCCTGGGGAGGCCGCACAGTGCGATTCGGCTTCGGAAAGGCAACCAGCAACTCCAAAAAGACGGGAACCAGCAAGTTCAGCCAAGCTGAGCCCAGCGCCAGGGGAAGTGAGGAGCAGTAGATGCGCAGAGCTTCCTGAAGTGCTTATCTGCGCCATTCCTAAATGGAGCCAAACGGAGGCCAAAGGACCGGTAGGTACACCCCCAGGCTTTACTAGTTGGGGTGGGGGTGAGGGAGGTGAAGAGTAGGGCATATTTCAAAGCTGGCTACCCAGTGGATGGAGTCGATTTTGTTGTTATTGTTATTTGCACTTTGGTTTGGTTGGGGTCTGAGTCCTGCAGGCAGGCTCTCAATTCTCCCGCCAGGGTTCCTTCCCCGGGCCTCAAGACATCCATCACCAGAGGCCCCAGGGGAGCTCCCAGCCTAAGCTTTCAGGGAGATGGAATGGCAATTTCAATGACTCCGTATACTCTTTGCACAGGAAAAGAAAGGCCCATGCCTGATACCAGCTAGGAGTCACAGGGTCTTCCGCGGTACCGCCAGCCTTCAGGACAGAAACCCTTACTCTCCAGCCATGTGATCCCAAGGGCCCAATGATGGCGAGGTGGTGACAGAGGGACAGGGAAGAAAAGGCGGCTGATGCAGCGAAACACTCCTGCTCCAGAACTAGAATTGAGATTGTCTGTTCAACATCTAGGAGAAGAGCTGGTTCAGGGGACGAGGGGCACATAATTATCTTTTAAGGCCTGCAGAGGAACACAAATTACTCTCTTCTTCATAAAAATATAGAAATCTAGCTTACCCTAAACAGAAACAAGGTTCTTTGCCCTCCTATGGTAGGGCTGAAGGAAATTAACATCTTTGAGACAATTCTTTTTTCCCCACTACAGAAAGGGAAGATAAACTAACAGTGGAAGACACGCTTAGGTTATCTGATTGGAAGGGCTTGGAGGATTTCAGATGCCAAGGAACTAGGTGAACTTGACCAACGGAATTGCCATCCGAGACAACAAGTCATATTACTAATTTTATAGATTCCCCCCCCTTTTTTTTTTATCATATCTTAAAATCAATATAGATTAACTTGGAAATCTTGTGGTTATACAGAGAGATTGAGAAGACCCCCTCAGGAAAACCCCATAGTGGTGGTTCAGGTAGGAGGGAAGGGAAGAGGTGTGGAAAATGACAGTCAGTGCGCCTGAGGCCTTGGCTCTTTGTTCCCGAACAGTTGTCAGAGAACCATCAAAGCGAGGGAACTGGCTGCCTTCTCAGAACCGTCAGAGGAAAAGCTGATGCTTCCTGGCTGCTATAGATCCCCTTGGTGGAGGTTTTGCCCACCCAGCCACCCAGGAGTTTGCCTGAGGGTGTTGCATGTTATGGGGTTCTTCAGACTGGGGTACAGCTACTATAACAATGTGAGGCCCTGAGGCTCATGAAACCCAAAAGTTCTGGGAGGAAAAGACATCCTGAGGCAGATGTTGGATATAGGATAACTGCTCTAGCTCTAGCGTCATCAACAATGTCTTCCTGGGTCCAATGCCCTGAAGTGTTCTTTGCTTCTCCTTGCCTTGGCTATCTGCCAGGCTCTGTGCTTCGTATCAAGCATGCAGACTCAGAGTTTGCACCAAGCGGCCACATGTGCCTAGGGTATGTGAGGACAGGCCACTGGAGAACCAGTCCCAACTGAAGGGGTAACCAAGGCCCAAGAAGGCCTGTGGCACAAGTCTAGAGCTGACCCATCTTGAGGGAAGCACACCTCCAGGAGCAGCTGAGGCCAGCACGTTTGCATCCGGGACCCACTTGGCACCTCAAACCAAAAGGCAAAGTGCCGTTGCTGTGGATCCCTGGAGCTAACCCCAAGGTCGAAGAGACGCTCTGCGTGAGACACCTCCACACAAGTTCCAAATGTAGAGTGGGGGGGCAGGACGGAGGGGGCATTTTCCTGCTTTCCACCATCCCACCTTTCTGTCCTGTTTCCCTGGAATGAAATGAAATTCGAAAGTTCTAGTGGAGCAGCTCTTGGAGCCCCCTTCGGGTCTGTCACTACCTCCTGGTTCACAGGCGTGGGGGCGACGACTTTCAGCCTCGAGGGTCCCCTGGACTTTATTTGCACTCTTCATACAAGGGGCCTGGGATTCTGGCGCAAAGCCTCACAGCTCCGATAAGACTCTCCCTCCCCTCCCACGCCCCGCAGCAATCCCCACCCCCCGGAACTGCTGGGGTGAATGCGGGAGCCTGAGGCCGGGGTCAGCGAAGGGACGGTCCCCATCACCAACAAGTTGCCGGGCGAGATAACAGCTGTGGTAGGGGGAGGGGAGCTGCAGGCAGCCACGACTGAACGGTCGCGATCTAGAAAATTCAACAAGAGGCCGCCGCGGTGGCGGTGGCGGCGGCGGCTCCAATTAGCTGAGCCAACTCGGAAAGCAGAGAGCGAGGCGGCGGCCAGCCGATCGTGCCCGGGGCGAGCAGGCGGAAGGGGGCGCGGGGTCTCAGAGCTGCCCCGGAGGCCCTCCGCCGGCCCCTCCCGCGGGTTCTCGGAGCGCGCCTGGTGTTTATACACTGTCCTTCCGACACGGGATCAAGTTTCAGGCCGCGCTGGAGGCGCCGGGGGCCGGCCACAGGCCCAGGAGAGGGGAAGAGCTGGAGCGGGAGCAAAAGCAGCGCTAAAGGCTGGCGAGGAGGCCCGGCGCGCGTGGGCGCAACTCGCGCTGCGGATCCCCCAACCACCCACACGGGGGCGGGTAGAAGGAGGGGAGAGACCACTGGGCAGGCGGAGTTGCGGGGCGCTATCTGCAGGTAGATACACCTCGGAAGTTGCCAGAGTGGAGTGCTGCGCTCCCTTGACAGAACTCACCCCCGGGAGGGGACCGGTTGTAGGCTGAGAACCCAGGCTTGGCCACTGTTGCCCCAAACGCCCCTTGGGAGTTCTTTACCACCCCCACGCCCATCATCCTCCCCTTTGATAGACCACCCGATCCAGGTCATTGTCGGGGGCCACGTGTCTGTGGACTGGAGGAGAAAGAGGCGAGGGGCCTCGGGCCGAGTGTCGGGAGGACTGGCTACTGCGCGCTTCCACCGAGCTGGCAGCCCGCAGGGGCCCCACGCTGCCAGGCAGCGGCGGGTGCGCTTCCAGCAGCGCCGGCCCACTGTAAACACCCGCGTGAGCGCCCCTCCCCGTCTGGGCTGGAGACCTCACCCAAACACCGTGTCGCCTCCCCTCCGACTCCCAGAAAAGGTCGAGAACCAAAGGGAGGGGTGGGAGTGGGGGGCGAGGCTTGGGGGCCGGATCTTGGGAAGGAGGGCCCCCACCCCACCCCCAGGCCACCCGGGCCTCGAAGCGAGCGTTCTGAACCTGCAGGGGTGCGGGGTGCTGCCGGCAGGGGAGGGAGGCAGCGCCTGCCCCCTCCCCACTGAATGTCTGCTTTGTTCCGGAAAACAAGGGAAGCATTAGGCTGCTGCCCCCGGGGAAACACAAAACTTCTTTTTGAATCTCGGGAAGGGCGGTTGACTGCGCTACGGGGCTCCCGAGACAGACCGAGGAGGGGAAAAACTGAGAGGGCGGGAGGAGACTGGAAGACTCCGGAGAGAGGCCGACGGACAGAGTCGGGGGTGGGGGTGGGGAGCGGAGAGAAGAACCGCCAAGGGTGACCTGGCGGAAGACCCGGGAACCTGACTCTGCGCGAAGGTGCCTCGCGAGTTCCAGCCAGCAGCCGGCCCGGCCAAGTGGCGCCTGCCCAGCCGGCGGCCGTGCCAGCTTCCTGCCCTGCCCAGGACCACGGAGCAGCCGGGGACGCGGCCGCAGGCTGGGCCGGAATCGCAGAACGGCTGCGGGATGGGGTGGGGATGGGGACCCACAAGTAACCCCAGCCCGGGGCTTTCTGCAACTCCTCCTTCGAAAGAGGGCTTGGACCCCGGGCCTGTGGGGCTTCGGCCAAGGGCTTTCAACCTTGCGGGCGGTTGTGGCTAAGATCCAGGGATCTCGCCCACGTGGAGTGTGGGGGATAGACTGGGGTGTCCTTGATCTCACTGGATGCCCCCTAATCCGATCTCCTCCCATCCCAACTCTCCCGTTTCGAGGGGACTGGGTCAGTGCTACCGTGGTTGGTATGACCAGGCAAGGGGACTAGCGAAAGCAAACCTGGAGCTCGCATGCTCACCAGCTACCTGTCCTCCGCCGCCTTCGCTTTGCTTTTCCCGCACCCAAGGAAGGGGAGGGCACCCAGGCGCTCCCTACCCCCCACGGGGGCGCTTCCCTCAGCCTCAGAAGCTCAGCGGCAGAGCGAGGGTTTTCCCCCTTTCCCCTGGGCTCGCTGCGTTTCTGACTTCCTCTAAATCTCCCTCCTCGATCCGAAAAGCCCCGAGGAGAGGAGCCGAGAGGAAGCACGCCGCTAGTGTGCGAAATGAAGACCATGTGTGGGGACGGCGGCATCAGAGTGTAGCCGCGGGGATGGGGAGTGGGGGGGGGGGGTAGGGCGCAGGGCCAAAGGCCCCCGCACCGTCCAAGGCTCGAGGCAGTGGCAGCCAACGCCTCGGCTGGGCGTTGGGGACGCGGTGCCGCTGTGCGAGGCTGCGGAGAGGCTGAGCTGGCCTCGTGGCGGGTAGCGGGGAGGGGGCGCCGGGGCCGCCGTGCCGTGGGGGGGCGGGGGCGGGGACGCAGCCCTGGCTTCCCGGGCCGCAGCTGCGACCCGGGGCGCAAGAGCAGATCGTGCTCGGCGGCGGCGGCGGCGGCTCGGGCCCGCCGCGCTCACAGCTGAGAATCAACAAAGAGAGACGGCGGGGGAGGGGCGCCGCCGAGCGATCGCGGTCTGCTGTGGAATAATAAAAAATAATTAATAATGATAATAAGAGAAAAATCCCCGGGCTTTCATGGCTCTGGGTTTCCGTGTGGCTGCAGCGGGAAGCGCGCTGTCCTTGAGGCGGCCTCTCTCGCCTGGCCTGCCCGCCCCTCCCCCCCTCGCGCCCCCTCCCCTCCCCTGGAACCGGGAAGAGAAAGGTCTGCAGCTGACAAATATTATCCATTCTCCCCATCGATCGCGGAGTGTACAGATGTGAGCGCTTGATGTGCCCGCGGAGCCGCGGATCCTCCCTGCTCGCTCGCTCTCGCCCAGGCTCCGCTCGCCGCCCCCCTCCTCCCCCTTTGTTCTCCTCCCCTTTCCCTCTCTTTAAATAGATTTCAGGGCGCTGCCTGTTGGAGAGCAGCTGGCGATCTCTCCCGAGAGAGGGAGCGAGAGCAGCCCGAGGTGCCCTGTCACCAGCCTTCCCCTCCCCCACCTCGCTTTCCCAGTGCGGTCCCACCCCCCACCTTTCTCCAGTTTCCAAAACACAAAACACCAGCAACACCCACGTCCGCTCCGCCGCTAGTCTCTCGGTGCCACCGGACCCCTCGCGCAGTCTCGGTGCTGTTTCCTGTGTCTGTGTGTTGAGGGGTGGGGAGTGGGGTGCCAGGAGAGGCTCCAGGGTCATGCCAGAAGAGCCGAGGTCGGGGGATCTTTCCTAGCGCAGCAGCAGAGACTCAGAAGCGGTCACGCTGAGAGGGGACAGTTTACCCATTAGGGAAAGTCGGCGGAGGCGGCCCTTTTATTCCTCTTTTGCAGATGGCAGATTAAGCCGGCAGCACCGGGCCTCAAAGGGGCCGGCAGCTCGGCGAAGGGTTAACCCGCCGGCCGGTGATCGCACAGGCGCGCGCTCGCGCGTGCGCGCGCACACACGTACACATATACACGCGCGCAACGCGCCCTCCCGGAGCGCCCGCCAGGGACCGCACTGCGCCCGGGACTGGGGGCGGGGGGAGCCCATGGGGACTGGAGGGAGGGAGGGGCCGGGCGGGCTTAACCAGGCCGCTCGACTGAGCCGGGGCCACCTCGCCGTCTGTCACTTAAATGATTGTCCTCTGCTCCGCTCGGTGCGGTCAGTACGGGCTGTTAACAGGCAGTTGCAATCAGTTTCCGAAAGGTCAGCCAAGGTCCTCCGGCTCTCGCAGACGGAAGGCATTACGAAACCGCTTTTGTATCTGCAGGCACTTTAGAAAAAGAGGCGAGGAGGGGCGCACGGCAGCGCCGCGGCTGCAGCGAACCCCCGGAGAAGGGCGGGAGCCTCCGGGCGGGGGAACCCGCCACCCCCCCCCCCCCCGCGGCCTGGGCCCCGCGGCGGGGAAACCACCCGCCGAGTGACCCAGGCCCTCCAGGTTTCGATGGGGAAGCAGAAAGGCGGGTGGTGGTGCGGGGAGAAGCAGGCGGCAAGGGAAGGAGGAATGGGAGGAAGTGGGAGAGGCGCCCTGGCTCCCCTCCTTGCCCGGCCCGCGGCCCACACCAGGCTCTGGGCGGGGACGGGCGACCATGGGTGTGGGGAACTCCCCCATCCCGGACTCTCAGAATCTCCCGGCGCTGGAAACTGGGGTGGGGAGGGGGGTAGTTGGGAAGAAAAAGAGAGTCCCTGGTAGAACGAGCGAGTCCCTGCGCGGTGTCGGAAGACGCTGCCGCCGCCGCCGCTAGAAGTCGTCCATCAGCAACCAGTCCAACCTGCCAGTGATAATGTGCGATCAACACCAAATCACCCCCGCCAGGCGCGATCCATCATCGCGGCGCGCCGCGGGCCCGCGTGAGGCAGACTCCGGGTTGGGGGCTGGGGGGGCGGTGGTGCGGAGCAGGAGGCGGCCGCCCAGCACGCCAGGACTCTTTGGCACACCTCGCCGCCCCTCCCGGAGACCTACACCCCGGCGCTCACAACTCTCCAAGTTCCCCAGCCACTGCGCGCAAACCTGGTGGTTCCGGGAGCAGGTCACTTAGAAGCCCGCCTGTCCTCCGCGGCCCTACCAAGACACCCCTTCCTCGGAGCTGCCCGGCTAGCCCCCTCCCCCTCCGAGAAAGCCTGGCTGGCGGGAAATTAATATTTAATATCGTGAAATTGATTAAAGGGCTGGAAGCGACGGAGTGGGGGGAAGGGTAGGGGCTCTGGGCGTAATTAAAGATCTGAGAGTCGCGACCGTTCCTCGTCGGCCCCGGCCGCACGCGGCCTTTGTGAGGCCTAGCGGGGTCGGGAGGGGCTGGGCCGAACGGGCCCGGGGCTGTAACCCGCGCGGTCCGGGTTCCGACCTGCGCCTCGGGGCGGAAGGACAGAGCAGGCTGCGCGGGTGATGGCGAGTCACCTTAGCGTACCTGGGGCTGCGCGGAGAGCCGCGCCTACTTCGCCTTCTATCTCGGCGGCAGGAGCCGGAGGGTTGGGGGCCGAGGCTCCTTGCTACTTGTTCGTTGCAGAAGCGCCCCCACCTCTCGGGGCACATTCCCTCTCTGGCTCCAAGGCCTCGGCTCAGAGTCTCTCTGGGCCCAGCTCTGAGGCCGCCCCCCAACCCCTCTTGGGCGTCTTTCTGGCTCCCCCACGCAGCCTTTCGGGAGGGGTGACTCAGGTCCATCTCCTTCCCCTGTCGCTGGGGGAGCCTGTGGCCGAGGCTGAACAGGGCTCCCGCCCAGTTCTCTGCTCACCAGTCCCCACCACAGCTTAACTCGTTCAGCTGTGCTCCAGATGGGGCCTGCTGCTCGAGGCGGCTGTCTCCAGGGAGTCGTAACCCAACCAGCTCGGCCGGCCGCCTGTCGTGCAGTTTATGGTCACTGCGCCTGCCACGAGAGAGGTGTCGGGGCTGGGCAGGGCTGGGGGTGAGTGAGGCTGCAGCACCCGGGGCATCTGAGCTAGCGCTACGTGAATTTGGTGGGCCCAAGCTCAATGGTAACCCCTTGGCATTGGCTGTGGTTGGGAAATTAAGACGGTGGGCTCGGTGGTGGGGTGACCCCAGCTCCTAGAAATCTGACTCCAAAGGGCCGCTTTGGACTTTTTCTTGTATATGATTTATTTGTCCGTAAAGCATTCTGTCTGAAAAAGTACCAACAAGTGTGCAGGGGGAAGAACACACACACCCCATATAGCGTCCCTGGCTCTGATCAGTTGGAAGGGGGCGGGGGGGGGGGGGGTTGGGGGGTGGGCAGGCACGCCGCCAGTCTCCAGGCCCGCTCCGGGAAAGGTCAGGTCCAAGGAGGATTAGGCCCAGCCTTGGGTTTATTGCTGTACTTGAACAAAGCGCCGGGGGGCTGCCTAAACTGGGGCAAGAGAGAGGTAATTAAAAGAGGGGCTGCTGAAAGAAGGAAAGCTGGTGGGGCTGCTGCTGGGGTCGGTGAAGGAAGCATTCTCCATGAGAATAACAAGCCGGTGCAAGTGTTATGCAGAACGACTTTCTTTCACCAAAACAAAAGCCAAAAGTTCACATTTCAGCCTCTCACGCAGAGCCGATAAGCCACATGCAAACTTCGAATGGAACCTTGAAGCAGTGGGAGGTGTCAGGGTACAGCTTTGTTTGTGTGTGTGTGCAATGGGGAACCTTTTTCGGGTACTTCTTTGCTCTGACCATTGTGACTGATTCTACCTGCATCAGCTGTTCCTGAGGGTGGGGGTGGGGGTGCCTTTCTGACCTCCCAACCTGAACTGCCGGCAGACCACTCAGAATGCACTGCATGTATCACTGCCATTTTTGGTCACTTGGACCTCAGGTTCCCTCGTGTCCTAAGAGGAAGGCAGACTACACTGTCTGCATACCCATTTCAGAGAAAATGTGAGGGGCCGCATTCTGTAGCCATTGCTTGACAGTGTGATCGAAGTCACAACTAGATGTTACACATTTTCCTGGACATTCTTGATTTCCAAGAGCTCTGGGCCCACTGTCCTAACAGGGCATGAAGCCCAGCGGTCACTGGTATTGAGGCATTGTGCACCAAAGGGGTTCCAAAACGGCGTGGCCTTAGGCCTGCACCCAGGGTGACCCGCTGCTGCTCTGTCCATCAAGCCTAGCCCGGCAGTCATCCTTCCCATAGGCTTTATCCCAGCCTGGGGCTACTACCTCCCGGTAACAGGAGTCTCCCGGAACTGAGTGATAGATTAAAAATACCCCTTTAAGGCCCGGGCAGGTAGGGCGCTGGGTGGGGAGGCTGTCTAGGGAAGTAGCAGGACTGGGCCCTCGGGGTCCCCGGGGCCCTGGGGGGGGGGGTCAGACTTCCTCTTGCAGGGACGCAGCCCCGTACACTGGCTCGCGGGGGGACAGCGGTAGGTCTCCCCAAGGCGCGGGCGGGACCGCGCGGCTGCGCGCCGCCATCTTGGTCCGGGCGGCGCGGGCGGCGCTGCCCCCGGCGGTGGACTCGCGGAGCCGCAGGCCGGGCCCTGGCGGCCGCGCGGGCGTTCCCGGGCTCCCGGGGGCGCGCGGGGCCCCCATCCCCACCCCCACCCCACCCGACCCCACCGCGCTGCGGGCCACGGCTGACCCCTGGCCGGGGGCGGCCTCCTCTTGTTAAAACGCGGCCTGGAGTCGCCGCTCCATGGACGCCGGAGCGGATTCTAAACC
The DNA here is from genome assembly GCF_023851605.1 of Tamandua tetradactyla. Lineage (NCBI taxonomy): Eukaryota > Metazoa > Chordata > Mammalia > Pilosa > Myrmecophagidae > Tamandua > Tamandua tetradactyla. Next base: position 132,629,928 of record NC_135353.1, on the reverse strand, counting down.
CGAGAAACGACCTCCGGTTCCCCAACTCCTGCAACGGTCGACATGTTATCGCCTCTCCCGCACTCAGCTCCCGGTCCCGCTCACCCCGAAACTTTAGGCTGCTGTCCCGAACGCCCCACTTGCCACCTTTGGAGGCAGCTCCCCCGAGGGTGAGGCCTGCAGCGTAGTTCCCCACCGTGCAAGGGGTTTCTTCTAAGTCGCTCTTGAACAGGAAGATTTGAAATTTCCCTTCGTTTAAGGGACCTTTATTGCAGGAGACTCGAACTCTCTTTCCCCTCTTTTTGAATTTAACACACGTTTATAGAGAGCTTGCTAAGGGCAAGACACTCTGTTAGATCCTAGGCGCGTCCCAAAATACCAAGGTGGATTTTAAAAAAAAAACAGCTCTGGCCCTCGAGTAATTTACAATCACAGGCAGGAAGGCAGACTTGCAATGAACTAAACACAAACAAAAAGCAAAGTGAAATGAACGTAAATGAAGGGTGTGAATGCTGAGGTAAGTGACCTGGGAAAGGGCCAAATAATTATTTTTTAAATCACCTTTATTTTTAAAAATGTAGCAGCGGTTCTGGGAGAGATGATAAAAATATACTGACACTAGATGGTTCCAAAGTTCTAGAGAATAACAGTCGACACTTCGAAAAGGTTAATGTTTAGGGAAAAAACGGTGAACGTTTATTTAAACTAAGCAAAATACCAGGAATCAGAAACTCTGGATTCATTTCTCAACTCCTGACATTAGCTGGGTGGTAGGAGATTGAATGTTCCATCAAAACCCAATACCTGGTTTGGAAGCAGTGAAACTCCCACCACAATTCATAAAAGGAAAAGTTTTAGAAAACAAAACTAAATGGAAAATTAAAACTCTTCTAAAAGTTTTCAGAATTAAAGAAAACAGGGATTCAAACGCACACACACACACACACGATCAGCCTATTTGCAGATGGTTTCCAAGATTGAACATACAGAAAACCGTCCCCAGATGTATTGTACAGAGGTTGCAAAGTGTGGGAAAATTAGTCATAGGTCAAGGAAAATTAAGCAAATAAAAAAATGAGGCAATTATTAACTCCAGGGGAAAAAAAATGGTACAAGAAAGGAAATGCAATCACTGAAGCTCATTTGCCTCAGCAATGAACAATCTATATGTAGTAACAAAGTAAACACTGGACATGAATTTAATAAGAAACTGTGATACAGCTCTATACCTGGGACAGAGGAGGGGAATGTGATACAAAAGACCACAGCTACATATTATTTGGAAATATGATGATACAGTATACACCAGAAGAAACAGGCCAAACAAGGAGGGCTTTACCCACAGGGGAATGCTTTTCTGTATTAAGTCTTTACATACCTTTTGGCTTCATAAACTATGGGTGAGTGTATTCCTTTGTGAAAAAAAATACAAATTATTAGTATTTTTTTAAAAACACACAAATACTGAGATGAATAAAACTCCAAGAACTCACAAACAGTTGCAACGGTGTAACTAATATTCTTTGAAACTATTTTCCTTCTATATACCCAACTCAAATTACCCGAAGTGTGGAAAAAAACAGGGAGGGGGGAGAATGTAATTAGGGCTCTGGGCCCATAAATGCTTGGTTGGAAGGGAAGAGTAAGCCATCTAAAATATGCCCTTCGTAGAGGCCAGTTATGGCTTTATTGTGAAAATACCTTTCAAAGTCTTAATGGAGCTCCCAATACCAATACTGCCCAGTTTAGAAATGAGCAGGGAGTAAGCCATACCAGCTTTATGGGGTTGGAGAAGGTTCCCAAAGCTACCAGCCTAGTCCCTCTTTGGCCTCTGATTTGGAATTGCTTTGATTTTGCTTAGGAATTGCTTTCTCCCTATCCTCCACTTTTAAATGTAAATCCTCCTCATCCATTGCACATCAGTATGAATTTTAGTTCACACATAGCTGGTTAGGGTGTCAAACTTTCTTGCACCACCTGTTAGTATCTTAAAGTCAAACTCAAATGCCTACACCATGTACATAAAGGCCTGCTGCTAATCAACAAATCTTAAAGGCTTCATATTCAGAACTGAACAAAACATCACTCTCCCCCGCCATTCCACCCCCCCCCCCGAAAAAATCCCACTTTGTGAACCAAATAGATCCACAGGTAGTGTGACACCCTGGCTTTATTTTTTTTTTTCTCTCTGGATAGAGACAAGGAGGCACCCAGTAACTTCCGAACACTGGACCCTGCAGATGAGCCATGAAAGATCAGACAGCAAATAAATGGGCCTACTGCTTCAACGTGCTTGCTGAGACAACACTGGCGTAGCCTGCCCCCTTAGGCTGGCCTGCTGGGCTCCCAAGATGCCCTTTTGACCTCCATCCTACTCTGGCTGTCACCATCTCCTTTCTTCTCCATCAGAGAGAGAATCGGTTTCTCCTCTGCTCTGAGAACCCGGCTGCCACTAGCCTATTTGGTTACTTTGTGAGAATTAGAGAAAGGTGCCTGTTATGGGTTGAACTGTGCTGTCCCCCACCCCCACCCCCAAATATATAAGTGTTGAAATCCTAACCTCTGGGACCTGTAAATATGACCTTATTGGGAAATAGGGTCATTGCAAAGGGAGTCAGATCATACTGGATAGGGTGGGCCCTTAATTCAGTATGGCTGGCATCCTCATAAGAAGGTTAAAGGAGACAAAGACAGACACAGAGAAAGAAGAGGGTTGTGTGACAGTGGAGGCCGAGACTGAACACCAAGAATTTGCCTAACACTGCCAGAAGCCAAGAGAAAGGCACAGAAGAGAGTCTCTTCTCTACAGACTTCAGATGAAGTATGGTCCTTCCAATATCTTGCTTTCAGACTTCCAGCCTCTAGAACTGTGAGACAATGCATTTCTGTTGTCTCAAGCCTCCTAGAATTGGTGGTACACTAGGAAATTAAGTGTCTGGAGGCCTGAAATCCAGCCCCCACTCCCTTGTCTTGACTGGGAATCTTCGAGCAGGATACAAATGGCGCTACCTGACATGAGCCCTGTCTGAGAGGCACCTTATTTCAGGGGCTACCCTGAAAGGTGGTCAGTCCTGACCCACCCAAGTTTCCTGCTGAATGTGGATTTCCTTTGGTTTCGGGCATAGAAGTACTTGGTTTCGCAGTCCTGAATCACCTGGAGGACGGCTGGGGAGAACCAGATGCATCCCGGCAAGTCAGGGCAAGGTCAGGAGAGGGGCAGGGAGTATCAGAGTTCACCCAGGAGTCCCATACTAACTCTAGGACTTCAATTTTCATTGAGATCTAAAACATGAGCATCGTGCCCCCAAGCCTTACTGAAAATTAAATCTTCATGAGGGAAAAGGAAAGCAGGCCAGAGGGTGCACATGCACATGCCTTTTGGATTTGCAAAAATGGGAAAATGATTAGATTTCAGATTTAGGGAAGGTGTGTCACGTTAAGGGAGCCAGCGAAAATAATAACTGCCAATTCCAAAGCAAAACAAAATCGTGTTTTTCCACACGTCCCTATCTCTGTCTCCTGGTCGGGCCACAATGAAATAGCAGATCAAATAGCAGATCAAAGGCAGACGCAAATACAATTATGTTGCCTGTGAAACCCCTAGCATGAAATTAGAAGTCAAACTCTCCATTCAGGGGTTAGAGACAAGGATAATGGGAACCTGGGGCCCTAGAGATGTACCCAGCCCCTTTCGGTCGCAACAGTGTCCATGCTGGATATTGAACAGCACACCTGGTGGGGGGGGTGAGGAGCTGACATGAGTATTAGAGTCATTTCTGATTAATTTAGTATTTTTCTCACCCTTAGCTTTAGGAAATGCATCGGCTACATTCTCAGCTTCTTACCAAGTAATTTATATATTGGGGGAGGGGGGTGATTTGTAAGAGAAGAGCGACAACCATGCTCGGAGCAAAGAAGAATTATCACAGATCACCCCCAAGATGGCAGGCAAAAGGCAGTCACAGGTCGCTGGAGTCCCATCTCTACCCTGCTTTTTCTTTCAGTGCCGAAGGGCCTAAAATCATCAGATCCCACCATCCCATTCTTCCTCAGTACTTCCCACCTGTGCCAAGCTCGCAGCGAACGCTGTCCTTTCGATATTTTCTATTTTCCCCATAATCCATATTGGCTTTCTCGCTCTACGTCTTTTACCGTGGCCTAATTTCATTTCTCTGGCCCACCCCACGCCCCTATAAATCTATAAGGCCTCTTGAGGGTACAAGCTCCTATTATAACATACACTATTCTGTTTTTTAGCCTTTGCTGATTAAGCTCAGCTCTCAGGAGTGCCTGGGATGGCTTTCTTTTCTTTTCTCCTTGTTGTTGTTTTTAAGAGCTACAAGTTCTTCAACATTCCTCCCAAGAAGAAGTAGGGTCTAGATCCCTTCCTCTTAAAAGTGGGTGGGCTCGTGACTCATTTGTAACCAGAAAAATACAGCAGAGTGACCATGTGACTTGTTTTTGGAGCCCTGAGCTGCCACCCCATAAGAAGTCTTACTACCCTTAGCTTCCATGCTGTGAGGAGGCCCAAGTGACATGGAGGGAGCCCTGTTAGTAGATGGGCCACAGCCAACCGCCAGCATCAAACACCGGACACAAGGGTAAAAATGCCTCCAAGAGGATTTCAGGTCCCAGCCTTTGAGTCTTTCCACCAAATTCCACCCCACAGAATCCAGGAGCATAATTGAGTTGCTTTTGAGCACCCTGGCAGCTGGCACGCTATAAACCTTATTTTCACAATAGCAAGTAGAGGAGGAGATCAGTTTTATAACATGTTGCTAAATCCATGGAAGAAGGTGAGCTGGATTGAAAAACAAAAGTTGGGGCGTGGGGGGTTGGGACAGCAGGAAATTTTTTATCATGACCCTAAATCCTCTACCATTGATAACAATGTCTTGTCCTTTACAAAATCCTCATGGGACAGTGACCTGTCTCCTACTCAAATCTGATCTCACATATTCCTTAAGGGATCTGATTGAAACAATCCCATTTGTTGTCCCCTCCTGACCTGCACTGGATGCACAAGGGAGCCAGTTTCCCAGACAGGAAAGGAGAGGGACCAAGCATTTTCCACCAGGCTAGCTTTGCTTTCCCGTTACTCCTCTCCTCTCCCCATATTTTTCTTGCCTCTCCTTGAAGGTTCTCATCTCAGGGATGAGGCGGGATGGAATATGGAAGAAAGAGGGTCAGCTTACTTTCATTTTCTTCCCAATTCTCCTACAAATCTAGCACCTTTTCATTCCCTGACCCCACTACCCCATTCATACTCTAGACACACGATTTGTCATCCACAATACTAAGTTACATTTGCTAGACCCACAGAATCCGTCTCCCCCTCCCCCTTTACTCCTTCTGGTCGCTAACAGGCTGCCTTTCAGGTGTCCTGGGTTCAGGGAAACCTGGGGAGGGGATGTCCTGCCCCCCCCCCCAACACACACACAACAAGCAGGGCAGCTAAGGAGCAAGAGAAAATAACAAGTAAAGCCACCTGCAATGGGGAGAAAATTGGGCCAAATTGTGTGTGTGTCTGTGTGTGTGTGTGTGTGTGAAGTGATGGGGAGCTTCTCAGCAGGGCACAATGGGAGGAGCTGCAAAGAAAAGCAGGCAATCCCCCTTCCCGTCCCAGCCAAATGCCTGGGGATGGACTTGCCAAAGATAAAATAGAGCCATGAGACCTTTGCAGAGGTGAAGCCTGAAGGGACATTTCTCCCCCTGAGCACAGAAAACCAGGGCCAACTGGGATTATCGAAGGCAGCCTAGTCATCAGCACAGTCCCAGGGCTCAGCCCCAACTCACCCCTACAGCAAGAAAGCCCAACAGCCTGAGTTCAAAGGCTGGCACAGCTCCTTGAGCTCCCAGCTGTGGGGCTGCTTGCCCTCTGGACAGTGGGGGTCTGCAGTTCCAATTCACAGGGCTATCTGAATACATATTTTAGAAGCACTTCTCTCTTCCAGTGAAAATCCCAGGCCAGTGAGACCCTGCCTAGGAAGGACCTTCCAAGAATCTTCCTTCCTATACTTTAAACAACATCAGCCCAAACCTTTCTTCCTTTGCTCCTTTAACAGCAGGAGCACAATATTTACTAAAAGCTCATTATTATCTTCCTGGTACTTTACAGGCAATTACTTCTGTGTAATTGTGACACAGGCATTCTCATACCCATTTTACAGATAAGGAAACTGAGGTTCAGAGTCTTTACAGAACCACTGAGGGCAGAGCTCCCATCTGAAGCCTAGGTGTGTCTGGCTCCAGTGTTCACAACCTTTGCACTAAACCTGTAGCCTCCCAAACATTTGGATCACTTATTTTGTGCCAGTCTCTATATCCGGAGGTCATAGTCAAGTGGGGGAGACAGACTGTACTCACAGTGGAACAAGGGTCCTAAATGCCGGATGGTCCATGTGCTGTGGGAGCCTTCCAGAACATCTTTATTATCATTGCCCTTCAATCCCATCTCTACTTTCTTAGCCCCTCTGGTTTCTTCCCACCAAGAAGATAAAATTGGTGTGGCTCTCCTTGTCTTTCCTTAGGCACTAGCTGCTTGCTTTCCTCCCATATCTGTTTCTTCTTTCTTATCAACGGTGTCTGCTCCTGCCCCCCCCCCCCAATACCTGTGGGGATTCTGCCACTCTACCTGTCTGGAAAGGCTGCCAAAGTTGGGTAGGCTTTCTTGGCCTCAGGGGCCCCAAGGAGGAATGATCTAGAGCTCCTGAGGGCAGCCCCAGGCTTACTTAGCTGGGAAATGGGTGCAGGGGCCCCGAAACTGAGCAGGCTGGTAGGCCCTGGCAAGGCTTTTATTGAAGCCTATTAAAGGGCTTTGGGCTTCCTCTGATGAAAGGCGCTTAAGTGCATCTGGTTATGATTACAGGGGAGGAGAAAGCCAGGAGGTCTCTTGGGGGTTGGACCAGTCATCTGGCTCTGCCTTCCTCCAGGCAGAGCTGGCTGCTGGGGAGGCCAGGAGGCCAGGAGGCCAGGTGGGGGCAGGGTGGGCAGGCAGGAAGCCAAAGACGGTATAAAAAATCCAACTCTCAGGGGCTCCTGACCTCAGTCCCTGGCTCTGTCAGGCTCATACTCCCAGAAACCACATCGGGGCTAAGAAATGCCAGGCCCTTCTAGGAAGTCCAGTCCTGTGTTGTTGCTGTGCACCCCTTGGACCAAGGGCTCTTCCAAGATTTCACCCCATTCCATCTTCAAAACACCCTCCCGAGAACCCTGACCTTCCAACAACCTGCCCAACTGCTCTTTGCCCTCCAAAGTTAAAAGAGGCTGTTGTCACCAGGGTTTCTGAAAGTGACAAAAACTAAGGAAATTCAGATTTTTAAAAGTTAAAAAGTTCGATGTTTTCTTTCTCCTTTTCAACTAACAGAGCATCCTTCCCACCCCCATCCTCAAACAGACATCCTATAGTCACCCTGACAACGACGCTGAATTAAGGGAAGAGAGTGATATTAAAAAAAAAAACGTGGCTGCCTCGGAACATCATCAAGTAGACCCTCTGAGCCCCTCACCTGTCCCCGCGCGGACTCCCACGTGGGCACAAAAGCTCTTGGGGAATCGGATGGGTTAAACACAGTCCGTGGCTCTAAAAAGAAAACGCATTTTCTTATTCCCGCCCTGATTTAATCCTGCTGCGTGTTATTATTGTCAAGTCTCTTAGCACCGCCGTTTCTAAAAAGAAAACCCGTGGGTCTGCGCGGCCCTCCGCCGCCTGCTCGGCTTTTATAGTGCACGCAGCCGGGGCTGCGTGGAGCCAGCACTTCGTGATCTCCTCGCGGGCGCGCACGGACACCCTCGGATTGGCATTTCAAGAAGAGCTGAGCGCATTGTCTCAGAGGCGACACACACACACAAAATAAAGGGCTACAGACCCCCTGGCCAACCATCCTCGCAACCCATAATTAGAGATGACTTTTGCGAAAGGCAATTAAAATATGGTAATGATCGATGCGCTCGCCCGATTCCAAAAAGGGAAATATACAGGTGTTGGCTTCAGGAGGTTTCACCTGGCCGGGCTGGGAGGCCTCCTCGGATTCATGAATGAACTCTTTCTCTCGGGAATCTTCGAGTCCCCGCTACCTACGCGAGACCCGGCTCCCCTCCTCCATCAGTGCTCTGGCAAACCAGGAGCTTGCTGGCGGCGACCGGGCTTTGTCATCGGAACGCACACACAGACACGCACACGCGCGCACCCGGCCACCACCGGACCGCGGCGGTCGCTGCGCCGGGTTCTTCCTCGCTGCGTTCCCCTCCCCGCCCCCCTCTTTTGGAGAGCTCCTCCAAACCCTTTCTTCCGTCCTTTATGTGTGCAGTTCTTTCCATCGAGGAGCTCGGGAAGCATTTGAGGGGAAAGGGAGGGGAGTGTGCTCCCACCGGGCGCGGGACGGCGGCAGGGAGGAGGACTCGAGACCCGACCCGCGCGGAGAGGACGCGCGGGTAGCGGGGCTTTGTTCTGCCCTCTGCCTCTGCCGGGAGGGCGGAAAAGCCTTCGCCGAGCTGGGGCTCATCGACGAAAGCCCGCATCCTGTCCCCCTCCCCCGCCACCCGAGCCGGAACGTGAAAGCGCCTCCGGAGTTCGCTCTGGACTCGGTCCGGGTGGGGCGCATCGCCGTGGGGAGGGTCTCCCCGTGCACAAGTGGCTCTCCGCGCACAGACAAATGTGCAGTGTCATTATGGTGGCTCCTGTTGCTCGAGGCCTTGGGGAGGTGTGTGTGTGTGTGTGTGTGTGTGTGTTCTGGCGGCGTGCGCGTACCCCACCCCTACACGGCACGGAGGACGAGAGTTAGGCCCGGGGGCTGGGGTTCCCCGGGGGTCTGCCTGGAGGAGACACCGCGTCCCGCCCTCCTGCACCTCCCGGCTGCCTTCCGGGACCGCGAGTGCCGAGCCAGGGCGGCCTCTCGCCTTTCATTACCGGGCCTACGAAAGCAGCAGCCCAGGCAAATATGTAGCTATTAAAATTAATCGCCCTGCGTTGTCAGCTGAACATAATGCAAATTATTTATGGGCTGTCTGCGCAATATTTATCATCGTGCAGGCTCCAGGCGTTTCGTGCTTCTCGGCCTCCCCCGCCCGTCCGCCCCGGCCCGCGCCGGGCGAAGCTCTGCGCAGGCTGCGGACCGACCGCGGGGCGCGGGGGTGGGGGAGGGTCTCCGGCACCACGATGGGGTGCAGAGGGCGAGGACTCGCGCCAGGCTGCCCTACGGGCCAAGAAGCCCACTTTAATTTCTGCCATTTACTCTACATTCATTGAAGGCCTTCTACATGCAAAATGAGGAGGTTCGCGAAATCAGGAAGTGAAAACCAATTTGGAGAGATCTGAACCCAGAGCCAAGCTCGGGTCCAAGGGGGTGATGTGGGTGGAGGCTCTTAGGTTGCCCGAGCGCATTTTCTGTGGTTTAAATCTGCCCTCCGGGCCGGGAGACCCAGGTTCGCGGGAGCTGGATTCGCACGTGGGAGAAACGCAGGACATCGGATGTGCCCAACAGAACGAGAACAACGCTATAGCTTGTAACAGGAATTTGGTTGTCCTTCGAGCCTCAAAACTTGTTTGCAGATCGCAGATAACAGATTAACTGCTAATTGTCGAAATCGGCCAACCATTTAGTTTATCACTGCTGGGGGCCCCTTGGTATTCGCTGCACTTTTAATATGTAAAAAACGGCCTTGGTGCCTCCTAAACCGCTTTTGTGTGGCTTTTGTTTCTCTTTCAAATACGGTTTTAAAAAACAGCAGCAACATGCCACCCTACTCCCTCTCCAACCAAGCCTTCCATTAAAAAAAAAAAAACAGGAGGAGAACAAATCTATAGGACAACCCCCCCCCCACTGGTCGGCGCTGGCTTGGGGCTTTTTACGTAAATCGTGTCGCCCTGAATGCGGAGGTAAACAGGCTTTCTGCAACGCAGCTAAATGAATCACGAGGGAGAAGAACCCGGACTGCGGGGCCGGGGAAGGCCTGAGGACGCCGGCTGGGTGCCAGGGCTGGGAGGGCGCAGCACGAGGGGCAGTAGGTGGAGGCGGGTTGACCCTGCCAGGAGGCCCCAGAGCCAGAGAGGGGAGAGCAAGGCCGGTGGGCGGTCCTGCCTGAGGCCCTGGCTCGCAATCTGCAAGGCAGGGTAAATGTACAACCTGGGCCTCGGTCCCCCGCGCGCCTGGGTGCCACCTGGGCCCGGTCACGCTGCGTGAATCCATCTGCAGGGAAGGAGGTCACGGGACACCCCTCCCACACACGGTTTTAGCAGCTCTGAGCCTTCACGAAGCAAAGACAGACCTAGGTCTTCCTTCTGATGTTCATTTTAAGCAAATTATTGCCCTTCTACACTGTCCCCACCCCGGACCCAAACGTCACCTCAAACTTAGCTGACCAAGCCTGAGTCGGGCCTACTTCCGGGGTGTTGTGATGGGGTAGGGCTATCTACTGTTCTCAGCTCTCCAGACTAATAAAAGAGTACACAGCCGGGAAGCTACTTTGGATTTGTATTCATCCGGTTTTCTTCTCCTTAAAATGTAAGTTGTCCCAATGGACAGAACCTCTATCTTTCCTGTAACCCCCAATTCTTGACAAGAACTCTCCTGAGAACATTCCAAAGATTCTCCAGTTATTTCAGAAACTTCATTGAAAGTGATGTCAAACGAAAAGAGGTTCAAAATATTAGGGTGCTTTTGGATTCGTTACTGCCTGGATTTGAGAAAGGAATTGACTTCTTTTTAAACAGCAAATCACTGGGTTTTCTAGGGTCAGGGAAAGGGAACATTTGATCAAGTGAAGTGGAGAGGTCAGGCCATGTTTACAAAGCCTGCAACACAGTCTCTTTTGGTCCTTAGAAACCCAGGGGAGGTGGGCAGGATGGGTGTTCCCATTTTACAGATGGAGAAACTAACCCCTCCCCCTCCCCCCACCACAAGTTTCAGTTCCTCATTGAACTGGAGCCAGAACAGCTGAAAGCCTTCTCCTTTCCTCCCCACTCACCCTCAGTCTCTCCTCCAGGTCACTGTCATTTAGTCAATGCTGCACCCTTTTCTTGGGTCTGTCTGCTGGTACCCAGGCCCCCCTCTTCCCTGAGGCAGCCCCAACAGCCCACATCTCAGGCCACTCCTTCCACAGCCTGCAAAACGCACGGATAGTCTCTTACAACCGTCTGTTTACTCACTTCCCCCCACCCGGGTCAATTCCGACTCCAGGCTCGGGAGGACAACTTTAAAGTGTTTTTGCAGACAGACCCCTCTGGTCGCGCCGGAAGTGTTTTATGGACCTGTGAGCCGAGTTAATCCCAGGAGGGACGGCAGGATTAGTCCCAGGTGTGGGTGGTGGTGGTGGGATTCCTATGTTTAGGTTTAATCCGCATGGGAGATTGGGGAGGGGGTGGGGGTCGAGTGGCCTCAGCGATGTGTGCCCTCTCTCCATTTGGGCGGTGGATGGATTCGGTGGATTGGGTCCCAGGTGGATGGAAACCCGGGCACGTAGCCCCGGACCACCAGCCCTCTGTTCTCGACGAGGAGTGGTGGAGCGGGTGGGGGTGGGGGTGTTGCAGTGGACGCCCCGCGTAGATTCTCCCTGGGAGAGCAGCACGAGCCTGGAGTGCGCAGTTGTGGGTGGTTCGCCACCCCCCCCCCCCGTTTTATTTTTCCAGCCCTGTGGAAAGGAGGAGAGCCGTAAGCCGGGGAGGGAGCCGGAAAGAAACACTTAATCACCGGCGTCTCGCTGCTCGTCACGCGAAGATGGCAGCGGCTCCCCTGGGTTTCAAGGTTCCGGGAAAGGCGTGTGTTCTGTCTTGAGGCGCGCGGACTGCGGCGCTCCCTCCCTGGGCTCGGCGGCCTGCCCGGGCTCCCTGAGTCTCTCCCCACGCGGGCAAGTGCGGCCAGCGGCCAGGTCCGCCTTCCCCTCTACGGGCCCGGGCGGTGGCGAGGGCGTGTGCCCCGCCGCGATCAGCGTGTCTTCGCGAGTTACAAGCAAAGGCTCTAGGGCCTGGAGGACGAGGAGGGGTGGGGGGGAGGGAGATTGAACGTCCAGCGCTGCCTCCCATCACGAACTCTTCCCTCCCCAGTCCCGCTCCAGGCACACTGGGGCGTCAAGCTGCGGCCCATACAGGACATGCAGGGCAGACTCCTTGCGGTGACCCAGAGGCTGAGCCCACCCTCGCGGGAAAAGGGATTTACCGCCACCCCTAATCCGCTCGCAGGCCCACTCCCCAGCTCTCTGCTCTGACCACTCCGGGCCGTCGCCAAACACAAAGCCTACAGGTCCGTGCCAGTCGCCGCCACTTCCGGGTACCCCAGGGGTACGCACAGAGGCTGGGGAGGAAGGCAGCGCGGCCCCTCCACCCCGGATCTGCCCCGGCGCAGTACACAACTGCCGCGGGCTTCCGAAACCCGAGCGGAGAGGAGGAAGGAAAGGCGGAGGCCCGGGAGGCTGGAGCCTGTGCGTGTGTGTGTGTGTGTGTGTGTGTGTGTGTCTGTTTGTGCGCGCGCGCGTGCTTGGGCAAGGGGGCGGGTATTTCGGGGAGGCAAAGGTGAGGGTGAACAATTTGGAACCAGCGTCCCAGCCGGGCCCAACAGCTGAACTCCCCGGCCCCCGGCCGGGAGGCTCAGCGCCCAGGTCTGGCGGCTCCAGCTGAGGGGAGCCCTAAACTCCGCGAGTCGCCGCCAGGCGTCCGGCCAGCTTCACGGGAGGAACCCGGGACCTGCGTGACCCAGTCGCCCCCCGCGGGCGGTCGTTTAGCTCCGGCGCCCGGGCCCACTGACATTCGCCGATAAGGAGTTCCTCTGCAATCGGCTGTCCCCAGCCCCCAGTCACCTCCGGCGGACGTGACCGCCGGATGCTATGCGGTGAGGTGGGGCGAGCGGGCTTTACATGGCCTCCCTTTGAATCCTTCGCCACCCTGGAGCTACAATAACGTGCCTCTGTACGACGCTCTGGAACTTTCCTTTGCAAAATAAGGGTCGAATACTGAGCCCTCCGTTTCCTACCCTTTCCCGTATCTTTTTCCTTTGGAAGGTCGGGTTCAAGTCAGTCGAATCAAAACATCGGCCTAACAACTCACCTTCACCACACAACACTGGAGAGGCAAATCCTGCTCTATCTGTAGCTGTGTGGCGTTGGGCTAGTGGCTCAACTGTTCTGGACCTCAGTTTCCTCATCTGCAAAACGAGGCCCAAGACAGTCTCCATCTCAGAGGGTTGTTTTGCAGATAAAACGTGAGTTAATCTGCATAAAGCCTGAGAACTCTGCCTCGGATTTAGTGCATGATTTGGCACTCCCTTGCCTTGGATGGGGGAGGAAGGCAAGAAAAAGATCCAGGTTACAGTTCCCCAGGTCTCTATGGAGCCAGGGAGCTTGGGTAGGGTGGAAAGGGTACTATGACCCACAGAAAAGCTAAGAAGGTAAGTTGGCTTCAAACTTCCTGGACTGGACTTTCCCTTAAAGGCCAGGGGTGGGGGGAGGGGTGGAAGTGATATTTAATCTTGCACATTTGGACTGGGTTAACGTGGATTTGTTGGCAGCTTCCGCCAGGGACGGGGCACCGTTGTCTGTTCTCTCTCTGTGACTTTGGTCATACAGCACTGGTTTCGAGGGCGCGCACTTCCAGGCCACCCTTTTGATGGCTTAAGGCCACCTCCGGGTTCCTGGACAAGCTAGGCAAAAGTCTGCCCCTGGAGGTGTACTTTAGTCAAGAGTTTAACACTGGCCCAGGGCTGGAGCATGGCAGGACTAGTCCCTGGGCCATTGGGGTTTGTGTGTGTGTGTGTGTGTGTGGAAGGGGGGGCACACAAATGCACACACTATTTATGTTAATGATCTGTCGGATTTCTAATTTCAAAAGGCTGCCCATTTCCTTTGAAATAGGGTATCTATGCGAAGGGAAGGAGTCGGGGTCAAGAAGGGCCTGAGGAGGCCACGGGGGCCACTCACTTCCCACCTGGCTTCTCGCGGGTCACTCATAATTTATGAAGTGGGTCCGCATTTCCCTTCTCAAAGACAACGCAAATGGCCTTTCCCTTGCGTGGTTGCCGACGCTCGCTGGAGGTCCGCTCTCCGTGGATCCTTAGCCGAACTCTGTGTGCCCGGCTGTCAGCCTCGGGAAAGACAAAGACACTGTCCCCTACTGGTTTGCTCCCGAGGCCTCAGGGTCACCTCCGGGGCTTTTTCTTCACACACATATACGCGCGCGCGCGCCTCCCCGCCCTCCCTCCTCCCCGGGCCTCCAAAGCGCTGCTGGCCAGTCTCCGGAACAAACCCGCAGCGTCAAGTCAGAATTCCAGTTCTCGAGCGCCACCCGGAGAGTTCACATTTCTCTTCCTCCGAGGCCGCGTGGTGCGCAAGCTAGCACCCGAGGGCGGCGGCAGCGCGTCGTCTCGGACGCCCCCTCCCCTCACCCAGCAGCACGTAGGCAGGTAAAGAAAAAGCCAAGGGAAAACCGTGGGCCCAACCAAGGCCGTGTCCTGCTAAGTGCAAACAACCCCAGACAGGAGTTTGCCGGGAGGACGCAACCCTCCAAACAGACATTACAGCGAAAAGAAATCTCCTTTTCAAGCCCTGTTATTGAAAGGCCCTGGAGCGCAAAGGGCACCACGCCTTCTCAGGATACACTCCGGCCGTGCCAAGATATGTCGTGCCCAGCCCGGCAGCTCCTGCACACACGTTTAATACTAGGCAGAAAGCGAGATTCGCATCTACCGATTACCCAGTTCTTATAGTATTTATAACTGACTCAATGAGTACTTGGTTGGGGGGTTAAAAAAAAAAAAGGTGCTGCTGCTCGAAATATACATGGTCAACCTGTTTGTAGATGGGGTAAGTTCCAGCCGCTGTCTGGCCACATTTGTTTGGTACCTCTGAAAATCCACGTTTTCTAGCCCGGAAAGAGACAGGCGGCCCTCGTGGCTCCTCCTTCGGCGGTTTCCTGGCGAGGCGCCCTTTCTTCCTAAGCACCGGGAATGGAGGCGGCCGCATTAGTACTCGCGGGCAGCCTGCTCTGACCTACACTGTCATTTTTTCCATCGGTCAGGATTGGGGGTGGGAGGGGTGTCTCCTCCGAGGCGCTCGGCACGGATCGTTGGGTTTTCCCCGGCGAACTTAACGCGGAGGCAAAAGGGGGCAGATGGAAATCTGGCCTCGGCTGGCCGGGCGCGCGTAAGCGCTGCACTCGGCAGCTCGCCGCAAAGCCAGGGCTGGATTTTTGCGGCCCGGGCCCGGTGGCTTCCCAGCGCCCAGCGAGATCCTCTCTCTCTCTCTCCCTCTCTCTCTCTCTCCCTCTCTCTCTCTCTCTCTCTCTCTCTCTCAGCAAACGTGCTTGCCTAATTTCGCCCTGGGGACAGCAGCTGTGCGGCGAGACGGGTGTGTGTGTGTGTGTGTGTGTGTGTGTGTGTGTGTGTGTGTGTGAGGGTGTGGGGAGAAAAACCGCAACTTTTCCAACAGAAAGTGTGTGCGCACACGAAAGGTGGAGGCCCAGCCCGATTCTGTGCACGTCCCGGCACAGCATCTAATCAGTGTCACTGCCAGGAATACGCTTCCGCGGCGGGCGACACCCTCGCCCCCTCCAACCTGCAGGGGAGGGGGCGGATGCAAATGGCGTCCCGAGTTGTCCCAGACTCTGTGCAGCTCCCGCCGCCGCGACTCAGAGCAGGCGTGTGGTCGCAACGGGCCGACAGCTGCTGTGCTGGGGACACGAACAACACTGGTGGCCCGGGCCCCTCTACCGCGCCCGATCGCGGAAAAGGGAACTAGCACGGCTCCCCGCTCCGAGGCCATCTCCCCCGCCGTCGTCTCCGGAAGAGCTGCCCTGAATGGGGGTTGGGGGGTCTTTGCGAGACAACTCCGCGCCCTCCCCGCGCGGCGCCGGAGAAGAACGTGGGTGGGGTTCCCTTCCGAGGCCTGACCATACTACTCCGCTATTCCAGGCCTCGGATCTGAACCTCGTGGACTAAGAGAGATAGTGTGTGTGTTTGGGGGGGGGGGGGGGGCGGGGCATTTCGGTCCGCTCTGGAGGAGTCACGAAAGTTGGCCGTCCTCTGGGGCTCCGGCGAATTGCTTAGTTTGCGTCCTTTCCCTTCCAGACCTGAGTGTCGGGCGCCACTTTGGGGAACCATGACACACCACCCCCCACCTCCCACCCCAACACCGGCCAGGAAACCTCTCTTGTCTTCAAAGCGGGGGCCGAAGGTTTCTCAACAGGCCCTCTTCGGTTCTGGGGCCCCAGTACGGCTCTCATGGCCACGGGGATCCCCCAGAGACCGCCCGCGTCTGGCTTCGCCAGCTCTTCCTGGAAAGGGGGTCGTGTATGTGTTGTGTGCACCACCGCTCCCGCCCGCACCGCCACCTCGGCGGCCCTCCCCGGCCTCGGCCGATCCCTGCCTGCAGTCGCCCGGCGGGACGCACCCTCCCCCACGCGTAAGGGGGCGCCCCTGGAACGCAGGCGGGGACGGAGGTTCCGGTCGTTCCGGGATTTGCATGCAAGAAGAAAACAAGGCCGGCGATTACAAGAGCGGCGCCTCCATTCTCGGGGTTCAGACTCCCGCCGTCTCCGCGTTGGTCCTCCAGTCGTCATTCTTGCTTGTCGGGGGGGGGGGCCGCCCCTTCGTCCTCCACCCTCCGTCCCGCCCCCACCCACCCAACAGCAATTCCTCGTCCCGCCTGTGCCGCACCACACTGAGCTCCGAGCGCCCTGGCCCCCACACCAGCCCCTCCTTAACTCGCACGCCTCCCAAGCTCCAGGCTAGGGGCGCCGGTCGCTCCCACCGCCCGGACTTCGCCGGTTCCACCCTGGGCGGCGAAAGCCGCCGCCCCGCGCCACCCCCGCCCGGTCCCAGCCCGGCTCCCTCGCCAGCTGCGCCGCCACCGCCGCACGTGACCCGCCCCCGTCGCGGCTTCCGCTGAGCTGCCTGTTCCGGAGCACAAACAATTTCTGCACTGACGCGGGGTCTCTCGGGCCCTGGCGTCCTCTCCTCCCTGCACCCCCTATCCCCTTCCGGGTATGAGAACTCAAAACAACTCGCTGACCTTCGGGCGGACCAGCTCCGGCTTCCACCGACTCCGACATTCGGTTCAAACCCAGCGGCGGCGGCTTCTAAGATTTCACTCCCGGCTGGGCTGGGGAGGGGGGAGGGGTCGATTTCTCCGGGAGGGGGTGTCTCAGATCGAAGGCGCCTCTTCACGCTCCTTCTCCTCCTCCAGAGTGAGTTCTTAGACTATATCCCGAGGCCCTGGGGAAGCGCGGGCAGTCGCATGCCAAGAAAGCCCACCCTTCTCCGCTGCCTTGTCTCGAGTCTGACCCGCTCTCAACGGTCACGGCCCAGGCAGAGGGCCTGGCCAGCCTCCCGTGGACTGGTACTCGGCAGAGATGCTGGTGTGTGTGTGGAAGGGGGGGGGTGCGGGGTGGATTGCGCTAAATAATAATAGTCGCTCCCCCTTCCAGCTCTAGGCTAAGTACTTCACGAGGCCTCCAACATTTCAGATCAAGAAACCGAGGCATATAGAAATGTCAGATACATAATTCGCTCAGAGTCACCAAGCTAGTTAAATGACTTTGGGAATTTGAACCCAGCTCTCTCCGGATCCAGGGTGGTTATTATGTTACAGTACTCTGCTTGGAATCAGAAGTAGCAACCAATGTACCAAACCTAGGCTTGGCTTGGACACTATGTGTTTTGCAGGCAGCCTTGCAGTTGCCACACAGTAGGGGCTCAGTAAATATTTGTGGGATGAATGGATGTCTGTATAAATGATTGACAGTCGTTGATGGCAAATGGTTTTAGAGAAAACAGCTCTAACCATTGTTCCTTCTAAGAGGATTTTCCAACCTTAATAAAACCTCTAGCTATTTTTCCAGTGTTTGCAGGTAACAGGAAACTCTTACTCAAAAATATATTAATCCCCCCTCCCCTCTTCACCCCAGCCAATCAGCTTGGCAGTATTTGAACTTGCTGGGGCACATATCCCAAAAAGGGCCTGGAATTGCATGTGAAGTGATTCCGAACACACAGCACAACAGGGAGGGACATGCACCCACCAAACAAGGCTCATTGATTTCGCTGCCACAGGCTGGGGCTGGGGGCCCCCCCCCGTGGCTCGCAGCTTCATGATTATTTTTTAATTTATGGACCACACGAGGTACACCAGGATCCACGCGTCTTGCTTTGGACTCCGCAGCCCTCACCAGCTGTGAGGTCACATCCCATGGACAGCAGTCACCCACCTTAACGGACAGCTCGGGAGATGCTGACCACAGCAGGACCACATCTGGGAATCCGAGAGCTGCTGCTGGCGCTCTGTGCTGTTCTGCTACTTCCATGACCCAAGAAGGCATGGAATTAAAAACAGAAAACAAATCGTTCTTATATTTGGAGAGTCCCATAGAATGCATTTTATACTATATTATTTCTCCCCAATCCCCTATTTTCTAAATCAAATCAATTATCCCTTCCATGTCACTACTGAGGACACATTTCTTTTCAGGTTACCTGAAAGTAAGCTTTCTCCTTTCTAGTTTGATTCATCAAATATCTGCTGAATACCTCCGTAGCATAAGGTGCTGTATAGACAGAACATGGAGTGGGAAAATGCCTGTTCTTGGTTTCTGATTACTGGTAGTCTGGCCTTCTTCCTTCCCTCCCCCCATTCCTTCCTTCTTTCCTCTCTCCCTCTCTACCTTCTTTTCTTTCTACCCACTCTCTCTTTCTTTCTGACAGTTGTCAATTTTGGCACATGTTCTTATGATTATTAACCAAGAAATGCAAGTGTTTCTTTTCCTTCTAAGTTACAACCCAGTCTTGATGATATGGCTGTATTTTTCGACCATCTCTTTTGCAGTCTGCTCTGGAGTAA
The DNA here is from genome assembly GCF_023851605.1 of Tamandua tetradactyla. NCBI lineage: Eukaryota > Metazoa > Chordata > Mammalia > Pilosa > Myrmecophagidae > Tamandua > Tamandua tetradactyla. The sequence continues at coordinate 132,611,133 of NC_135353.1, read as the reverse complement.
CGAGCAGGGGCCCTGGGACCACAGCCTGTGGTCCAGCCCAGTTTGGAAGCATCAGACCATCTCCACGGAAGCCACAGGCCTCCATCCCATGTTGCCCTATTGTCGCTGAGAACAGCCTCTCCGAAACGCACTTGCCCCTTGTGCAGAAGGGACTGGTGACAAGTGATGCTGAACCGGAGGTTCAGGATGCTAATTTGATTTATTATCTGTGTACAGCCTGGGGAGGAGAAAAGGCTCATAAAAGTGTTCTAGGCTGGTCATTCTGAATGTGAGCATTTATTTATCTGCAAAGCTGCCGAATATCCCTGCAGGAAGTCGTGGGCGCGGCAACCCCTGACTGCACAGACAAAAGTCTCCCCTTTACACAGGGCTGCTTTTATTGTTTCCAGCAGCTTTGTGCTTTCCCTGGGGGAAGAGGAGAGTCACATCGTGGGTTTTCTTCCTCTTTTCTCACGCTGCAGAGGAAGTGGTGATGTGGAAACGGTGGCATTAACTTGGCCTGCAAACCGTATCAGAGCCAGGAGTTTGGAAATGGCTAGTGCACGGTCCACTCCTCTGGCCCTTCTCTCCCAGACACCAAGGAACCCCAGGCTGGGTTCTGAGCATGAGAATGGCGGGTACTCCCAGGTGGAAGGGAACAAGAAAAGCCAATTGTTTCCTGGGTACAAGGTGCCCCTGATGTGTTTGTGTGTGTGTGTATGTGTGTGTTCCTGACCCTTTGGGACCTTCTTCCAATTAGGAATAAAGCCCCAAAAGGACTTATTAAGCACTTTTTACTCCTTCTCCATTCATTTATTGAACAACATGTATTGATGGCCAGCTTTGTGCCAGGCACTGTGCTAGGGCCAGGTATGCAAAAGTAAGCAAAAGAGAATTGGTTCTTGCCGTCGTAGAGCTCATATTCTAATTTGCTTGGCACCCAAAGGGTACAGAATATGGTCTCTCCCATCATATCATATAGGTTCTACTTCCTCAGCATCTTCCGTGGCCTCTTCTCTCATCAACTACCTCAGTTCAGGTCCTTGAGGACTCCTCTGTGCACAATTGAACCCACCCTCCCCCAATTCATCCCCTCCATCTGCTCACACCACTTAATTGCTTTAAATCCTCCTGACAGCAAGACAGGGAAGGACAAGGGGCAAGGAGGGTGCCCCCTGCCAGCTGAGGCAGAACTACTTTACAAAGATTTCTCAGAAATCCCCCCTCAGTGATTTCCACTTAGGATTCATTTGTCACCTCTAGCTGCAAGGGAGGCTGAGAAATGTTTTCATTTCAGCAATTGAGCATTGCTGCCTCAATTAAATCACTCAGGAAGAAAAGGCATGGATATAGGAACGGGCCACCAGCCCCCTCTGCTCACATAGTCACAGGGAGTGTGTGATGCTGTGGGGAAACATTTAGTTTGTGGTAGAAGAAGATTTAGTAGAGAACTTTTAGGGTCTATCCCTGTGGTCTGACAACTGCCCTCTCTTCTCCTCCCCAAGATTGGGATGCCAGCAGTTTTTATGCTGCAATAGCTGTAGGGCGAGTCTGTTCCTAGTTGAGTCAGTTCAGTTCTTTTTCCTGCGAACTGGAGTTGGGGAGAGAGGAAGCTGATCAGTCAGAGTGGGGCTGGCTCTGTGGTCACCATCTTAAAATCCTGAAAAAATTTACCTTTGAATTTGCGTTCCCACCATCTCCTGGCCTACCTCCCCAGGGTGGGTGCTCAGCTATCTGCTCCTGGTCCCCTTTCCCCACACTCAAAATTCTGCCCAACTTCCCCTGCACCATCCCTGCCCTGCTACTGCCGCCATCCTCTGCCACTGGTAGAGGCTAGGGTGTTAGTGTGGGGAGCGTGGGGCTTGGGTTTGCGCTCCAGTATCTTGGGATAGGACTCGGCAGCAGTGTTTCCCTCCCCGGGCTGGCAGGGCCACAACATATTTCGCTTGTGACTTGGCCAGGTCACCTTGCCCACACCGGATGCAGGTACTGAGTGTGGCCCGACATCGGCATTGCAATCCCCTGGAGGTGGCCCACCAGCCATGGGTTGGGGCAGTGGACCTGTGGGCAGCGGATCTTGACTTCCCTGGTCATGGCCAGGCTCTGCTTTTTTTTTTTTTTTTTTTTAATTTTTATTAGGAAAACCAATCAACATCCAATATGAACATTCTTTTTTTTCATCACATAGTTGTATATTCATCATCACGATCATTTCTTAGAACATTTGCATCAATTCAGAAAAAGAAATAAAAAGAAAACAGAAAAAGTTCATACATGCCATACCCCTTACCCCTACCTTTCATTGATCACTAGCATTTCAATCTACTAAATTTATTTTAACCTTTGTTCCCCCTATTATTTATTTATTTTTAATCCTTATGTCTTACTCATCTGTCCATAAGTTAGATAAAAGAAGCATCAGACGCAAGTTTTTCACAATCACACAGTCACATTGCAAAAGTTTTATCATTATACAATCATCTTCAAGAAACATGGTTACTGGAACACAGCTCTACATTTTCAGGCAGTTTCCTCCAGCTTCTCCATTACATCTTGAATAACAAGGTGATATCTACTTAATGTGTAAGAATAACCTCCAGGATAACCTCTCGACTCTGTTTGGAATATCTCAGCCATTGACACTTGATTTTGTCTCATTTCTTGCTTCCCCCTTTCAGTCGAGAAGGTTTTCTCAATCCCTTAGTGCTGAGTCCCATCTCATTCTAGGATTTCTGTCCCATGTTGCCAGGAAGGTCCACACCCCTGGGAGTCATGTCCTACATAGAGAGGAGAAAGGCAGTGAGTTTGCTTGTCATGCTGGCTGAGAGAGAAAGGCCACATCTGAGCAACACAACAAGTTCTCTTGGGGGTGACTCTTAGGCCTAATTTTTAAGCCTATCCTTTCTGGGGTTAAGTTTCATATGAACAACCCCCAAGATTGGGGGCTCAACCTATTGCTTTGGTTGTCCCCATTGCTTGTGAGAATATTAAGAATTCTCCACTTGGGGAAGTTGAATTTTACCCCTTTCTCACCATTCCCCCAAGGGGACTTTGCAAGTACTTTTTTAATTCACTGTTCAAATCCTTCTGGGATTTATCGAGGCATCACTCTGAACAAACCTACAGAGTCTCATGCCCTACTCAAGGTTCCATGTACTTATGGTGTTCAATTAAGCTATAGTGGCAGAATTTTTGCCTGCCATGCAGGAGACCTAGGTTCCATTCCCAGACCCTGCACTTCCTAAAAAAGAAAGAAAGAATAAAAAAAACATGCCAATATAGCTCATGGCTTTTTTTTTAATTTTAAAACTTTTATTGAGGAAACAGTACAGCCACAGAACAAGAAAACTTTTTTAAAAATGGAGAAAAAGAAGAAAATCCCACCCACCATCCTACCTGCCATTTTAACCCAACCATCATTAGGGTTTTCTGTATTTCTCTTATTTTTCATCATATTTTACATATTTATATTTATATTACATCCTTGTATGATTGTTTTTCAGGTGTACTCCATCAGCCTCACTCTCTTATTCTTTTTTTTAAAAAATTTTATTAATAAAGCAACGTACAGGCACATACTTTCTCACATACCAACATTCCATACATGGTGTACAATCAGTGGCTCACAATATCATCACATAGTTGTATATTCATCACCATGATCATTTTTTTGGAATATTTGCATCACTCCAGAAAAAAAAAATAAAAAGAATAAAGAAAAAACTCATTTATACCATACCCCTTCCCCCTCTGTCTCATTGACCACTAGTATTTCCATCTACCCAATATATATATTTTTAATTTTCACATTTGTTCCCCCATTATTTATTTAGTTTTAATCCATATGTTTTACTCATCTGTCCATACTGTAGATAAAAGGAGCATCAGACACAAGGTTTTCACAATCACACAGTCACATTACAAAAGCTGTATCATTATACAATCATCTTCAAGAAACATGGCTATTGGAACACAACTCTACAGTTTCAGGCACTTCCCTCTAACCTAATACACTTTAAACTAAAAAGGATAAGTCATGATTTTGCAGGTCAGGAATGGGGGCAACTCTAGGGAAAATGAGTCTTCTGTTTCATGTGGGGTCAACTGGGGTCACTCCACCGGCCTCAGGTGATAGGCGTGCTGATCTCATGGGCCCAAGTTGGCTTTGGACAGAGATGTGGAACTTTGTCAGGGATGGCTGGAAGCTTGGGCCCAGTCAAACCTGTAGAATGGAGCTCCATTCTACTTGTGGCCTGTCCAGGGTCTTGCAGGAAGTGTTCCTAAAGACCATGACAGAAGCTAGGGTGCTTCTGGGGACCTAGCCTTGGGCATCAGGCAGTCTCCCTTCTGCTGATTCATTTAGTTGCAGACAGCCACAAACCCACCCCACTTCAAACGCAGAGGACTATGTAAGGGTGTGAATCCCAGGGGCAAAGAGAGAGGGAGGTATCCCCATAGCTACCACTGGGGCTCAACCACTCACACATTTGTGCCCTTAGTCCTGGGGGGGGGGGGAGGGATGACAGAGTGTGATGATGTGGATGAAAGAGCTCAAATCCATCTCCATTCATTGTCAAAAAGGGTTTCAGGAAATCCTGAGTGAGAAGCTGGAGGTGTAGTGGTTCTTGGGAAGATCAGCCCAGGCAGAATATGAGCTAAATCACTGTTTTTTTTCCCCTTGGGGGAATGATGAGAAAGGGGGACAATTCAACTTCCCCAAGTGGAGAATTCTTGATATTCTCACAAGCAGTGGGGACAACCAAAGCAATAGGCTGAGCCCCCAATCTTGGGGTTTGTTCATATGAAACTTAAACCCGCAAAGGATAGGCTTAAAAATTAGGCTTAAGAGTCACCCCCAAGAGAACCTGTTGTGTTGCTCATATGTGGCCTCTCTCTCTCAGCCAATACAACAAGCAAATTCACCGCCCTCTCCCTCTCTACATGGGGCATGACTCCCAAGGGTGTGGACCTTCCTGGGACAGAAATCCTAGAATGAGCTGGGACTCAGCACCAGAGGATTGAGAAAACTTCTTGACTGAAAGAGTAAAGAGAGAAATGAGGCAAAATCAAGTGTCAATGGCTAAGAGATTCCAAACAGAGTGGAGAGGTTATCCTGGAGGTTATTCTTACACATTAAGTAGATATCACCTTTTCAGTTAAGGTTTAACAGAGAGGCTGGAGGAAACTACCTGAAAATGTAGAGCTGTGTTCCAGTAACCATGTTTCTTGAAGATGATTGTATAATGATAAAGCTTTTGCAATGTGACTGTGTGATTGTAAAAACCTTGTGTCTGATGCTTCTTTTATCTACCTTATGGACAGATGAGTAAGACATAAGGATTAAAAATAAATAAATAATAGGGGGAACAAAGGTTAAAATAAATTTAGTAGATTGAAATGCTAGTGATCAATGAAAGGGAGGGGTAAGGGGAATGGTATGTATGAATTTTTTTCTGTTTTTTTTTCTGTTTTTTTCTGAATTGATGCAAATGTTTTAAGAAATGATCATCATGATGAATATACAACTATGTGATGAGAGAAAAAGAAAAAAGCATGTTCATATTGTATGTTGATTGTTTTCATTAATAAAAATTACAAAAAAAAATCACTGGGTTTTGGGTGTTAAACCAGAGTCCTGCCAATATCATATGATTGCACTGATTTGAAACAATTAGAATAATATTCTGAGTCAGAGTTAGAATCCAGACTATCGGTTACCAGAGGATGATGTGGGGATAGGGAATGGGAAGGTAAGTCTTCAAATGCACAAGGTTCCTAATTTGGAATGATGGAAATGTTTTGGTAATGGATGGTGGTGATGGTAGCACAACATCGTGAATGAAATTAACAGCACTGAAATATACATCTGAATATGATTAAAGGGAAATTTTAGATCGTACATCTGATAACAGAATAAAACATTTAAAAATAATCCATTGAGCTGCACTATGCAAATAGTGAACTCTAGGTTAAACCATGTACTTTAATTAATAGTGCAATTATAAAAACATGCTGTCTTTGATTATAACAGATGTTCTTCACCAAAGCAAGGTGTTGGTGGTGGGGTGGTATATGGGAATCCTGTATTTTATGTATGATTGTTCTGTAAACCCACGACTTTTCTAATAAAGAAAACAAAAAACAAAACCCTAGACACTAGTCTTGGTTGCAAACCAGTTTCTTGGGCTCTGAATTTACAAAAAGTCTCAGATTCCTGTGAGTGAATTACTCTAATTATCTCCATTTTTGCATACGAGGAAATTTATTTAAATTGCCCAGAGTCATAGTTAGAACTTAGTACAGGTAGAATTTGAACCCAGATCCTTTGAATAGCAGTAGTCATTCTACAGTGTATAGTTTAAGTGAGTTTCCCAAGGTCACACAGAAAAACTAGAAATAAATTTGGCTCCCATTCATAGTAAAAATACCTAGCAAACCTAGAAGAGAGTAGAGCATCTTCATCTGATAAAGAGTGTGGAAACCAAACCGTATAACAAACACTGTTCTTAAGGGTGAAATATTGAAAGCTTTTCCCCTGAGATCAGGAACTAGATAAGGGTGTCTGCCATCACTTCTTCTATTCAGTATTATGCTGGCAGTCACAGCCAGTGTAATAAAGCAAGAAAAATTAAAAAAAAGCATCCAAAGTGGAAAGGAAGAAATTAAACTGTCATTCACAGATGACATGGATGTACACATAGAAAATCCCAAAGAGCCTACAATCCAACCGTTAAATTTAATAAGTGGATTTGGCAAGGTCATTGAATTTAATGTAGGGCTGTTGTGAGAATTCAGTGGGAAGTTTATATCTGATCCTAAATTTTTACCTATTTAATCCCCATGACCAGCTCTCCTTGCCTTGTGACACTGGCTACTCTTCCTCTTTGACGCTCTCTTTTCCCTGGCTTCCTCAGTGCTGTCCTTCTTTGTGCCCTTTTTTTTCTCTTTCTCTGGATTTCTCTCCCAGCCTCTCCTGCCACATCAGCTGTGTTCTGGATTCTGTCCACAGTCAGTATGTGGTGAATACAACTCCTCTGTGGATGGGATGTAGATGGCACCTCCCATGGCTATCTGAGACCTTCATCATTTCCTCTCTGTACCCTTTCACTGATCTACTCCTCGGGAGCCTCCAGTCTTGCTCTCTTCACATCCAGCTGTCACCCAGCCCCCAGAGTGACCCTCCTAAAATGAGAACTTGATCTTGCCATCCTTCTCCTATTTAAATTCTTTCCAATCCTTGAAACACCTTGATTAACTTCAGCATCCTCTGCGTGGCATGAGAACTCTCCACTGCTTACTCCTAATACGCTACACATGTTCTCTCTCCCTTCAGTGCCTGTCTTAATTTGGGTATTGCCAAAAGCAGACCCCAAACCAAAGACTTTTGGAAGCAAATGGTTGATTGGAAAGGTGATCCCAGGATGCCCATGGAGGGGGTGGGGATCGAGACAGGGAAGGGAAGAAAGCAAACAGAAGGTGCATTAGCCAGAAACTTATCTTCATATACCCTAACCCTCAGAATTGTCCCCAGCGAAAGCTAAGTGCACTAGGGTATTTATCCATCAATTCCCATCTAACGGTACGCTGGCAAACCAGCTCTCTGGGAGAGGAAGAAAAGCTCCAGTTTGTAGTGTCTGCTGATCTCCATTGCATAAATACAGCTGCCATGGCTGACTTCAAGTTGCCATGGTATGCAACCCTTCCGGATATCTACTAATCAGCCCTCAAAAGTTAGTTCCATAGCTCCAGTGGACTACTACTCCTATTTTCATGAGCTGAGGGTTTTTCCTGGGGTGTGAAGCCCTCAAGATTTGCTCCCGCATATGGTGGCCAGCTGAGCATGCTTTGGGGGGCAGAGAGTATCCTCAGATGGAGTGGCAGACAGTCTTCACTGTATTTGAGAAGTCTTTTCAAATGCCTTCCAGGGAGGGTGGAGGGACATGGATGGGACCCCAACAGAGTTTGCTACAAAGTCTTCGCACAGATGCTTCCCTCGGCCTCGAACCCCTTTTCTTTTTAAGTCCCCTGGCTGAGCTCCTGCTCAACCTTCAATACTCAATTATGATTACAGTGCTGCCACCTCCGTGAAGCCTTCCCTAAGTTCCCAGCAAGCCATCCTCATTCTCACTACAGCACAAAGCACATCTTCGGCATGTTAACTATTCCCTGTCTTTCCCTCCCTCACTGGATTGCAAGGTGCAGAGGCCAGGGCCGTTGTCTTAATATTTTCTGTACCTTCAGGGGTTACCCTGGGGCCTGGCACAAGCTTCCTTACTTAATTAGATAACTCTTCCCATCCCACCCTGTCATATAGTAACGGTCTAGTCAAATTAGCACGCCACCCTTCCACCGCCTCCATCTACATCTCCACTGCTCAATCAATCAATTGGTCTCTCTCTGGCTTTATTGCTTATTCCCATTCGCTTCCAAAAAGGACTTCAGGCAGCAAGCAGGTGTTTCCTTTCCCGGGAAGGTGTGAGCGACCATATTTTCTGAAGCAATGATCAGGCCACGTGATCCGACACATGTTCCAACACATGGGTCTGACAATGGGGCAGAATATTTTAAATTCCCACCATCTCGGAAAATCCGAGGCTGCAGGGCTCCATGTGAAAACAGCCAGGAGCCAAGGTCTCATAACGCACATCCAGAACAGGCAGGAGTTCTGTTCTAAAGACCTCTGTGATTTGAAGAGCGGCATGCGAAGAGAGAAGATGAAGAGAGAAGTTGATTTCTGTGATCAGAGGGAACAGGGGAAAATTTGCGGCAGAAACAAGCTCTCATTAAGACCATATGCTGTATTTCTAACCGATGGCTTTTAGAAGCAATTCCCCGACATTTCATTCATTTTTACTGCCTCCCCTTCAGGGCCAGGAAGAATGGTGTTAGCGTGCATTTATAGATGAGGGGATTTAGGAACAGAGAGGTTAAATGGCTCAGCCCCAGTCACAGAGTAAACCAGAGGCACAGCCAGCCTTGAATCCTGAATTCCGACTTGAGTTTCTGTGCCAAGATCCCTCGGGGCACATTTCCTCTCTAATTTGCATAAATCATCAACATTTTTTTCCAGTTTGTGCTGAGAAAGCCCCTTTTCAAACAGCGGAAACTCCCTTTGCCTTCTGTCGCCTTAGTTTTATTTTATGAACCAAATTCTTTTGCTTCTACACGGAGACTTGCTATTTTCCCTTCAGTTGAGCCCTTCTCCAAAGAGGTCTTGACCTTTGTTTACAGATGCAATGGAAGTGGGCAAACCCCAGTGAAATAAAACAGATGATCCGGAAACCACATAAAGTGTAATTTCAGCTAATGTTCAAAATACCAGGCAGTTGATTATTAATCTTGGATCCTGGCAGGTTACCAGAAAACAACGCAAATGGATAAATGCAGCTACCAGTGTTCAAGCCCTGTCTAAGGTCTAAGACAGGTCCCTAACTGTGTGAGTGGATTCACGGGATTGGAAATAAGAAACTGGACATACGAAGGCCACAGAAGCTTTGAGGAATTCTAGTTTGGGGGTATGTAGGGACTCTACCTAAGAATGGTTATGTGACCTAGGGTTTCTAATCACCAGCATAATTACAGAATTACTCACAATCCTTTCACGTATCTAGGAAATTCTTAGCTCATGACCTCATCTTTCTGATGGCTCTTAGGTGGCTCTGGTATTGAGGTTTCTGGGCATGAACCGCACTTCCTGGAATCCCAGGTCGGCACTTAGCGCATTGCTGACGCTCAAGAAATAGTAATAATCCTCTTGAAAGTAAAAACATATGCAATGTGTTTGGGAACAACTTCCCCTCTCTGTCGAGTACGTTAGATCATCAAAATAATTTATGGCCCTTCTGTTTAACCATTAGGAAAAAAACAAAGAGTTACATAGTTTTGAAATCTTAGGTACAATAAAACTCAGCAGAGCAAAAACAGTTTTTGACAGCACGGCCTGGTCATTTGCTTCTTTACTTAGCCCAATTAGTCAGCTAGTGAGGCAATAACGCCGGGTAACAAAAGTTTTACACTCACCCAAGCTCGGTGGCTTAAACGTGGATTTCTGGCTCATGGGTCGGTAGGTCAGCTGGGTTACGATTCCAGCTCTGCTTCTCCTGACTCTCCCTTGTTCTTGCATGAGGGGCCTCTTGGGCATTTTCTTTCTAGGTTAGACCACTGCAGAGCACAAGGCAGGCGGGCGCATTTAAAGCCTTTGCTGGTGTTAGATCTGCTCATTCCATCAGCCAAGCCCAAAGTCAGTGGGGCAGGGTAGTATGCCACCCCATGAGAGAGGGGGAAGGGAGTATATAATTTGCTGAATAAAACTCCAGTCTATCCCATTTGTCATCTCTAATAACCTATAAGCCCCTTGAGGGTTAAGGCCATGTCTTACTCAGTGGGGGCTGCCTCCCCACTGTTCTGAGCATGTTTACCTTGTATGCACATTTGTACGTATATTTGTTGAATGAATGAAATCTCTCAGTTCCAAAATCAGTAATTGTTTATTTTATCAGTTGGAACTGTTGGCTACAAGTGCTAGAAATCCAAATAAATGTCTTTAAGCAAAGGGCAATCTTTTGGGTTAGGTGGATGTGAATTTTCTGGAATAGCTTCCAACATCCAAGGAATGATTCTAGAAACCAAGGCCTTGGGTAGATTTAGGAGACCAGCCACCTGCCAGTCCTCTCTCCATACTCTCACCGAGGGAATTGGCCTTGTTCTTTTTTAAATTTATTTTTAATTTTTGTTAATAAAATCAATCAACATACAATACGAACATTCTTAACATTTGAACATTCCATACTTGGTGTGCAATCAGTAGTTCACAATATCATCACATAGTTATATAATCATCACCATGATCACTTCTCAGAACATTTACATCACTCCAGAAAAAGAAATAAAAAGAAAAAAGAAGAAACTCATACATCCCATACCCTTTACCCCTCCCTCTCATTGACCACTAGTATTTCCCTCTACCCAATATATTTTAACCTTTGTTCCTCTTATTATTTATTTGTTTTTAATCCATATGTTTTACCCATCTGTCCATACGGTAGATAAAAGGAGCATCAGAACAAGATTTTCACAATCACACAGTCACTTGCGAAAGCTATAAGATTATACATTCATCTTAAAGAAACATGGCTGCTGGAACACAGCTCTACAGTTTCAGGCACTTCTCTCCAGCTTCTCCAATATGCCTTAACTAAAAAAATAGTATCTATATAATGTGTAAGAATAACCTCTAGGATAACCTCTTGACTGTGTTTGAAATCTCTCAGCCACTGACACTTTACTTTGTCTTATTTCTCTCTTACCCCTTTCAGTCGAGAAGGTTTTCTCAATTCCTTGGTGCTGAGTCCCAGCTCATTCTAGGATTTCCGTTCCACATTGCCAGGGAGGTTTACACCCCTGGGAGTCATGTCCCATGTAGAGAGGAGGAGGGCCCTGACTATGCCTGCTGTGTTGTCTGAGAGATAGAATTGGTCTTGTTCTTGCAGAGACATGGCTACCAAGAGAATGGTTTAGTATGTTTTCCAAAAATGGGGACGCTTTTCTGAAAATGTGACTTTGACATGTCACCTATTGAGTGGTGGGGTCCCTGTTCTTTGCAGTTGAATCTGGGTGGGACTGTGACTATGGGGAAGTGATACTTTGTTACTTCCGAGGCTAAGGCATAAAAGACAACATAGCTTCCAGCTTGTCCAATGGCACAGTGTCTTTGGAGCCCTGAGCTGCCATTTAAAAAGTCTGAGGCCATCACACCGGGAGGAGGCCCAGGTCAAATGGAAAGTTCATGTGAAAGAGTCTTGGCCATTCCCTTCAGCTGAGGTCCCAGCTGACAGCCAGCATCAAGCAGAGGTGTGAGTGAAGATGCTTCCGGATAATTCTGGCCCCCATTCACTCTTGGCATTCAAGCCCTCCCCATTGAGGCCCTAGATATTGAGGAGCAGAGACAACTTATCCCCATGGTGGACTCTCAGAATTCCTGATCCATGGGGTCAGTGAGCATAATAAAATGGTAGTTTTATGCTGCCTTGGTGTTTTTTTTTTTAATTCATCATTTTTTCTTTATTAGAGAAGTGTGGGTTTATAGAACAATCATATATAAAATACAGGTTTCCAATATACTGCCCTAATATTAACACCTTGCCTTGGTGTGGTACATTTGTTACAATTGATGAAAGTACCTTTTTTTAAAAAAATAATTGTGCTATTAACTGCAGTCCATGGTTTAGCTTGAGGTCCACTGTGTAGTGCATTTCCTTGATTTTTTAATTAAATTTATTCAATTACCATATATACAGCCTAACATTTCCCCTTTTTAACCATGTTCAGACATATATTTCAATGCTGTTAGTTGTGTGTGCAATGTTGTGCTATCATCATCACCATCCATTACCAAAACATTTCCATCGTTCCAAACAGGAACTCAGGAAATTTTAAGCCTTAAATCCCTAATCACTATCCCCACTCCGTCTCCTGGTAACCTAGATATTTTTTTACTTAATTTGTTACTTAGCAGTAACAAGTTAACTAAAGAGTCCAGGATTACACCCTTATAGCTATCCTTCCACTTCTTCTCTAGAATATTCTGAGAAGCCCCTCCCATTGGCCAGGTGTCTGATTGTTTTGGGTCATGTGCCTACCAGTTGAGCCAACTGCTCGGGCTAGAAGGAACTAGAATGGCTGTAGTCTAGGTTTTGTGTTAATTCCTGAAGGGGTGGCTGCAGATGTCACTGCCATCTACCCCAGAGCCCCTCATCTGAAGTGATTCCCCTCGGCAGTGGGGGTGGCATCAGAAGAAGCTGTAGGACAGCATGTTTTGGGCAGGCTAACATAACAGCTGCATCCTACCAGCTTCACTTTACTTAGTAACAATGTTTTTTTGAGGTTTAAGATGGTTTCCTTGACAAGAAGGCTAGAAACCAGGCTTTATCACTTAAAAGCAGTGATCCTGGGCAGGTTATTTTCATCACCCTGAGCCCAACAAACATACTTTTTATCCCTGTCTGGCAAGTTGTTGAGAAGATAAACTTGCTGGAAACACTTTTCATTTTAGTCAAACGGGCATGCTGGGTCAGTCATTGCTTGGAAGCAGTTAGTTCTATGTTCTCCTGAAGTCTCCAGATTGCCGTCTGCACTAATTTCAACATACTTGCACCCCCAAATGCACACACATATGCAGTGGTCATATATGATGTGTAGACACAGATATGTAATATATCTTCATATATCCCCCCAAATAACCAAACTTTTCTTCTTTTCTGAAAGCCAATAATCTTGCTGCTTGGAAATATTTCTAGGAAGAATATTCCCTGTCAATGAATGGCAAATTTTCTCTGTAAAGGGGCAGATAGTAAGTGTTTTAGGCCTTGAGGGTCAAACAGTTTCTGTTAAGTGAAAGCAGTCACAGGCAATATATAAGTGAATGGGCATGGGTGGATTCCAATAAAACTTTATTTGCAGAAACAAGTAACAGACCCAATTCAGCCTGCAGGTTATAGTTTGCTATAGAAATGTAGCAACACTGTCCAATAAAAATGTAACATGAACCACACATGTAGACACATGGAGAGGAAGTGTCTCCCCAGCATCAATTCTCTGTATTCATCAGAGCTAGCTCCCGCAGTGCAGGAGAAGGCATTCAGGCAGGGCATCGGATGGATGCAGGTGCTTGAGGCAGGAAGTTGCAGCAAACTGTCTAGTGCAGCTCCAGGTGAACTCAGGGAGACCAAGGAGGTAATAAAGAGGACAGCCTCTGCCTCAGGAACAAACTTGATGATGAAGCCTGTGCCTTGGAAGGCAGAACAGTGATATGGAGAGGCACTTGGGCCTTGGAGATATTACTGTGTAGCTGGATCAAGGTTTGCCTGAAGCCAGATCTACCCCTGCTAAGGATGGAGGATGTGAACCAATACCTCCCCCACTCAGTATTCAAATTTGTTTCAGTGGGAGTGGGGTGGGGATGGGTTTCTATGATTTGTATCAGAATGCGTTTTTCACTGTTCCAGGAATTAAGCAGGTTAATGATTCCAGCAATTCTCTGGATGCTGGATATTTTTATTATGAGAATTGAGATTGCAGAGCTGTGGAGATTGCCATTTAAAGCGTTTCTTGGCTGCTCCATATTTGGTAAGATGTTTCCCTTCCACCCCCTCCCTTCTCAAGCAATAAACTGAACCCAACTTTAAAAAAATGAGCAACACCATATATCTGTAGTAAAATCAGACTTAAGAGACACCCTGAGGAGTTTGGGTAGGACCCATTTCTGAAATGCACATGGCAGTCTGATCACTGCAAGGCTTGGGACTTTGGCTGAACCAGAGTTTATACAGAAGACACAGTGTCAGTACAGAAAGGAAACTGGGGTTCCCGACACACCCATTCCAGCTCTCTTCTCACTGGCAGTCCCCTAGAGTAATGCTCTATAGCTAACAACCCGTGTCCCCAGACATCTGTGCAGTCGAGGTGGCCACTTCTCCCCCCCTCACCTTTTCTGCTGCTTCCTTCTTTGGCTTGAGTGAGGGCATGGGGTTGAAGATGCTGCAACATTGCTAAGGGTGGAGGATGGGGAAGACACAGAGGCCCTGGCTCCTTTTTGGCCTTCTTGAGCCACCATTCCAGACCTGGATGGTGTGCTATTACGCTGACTTTTTACCGCCTGAGGTAAATAAGTTCCTTTTCAATTAAGCCACCACTGTTGCTGGGTTTATATTATAAGGCAGCTGAATGCAATTCTGTGTCATACAGAATTATATGTCTATTTGCTTTTCCTTTACCTAGAGGACAAAATCACACCTTCCCTAGGAGGATGGGCATGTGACAGACCTCAGAAGATTTTGATGGTGGCTCAACCTACAGATTCTACTCAGGACAGGTGAAAGCGGTTTTAGGAGGACAAAATGTCTGTGATAGGATTATGGAAGCTTATTTAAAAAAAGTTAAAATTGGGGGAAGGGGAAATCCAGAGATCGTACAGGATTAGCTGGTGAATCTTCAAGAAGAAAAATACTACACACAAGCATCACGAACCTCTTACATTTCTGTAGGACTTTAGTGGCCCCAATGAAAAAGGCCTTTTGTTTTTGCTTATCGCGCTTTCAGGAATCACGATAATTCTCTCCACTTCTCTTCCGTGCTAGTTTATGGCATTGAGAAAACGACCATCCCAACAGATTTCTTTTTCTTCTTGCTTTTTTTAAGAAAGAAACCTAAGTGCTAGTATTATTTTCCACTTTTAATCACTGCTTGACAGAGATGGAAAGTTAAGTCATGTAATTGCTTTTGTGTTTGGTAGAGCTTTTCACTATTTTGGAAAAAAGAAATCGCTCAATGGACAAAATGTGGGTTTACACCAAACCCCAAACATCGCAAGCTTTAATGGCAACCATGTGTTCATCCTGAGAATATGCACCTAATTTGTTTGCAAGAAAAAATGCGGCACTGCTCAACTTGTACAGAGTGAGCCGGAAAGTTCCAAAGTCATGTTTGGGGACAAAGGGCTGTTTCAGGAATCTCAACGTCAAAAAATATATTTTGTAAAAACTGAAGATGGAGATTATAATAGGAATACTTAAAGCAAGATTGCCTTCCTGAAACTCTTGCATCATAAAACATCTGTCTCCAAATTGGAAGGCTGGGAAGGCCCCGAGGCCACATCTGGCCCATCCCACCCCCTTCTGCCTGGGATGGCCACAAAGAGACCAGGCCAACATGCTGGCCCTCTGAGCAGAGGTCAAGGTGAGGGAATGGAAAAAGGTGGGGCTGCAGCTCAACCATGCAGAATTCCTGGCCCAGCCCTTCTCGGTCACAATCAGACCAGATCCCCTGTGGTCCCCTACCCCAAGAGTGCCTTCCCCTAAGAACAGAGAGTGGGGCTGTGGGTCCTCCACAGGGACCAGGCCTCAACCCAGCACTGATTCTTCCCCTTCTATCCTGAGGCCCGAAGTTTCAGGTGGCCTGGGCTGCTGGAAGAATGGACTTAGAGACCCACTTGATTCCAGGGTCCAGGACTATAGGCTACTAAATCAGTGCAGTGTTAGCCTTTGTGTGCTTGACTTTTGGTGCTTGCTCGGAAGCTATAATCAGAGCTATGTTTGGATTTTTGCTTCATCACAGACTCTGGTGTGCAGACTAATGCTCTTTATTTTCCTGAAACGAAAATGACCTTGGCTTTCGAGCCCCCATTTCCATTGACATTGGGAAACGTAAGCATGCAGTGCAAACCAGCTCAGGCCCTTCCAGTTTAAAGGTAGTCCCTTTCAAGGAAAATGTGCTTCTCCCTCTTCCCCTCTTCTTCCTTCCCTCTGGCCCTGGCACGAAGGAGGGGCCCATAGGCGATCATTGGCACATTGTGCATTGCTGTATACCAAACTACTCCAAAACCCAGTAGCTTAAAACAGGTACAACATTTCTTTTTCTCTTAGATCTGTGATTTGAGCAGGGCTTGGCAGGGGAAAGCTATCTGTGCTACACTTGGTGTTGGCTAGCATAGCTCAAAGGCTGGGGGCTGGAATCAACTGAGAGCCCCCTCTGACAGTTTATGCTGGCTGGCATCAGCTGGCACACCTGCACACGGCCTCTGCTTGTGACCTGAGCTTCCTTACAATGAGAGAGAGAGAGAGAGAGAGAGAGAGAGAGAGAGAGAGAGTTAGTTCACCTGCAGCAGTAGTGACAGCTTCTGGAATACCTACCATGCTTCTCTCTCTTTTCTTCTCTGCCTGTGGGCTTTCTTTGGCAGCAGAGATCTTCTTCTTCTTCTTCTTTTTTTTTTTGTCAAACCTTAACAAACAAACATACAAATATTTTATACGTGGTGAACAATCAATGGCTCACAATATCATCGCTTAGTTGTATATTCATCACCATAATCTTTTTTTATTTGCATCACTCCAGCAAAAAAAATAAAAAAGGAAAAAGAAAAACTCATACATGCCATACCCCTTACCCCTCCCTCTCATTGACCGCTAGCGTTTCAATCTACTCAATTTGTTTTAACCTCTGTTCTCCTTATTATTTGTTTATTTTTTATCCATGTTTTTTACTCATCTGTCCATACCCTAGATAAAAGGAGCATCAGTCACAAGGTTTTCACAATCACACAGTCACACTGTAAAAGCCATATCATTATACAATCATCTTCGAGAAGCATGGCTGCTGGAACACAGCTCAACAGTTTCAGGAACTTCTCACTAGCCGCTCCAATACATCATAAACTAAAAAGGGGACATCTGAAATAATAATAATAATAAAAACAGGGACATCTATATAATGCATAAGAATAACCTCCAGGATAACCTCTTGACTCTGAAATCTCTCAGCCACTGACACTTTATTTTGCCTCATTTCTCTCAAGGTTTTCTCAATCCCTTGATGCCAAGTCCCAGCTCATCCCTGGATTTCTGTCCCATGTTGCCAAGGAGATTTACACCCCCTCGGAGTCATGTCCCATGTAGAAGGGGAGGGCAGTGAATTTATTTGTAGTTCATTCTAAGCGTTGGCTTAGAGAGAGACAGGCCACATCTGAGCAACAAAAGAGGTTCTCTGGGGGTGACTCTTAGGCCTAATTTTAAGTAGGCTTAACATATACTTTGCAGGAATAAGTTTCATAGGGTAGGGGCAAACCCCAAGATCAAGGGCTTGGCCTATTGATTTAGTTGTCCCCACTGCTTGTGAGAATATTAGGAATTCTCTACATTGGGAAGTTGAATATTTCCCCCTTTCTCTCTATTCCCCCAAGAGGACTTTGCAAATACTTCTTTATTTACTGTCCAGATCACTCTGGGATTTATAGGGGCATCAAACTAACTTGGACAAACCAATAAAATCTCATGCTTTATTCAAGATTCCATGTACTTATGGTGTTCAATTAAACTCACCATATAAGTTAAATTAGGAAATGCACTAGTCAAAATATAAATTTTGCACCAAATAAACATTTCTCCCTTTAGTTTCACACAGAAGTTGAAGTTTTAAAATACAGATGACCATCTATTTTCAACACCTGGCAGCAGAGATCTTGCTGTATAAATTTGTAATCTGGAAATGCCGAGAAGTTGATACCCCCAGGGCAACCTTCAACCAATAGGAAATGGAATCTGTGAGTAAATGTCCCAGCCAGCCTCCCTGAGCTAGCAGTCTGGTATGAGGTGTGATTCTGAGGTATGTTCCACACTCAGAGGGTCCCCAGAGGGATTGAACCCCAGTTGCCCGCAGTGGTAACCTACTCATTATCACCCCCTGAATCTGCTTCTTCTTTTTGCTATCTCACTCCCTGCACTCCCTCACAGTGCTTCCTGGAATCATCTTCCAAATAAACTAACTGCACCCAACTCCTCATTTCAGGCTTCACTTATGGGAGGAACCTAAACCAGCATCCACTATCAACCCCCTTCTCCCTACTTCTCCCCAATATATATAACGGGGAAGGGTTAAACTCTCATTTCTATAGCTCCATTTACAATTATCATCAGCTAATGGGCCATAAATCAAAATCTTCCAGAAGGTTTTTTTTTGAAAATTGTCACTTCTTTATAAAAAGAACAGATATTTTTGGTGCTGCCTCTTTACTCTCATCTTCCTGCATTGAACACGAATGTGATGTCAGGGCTATAGCAGCCATCTTGAGGCCAGAAGGAAAGACCAAGAGGATCACCGCCATACTGTCCCTCAATTTTTAAAATATTATTATTATTAGAGCAGTTGTATGTTTATAGAAACATCATGCAGCAAGTACAGAGTTCCTATATATCCCTCCTCTCACACACAGTTTCCCCTATTATTTTTAGTTTTTTTATAGTGAAAATAACATATATACAAAAAAGCAAAAATTTCAAAGCACCACAACACTTATCTATAAACACTTATTTATAGAGTTTGGTATGGGTCACTGTCCCACATTTTATTTTAGGTTTTTCCTTCTAGCTGCTCCAAGACACTGGAGACTAAAAAAAAAATCAATGTAATGATTCAGCAGTCATACCCATTTGTTAAATCCTATCTTCTCTGTTATAACTCCACCTTCTCCTGTGATCTTTCTCCCAATCTCTAGGGGTATTTCGGCTCTGCCAATTCTAACTTTTGCCTGTTGGAAGGGGCTGTTGATAATACGGGATAGGGAGATGGAATTAGTGATGTTTTGGAAAGGCTGGCCTCTCTGAGTTTCCCTTATTATTAATAGTTTGCATTACTGTGGTTGCTTTGTTACAATTTATGAAATAATATTATTATAATTGTTTATTAACTATAGTCCATAGTTTACATTAGGGTTCACTCTTTGTGTTGTATAGGTCTATAGGTTTGCTGGTGTGTGTGTGTGTGTGTGTGTGTGTGTGTGTGTGTGGTAACTTACAGACAACTTGAAATTTCCCCCATTTTTTCTTTTTTGGATATACAATTCTGCAGTGTTTATTAAATATGCCAACTTGTTACTCTGCCCCCATCATCCTTTGCCAAAGTTTTTCCATCTCCCCAAACATGTTCCTGATGTTTGAAGCTACTCACCTGACATCTAGAGGCATCTCATTCCAGGCTGTTTGGTGCAAAAAATAGCCCTGACAGGATGTTGTCAGCTGAGTTCTCCGTTACATGTGGCTGAACACATTCCTAACTGATCGAGTTGCTCAGGATGCCAAAGTTAGTGGCAGCTGCTTCCCAGAGTCCCTGGTTCTGGAACTAGTGAGTCAGGTCTCTCTTTAATGGCCAGGAAACCTTGGAACAGCACACCTGCCCCTCCGGGGCCAACTTCCAGTCCTCCTCTCAACCTTTGTAAGAATTCCATGGCTTCTTCTAAAGTAGGATGAACAAGGGCCCTGGAATTCTGCCTCTGGGAAGTTTCCAGGGTTGGAGGTCTGTGTCAGCTGGCCTCCAGCCTTCTTGGAATTAAAATTCAAGGAATACAGGTGGCTTAAGAAACCACTAGCAACATGAGGGCAAGGACACGAACAAACATTTGCACACCAATGTTTATAGCAGCATTATTTACAACTGCCAAGAGATGGAAACAGCCAAAATGTCCATCAACAGACAAGTAGCTAAACAAGTTGTGGTATATACATAATGATGGAATATTATGCAGCTGTAAGACAGAATAAAGTTATGAAGCATGTAACAACATGGAAGGACCTTAAGGACATTATGCTGAGTGAGATTAGCCAGAAGCAAAAGGACAAATACTGTATGGTCTCACTGATATGAACTAACATAAGTGAATGAACTTGGAAAATTTCAGTTGGAAACAGACCATCAGGAGATAGAAATAGGGTAGATATTGGGTAATTGGAGCTGAAGGGATACAGATTGTACAACAGGACTGATAGTAAAAACTCAGAAATGGATAGCACAATACTACCTAACTATAATACAATAGTGTTAGAACAATGAATGAAGTTGAATGTGAGAATGATAGAGGGAGGAGGCTTAGGGGAACAAATGAAATCAGAAGGAAAAATAGACGATAAAGACTGAGATGGTATAATCTAGGAATACCTAGAGTGTATAATGATAGTGACTAAACGTACAAATTTAAAGACGTTTTTGCATGAGGAGGAACAAAGGAATGTTAATACTGCAGGGTGTTGAAAATAGATAGTAATTCATATTTTAAAACTTTAACTTATGTGTGAGACTAAAGTAAAAAATGTTTATTTGGTACAAAATTTATATTTTGACTAGTGCATTTCATAATATAACTTATGTGGACAGCTTAATTGAACACCATAAGTACCTGGAACCTTGAGTGGGGCATGAGATTTTGTAGGTTGGTCCAGAGTGATGCCCTGATAAATCCCAGAGTGATTTGAACAATGAGTAAAATAGTATTTGCAAAGTCCTCTTGAGGGAATGGCAAGAAAGGGGGAAAATTCAACTTCCCCAAGTGGGGAATTCCCGATACTCTCACAAGCAATGGGGACAACCAAAGCAGTACGCTGAGCCCCCAATCTTGGGGTTTGTTCATATGAAACTTAACCCTACAAAGGATAGGCTAAGCCTACTTAAAATTAGGCCTAAGAGTCACCCCCAGAGAACCTGTTTTGTTGCTCATATGTGGCCTCTCTCTCTCAGCTAACACAACAAGCAAACTCACTGTCCTTCCCCTCTCTATGTGGGACATGACTCCCAGGGGTGTGGACCTTCCTGGCACTGTGGAACAGAAATCCGGGAATGAGTTGGGACTTAACATCAAGGGATTGAGAAAACCTTCTCGACCAAAAGAGGGAAGAGTGAAATGAGACAAAATAAAGTGTCAATGGCTGAGAGATTCCAAAAAGAGTCGAGAGAATATCCTGGAGGTTATTCTTATGCATTAAGTAGATATCACCTTTTCAGTTAAGGTGTAACGAACGGAGAGACTGGAGGGAACTGCCTGAAAATGTAGAGCTGTGTTCCAGTAGCCATGTTTCTTGAAGATGAATATATAATAATATAGCTTTTGCAATATGACTGTGTAATTGTGAAAACCTTGTGTCTAATGCCCCTTTTATCTACGTTATTGACAGATGAGTAAAACATATGGATTAAAAATAATAAATAATAGGGGGAACAAAGGTTAAAATAAATTTAGTAGATTGAAATGCTGGTGATTGGTGAGGAGGAGGGGGACAGGGTATGGTATGTACAATTTTTTTCTTTTTATTTCTTTTTCTGTATTGATGCAAGTGTTCTGAGAGATGATCATGGTGATGAATATACAACTATGTGATGATATTCTGAGTTATGGTTTATATACCAAGAATGGAACGATCAAATGGTAAGAATGTTCGTGTTTGTATGTTGTTAGGTTTAAAATTTTTTTTTTAATTTAAAAAAAAAGAAAAAGAAACCACCAGTAAGTCTTTGGAGTGAGGCCTGGTGGTAGGTTGAATTACAAACCCCCAACAAACACATGATCTTAATTTTAATCCACGTTCTCATGGGTGTGAATCCATCATAAATAGGACCTCTTGAAGATATTATTTGAGTTAGCCTAAATCCGAATTCCTGGAGGCCTAAAAAAGAGAAGCTGGAAGTCACAGAACTGACAAGAGAGAGAGGACCTCCCCATATGACAGACAGAAGAAATACAAGCGAAGGATCCCCAAGGATTGCCAGCAGCCAGTACTGGAACACTACAGATTTTAGGGAGAAAGCAAGTCTTGCTGATATATATATATATTTTTTTTGTAATTTATTTTTTAAATTAAATTTTTAATTTTTAAAATACAAAAAAAAAAGGGTGGGCCACGGTGGCTGAGCAGGCAGAGTTCTCACCTGCCATGCTGGAGACCCGGGTTCGATTCCTGGTGCCTGCCCATGAAAAAAAAAAAAAAACCCCAAAAACACCAAACAAATGCAAACATTCGTAATTTTTGATCATTCCGTTCTACATATATAATCAGTAATTCATAATATCATCACATAGTTGCATATTCACTATCATGATAATTTCTTAGAACATTTGCATCTATTCAGAAGAAGAAATAAAAAGAAAACAGAAAAAAATTCATATATGCTATACCCCCACCCCTCCCCCTCACCGATCACCAGCATTTCACTCTAAATTTATTTTAACATTTTCCCCCTATTATTCATCTTTATTCCATATGTTTTACTCGTCTGTTGATAAGGTAGATAAAAGGAGCATCAGACACAAGGTTTTCACAATCACACAGTCACACTGTGAAAGCTATATTATTATACAATCATCTTCAAGAAACATGGCTACTGGAACACAGCTCTACATTTTCAGGCAGTTCCCTCCAGCCTCTTCATTACACCTAACTAAGCAGGTGATATCAATTTAATGCGTAAGAATATAACCTCCAGGATAACGTCTCGACTCTGTTTGGAATCTCTCAGCCATTGTCTCATTTCACTCTTTCCCGTTTCGGTCAAGAAGTTTTTCTAAATCCCTTGATGCTGAGTCTCAGCTCATTCCAAGATTTCTGTCCCACATTGCGAGGAAGGTCCACACCCCTGGACCAGGGGGAGGAGGTGAGTTTGTTTGTTGTGTTGGCTGGAGAGAGAGGCCACATCTGAGCAACAAAAGAGATTCTCTTGGGGGTGACTCTTAGGCCTAATTTTAAGTAGTCCTGCCAGTATCTTAATTTGGAACTACTTCTAGCCTCAAAACCATGAGCCAATAAATTCTCATTGTTTAAGTCCAAACCAGAGCAGCTCCGGCAAACTAAAACAGGCTTGCCTCATTTAATTTCCAGACTTCATTTCTTTCTTTTCCACTTCATATCTGCAAAGAAAGAAGCTCTGGAGGAAATGCAAGGAATTGATGCAGATTTTGTGTGTGTGTGTGTCAATTCCATGATTTCCCTTTGATTTGCAGTTCTCCTTCCCTTTCTGGCTTGTCTTCTCTCAGAGTACAAGCCCACGAAAACTAGGCTGGTGACTGCCTTTTACTGAATTGTGTAACTAGTTAGCAATT
Source organism: Tamandua tetradactyla (assembly GCF_023851605.1). Lineage (NCBI taxonomy): Eukaryota > Metazoa > Chordata > Mammalia > Pilosa > Myrmecophagidae > Tamandua > Tamandua tetradactyla. The sequence continues at coordinate 132,587,747 of NC_135353.1, read as the reverse complement.
GTTAACTAACTGCAAAGAACCTACCGAAAGCTCACCTGCACAGAGCTTTTTACTCTGGGTTAAGGAGAATACACAGCAAACAGAAGATCTGTCCTGTTTTTAAGTAGCATCTTGTCTAACAGGAGACATTTGTGGAACCATCTAAGAACATCCATGATTAGAGAGCCACTGCAGCATAGGGGTTACGACCCTATGTTCTATGCTCTCAACTTGATTGTGGCAATGAATGCACAGCTCTGTGATTATACCGAGAGTCTCTGACTGTACTTCGGATGGCATGTGAATAAAACAGTTTGTAAACAATCAGAAAAACACAAAAAAAGCCAAAGAGCCCTGATGGGGCCTAAATCCCTAGACTGAGTTGTTTCTGCAAGACCCATAGCTATTCCATCTGAAGTGCTTTCTCCGTACCTTCATGTTTACGTATTATAACTCATGCACTCCAAACTAACTCTGTGAGGTAACTGCTAATGCTCTTCTCAGTGTACAATAATTTGGACCTCAGGGCACACGGAGATTAAATAAGTATTGCCCCTCAAGCTACTTCTTTCTATGATTTGTTGTATAAGTCAATAAAACCTGTTTTTTGTTTAAAAATAAAAATTAAAAAAAAAAGCATGTGTTCTAGAACCCATGTGCCTGGTCTAAGCAAGTTACTTAACCTCTGTCTGTTTTCATTTTCTTCCTCACGAGTAATTGTACTTAATCCTTGGGGTCATTGGTGCAGATTTAAGTACATTAGCTATGATTTGAGGAGGAGGAGGAGGAAGAAGATGGAAGTCATGTTTTCATTCGTCATGTCCAACGTGAGCGCCATGCTTTGCACTTCTTAAGCTGCAGGAATGGTTTCCTCCATTCAACACCAATTTATGAATACTTAGTACTGATGCTTGGTGCCAGAAACTGTGCTAGATGCTGGGGGTACAGTGGCCACCATGCCCCCATGGTCTAGCAGGAACATGGGCATGAGTATTTATGCATGTGACAACTAAGGATTCCAGGCAGAGGGTCTAGCCTGGGCCAAGGCCTGCAGTAGGATGAGGGTGTGTTACTGTAGCCCAGAGGGGGAAGACATAAACTGAGCCTGGAACCCTCGGCAGGGTGCAGACACTGTGGCCTTGGAGGGTTAGGCAGTGGCGTGTACTCCATGTCAAAGAGTGGTATCGGGGTTGAAACCAGTGGGGAATTCAGTTATAGAGACACAGGTTGTGTGGAGATCCCAAACCATGCCTACTCTTCAGCTTGGTTGTGCCCCCTCCCAATTGGTGGTATGGAGCGATCTCAGAGCCCCTGCAGGAGCCCTGCTATGAGCTCCTCCAGGCGACAGTTCTGAGCCATCAGTGTAAGAAGATTAGCAATGGAAGATTCATTTCTCCTCGTCTTTTCCCCTGGGAGGCCTTAAGTCTCTCGGGAGCAATTTGCCTTGCCTAGAGCACTGCCCTGGGAAGCTTGCAGTGACGGGTTGTGGGTATGGTGCAGGGCCAAGGACAGCCCTGAGTCCCAGGTTCTCAGCCTCTGGGTTAGAGCCAGAGAGAAACGTGCTTGCCGAATAGTCATAGCTGGGATGTCACTGACGCTGAGCAAAAGAAAGGAAAGCAGAAGCATCGTTCTGCTGCGTGGGCTTTCTATTCGGCTAGGGAGTGGGAAGGACGCCAGAAATCCGCTTCCCTAACTTTTGGTGGTGACAGCTGCATGGAGCCAGGCAGCTTTTGTCCAGGATGAGATTTCTTTCCACGGTCATCGTTCTACCTGGAGCTCAAGGTGCTGAGCCCCGGGGTGCCGTTGCCTCCTCCTGCTAAAGAGAACGAAGACAAGAGGGCTATCTCATGATGGGGTATGAGACCAAGCCATACTCCAACAGGAGGAGAGGAGCTTTGAGCTTAGGAAGGACTTCCTGGTTGCAAAGGGGACTCTCCAATCTGGATTTTGATGAGAGCATCTTTCACGAAATGTAAAGAACAATGGTTTGGGATGAGCTTGGAGATGCTTTAGCTGGGAAGTCAAGGATTGGGACTGGGTGCACCCCACATGGGGTTGGGTTTCTGGGACCCCAAGAGGGGCTGTTGCTCTCCAGGTACTCAACAGCACCCTAGACTTGGTTGTTTATTCCTTCATTCCTTCATCCATCACAGATTTATTGGGCACTGATTCTATTTAACATGGGGCTCCGATTGTATGACCTTGGATATGTCACTAACCTTTCTGAGACTCTACTGCTTCATCCCTAATGTCTTTCTCACGGGGCAGATGGAAGATTAGATGCTTAACGTGGTTAACTGTATCAGATGGGGTGCTTTCAGCTGCAGGGGACAGAAGCCCCAACTAAAAGTGGCTTAAACTAAAGGGACTATTATCTCACAAAAGAAGAACCCCAAGGCAGGATAGTGTCCAGGTGATATAGGGCCTTTCCATCTCTTAGCTCTGTGGTTCTCACCTTTTTAGAGGTGACTCTCCTCAGGGTCCAGAGATGACTGAAGCAGTTTCAAGCATCACATGTTTACCTAACCGCGCCCCCTCCAAAACAAGCTGCTTTCTACTTACTTATCTGTGACTATTTTATTAGCATATTTTGCTTCACGTCTGTTTCGGCTTGGTAAAGCTGCCAGACTGCAGTATACCAAAAATGGGTTGGCTTTTTTCCAAAAGGGATTTATGGAGTTATAAATTTACAGTTCTAGGCTATGAAAATGTCCCAATTAAGGCATCAACAGGATGATACCTGGACTCTGAAGAAAGGCCACTGGCATCTGGGACACCTGTCAGCTGGGAAGGCAGGTGGCTGGCATCTGCTGTTCCTGGCTCCTGGTTCCGTTGCTTTCAGCTTCTGATCCCAGTGGCTTTCTTTCCATGTCCTGTGGATCTCTTCTCAGTGTCTCTGGGATGTTTCTCTCTCTCTAAGTATCTGTGGGTCTTCTCTTAGCTTCTCTGGGGCAAACTCTGGAATTCATCTTTAAGCTTTGCATGGTTCTCTCCAGGTTCTGGCTTTTTCAGTTTCTGTGGGTCCTTGCTTAGCATCTCCCGGGATGTTCCTAAGCTTTTTCTCTGAGCTTTCTTAAAGGTCTCCAGTAAGTGGATTAAGACCCACCTTGAATGGGTGGGGTCACACCTCCATGGAAACAACCTAATCAAAATGTCCCATCCTACAATAGGTCGGCACCCACAAGATTGAATTAGGAGAACATGGCTTTTCTGGGGTACACAGCAGATTCATACTAGCACAAGTTCCCATTGTCTAGGACTGGGTCACTTGGCCCTCCTCAACCAGTCTTTGGTAAGGGATATCACCTACCATCGTTGGCTCAGATGAAGCAAGATTCTTGCCCCTGGAACTGAGGAGGGGGTCACCTTCCCTGACCATATTGGAGGATGAACAGCAGAGTCAAATTGGGACTCAGCCATTGAGGAAGAAGCAGAAGAGTTGGGGGCGGGTGTGTCAAAGGATAGGATTGCCCATTGGCTCAGCAACCCATAGTTTTAGCCATCATTAGTTACCTACTGTATTAATTTCCTAGGACTGCCATAACAAATTACCACAAACTGGGCAGCTTAAAATCCCAGAAATTGATTCTCTCATGACTCTGGAAGCCAGAAGTCTGAAATCAAAGGGTTGCCAGTCACTCCGATGGCTCTAGGGAAAAATCCTTTGCTGCGTCTTCCTAGCAAGGAATCCTTGGCGCTCCATGGCTTGTGGCCGCATCATTCCAGTCTCTGCCACGGTCTTCACATGACCTCCCCTGCGTGTCTCTTCCTCTGTGTTTCTTCTCTTTTTATAAGAACATTAGTCATATTGGCTTAGAGGCCCGCCCCACTACAGTATGACCTCATCATCCCTTAACTGATTACATCTGCAATGTTACTGTTTCCAAATAAGGTCACATTCTGAAGTATTGGGGGTTACGACTTCAACAAGTCTTTTTACCGAACATAATTCAACCCAGAACACCTGCCTTTTTATTCTTTTTTTGCTTTTATTTTATTTTTTGCATGGGCAGGCACTGGGAATCAAACCAGGTTCTCTAACATGGCAGGCAAGAATTCTGCCACTGAGCCACGGTTGCATCACCCTGCCTTTTTATACTTGATTGCATTTCCATTTATAGACAGAATATAAAACCTCTGCCTGCAGGAAAGCTGCCTTTGTTTTTATATTCCCCAGCTTGCCAGCTGCATAGTAGGCACTTTATAACGTTCATTCTAAAGCATTATGCCATTGTATATTAACTCTTGGAAGCATCACAGAGCAATAGAATTTGTACGTATTTCTTTTTGAGGGTGATAAGGGACCTTAGGAAACATACTTTTATAATTTTTGGAAACCATACTTAAAGGACTACTCTGAAATTCTTTAATAGAAAGATCAAGGAGAAACTACAGAGAAATAAAAGTATTACATTGTCTAATCAGAGGAAGTCAGGAAAAAAATAACCAACGTACATGTAAGGGAATATATATACACAAAAATTTTTTCTTAGTCCAACTTTCACTTCCTGCTTCACCAAAGTAATCTACACTGAGAACTATAGCCACCCACCCCTGGCTTCGCCCCCAAGAGAGTAAAGCATTTTTGCAGTTCATTTCACCAAACAAATTAATACCCTTAATACCCGGGTATTACCGGTGGGTGGAAGGGTTAATCAGGAAACAGCAATTTCTCTTTGCCTCTGAGTTCTACCACCTACAACCGCGTTTAAAATCGAAACCACTGAGTCAAGCATTCAAAGAAAATGTCTGTTTGGGCTTTGAATCCTGGCATCATTTTGTTTTCCAAGAAAACCTGTCTAATGTTCACCTTCTTTTCCTTTCAGCAGCTGAACTTGTCAAGGACCATCCTCCACCTGGGCGACCAGGGCGGGTGGGAAAGAAAATCTCTGGAGTCTGGCATAGTTAAAAGGATTGTTAAAAGATTTTCTATCTATGTCCTCCCTCAAAATGAACAATTGTAATTCTATGCATGACTGGAGTTCCAGGTCTTTCCTCAAGAGAACATTTCCCCCAAAGTTGCTGACGTCTGGTCCTTATAGGAGTTCAGGAAGCAAGTGATCCAGAGGAAATCGAAAGTTCTGCCAGTAAATGAGCTACCCAATCACCCAAACCGGTAAGAGGGAACACGGACATGCTTGTGTCTAGCTTTTGAGTTTCATCTTCATCCTTCCAGTGTGGCTTTAGCAGGGAGAACATGTGACATAGGCCAGGCTGGAGTCCCCCATAGGCTTTACAATGCTCTAAGTCCTATTTATCAAGCTGCCTAGATAGTACCTCTGATTCAGAAGAGAAGGTAGGCACAAGTTGCATACTGACATACAGAATGAATTGTTTCCTGTTCCAAACAAGTTGGAAGATCCCTGTGGTCGAGGCCATTCATTATCCCCCAATAGCTCGTTTCCTCCCTATTTATAATGAATAGAGTTTTAGCTGGACACATGGCCTCCTGTGGGTGGGGGAAACCCAGTCTCCTTTGCAGCTAGGTTTGCCTATGTGACTAAGTTCTGGCCTTTGGAACATGGGTGGAAGCCTTATATGCAACTTCTGGGAAGTGTCCTTAAAAGGAGTGGTATTACCCTTCTAACATTTTCCTGGAATCTAGTTCTGATGGCTGGAGCTTGGGCAGTCATTTTGGTCTATGAGGTAGTATGGTGTGGTTGAGTGGCAAGATAGAAGAATCATGGCTCCCTGAGTGACATATCAGTTATGAGGCCTTTATGGACAGACTTTTAAAAATGCAATTTTATTGAGATACATTCAAACACCATATAAAGCATCCGAAGTATACAATCACTGGTTCATAGTATTATAACATGGTTGTGCATACAGGCCCATGATCAAATTTAGAACATTTTCATTACTTCAGAAAAGAAATAAAAATAAAACCCTAGTCCTCCCATACTCTTTATTCCTCCTCCTGCCCCATTACTGATCCATAGTATTGGTGTGGTACATTTGTTACTATTGATGAAAGAGTATTAAAATATTATGTTAACTATAGACCATAATTTGCAATAGGTATATTTTTCTCCATTTACCCCTTTATTATTAACTCCTTATAATAGTATTGTATGTCTGCTCTAATTCATGAAAGAATATTTTGATATTTGCACAATTAATCATGGACATTGCCCACCACAAGATTTACTGTGTTAGACATTCCCATGTTTTAACTTCCAACTTTTTTTCTGGTGACATACATGACTCTAAACTTCCCCTTTCCACCACACTCACATACCATTCAGCTCTGTTAATTATCCTCAAAATAACACGCTACCGTCACCTCTCTTATGGACAGACTTTTTTCTTTAGCAGTTTCCTACTCGAAATGTGGTCTGGCATGACATCCAGGAGTGAAAGTCTCCCTGGCAACGTGGGACATGGTTCCCAGGGTTGAGCCTAGTCCTGGCACCATGGGGTTGACAAAGCCTTCCTGACCAAAAGGGGGAAGAGAAATGTAACGAAGTAAGGTATCAGTGGCAGAGAGAATTCAAATAGAGTTGAGAGGTTATTCTGGTGGTTGCTTTTACTCAAGCTTCAGTTAGATATTGCTGGTTACCATGGTTTGCCAAACCCCAACCAACACCATTCCTGTTAAACCTAAAGAATACCTAGGGTTCTATTTGAGATTATACAAAAGTTTCACATACTAAGATTATTTTCTGGAAACTTAGAAACTCCTGATGATTCCTAGGCCATATTAATCCTGAAACCCAGAGGGGCCAGCTTCTCCAAGAATATCAACTAGTTCCATCCCCTATCCCATGTTGTTGATACCTCTTTTCAACATGAAAAAGTTAAAATGAGCATAGTCCAAATACCCTTATAGATTGGGAGAAGGACCGAAGGAGAAGGAGGAGTTATAACAGAGAAGGTAGGATTTAACAAATGGGTATGACTGCTGAATCATTATATTGATATTTCTTTCAGTCTCCAATGTCTTGGAGTAGCTAGAAGGAAAATCTTGAAATTGTAGAACTATTACCCATGCCAAACATTGAAATTTCTTCTATAACTTGTTACAATGTACTTTGAAATTTGTTGCTTTTTTGGATACATGTTATATTTCACAATAAAAAGTGTTAAAACAAAAACATGATCGACCAGCAGCATCAGGATATCTTGGGAACTTGTTATAAATGCAAATTCTCAGGCCCTGTCCCAGATATCCTGAACCAGAAACTTTGGGAGTGGGGTCCAGCCATCTGTGTTTCTTTTTTTTTTTTTTATGACTTTTTAAAACATTTTTTAAATTGTGAAATATAACATATATACAGAAAAGGAAATAAATTTCCAAGTACATTTCAACAAGTAGTTATGGAACAGATTTTAAAGTTTGGTATGGGTTACATTTCCATGATTTTCCATTTTTTATTCTAGCTGCACCAAGACGTAAGATCAACAGAAATATCAATATAATGATTCAGCAGTCATGCTCATTCACTAAATTCTGTCTTCTCTGTTATACTCCTCCTTCTTTTTAAATAACATATACACATAAAAGCAATGAATTTCAAAGTACATTGCAACAATTAGTTGTGGAACAGATTTCAGACTTTGGTACGGATTACAATTCTATAATTTTAAGCTTTTGTTTCTAGCTGTTCTAAGGTACTAGAAGTTAAAAGAAATATCAGTATAATGATTCAGCACTCATATTCATTTGTTAAACCCTGCCTTCTCTGTATAAATCCACAATCACCTTTGATCTTTCTCCCACTCTTTTTTGTTTTTATTTTAACTTTTTTTATTGTATAGTAAAACATCTATACAAAGCAAGGAAATAAAAAAGTAAGTTTTCAAAGCACTCTTCAGCAAGTGGTTACAGGACAGATCCCAGAGGTTGTCATGGGCTACCACATGATCCTCTCAGATTTTTCCTTCTAGCTGCTCCGGAATATAGGCTAGAGGGTTTAAATATTTTTTTATCATCACAATCAACTTTTTTCTTTCTTTTTTTTGGTGAAAAGTAACATATACAAAAAAGCTATAAATTTTGAAGCATAGCACCACAATTAGTTGTAGAACATATTTCAGACTTTGACATGGGTTACAATTCCACAATCTTAGGTTTTTACTTCTAGCTGCTCTAAAATACTGGAGACTAAAAGAGATTATCAGTTTAATGATTCAGCACTCATATTCATTTGTTAAATCCTATCTTCTCTGTATAACTCTACCATCACCTTTGATCTTTCCATCCCTCTCTTTAGGGGTGTTTGGGCTTTGGCAATTCTAAATTTTTGATATTGGAAGGTTCTGTCACTAATATAGGGTAGGGAGATGGGATCATCTGATGTTCTGGAGAACCTGGGCTAGGTTTCAGGACTTATCTGGACCAGGGACCCATCTGGAGGTTGTAGCTTTCTAGTAAATTACTCTAGAGCCTGGAACCCTTGTGGAATCTTATATATTGCCTTAGGTGTTCTTTAGGACTGTCTGGAATGGTCCTGGTTGGGGATTGGCAGGTTATATGATAGGTAGCAAAGTCTAACTAAGGCTTGCATTAAGAGCAACCTCCAGAGCAGCCTCCTGACTCTGAACTCTCTCTGCCACTGACACTTTATTAATTACACTTTTTTCTCCCCTTTTGGTCAGGATGGAATTGTTGATTCCATGGTACCAGGTCTGGATTCATCCTTAGGAGTTATCTCCCACTTTACCAGGGAGACTTTCACCCCTGGATGTCATATCCCATGTAAGGGAGAGGGCAATGATTTCACTTTCAGAGTTGTAGCCATCTGTGTTTTAACAGACCTGTGGGTAATTCTGATGCATGTCAGAGTTCAAGAACCACTGGCCTATATCTTAAAGCATTTTCCCATTTTTTCCTATTTTTCTCCCAAAATCTATTAAGAAAAAATATTGAGAACTAGGACACTCTAACTGTCCTTTTGTCTTTTCTTCTACTCTTCTCCCCCCACCCAATTTGAGAGGAGATATTACCAGTGTCAACAAAATTGTGAGAAATACATAAATTATGTATGGGTGAAGACAGAATTCCTTAAAGCATAAAATTTAGGACAAGCAAGTACAGAACTGGTAGTACAAACTAAAAATGTCCAAGGATAAAATAAGCTGAGTTCATGGAGGACAGGGAGGCAGTGTGGCTGAGAACAAAGTCCCGGAGAACCCCAGATTTAAATTCTGGTTCCATCACTGGCCATCTATGAAATTACTTAACCTTTTTGAATCACACTTTCTTTATCTGTAAAATGAGACTAATCACACCTTTTTTTCCAGATCTTGGCAAGACTAAAGGAGATTATTCTTGCAGAACACCTAACACAGTGCCTGGCATATAATTAGATGCTCAGTAATTGGTAGCGAGGTGAAGGGGGTGATTATTTATTATGGTGATGATGAGGAGGCCAGTCTATGGTGAATGCATATGAAAAGGGAAAGTACACCCTGAGTCTTTTCAGCTGGTGCCTTTTGGCAGGTGCAGTTTTTTTTTTTAATAATTAAAAAAAATTAACAAAACATTTAGAAATCATTCCATTCTACATGTACAATTAGTAATTCTTAATATCATTACATAGTTGCATATTCATCATTTCTTAGTACATTTGCATCGATTTAGAAAAAGAAATAAAAAGACAACAGAATAAGAATTAAAACGATAATAGAGAGAAAAAAAAAACCTATACCTCACATGCAGCTTCATTCAATGTTTTAACATAATTGCATTACAATTAGGTAGTATTGTGCTGTCCATTTCTGAGTTTTTGTATCCAGTCCTGTTGCACAGTCTGTATCCCTTCAGCTCCAATTACCCCTTCTCTCTTTTTTTTTTTAATTAACGGAAAAAAAGAAATTAACCCAACATTTAGAAATCATACCATTCTACATATGCAATCAGTAATTCTTAACATCATCACATAGATGCATGATCATCGTTTCTTAGCACACTTGCATCGGTTTAGAGGAACTAGCAACACAACAGAAAAAGATATAGAATGTTAATATAGAGAAAAAAATAAAAGTAATAATAGTAAAAACAAAACAAAACAAAACAAAACCCTATAGCTCAGGTGCAGCTTCATTCAGTGTTTTAACGTGATTACTTTACAGTTAGGTATTATTGTGCTGTCCATTTTTGAGTTTTTGTATCTAGTCCTGTTGCACAGTCTGTATCCCTTCAGCTCCAATTGCCCATTATCTTACCCTGTTTCTACCTCCTGCTGAACTCTGTTACCAATGACATATTCCAAGTTTATTCTCGAATGTCCGTTCACATCAGTGGGACCATACAGTATTTGTCCTTTAGTTTTTGGCTAGACTCACTCAGCATAATGTTCTCTAGGTCCATCCATGTTATTACATGCTTCATAAGTTTATCCTGTCTTAAAGCTGCATAATATTCCATCGTATGTATATACCACAGTTTGTTTAGCCACTGTTCTGTTGATGGAGATTTTGGCTGTTTCCATCTCTTTGCAATTGTAAATAACGCTGCTATAAACATTGGTGTGCAAATGTCCGTTTGTGTCTTTGCCCTTAAGTCCTTTGAGTAGATTCCCAGCAATGGGATTGCTGGGTCGTATGGCAATTCTATATTCAGCTTTTTGAGGAACCGCCAAACTGCCTTCCACAGTGGTTGCACCCTTTGACATTCCCACCAACAGTGGATAAGTGTGCCTCTTTCTCCGCATCCTCTCCAGCACTTGTCATTTTCTGTTTTGTTGATAATGGCCATTCTGGTGGGTGTGAGATGATATCTCATTGTGGTTTTGATTTGCATTTCTCTAATGGCCAGGGACATTGAGCATCTCTTCATGTGCCTTTTGGCCATTTGTATTTCCTCTTCTGATAGGTGTCTGTTCAAGTCTTTTTTCCATTTTATAATTGGGTTGGCTGTCTTTTTGTTGTTGAGTTGAACAATCTCTTTATAAATTCTGGATACTAGACCTTTATCTGATATGTCATTTCCAAATATTGTCTCCCATTGTGTAGGCTGTCTTTTTACTTTCTTGATGAAGTTCTTTGATGCACAAAAGTGTTTAATTTTGAGGAGCTCCCATTTATTTATTTCCTTCTTCAGTGTTCTTGCTTTAGGTTTAAGGTCCATAAAACCGCCTCCAGTTGTAAGATTCATAAGATATCTCCCAACATTTTCCTCTAACTGTTTTATGGTCTTAGACCTAATGTTTAGATCTTTGATCCATTTTGAGTTAACTTTTGTATAGGGTGTGAGACATGGGTCTTCTTTCATTCTTTTGCATATGGATATTCAGTTCTCTAGGCACCATTTATTGAAGAGACTGTTCTGTCCCAGGTGAGTTGACTTGACTGCCTTATCAAAGATCAAATGTCCGTAGATGAGAGGGTCTATATCTGAGCACTCTATTCGATTCCATTGGTCGATATATCTATCTTTATGCCAATACCATGCTGTTTTGACCACTGTGGCTTCATAATATGCCTTAAAGTCAGGCAGTGCAAGACCTCCAGCTTCGTTTTTTTTCCTCAAGATGTTTTTAGCAATTCGGGGCACCCTGCCCTTCCAGATAAATTTGCTTATTGGTTTTTCTATTTCTGAAAAATAAGTTGTTGGGATTTTGATTGGTATTGCATTGAATCTGCAAATCAATTTAGGTAGGATTGACATCTTAACTATATTTAGTCTTCCAGTCCATGAACACGGTATGCCCTTCCATCTATTTAGGTCTTCTGTGATTTCTTTTAACAGTTTTTTGTAGTTTTCTTTATATAGGTTTTTTGTCTCTTTAGTTAAATTTATTCCTAGGTATTTTATTCTTTTAGTTGCAATTGTAGATGGGATTCGTTTCTTGATTTCCCCCTCGGCTTGTTCATTACTAGTGTATAGAAATGCTACAGATTTTTGAATGTTGATCTTGTAACCTGCTACTTTGCTGTACTCATTTATTAGCTCTAGTAGTTTTGTTGTGGATTTTTCCGAGTTTTCGACGTATAGTATCATATCGTCTGCAAACAGTGATAGTTTTACTTCTTCCTTTCCAATTTTGATGCCTTGTATTTCTTTTTCTTGTCTAATTGCTCTAGCTAGAACCTCCAGCACGATGTTGAATAATAGTGGTGATAGTGGACATCCTTGTCTTGTTCCTGATCTTAGGGGGAAAGTTTTCAATTTTTCCCCATTGAGGATGATATTAGCTGTGGGTTTTTCATATATTCCCTCTATCATTTTAAGGAAGTTCCCTTGTATTCCTATCTTTTGAAGTGTTTTCAACAGGAAAGGGTGTTGAATCTTGTCAAATGCCTTCTCTGCATCAATTGAGATGATCATGTGATTTTTCTGCTTTGATTTGTTGATATGGTGTATTACATTAATTGATTTTCTTATGTTGAACCATCCTTGCATACCTGGGATGAATCCTACTTGGTCATGATGTATAATTCTTTTAATGTGTTGTTGGATACGATTTGCTAGAATTTTATTGAAGATTTTTGCATCTATATTCATTAGAGAGATTGGTCTGTAGTTTTCTTTTTTTGTAATATCTTTGCCTGGTTTTGGTATGAGGGTGATGTTGGCTTCATAGAATGAATTAGGTAGTTTTCCCTCCACTTCGATTTTTTTGAAGAATTTGAGGAGAGTTGGTACTAATTCTTTCTGGAATGTTTGGTAGAATTCACATGTGAAGCCATCTGGTCCTGGACTTTTCTTTTTAGGAAGCTTTTGAATGACTGATTCAATTTCTTTACTTGTGATTGGTTTGTTGAGGTCATCTATTTCTTCTTGAGTCAAAGTTGGTTATTCATGTCTTTCCAGGAACCCGTCCGTTTCATCTAAATTGTTGTATTTATTAGCGTAAAGTTGTTCATAGTATCCTGTTATTACCTCCTTTATTTCTGTGAGGTCAGTAGTTATGTCTCCTCTTCCATTTCTGATCTTATTTATTTGCATCCTCTCTCTTCTTCTTTTTGTCAATCTTGATAAGGGCCCATCAATCTTATTGATTTTCTCATAGAACCAACTTCTGGTCTTATTGATTTTCTCTATTGTTTTCATGTTTTCAATTTCATTTATTTCTGCTCTGATCTTTGTTATTTCTTTCCTTTTGCTTGCGTTGGGATTAGTTTGCTGTTCTTTCTCCAGTTCTTCCAAGTGAACAGTTAATTCCTGCATTTTTGCCTTTTCTTCTTTTCTGATATAGGCATTTAGGGCAATAAATTTCCCTCTTAGCACTGCCTTTGCTGCATCCCATAAGTTTTGATATGTTGTGTTTTCATTTTCATTCGCCTCGAGGTATTTACTAATTTCTCTTGCAATTTCTTCTTTGACCCACTCGTTGTTTAAGAGTGTGTTGTTGAGCCTCCACGTATTTGTGAATTTTCTGGCACTCCGCCTATTGTTGATTTCCAACTTCATTCCTTTATGATCCGAGAAAGTGTTGTGTATGATTTCAATCTTTTTAAATTTGTTAAGACTTGCTTTGTGACCCAGCATATGGTCTATCTTTGAGAATGATCCATGAGCACTTGAGAAAAAGGTGTATCCTGCTGTTGTGGGATGTAATGTCCTATAAATGTCTGTTAAGTCTAGCTCATTTATAGTAATATTCAGATTCTCTATATCTTTATTGATCCTCTGTCTAGATGTTCTGTCCATTGATGAGAGTGGGGAATTGAAGTCTCCAACTATTATGGTATTTGTGTCTATTTCCCTTTTCAGTGTTTGCAGTGTATTCCTCACGTATTTTGGGGCATTCTGGTTCGGTGCGTAAATATTTATGATTGTTATGTCTTCTTGTTTAATTGTTCCTTTTATTAGTATATAGTGTCCTTCTTTGTCTCTTTTAACTGTTTTACATTTGAAGTCTAACTTGTTGGATATTAGTATAGCCACTCCTGCTATTTTCTGATTGTTATTTGCATGAAATATCTTTCCCCAACCTTTCACTTTCAACCTACGTTTATCTTTGGGTCTAAGATGTGTTTCCTGTAGACAGCATATAGAAGGATCCTGTTTTTTAATCCATTCTGCCAGTCTATGTCTTTTGATTGGGGAATTCAGTCCATTAACATTTAGTGTTATTACTGTTTGGATAATATTTTCCTCTACCATTTTGCCTTTTGTATTATATATATCATATCTGACTTTCTTTCTTTCTACACTCTTCTCCATACCTCTCTCTTCTGTCTTTTCGTTTCTGACTCTAGTGCTCCCTTTAGTATTTCTTGCAGAGCTGGTCTCTTGGTCACAAATTCTCTCAGTGACTTTTTGTCTGAGAGTGTTTTAATTTCTCCCTCATTTTTGAAGGAAAATTTTGCTGGATATAGGAGTCTTGGTTGGCAGTTTTTCTCTTTTAGTAATTTAAATATATCATCCCACTGTCTTCTAGCTTCCATGGTTTCTGCTGAGAAATCTACACATAATCTTATTGGGTTTCCCTTGTATGTGATGGATTGTTTTTCTCTTGCTGCTTTCAAGATCCTCTCTTTCTCTTTGACCTCTGACATTCTAACTAGTAAGTGTCTTGGAGAACGCCTATTTGGGTCTAATCTCTTTGGGGTGCGCTGCACTTCTTGGATCTGTAATTTTAGGTCTTTCATAAGAGTTGGGAAATTTTCAGTGATAATTTCTTCCATTAGTTTTTCTCCTCCTTTTCCCTTCTCTTCTCCTTCTGGGACACCCACAACACGTATATTTGTGCGCTTCATATTGTCCTTGAGTTCCCTGATACCCTGTTCAAATTTTTCCATTCTTTTCCCGATAGTTTCTGTTTCTTTTTGGAATTCAGATGTTCCATCCTCCAAATCACTAATTCTATCTTCTGTCTCTTTGAATCTATCATTGTAGGTATCCATTGTTTTTTCCATCTTTTCTACTTTGTCCTTCACTTCCATAAGTTCTGTGATTTGTTTTTTCAGTTTTTCTATTTCTTCTTTATGTTCAGCCCATGTCTTCTTCATGTCCTCCCTGAATTTATCGATTTCGTTTTTGAAGAGGTTTTCCATTTCTGTTCGTATATTCAGCATTAGTTGTCTCAGCTCCTGTATCTCATTTGAACTATTGGTTTGTTCCTTTGACTGGGCCATATTTTCAATTTTTTGAGCGTGATCCGTTATCTTCTGCTGGCGTCTGCGCATTTAGACAGATTTCCCTGGGTGTTGGATCCAAAAGTTTAGAAGATTTTTTTGTGAAATCTCTGGGTTCTGTTTTTCTTATCCTGCCCAGTAGGTGGTGCTCGTGGCACACGTTTGTTTGCGGGTCCCACCAGTAAAAGGTGCTGTGGGTCCTTTAACTTTGGAAAACTCTCACCGTCCGGGAGGTTCGCTAGCCAAAGTGGCTTGGAAGAGTGCCAGCCGGCCTGGGGTCCGAACGAGGGGAGGGTCGCTGGCCGCCGCAGCCCGGGAAAGCGCCCGTCCGAATTTTCTAGTCGGCCCGGGGCGCCAAGCGTGGCGGGAGGGCGCCAGCCGCAGCGGCCCGCCCGGGCGAGTGCACCGTTCCCGGGGAGTCACGGGTTTGGAAGGGGCCCCCCCCCATCACCGTTCTCCGCGGCCTGGGGATTTCCGATCCAATTCTCTCAGTTGGTCCGGGGGGGGCGCGCGTGGTGTGGGCGCCAGCCGCCGCGGTTTGAGGGGACCGCCTGTCCAATTCTCCCAGCCGGCCCGGGAAGGGGGAAGGGAGTGACTCCGGCCGCTTGCCGCCCCGCCCGGTGAAGCCCGCGCGCCTCGGCGATCTCACCCGAGCTGCTTCTCTCAGCCAGCCAGCCGTTCCAGGATGGGGTACGCTGTCTTTTTTATCTCTGTCGTGGCTTTGGGAGCTGTTCTGTATCGTTTCTACTCCCCTAGTAGCTGTTCTGGAGGAGAAACTAAAATCCGTGCGTCTTTCTAAGCCGACATCTTCTCCAGAAGTGCACGCAGGTGCATTTTTGAACAACCGTGTGCAGGAGATTTCACAGATCTGTCCAACCTACTGCCATTGTCATTATTGTGCATCATTATCCCCATATAGAGATGATGGTGGTGGTAGGGGTAGCTAGTCTCCAAGACTCCAATGAGTCACATCTCCTCGTGTACCTGCCTTTGTGTAGTCCCCTCCTACTCTGAATTGGGCTTCACCCTGGTTGATCAACAGATTCCTGCAGCTATGCTGGAGTGTGATTTCTGAGATCAGTTATAAGAAGTGTTGCTATGGTCATCTTGTTCTCTTGGATAATTTGTTCTGGAGGAAATCAGCCGCCATGTTGGAAGCACACTCAAGCAACCATGCAGAGAGGCCCGTGGGCAGAGCAAGCAACTCACCAGCACTGATTTGTCAGCCATTTGTGTGAGCTACCATGTAAGTATATATTCTGGCCCTCTGTCTTTGATTCTTCCAGCTGAATCCTTGGATGTTGTGGAACAGTGGCAAGGTATACCTCATGCCTTTTCAGAATTTCAGACCCACAGAAATCATGAGATACATAATAAATTGTTTTTGTTGTTTTAAGCCACAGAGCTTTGGGATGATTTGTTATGTAGCCTTAGATGACTAATATTGGGGGTGAGGTGAACTTCCTCATGGCTCAGTTATAGCAGATCATGTTCATGGGGGTTAACTGCTTTCATATCTCTAATCAGGAGGGAGGAGGCCACAATAAGATCATTTATCTCCTCTTGCATAAATTCCTATTACTAAAGTATTTAGGTCTGGGTTAAAAAAATGATTTAAGTATTACACAAGGTTTAAAGATATTGTCTAAATAAGAAAACCTTATGTTTGAGAACTGATTCATAGTAAGTTGTAGCTTCAGGACATGCGAAGCTCTGTATCAGGTAGGATTAGGTTTGGCAACAAGGGACAAGAAACCCCAAATAATGGTGGCTTAAGAAAGAGAAGTTTATTTCTTTCTCATTTGAAAGAAATCCAAAGTAACCATTCCAAAGCTGGCAGGATGATTTCACAAAGGTGTCAGTGATTCAAGCTTCTTCTGTCCTGTGGTTCTGACATTTTTAGCATGGGTTGTGTCTCATTGTCTGGGATGACTGGAGCATCTTCCTGCTGGAAGGAAGGAGGGAAGGGTGGAAATGGGTAGAAAATGTCTATTTAAGGACACTTTCCAGAAATTTCACCTGAAATTTCTACTTATATCCCATTGGCCACAACTTAGTCTCATAGCCATACTCAGCTGCAAAGGATGTAGGGAAATACAATCTTTGTTTCAACAGCTATGTTTTCAGAATAGCTACTGGGGGAACCAGAGGTCATACTCCACACTATATCAGTAGGGGATGAGTTTCAACCATGTGTGCTTCAATCCCCTAAATAACTGGGTTAAACAGATGGAAATCCAGTCACATCAAGGTCTGGAGGTCGGCCATCAGAGACCATTGTGGTAGCTCTTCTCTATGAAATGCTCACAGGTCCAGACTCCTTCCATCTCCTTCTATCTGTTCTGTGTGTCCTCCATTCCTAGTCAGGTTATGGTTCCAGATGGCTGCTCAAGCTCTGGCTAGGACCTGCTACAAACAGTAATTTGAGGGGCCCAGTGCCAGATGAAAATGGAAGGTCCCTCATTCAAAAATGTATAGAAATTTCAATGCAGCAACAACAGAACATTAAACCAAACATGGGGCCGTTCTGAGCACAGGACTGCAGACAAAACTCCCATGGAAGTGGGTCCTGCCTACAACAGTTGTGTCTGCACTCCAGCTGGGAAGGAGGAAGGGACAATGATCTTTATGGCAGCAGCATGTGGCCACAGGCAACATCTTGCAGAACAGCTTCTGTAGAAACAAAGGAAAAATATCCTTGTTCCCACTGTTTTTGCCTGCTCAGCATCCATTCCCCCTCCCGTGCTAATGCCTCCTTTGCTTATCTTTTGTGGCATAACTAACTACCCTAGGATTTACTGGCATGAAGTGACACCCATTTTATAGTGCTCATAGGGTTCTGCAAGGCAGGAGTTTGGAAAGGAGTATGGAGGGAACAGCCATCCCTGCTCCATGATGTCTGGGATCTCATCCCGGATGAGTCAAATAGCTGGGGGGGGGGGGGGCTGGAGGACCCGCTTTCAAGATGGGTTCTTCCCTCACATGTTTGACATCTGGGCTAGGATGGTTAAAGGACGGGCTTAGCTTTTTGACTTTTGACTGGAGCATCAGTAGGTGCCGTCTCCAAGATGGCAGCCTCAGGCTAGAGGGGCTTCTTACATGGTAAGTCAAGGCTCTAAGAGCAAGCATCCTTCTAAATGAGGCAGAATCTGCATGGCCTTTGCTTACTTAGCTTTGGAAGTCACATAGCATCATTCTGCTGTACTCTATTGGTTGAAAGAGTCAAAAGCCCATTCATCAAGGGCAGGGGACACAGATATTACCTCCTGATGGAAGAAATGTCAAAGAATTTGAGCAATATTTTTAAATTGCTGCATTTCCTTAATTTTCCTCTGGGGCACCGTCCTTTCCCCCATCTCCTAGTCCATGTGTTTTCTTTAGAGCTGCCTATACCCTTAGTTTTTGGAGTGAGCATGTCTCCTGCCTGGCCAATCAAAGCATTACATTCCCTTGGTCAGAATAATAGGTTCTGAGATGGGTATGTGACCTGTGTAAGCTAGGGTTCAGTTGTGGATAACAGATACAATTCCGGTTAGTTTTAGTTACCTATCAGATATCTATTGCCATGTAATGGTTACTTATTACTGTATAATAGTTACCTATTGCCATGTAGCAAACCACCCTTGAAACAAAGTGTTTAAAGCAACAACCATATATTTAGCTTACGATTCTGTTAAGAGGGTCTTTTGGATGGGCCCAGCTTGTCAGATCTCAACTGGACTCATTCATGAATTCCTGGGCAGTTGGAGGTTGACTGGAGTTGGCTGGTCCTGGACGACCTCACTCACAAACCTGAAGGTTGGCTGGTTTTCAGCTAGGGTGAGGAGGGTGTGACTGGGCCATGTGTTTCTCATCTATCCTCAGGCTAGCTCTGGCATGTTCATGTGTCAGCAGGGTTTTAAGAATAGCAAATGGGAAAGCTCCTAAGCACAAGGCTTTCCAAGGCTCTGCTTCTGTCATGTTTATTAATATTTCATTGGCCAAAGGAAGAAGTCCCATGGTCAGCACAGAATCAAGGGAGAATGAGGGTATGGTGGACAGACTCTCAGGGTGGACCCCAAGAATCCTACTCCTGGCATTCGTGTCTTTGCGTAGTCTCCTTCTTTTGAGTGTGGGCAAGAACTGTGACTTGTTCCTAACCAATAGAATGTGCTAGAGCTAATGGGATATACATGATTATGCGCACTGAACATTTTAGTTTCCTGACTGTTAAAACAAATAAAATACAAAAGATTGGTTTAGACAATGGAATTTATTGGCTTCAATCGAAAGGTCAGCAAGGTGATGGTTTCTCCCAGATGACTGTGG
This sequence comes from Tamandua tetradactyla, assembly GCF_023851605.1. NCBI lineage: Eukaryota > Metazoa > Chordata > Mammalia > Pilosa > Myrmecophagidae > Tamandua > Tamandua tetradactyla. The sequence continues at coordinate 132,568,430 of NC_135353.1, read as the reverse complement.
CATTCTGCGGTTGGCTGCTGGTGATCCTTAGTCCTGGGCTTTTCCATCATAAGGCAATGCACATGGAGGCCTATTCTCCTCTCTCCTCTAATTCTGTTGACTTCCAGTTTCTGTCTGCTCCCAGAGGCTTCTTTTTCCATCTGACTTTCACTCTGCTTATCAAGAACTCTGGTCACTGGAATTAAATCCCAACCTGATTACGTGGGGGCTATACCTTAACTGAAGTAACAACTTGAAGAGATCTTATTTATAATGGGTTCACACTCACCAGAATGCAGACCAATACAAAGATATGACGAAACATGGTACACAATTGAATCTATATCAGTGATTATGTGATTGCATTACATGAAAGTGGAGTATTGGCTTGCTGGAGTCTCTGTCTCCTTCACTGGTTTTGAGGAAGGAAGCTTGGTGTTGGGAAACCCCATGCGTCAAGGAACTGCAGGCAGCCTTCAGGAGACCACGATATTCTTTAACCAACATCAGCAAGAAACTGAAGTTCTCTATCCCACAACTGCAAGGAACTGAATTCTCACATCAAGCTAAATGAGCTGGGAAGCAGATCCATCTCCAGTCGAGCCTCAAATGAAACCAGAGCCCTTGTCAGCATTTTGAGTGCAGCCTCATAAAACCCTAGGCAAAGGTCTCAGCTAATCTGAGCCAGGATATCTGACCTGCAGAAACTGTGACATAATAAATGTGTACTGTTTTAAGTTGTTAAGTTTGTGGTAATTTTATTATGCAGCAATAGATAACTAATATAGAGGGGAAGAATGTGTGGCTACTTTTGTTATGTGAGTCAAGGAACATGTTGTCTGAACTTTAATGTACTTCAGTGCTGATAGGATGACATATATGCATATGTTTGTTTTTTAATTTTAACTTTTATTTAATTTTTAGAGCATCTGTTGGTTTGCAGTTGTTGGTTTACAGAAAAATCATGCAGATTTTTCCGTATGTACACACACCACCACACGCAGTTTTCCCTATTATCAACATGTTGCATTAATGTGGTACATTTTTTACAATTCATGAAACAATACTATGATTATGGTATTAACTATAATTCATAGTTTGCATTAGGGTTCAGTCTTTGTATTGTACAATTCTGTGGGGTTCAAAAAAATTTTTATTGTGATGACATATATATTTCATAAAATTTCTCATTTTAACCACTTGAGTGGTGGGCTTCATGTGTCAGCTTGGCCAGGTGATGGTGCCCAATTGTCTAGTCAAGCAGGCAGACAAGGACATTTCGTGGACTTAAATCATCAGTCAGTTGATTGCACTATGGCTGATTAAATCTGCGATCAACTAAGGGAATGAGATGTGTTTAATCCAATCAGTTGAAAACTTTTAAGGGGGAAGTGATAGCTTCAACAATTAGATGAGAGAACTTTCGTCTCTACTTCAGCCAGCCAGCCTCTCCTGGGGAATTCATCAAAAACCTTCATTGGAGTACCAGCTTGCAGCCTGCCCTATGGAATTTGGACTTCTGCATCCCCACAGTTGCATGAGGCACTTTTATAAAATCTCATGCTACTTACAGGTTTCTCCTGTTGCTTCTGGTTCCCTAGGGAACACCGGCTCATACAACCACTTTCAATTATACAACTCTCTGGTGTTTATTATATTCACAATTTTTTTTATTATATTCACAATATTGAGCCACCATCTCCACCATCCATTATCAAAACTTTTTCGTCACCCCAAAGAGAAACTCTGTACCAATTAATAATTAACTCCTCATTTCCCAGTCCCACCCTGGCCCTTGGAAACCTGTATTCTAATTTCTGACTCTCCAAATTCGCATATTTGAATTATTTCATATACAAGCGATCATATAATTTTTGTCACCTTTGTTGTTTTGAATCTCTACTGTAAAAGAGGTGGAAATACCCTTATGAAAAATGCACGCCTGAGGAATGGCTAGTTAGCATTTGAAAAAGCAGAATCATAAATGTGTACTCCAGAATCAGCTACCATAAGCACATTAGGTATCTAAATCAATACCAGAGGGTTCATCAGTCAGCATAAAGGCTGTTCGAAGTATGTTTTCATTGATAAACGAGTGGTGTTCAAGACGTGAGGATTGGCTAGAAATACTGTACCAGCAACTGTGCCATCACCTGCCTGGGGGGGGGGGCTATGGATCTGGCCAGTGTGACACCCAAATATCCTCAGGTGTGGAGCCCCCAGGCCACAGACTTTGTTTGCTCCTGTGACTTGCCACTTAACAAAAGATGCTGTGCCTGTTTTGACCAGAGGGTTTGTTGAATCCTGCTGCTTAAATATTGTCACATCTATTCTCAGTGTACCTTTCATGGGAGGTACTTGTTGCCTTGCCTAAGGGCAGACACCTAGCACTTCGGTGAGTTACAAGTGCAGATTGCAGAACTGTTTTTGTGCCTGCTTGGAATCAACATTTTTATGTGTGATCTCTGATGCAGTTGGAGACCTGCTATGGTGTTTTGTTTTTTAATGATTTTTAACAGAACATCTGGTAGTTAGACTGTGTGTGGGGGCTCTTAACGGGGTCCATGAATTTTTTTTTATTAAACGAGTTGGGGGTTTACAGAAAAATAAGGCATAGAATGCAGAGCTCCCATATATCCCCCTATTATTAACACCTTGCATTGGTGTGGTACATTTGTTACAATTGATAAAAGCTCATTTTTATAATTGTACCATTAACTATAGTCTGTGGTTTAATTTAGGGTTCGCTGTTTGTATAGTATAGTTTGATGGATTAAAAAAAAAATTTAACTCTAACAACATATAAACAGCCTAAAATTTCCCTTTTTAACAACATTCAAATATATAATTCAGCACAGATAATTATGTACACGATGTTGTGCTCCCATCCTTATCATCCATTACCAAAGCATTTCCATCATCCAAATAGAAACTCTGCACATTTTAAGCCTTAACTAATTATTTCTTACCTCCACTCCATCCCCTGGTAAGCTATATTCTAGATTGTGACTCTGTGAATTTACTTATTCTAATTATTTCGTATCAGTGTGGTCATACAATATTTGTCTAATTGTACCTGGCTTATTTCTTTTCTTTATATATATATATATATATATTTAAATTTATTTATTAATTTAAAAACATTTAACAAACCAAATAAAACATTAACATATATAATCAGTAATTCACAACATCATCACTTAGTTGATATTCATCATTTCTTAGAACATTTGAATCAATTCAGAAAAAGAAATAAAAAGACAATAGAAAAAGAAATAAAACGAAAACAGAAAAGAAAAAAAAAAGATTATACCTACCATACCCCTTACCCCTCGCTTTCATTGATCACTAGCATTTCAAACTAAATTTATTTTAGCATTTGTTCCCCCATTATTTATTTTTATTCCATATGTTCCACTCGTTTGTTGACAAGGTAGAATAACCTCCAGGATAAACTCTCCACTCTGAAATCTCTCAGCTATTGACACTTTGTCTCATTTCACTCTTCCCCCTTTTGGTCAAGAAGGTTTTCTCAATCTCTTGATGCTGGGTCTCAGTTCATCTAGAGTTTTTCTCAATCCCTTGATGCTGAGTCTCAGCTCATTCTAGGATTTCTGTCCCACGTTGCCAGGAAGGTCCACACCCCTGGGAGTCATGTCCCACATAGACAGGGGGAGGGCGGTGAGTTTGCTTGTTGTGCTGACTGGAGAGAGAGGCCACATGTGAGCAACAAAAGAGGCTCTCTTGAGGGTGACTCTTTGGCCTAAATTTTAAGTAGGCTTGACCTATCCTTTGTGGGGTTAAGTTTCATATGAACAAACACCAAGACTGGGGGCTCAGCCTATAGCTTTGGTTGTCCACACTGCTTGTGAGAATATCAAGGATTCAACTTGGCGAAGTTGAATTTCTCTTCGTTCTCACCATTCCCTGAAGGGCACTTTGCAAATACTCACTGATGGAATCACTCTGGGATTCATCGGGGCATCACTCTGGACAAACCAACAAAATCTCATGTCCTACCTGAGATTCCAAGTACTTTTCTTGTTCAATTAAGCTATCTACATAAGTTATATTAGGAAATGCACTAGTCAAAATTTAAATTTTGTACCAAATAAACATTTTTTGCTTTAGTCTCACACCTAAGTTGAAATTTTAATGGAACTATTTAACTTTACCACCAGGGAAACCCCTAATACTGTCAAACTTTAGGGACTCACAAGTCAATAGGCCAAGCCCTTCATCTTGAGACTTGCTCTTGTGAAATTTATTTATGTAGTGGAGAAGCTTAGTGTAACTATAGGTATGCCTAAGAGTTACTTCCAGAGGACCTCTTTTGTTGCTCAGATGTGGCTTCACTTTCTCTAAGCCCAACTCTGAAAGTGAAATTATTATCCTTCCCATCACATGAGACATGACATCCAAAGGTGAAAGTCTCCCTGACAATGTGTTGAGATGACTCCCAGGGATAAACCTGGCCCTGGCACTGTGGGATCAACAATGCTATCCCCACCAAAAGGGAGAAAAGAAGTATAACAAAAAAGATATCAGTAGCTGAGAGAGTTTAAATAGAGTGGAGAGGCTACTCTGGAGGCTATTCTTACGCAAACTTCAGCTAGACATTGCTGCCTATCATACTTTGCCAAACTCCAACCAAAACCATTCCTGCCAACCCTAAATAACACCTAGGACTTTACATGAGATTCAACAAAGTTTCCATGCATTAGGATTACTTTCCAGAAACCTACAACCTCTAGATGGGTTCCTAGGCCAGATAAGCCCTGAAACTCAGAGGTGCCAGCCTAACATGAATTAGTTCCATCCACTTATCCCATATTACTGACAGCTCCTTTCAACATGAAAAAGTTAGAATGGACATAACCCAAATAACCCTAAAGCGTGGAGAAAGATAAAAGGAGATGGTAGAGCTATACAGAGGAAGTAGGGTTTAACAGATGAATATGATTTAATGCACCACTTTCAATAATGGTTAGCCCAGGGTATGGGCTGATAAGTAAAAAAAAATATGGATAAAATAAATAAATAATAGTGGGACAAAGGGTAACATAAATTAGGTAGCTGGAAATACTAGTGGTCAATGAGAAGGAAGGGTAAAGTGTATGGTATGTATGAGTTTTTTCTTTTTATTTCTTTTTCTGGAGTGATGCAAATGTTCTAAAAAATGATTATGGTGATGAATACACAACCATGTGATGATATTACGAATCCCCTTTCTCCCAATTCTAAAGTATATCAGAATACAGGGTAGAGGATGATATCATCCATAATTTAAAACTTCAACTTCTATGTGAGACTGAAGGGAGAGATGTTTATTGGGAGCAATATTTAAGTTTGGGTAGTACATTTCCTAATTTAACTTTCATGGTCAGTTTAGTTGAACACCATGAATACTTGGAATCTTGAATAGGGCGTGAAATTTTTTTGGTTTGTTCAGGTCAGTGTGATGCCCCGATATATCCCAGAGTAATTAGGGCAGCGAATAAAGAAGTATTTGCAAAGTTCCTTTGGGGTACTGGGGAGAAAGGAGGTAATAATTGGCTTCCTTATTTGACGAATTTCTGATATTCTCACAAGCAGTGGGGACAATCAAATCAATACGCCAAGCCCTCGATCTTGCGGTTTGTCCTTATGAAGCATATTCCTGCAAAGGATAGGCTAAGCCTACTTATAATTATGCCTAAGAGTCACCCCCAGGGAACCTCTTTTGTTGCTTATATGTAGCCTCTCAGTCTAAGCCAACTCAGCAGGTGAACTCACTGCCCTCCCCCACTATGTGGGACATGACTCCCAGGGGTGTAATTCTTCCTGGCAATGTGGGACAGAACTCCAGGGATGAGCTGGGACCCAGTATCAAAGGATTGAGAAACCCTTTTTGACCAAAAGGGGGGAGAAAAAAAATGAGAAAAAATAAAGTCTCAGTGGCTGAGCAATTTCAAACAGAGTTGAAAGGTTATCCTGGACCTTATTCTTATGCAGTAGATAGATATCCCTTTTTAATATATGGTGTATTGGAATGGCTGGAGGAAACTACTTGAAACCTGAACTGTCTTCCAGTAGCTTTGATTCTTGAAGATGATCATATAAAGATATAACTTTTACAATGTGACTTTGTGATTATGAAACCTTGTGTCTGATACTGCTTTTATCCAGGGTATTGATAGATGAGTAAAGAAATATGGAGATAAATAAATAACTAAATAAATAATAGGGGGGAAAATGGTAAAATAAATTGGGTAGATAGAAATACTAGTGGTCATGGAAAGGGCGGTGTAAGGTGTATGGTATATATGAGTTTTTTCTTTTTTCTTTCTTTTTCTGGAGTGATATAAATGTTCTAAAATATGATCATGGTGATGAATACACAACTATGTGATGATATTGTGGGCCATTGATTGTACAACACATATGGAATGTATGTGCGTGAAGATTTCTCAATTAAAAAAATATATATGTGATCAGTGATTGGCCTGTCCTCATACCCCTGCCCTCAGATCTTGGGGAACTGAATTTTTATGATCCTTTCTGACACCAGCAAGCTGTGCCAAAGGCCAGAACCTATAGTGGCCTGTTGCAAGAGTCGGGGTTGGGCACCAACAAGTGCTGTGCAGAGATAGTAATTAATGGTATTTACTGAAATTTACCAGCCTCTTCTTCCTGCTTTTCCCTGGATGCTACACAGTGTTTTGCTGGACTCTGGAGTTTTGAAATTGTGGATTTAGACAGTTCCTGCATATTTAATAGCTGTTCTGGTAGAGGGACTGATTCCTGGAGATTCCTACTCTGCCATCCTCCTGCAATCTCGGGTCCGTGAATTTGATGGGGAAAAAAATTACATCTTCATTTTCACTAGCCTGACATTTTAGCATTTCCTTCCACTACAGATGTTGCCAACAAAACTACAGAAGTATTAGCAGAACCTGGGTCTTTCTCACCAGTCAAAATTGTATTACCATTGTTGCAGATATCTTAAAGTATCATTTATGCACATAAAATCTATGAAATCATGGTAGTTATTAGACCTACCACTAGATCTTGCAATTTATTGATTTAATAGGGAAACATACATTTCTATATCACAAATTTATTTTAAAATTTGATAATGGTTCAATGGCATCGATTTCCTTTGTAATGCTGTATTATTTATTGATGGTTAAAGACCCCTTATCTGGAGATTTCCACCATTCACCAGATATGCAATATGAAGTTAGGTCTAGACCTATTATTAGAAAAAACATCTGCTCTGCCTCCATCTTGTTCGAAGGTGCTGGTATTATTAAATATTATTTTAAACTCACGGCTTCTTTGCAGGAATGTTTTTAAGCCCTGTGGCTTATTTGGGAATTAATTTCAACTAGGTCATATGATCAGTAAATCCATATCACTAGGTACCTGTAAGCTGTGATGCGTCACCATATGGTGGGCCTCCTGCTACTAAAAAATTGAGAGAAATTAACATGGTAAAGCTGTCTCCTCACACTCCAATGGAGTATTTAAGACCATGACGCTAAGGTATAAACCTTTCATATTAACATTTTTTGGCAGTTTCATTATAATGAATTCATGGGGTTTTTACCAAAACCTTTAAGTCATATTCATTCAAACCTTTACTTCATTCATTCATTCTGTCATTTGTTCATTTTGTCCTTCATTCAACAAGTATTTTTAAGGTACTGTTCTATGCCAGATTCTATATTAGGCGCTTGGATTCAAAGATGAATAACCTGCATTCTCCATCCACAGGGAGATGAACACTGAGCAGTGGTATACTGGTAGCACTGGGTAGGGACTTAGTGGACATGGGGCAGTGGGAGGGGGCTGTTAGTCTGTGCTGGTGCTAAGTCTGGCAGTGACTGCTGGTCCTGATAAAGGCGAAGGAGTTGGGACTGGGGTAGGGAAGTTGGAGAAGATCTTCCAGACTTACAGAAGAAACACTCAGTGGGCAGGAAGCAAGGTGATGCTAAGCCTGGTCCACAAAGCCTTGTCCTCCTTTAGAGGACTTTTGATTATATGACGGAGTGATGGGATGGATTTTTTGGTGCTTTTTTTTTTTAACCATAAGCAGGGCTTATTTTTTATTTTAACCTGTTGAGATATTTTAAAGATTATGATTAGTCCTACATCTTACACCATTGAAGTTGGTGAATGGGATCATGATACCTAATATGAATTACTAATGACAATAAATTCCACCAACGGGAAATATGTAATGTGACAGACAGTTTCCTACACTGCAGCTATTGGGTGGGATAGAGGGCAAACAGGTGAACAATTCACTCTCTATTTGGGTTTCATTTCGACCTTAAATAAACTATTGAAGGAAATACATGGAAGTGAAAAATTCCTAACTATTGAACACATTATGCAACATTTGTGTTTGGATGTTGTTATGTTAAAAAAAATTTTTTTTAATTTGAAAAAAAAAGAAAAAGAAACCACCAGTAAGTCTTTGGAGTGAGGCCTGGTGGTAAGTTGAATTATGAACCCCAAAAGACACATGTTCTTAATTTTAATGCACATTCTCATGGGTGTAAACCCATCATAGGTAGGACCACTTGAAGATGTTATTTGAGCTAAGGTGGCCCACTTGAATGCAGGTGGGCCTAAATCCGAATTCTTGGAGGCCTAAAAAAGAGGAGCTAAGGTGAAGTACTTCTCTATACAAAATGAAAAAGGAATAGGAAAAATCTCATTATGCTCCATTAAGCTCTTATTCAATAAAACAATGATCATTGCCAAACACCAGTTTCCATTCTACACACAAAGGCACCTGGACTTAGACATTTGGAATTCTACACTGGGGAGATGCTGAGATCATCTGGAATGATGATGGAAGAGTTTGCATTTTGGTGATTCTTTTTGCTTTCTAGTATGGCAAAATTGGCCTAGATATTTTCATCTTCTGAAACATGCATGGTAATGTGGGTACCAGTGGAGTAAGGCAGTGGAGGAAGCCATGCCTTCTCATGTTTGCGTGAAAAGTCTGAATTCAAACCATTTTGTTATCACTGACCAAAGCACCTTCTAGTTGCTTCTGGGTTTGAAAAGGTTGCTGTAGACTTAACTCTCTCCAAGTTTACTAGATCTCCTCTCACTGTCTCCAAACACACCAGGAAATCCATCAAGTTCCTTTTCTTGGAGAAAGAAAGTGTCTCCCTTCATCATCATGGATATTCTTTCTATCTCTATCTTACATGACACTCCCAGTATCCTGAATCCCAGGTTTTCCTCTTGATTTTTTTCCAAAATTTTGTTGGGTCATCTCCTCCAAAAGCCTTCTGAGAAAATCTATATAGGCAGTGATTTTTTTGAGACATTGCTGTCAGAGAAATGTTTTTTGTGTACTCACCATTAATTGATAGTTTGGTTGGGTATAGAATTCAAAGTTGGACATTTTCCCTCAGGATTCTGAAGGCACATCACAATTTTTTTCCAAATTCCAGAGTTGCTGTTGAGAAGTCCAAAGCTGTTCTGATTTTTAATCCTTTGTATATAAAATTTATTTTCTCTTTAGAAGTTTTTAGGATCTTTGTTCCCCGTGCCCTGAAATTTCATGATAATATGTATTTATGTGGTTCTATGGTCATCCATTGTATGAGATACTCAATGGTTCTTTCACTCTATGAACTCATGTCCTCAATTGTGGGACATACTGTTGAATTATTATTTTTTTTTTACTAAATCTTCAACACTTCTATTTTTTATACTAGGAATATATAATAAAATATAATAAAATAAAAATTAATTAAAACATGTATTAATTAAATTAATTAAAACATTTTGTTTCAAAAATTCTTTTGTAATAATCTTTTTTTAAACTTTTTTATTGTATGGTATAACATATATACAAAGCAAAGAAATAAAAAAGCCATAGGTTTCAAAGCACTCTTCAACAAGTGGTTACAGGACAGATCCCAGAGGTTGTCATGGGCTACCATATGATCCTCTCAGATTTTTCCTTCTAGCTGCTCCAGAATATAGGAGGCTAGAGGGTTTAAATACTTTTTTATCATCACCATCAACTTTTATCCCTTCTTTTTTGGTGAAAAATAACATATATGCAGAAAAGGTTTCAGGACTTACCTGGACCTGGGACCCATCTGGAGGTTGTAGGTTTCCACCCTTGTGAAATCTTATATATTGCCCTAGGTGTTCTTTAGGATTGGCTGGAATGGTCCTGGTTGGGGGTTGGCAGATTATGATAGGTAGCAAGGTGTACCTGAAGCTTGTGTAGGAGCAACTTCCAGAGTAACTTCTCGACTCTATTTGAACTCTCTCTGCCACTGATACTTTATTAATTACACTTCTTTTCCCAGCTTTGGTCAGGATATAATTGCTGATTCTACTGCGCCAGATCTGGATTCATCTCTGGGAGTCATCTCCCACGTCCCAGGGAGACTTTCACCCCTGGGTGTCATGTCCCACATAGGAGGGAAGGCAATGATTTCACTTGCAGAGTTGGGCTTAGAGAGACTGAGGCCACAACTGAGCAATAATAGAGGTCCTCCAGAAGTAACTTTTAGGCATGCCTATAGGTAGTCTAAGCTTCTCTGCTACCTACATAAGCTTCACAAGAATAAGCCTCATGATCGAGGGCATGGCCTATTGATTTGGGTATCCCTAAAGTTTGACCCAGTATCAGAGGATTCCCTGATGATAAGGTTTAATAGTTCCATATTATTTCTCCCTTCCTTCAGGGGACTTTGCCAATATTTTTTTATTATCTGCTTAATATACTTGAGGATGTTTCCAGGTATTACCATAATCTATACAGGATTAAAGGACCTCTTTCTTATTCTGTGCTTTCTGTGTTTCAGTTGTTCAAATGAACTATACAGATAGGTTGAATTAGATTATGTGCTACAGAAAACTGCAGTTCCATATCAGATAAACCTTTCTTCCATTGGTCTCAAAAAGTATGTGTGGTTCAAAATACAGAGCAACCAATCTGTTTGGCTTTGTTCTTATCTCTAAATACCAGATTATATATATAAAACAGCTTCTCAAAATCCAGAAATAATAATCACCACTCCATACTTAATGTGTCTGCTCTAAAAGCTTGCAATCTAGGCCTCTGTTTTCTTATAAGCATTTTCTAAAGATGACCATACCATTGCTGTTTTTTTGTTTCTGGCTTATTTTATCTCACCAAATGTCCCACATGTTCATTCTCATCATGGCACGCCTCACTACACTCTTCCATTTTGTAGCAGCACAACGTTTGTTCGTAAGTATACACCATCGTTTGCCAATCTACTTCTCCATTAGTGCATCCCTTCAGCCACCTGCATTCATCAGGCATCATGTAGAAGGCCCAAATTCCACAGTCCATCAAAATTCTCAATTTCAGATAATTTCCTTGTTTCTAAGAGACAGAAAACCAATAAACACACCCTTGCCAAATAGAAAATCTAAACCTCCTCTTAACTCTTGTCCTTCACCCCATTATTTACCTCTGGTGTTGCTGTGGTAGCGCTGATGGTTTCCTTTTGAACATAGCTTATAGCATGCAATAGCAGTTTTCCCCTGTACCCTGGACTTGAACACTCTTTATACAAGAATCATATCTTTGAAGTAATTCTTACAAGAACTCATTCATATTTCCAGTGTGAATCAGTGGGACATGTAGGTCTATACAACCCCTTTCAATCTTGTTAATCTTCAATATGGTAATATTACTTATAGACCCACTACAGAATCACCTTTCCTCCTGCACATTCTCTTACATTGGAGTTCAACTTCATTAGCTAAAAGTTCACCCATCTCTAACTTCTATGTATATCTAAGTCCCTGTTCTAGTTTGCTAGCTGCTGGAATGCAATACACCAGAACCAGAATGGCTTTTCTAAAAGGGAATTTAATAAGTTTCTAATTTACAGTTCTAAGGCTGAAAAAAAAGTCCCAATTAAACAAGTCTATAGATATGTCCAATCAAAGGCCTCCAGGGAAAGAAACCTTGGTTCAAGAAAGCCAATGAAATTCAGGGTTTCTCTCTCAAGTGAGAAGGCACCTGGCGAACACAGTCAGGGCTTCTCTCTAGGCTGGAAGAGCACATGGTGCACATGGTATCATCTGCTAGCTTCTTCTCCTGGCTTCCTGTTTCATGAAGCTCCCCAGGAAGCATTTTTCTTCTTCATCTCCAAAGGTTGCTGGCTGGTGAACTCTGCTTCTCGAAGCTGTGTTGTTCTGCTCTGCTCTCTCTGAATCTCTCCTTCATTCTCCAAAATGTTTCCTCTTTTATAGGACTCCAGAAACTTATCAAGATCCATCCAAATGGGTGGAGACATGTCGTCACCTAATCCATCTTAACAATCACTCATGATTAAATCACATCTCCAGGAAGATGATCTGATTACAGTTTCAAACATGCAGTATTGAATAGGGATTATTCTGCCTTTATGAATTGGGGTTTAGATTAAACATGGCTTTTCTAGGGGACATACATCCATTCAAATCAGCACAGTCCCCTATATTCTGCTATTATTGAAACATCTATTGCTCCCTTCAGCTTTGCCAATGTCTGTCTCACGTACTTTGGAGCTTCTTGATTGCAAGCACAAACATTTATGATTGTTATATCTTCTTGATGAATTGACCCTTTAATTAGTATATAGTGTCCTTCTTTGTCTCTTATATGTCTTTATATTAAAACATACTTTGGGGCGGGCCACGGTGGCTCAGCAGGTAAGAATGCTTGCCTGCCATGCCCGAGGACCCGGGTTCGATTCCCGGTGCCTGCCCATGTAAAAAAAAAATACTTTGTCTGATATTAGTATAGCTATTCCTACTTTCTTTTGGTTACAACTTGCATGGAAAGTTTTTTTCCATCCTTTCACTTTCAATCTATTTGTATCCTTGTGTCAAAGATGAGTGTCTTGTAAGTAACATATAGCTGGATTGTGTTTCTTAATCCATTCTAGCAATCTGTATCTTTTAATTGGTAAGTTTAGTCCTTTAACACTCAGAGTTATTACTGAAAAGGCATTTCTTGATTCCACCATCTTGTCTTTTTTACTTTATTTGTTAGCTCTGTATAATCTTTTCCCTCTTTCTCTTTGTATTCTTTAAATTACCCTTAGTGTACTCTTCAATCTTGTGCCCTCCTCCAGACCTCCCTCTCCTGTCTTTTATTTTTCAGCCAGCAGAACTCTTTTTAGTATTTCTTGTAGGGCCCGTCTCTTATTGACAAATTTTTTTGAGGCTTCTTTGTCTGTGAAAACTTTCATCTCTCCCTCAATTTTTTTCTTTCTTTCTTTTTTTACATGGGCAGGCACCGGAAATCGAACCCGGGTCCTCGGGCATGGCAGGCAAGCACTCTTACCTGCTGAGCCACCGTGGCCCGCCCTCTCCCTCAATTTTGAAGTACAATTTGGCTGGGTACAGCATTCTTGGCTGGAAGTCTTTCTCTTTCAGGATCTTGAATATATCATACCATTGTCTTCTCACTTTCAGAGTGCTAGTTAAGTAGCCTTAACTCAATCTTATTTGATTTACCTTATATGTGGTAGATTGTTTGTCTGTTGCCATTTTCTGGATTTTCTGCTTCTCTTCAACATTTGACAGACTCATTAGTATGTGCCTTGAGGAAGGTCTATTTGGATTTATTCTGTTCGGAGTTCGCTGGGCTTCTTTGACTTGTATATTTATGTCCTTTATGAGGATTGGGAAGTTTTCCCCCATTATATCCTCAACTATTCTTCTTAACCCTTTACTCCTCTCTTCTCCTTCTGGGACACCAGTGATTCTTATATTTGTGTGCTTTGTTTTGTCTATCATTTCCTTGAGTTCCCATTCAAGTTTTTCCACCTTTTTTGCCATTTGCTGTTTTGCGTCTTCAAAGTCAATTATCTTGTCCTCTATGTCACTTATTCTTTCTTCTGTCTCTTCAAAACTCGTGTTGTGTGTCTCTAGTCTGTTTTTTATTTTGTTAACAGTCTTTAATCTCTGTGATTTCTGCTAGTTTTCTATTTATTCTTTCAAATTCTTCTTTGTGCTCTTCTGTCTTCTTGATCTACTTTATGTCATTTGTTATCCCATTTATTTTATTAAGTAGAATTGTATGAACATCTTTGATTAGTTATTCCAACGTCTATGTCTCCTCTGGTGTTTTAATTTGGTCATTAGGCAGGGCTGTATCTGTCTGCATAGTGATATGCTTAGTGATCTTCTCTTGTCTTCATGGCATGTAAATATTTTGTTTGATTTACTTTGGGACTTGATTTCTTTCAGTAGTCTAAGGCCTTGTGTTTGCAGGATGGTTGTACAGCAGGGAGCAGGGCATGGGGTGGAGCACACAGTATGGTGATTTGTTTCAGGGCAGGTATGGGCGCAGATTGGGGATGTTACACTGATTCGTATGAATGTGGGCACCCAGGGGCCAGGGAGGATGTAGTTGTGTAGGTGCACTGTTCTGGGCAGTGTAACTGTGGTGTGCTCTGGCCTAAGGCACAGGGCCATTTGTGCGCATGTATAAAGCTGTGGCTGCAGGTCGGTGTTAGGCCTTCGTGGATTGGGACAGATGTAAACCAACTGCACAGGTTGGCACTTTGTCAGGTCTAGGAAGTGAGGCTGAGGGCTATGCACATGCGCAGTTCTAGGATAGCTGTAAAGTGTGGTTTCCAGAGCTGAATGATGTGATTGGGGGCCCATGTGCATGCGTGGGTTTGAGAGTGCCGTAAACTGATGCACTAAACTCAGTGAGGGAGGGTTGAGGCTGTGCGACACTATGGGCGGGGGTTGGGGGTAGCCTAGGTATGGATGTTAGTGCCCCCAACATTCATGCGCTGGCAACAGCCTGCTGGGAACACGGAGAGGGAGGTAGTGCTTGGGAGAGGTGTAGGAGGGGTGGGTTGGGCTGCACTTGGGGTGGGGTTATGGGATAGGTATGTGCACTGGGGGCTGGTGGGGTGGGGGTGCCTGAAGCATGGGGAATGGGAGCAGATGACGGGGCTCAGTTGCATGGGTTGTGGGGTGAGTTGCTGGTCATGGGGCTACACTGGTGAGGGTAGAGCATCCAAGGAACGTGGCCTGGCTTACTTCCTTGTCTTGTGCTCCCATCCATACATTCCTGCGGGCTCTGTGGCTCTACACCTCTGTGCCAGTCCCCAGCTTTCTGCCCCTCAGTTCCTTGATGTCTGCAACCAGGGCTGCCGCATGTGGTGCAGAAGGCTCTCCCAGGTGAGCTGCACTCCCGAATTGCCGCCTCAGTTGTCCTCCTGTCCCTTCTCTAACTTTTCCGTGGAGCAGGGCTAATCTTGAGCTAATCTAGTTGGCCATCTTCTTGGAAGTTTGAATTATCTTTTGATGTTTTCTCTTCTATTTCTTTTTTTCTAAAACTTCTTTTATTTGGACTTGTGAACTAATCGGTTAAAAACACTTTTCTATTTCTCATTACTTTTTCTTTTCTCTATTTTCTGGGAAATTTTCCTTCCTTCGTATTCCAATCCATCCACTCAAGTTTTCATTTCTGCTGTCATATTTGCAATATCCAATAGTTCAATTTTTATTCTCTGAAAGTTTCTTTTTATTGCTTAAGTGTTTTTTTTTTAATACTATTAAAATAATGTCTCTTCTGGGAGATTATTTATAATTGTGTGTGTATGTGTGTTTGTGCGTGTGTGTGAAGTTTACATTTCTCGACATAGTCTCTGTTTCCTTCTAGTTGCTTCATCTGTTTTTGTTCTTCGTCATTTATATTAGAGGTTTTCCTTTTATGTCTGATGATCACCAGTTATCATTTAGAACAGGGCACCAAAAAGCTGATGAAAAGTTTTGTGCATATGGCTAAGGCTTGTCAATTACAGACTCTACTCCGGAGCAGAGTTTCTCAAAGTATGGTCCCTGAGTCAGCCAGCATCAGTATCACCCAGGAGCTTATTAGAAATGCAAATTCTCAAGGCCCACCACAAATCCCCTGAATCTCGCACTGAGGATGGAGCACCACCATCTGCACTTTAACATGCCCTCTTTAACATGCCCACTTTAACATGAGCCCTAATGCAAGCTCAAGTTTCAGAACCACTGTTCTACAATGATCTAGTTAGACCTTTTCATTGAGAAATCTCTGATGCCTGAATTCATTCTTCTTCTTAGCAACTAAAGGCTTCAATGTCAAGTTTCTAGGAGTTGAGTGGGGGAAGAGAGCTTGATTAGGCATACAATATTCAGTACGTAAACTTACACCTAATCTCCTTGTTTGCAGTGGGGCATCTCACCTTCAGCTATGCCTGGCATCTCTTGCCAAAGACCATTTTTAAAACCATTTGCAGATAATAAACCTCTAGTCTTCTGCCTGAGGAGAAGCAGGACAGTTACCGAGAAGTAGAAGGTAGGAAAAGACATCTGAAGATTTGAGTGCTTCATAAATGGACTTGCAATTGATCTTCCTGTTTTTAGGCCCAATTTCACCTTCGCTTCCAGAGCATCTGGTATTGCTACTTCTAAGTCTTTGAGGTTCTGTGATGCCATTCAGGTAGCTTTTCAATTTCTCCCACTGCCAGTTGAAGATCCAGCTTCTCACGCCTCTAAGTTTGTCATCAGATAGCCTCTGCTTTCTAGCTTCCACACCTCTGTAACTATTTTGTCCCATCCTGCTCTTTATACTTCCAGGTAAGTGCCTTTAAAAATCCCTTTAATAATTTTAATGAAGTTTTGTAATGAAGCAGAGGTAAATTATGTGTTCAATCCCCTATCTATGTTTAATTATGATCATCTCTATCTATCTGTCTATCTATATCAATCTATATATTGTGGTAGCATATAGATAACATAAAATATGACATTTTAGCCATTTGTAAGTATGTAATTCAGTGGCATTAATTACATTTACACTGTTTTGCCACTCTCACCACCATATATTGGCCAGACTTTTTTAGTACTCCAAACAGAAACTCAGTACCCATAAAGCAATAACTTCCCATTGTTCCCTCTTCCTGGCCCCTGGTAATCTCTAATCTACTTTATCTCTCTATGAATTTGGTATTATGGATGATTCATATAAGTGGAATCATACAATACATGTCCTTTTGTGTCTGGCTTATTTTACTCAAGGTGATGTCCTCAAGGTTCATCCATATTGTCACATGTATCAGAATTTCATTCCATTTTATGGCTGAATGATATTTTGTTGTTTGTATATACCACATTTTATTTATACATTCATCTGTTGATGGACACTTGGGTTGTTTTCTCCTTTTGGTTTTTATGAATAATGCTGCTATGAACATTGGTGTGTAAATATCTGTTCAAGTCCCTGTTTTCAGTTCTTTTGGATATATACCTAGTAATGGGGCTGCTGGATCATATGGTAATTCTGTAGTCACCTTTTCTATTTTTTGAGTTTGTGTATAGTCAATAAACAAGTTTATCTTTGCTTTTGAAATATTCTTCAATGACATCCTTGGCCTGAGATTCTTTGCCATATTCCTTAACAACCACACAACTGCAGCCAATCACTATACAGTGTTTTCCCTTTCTGCCAATTTTATAGAGGCTTAACCATTCCCCTAGTTTTTCTCATCATCAGCCTTAATTAGGTTGATATGGTGCTCAACATAAAGGACCTCCACCAACTTAACATATAGAGTCTTATCACAGTTGGATGAAAGCACACAAAGGACATTGGCAGCTTTGTGTATTCCACATGCTTAACTATCGTGGATAAGAACGGTTTTCAGTGCCTCTTATAAAGCAGTGTAAATGCCCATCGCATCTGCAGCAGCTATGCCTTCTTCAGCCATTGCAGTAGATTATGGGTGGAGTCAAATCTTGGATGAACTCCAGCCTCTGCTTCTACCACCCATTGATGGCAGGGAAAGAGCTATATGTTTAATTTTTGAAGAACAACTAAACCGTTTTCCACAGGAGCTGCACCATTTCATGTCCCCATCAGCAATATGTGAAGGCTCCAATTTCTCCACATCCTCTCCAATCCTTATTAGTTTTCCTTTTTAAAAAAATAATAGTCACCCTAATGCATGTGAAGTGCCATCTCATTGTGATTTTGATTTGCATTTCCCTAATGGCTAACGATGTTGAGCATATTTTTGGGTGATTATTTTCAGTCTTTCAACTTTAACCAGATTACTATGATTCTCTAAAGGTGTTGCCTTTCAGGATAAAGAGCTGTAAACCATCAGTGGGAGAGAGGTGTTTCCAAAGTTGTCTCCTCCTGCTGCTACTCTAATCCATGTCAGGGTTGAGGGTTCTGGCTGTATTTTGTCTCTGGGCCCCTGGGCAAAAGAAGAAAGGGATCTAGGGCCTCCTATCATTTTGTCAGAGTAACCTTCCAGAAATATGGCTCTTATCCCTCAATCAGGAACCATCCGTGGCTCCCCATTGCTTACTCCCTGAAGTGTCAATCCCTCTCAAGGAAAGCGTTCGAGGCCTGCCTTACCCGTGTTTCACTCAGTTCCCCCAGCTCTCATGTCTGTTCTCCTTTCCTTTCCCCTGACCAAAGTCACTAGGTGTAAGGAAAGCGTCACCAGTGATGCATTCACCAGTTCAGCTGAGATGACCCATCCCCTTTAGGCAGCCTTACCTGAAAGCTGTGGCTTATCTCTGTTCTCCAACCTTCTCCTGTACTCATAGTCAGCTTTGCATAGCTTAATCCTACGCTGTTGACTCCTGGAGGGCAAGGGTCACATCCTATGCATCTTCTGTACCTACTGCAGGTCCCAGCATCATGCTGGGGACACTTTTGCAGCATTCTTTATTGCTAATATGTATATTTAAAACGTGATAAGTGCCAACTTATATCAGTCCTCAATTTTTCTTCCCTTATGGTTTTCCTCTAGGTGCAGTCTTAACCCACAAGTCTTAAGAAAAAAGAGGCCTTATTAAAGTTGATTAACAGTCTGTTTTTTATAATAGAATCTCTACCCAACAGTTTTTTCATAAACATGCAAAAATACATCGCACACAATGTATTTCTGCATTTTTTTCAGAAATAAAAATGAAATAAAGCATTCTCCAATAGTCCTATTATCCTAATGATTTAAACAGTTTTCATCTTTTCAAATTCCCTTTCGATTTTCTCCTACTCCACTTCTCACATAGTTGTCACTGATCCTCAGGCACGGTTTGGAGTTCTGATATTTCCTTTAACATCATGTCACACCTGCCTTCTCCACGTTGTCACATGGTCTTTATAATCATCCTTTTCAATAGCTGCATGGTAGTTGATCTAAGAAACTGGATTTTCAGAAAGAAAGGCAGGGCCAGTTTAGGCAAGTTCTTACAAGCTTTCACATTCAGAGTCTTTGGAATGTTCGAAGGAGGGCGCATTTGGAAAACTCTCCCTTGGGAGAAGCAGTTTGAGCCAATACCTGGACATCCTTCTATGACTCCCTGTATCAAAACTTCAAGAAAGTAAAAGGAAATGACTGCATCCTAAAACCAGATAAAAGCTGAAAGACAGAGAGAGTAGTTTCTCTGAAGTTCAGTACTGAAAATAGGGGTTAAAAATAAAATAAAAAAAAAAAGAGGAAAGAAAAAATTAAAGAAAAGCAGAAGCTAATTCAAACGTGTTCACATTCGGTCTCAGTGAGCACAGCCTTCTGCTGCCTCCTTCGTGCCTGGAACACTGATCTCCCATATATGCCTTGGTTGGTGTCAAATGCTATAAGCAACACTCTTGCCCCTTCAGATAACAGGGATTGACAGAGGCATAAAATAGCTTTACAGGACCCAGAGACCACCCTGCTGACAGCCCTAGGTGCCTGGGATGCAAAGAAGGCTCTTTGTTTGGCTTTGTTGCCTTCACGAGCCCCGTTTACCTTTACGGGGTATCACTGGAAGCAACAAAGCGGCTTTAATTATGCTGCCTTTTAAAACTTTGAAAGAGGCAGGTTGGATTCCTTGTGTTAAAATCCTTTCCCTACTTTAAGAGCTGAAAGGAGCTTCCCTGCTCAGCCTGGTTTTAAAACCCTCACGCCAAGCATGGAAAATTCTATAAATACCAAATGCAAACCTGGAGTTTAACCTTTAATTATTCTAGCCTCCAGCTCAACCACCCGATTCCTTTTTTTTTCTTTCTGCACATATGCCCTCTTTAAACTCTGTCCGGAGCTTGATCAACATTAATAATAATAATAAAAAAAACCTCCTTTGGAAGACTTTCAGAGCTGCCTAATGAACAGAAATCATAAAAGTGGGTGTGATCTTTGCAGAAACGCTCATCTTGCAGGCTGCTTCAATGCATTGGGGCCAGAGGTTTGGCTCAATTTGATTGTGCGAAATCACAGCAATCACCCCCACAGCAGGCAACACCTGTAGATGGACTGGCTCCGCTTCTTCCCAGGTGGTCTCTCCTGGGTGCATTTGTTCTGAATGCCACTGCTCCAGTTACATATTGTGGCATCATAAACCACCCCTAAATTAGTGGCCCTGAACAACAATGATCATTTATTTTTGCTCATGGATCTGCAGTTTGTACAAGGCTCAGTGGGGACGGCTTGTCTCTGAACTGTGCAAAGCAGGGTCAGCCTGGTGTGGCTTGAAGCCTGGGGACAACTTGAGATGCTGCCTGGAGCATCTGAAAGCTTACCCGCTCACAAGTTTGGTGCTGACACTGGCTGTCCACTGGGACCTGAGCTTGGGGTATCAATGGGAGTCTCTCTCTGTGCCTGTGCCAGGTGGTTTGAGCTTCCTCACAGCATGGCAGCTGGGTTCTAAGAGTGACTGTCCCACAGGCAGAGATGTGTGGCATTTTTATGACTGAGCTTGGAAGTCAAGCAACTTCACTTCTGCCATAGTCTGTTGGTTGAGGTGGCCACCAAGGCCTGCCCAGGTTCAAGGGGAGGGTACACAGTTTCCACACTGGATGGGGGGAGTGTCATTGTCACCTTGTAAGAAGAGCACATGGGATGGGAGGGATTGTGGTGGCCCTCTTTGGAAAACCCCATCTGCCATAAAAGCTTGGCTGTTTTCTTATCTCTTTGAGTCTCTCAGGCCAAAATCAGCGTTTTCAAGTGATAAACTGGTCAAGAGGACAGTGTTTGGTTTGATCTGCAGGTGAGGTTTGGAAGATGTCACCCTGTAAAGGTAACATCTTCTCACAAAGCCAAGTCCCACTGCCAAGACAGGGACAGAGAAACGTATGGGGACTAGCAGCTGTCTTCACTTCCAAACTAGCCCTACAAAACAGTGGTTGCAGCCACTGTGGTCATAGGTTCAAATCTCAGCCCCTGTGTGTCTCACACACAATGAAATATACCCCACTGTAAGTCAGAAACTCTGTTCTATAAAATTGGTTTGCTTTTTGTCCCTTCCATTTGAAAATTCCTGGTCTAGGTGTGTCACTCTGGCTAAGCTGCAGCTGCATTTCCTAGAATTCTCTGTCTCTTATGGTTTCAGATTAGAACTGGTCAGAAGAGAAATTTGTCCAATGGCTGGAAGGTGGAGAAGAAGCAGCTTTGAAGGTCTCCTCTCTAAAGGATATCATGGACACATGTGGTTGAAGACAGAAGATGCTGGCGGGTACCAGCTTGTCCTTACTCTTGCCTGCTCTGGGTTGAACTCTTCTTCCTGACTGCTTGTCCTGCCGGCCCATTGCCACTCCAGGCCGTAGACACACAGTCTCCATGGACTTCTCCACAAGCTTCCTTACATGGCCTTGCTCTGGTAGCTGGATGGGCCTGGCTTCAGGAGGGCTGGCAAGAGATCTTTCTTTGATCCACCAACTTCCTTTCTGACCCTTCCTTTCCCAGCCTGCCCACAATTGGGTGAGGTCTTATTCCTATATAAAGACTTCCTTTCCTCCATAATCCTCAGTGGACTTTGTCCTTTCTTCCTCAGTTTCTTGACAACAATGCCTGGGTATAGGTGGCCTCCAATAAATCTGAGGAGAATTATTTAGGATGGAGACCTCAAGGCCAACTGGTGTTCTCTCCTCCACCTGTGAACCACACAATCCCATTAGACTTGTATCAGCCCCAGGAGAAACCTAGAGACAAGGAACACATTCATGCACCCCTGTTCCCTAAATAACTGCACAGGCTCTACTCTCAAAGGAATATAAGCCACTGTGGCCCCATCCCTGAGTCCTGGCCCATATGCTGGAGCTAGGATATGCACATACTCAACTATTAAGTAACGATACTTTAAGACAAAATGGGGCTTGCATTGTAGGGGACATAGAATTGATCTTAATCCAGGGGGTTCAGGGAGGAAACTTTCTTCTGGAGAGGAGGAAGTGGTCGGGATTATTTGACACTTTTGTGTCATTAGACTTGGGCATAAACTGTGGATATTCAGTAACTCACACCCAGACCAAGAATTGTCAAATGGAAGGGACAAAAAGCAAACCAATTTTATAGAACAGAGTTCCTGACTTACAGTGGGGTACATTTCATTGTCTCCATACACTAGATGGGTCTGAGTTGGTGTCAGGGAAACTAGATTTGCTCTTCCAGAACGTTCCAGAACTGTCAGGGGCAGAAAGCATTGCAGATGCCAGCTTCGGCCCCTGGCTCTGGATTGTTCTCATTAGGCCAAGCACCAAGGTGAGTCCTCACTTTTTCTGTGACATCATTCTTTCTCCCAGGCTCTAGAAAAGAACAATACACAACAAAACACCGGACAGCCAATGGTTCCTCATACTCTGTTTCTAGGGGACAGGTCTTTCCCCCTTTTGATGAATAGTCCCATCAACATTCTCCATCAGTGAAATAGTTTTAGCCCCCCTCCCCTACTATATGTATATTTGCTTATTTATTTGTGACTCACATTTGTGTGCCAATGTTCTTTGATAATATCCTAAGGCCATATTTCTGTGGGCAAGGTCCATTGTTAACCACAGATGTTGAAAATACAAATTGCAAATAGTTTTCTTGCACATTTTTGCATTTTTAGAAATTGTACTCTCTGTCCAATCTGATTATATCACTGCCTTTACCTCATCTGGTGGCCAGCAGATCTCTCTTACCGGGAGACCAGCTGGCTCTGCCATTTTCCTCCTGGCTTGTGCTTATATGAGCGGTACTGTTGTCAAGCCACGGTTTCTTAAGAAGAGCCATTTTAAGACCTTTGTCCAATTTGTGATGATTAGTTTAGTTAAGGTTAGATAATATAATCCATAAATCCACTCAATATGGCACTCATAAAAGGCCATGTACTGAGAGTGGAAAATCATGGCACAGGGAGGCTATCAAGGCCTCCAAGTTATGGGCCTCCCTCTCTTCCCTCAGGATTCCTTGGTTGCCGCACTGGACTCTGGTCACTGACATACAAACCCAATGAGGCATAGCACACGTCCATAGGAACATTGCCAATTGGTAATCGTCACAGTCAGCTATTGCAGCAATCATGCCAGGCAACAAATACTCCCAAATTCAGTGGCTTACAATGAGAAGCGTTTATTTTCCTCATTCTTGGGCCTTCAGGTCTGTGGGGGTGTGTAATAGATCGAATTGGGTCTCTGCAAAATAATATCCCCGAGTCCCAACACCTGGTACCTGTGAATGTGGCCTTATTTGGAAATAGGGACTCTGTAGATGACATCATTGTGGATTTAGTGTGGGCCCTAAGCCGAATGACTAGTGTCATTATAAGAGAAGGAAGAGAGAGATTTGAGACAGAGCAACACAGAGGAGAAGGTCACGTGAAATCAGAGGCAGAGATTGAAACCACGTAGCCCCAAGCCAAGGAACTCCAAGGATGGTTGGCAGTTACCAGAAGCTAGGAGAGAGGCATGGCACAGACTTTTCCTCAAAACCTCCAGAAGGAGCCAACCCTGCTGTCTTCAGACTTCTGGTCTCCAGAACTGTGAGAGGATAAATTTCTGTTGTTTTAAGCCACCCAGTCTGAGGTAATTTGTTACGTTGGCCCTAGGGAACGAATACGGAAATTGTTCAGGTCCAGAGCTCAGGCCAAAGTGACCGCAGCTACCCAGGATGTGGTCTCCACTTGGTGATGGTAGGAGCTCAAGAAGGCAAACCAAATCATGCAGCACACTTCTGGTGCTTGCTCACAAGTCACGTCTCCTAATAGTCTATTGGCTGAACTAAGGCCAATGGTCAAGACCAACTACAACACCCATAGTGGGAGGCTCTGCAAAGTTGCAAGGCAAAGGGCATTAATCCTTTCACAGGTGAACCAAGAATCTGGACCAATAATCCAATCTACCACAGTGATATAAATGGAAGTTCTGAAGTTCCAGTATTTTCTTCCTGTCCCTCAAAGAATGGTCTTGCGTATCACTTAAGGTTCCCCCACTTTGGAGACTTCTGGCATAGGAAACAGTGAAGAAAGTTCTTTCCCACCTCACTTTTTCTGCAGCTGCTCATGACCAAAATCTCTTTGCCCAGTGTTGAACAAAGGACAAAGGCTCCAGACTTTGAGGAATCCCTCTCTTTTTTGCAGAGACCCAATTCAATCCATTACACCCCCACAGACCTGAAGGTCCGTGAGTGAGGAAAAGAAATGCTTCTCGTTGTAAGCCACTGAGTTTGGGCATATTCAGAAGCAACCCTGCCATTTTTGGCGACATCATACCCAAGCCTGGGTTAAGTTCACCAATGTGGTTCAAACCCAGTTTGTGGACAGGGTGCAGATGGAAGAGAGCTTCTGTTGGCTAGAAGGTGTCACAGAGGCAAAGCCCACAGGTCAGACTTACCACGTGTGAAATGAGCCCTTGGCCTCCCCTTAATGGGGTGTCGTGATGTTTAACGTTTGCAAGAGGTGTCCCGAAGAACGAGAGCAAGATAAATCCAAACGACGCTTCGATTGAACAATCCTGCTTTTCTTATTCACATTAAGGAAGGGGTCTGAGACAAATGATTTAACTCCCACAAGTTTGTGCTCCAAAAAGCACGGCTGAATGGTCAGGCATGGACACACGCAGTAAATATCTTTAACACTTTACGTAACGCTGGTCTGGGTCATTCATGAGTGACGTGGTTCACATGTGTTCCCTGCAATAGCAGAAACAAGTGTCCTTTGTGCTCCGCCAGCATTTTCTATCCTGGTGTAAATTAGGTACACTCCAGCCATTTCATTAAGAAATCATGTCTCTGATGTGACGTGTCAGGTTTCCAGAGGTGAACAGAAAGGGCTGCTTGTGGCTGGTGGTGGCCATTTCTCTGAATACAATGACCCTTCCTATGCCATCCGACCATTAGGGAGAGAAGGGAGAGGAACAGACCACCACGCCAGATGCAGTTTCGTTGTCTTTCCCCCCCACCCCCACCCCGGTGTTGGAATATTCCAGACATCTGGAATGCTGACTGGTTAAATGGAGTCAAACAGAGCTTTCTCTTTGTGGAAATATTCTGATCCAAGACCCAGGAGGGCAGGGATATTGGGTAATTGTCATCTTTGCAATAAACATATTATGGAAGTTTATAAACTTGGCCTATCTCTTGGCTGCTTTGGGCTTCTGGTGTGCCTGGGCTGGCTTTGATTTTCAAATTACTTAGACGACAGGCAGACTTTTCCTCTTAGCTGCATTTGCAGTGGAATCTGATAAACACATCGGCGGCAAGTCCTGTTCTGGCTAGCTTGGGGAAAGATTCATTTTTAAGAAATCAATATATAAAAAAGCATTTATGTGACCCAACTGGAGTGGGGAAGAATGGAAAATATCACAAGATATTCTGTGCACACGGTATCTAATCTCCTTTTTCTACAGCAGAAATTCAAATGAGTCTCTGCCATTAAAACTTTGATTATCGGAAACTTCGTTTTAATCAGACCTTGCCATAAACTCTGCCTGCTCAGCTGACTTGTGTATTTAACATTCTCGATATTATATGCTGTTCCAATTATCCCATTTTTTCTCAAACTCAATTTCCCAGGGCCTCGTAGTGTTCAGCTAATCAAGCTTTAACTTTTTAAAAAAGTGTTTATCTCTAGCTCTCTCCATACACACTGTGGATATATACACACAAGCAGCAGATCTATATAGAGGCTGGTGTGCTTTCTAGAAAGCCAAATGCACGCCCATGGCGTGGTGCTTTGTTGATGAAGGAAAAACACTGGTGCTGTCGGGAATTCGAGCTTCCCCGGCTTTGCTCCTGGCTGCTTTAATGTCCTGCTTGGACAACTGGCCTCCTGCCCACACCAGCTCCAGGTACCACCCACACTCTCCTGTAGCACCTTGCTGACCGCCAAAGGCCGGCTCTGTGGATATATATTTTGCTGGCTGCTGTTTGCCTCTGCCCCCTGCTTGATCGTTCTGAGAGATTAGCCTGCAGAAATGAGGTCAGCACACACAGCACTTACAACTCGACCCTGTATATCTCAGCACATGAACCTCAGAAACACCGTGTACCGTTACGACATGTGCACTCACGCCACACATATCCTGTGGCACGCACACACACACACACACACACACTGGGCCTGTACACATGCTCGCATGCACCCTCCATTCTGCACCCACTAGACTCACTTCACTTAGGGCTGAGCCGTGAGGGGAGAAGACGGACTTTTTTGTCCCCGTGGATACTTTGCTTCTGGTTCTAGGCTTGGTCCACATGGGTCAAGAATTGTTAAGAAAGTTGATCGGTCCATTCCCACCACTGGACATTGAGGAGAGGTCCATTTGTGCTGGCTGTGCTTTGCCTGCCATGGATCCAGCATTTACTTCCTACACATCGTCCTCGCCCAGCAGAATGTCCACTCAGCCTCTTCTGCACATGCGTAGCAAGTCCCTTTACCCTTTGAACCTATTTTTTTTTTTTGCCACTGAAATGTCCTTTTCCTCTTTCTCTGCCTATCAAAATCCTCCGTTTTCCTTGAAGCTTCCCTCAAGCCTCACGTCTCCTGGTAGAGGCCAGCTGGAAATGCTCTCTCTCATTTCAACTGCCTATAAATCCTTCTTTTCTATATCACTCACTGCACCCAAGGTAAACACTGCCATTGGGTGTTTGGTAGTTTTGGGGTACATGTGAGAGCAGGGACACTGTCTGGTAATTCTCTGCCTCCTGACAGCCTAAATCTGATGATTTGCACATAATAGGTGTTTGACAAATGTTTGTTGATGATAACCAACAGCTGTCACTAATTGAGCACCTACTGTATGCCAGGCACCTTGTAGAGATGATTCTGTTTCAAATCTTTTTGTTTGGGATTAGATATATTTTATATATGTGATACTTTCATGTGTTCTCTTTATAAAAAATTAAAATTTAATACACAGAGTACAAAGTAAAAGCCCTGCCCACCCCACACTCTGTCCCCCACCCCCAAGAAATCCACTGCTAATAGTTTGGCATACCAAACCTTTACATAATATTATTTACATACATATGCAAAATATACAAATATAAAAATTTGAGGGAATCTATAAATGGAATTATATCCTATGGGCAGTAGTTCACAGTTTAAATGTTACAACAGTCTTACAAGAAGTCTGATTATTTCCATCTTTAGTTGAGAAAAATTGAGGCTGAGAGGTTAATTTCCTTCTCCAAGGTGGTGTGGAGAAGACGGGGAAGAGCTGGTCTTTGACCCCTGGAGGGACAGACCCCAGCCTCTGCTCTCTCATCTGAATCGTGAGGTTGTCCGAGTTCCTGCTGGATGGCTTCTATCAGAACCACTGGGAAGCCTATTAAAAATCTAGCTTTCCTGGGTGGTGCACCGGTGGCTCAGTGGCAGAATTCTCACCTGCTGTGCCAGAGGCCCAGGTTCGATTCCCGGAGCCTGCCCATGCCAAACAAACAAACAGACAAAAAAACTAGCTTTCCACTAATTCCCTCATCCTCCGGGATTCTGGTTAAGTAGGATCAGGATTCCATTTTTGCGCAATCACCTTCAGGTAACTGCGATGTATGCTAAGATTTATGAAAACGTCCCTCTCAAGGCATCCAGGGCGGTCCCCTGCCTTCGAGCACGTGTCCCTTCCCAGATTGAGGGACAGCCAGGGGCAAGAGTGTGGTGGGGTAGCTCTCCTGAGCCTGGCTGCTTGGGTTCCGATCCTGGCTCTGCCACTTCCAGCTGTGCATCTTGGGCAGATTGACTGACCTCTCTGGGCCTCAGCCTGAGGATCTGTTAAACGGAGGAGGGCAAATAATCACGCCTTACTCATAGGGCTGTTGTGAGGATTAATTGAGGTTAACGGCTATAAAGCGCTTAGAACAGCGCCTGGCGTACGTGGTAGCATTGGCACGCACTGCTGCCATTATGAGAGCTAAACTCCTCTTGAGGAGGACACCTGAGGTGTCTCCAGACAGTGTTTGACAGCAGAGTCATCACAAGTTGTGCTTCTCAGTGACATTCTCAGATCGGGTCTTTTTCTGAGGGCACGTGCCCAGACAGCCTGGCTGTGCCAGCCTAGAAAGACCCCATCGGGTTGAGGCCATAAAGCGTCCATCCGTTCTGGCGTCAGGCAGCTGGGACAGGCTTCAAGGCATCCGGTCACCTCAGAAGCTTTTTTTATGGGGCCATCCAGCTTCTTCTCTACGGCTGTTGTTTTAGAGATCTGCCCTCAGCAGAAGCTCTTAGTGACCACCCAGCTTCCCTGTACTGACCGTGCCTTCCACGCCAGCTGCATGATTTTGTTTCACTGCTTCCCCTTCTCTGGAGGATGGCTCTCTGCCCACAGGAATGCCTTCACCCAGAGATGACCTGGAGCTCATGAGCTCCCTTCCCTCTGGCAGGGAGCAGCCCACCGTCAATGACTGAGAGATATGGGGGCGTCTAAAAGCCTGGCTCTCTGGTATCTAGTGTGAAGATGAGTGTCTCCATGCTACGACTCATACCCCAGAGCCCCCCACTCCGTGGGATCAGGTTGAGTTGAGACTTTGGCCAAATACACAACATTACATGGCTTCTTGGCTTGCCCTACCCTGCTTTCCTCACGTCCTGACCTCTTGCTCCTGAGAGCCCTCCTTCAATAATTCACTTCTATGATGATCCCCAGGTTGGACTCTGCTTCTAAGGAAACCGACCTAAGACCCCGCTGGTCACCATGGCTTGTGATAATAACAAGTCCAATGCCTGAAGACTGTTACCAAGCCCTGCACAGGCCTCTCTGCCCCCACTTAAGTAATTAATTCTCTCCCAGAGCTTATTTTCTAGCCCTCTAATCAGAAGCTGGCCTGGGAGGAAAAGTATGACAAATGAACTCTGGAGCAGCTGCAATGTGAAGCTGGGGGATTGGGTGGGGGGGTGTCCTACTCCAAACCAAGTTCAGGTCCACCAGCTGATTTGCCTCTCTTTTTGGCACATTTGCACACCGAGGACAGAAGCCCCTGACACCAACAAAATATTCGCTAGTGCCGCTCGAGGCAGGTGCATTAAACCCAGCGCCGTGATGGCTGGGTGCATGGGAAATGCAGAAAAGACTTGTAAACCTGCTTGTGTCATCATTGCATTGTTGGTTTGGAGTGGCAGGAAGGCACAGGAAGTTCACACAGGTCAGTGATGCGGACCTGCCTGGGTCTTTTCTAGAAGCAAAATGGCCACCAGGAAGGGCCGCCCTGCTGCACCGCCTTTGGGTCATGTGCTATCTTAACAAAGATCTGTTGACATCAGAACCTTTGTGTTTCTCTTTGCAGTGCAGTTTCCTGAATGCTGTCTTTCCAGAAACTGTTTTGTAGGCGGGTGACATTGCTGTCATGTTGGGCGTTTGGTTTTTAACTCCCTTTCTTGGTTCTCTGAATGAAGTCAAGTGATACGTGGCCTGTCCCTGCTCTCTGGAAGTCACAGTCTGCCAGGCTAGCTTCAAACAGGTTGGTGATCTTTTCCTAGGCCCTTCAAAAAGTACAGGTAGATGTGGACAGATGTGGGGTTCTAGTTAGGATAATCGAGAAGGCCTAGAAAGGGGACATCAGATACAATTAAGGATTTTGTTTCCCTGCAAAAATTACTTTTGATTTAAATACAAAAAATGACACACTAATCAGAGCAAAATGTAAAAGAAATACAACACGTCAAGACAAATCTTCCAACTTTCTGAGTAGATTTTGACTCACGAATAATCCATCTATTGGATAATGGTTTAATATCCAGGATACATGAAGAACCTCTACAATTCAACAACAAAAAGATAAACAACCCAATTAAAAATGGACAACGGATGAGAATAGACATTACTTCAAAGAAGAGACACAAGTGGCATATACGCACATAAAAAGATGCTCAACATCATTTGCCATTAGACAAATGCAAATCAAAATCATAATGAGATGCCACTTCACACCTACTAGGATGGCTATCACTAAAAAAAAAACTATGGAAAATAATAAGCGTTGGTGGGGATTTGGAGCAATAAGAACTCATATATATTTCAGTGGAAATGTAAAATGTTGCAGCCGCTGTGGAAAACAGTTTAACTAAAAAAGCTAAACAAAGAATTACCACATGGCCCTGCAATTCCACTCCTAAGTATATTCCCAAAAGATTGAAAGCAGGGCCTCAGATAGATACTTGTACACAAATGTTCACAGCACCATTATTCACAACAGCCAACAGGTAGAAGCAACCCAAATGCCCAACAATAGATGAATGGAGAAACAAAATGTGCAAATGCGGAATATACATACACTAGAATATCATTCAGTCATAACAAGGAATGAAGTTCTGATACATGCTACAGCATGGATGAATCTTGAATCATCGTGTTAAGTGAAATATCGTATGAGTCCACTTATATGAAATATCTAGAATAAGTAAATTCATAAAGACAAAAAGTAGCTTAGAGGTTCCCAGATAACAGGGGGTGAGGGGAATGGGGGATTTATTGCTTAATAGGTACAGAGTTTCTGCTCAGGGTGATGGAAAAATTTTGGTAATGAATTGTAGTGATGGTAGCACAACACCATGAATGTAATGAGTACCACTGAATTGAACATGTAAACATGGTTAAAATGGGAAATTTTGCATTATATATATATATATCTTACCACAACAAAAATTTTAAAAGTTAACAGAATTTAATTTATGAATTTATACGCTAATTTATAATTGAGACTGAAAGTAAGGAAATTCACACTTACATTGGAAAAAAATTTAAACACTAATAAATGCTTAATTGTCTAATTTTCCTTCTTTGGCTTCAAGGAGAACCTTTAATGCGCTCCCCATTCTGTTCCAGTGAATATTGAAAACTCCCATCTGCATAAATCTTCCCAGCACCCTCCCAACTGGGTGTGTCCATGTGACTGGTCCGAGATTCACTCATCCAACAGTCAACAAAAGTTTTTGCCCTTTGCTAGGCACTAGACATTGAAGTGAGAGAGAAAGAGATCTGGAGGAAGTTTAGAATCAGTCCTTACCTTCCGGATCTTTGACTTTGGTTGGGGAATGAAGACACACCTATACAAAGACAGCTAATAATATTAAACAGTAAGTCAAACCTGTCCAGAGACACATATGGAATGGATAAATGGCACAGTGGTTATGAGAAAGGAGGGGTTCCTGGAAGGTTGGACAGAGGAAGTGTGATGTGATGGGTGGGGAGGGTGTTGAAGGATGGGTGGGTGCGTGAGGCAGAGAGGAAGGAGAAGGAGCTCAAAGGGAGTTCTCAGTTTTCAATCCTGTGTCCTTTCACCCAGATTGTAGACAGAGAAGAGAAAAGAGGGGAAATTATGCACCTACATGCCAAGTCGAATACTGTCCTCTTGGCATGGGGAATTTCTCTAGCAATTAATTCCTATGTGGGTGTGCTCATTCCCTCTCTCCACAGGTGAACATCAGGGAATTGATGTTATTATTGAATTCCACCTCAAAGCTTTAGATAAATTTTTTTCACTGGGGAAATGACTCTGATACAGGTTGCTCATTAGAGACCAGCGTTCCCACCTCTAGCAGTTCCAGCTTCCTGGGGCGGGGAGGGGGGGTGTCTGTTGTATAAAATATGCATAAAATGTTACAATCCCATCCCCACCCTGCCCTCACTGCAGGCCTGTCAGTTTATATCTAAAAAGTCCTTCTAAATACTCAAAAGCCTACAAATAGTCACGTTTAGATGTGTTTTATCTTTCATTCATTTATTCAATTAAATGGCAAGCAAGCTCAACTTGCAGAGACTGGGCAGCTCCACTTAAGGGTCTTGGGGTGCTGGAGGTGGGGGAGGAGAGGAATACATAGAAGTGGGAGCCACATTTCATGTTTTTCTTTTTCCCACCTCTACTAGAAAGGTTTTTTTTTTTTTTTTTTTTTTTTTTTTTTTTTTTTTTTTTTTAAAGGAAAGACAGAGAGAAGGAAGGAAGGATAGAAGGAAGGAAGGAAGGAAGAAAGGGAAACATTTTTAAACATTTTCTTGTTTTATTGTATTCTGTTTCTCCGTTTTTGTTACATGGGCTGGGGCCGGGAATCGAACCGAGGTCCTCCGGCATAGCAGGCAAGCACTTTGCCCGCTGAGCCACCGCGGCCCGCCCACTAGAAAGGTTTTTGTTTTGGTTTCTGCAACACATTCCAAGATCTTTGTCAAACTTACATGAGACATGCAAGGCCAAGGCCAAGGCCTGACTGATTGGCCGGTAAAGATACAATGAGTCCCTTTTAGATGCAGACAATTTATTACTTATATAGACGGTGAAAGGGAGAGTAGCCAAAGATGCCAGCCTCCTGCGTCCTTGTCCCATGCACCAAACAGGATGAAAGCGAAACAAAAGGGTTTCCAGTAGTGGGCTGCCCTGTGGCTGAGCAGTTAATTCTAGACTGCAGTGAGGCAGTTTTAGAATCTGTAGCTAGCAGCTAGCGGGGCAGAAAGCCCAGTATTCCCTCCCAATCCAGGAGGGGATGAGAAACTGTCCAAGGGGAGATCAGCAGGCAAGTGGAAGATGCTCCCTGCAGGTTTCCCATCTTCTCTCTCTCTCTCTCTCTTTTTAAATTGCAATTTTATTCAGATAAATTCACCCACCTTACAAACCATTGGAAGTATACAATCAATGGCTCACAGTATCATCACTCCCGTCTTCTTGTTCTGCCAAGACATTTTGCCAAGATTTAGAGAAGTCGCAGTTACAACCCTGGCCTGCCTGGTACATGCAATTTCATCAGTGGGAAGTGGTAGAGAGAGGAACCGGTGCCCTTGTATCTGTCAGTCGCCTGCTTTGTGGGGAAAGATTGTGCTAACAGTGGCTTGCAAATATTTTAATGCCCACAGATATTCATTTGTAAAGTATCGTTTTAACTTTTGTTAATTTATTTTTAAAAGGGAAATTTATTTAAAATAAATACCTACTTTCTTGCAAGATACTTTCATTCACCAGCCAGTGTATCCCGGGCAGTCTTACAGGGCCTTCCCAATCCCTGGGTTGCAGCTACAATAGCATACTCTTGAAGTCAACATTTCCATGGGCAACACCCCATATACACACCTGAAGTCAGTGGGAACCGGAAGAGAAAGGAGAAGACATGGCCATGTGATGGGAAAACCAAGGAACCCAAGGATTTTAAGCCAACCACAATTCTGGGGAAGAAGCAAGACTTCTAGCCTCTGAAACCAGGAGCTAATCAATTCCTATTGTTAAGCCAATCCATGGTGTGGTATTTGTCATAACATCTCTGGAAAACTAAGACAGAGGCCATCATGTCTTCAACACTAGAGTCATGGTGGCTTAATATAAGGAAGAGACGATGAAGATGGAGAAGGGTAGATGAATTTGAGATATATATAAAATATTTGTAAAATCTTGTCCCTTTTCCTACCCCCTGCATTATCCTTCCTTAGTTCATATGTGAAAATCCCTCCAAATAATTTAATGCATATAAATATCCACATATAGAGTACTGTTTTATTTTCTCTTCATTTTAAAAAAAACTGGGGGTGGCGCACTCAATGGCAGAATTCTGTCTGCCATGCCAGAGACCCGGATTAGATTCCTGGTGCCTGCCCATGCAAAAAATTTAAATTAAAAAACTATACTAAAAGTTTTAATATAGTTCTTGTTCTTGTTCGTGTTGTACAGTCCTATGCCGTTGTTGTTTTAATTTTTACTCTAGTTACATATATACAACCTAAATTTTCCTTGACCCCAACCTTTTTGAATATTGTAAGCAATGCTTCAGTAAATAGCCTTGGGCATGTGGTATTGCACTCTTGTACAAGTATTTCTGAAAGATAGATTCTTAGAGTGAAAGTGTGAGTAAAAGGTGAAACCTTTCCCTCTTTACAAATATATGTACATGAAAAAGGGCTAGTGAAGTTCAGTGAAGGAAGATCACAGGAATCTAGAACAACAGGTATAAAGGTAGAAGATGAACTAGGAGACAAATAAAGATAACACATTTCTCCTTCAGAGATACGCTGAATGGTATTGCGATGTGTCAAACTTAAATACTATTTAACACAATGGAAACAGGTAAGGGCTGCGGTGGTCAAAAATATCAAAGGAGGGTAACTGGAAGTTGGAGAGCAGGGAATTCTAAACATTAGGAGCAGTTCAAAAAAAGTCAGGAAACAAAATAAGGATGTCCACTATTACCATCACAATTTAACACTGTACAGGAGGTGACAAAACAATAAGACAAGAAAAAAGGGAGGTATAAATGTTGGACAGGAAAAAAATAAACTGTTACTACCTGCAGAAAATATGAACACTTTCATAGAAAAACAAAGAAAATTTACTGGCAATAAATAGCACTAATGAGAAGGTTCAGTAAATTGTCTAATCACCAACAATAACCGGTTAGAAAATGTAATATTTAAGAAAAGATTCCATTCATGATAGCAACCAAGCAAGAATGTAACAAAAAAATATGAATGAGCTCTGTAGAGAAAATCTAAAATCTTTACAAAAGTATTAAAAGGATGTTTGCAGAAATGGAGAGATACATCATGTTCATGGATAAGAAGAGTAAATAGTATAAAGATGACAATGCTCCCCAAATTAATATACAAAATCAATATCAACTCAATCAAAGCCACAAATCCATTTTCACAGAACTTGGCAAACTGATTTAAAAATTCACACAGAAAAATAAATATAAAAAATTGTCAAATCAAAGATGGTTTAATAGGGAACAAATAGCATTTTGAATAAATGGTGCTGGGATCATGGTGATGAATATACAGCTATGTGATGATATTGTAAGCCATTGATCGTATACTTTGGATGGACTGTATGGTGCATGAAGATATCTCAAAATAGTTTTTTAAAATGGTGCTGGGACAACTGGATATCTGCAATTAAAAGAAGGGTTAGACCCCTTTCTCACACAATACAAAAAAGTTAACTCAAAATGGATCAAGCATCCATATATAAGAGTGAGTATTATAAAACTCTTAGAAGAAAACATGAGCATAAATCTTCACGACCTTGGATTAGGCAATGAAGAGCCCAGGGCCAGATGGCTTCACAGGGGAATTTTATGAAACATTCCAGAAAGAACTAACACCAATTCTGCTCAAATTTTTCCAAAAAATTGAGGAAAAAGGAATTCTACTTAACTCATTTTATGAAACTAACATCATTTTAATACTAAAACTGGGTAAAGACGCTATAAGAAAGGAAAACTACAGGCCAATCTCCCTTAATGAACATAGATGCAAAAATTCTCAATAAAATATTAGCAAATCGAATCCAACAGCACATTAAAAGAATCATACACCATGACCAAGTGGGGTTTATACCAAGAATGCAAGGATAGTTCAATACAATAAAATCAATTAAAATAATACAGCACATTAATAAATCAAAAGGGAAAAATCACATGATCATCTCGATTGATGCTGAAAAAATATTCGACAAAATTCAGCATCCTTTTCTGATAAAAACACTCAAAAAATAGGAATCAAAGGTAACTACCTCAATATGATAAAGGGAATATATGAAAAACCGGCAGCCAGCATTGTACTCAATGGAGAGAGAATGAAAGGGTTCCCCCTTAATCAGGTACAAGACAAGAATGCCCACTGTCAACACTATTATTCAACCTTGTGCTAGAAGTTCTAGCTAGAGCAATCATGCAGGACAAAGAAATAAAAGGCATCCAAATTGGAAAGGAAGAAGTAAAACTCTCATCATTTGCAGATGATATGATACCATACTTGGAAGATACTGAGACACTACAGCAAAGTTACTTGAGCTAACAGACAAATTCAGCAAGGTGGCGGGATATAAAATTTATGTGCAAAAATCAATAACATTTCTATACACAAGCAATACCTAGGTTGAGGAGTCAGTTAATGAAAAAATTCCATTCAAAATAGCAACTAAAAGAATCAGATATTTAGGAATGAACTTAACTAGGGACGTAAAGAACTTGTACACAGAAAATACATAACATTGCTAAAAGAAATCAAAGAAGATCTAAATAGGCAGAGACATTCCCTGCTCATAGATAGGAAGACTAAATATAATTAAGATGTCAATTCTTCCCAAATTGGTCTACAGATTCAACACAGTACCGATCAAAATTCCAACAACCTACTTTGAAGATTTGGAAAAGCTAACTACCAAATTCATCTGGAAAGGAAAGAGACCCTGAATAGCTAAAAGCAAAGGTGATGGTGGAATCATACATAGAAGATAGGACTTAACAAATGAATATGAATGCTGAAACATTAAAATGATATCTCTTTCAGTCTTCAGTATCTTACAGCAGCTAGAAGTAAAATCCTAAAATTGTGAAATTGTAACCCATTTCAAATTCTGAAATATGTTCTACAACTAATTGTAGTTCTGTGCTTTGAAATGTATAGCTTTTTTGTATATATGTTGTTGTTCACAAAAAAAAAAGAAGGAAAAAAGTCAATTGTGATGACAAAAAAATATTTAAGCCCTCTAGCCTCCTATATTCTGGAGCAGCTGGAAGGAAAAATATGAGAGGATGGTATGGTAGCCCATGACAAACGCTGGGATCTGTCCTGTAACCTCTTGTTGAAGAGTGCTTTGAAAACTATTACTTTTTAATTTCTTTGCTCTGTATATACGTTATACTATACAATTTAAAAAGTTTTAAAAAATTATCTTATTCACAAAGGATTCACACCCATGGGAATGGATGAAGTTTGAGAACATGTTTTTCTGGGGTACACACAGCTCCAAACCACCATGACTTCCAACTTTAAAATGTCGGTAACTCATCCAAAAAATGTGAAGCACTATAAAAGCGCATTTAGACTGGGTTGGATCTACAGGTTATTAGTTTGCAACCTTTGTTTGATGCTACATTTTACTGCAAAGAGATTTTTTGTTGTCAAATCTGTCCATCTTTTCTTTTACGACTTCTGAGTTTTGTGTCATATTACTTTTTTCTTTTTCTTTTTACCAGTTTAATGTTTTTTACTCTCTAAATCCTTAGAATTTTATGGATACATAGAGAACATTTTCATGCTTTTTAACCATGTTTCCTGAATGAGAAATAAAAACATACACACATTATTGAACTCAGAGAATAGGAGAGGTCCTGACCTTGGGGACTTGTGTGGCTGGGACCAGGGATGGCTCAAGTGGCAAAATTAGAACTCTTCCCCAGTTTCTCATTCTTACATTTAAGGCTAAGGACCCTGTTTTAGTTTGTTAAAGCGGCCAGAATGCAATATACCAGAAACAGAACCACTGTTTTGTTTTGTTTTGTCTTGGGGGGGGGCAGCTTTTAAAAAGGGAATTTATTAAGTTGCCAATTTACAATTCTAAGGCCATAAAAATGTCCACATTAAAGCACCAACAGGAAGTTACCTTCACTCAAGAAAAGCTGATGTTGCCTGGAACACCTGTCAGATGGGAAGGCATGTGGCTGTATCTGCTGGTGTCTTTGGCTTCTGTACACCTCTGTCAGCTGGGAAGACACATGGTGATGTCTGCTAGTTTTCTTTCCTGGCTTCTCATTTCATAAGGATTCCCCGGGGGTGTTTTCCTTCTGCATCTCCAAAGATCTCTGGCTGTGTGAGCTCCAAAGTTTTTTCCAAAATGGCTCCCTCTTAAAAGAGTTCAGTAAGCAACCCCACCTTGAATGGGTAGAGACACATCTCTATGGCAATCACCTAATCAATAGATCCCACCCATAAATGGGTGGGTCACATCTCCATGGAAACAACTTAATCAAAAGGATCCCACCCAGCAATATTGAATGAGGGTTAAAGAACATGGGTTTTCTGAAGTAACACAACAGTTTCAAAACAGCACAGACCTTTCCACATGATGGGATTTCAGGGGAAGAGTATAGTGTTTTATTCCACCATGCAACCAGAGGTCCCTGGGAGCACTTAAATTCATACTATGGTGTAAATGACTCACCTCAGCCCCCTCTCTGGGAGCAGATATGTAATCAGAGCAGCCGGGCACCGCAAGCCTGACACTGCATGGGGGTGGAGGACCTCACTGTGAGCCCCACTTCCCTCCACCATTACCAACTGGGTCTGTCTTTCCCAGAACTTCATTCGGCACCCACTTTAGCTGGGGGTGCTGGCATGGCTCTGAGCAGAGTTGATGAGAAGTGAAACAAACCCATCTCCCAACCCCACCCCACCCCTACTCCTGCCTCCAACACAACTTATTTGGGGTGGTTTAACCTTTGGTGGCATTTTCTGAGCTTTTCTCACCCTGGATAACTAGCGGTCTGCTTGGGCCAAGGTAGCACATACTAGAATCCCCTGCGGGGACAGAAGGAAATTTCTCTGGCTGCATGGACAAAACGAAGGGGTCACTGGCTGCGAGTGGGAAGTGGTTCATTCCTTTTCTGGCATCAGATGAAGGAGGTGCTGGGCTCACTCAGAGTCCATGCTGACTTGCAGGCATTCATTCCCAATAACCATACCTGCCATTTATTGAGTGACTTCTGTGTGCCGGGAACTGTGTTGACTACCTTCTATGGACCACATCTCCTTCTAATCCACACTCAGCCTGCGAGTGTTACTCTAGTGATGGGGCCGTGTGTGAACCAGGCAGGAGGGCCCCCCACCTAAGAATTCTACCTCCAGCTGAGCCAGGACTTCCTGCCCCCTGCACCCAAGGCCAGGCAGGGGGCGGTGTTTGATTCCAGCCACCTCTCCATCTGGGCTTGAAGATAGACTGTGTCTGGTATCCCGTTCCCAGCCTCAGGGCATGGGAAGCAGCCCTGGCTATCTGCGCAAGGGCCAAGCTCGCTGGCCCCGCCCCATTTTGCCTTGCAGGTGCGGGGCTGAGCGGGGGGAGGGTTCCTCTCCCTTCCCTTCTCTTTCCTGGGGAAGCAGGACTGTGATCTACCTGTCGCTACCTCCTGTGTCCTAGGACTCCCTAGCTCATAAATTGTGAGCTGGTAAGGAAGCTGTAGGATGGGAAGGGGTTTTTGTTTTTTTAATACAGTTTTATTGAGATATATTTACACACCACACAAACCATCCAAAGTGTATAATCCCTGGCTCACGGTATCATCGCATAGTTGTGCATACAACCCCATGATCAATTTTAGAATATTTTCATTACTCCAAAAAAGAAAGAAAAAGAAAAAAAGGAAACCCAAATCCTCCCATGCCCCTTATTCCCCCTCCCTATTTTATTGGCCCGTAGTATTGGTGTAGTCCATTTGTTACTGTTGATGAAAGAGTACTAAAATATTATTGTTAACTCTAGTCCATAGTTTGCAATAAGTACATTTTGGAGGAAAGGTTATAAGGTGTGACTTTTCCAGGCTGCATGCATTCTTCAAAAGCGGCACAGACAATATAGTTTCTCTTCTGATTATAAAAGCGATTCATGCCCTTCATAGAGAATTTGAAGAGACAGAAGGCTGTAAAGCAGAAGCGGGGGGGAGCAGAGTCTTACCACCTGGCAACATTTTTAGACAGTGCCTGCCAGTCGTTTTTATATCCTTTTTCACAATATATAATTTGTAAGCAAGATCAAGATCATTCTAGCAATATACTTTTAGATCACCTCGGGCCTCACATTGTACCAATGCAGGAGCACTTTCTAGAAAGGGACCCCTTGAGGGCAAAAGGCTTTCTGGGTAAGGTGGGTGGGATCAAAGGAAGGGGAAGGTGTGCGTTATTTTCAGCCCTGGGGGTCCCCAGTCAGCCCAGGCCTGGGGTGGTGGCGAGACCCTCAGTTTGGAGTGAGGATGAGGGAGATGGACAGGATGTGGCCCCTGCCACCCTTTTCAGTGCCACTCACCAGTCTTGACCAGGAGGGTGGGGATCAGAGGCCTCTGGTGATGCCTGGTCCCCCCACTGCCTCCTTCCCCCTGGTTGACTGAGCAGAGAAGGCAACACGGCTCTCCAAAGGCCAGAGCTGTGCTTGCCTTCAAAGAGGCACACACTGTGAGGGAGAGTGTTGCACGTGTGTGTGTGTGTGTGTCGAGGTGGGCTGTCTTGTGGGGGGACACATGGGCCCGGCTTCTCGAGGCATTTGGGTGCGGAGGAGGGGCAGGGCATCTTTGGCCGAGGCACTTCCTGCCTCTTGAGAAACCAGCCGCCTGTGGGCTGTGACCGTGACGCTTCTGACCCCCATTAGCTATTTTCCTAGAAGTGAAAATGGATTTGCTCCGAGTTCTGTCATTCTGCATGACCCAGGGCTCAGTGAAACGGGGCCAAAAGCAGAGAACTGGCCACCAAACTAAGCCATGCTAACCAGCTCTCAAGGGCCGGGTCGGGGAGGGGACAAGGCCGGCCTTGGCAGCACCCCCTTGCCTCCCTCCTCTAACCATTTGACAAGGTTCGCAAAATGCACAAAGTTTTGGTGCTTCCTTGTAAGGCCATCCAGTTATTGGAGCCAGCAGAGGAGGCCTTGCTAGG
Organism: Tamandua tetradactyla; assembly: GCF_023851605.1. Classification (NCBI taxonomy): domain Eukaryota; kingdom Metazoa; phylum Chordata; class Mammalia; order Pilosa; family Myrmecophagidae; genus Tamandua; species Tamandua tetradactyla. The sequence continues at coordinate 132,527,833 of NC_135353.1, read as the reverse complement.
CAATGGCGGTTAGAATCACAGAGGCCTGTTTAGAGTCTGGGAACTGACTCCAGCTGTGCTGCCTTGGGCATGCTCCTTAACCTCTCTGAGTTCAGTCTCCTCATCTGTAAAACAGGGTGAATGATAGCTACCTCACACAGATGTTTTGAAGATTAAATGCATTCAATTACATACCTAATGTATTAATCACAGTGCCTGAAACACAGTAGGTGCTGAATAAATGATCATTATTATGGTGTCTTAAATTTAGTCCCTGATAATAACTCTTGGCCACAAATATCATCATACCACTTTATGGAGGGGGAGGGCAACTGAAGCTCAGAATGTTTAAATAGTGTTTCAGTTATTTGTTGCTGGGTAACAACCATCCCCAAAGCTTTGGTGACCTAAAACAACAATGAATTGTTATTTCTCATGATTCTGTGGGTTTACTGGGTAAGTCTTCTGCTCTGTGTGGTATCAGCTGATGTCTCCCATGAGGGTGCATGAGACTGTCAGCTGTGTTAGGCTGGAAGGTCAAAGAAGGTGCCTCGGTGCTGACTGTTGGCTGGGGGCACTTTGGCTCTCTTCCTCGTGACCTTTCACCTGCCTAGCTTGGGCATCCTCAGGCATGGCAACTGGGTTCGAAGAGGGAGCATTCCAGGAGGACAAGCCTCCTGTGCAAACGCTTATCCAGCCTTGGCTTACATCATGCTTGAGAATGTTCTTTTGGCTAAAGAAAGTCACAGGGCCAAACCAGAGCCAGTGTGGGAGGGAACGACATAAAGGCACAAATTCTGGAAAGCAGGGCTCATTGGGGGCTTCCCTTGTAGGAAGTCTACCCAAAAATGACTTGCCTAGGATCCCAAAGCTATGGAATGGCAGAGCTGGGATTTGAACCTGGGTCTGCCCCACTCCAGCGTCCATGCTCCTCCCTGGGAGGCACAGTCGGGGCTGGCTCTGTAGCAGATTGAACTTGGGGCTCCACCAGGTGAGTCTAATCATGAGGTGATTTTTCCATCTTGTTTCCAGCTCACGCCAGCCCCCAGCAGCCTCCATGATGTCCCTGCCCTCTCCTGCTCGCCTACAGAGGTGAGAGAAATCTCCTTCTGCTGGTCCCCGTTTCCCCTCCTCCTTTCCAGTTTAGCTATGGAAAGCTGCTCCTCCTTTTCTCCAGAAATCCCAGCCAGCATGATGGCGGCCCCATCATTTCTGGCTTCTCTGGCCACAACCACATTGGGGCACACACTCCTCTCTGTGCCTCAACTCAAATTTCAGGGGTGCTTGTACCTGAAGATCAAGGGTCACGGGAACAAGGACGACATCACAGGGATCAGCCCAGGTTTATGGTGCTCCCTGGTCATCTCAGTGGACTGCTGGTTCACCCACTGTCTGAGCTGTCCCCTGAGATGGGTGCTGTGTTAGTGGCCTGGGGCTGCCGTCATGGCACTACAAAAGGGTAGCTTAAAGCAAAAGATATTTATTGTCTCATGGTTCTGAAAGCTAGAGGTCCAAAATCAAGGTGTTGGCAGGGCCAGGCTCTCTCTGAACCCTGGAGGAGAGAATCCTTCCTAGCCTCTTCTTAGCTTCCTGCTTTGCCAGCAATCCTTGGCATTCCTTGAATTGCAGCTGCAGCATTTCAATCTCCACCTCTTTCGTGACCTGGCCTTCTCCTCTGCATCCATCTGACACTGGGTCCAAATTTCCCTCTTCTTAGAAGGACACCAGCCATAGTGGATGAGGGCCCACCCTTACCCTGTCTGATTTCATCTTAACTAATCACATCTTCAAAGATCCTATTTCTGAATACCATCAGATGCACGGGTCCAGGGGTGAGGATTTGAGTACATTTTGGGGGGGGGGGACACAATCTGACCCATAATAAGTCCCCTACTCTGACCCTAGTGTACACCCAGCCAGAGGCTGATTTGAGCTGGCCTCATGGCAGTGACCATGGGGTCACCTGAGAAGATCCAGTATCTGGGTGAGGAATTCCCTTCTAGTGACCCTGCCCTGCTCCTGGTCTGTGTTGGCAATGAGGATCCCTCACTCTCCTCTCTTCCCAAGGCCTCAAGAAGGTAAAGCTGTTTGTCCAATGCCCTGATGTGTGATGACGACAAAGCCAGAGCCTTGAACCTGGGACCTTCTCTCCAGTAGTTATTCCCAGAAGCCCCAGCGTCCCTGGCCTGCTTTTTCAGAGTCCCAGCAGGGTCCACAGCTGCGGTGCCTCGACTGTGGAGTGACGGCTGACAAAAAGCAAAGACTCTCTGGAAGGAACTGCCTGAAAATGTAGAGCTGTGTTCCAGTAGCCATGTTTCTTGAAGATGATTGTGTAATGATATAGCTTTCGCAATGTGACTGCGTGATTGTGAAAACCTTGTGTCTGATGCTCCTTTATCTACCTTATCAACAGATGAGTAAAACATACAGCATAAAAATAAGTAATAGGGGGAGCAAATGTTAAAATAAATATAGTAGACTGAAATGCTAGTGATCAGTGAAAGGGAGGGGTAAGGGGTATGGTATGTGAATTTTTTTCTGTTGTCTTTTTATTTCTTTTTTTGAATTGATGCAAATGTTTGAAGAAATGATCATGATGTTGAATATGCAACTATGTGATGATATTGCGAACTACTGATTATATATGTAGAGCAGACTGATCACATGTTAAGAATGTTTGTCTGTTGTCATATATATATTTTTTTAGTTAAAAATTAATTTAAAAAATTGAATAAAAAAGAAAATGATGCACCTGGGTGGTGCAATGGTGGCTCAGTGGCAGAATTCTTTTTTCTTTTTTTTTTTAACATGGGCAGGCACCAGGAATCGAACCTGGGTCCTCTGGCATGGCAGGCAAGCGTCCTTGCCTGCTGAGCCACCGTGGCCCACCCAACAAAATTCTTGCCTGCCATGCCGGAGACCCGGGTTTGATTCCCGGAGCCTGCCCACGCAAAAATAAATAAATAAATAAATAAATAAATAAATAAATAAATAAATAATGCACATGTACACGAAAAAGCAAAGCTTCTGGAGAAAGAGGAAATGTTTGCTGGATATTGAATTGGTGCTTTGGGGAGGTATGTAGGGGGCTGGGAGAGGCAGTGGGCCCCTGACTTGTGTGCAAGGAAAGGTCATGGTCATTGAGAAACGCTTGAATGGGTGAGTATCAGAGATGGAACTCAGGAATGTGAACCTCCAGCTGCGCCCGGATGGATAGGGGACCCTCGGCCAGACCAGGCCTCTTCTCTTGACGCAAGATCAAGGCCAAGGTCTTGGGATATGGAGCTCCCAGGAAGCAAGCAGGGATGCAGGAGGTATCTAGGGATCGGTGGTATCCTGGGTGGTCTCACTGAGGGAAGCCAGGCCAAATCTGGCAACTTAAGTTATAACGAGCAGGGCTCGAGACTCTGGGTGACAGAAAGCAATTCTCATTTATTTAAGCAGGAAAGGACTTTATTAAAGGGACCTTGGGGAGCTCACAAAATACACAGGAGGGCTGGAAAAGTGGGTTGGGAAAGCAGGCAAAACAAAGGAGCAGAGGTCAGGCCCGTGACCAAAGTCAGTACCGCACCCTCCCCCCACATCGCTGCCAAATCTAGGACAGCTTGCACTGCCACCTCTGGACATGGGTATCATCCTTACTGACCCAGGAAATGGAATGCCATTGCCATGGCAACTGCCACCCTCTATGAGAATGGACCTCCCTAGGAGGTCTCTATAGCACTAGCTCCTGATGCCAAGTCTTTGGTGGGGGCATCTGATTAGTTGAGCCCGAGGCAGTAGCCCTGGTCGACTGCAATGGCAGCTGGGAAAGTGACTATCAGGTGTTTTTAGCTTCTTTGGTGGGATGCAACTAGTAAGATGGTGAATTCCCAAACATGGGAGGAGGAACTGGGTGCTGGGGAGCTCATGCACTTGCCTCCCTTGGGACAATGTCAGGCAGCTGCTCCTGTTGACAGCCTTTGCTTACCGTCCCCTTACTCCAGTTGGTGATGGAAGTATGCGTGTGTTCGTGTGTTTGTGTGTGTGAGTGTAAGGACAGAAAGAATGCAACGTCAGGTTAGGAATGCTGGGTTCAATTCTGTGTCCCCACAGCTTGAGAAGCTGTTCACAATTTTGGTGCTTCAGTCCACTTCTGTGCCCGTTGTCCGGTCTTCAAGTCTGCAGAATATGTGTGGTGGCTTCTGCTGCAGTCTGGGCCACCTGGCTGAAAGATGCCCTGAGACTTTTGCCAAAGCCCCAAGTGGAATGAGGTGGTTGGTTCAGTGGAACGGAACGGAAGAGAATGCATGTTTTGGAGTCAGAGAAGTCTCCATGGCATGGGTTTACCAGGCATGCCAACTTGGACACATTCCTTAGCGTCTCTGAACCTTTGTTCCTTATCCGCAGAGTGGAGAGGTGATGGCAGGCACTCAGCGTCCATTCCAACCTCAACCTATGAGTGCTTCCACATTCTGCAGAAGCTGGAAGACTAAAAACTACATTTCCCAGATTTCCTTGGGGGAGCTACTGGTTGAGAATTCACCAATTAGAGGCACTTGTCTGAGGTTGGGGAGGTAGAATTGGGGCAGAGGATGCCTTCCTGCTACTCTGGCTATTGCTTCTGACAGGTGAGGACATCGGTTTTTGTGTGTGTGACAACGTTCTAATGTTCGCTCAGTCGCCAGCTTTGTGGGTGTTGAGATGTACTGTGGCCGGGGCTTCTTGATCTCTGGGTTACAGCTACCTCTTGAAATCAACATTTCCCCCGGTGCCCCCCTCAATCCTCCTTTCCTGATGGTGGCAGAGATGGCAGCAATCATGGGGAACAGTTCAGTGGTGGTGTTCTCAAAGCCTAGAGCCTGCTCCTCCAGCTCTTCCAATGACCCTGTAAGCACCCAATTTTCTGTATCAAATCCCTCCCTGCTTTCAATAGCTGAATCTAACTGCTATAGGGGTACCACCCATTGCTCACCTGGTCATTGTTGGAATGAGGTGAGACAATGGATGTGACACTACTTTGTAAACTGTAAAGCCCTTTGCACAGGTCAGGTGTTTTTCAGGAAAGGGCATCTTTTTTTTTTTTTCCCTTTGTTCAGAAGAGACTGTAAATGTGATAGAAACCCTCTGTCATTTTTACAAGCCCACTGTCAGTTCTTTTACATTGAGTTGCTGGCGCATAAAACAACCTGAAAGAGTTTAGTTTATTTGGGTGGGTCGTCCGCTTTTGAAGGCTGAAAGCTTCTCTTATGTAAAGAGGGTGGGGGTGGGGTCAATTCTCCCTCTTTGTCCACGGCCCCATAGGTGTGTCCCAGGCAGCTGGGAAAGTTGGAAGCCTTCATGGTATGAGTCCAGAAGTTCAGCTACCAGAAGATTCTCCCTCTACCACCTGTGTCCCCACCGTTAACACCATCAGTTTGTGTTAAAACATAGTTTCCTTCCTTCCTCCCCCCGCCCCCGTCTTTCAATTCTTCATTTACAAAACCTTTCCCCACCCGACCATCAGATTTGAAGAATGCACTGCCAGTTTCTGTGACGAATAAAATTCTCCAGGCTACTGTGGTACTGGCCCCATTCATTTAACAGTTCCCAGAGAAAAGAACTGGGAGAATGTACTTCTGTGGGAGCTGGGGGCTGGGGAAGAAATTCAGAACACTTGGGGCCCAAAGGGTGGGGGGTTGGGGGGTCTGGGCCACCTCAGCATAAAGGTGCTGGTTGCTGGGGGAAGGAGGTGAGGAACACAGAATCAGAGAAAAGGGCAGGAAACAAGGGGGATCTTGGGGAGACACCCACTCTCACCCCATTAAGTGGACAGACTGCTTTTCTTCCCTCTTAGGTCCCAACTCCTCATTTCCCCACCCCGCCCTCGTGCTTTCCTTCCCAACTATTTCTTGCGACTCTGCGTAGTGAGGGGTCAGGCAGGTGGCCCCAGGGGGGCGGGGAGGGGGGTGGCTGGATGGAAGCTGGGCTGGGGTTGGCTGCCTCCCGCCCATCAGGGGCTTGAGGCTGAGTGGGCGAGATAAACTGTCTCAGTGGTTTTCAGGAGCCCTAATCAATTGCGAAGCAGGGCGAAGTCCTCGGGGACAGATAAAGCCAGCTCCGTGCCCAGCTGGAGCCAAGGTTTGTGTGGTTTGGCCAAGTTCACCGCGCTGTGCTGGGGCGGTCTGCTCTGTCGCCAAACTGCAGTCCAGAGTTGCCAACCGCCCTGGACCCCGAAAGCCACCCTCAGGCGATGAGCTCAGTGGTCTGTTCCCTAGTCCCACAGGCTCGGGAAGTGAGGCTGGGCGGATCCGGGCCATACCCCACCCCGGGCTCCCTTTTCCCGCCGTTTGCGCCGGTTGTAGACTCTTTTGGACACGCTCTCTCGTCCACGGCTGGGCAGTTGAGCGGCTGCAGGGTTGCTCTCCCCGGATCTGTTCTGAGTCTCTGTTCCTGCTTGCTAACTAGCAAGACGAATGACCAACGCTTTCGGATTCCATTTTTTGCCGAGGACGCCTCCGGGACTCGCAGGCGCCCGGCGCAAAGGAAGCCCGGGACGCTGGGGACACCGCCTGGAACCTCCGCGCATAGCACCGGGGTGTTTTTGTTTGTTTGTTTTTCCTTCCCGCTCGCGGTTTCTTGTTTAACCTCTAAGCTGCCGGAAGATCCCGAACACTGGCGGGGACGCCCGAGGCCCGGCACCCCAGATCCCAGTGCCTCCAGGGCAAGAGCTCCCGGTACCAATGTCTGTTGTGTTTGTGTGCGAGACGGAGGAGGGCTGCCCAGGGAGGTGGACGGCCCGCGGGACCCAGCTGACCATACCCTGTCCCTGGGGTGGGGACTGTGCAGTCTGCGGGGGAGGGGTATGTATAGCAAAATAGAGCCAGACACCTGTGCTACTGGGTGGGAAACTCGGGAGCCTGGGGTACCTCAGTGACGCTTGCACCCTCCAGGGATATCCTTGCCTCCACAGAAAGTGGGGACAGAGGGGGAGGTGAGTATGGAGAGAAAGAAAGGGAAGTGGGAAGAAATTGGTCACGGAGAAGGCTATTTTTGTTCTTTGCTATAGCTGTTTGCGTTTCTCTGACCAATAGGCAGCGAAAATTAAAACGGACTCCAGCTCAAAACAGGCCCTGAACTTCGCAAGACTGGGGACGTGGAGGGGGTGGGGGATGGGGGAGGGATGGAGGGGTGCAGAGAGGGGGGGATCCCGGAGGATCTGGTAGACCACATTACCCAGAGGCCTTTGCTGCTGGGAACAATACCTCCTGCTCTCCCCTCCCCAGCTACCTGAAACTTAACCTTGGCTCTCAGAGCCGGGGCATTCTTTCCCTCTGTGTGACATCTGGGACATGAGACAGCCAAGGCTGAAGACACTGTTCATCCGGGTCTTTCCCCTTTAGTCCCCTCTGACGGGACAGAGTCACCACTCTCACCCCAGCATTGGCGAGACAACACATGTCCCAAACTGAAAGCAAAGATAAGGGTGAGGGCCCTAGAGTAAGAATCTCTCAGGGCTATAATTGTCTAGGTGGACAGTTTCCAAAGGTGTGGTCCAAGGATCACTGGGGTTTCCTGGGACCTCTTCAGGAGGTCTTGTGAGGTCCTTCCTGGAGGCAGGATTTTCTTCCTCTACTTTGATCAAAGCAACATATCACAACAGATTGAATGCTGGAGCAGACATGAGAAAGCAGCTGTCTTATATTAAATCAGCTCCTAAAGAGGTTTCAAAAAATGTAAAACACTGCCACTCTTCTCCCTAAATTGTTTTGGAGAATACAGTTGTTGTTTCATAAAATTGTGCAATTGATGTTAACATAAGTATTAGGCATCTAATGCTGTGTAACAAATTACCCCAAAACATAGGGACTGAAAACAATAATCATTTATGACCTCTCAGTTTCAGCGGGATCAGGGATCTGGAAGAAACTTAGCTGGGTGATTCTGGCTCAGGGTCTCTCACGATACTATAATGAAGGTGGGGTCTGGGCTGCAGGCATCAGAAAGATCAACTGGGGAAGGATCCACTTGAAGTTCACGCACGTGGCTGTTGGCAGGCAGTTCCTTTGCCACTTGGGCCTTTCCAGAGGGCTACCTCATGACCTGGCTGCCGTCTTTCAGCAGAGAGAGTGAGAGCCCAAGACAGAAGCCACAGTCTTTTTACAATCTAGTTTTGAAAGTGACATCCCATCTTTTCTGCCATATCCTGTCTACTAAAAGTGAGTTGAGTCTAGTGTACATTCAAGTGGGAGGGGGGGGTCGGGTTAGGGATTACACGATGGCCTAAATACCAGAAGGTGGGGATGATCAGCCCATTTCAGAGGCTGCCCACCACACATGTAACAAGTTTATTATTTTAATTTTATATCAACTAATAAATATTTTTAAAATTTCTCTTATTTTTCATATGGGAAATATTGATAGATATAGCCCATGTAAGCAAAAGCTCAATAATTTTTAAGGGTGTAAAAGGGTTCCAAGACCTAAAAGTTTGAGAATCACTTGTCTGGGTGTTAGAGTATCTACAGGACAAATACCTTGGTATCCCGTGGAGGCCAGTCCACCCACCCACCCATCCATTTACCCACTCACCCATCCATCTATCCATACCTCCAGTCAAAATTTTCCAACCCCTAGACTAGGGGCATTGCTTTAATAGTGAAGAAGAGTGCCAGTGTATGCTCTGTGCAGCTCATAACATTTTAACTGCTGAGACAATTGGCAGGTAAATATGACAAATTTTAAAATAATAATTTCAGGTTTTGATCCTTTGGAGCCCCAAAGCCTGAAGCCTCAGGAAGCAGGTACTCTCGAATGGGCATTATTTTTTTTGGGGGGGGGGGGTGACATCACAGGTGGCCCAGACTGGGGATGGGATGGGCCCAAGCTACAGGGGTCAGGGAGCAGGGAATATGTCCCAGCCCTGGTGGGGTGGGGGTGAGGCGTTGGTGTTCTAGAATAATCTGGTGTATCCCGTGTTCATCATGCCTAGTTAATTTTTGACCCATGTCGCCACGAGTCTTTCATAAAAGAACAGCCTCCTTTTAGTGTCTAGGGCAGTGCTGAGAGGGCTTCGGTGCAGGCGGGCGTGGAGGCCAAGGTATCGATGACTGGGGAACTCAGGATGAGAAGGCCTCAAATGGAAGGGGAACTCCATGTGGGCAGAGTTCTGATCTCTTGATTCTATGTCTCTTTCTCAGAGGAGAGTCTCTACTTCTAGAGCTAATGCAATACACTCTGCTTTTGGTTTTTATCCTAGAGACTCCTCCGAGACTGATTGTATCCTGTGAATCCCTGTACCAGGGAATCCACCATTTGTGGTTCCCCAGGAAAAACTCTAAGAGGCATGGAAAGGACATCAACCTACCACCCCCAAATGTGTGAAGATTGGGTTCTCTAATCATCCTGTCATGGAAATAATGCCTTGGAAGTTTGAGGTGGCCACCTTTTAGGAGAGCAGGTCGAGGAAGTCTGGGGCAGAGCGAGGCAACCCGCCCAGGAGGAAGACATAAAGATGCTGGGGCTCCCGGACAGGAGGAGCAGGGAGGGTGGCTGGGCTGGAAGGAGACCAGAGACCAGGAGTAGATGACCTTCCCTGCTTCAAAGCCCTGTTCAGCTGAGTTAGGAGGCCCTCAGCCCCTCCTCTAGTCCCTGAAAGCATTTTAAAAAGGAAATGCCCTGCCACTGCCCCCCACCCAGTAGTGTAAATTTTGCCCCAGGAGGTGGGGAGGTCCACCCCCTCATTGAGCTGAGCAGCTTGTAGTGGCAGTGGCCTGGCCCAACTCAGCCCAGCGCCTCTCTCCCTCCCCCTAAAAGACCAGTTCAGGACTCTTCGGGGTTCTCTAGAGAAACAGAACCAACATATCTGAAAATAGGACAAAATGTGTTATAGGAATTGGCTAACACGACCATGGGTAATGGGCAAGTCCGAATTCTGCAGGGCAGGTGGCAAATTGGGAACTCTTGATGAAGGTTTCCATGAATTCCCCAGGAGAAACTGGGTGGTCTGAAGTAGGGATGGAAATGCTCCTTTCTGACTGCAGAAATCATCACTTCTTCTTTTAAGGCCTTCGAAGGATTGGATGAGACTTCTGCCATTGCTGAAAGCAATCTCCTCTGTTGATTGTAGATGTAATCAGCCATACATGCCATCAACTGACTGATTATTTAAATCTACAAAATACACTTACAGTAATATCAGGCCAGTGCTTACCCAAACAACTGGACACCATAACCTAGCCAAGTTGAGACATGAACCTAACCATCAAACCTAACCAGCACATAAGATGAGGATGCAATTTTGGAGGGGGTGAGGGGCTTAAAATGTGGTCTCTCTGTGGCCCTGTGATAATTCTTCTAGGGTGTTCCATTGGTGGTCTGAGGCCTCAGGCTTGTATGCGGGCTGTACCTTCCCAAAATGCTGAAACAATGTGAATATTATTGTGCAAATTCAACCCCTATTTGCCTTTTGAGCCCTTTTTAGGAGAGAACAGGTTGTTACCTTTGGTTTCAGACCTCCGTAAGGATTAAATTTGTGAACTCATAATAACTAGCTCAATTGCCTGATATAGGTGGTTCTGGAGGCACAGCCCCAGGATCAGCGGCCTCACCTGGGAACTTGTTAGAAATGCAAATAGCATGGGGGTGGGAGTGGGGGAAATGACTTGCTTTGCGGCTGGTGGCGGGGCCAGGGAATCTGCGTTTTAACAAGCTTTCCAGGTGATCCTGATGCCCGGTCCAGTTTGAGAACCTCTGTCCTAGATATATATGTTTATTATCCCAACTTAACAGATGAAGAAACTGAAGTTCTTCAGTCTTGATCCTCTATCCGAGCAGTTCTCCCCATGGCTGCACATTAACCCAGCCTGCGGAGCTTTAAAAAATAATCATATCGATGCCAGGCCTCTACCCTAGAAAACTGAATCTCTGGGATGTGGCTCAAGCATTTATACTTTTTTCTTCCCTACTCACAGGCAGCCTCACCCAGTTTCATTGGCCCCTTAAAATGTTTCTGATGAATACATTTGCACTAAGATGTTAGTAACTGAAAGTGTTACCTTTCTCAGGGTATCTGCATTTGAAAAAAAGAGCCAAGGACATAAAATAATGAATTGCATAAGCATTCCAACAAGTGGGAGAGACCGGGCTTTTGATCTCCTTTCTCCCGCTGGCAGGAGATTTATTGCTCTTACACGCCCTGCTAGGAATCTACCCGGCAGACCTGTTCTGACCTAAGTCGCATTAGAGATTTCTGAATAGGTTGTGTCTTTTGGAGGAAATTTTTGGACTAGAAGAACTTGAATGAATCATTCTGGAATGCTTCTAAGCCATCAACCTTTCCTGCAGAGGGCTGAGTTTCCAAAACCAGTAACAGCTGGTCAGTTTCATTCTAACCAGAGAACAAAACCAAAATCATTAAAAAAAATAATAATAATAAGCCTTCAAGAATGGATACTAAGGCTCTCCTTTCTCTCTGGCCTTATTCCCCACACCCACCCAAATGTGCACAGCCACGGAAATCGAAGTAGTAACTAGGCCAGAAGTTTCGATAAGAGTAATTTGTGAGTATAGAGTATGGCTCTCTCTGAGACATGAAAAAATTCATATGCTAACATGTTTTGCAGGCCCTTTGCTTTTTAAAAGCAAAGAAAAATAAAAGTCCACCTAAAATTATTTTTTAATGGCAGCCACCCTGCTTCCTGCACCTGGTGGGGGCACCGCGCACATCCGCCCCTCAGGAAACGGCACACTCCTCAGCAGCTGGCTTCCCAGGAACAAAGACCTAGGTTCATTACCTCAGTATCGACCCTGACACTTAACACCAGGCCACCTCCCCCAGAGTTCCTCAATTCACACCCAAAACGAAGCGTAATTGGACTTGGACACCTTTGAAGTCCCCTAGCAGATTGCCAGCATTTTGAAATGTCCTTGATTTGCATGGCGAGGGAGGGCTTGGTTGGAGGTGACCCCCCCCCCCCCCGCATCCCACAGTTTTAAAGATAGAATGCTTTTCAATGACATTCTCCAGCCAGAAAGAGTTACCATGGAAGAAATCACGATTCTCGGAGCATGCCCTCCCCCCATCCCGCAAAGAAAAAAAAAAGGGTCCAACGATTTGATGAATCTCTAATTATCTGCCTTTTGCCCAGTTCTTGTTCTTTGAGTGCCACAGCTGAGGCCATTGTTCCCTCTCAAAAGCTTCTCCCCAGGTCTCTGACCTGAGGGGTGACAAGGAAGGAGGAGACTGGGCTGGGGGTTCTGAGGGTCAGCAAGCCACTGTCAAACCCGAAGCCAGAACCCTGTGGGTATAAAGCTTGATTTCTGGCAGTCCAAAGAGGTGCTTTCCCGGCTGTCCATTTTACTCTGGGAAGCAGTGTAGCCCTGGTTTTCAGCCATTCCTCAATTTATCTGCTTCTGCGAACTTGGGAGTCTTCAGGAGCAACTGTTCTCTGAAGCCAATGATCCCCTTTCATCTAGAGCAGCGCTGACCAATAGAACTTTCTGGGATGTTGGAGATGTCCAATGCAGTAGCCACTAGCTGCATATAGCTATTGAGCATTTGAAATGTGGCTAGTGCAACGCACTGTCTTAATTTCCTAGGTCTGCCACAACAAATTATCACAACCCGGGTGGCTTATAACAACAGGAATTTATTTGCCCACAGTTTGGGATGCCAGAAGTCTGAAATGAAGGTGTTGGCAGGGTTGGATCCTTCTGGAAGTTCTAGGAGAATTTGTTCCTGACTTTCTCCTGGCTTTAGTAGTTGCCGGCAATCCTTGGCATTCCTGGCTTGTAGTCGCATCACTCCAATCCCTGCCTCCGTTTCTATGTGGCCTTCTTCTCTGCCTCCTCTCTTCTTTATTAAAAACACAGGTCTTTGGATTTAGGATTAACCCAAAACCCAGGATAATTTCATTTAGACATGCTTAATGCCATCTGTAAAGACCTTATTTCCACATGAGGTAATAGTCTGTGGTTGTAGGTGGACATGGAGTTCTGGGGGACACAATTCAATCCAATACACTAAGGAAATGAATTGTTAATCCTATTTAATTTAATTAATTTAAATAGCCACAAATGGCTAATGGCTACTGTGTTAGACCGCACAGGTCCAGATGATCAAATACAACCCAACAGTGGATGCCCCAAGTTGGGGGTGGAAGTTGGGGAGAGTGTGGTACTGACAATCTGCTGCTCAAAGGACCTTCAGAGAAACTTTTCAATCAAGCAAAGCTAAGTTTGTTAGACTTGCTTCAGTAAGGGAGAACGTCACCTTGACAGAATGTTAGTAATATTTGAAAGTAGGGAAATTAAGGAAGATTAAGTATTTATGGGCTGGGGAATTTTTAAGGTGGATCGTTCAAGATAAGACCATTGGAGAGCATTTATGACAAAATAACTTCAGATGGGTGAACAAAGTATGGTGGTTTGCAGCTGTATGTACCCCAGAAAAAACAAGTTCTTAAACTTCATTCGTTCCTGTGGACGTGAACCCATTGTGAATAGGATCTTTTGTTTGTTTGTTTGGGCAGTGCATGGCCAAGAATCAAACCCAGGTCTCCTGCATGGCAGGTGAGAATTCTACCACTGAACTACCCTTGCACCCCCAGTAGGACCTTTTGATGAAGCTACTTCAGTTAAGGTGTGGCCCACCTCAATCAGGATGGGTCTTAACCTTATTACTGGAGTCCTTTATAAACAGAACAAAATACAGACATACAGAGAGAAAGCCATGGAAACCAAGAAGCTGAAAGTCAATGGAACCTGGAAGAGAACAGAGAGGACAGGAGAGGCTGCCATGTGCATTGCCATGGGGCAGAGGAGCCCAGGACCAAAGATCATCCGCAACCAGCCCTGGAATAACAGTCTTCGGGAAGAAAACATTATCTGTTGAGGCCTTGATTTGGACTTCTCAAGACCATGAACTAATAAATTCCCATTGTTTAAGCTAACCTATCTCGTGGTATTTGCTTTGGCAGCCAAGGAAACTAAAACACACAGCAAGGTAAAGGTCTTGTAGTCAGTCTTGATGAGCAAGCTGTTAGTCTTAATGACAAGCCATTTTAGTTGGTTCACAGTCTTATCTTCCCAGAGTAAATATTTCTTAGAACAAGTAGCTAAGTTGTTTTTTGTTTAGTTTAGTTTTGTTTTTTGGCATGGGCAGGCACCGGGAATCAAACCCGGGTCCCTGGCATGGCAAACAAGAACTCTGCCAGTGAGCCACCGTGGCCCACCTGCTAAGTTGTTTTTGTTTGTTCTTAGGATTGTTTAAACATGGGGCAGAAAAATATACCTGGTCCTCAGCACTAGTTAACATAGAATAAGTAACAAATGACCCCAAAATGTAGTGGTTTAAAAACAATAAACATTTATTAACTCATAGTTTCTCAGTGTCAGGAATTCAGGAGTGGCTTAACTGGGAAGTCCTGGCTTGGGGGTCCCTCAGGAGATTAAAATCAGCATGTTGGCTGGGGCGGCCAAAAGTCTGTCATCTGAAAGCTTGAGTGGAGCTAGTATCGGCTTCCAAGGTGGATCCCTCATATGGCTGGTGAAATGGTGTTGACCATCAGCAGGAGGGCTCAGCTCCTTTGGCCTTTCCAACGGGGCTGCTTGAGTATCCTCATGACATGGTGACTGGTTTCCCCCAGAGTGAGTGATTCAAAAGAGAGCCAGACGGAACCTGCAATATCTTTTATGACCTAAGCTTGGAAGTCTCACTTCCTCATTTCCACCATATCCTATGGGTTATACAAGTCATCCTATTCAGTGTGGGAGGAGACTGTGCAAGGAGGTGAGGTTCACCCAGACAAGGAAAGCTGTGTGTTCAGCTCCTGGTGGCAAGCTAGGAGTGGTGGGGCAATGGCAATGGTATAAGGGAAAGGTGGGGGTTCCTAGGTTTCAGAGCTGGGGAGCTGCAAGTCTACCTATGTATGTAGGGGTGGGGGTGGGGTGGGGAGAACCCACTAGCTGCCCCAACCTTCCACCCACTTTCTTATGGTATGTTGTTCCTGTTACTATCGATTACCCCTGAGTTTAGCGATTTTAAATAATCATTTTATCATGCTCACAGACTCTTTGGTTCAGGAATTCAGCCAGGACATGGTAGGAATGGCTTTTTTGTGCCCCCTCATGTTTGGGGGCTCAGCTGGAAAGACTCAGAAATGGCATTGATGGGATGTTTGGGGGCTGCAGCCTCTGAAGACTCGACTGGGGCTGGAACAGCCAGTTCCAAGATGGCTCCCTGACAAGGCTGGCAAGTTGGTGCTAGCTGTTGGCTGAGGGGTCTCCATTCTCTTCACGTGGGCACCTCTATGGGGCTGCCTGAGG
This sequence comes from Tamandua tetradactyla, assembly GCF_023851605.1. Classification (NCBI taxonomy): domain Eukaryota; kingdom Metazoa; phylum Chordata; class Mammalia; order Pilosa; family Myrmecophagidae; genus Tamandua; species Tamandua tetradactyla. The sequence continues at coordinate 132,512,569 of NC_135353.1, read as the reverse complement.
GTCCTCATGACATGGTACCTGGTGCCCTAAGGGCAGGGCTTCTCCATGAGGCCAGTATCTGGGTCTGTCCTGGCCACTGTGATATCTTCAGAATCCAGCCTTGTGCCTGAGTTCCTTTCCATTCCTCTGCAAGGTCCCGTGATTTCTCTGCCTACCCGGGTAGCAGGCTCAAGGTTTTAAAGAGGATCCATATGTAGGGGGAGAAACTTGTAGGAAAGGGAAAACGTATGGAGAAACACTGCCCAGTCTTGGGGCCCAGCTGCTGCTCTTTGCTGGAGACTCTTCTTCGAGAGCTAAACCTTGGGCTTCTAGGTGCATTCTAAGGGAATCTATGTGTGTGGAAGCCCAAATAACTATCATATAAGGCAGAAAGCCATGCAGGCTCTGGGGAAAGGAAGAAAGTATATGGAAAGGAGTTTATACCCAGTTGTTGGTAATCCAGGGCCCACTGTTCTAGCTGAGCCAAAAAGGACTGGTCAAAGTTGCTGGAAGTAGCATGTGCACAGACCCACAGGTGGGAAGGTGTAGGGCAGGTTTCAGGGCTGGGCTACTGGGGGCAGAGCCAGGTGAGGCTGGGGGACCAGGAGAGAGGCCTGCTTGAGAGATGTTTCCCGAGTAAATCTGAGCCAATCAGATGCCTAATTCAGGGGAGGGCAGGAAGGGAGAGAGGGGAGGAGGTGGAGATGATGGATGAGTGCTTTCCCTGTGAACTTTTGGAGGCAGTAGAGCTGTAAGGAGGTGTGCTCTATGTCCTAAGGCTGGAAAGCCTGAGGCCCAGCACAAGTTTGGGCCCCGAGGCTTTTTATCCAGGCCCTCTGGCCACAATTTGTCTGGGGTGAGGCCCCGGTCCTGTTTGTCTCCTAGGCAACCTATGCTGCCAAAAAACAGCTCTTAAACCACCCCTTGGTTTTGTAGGTTACCAAACACTTATACGGGTGTCTTTGGCTATTTCATCAACCTAGTGGGAACTGTAACCCCCATTCTACAGATGAATCAACCAAGGCCTCCAGGCTCGGAGAGGTTTGGTGTCTTCTCCAAGGTCAAGGAGGTGGCCAGGCCAGGCCTGGAACCTAGTTGTCCTAACACCCATACCCACATACCTCACTGCTCTGTCTCAGAGCTCCTTTAACAGCTACTTATATTGCATCAAATTCATAAATATTTGTAGAGTTCCTCCGCAGCCTCCATGAGGTGGGTAGGTGGGGCAGGTTTTGGGTAGGGAATAATGACAAGTGTTTTAGAATTGTGGGGTGGAGTGGATACGGAAGTGGGGGGAGATGGCAGGGGCAGGGGATAGGGACAGAGGGATCAGAGCCAACCCGAAACAGATCTGAGAAGGCAGCTGATGTGGCTGGGACACTGTTCAGAAAACCCATCAGGGTGACAATGATCTTGGAAAAAGGGCCCATCGAGGCAAATGTCAAGTTCACAGCCATCCAGACAGCAGGGCAGTCTGCTGTCTCTCTTTTCTGGTGCCTGATGTTCAGGAACTTGAACCTCCTTTTCTGTTTCTTTTTGTTTCCTTTATTGCTCTATCCCTATCCCCACCCCATGGCCTGCAACAACTGCCCTGCACCCCATCCCACGATGTCCTTCTTTACTGGTTCCTTCTTACAGGAATGGGTGGGGCAGGGTGGCTCCGGCAGTACCAGGACCCAGTAGGGAGCTGCGAATTCCATCCTCTTAATTCCTTTCCCAGCTCCCCTGGCAGCCAGAACACCTAAGCTTTCTGCGACAAGCTCTCTAATAAATGATTAGAACTTTCTCCCAAATCAGCACTTTTTCACGGTACATTAGCATTCATTGGTTTGATATTTACATTTGGCAAAGGAGCACCCAGTCCCTGGGTCCCTGGGAGCACACACCCTGTCAACTGAAACTGACTCTAATGGCCACTCACACCCCTCCCATCTCCCTATCCTTTCTGCCCCCTGCCTTGTCCTTCCCAATCCCCAGTGCATTAAAAAAAGAAACAACAAATTAGGGAGACTTATCTTCACAGACCAAAAGACCTGTCAGAGACCATCTGAATTTGTATCTTGGTAATGTATACACCCCCATTCCCCTTCAGAGCTAAAACCAAATTATGAGAGCAATAGACTCTGCTCTGGAACTATTAGGCAGTCCCTACCTTCTGGCAGTAGTGGGGTGGTGCTAGGGGGAATTACCGGGGTTATATAGATAGAATGATAAGGAGGAAAGTTCTCTCCTCTTCCTTTTAATATACCCCTCCAGATTTGGCAAAGAGCCCAATCCTGTAAAGCTGTGGCAGTGGAAGGTAGCTGTGTGGCATTGTGGTTAGAGCTCAGCTAAACCTGGCTCCACAAGTCAGTGATGCCATTTGACTGTTGCTGCCCAACTTACTCCACCACTCTGGCCCTCGGTTTCTTTTTCAGCAAAATCCAGATAATGGCAGAACCTTCCCTCGCGGGCTGTTGGTAAGGACTAAGTGAGGGCTGGTGTGTACCCTGCCAGGTATGATTAGGAAATGGCAGTTACTGTTATTTATTTGTACCTGTGGTCCACGCTTTGTGGGAGTGGAGTTCAAGATTGTACGTTGTACTCTGTAATTTTCAAAGGGCAGGATCTCACATTGGTATTATAGGTCTGCTTCTCAAAGTGGGGTCTGCGGACCGGCAGTGGCAAACATCACTAGGGAGCTTGTTAGAAAGGCAGCCTCTCAGGCCCCACCCAGACCGGCTAAATTGGAATTTGCATTTTAAGAAGAGCCCCAGGTGATTTGTATGCACATTAAAGTAAAGGAGCACTTCAGAAAACCTCTGTGAAATATGCAAAATATGCAAGGTGGAACTGATTATTGCCATTTGGAGGATGAAAAAACTTCCTCCGAGAACTGGTGATCTACTTTGCCCAAGGTCCTGAGGAGAGAGGGGACGGCTCAGGACAGTTGTGTGTCCTGGATACTTTTCTCTACTGGTGACTGCTCCTGGAAGGCTCGGTTTGCTGCGGTAGAGGATGGAAATGGTCCAGGGGCACAGTGCTGTGTCTGGAGATTCCCCAAGGAGTGTGGAGTGTGGCCAGAGTGGGGGAAGGGGGAAGTCATGTCCACGCACAAAAGCATTCCTTTGTTAAGGTAGAATTTTCAAATGGTTAAAAAAACTTGACTCTCAGGCCAATGTAAAATGAACACATTCAGGATTTTATTTAACTTACTAATGAGGGAACCTGTAAGATGTGAAAACCGGTTCCAATGACAATGTGAGGAGCTGGATATGTATAGGCAATTGAATATGAGAATGTCAGGATGAGTCGGGTTAGAAATTACTTGCATCTCTTCCAGATACTCCTTGCCCTCCCCCCTCCCAGAAAAAAAATTAAAAGCTGACCTTTGCCCCTTCAAGGTTATAAAATTGTCCAGTCAATAGGAAATCAATCAAAGGTGCAGCTCAGTGCTACACTGAAAGAACATCCACTTATCTCTTTTTGCATATTTCCAAGTTTGGATAATTTTTCCCCCCACTACCCTCGGTTAGTCCTTGAGAATCCAGAAATAGCATTGCCTGGGAATTACCCTTGGAATGGAATGTAGGCCTTGGAGGAAAAAAGGGGAGGAGGGGAGGAGATGAGCAAGCCCCTTATCTACCAGATCTGGAGCATGTTTTCTTGCCCGTGTTCCCTCTGTCCGGGGGAGTATGGCGTTAACTGCTCCCAGAGGGTGTGAGTTTACATCTTGCACGAGGTAAGGAAACAACGGTTCCCGGGAAGGAGGCGACGTGGCCTGCTCCTGACTCCCGTCATTCTCTTTAACCTTGGCCACTACGCAGAGGGGAATGATGTATCTGCAAGCATAGTGGCCTTGTCAAAAATCTTTTCCCCTCCTGTAGAGTTCTTGCCAATATTGTTAATCTGTGGGTTGACTTCAGACCAAAATAAATCTCCCAGCCCTGGCCACCAGCTAGCTAATTTTACTTTGCAACCAGGGAATAGAGAGTGCGGGCCCTCTGCCGACCATTCTGTGTCTATTTTGCTTTCTGCTGCAGTTCCAAAAATCACATTGGGAAGGGTAGACCCTTGATGCAAAAATACAGCCACGGAGGGAAACAGCAACAGAGGTGAACCCATCAAGAAAGGCATATTCTGCCATCGCCCTCCACATTTTCCTCTTTTCTTGGGATGTTGATGGTCACCACTGGCTTCATCTGCGATATGAAGAGCTGCAGAATGCGCCAAAAAGCAGACGGATACATGACCATTTAGGGAGGTTTTTTTTTTAAATGAACGAAGACATTTCCCTTGAAATTTCAGTATGAGAGCAGGCTGTGAGTGGGTTTTTTGATACGTTGTCACTCTTGCCATTTGGTCCCTAAGAGAACGTAACTCTAGGTTCTCCCTGACCAATCTCAGAAGAAGCAAGTGGATAGAAACCTCAACATGTCAGCACTAGACATCCATAAAATGGGGATGGGAGTAATTGTGCTTACCTCATAGCATTGCAATGAGGATGGGATTAATTAACATATAAAAAGCACTGTACTGGGTTGAATAGCATACCCACCACAAATTTCTGTCCACCTGGAACTTGTGACTGTGACCTGATTTGGCAAGTGGGTCCTTGCAGATGTAATTAGTCAAGTTAAAATGAGGTCCTACTGGATTAGGGTGGTCTCTCATCCAATGACTGGTATCCCTAGAAGAGGAGGGAAATTTGGACACAGACACACACACACAGAGAAGAGGGCCACGTGAAGACAGAGGTGGAGATTGGGGGGATGGTGTTGCCAACTAAAAAGCACCTGGGGCCACCAGGAGGTAGAAGAGGAAAAGAAGGACCCCAACCCTTAACCCCTAGCCTTCATAGAGAGCCCATCCTTGCCCACACCTTGATTTTGGACTTCTATCCCCCCGTACTGTGAGAAAAGACATTTCTGTTGTTTAGAGTCATCCAGTTTGTTATCATTTGTGATGGCAGCCCTTGGAAACTAGTACAAGCCCCCAGAATGGACCGTGGCATACAGCAAGCCCTTGATTGGATGACGACATGAGGTTCTGAGAGGGGAAGCTACTTTCCCAAGTTTACTCAGGGAGCTGGCAAACTGAGTTGGACTTGACAAAAAAAAAAAAAAAAAGAAGAGAGGTATTACCTCTTGGAAATTCTGACTAGTGACTGATTTCTTTGCCTGTGTTACATCAGCCTCACGCAATGCTCAGAGAGAACCCCGATCTGGAAGTCCTAGCCTGCTCATGCCTCTAACTAACAGTGACCCTACTGGTTGGAGGGTGTCTCAGGCTCCTTTTGAGGCTAACATCTTACAGTTCAAAAGTAGGGTCCACACACTCCATTCAAGTCAAGACTGTCTTTCCCCAGAACACTCTTTTCACTGCTTCCCCCCACCCCCACTCTGCCATTTCCCACTGACATTTTGCCCAGTTGTATTCTGTGGGCATTGATGGCCAGTTCCCTTAGGTTCTCTCACTCTTGTCCTCCCCCTCATTGCTCCTCACATCTGAGTCTTGCAGTTGCCAAATTTAAGTTGATTACACACTGTGGGACTTGCGTCCTAAATTACCCTGGAGGCACCTCAAACGTAGGAACTTGATTTATTTCTTATCATGACCTACTCTCAGGGCCGGAAAGGGTGCCTTCGACAGAGTGGCTTGTCCATTATGGTTTATTAACTGGCTCCAAAAGGAGTGGCATATTGAATGAAATCTTATATTCTCAAGACTTCCTCTGGTATATTCAGTTCAGCTGTCCTACATGTACTTTGTTTGAGAGGAAACCAGTCTTATCAAACTTCAAAACCTGACAAAAGAAGTTTAGAGAAATTAAGATTACAGACTACAACATTTCAGGCTAGGACCCAGGATTATGCTAGATACTTCCTCTGCTTTTTCCTCAGCCTCATTCTACATTCCCTCTTCCTAAAATACATGACCAAGTCAGATGTTACATTACCACCTATTGGTGAAATGAGGCATTGTAGCCCAGCTCTATTAGGCATTGTAAATGCTAGAACCAAAGTGAGCGGAGATTGAAATACTGGGAGCTGAGACTGTAGAGTCAGATGTGGCCCAGATAAATATATTTTGAACTAAGTTGATATTTTTTTTTACTTGAAAAAACTTGACATAGAAACATTCTTAACATGGAAACATTCCATTCATGCCGTACAATCAATGGCTCACAATATCATCACATCATTGTGTATTTATTACAATGATCATTTTTTTTATTATTATACCAAAACAACATACAAACGTGAGCATTCTTAACATACAAATATTCCATGCATGGTGTACAATCAGTGGTTCACAATATCATCGCGTAGTAGTATATTCATCACCATGATCATTTTTTAGAACATTTGCATCACTTCAGAAAATGAAATAAAAAGAAAAAAGAAAAAATTCATACATACCACACCCCTTACCTCTCCCTCTCATTGACCACTACTATCTCTATCTACTCAACAGATTTTAACCTTTGTTCCCCCTATCTTTTTCTATGCGCCTTACCACTCCCTTTCATTGTTCACTAGTATTTCAATCTACTCTATTTATTTTAATATTTGTTCCCCCTATTATTTATTTATTTTTAATCCATATTTTTTCCTCATCTGTCAATATCATAGATAAAAGGAGCATCAGACACAAGGTTTTCACAATCACATAGTCACATTGCAAAAGCTATATCATTACACATTTATCTTCAGGGAACATGGCTACTGGAACACAGCTCTACAGTTTCAGACACTTCCCTCTAGCCTCTTTAATACACCTTAGACTAAAAAGGGGATATTTATAAAATGTGTAAGAATAACCTCCAGGATAACCTCTTGACTCTGTTTGAAATCTCTCAGCCACTGACACTTTCATTTTGTCTCATTTCTCTCTTCCCCTGTTCTAGTTTGCTAGCTGCCAGAATGCAATATACCAGAAATGGAATGGCTTTTAAAAAGGGGAATTTAATGAGTTGATAGTTTACAGTCTAAGGCCAAGAAAATGTCCCAATTAAAGCAAGTCTATAGAAATGTCCAATCTAAGGCATCCGTCCAGGGAAAGATACCTTGGTTCAAGAAGGCCGATGATGTTCAGTGCTTCTCTCTCAAGTGAGAAGGCACATGGCGAACACTGTCAGGGCTTCTCTCTCAGCTGGAAGGGCACATGGCAGACAGGCATCATCTGCTAGCTTTCTCTCCTGGCTTCCGGTTTCATGAAGCTCCCTGGGAGGCATTTTCCTTCTTCATCACCAAAAGTCCCTGGCTGGTGGACTCTCTGTTTCGTGATGCTGCAGCATTCTCTGCTCTCTCTGAGTCTCTTTCTCCAAAACATTTCCCCTTTTATATGACTCCAATAAACCAATCAAGACCCACACAAATGGGTGGAGACATGTCGCCACCTAATCCAGTTTAACAACCACTCTTGACTAAATCACATCATCCAGGGAGATGATCTGATTGAAGTTTCAAGCACATAGTATTGAATAGAGATTATTCTACCTTTATGAAATGATATTTTGATTAAAACATGGCTTTTCTAGGGGGCATACTTCCTTTCAAACCAGCACATCCCCCTTTTGGTTGAGAAGGTTTTCTCAATCTCTTGATGCTGAGTCCCAGCTCATTCTAGGATTTCTGTTCCACATCGCCAGGGAGGTCCACACCCCTGGGAGTCGTGTCCCATGTAGAGAGGAGGAGGGCAGTGAGTTTGCTTGCTGTGTTGGTTGAAAAAGAAATAGGCAACATCTGAGCAATGAAAGAGGTTCTCTGGGGGTGACTCTTAGGCCTAATTTTTTTTATTAATTTTTTAATTTTTAAAAAAGATACCAAAAAAATACCAAACAAACGCAAACATTTGTAACTTTTGATCATTCCCTTCTACATATATAATCAGTAATTCATAATCTCATCACATAGTTGCATATTCATCATCATGATCATTTCTTGGAACATTTGCAACCATTCAGAAAAAGAAATAAAAAGAAAACAAAAAAACTCATACATACAATACCCGTTACCCCTACCTTTCATTGATCACTAGCATTTCAAACTAAATTTATTTTAACATTTGTTCCCCCATTATTCATTTTTATTCCATATGTTTTACTCACCTGTTGATAAGGTAGATAAAAGAAGCATCAGACATAAGGTTTTCACAATCACATAGTCACGCTGTGAAAGCTTTATCATTATACAATCATCTTCAAGAAACATGGTTACTGGAACACAGCTCCACATTTTCAGGCAGTTCCCTCCAGTGTCTCCACTACATCTTGACTAACAAGGTGATATCTATTTAATGCGTAAGAATAACCTCCAGGATAACCTTTCCACTCTGTTTGGAAATCTCAGCCATTGACACTTTATTTTGTCTCATTTCACTCTTCCCCCTTTTGCTCAAGTAGGTTTTCTCAATCCCCTGATGCTGAGTCTCAGCTCATTCCAGGATTTCTGTCCCACATTGCCAGGAAGGTCCACACCCCTAGGAGTCATGTCCCACGTAGACAGGGGGAGGGTGGTGAGTTTGCTTGTGTTGGCTGGAGAGAGAGGCCACATCTGAGCAACAAAAGATGTTCTCTTGGGGGTGACTCTTAAGCCTAATTATAAGTAGGCTTGACCTATCCTTTGTGGGGTTAAGTTTCATATGAACAAACCCCAAGATTGGGGGCTCAGTTTAGGCCTAATTTTAAGTAGACTTAGTCTATCCTTTGCAGGGATAAGTTTCATATGAACAAACCCCAAGATTGAGGGCTCAGCCTATTGATTTGGTTGTACTCACTTCTTGCGAGAATATAAGAAATTCTCCACATGGGGAAGTTGAATTTTCCCCCTTTCTCTCCATTCCCCCAAGGGGACTTTGCAAATACTTTATTCACTTGTTCAAATTACTCTGGGATTTACTGGGACATCCCTCTAGACAAACCTAAATAATCTCATGCCCTATTCAAGGTTCCATGCACTTATGGTCTTCATTTAAACTATCCATGTAAGTTATATTAGGAAATGCACTAGTCAAAATATAAACTTTGTACCATATACACATTTTTTGCTTTAGTCTCACACATATGTAAAAGTTTTAAATATGAATTACCATGTATTTCAACACCCTGCAATATTGACATTCCTTTGTTCTTCCTCATGCAAAAACATTTTTTAATTTGTACATTTAGTCACTATCATTATACACTCTAGGCATTTCTAGATTATACCATCTCAGTCTTTATCGTCTATCTTTCCTTTTGATTTCATTTGTGCCCCCAGCCCTCCTCCCTCTATCATTCTCACATTCAACTTCATTCAGTGTACTAACATTATTGTGCTACAATTAGGTAGTATTGTGTTATTCATTTCTGAATTTTTACAATCAGTCCTGTTGCACAATCTGTATCCCTTCAGCTCCAATTACCCAAAATCTACCCCATTTCTATCTCCTGATAGTCTCTGTTTTCAACTGAATTTCTCAAAGTACATTCATTAATGTTAGTTCATATCAGTGAGACCATACAATATTTGTCTTTTTGTTTCTGGCTAATTTCACTCAGCATAATGTCTTCAAGGTCCATCCATGTTGTTATATGCTTCATCACTTTATTCTGTCTTACAGCTGCATAATATTCCATCATATGTATATACCAAAGCTTGTTTAGCCACTCATCTTTGATGGACATTTGGGCTGTTTCCATCTCTTGGCAATTGTAAATAATGCTCCTACAAACATTGGTGTGCAAATGTCTGTTTGTGCTCTTGCCCTCTTATCTTCTGAATATATGCCTAGCAATAGTATTGCTGGATCATATGGCAATTCTATACTTAGCTTCCTGGGGAGCCGCCAAACTGCCTTCCACAGTGCTTATACCATTTTACATTTCCACCAGCAGTGGATAAGTGTACCTCTTTCTCCACATCCTCTCCAGCACTTCTTGCTTTCTGTTTTATTGATAATGGCCATTCTGGTGAGTGTGAGATGATATCTCATTGTGGTTTTGATTTGCATTTCCCTAACAGCCAGGGAAGTTGAGCATCTTTTCATGTGCCTTTTAGCCATTTGTATTTCCTCTTCTGAGACGTGTCTGTTCATGTTTTTTGCCCATTTTGTAATTGAGTTGTTTCTCTTTTTGTTGTTGAGTTGAACAATCTCTGTATATATTCTGAACACTAGACCCTTATCTGATATATCATTTCCAAATATTGTCTCCCATTGCATAGGCTGCCTTTTTACTTTCTTGACAAAGTTCTTTGATGCACGAAAGAGTTTAATTTTGAGGAACTCCCATTTATTTATTTAATGCTTGTGCTTTGGGTGTAAGATCTAGGAAACCACCTCCTATTATATGTTTTTTGTCTTTTGCATGGGCAGGTACTGAGAATCAAACCCTGGTCCCCAGCGTGGCAGGCAAGAATTCTACCTGCTGAGACACCATCGCACTGCCCTATTATAAGTTTTATAAGATATTTCCCTACACTTTCTTCTAAAATTTTTATGGTCTTAGGTCTAATGTTTAGGTCTTTGATCCATTTTGAGTTAATTTTTGGGTAAGGTGTGAGATATGGATCTTCTTTCATTCTTTTGCATGTGGATATCCAGTTCTTTAGGCACCATTTATTGAGGAGACTGCTTTGTCCCAGGTGAGTTAGCTTGACTGCCTTATCAAAGATCAATTGTCCATAGATGAAAAGGTCTATATCCGAACACTCTATTCCATTCCATTGGTCAGTATATCTATCTTTATGTCAGTACCATGCTCTTTTGAACACTGTAGCTTCATAATACGCCTTAAAGTCAGGTAGTATGAGACTTCCGACTTCATTTTTCTTTCTCAGGATATTTTTAGCTATTTGGGGGCACCCTGTTCTTCCTGATAAATTTGGTTATTGGTTTTTCTATTTCTGAAAAGTAAGGTTTTTGGATTTTAATTGGTGTTGCATTGAATTTATAAGTCAATTTAGGTAGAACTGACATCTTAACTATATTTAGTCTTCCAATCCATGAACACAGTATGTCCTTCCATTTACTTAGGTCTCCTGTGATTTCTTTTAGCAATTCCTTGTAGTTTTCTTTGTATAGGCCTTTTGAATGATAATTTTAAACATTTATCTTTAGAAAATGATAATTTTTTTAACATTTGCATCACTCCAGAAAAAAAAGAAAAAAGAAAAAACTCATATATACCATATACTAGGTTGATCTTGAGGGAAAGGTGAAGGCTTATAGCGGAGAGGTGTCCTAGAGTAAGATGGATACCACTATTCACTCTAAGGGCTGCAGAGGAAAAGGAAACAGTTATTTGAAGACACTAACTTCTATAATGCATAATACTGCTGGCATTTATATAATAAGGCCTAGTATATCACTACTGGGCTGGTGTATTAGTTATTAAATGCTGCTGGAATGCAATATACCAGAAATAAAATGGCTTTTAGAAAGGGAATTTATTAAGTTGCAAGTTTACAGTTAAACTAAGGCATCCAAAAAAGAGACCTTAACTCCAAGAAAAGGCCAGTGATATTTGGGGTTTCTTTGTCAGCTGGGAAGACACATAGCAACCTCTGCTAGCTTTCTCTCTCATCTTCTCCTTTCAAAACAGCTTCCCCAGGGATGTTTCCTTCTGCATCTCCAAAGGTCTCTGAGTGTGTGTGCTCTGGAGCTTTTTCCAAAATGGTTCCCTCTTAAAGGACTCCAGTAAGCAACCCCACTTTGAAAGGTTTGGAGACACATCTTTATGGAAACCACCTAATCAAAATGTCTCACCTATAATTGGGTGGATCACATATCCATGGAAACAACTTAATCAAAAGACCCCACCCAACAATATTAAATCAGGATTAAAGAACATGGCTTTTCTGGGGTACACAACAGTTTCAAACCAGCACAGCTGGTCACCAAGGTAATCCTGTATTTTCCAAACTTTAGTCCTTAGTCAAAATTGTTGGAACCCAACTTAAAATTCTACATTAGAAAGCAAGAAAAAAAAAGGTTTAATAAAATAATATAGTTGGGATGGATTATATTTTCCAAAGATGACTACAATGACCCTCACACACCTTTCTGCAATGTGACTTGCCATTTTCCCATCAAGAAGAGAAGTCTATTTCTCAAAACCTTTGAATCTGAGTGGGCCCTGTGACTTCTTTGACTGATAGAATGAGGTGGAAGTGATCCTGTTTGATTTCCAGGGTGCAATCACAAAATGCCTTGCAACTTCCACCTAGGCCCATTAGAACACTCGCTCTTGAGACACTCTCTCTTGGAACCCAGCCACAATGCTGTGAGAAGCCCAATCTATAGGGAGAAGCTATGCATAAGGCTCTCCAGTCAACAACCTCAGTTCAATTCCTGTTCAGAAGCCACCATCAACTGTCAGCCATGTGAATGCATCATCTTGGGTGTCCAGCTCAGTTAAGCTTGCAGATGACTCCAGCCTGAGCTGACACCTAACTGCAACCGCATGAGAGACTCAGAGTGCAAACCTCCAAGCTGAGCCCAGTCACAGAACTATGAAAGATAATAATAAATGGCTGTACTAAACCACTAGGTTTGGGGACAATATATAATAATAGGTAGCCAAAACAATAGCAAACTTGGCTAGACACATGTGCCATAAATGAGACATGCTCAGGTATAATTTTTAAAGTCTTGGGTTCAGCTTTAGGGCAATTGAGTCCCTAACAACACTGGGTGGTACCATTTCATTTCACATCTGCTGTCTCTGATCAAAACACTATCATTGCACTTCCTGAGACAGAGAGAGCATTTCCTGACAGGTGTCCTGTTGCAGACCTTATCTGTGTGACTGCGGAGCCCAGTGTCTTTCTCACATTCTAGTACAGCAATAATGCCTTCTTTGCAGGTCCTGGGGGAAGAAGCAATGCTGTTGTCTCTAGAAGGTTTCATGGGTGGAATTGTGCCATATATAATAAAACCCCATTCTTTCAGTTTGCTAAAGCTGCCAGAATGCAATATACCAGATATGGATTGGATTTTACAATGAGGATTGAGTAACTTACAAATTTAAAGTTCTAAGGCCATGAAAATGTCCAAATTTAGGTATCAACAGGGTGATAGCTAGACTCTGAAGACAAGCTGCTGGCATCTGGAATACCTCTGTCACATGGGAAGGCACATGGCCAGTGTCAGCTGGTCCTTTGCTCCCACATTTCATTGGTTTCAGCTTCTTGCTTCAGCAGCTTCATCTCTGAGCTTCTGTGGGTGCTATTTTAGCTTCTCTAGGGTTTTCCTCCATGAGCTTCTGGGATTTCTCTGTCTTTTATTCTCTCACAAAGAACTCCAGTAAAATAATTAAGACCCACCTTGAATGGGGTGGGTCACATCTCAATTGAAGTAACCTAACCAAAAGGTCCCATCTACAACAAGTCTGCATCCACAGAAATGGATTAAAAGAACATGGCCTTTTCTGGGGTAAATAACAGCTCCAAACTAACACAGTCCATACTTGAACCCCCAAAAGAAATGTTCTTTCCATATGCAAAATACATTAATTCCATCACAATATCACAAAAGGCTTAAATCATTTCAGTAACAGTATTAAATACAAAGTCTCATTAAAATCAGTTATAGGGCGGGCCGCGGTGGCTCAGCGGGCAAAGTGCTTGCCTGCTATGCCGGAGGACCTCGGTTCGATTCCCGGCCCCAGCCCATGTAACGAAAACGGAGAAACAAAATACAATAAAACAAGAAAATGTTTAAAAGATGTTTCCCTTTCTTCCTCTCTTCCTTCCTTCTATCCTTCCTTCCTTCTCTCTGTCTTTCCTTTAAAAAAAAAAAAAAAAAAAAATCAGTTATAGGTGTGGTCTGCCCTGAGACAAAATTCCCCTCTGGCTGTGAACCTATGAAACTTAGAATAAATTATCTGCTTCCATTATACAAAGAAGGGACATTCATAGAGTGAAGGTTCCCATTTCCCTAGGGAGAAATTGGAAGGAAAACAAGGGTCAGCAGACCCAAACAGGTTAAAAAACCTAAAGGGCACACTTCATCAGATTTCCAGATCTGAAAGTCATCTATAGAAAGACGTTTTATACTCAGGGCTTGAAAGAGCAGCAGCCCCACCTTTTCCAAGGGCTTGCACAGCAAACTTGCTCTCTCCAAATTTGGAGTGAGGGCTTCAACATCTCCAAACACTGGGGACACAGCCAACCTTTCAGTCCCCTCCTCAAGTGTGGGGGAGTGGGCAGCCAGACTCTCCCCAATCTCTGGGGCACAGGCTACACCCCCTTAGAACAATGAGGTGGCCAGACTCTCTTCATTCCCTGGGGAATGTATTCCACCCTCCTTGAAGTCTCCAGTAGCAGCACTCTTTCTGAACAATGGGGTGGTCAAGCTCCCCTCAATTCTCCAGGGATCTGAGAGCTCTAGGGTGGTAACACTCTTCTTGAACAATGGAAAGAAAGCCTGCCCTCTGCAAAATTCAGGGCAAATTCAACACTTCCACAGTGATCTGCTCTTTGGGCCCAAGGTGTCTTGGCTCCAGACTTTGGCTTTCATGGCTCTGCCTTTGAAGTAATTTTTTCCTTCAATCTGCCCCTTTTAGTCTGAGTTGTCAGTGGTTCCTTTCATACAGATCTCACAACAAACTCACCTGTTTTGCATGTGGCACACAGGGCTCACAACCATCAGACAATAGGACTTTCCACAAATATTTTTTAGATAGTTGCATTTCCAATACTGACTTACATTGAAATATCTGGCTGATTCCATAATCAGTTAAACCCTTGTATGGAACACTATTCTCTTAGGTCTCATTTTCTGGAAGCTCAGAATTTTCCAAATCACCCATTTCTGGTTTCTTTGTATCTAAGAGTTCAATTCTCAGCTTATCCCTTTCTTTTTTCATTTTACTATAAGCGGCAAGGAGAAGCCAGGCTGCATTTCCATATTTAGTTTGGAAATTGCTTCAGCTAAATATCCAATCTTGTCACTTTCAAGTTCTGCCTTCCATTCGATACCAGAATCAATTTTGCCAAATTCTCTACCACTTTAAAACAAGGATCATCTTGCCTCTAGTTTACAATGGCACATTCATCATTTCTGTCTAAGACCTCATCAGAACCACCTTTAATGTCCATATTTCTACCAACAGTCTCTTCAAAGAAATCTAGGCCTTTTTTTTTGTCAAGCATCTCACAATTCTCCCAGAATCTTCCCCTTTATCCATTTATAAAGATGTTCCAGCATTAACAGTATTTGCAAACTCAGCAGCACACCATTTCTCAATACCAAAATCTGTTTGGGTTTGCTAAAGCTTCCAGAATGCAATATACCAAATATGGGTTGGCTTTTATGATGGGGCTTTATTAACTTACAAATTTACAGTTCTAAGGCCATGAAATGTCCAAATTTAGGTACCAACAAGGTGATACCTGGATTCTGAAGACAGGTCACCAGCATCTGAAATAGCTCTGTCACATGAAAGGCACATGGCTAGTATCTGCTGGCACTTTGCTCCTAGGTTTCATTGGTTTCAGCTTCTGGCTTCAGTGGCTTCCTGTCTGAGCTTCTGTGGGTGCTCTTTTTGCTTCTCTGGGGCTTTTTCTCCAAGGGCTTTTGGGCTTTTTCTGTCTTCTATCTTCTCATAAAAGACTCAGTAAAAGGATTAAGACCCACCATGAATGGGGTGGGTCACATCTCAATTGAAGTAACATAACCAAAAGGGCTCACCTGCAACAAGTCTGCACTCACAGGAGCGGATTAAAAGAGCATGGCCTTTTCTGGGGTACATAACAGCTTCGAATTAGCACACCCACCCACTAATTTTCCTTTAATGAACTTTATTGATGCACAATTTACATACAATAAAAGGTACCCAGTTTACATGTATAGTTTGCTGAGTTTTAACAAATGCATACTCCCATGTAACCACCACCAGAAGCAAAATATAGAACATTTTCCTTGCTCGTTTTTCATTGTGACTCCTTTGTAGTCAATCCCATCTTTCCACCCTTAGCTCTAGGCAAGTGCTGATTTGCTCTGTTACTCTAGATCAATTTTGGTCTTCTCTGGTATTCCATATAGATAGGATAATACAGGATATACTGTTCTGTGAGTGCATAATATTTTGTTTAGCATATTTTTTTTGGTTCATCTGTGTGGTATGTATCAGTAGTTAATTTCTTTTGATTGCTGAGTTGTGTTCTATCTACGGCTATATTACAATTTGTTTCTTCATTCTCCATGCATGGACATTTGGATTGTTTACATTGTGGGGGTATTATGAAGAAAACTGCTATGAGCATGTGTGTACTACAAGACTTTTTGGACATATTATTTCATTTCTCCCAGGTAAATATCTAAGAATGCTATTACTGGGTTATATGATAAATGTATATTTCACTTTATAAGAAACAAAAAAAAATTGTTTTATGTGACCACCAGCAAAGTATGAAAGTTCTGGATGCTCCATGTTCTCATCAACGCTTGATATTGTCAGTCTTTGTACTGGTAGCATCCTTGGTCAATGTAATGGTCTTTCATTGACCCACAGGTTTGAAATTGTATCTTCCATTGAGATAGAAGCAGACTTATTGTTTTTTCACTGCTGCATCCCCAGCAGGAATGGTTCCCACACACCTGGAACAGCCCCTAGCACCTGAAACAGTGTGCAATAAATATTTTTAAATAAATGTGTTAATTTCTCCCTGAGCTTTGGTGTATTTCTGTAAGGGCGTCTTATTTACAGAGGATTTATGCACTTACAATTCTGAGAAAGATCACCAAAACATTTTTCAAGAAATGCTGAACCCATGTACTCTTCCACCAACACTGAACCCATGTACTCTTCCACCAACACTGGTTATTGCCAACTGCCATATTTAATGAGTTAAAAAAAGGTATTTCATTGGGTGTTAATTTTGCATTGCCCTTATCATTGGTGGAATGAAACATCTTTTTCATATGTTTGTGAACCTTTTGTATGTCTTAATCTGTGATTTGTGTTCTTTTAGCTTGTTTTTTTATTAGGCAATATTTTTCTAATTGTTTTATGAAAACTCTCTGTTTCTTAGAGATGTTGACAATTTGTCTGTTATGTATGTTGCAAGCATTTTGTGAAGTAACAAGCAGAATGGTTCAATGATAACTCTGGGTACACTCTTCATGGTGCCTCCTGGGACTGGGGACTTCTACCTTCTCCCTAGAGGTAGTCCTGGTGACTTAACCAACTTTGCAATGGGCAGAAGGCTCCCCTTCCTTCAGTATGCTTGCACCCAGGTTTCAATAATTTATTTTCTGTATGCAAAACCACCATGCTTACACAATTAAAAGGTAGAGTACAAGTTGGGGAGGGTATAGAAGGGGTGGGATCCCACCCTCCCTCAGTTCATCCAGGATCCACAGTCCCTGCTCCCCTCCCTGTGGGCTAATGAGAGAAAGTGGTCTATGTGCTTCATTGATCTGAGCATTTATTTGAAATATTTCCCAATAAAACTTGTTTCTTCTATCCCTTCCATGTGACATTGCAGTATTTGCCTTCACCTTCTTCTGTACACATTTGTGCTCGGGAGGGGCCAAGATGGTGGCTTGGTGAGGTGAGGGATTTAATTCGCCCTCCAGAGCAACTAGTAAATAGCCAGGAACAGTACAGAACAACTGCTGGGGTCACGTCCATGACCGGACACAGCATATCCCCATCTGGATCAGCTGGACCAGCCACGATCCCACCCAGAACCATGAGTCCCACAAGTGGCAGTGGCTGGCGCCCCTCCCCCAAAGGCTGTTTCCCAGATGATAGGAAAGAGGCTTTACCAGCAGCAGGGGCTGAGCCAACCAAGCTCCAATTGTGGAATTAATTAACAAATTCTAACTACTAAAAATAAGCCCCCAGTCAGCTGAACCTCGAGTCAAAGTGGAGGTTGCTGGTTTTTGCCCTGGTGCAGAGGGGGAAGGGCTGATGGAAAAAAAGAAAAAAAGAAACAGAGGTTTTTTTGGATCATATAGCATGTAATACTTGAAAGGGTCTGGGTCCTGAAGGAAAGAAGTGGGCACATAGGACCTGAAGATACACAAAGCAACATACCAACTTAAGCTCTTGATTGGCAAACCTGAGGAACTGCTCTGAAAAGGACTTTTCTCTTTCTTTTTTTTGTGGCTGTTTTTCTATGGCTTGACTACTCTGGATACAGCTGCAAGGCTTCTCAGGCTCCAACTGCCCCAGGCATAGGCAGAATTAAGCTTATTTGAGTGTTTGTCTGGAGCCTGTGCATTAGCCAAGAGAGGGGTGGGGCCCAGCTCAGGTGGATTCTCTCCCTCAAGGAATTCAGACCCCAGGGTCTGGAAAAGTGAAGCAATTAAAACCAGCTTATAACCTCTCCTCTGCCTCCACCACGCCCCCAGCAGGAAGAGTCTGTTGAAGTTAAAGGTACCGCATCACTTTATGCTGGTGGGACCTGCAGGCAGACAAGTGCCACATACTGGGCAGGATAAGAAAAACAGAGAGCCCAGAGGCTTCATAGGAAAGTCTTTCAACTTGCTGGGTCTCACCCTAGGGAAAACTGATGCAGGTGACTCTTTTCTCCTGAGAGGAGGCCAGTTTGGTCCGGAAAAACCTGACTGGGTCTATGATACCTAAATGGACCCTCCTAAGGGGGGAAGAAAGGCACCATATGGGCAGGGCAAGAAACAAGAAAACAAGAACTGAGAATTCTGATCTGTTAAACAAAACCTAAGCTAGAGGTCTAGAATAAGCTGAACTGAATGTCAAAGAACAGGTAGACAGCCCTGCCCGGCCGCACTCAGGCCTCGCGTGGTTGCTGGCTCCGACGCCCGCCCCCGCCAAAGAGTCCGCAGGCGCCAGGGAGGTCGACCCTCTCCGCTTTCCGATAAGTTTCGTCGGTGGCGACATCTTTACCTTCGCCGGGGTTCCTCTAGTTGACCTGAAGTCTGGGTGAGAGGGGCCGGGCTCGGGCCATCCCGCATTTCTGGCGTGGAGGATTGCTGGAATTGACGGGTTCCAATGGCCAGCGTTTCGTTTGGCGCTGTGGAAGCCTTGTCTGCAGCCGCAGCCCGTTGGTCCATAAGGTTCGACGCCACGGCCTGTATGTCTTCCGGGCGGCCTGTGTGCGGTTGGCAGTCCCCCGAGGCCCGAGCTGTGAATTGAGCCCACCCTGTGTCCGGCTCCGTGGGGACAGGAAAATGGCGACCTTGAGTATCCTCAGAAGTGGCAGGCCCTCCACCTGGCGGGGGCTCCTCGCCATGCCGTGTCGGACAGACATGCGCTTGTTGTGCCCTCCTGCTCCTCACCCCAGCCTGTGGAAGCTGTAATAGGTGTGCATAGGAGGTGCTAAACCCGAAACAGAGCAGCAGTGGTTGAACTCAGGCTTGAAGACCTGAATCCTCGTGTTCATAGAATGGGAGAGAACCATGTGATGGAATCTAGAAAAGCCTTGCACAACACGTATTCTGCCTTGCATCCGATTTACGCAATGATCGTGTTTTATTCTCCTATCGAGTTGCCCTTCCCTCGGCACGGCCTTGGTGAGGGCTGCGCGTCGGCAAGGAGGCCCCTGTCCGCGGCAGGGGCTGCACCACAGGTTGGAGGTGGAGCGGAAGCCTCGTGCTCATCGACGCGGCGCAGAGCTCGGTGCCCGCGCGTGGTTCCAGAAGCGCTGCACACCCGGCTGCTGCCATTTGACGAGAGGGACGTGCTTATACCAGGTGAAACCAAGATGCGGACATGCTAAAGGCCGCCTCCAGGAGTTCACCCGGCACTGAGAGCACCTAATCCACGGTGAGCCCTGCATTGGAGCCCGGAGAAGCGTGGAAGCAGGAGATTATAAAATGGGCCAACTTCACGACTAAGCCTGATGGGCCTCTCGCTAAGCCAAGGGAAAAGAAACACTCTGGTTTCTTACTGTTGAGGTCATTATTTTCCACGGAAATATCAGAGGAAGTAAGAACTGACCTCTGAGTGAAATACCAAGTTATGTAAGTCTTGAAAAGTAAATATGACCCTGCTTGACACCGAATCGTTAAGAACAAGAGAGGGTGATCATATGAAACCTGCCTTAACCTAGTTGGCAAGTGTGACATAATGTGGAGACAGAGTTACATGTGACCTTTCTTCTGTTTTCTTGCCTCTGCTTGTTTAGCAAAATTAATTTTTCCTTCAGGAGAATAAAAACATAATTATTTAAATTAGGGGTTATTACAGGTGTCCAAATATAGTCTGCAATTTTGATGTTATTGTAACTGAGAAGTTAGGATTTAACAAATGATTGTGACTACTGAATCCTTGTATAAAGATTCCTTTTTACTTTCTGGTATATTCGAGAAGTCAGAAAAATACCAGAAATCTCTGAACTGTAATACAGCTGCCCTGATCTCTGATAATGATTGTAAAAGCCTTTATCTTCTGACTTTTTGATTGTAAAAAGCTTGCACTCTCTTTAATCTTTTTTTTTTTAACTTTATAAACTTGTAATCACAGGGCCAAATGCCCTAATGCTAATGGAAGAACTTGAATCAGCTCAGAAGTAACCATTAACTTGGTCCTAGCACAGTTTCATTCCTTTACATTTGTAAATTGTTTCTGCCAGTACTTGCTATCAAAATGATAATAGCCCTATCTCCCCTCCTTCCTGCTTATACTTGCCATCCAAATTGTAATGACTTCATCTTCCCTTGTTAGAATCTGTAAAAACTTTGAACTCCCTAGACTCACAGAGTCGGATTATTTTTAGGCCCAGAGGCATCTGATCTGCTTCACACCTAGCAATAAACTCTCTCTGTGAAACCCCCCCCCCCAAAAAAAAGAACAGATAGACAGCAAACTACTCATCCAGTAAGAAAATCCTAGGTTAAAAAAAGTGAAATCAATCTCCAGAATAAACTAATTAAGGTAGTTAAATGCCTAGACAGCAGCAAAAAATAATGAATCATTCCTTGCCCAGTCAAAGGAACAAACCAACAATTCAAATGAGATACAGGAGTTGAAACAATTAATTCAGAATGTTTGAACAGACATGGAAAACCTCATGAAAAATCATGAGGATATACAGAAGGCAAGGAATGAACAAAAAGAAGAAATTGAAAGTTTGAAAAAACAAACCACAGAACTTATGGGAATGAAAGGCATAGTAGAAGAGATGAAAAAAAGAAACCTACAATGTCAGGTTTCAAGAGGCAGAAGATAGGATTAGTGAACTGGAGGACGGGACATCTGAAATCCAACAAGAAACAAAAACTATAGGGAAAAAAATGGAAAAATATGAGCAGGGACTCAGGGAATTGAATGACAACATGAGGCACACAAATATATGTGTCGTGGGTGTCCGAGAAGGAGAAGAGAAGGGAAAAGGAGGAGAAAAACTAATGGAGGAAATTATCACTGAAAATTTCCCAACTCTTATGAAAGACTTAAAATTACAAATCCAAGAAGTGCAGCATACCCCAAAGAGAATAGACCCAAATAGACATACTCCGAGACACTTACTAATCAGAATGTCAGATGTCAAAGAGAAAGAGAGAATCTTGAAAGCAGGAAGAGAAAAGCAATCCATCACATACAAGGGGAACCCAATAAGACTATGCGTAGATTTCTACACATTTGCTTCCAGTCTGCCAGTTATCTTAAACATTGCTCATGATGTCATTTTTTAATACACAGGGTCTTACTTTTACATGGTCAAATCTGTCAATCTTTTTCATGACTTTGGGATTTCAAATCTTGCCTAGGAAGGTTTTCCTCACCCCAAAAGTGTAAAAATATTGTTTTGTATTTTCTTCTAGCACTTTGACAGGTTATTAAGGCATGATTCCTTAACCCCCTGGAATATATTTTTGGGATGTAGAGCTGACCACCTCCTGGGGTCAATAGCAGAGTTTCTGTCCTTGGAGGTGCTATCAGAGTATAATTTTACTGCACTATATTAAGTATTTATTGCTGCATAACCAAGTGCCCTAAAACTTGATGGCTTAAAAGAGCAACAAACATTTATTGTTAGAGATTTTGAGAATTTGAAGGCAGCTTAGTTGGGTAGTTCTAGCTCAAGGTCCCTCATGAGGTTTCAGTCAAAATGATGGTTGGGTCTACAGCCATCTAAAGGCTCCGCTGGGGCTGGAAGATCAACTTCCAAGATGACTCACTTGTATGGCTGTTGGTACGAGTCCTCGGTCCCTCACCACATGGCCTTCTCTATGGGGCTACTTGGGGATTGTTATAATATGGCAGTTGGCTTCCCTGAGAATGACTGATCCAAGAGAGCAGGACAGAAGCCACAATGTCTTTGATAATTTGGCCTCAGAAGTCACACTCCATTATTGCCACCATCTCTTCTTGGCTTGTGAAGGGGTACAGGTGGACCTTGTTTTACTGCATTTCACAGATATTTCATTTTTTACAATTTGAAGGTTTGTGGCAACCCTGTGCTAGCAAGTCTATTGGCACCATTTTTCTCAACAGCATGTGCTCACTCTGTGTCTCTTTGTTACATTTGGGTAATTATCACAATACTTTAAACTTTTAAATTATTACTATATTTTTATGGTTGTCTGTGATCAGCAACCTTTGGTATTACTATTGTAATTGTTTTGAGGTGCCAAAATCCGTGTCTATAAAAGATGGCAAACATAATTGCTAAATGTTCTGTTTTCTAACTGCTACACCAACTGGCTCTTCCCCCATCTCTCTCCCTCTCCTCCAGATTCCCTATCCCCTGAGACACAGCAATATTGAAATCAGGCCAATTAATAACCCTACAGTGGCTTTTAAGTGTCCAAGTGAAAGGAAGAGTTGTATATCTCTCACTTCAAATCAAGAGCTAGAAATGATTAAGTTTAGTGAGGAAGGCATGTCAAAAGCAAAGATAGGCACAAATCATGCCTCTTGTGCCAGTTAAACACTTTGTAAAAGCAAAGGAAATGTTCTTGAAGGAAATTAAAAGTGCTATTTCAGTGAACACATGAATGATAAGAAAGCGTAACAGCTTTATACCTGATCTGGAGAAAGTTTTAGTGGTCTGAATGGAAGATTAAACCACCCACAACATTCCCTTAAGCTAAAGCCTAATCCAAGCAAGACCGGAACTCTCTTCAATTTTATGAAGGCTGAGAGAGGTGAGTAAGCTGAAGGAGAAAAGTTTGAAGTAGCAGAGGTAAGTTGATCAGGTTTAAGGGAAGAAGTTGCCTCCATAACATAAAAGTGCAAGGTGAAGCAGTAAGTGCTGATGTAGAAGCTGCAGCAAGTTATCCAGAAGATCTAGCTAAGATAATTGATGAAGGTGGCTACCCTAAACAATGGAAGGTGATGCAATCTAAGACTTTCCTAGCTGGAAAGGAGAAGTAAATGCCTGGCTTCAAAGCTTCAAAGGACAAGCTGATTCTCTTGTTAGGGGCTAATGCAGCTGGTAGCTTTAAATTAAAGCCAATGTTTATTTCTGTTAAAAAAAATCCTAAGGCCCTTAAGAATTATGCTAAATCTAATTGGCCTGTGCTCCACAAATGCAACAACAAAGATTGGGTGACAGCACATCTCTTTACAACATGGTTTATTGAATATTTTAATCCCACTGTTGAGACCTACAGCTCAGAAAAAAAGATTCCTTTCAAAATATGACTGCTCACTGACAATGCACCTGGACACCCAAGATCTCTGATGGAGATATACAATGAAATGAATGATCTTTTCATGCCTGCTAACACAATGTCCATTCTGCAGCCCATGGATCAAGGAATCATTTTGACTTTCAAGTCTTATTATTAAGAAATACATTTCATAAGGCTATTGCTGCCATTGATAGTGATGGATTTGGGCAAAGTCAATTGAAAACCTCCTGGAAAGGAGTCACCATGCTAGATACCATTAAGAATATTTGTTCTTGTGCCTGTACTATGCTGTTTTGATAAGTGTGGAAACCTATGGAATTGAATTGAGAGGTCAGAAATCAACCCTAACATTTATGGCCAACTGATATTTTTGTTTGTTATTTCTTTTTTTTTCCCCTTACCCATGTGTTCTAAATTACCTTAATCCTGACCTGATCAACTTCTTTCTTATCTCTAAATACCAGGTTATAGATATATAAAGCATCCTCTCAAAATCCAGAAATAATAATTACCACTCCAGACTAAATGTGACTGCTACAAGAGCTGACAATCTAGGCCCTTGTTTTCTTATGAACATTTTCTAAAGGAGACATTTCTGACTTATTTTGCCTCAACAGATGTCCCAGGTTCATTCGTATTATTGCATGCCTCACGACTTTGTTCCTTTTTGTAGCAGCACAATATTCGACCATATGTATATACCATCATTTGCCAATCTACTTCTCAGTTGGTTCATCCTTCAACCACCTGCGTTCATTAGGCATCATGTACAATGCCCAAAATCCACAGTCGAATAACACTTTCAATTTTAGATAATTTCATTGTTCCCAAGAGAAAGATAACTGATAAACACACCCTCACCATATAGGAAATCTAAACCTCCCTTTAACACTTGTCGCTCCCCCCATTATTTACCCCTGGTGTTGCTGTGATGCTGCTGATGTTTTCCTGTTAAAATAGCCCATAGCATGATTCCTTCACCACCAATTGCCTGGCCCCCTGGGCAAGGTCATACAGATAACTTTGGCATCATGGAGGGACTCATGACCACCATTCATGCCATCACTGCCACCCAGAAACTGTGGATGGCCCCTCTGGGAAAATGTGGCATGACGGCTGTGAGGCTGCCTAGAATATCATCGCTGCATCTACCAGCACTGCCAAGGTGGTAGGCAAGGTCATCCCAGAGCTGAATGGGAAGCTCATGACCCCACCCCCAATGTGCTCATCATGGTCTGACCTGCCGACTGGAGAAAGTGGCCAAGTGCGATGACATCAAGAAGGTAGGGAAGCAGGAGTCAGTGGGTCCCCTAAAGGGCATCCTGGGTGTCATGGTTAGGGACACGTGTCAACTTGGCCAAGTTGTGGTAGCTGTTTATCTGATTGGGCAAGTACTGGCCTGTCTGTTGCAATGAGGACATTTCATAGGATTAGGTCATGATCACGTCAGCTGCATCCACAGCTGATTCTATTTGTAATCAGCCAAAGAGGAGTGTCTTCTACAATTAGTGATGCTAAATCTAATCACAGGAAGCCTTTTAAGGAGGACTCAGAGGAGACAGGCCCCATTCCTGCTTTGGCTGGTGAGTCTCTCCTGTGGAGTTCATCCAGACCCTCCATCGGAGTCATCGGCTTCACAGCTTGCCCTGTGGATTTTGGACTCTGCGTTCCTGCGATCACATGAGACACTTTTATAAATTTTATATTTGCAAGCGTTCCCTGTTGATTCTGTTTCTCTAGAGAACCCTAACTAATACACTGGACTACACTGAAGACCAGATTGCTTCCTGCGACTTCAACAGTGACACCCACTCTTCCACTTTTGATGCTGGGGCTCGCATTGCCCTCCACAACCACTTCGTTAAGCTCATTTCTTGGTATGACAATGAATTTGGCTACAGCAATAGGACAGTGGGCCTTATGTCTACATGGCATCTGTGCTGTTTTGAAGCTATTATCTCATTCACTATTGCTGGATGGGACCTTTTTTTTTTTTGCATGCGCAGGCACCGGCAATCGAATCCAGGTCTCCGGCATGGCAGGCAAAAACTCTGCCTGCTGAGCCACTGTGGCCCACCCTGGTGGGCCCTTTTTGATTGTTTCCATGGAGATGTGACCAATCCAATTGCGGATGGTAACTTTTGATTAGATGGTTTCCATGGAGATGTGTCTCCACCCATTCAAGGTGAGGTTGCTTACTAGCTTCCTTAAAGAGGGAACCATTCTGGAAAAAAAACTTGAGAGCCACCATAACCAACAGAGCCCACGCAGCCAGAGACCTTTGGAGATGAAGAAGGAAAATGCCTCTGGGGAAGCTTCATGAAACAAGAAACCAGGAGAGAAACTTAGAAGACTTTGCCTTGTGCCCTTTTAGCTGAGAGAGAAACCCTGAACTTCATCGACCTTTCTTGAGTGAAGGTAACCTCTTCTTGGTGGCTTAATTTGGACATTTTCATAGCCTTCCCTTAATTTGAACATTTTCATGGACTTAGAACTATAAACTTGCAACTTAATACATAATTCCTTTTTTAAAAAGCCATTCCATTTCTGGTATATCCCATTCCAGCAGCTTGCAAATTAGAACAATATCCAAGAATTAAGAGCCCCTGGACCACCAGCCCCAGAGACAGCATGAAAGGAGGAAGGACTATCAGATGCTGGGGAGTCCTGCCCCCAACTCGATCCCCCAGTACTGAGAATCGCCCATCCACAACAGCTTCCATCCCAGACCCCCTGAAGAAGGTGAGGGGCTGAGAATCCTATCTTGGCATGTACCATCAATAAAGTAAACCCAACCCCCCCCACCCCCCCACCCCAAAAAAGAATCAAGACTACTGTAACACAATTCAACAGTTTCAGGTACTTCCCTGTAGCCACTCCAATACATCATAAACTAAAAAGGGATATCTATATAATACATAGGAATAACCTCCAAAAGGGGGAAAATTCAGTTTCCCCAAGTGGAGAATTCTTGATATTCTCACAAGCAGTGGGGACAACCAAAGCAATAGGCTGAACCCCCAATCTTGGGGTTTGTTCATATGAAACTTAACTGCACAAAGGATAGGCTAAAACTAATTAAAATTAGGCCTAAGAGTCAACCCCAAGAGAACCTGTTTTGTTGCTCAGATATAGTCTCTCTCACTCAGCCAACACAACAAGCAGACTCACTGCCCTCCCCCTCTCTGTGTGGGACATGACTCCCTTCCTGGCAACGTGGGACAGAAATCCTAGAATGAGCTGGGACTCAGCACCAAGGGATTGAGAAAACCTTCTCAACCGAAAGGGGAAGAGAGAAATGAGACAAAATAAAGTGTCAATGGCTGAGAGATTCCAAAAAGAGTGGAGAGGTTATCCTGGAGGTTATTCTTATATATTAAATAGATGTCACCTTTTTAATTAAGGCATAACAGAGAGGTTGGAGAGAACTTTCCGAAAATGTGGAGCTGTGTTCCAGTAGCCATGTTTCTTGAAGATGATCGTATAATGATATAGCTTTTGCAATGTGACTGTGTGATTGTGAAAACCTTGTGTCTGATACTTCTTTTATCTACCTTATGGACAGATGAGTAAAACATATGGATTAAAAATGAATAAATAATAGGGGGAACAAATGTTAAAATAAATTTAGTAGATTGAATTGCTAGTGATCAATTAAAGGGAGGAGTAAGAGCTATGGTGTGTATGAATTTTTTCCTGTTTTCTTTTTATTTCTTTTTCTGAATTGATGCAAATGTTCTAAGAAATGATCATGATGATGAATACACAACTATGTGATGACATTGTGAATTACTGATTATATATGTAGACTCATATGTAGATCATATAGTAAGAGTGTTTGTGTTTATATGTTGGCACATTTAATAAATAAAATAATTTTAAAAAAAAGAATAACCTCCAGGATAACCTCTTGACTCTGTTTGAAACTTCTCAGCCACTGAGACTTTATTTTGTATTATTTCTTTCTTCCCCCTTTTTGTCAAGAAGGCTTTCTCAGTCCCATGATGCTGAGTCCCAGTTCATCCCCAAGAGTAAGGCCCCACATTGCCATGGGGATTTGCATCCCTGGGAGTCATGTTCCACATAGAGGAGAGGGCAGTGAGTTCACCTGCCAAGTTTGGTCAACTGATTTTTGTCAAGGGGGCAAACACCAATCAATTCAGAAAGAATAGTCTTTTCAACAAATGGTGCCAGGAACATGGGATCTCCATTTGCAAAAACAAAACAAAACAAAAAAAAAGAAATAGCACCCTTACCCCACACCTTACATAAAAATTAACTCAAAATCATTCAAAGACTTAAATATAAGAACTAGAACTATCAAATTCCACAAAGAAAATATAAGGAAGCATCTTCAGGACCTTGTGTTAGGCAATAATATCTTAGACTTTACACTCAATGCACAAGCAACAAAAGAAAAAAAATAGATAAGTGGAACCTCATCAAAATTTAAAAACAAATTTTGCCTCCAAGACTATCTTGAAAGTAAAATGACAACCTACATAAAGGGAGAAAATATTTGGAAACCACATAATGGATTGAGATTTACTATCTAGATTATATAAAGAAACCTTCAAGTCAACAACCAAAAGACAAACAATCCCCCCCAAAATGGTTGAAAGGCTTGAATGGATATCTCTCCAAAGAAGGTATACAAATGTTCAGAAGGTACATGAAAAGATGCTCAGCATCATTAACCACCAGGGAAATGCATATCAAAACCACAATGAGATACCATTTCACAGTTGTTAGAATGAATGCTATTTTCTTTTTAATGGAAATAACAAGTATTGGAGAGGATACAGAGAAATAGAAACACTCAATCATCACTGGTGGCAATGTAGAATAGTGCAACCACTGTGAAAAATAGTTAGGCTATTCCTCAGAAAGCTAAGTAGTAATTCCATGTGGCCTGGCAATCCCACTACTCAGTATATACCCCAAAGAACTGAAAGCAGGGACTTGAATAGATATTTACACACTGACGTTCATACCAGCATTATTCACAATTGCCAAAAGGTGGGCACAACTCAAGTTCCCATCAAATGATGATTGAATATATAAAATGTGGTGTACAATGGAATATTCCTCATCCATAAAAAAGTAATGAAGGTGGTACATGCAACAAAATGGATGAACTTGGAAGACATCATGTTGAGTGAAATAAGCCAGATAAAAAAGGACAAATATCATATGATCTCATTTACTTGAAACAATTTTAATAAACAAACTCGTGGAGTCAGAATCTAGAAAATAGGTTACCAAAGGAGGTGGTGGAGATAAGGAATGGGAAGTTGAAGCTTTAAAATGTACAGGATTCCTATTAGGAATGATAGCAATGTTTTAGTAATGAATAGTTGGGATGGTAGTACAATATAGTGAATTCAATTAACAGCACTGATATGCATATATATATATGAATTGATTAAAAAGGGAAATATTAGATTGTATATATAGTAACAGAATAAAATTTTTTTTAAGAATTCATGAAACTACACTATGCAGTGAACCCTAAGTTAAACTATGGACTTTAGTTAATAGTACAATTGCAAAAATGTGCTATCGTCAATTGTAACAAATGGTTTACACCAAAGCAAGGTGTTGGTGGTGGAGT
This sequence comes from Tamandua tetradactyla, assembly GCF_023851605.1. Taxonomy (NCBI): domain Eukaryota; kingdom Metazoa; phylum Chordata; class Mammalia; order Pilosa; family Myrmecophagidae; genus Tamandua; species Tamandua tetradactyla. Next base: position 132,483,441 of record NC_135353.1, on the reverse strand, counting down.
GGTGTGCTGGTTTGAAAGGAAGTATGCCCCCTAAGAAAAGCCATGTTTTAATGTAAATCCCATTTCATAAAGGTAGAATAATCTCTATTCAATACTGTATGTTTGAAACTGTAATGAGATCATCTCCCTGGATGATGTGCTTTAGTCAAGAGTAGTTGTTAAACTGGATTAAGGGACGACATGTCTCCACCCATTTGGGTGGGTCTTGATTGGTTTATTGGAGTCCTATAAAAGAGGAAATATTTTGGAGAATGAGAGATTCAGAGAGAGCAACACTACGAAGCAGAGAGTCCACCAGCCAGTGACCTTTGGAGATGAAGAAGGAAGACACCTCCCGGGGAGCTTCATGAAACTGGAAGCCAGGAGAGAAAGCTAGCAGATGACGCCGTATTTGCCATGTGCCCTTCCAGCTGAGAGAGAAGCCCTGACTGTGTTCACCATGTGCCTTCTCACTTGAGAGAGAAACCCTGAACTTCCTCGGCCTTCTTGAACCAAGGTATCTTTCCCTGGATGCCTTTGATTAGACATTTCTATAGACTTGTTTTGATTGGAACATTTTCTCGGCCTTAGAACTGTAAACTAGCAAGTCATTAAATCCCCCTTTTTGAATTCTGTTTCTGGTATATTGCATTCCAGCTGCTAGCACACTAGAACAGGTGGTATATGAGAATCTTGTACTTTATATATTGTTTTGTAAACCCAGAACTTCTCTAACAAAGAAACAAACAAAAGGCTTCCAGAAGGAATGGGTTAGGAGGGAGTCAAGTCACTCAAAAAGAACCAAAATTCATAATGGCTTCTTAATCTCAAAAGCAATGCTGGAAGCAAGAAATCAAAGGAGCAACCTCCCCCCATCCCCCACCCCCCACCCCCCCAAAAAACAGAACATTCCTGATTCATGGTAGGAAGTCAAAATATCATCATTCTGGGAGAAAGGATATGGAACTATTAAACCTTATAATCAGAGAATCCGCTGATACTGTGTCAAACTTTAGGGACACCCAAATCAATAGGCTGTGCCCTTGATCCTGAGGCTTACTCATGTGAAGTTTATGTAGGTTGTGAAGAACCTTAGACTACCTATAGGCATGCCTAAGTGTTACTTCCGGAGGACGTCTTTTGTTGCTCAGTTGTGGCCTCAGTCTGTCTAAGCCCAACTCTGCAAGTGAAATCATTGCCCTCTCTGCTACATCGGACATCACATCCAAGGGTGAGAGTCTCCTTGGTGACATGGAAGATGACTCCCAAGGATGAATTCAGCCCTGGCACCACAGGATCAACAATTTCATCCTGACAAAAAAGGGGAAAAGAAGTGTAACTAATAAAGTATCAGTGGCAGAGAGAGTTCAAATAGAGTCGAGAGGCTACTCTGGAAGTTGCTGTTATGCAAGCTTCAGTTAAACCTTGTTACCTATCATAACCTGCCAACCCCCAACCAAGACCATTCCAGCTAATCCTAAAGAATACCTAGAGCAATATATAAGATTCCACAAGGGTTCCATTCACTAGAGTAACTTTCCAGAAACCTACAACCTCCAAATGGGTCCCTGGTGCAAATAAGTCCTGAAACCTAGCCCAGCCTCTCCAGAACATCAGAGTTCAATCTCCCTACCCCATATTAGTGACAGATCCATCCAATATGGAAAATTTCAAATGGCCATAGCCCAAGCACCCCTAAAGAAAGGAATGGAAAGATCAGAGGTGATGGTGGAGTTATACAGTGAAGATAGGATTTAACAAGTGAATATGAAGGCTGAATCATTAATCTCTTTTAGTCTCCAGTATCTTAGAACAATTAGAAGTAAAAACCTAAAATTATGGAAATGTAACCCATGTCAAAGTCTGAAATATGTTCTACAATTCATTGTGGTGCTGTGCTTTGAAATCCATTGCTTTTTTGTATATATGTTATTTTTCACAAAAAAGAAGGAAAAAAGATGATTGCGATGATAAAAAAACAATTAAGCCTTCTAGGGTCCTATATTCTGGAGCAGCTAGAAGGAAACATCTGAGTGAATCATATGGTAATCCATGACAAACTCTGGGATCTCTCCTGTAACTACTTGTTGATGAGTGTTTTGAGAAGTATTGCTTTTTTATTTCTTTGTTTTGTATATATGTTATTCTATACAATAAAAAAGGTTAAAAAATAAAAATTAAAAAAAAATCATCATTCACAGGAGTTTGGAAGGCATTGGTTCCAACCCTCATGGATGACTTTGAGGGGGTTCAAGACTTCAGTAGAGAAAGTACCTGCAGATATGGTGGAAATAGCAAGAGAATTAGAATTAGAAGTGGAGCCTAAAAATTATACTGAATTGCTGCAATTTCATCATACAGCTAATGGACAGGAAGCTGTTTCTTATGGATGAGCAAATAAAGTGGTTTCTTGAGATGGACTCTATTCCTGGTGAAGATGCTGTTGTTGAAATGACAACAACGGATTTAGAATATTGCATGAACGTATTTGATAAAGCAGCAGCAGGGTTTGAGAAGATTGACTCTAATTTTGAAGGAAGTTCTTCTGTGGGTAAAATGCTATCAAACACCATTACATGCTGCAAAGAAATCTTTCATGAAAGGAAAAGTCAATTGATGCTTCAGACTTCACTGTTGTCTTGTTTTAATAAATTGCCACAACCTTCAGCAATAGCCTTCAACCTTGAGGCTAGGCCCTCCACCAGCAAAAAGATTATGACTTGCTGAAGGCTTGGATGATGCTTAGCTTTTTTTTGGCAACAAGTTATTTTTAATTAAGATATGTACAGTGTTTCTTTAAAGACATAATGATATTGCACAGTTAATAGACTACAGTATAGTATAAACAGCCTTTTTATGCACTGGGAAACAAAAAATTTGCATGATTCGCTTTATTGTGATATTGCTTTATTGCCATGGTTTGGAACAGAACCTGCAATATCTCTGAGGTATGCCTATATGCAAGAACAGAAGAAAGGGCTCATTGAAGGTTGTTTTAGTTTTCTAAAGCTGATGAAATGCAATATATCAAAAATGGGTTGGCTTTTACAATGGGGATTTATTAATATACAAGTTTACAGTTCTGAGGCCATGAAAATGTCCAAATCAAGGTATCAACAGGACAATACCTTCTTCCTTAAGAAAGAATGCTGGCAATCTGGGACACTGCTATCACAAGGGAAGGCACATGGCAGCATCTGCTGGTCCTTCTCTCCTGGGTTTCATTGCTTTCAGCTTTTGGCTTCTCCATCTCTCAGCTTCTCTGGCTTTCCCTGTGACGTCTCTGTCTTTTATCCTCTTATAAAGGACTCCAGCAAGAAAATTAAGACCCACCCTGAATGAGGTGAGTCACATCTCAACTTAAGATCCTACTCACAATGGGTCTGCACACATAGGAATGGATTAGCTTTAGGAACATGATCTTTCTTAGGATACATAGAGCTTCAAATAATCACAGAAATCATCGTGGAGATTGGCATTGTCTGGCCAACATTCTTGGCTCTGTGACGCATGGCCTTTGATCGAAAGTCCTGTAGGCTCAAAGTACACCCAAGAAAATGAAAAGCCATTAAAATACTATATCTACTCTAAGTGTCTGAAAAGGAAATTGAGTATGCTCACTGTGAATATAGGGGCCTCTCAAACTCTCAATTTTGCTATTTTTAGAAACTTGGAGAAGAATTTTAGAATACATTTTTAAAAATGAATCAAACAGATAGGGCCAAGGCTCAATCCCAGGGTTTCTGATAAAAGCCCCATGATCTTCTTCACTCTCTTTCAAGTACTCATTGGTCCTTGCTAGTTATACTGGTTGAGATCTAGTAAAACAAACAAACAAACAAACAGAAACTACCCTGGGTATTTCAATGCACACATTATTTACACAAATGGTGGAAAAACTGAGACGCCAAATAGGAAAAGGTGAGGCAACCCAGAGATACGCAACTGCAGGAAGACTCTATCGCCCCTAAAGCTGGAGGGATATTGGGTGGAGCCAGCTCACTGCAATCCAGCAGCCACAGTGAGCTGGCAGAAGCTGGAGTGATGGTGAGTGGCCTGTCCACTGGGAGCTGGAGCCAAAGAGGAGCTCCAGTTGCTGAGGCAAAGTGGTGCTGTGTGTATGTATGTGTGTGTGTGTGTGTGTATACAACTACCCTGGCTTTTCTCTTCCTCCTGTCCCACAAGGTCCTTCCAGCACCTTCCATTGGTGAATCCAGCTAGAAGCCAGGAAACATGCAGACAAAGCAGAAAGGAGGAAGGATAGTTACTGGGAATCTTAGGGTACCAGGCTCAGGAATGCCACACACAGAAGTGGGGATTAAGCAGATTTTATTTTACAAGAATAGCCATAGCATATTTCGATTCTCGTATGTTCTTCTAGAACCTTGACATTCTTCCTTCAAGAGGTGGAGTCTGATTTCCCCTCCTTAATCTTGGGTGGGACTTTCTAATAGACCCAATGAATAGAATAAGGCAGAAGCAATGCTTTGTGACTTCTGAGGCTGAGTCAGAAAAGGCAACACAGCCTCCTACTCTCTTGCTCTTAAGAGGCTCTCCCTTAGAACACAGCCACCATATGTGAGCAAGCCTAACCCAGACCAAGAGCAGCGTCCACATGGAGAGGCTCATGAAGAGAGAAACTAAGGCCCCCAGCTGATGATCAGCATCAACCTTCAGCCCCATCCTTTGAGTCTTCCAGCTGACACCTCCAACATCACCGAGCAGAGACAAGCTGTTCCTGGTGTGTACCCCATCTGAATACCTCACCTACAGAATATGTAGGCATAACAAAATTGTTATGTTTCTTTTGCACTTAGTTTTGGGACATTTTGTTATGCAGTGACTGTAACTGGTACAGGTGGGGAGAGGGCCAGGAGAAGTTCAGGTGCCTATTTAAAGTTCAGGGCAATTTCAGCCTCCTCTCAGAGCATCTTTGTAGGGGCAGAATCCCAACCAATACCTGGAATCGGCTTGTGGGTAGATGGAAGCTGGTGTCACCCCTCTGCAAATTCTTAAAATCTTGTTTTTGGATCCACTCTTTTAAAGAACTTGTGAATTCATTTAACAAATATTTCTTTAGTGTCTGAACTGTGCAAGGCAATGGTTTTACAGTTGAAAATAAAACAGACATGTTCCCTAACCTCAGACAGAACAAATTACCTTGAAAGTAAATATATAACTACAAAATGGGATAAATGTTCTAAGGGAAAAATACTGAATGTCGAGAGAGTGTAAAAGAGTATTTGGATTTTGTTTGGGCTATGGGTGAAGCCTCTCTTAGGAAATGACACTCATCTCTCTCCCCCGTCTCTCTTTCTCTCTCCCTTTGCTTTCCTTAACTTACTTATTTCTTCAAAGTTGTGACAATATTTTATAACATAATTTTCATGACAATCCAAACCTTTATATTTTTAGTTTATTTTCAAATAAACTTCTAATTTTGAAATAATTTCAAACTTACACGACAGTTGCAAAAATACAAAACCGTATGCAAAATGCCTACATAGCCTCACCCAGATACCCAGATCCACCAATTTTAACATGTCATCACATTTGTCATTTCTCTTTTTCTTTCTTTCTTTTTCTCTCTCTTTCATTCCTTTCTTTCTTTCTCCATGCATCCATCCATCCATCCATCCATTCACCTATCTGTCTATTTCCTAAACATTTGAGAGTAGGTTATATACAACATACTCCTTGAACACTTAAATGCTTCCATGTACATTTCCTAAGAACAAGGATATTCATTTATCTAACCACCTTAAGTACAGTTATCAAGTTCAAGAACGTTAACATTGATATAAAGCCTTCAATTTCAATTTATTCATATGTCACCAAAATGTCTTTTTAGGTATTTTCTCCTCCATTATTAGATCCAGCGCAGGATCATGTATTGCATTAATTGCCAGTCTCTTTAAGTGCTCTTTTTTTTTTTTAATTGTGGAAATGTATATACAACATGAAATTTCCCATCTCAACCCCTCCCCAGCATACCATTTGGTCAGATTAATCACATTCATAGTGCTGTGCTACCGTCACCATCATCCTTACCAGAACTTTTCCATCTCTCTGAACATAAATCCTACACCCATTATGCATTAACTACCCTTTTCCCCCACCTGTTGTACACAGTAACCTGTACTCTACTTTCTGCCTCTGAATTTTCATATTCTAGTTATTTCATGTGAGTAGAATCATACAATATTTGTCCTCTTGAGTCCGCCTTATTTTGTTTTTTTCTTTTTAATTTTTATTTATTTATTTTTGTCTGCCTTAGTTTTAAATGCAATTTTATTGAGATATATTCACACACCATACAAATCATCCAAATATACAATCTCTGGTTCACAGTATCATCACTTTGTTGTGCATACATCCTCATGATCAATTTTAGAACATTTTCATTACTCCAGAAAAGAAATCAAAGGAAATCTCAAATCCTCCCATACCCTGTATCCTCTCCTATTATTGACCTATAGTGCTGGTGTGGTACAGTTATTACTGTTCATGAAAGAATATTAAGATATTACTGTTAACTGTAGTCGGTAGTTTGCAATAGGTACATTTTCCCCATATACCACTCAATTATTAACTCCTTGTGACAGTGCTGTACATTTGTTCTAGTTCATGAAAGAACTTTTTAATATTTGTACAATTAATCACAGACGTTGTCCACCACAAGACTCACTGTGTGATGGTTTCCCATGTTTTAATATCCAACTTTCCTTCTAGTGACATACATGACTCTAAGCTTCCCCTTTCCACCACACACACACGCCATTCAGCTCTGTTAGTTATTCTCACAATAGAGTGCTACCATCACCTCTGTCCATTTCCAAACATTTAAGTTTAACTTAGTTAAACATTCTGCACATATTAAACATGTGCTCTTCATTCTTTACCCTCATTCTATATCCTGGTAACCTGTATTTTATATTGTATGTCTATGATTTTACATATTATAATTAGCTCATATCAGTGAGAGCATACAATATTTACCCCTTTGTGCCTGACTTATTTCACTTAACATAATGTCCTCAAGGTTCATCCATGGCTTGCTTCAAGACTTCATTTCTTTTTGTGGCTGAGTAATATTCCATTCCATGTAAATGGTGCACTTTTTTTGTTGTTGTTTTTAGTCTGGGCAGGTACTGGGAATAGAACCCAGGTCTCTGGCACAGCAGGTGAGAACTCTGCCACTGCACTACCATTGCCCACCCTATAACGCACTTTTAAAACAGGAAAAATAAAATTTTTCACTGAAAACGCCAATTGGAAATACTGAAAAGCATTTACCCACAAGAAATGAGAAATCATCAGGAGTTTCCTCTGGGAGATACGTGAAAGCTAGACACTCCTTCACCCAAAGCATGTCCACGTGTACCAACACATGAAATTTGGCATAAAGCTTTAGGGGTATGACTCAATCCTTAGGAGCTGGGATCCCCAGGTTGTCGGGTAACTGTGGCTGGTCTCAGCTGTGACCTTGTTGTCTCCAAAAACTTAAGGCCTGCAGAGTGGACTCCAGGGAAAGAGAAGAAGGGCAGGGGCGGGCGGAGCCCTGGGTGGGGGCATAAGGATTACAGGGAAGACAGCTGGGAGTTGCACCTTGGAAGCCCAGGGAAGTGGGGAGTGGGCTACAGGCTGGGGGCAAGTCAGGTGACAGGGATCTGTGCCATTGGGAGCATCTGAACATGCCCCTGAGCTGATTCTGTCAGTTGCTGCCTGGAAAAATGGGTGGAAGCCCCTATTTCTGGTCCACCCCTGCAGTGAAAGGGACAGATCTTAGGGCATTCTCAAGGCTCTATTTTTTTTCACATTATAAAAGCTATATCTTGAAAAAAGATAGGGGAAGCAAAGGCTAAAATATATTGGGTAGATGGTAATACTAGCAATCAATGAGAGGTAGGAGTAAGGGGTATGGTATGTATGCATTTTTTTCTTTTTTCTGAAGTGATGCAAATGTTCTAAGAAATGATCATGGTGATGAATATACAACTATGTGATGATATTGTGAGTTATTGATTATATACCAAGAATGGAACAATCATATGGTAAGAATGTTCGTGTTTGTATGTTGTCATGTTTTAAAAAAATTAAAACAAAAAAATCATAAAATCATAGTTTTACCTATAAGCTAGTTGTTCGAAGAAATTATGGTAGTAATTTTTGTATAGACTTTCTAATATTTCTACTTACAAACTGAAAGTAATTAGACAATGTTACATTTAAAATGTATTGCTTGTTTGTATTAATAAGTAGGTTTTAAACCTTGTATGTTGAATACTGCACTTCAGAAAGTTTCAGGAAAAACAGGCAAAATGTTTTCTTTATGTGTAAGAAGAGTAGATTTGGGTAATAAAGGAAATGTTTTGTTTTTTTTTAACTTTTTTTATTAATTAAAAAAATTAACAAAACATTAAGATATCAGTCCATTCTACATATGCAATCAGTAATTCTTAATATCATCACATAGTTGCATATTCATCATTTCTTAGAACATTTGCATCGATTTAGAAAAAGAAATAAAAAGACAACAGAAAAAGAAATAAAACGGTAACAGAGAAAAAAAAAAGATTATACATACCATACCCCTTACCCCTTGCTTTCACTGATCACTAGCATTTCAAACTAAATTTATTTTAGCATTTGTTCCCCCTATTATTTATTTTTATTCCATATGTTCTACTCTTCTGTTGATATAGTAGCTAAAAGGAGCATCAGACACAAGTTTTTCACATTCACAGAGTCTCATTGTGAAAGCTATATTGTTCAATCATCATCAAGAAACATGGCTACTGGAACACAGCTCTACATTTTCAGGCAGTTCCCTCCAGCCTCTCCACTACATCTTGAACAACAAGGTGATATCTACTTAATGCATAAGAATAATCTCCAGGATAACCTCTCAACTCTGTTTGGAATCTCTCAGCCATTGGCACTTAGTCTCATTTCACTCTTCCCCCTTTGGTCGAGAAGGTTCTCTCAATCCCTTGATGTTAATTCTCAGCTCATTCTAGGGTTTTTCTCAGTCCCTTGATGCTGAGTCTCAGCTCATTCCAGGATCTCTGTCCCATGTTGCCAGGAAAGTCCACACCCCTGGGAGTCATGTCCCACGCAGAGAGGGGGAGGGTGATGAGACTGCTCGTCATGTTGGCTGGAGGGAGAGGCCACATCTGAGCAACAAAAGAGGCTCTCTTGGGGATGACTCTTAGGCCTAAATTTTAAGTAGACTTGACCTATCCTTTGTGGGGTTAAGTTTCATATGAACAAACCCCAAGACTGGTCAGCCTATAGCTTTGGTTGTCCACACTGCTTGTGAGAATATCAAGGATTCAACTTGGGGAAGTTGAATTTCTCCCCACTCTCACCATTCCCTGAAGGGGGCTTGCAAATACTTTTCCAGTCACTGATCAAATCACTCTGGGATTCATCGGGGCATCACTCTGGACAAACCAACAAAATCTCACGTCCTGCCTGAGATTCCAAGTACTTATGACATTCAATCAAACTATTTACATGAGTTATATTAGGAAATGCTCTAGTCAAAATATAAATTTTGTATCAAATAAACATTTTTTGCTTTAGTCTCACACATAAGGTGGCATTTTAAAGTATTAATTATCATTTATTTTCAGCACCCTGCAATAATGACATTCCTTTGTTCTTCCTCATGCAAAAACATTTTTAAAATTTGTACATTGTACATATCACTATTATTATACACTCTAGGCATTCCTAGATTATACCATCTCAATCTTTACCATCTATCTTTCTCTCTGATTTCATTTATGTCCCCAGCCCTCCTCCCTCTATCATTCTCACATGCAGCTTCATTCAGTGTTTTAACATAATTACATTACAGTTAGGTAGTATTGTGCTGTCCATTTCTGAGTTTTTATATTTAGTCCTATTGCACAATCTGTATCCCTTCAGCTCCAATTTCCCAATATCTCACCCTATTTCTATCTCCTGATGGTCTCTGTTACCAATAACATATTCCAAGCTTATTCACTAATGTCAGTTCATGTCAGTGAGACCATACAGTATTTGTCCTTTTGTTTCTGGCTAATCACACTCAGCATAATGTCCTTAAGGTCCATTCATGTTGTTACATACTTCATAACTTTATTCTGTCTTACAGCTGCATAATATTCCATCTTATGTAAATGTCACAGTTTTGTTTAGTCAACTGTCTGTTGATGGACATTTTGGCTGTTTCCATCTTTTGGTAATTGTTAATAATGCTGCTATAAACATTGGTGTGTAAATGTCCATTTGTGTCCTTGGCCTCGTGTCCTTTGAGTAGAGACAGCATATAGATGGGTCCTGTTTTTTAATCAATTCTGCCAGACTATGTCTTTTGATTGGAGAGTTTAATCCATTAACATTCAGTGTTATTACTGCATGGGTAGTACTTTCTTCTACTATTTTACCTTTTGGGTTTTATATGTCATATCTAATTTTCCTTCTTTTTACTTTTACTCATAGTCTTCCTTTCTACACTCTTCTCCACACCTCTCTCTTCTGTCTTCGTATCTGTGTCTAGTGTTCCCTTTAGTATTTCTTGCAGATTTGGTCTCTTGGTCACAAATTCTCTCAGTGATTTTTTGTCTGAAAATGTTTTAATTTCTCCCTCATTTTTGAAGGACAATTTTGCTGGATATAGAATTCTTGGTTGGCAGTTTTTCTCTTTTAATAATTTAAATATATTATCCCACTGTCTTCTCGCCTCCATGGTTTCTGTTGAGAGATCTGCGCATAGTCTTATTGGGCTTCCCTTGTATGTGATGGATTGCTTTTCTCTTGCTGCTTTCAAGATTCTCTCTTTCTCTTTGACCTCTGACATTCTGATTATTAAATGTCTTGGAGTATGTCTATTTGGATCTATTCTCTTTGGGGTACGCTGTACTTCTTGGATCTGTAATTTTAAGTCTTTCATAAGAGTTGGGAAATTTTCAGTGATAATTTCCTCCGTTAGTTTTTCTCCTCCTTTTTCCTTCTCTTCTCCTTCTGGGACACCCACAACGCATATATTTGTGAGCTTCATATTGTCTTTCAATTCCCTGAGTCCCTGCTCATATTTTTCCATTTTTTCCCTATAGTTTCTATTTCTTGTTGGCTTTCAGATGTTCCATCCTCCAGTTTTGAAATCCTATGTTCTGTCTCTTGAAATCTACCATTGTAGGTTTCCATTGTTTTTTTTCATCTCTTTTACTGTGTCTTTCATTCCCATAAGTTCTGTGGTTTGTTTTTTCAGACTTTCAGTTTCTTTTTTTTGTTCTTTCCTTGCCTTCTTTATATCCTCCCTCAATTCATTGATTTTTTTTTTTTTTATTACATGGGCAGGCACCGGGAATTGAACCCGGGTCCTCGGGCATGGCAGGCAAGCATTCTTACCTGCTGAGCCACCGTGGCCCACCCCATTGATTTGGTTTTTGATGAGGTTTTCCATGTCTGTTCGTACATTCTGAATTAATTGTTTCAGCTCCTGTATGTCATTTGAATTGTTGGTTTGTTCCTTTGACTGGGCCATATCTTCAATTTTCCTAGTGTGATTTGTTATTTTTTGCTGGCATTTAATTACCTTAATTAGTTTATTCTGGAGATTGCTTTCACTTCTTTTATCTAGGGTTTTCTTGCTGGATGAATTTGTTGTCTATCTGGTGTTTGACATTCCGTTCAGCTTTATCTGGACCTTTAGCTTAAGTTTTGTTTAACAGAGGAGAATTTTTCAGTTCTTGTTTTCTTGTTTCTTGCCCTGCTTGTGTGGTGCCTTCCCCCTACACACACTTAGGAGGGTCTACTTAGATATTATATACCCCAGCCAGATTTTCCCAGACCAAACTGGCCTCCTGTCAGGAGGAAAGAGTCACCTGCATCGGTTTTCCCTGAGGGTGAGACCCAGCAGGTTGAAAGACTTTCCTGTGAAGTCTCTGGACTCTGTTTTTCTTATCCTGCTCTGTGTGTGGCGCTTGTCTGACTGCAGGTCCCACCAGCATAAGATAATGCAGTACCTTTAACTTTGGCAGACTCTCCCTGCTGGGGGCGTGGTGGAGACAGAGGAGAGGTTGTAGGCTGGTTTTAATGGCTTCAAATTACCAAGCCCTGGTGTCTGAATTCCTTGATAGAGGGATGCCACCTGAGTTGGGCTTCACCCCTTCCCTGGGGAAGGCACAGGCTCCAGATAAGCCCCCAAAAGAGCTCACTTCTGCCTATGCCTGGGGCAGTTGCAGCCTGAAAAGTCCTGCCGCTGTATCCAGAGGCAGTCAAGGCTTTGTAGATACACAGCTACAAAAACCTCTGTTTCCTTCCTTTTTTCCCCCCTTTTTCTGTCAGTCCTGCCCCCTTGGCACCGGGGCAAAAATGAGCAACCTCCGCTTTGATCAGGTTCACCTAAGCTGGGGGCCTATTTTTAGTAGTCAGAATTTGTTAATTAGTTCCACAATTGGCGTTTGATTGTGCCCAGTCCCTGCTGCTGGTAAAGTTCTTTCCTTTCCCCTCTGGGAAGCGGCCTGTGGCAGCTTTGGGAACTCACAGTTCTGGGGGGGGCTTGCAGCCGGTCCAGCTGGTCCAGACTGGGGTACGCTGTGTGTCTCGTCACTGACGTGGCCCCAGGAGCTGTTCTGTACTGTTTCTGGTTATTTAGTAGTTGTTCTGGAGGACGAACTAAAATGCGCACGTTGTTAAGCCGCCATCTTGACCCAGAAGTCAAAAGGAAATGTTTTGATAAAAAATAAAATGAAAGCTATATCTTTATATCATCTTCAAGAATCAAGGCTACTGGAACAGAGCTTAATAGTTTCAGGTACTTCCCTCTAGCCACTCCAATACACCATAAACTAAAAAAAGGATATCTATATAATGCGTAAGAATAATCTCCAGGATAACCTATCGACTTTGAAATCTCTCAGCCACTAAAACTTTATTTTGTCTCATTTCTCTCTTCCCTGTTTTGGTCAAGAAGGCTTTCTCAATCCATTGATGCCGGGTCCCTGCTCAATGTGGGATTTTTGTTCCACATTGCCAGGGAGATTTACACCCCTGAGAGTCATGTCCCATGTGAAGGGGGAGGGCAGTGAGTTCACCTGCTGAGTTGGCTTAGATAGAGAGGCCACATCTGAGCAACAAAAGAGGTTCTCTGGGGGTGACTCTAACACCTGATTTTAAGTAGGCTTGGCCTATCCTTTGTAGGAATAAGTTTCATAGGGGCAAACCCCGAGATCGAGGGCTTGGCCTATTGATTTGGTTGTCCCCAGTGCTTGTGAGAATATCAGAACTTCTCCAAATGGGAAAGTTGAATATTTCTTCCTTTCTCCCCAGTCCCCCAAGGGAACTTTGCAAATACTTCTTTGTTTACTGCCCAGATTACTCTGGGGTATATTGGGGTATCACACTAACCTAGACAAACCAACAAAATTTCATGCCCTATTCAAGATTCCACATACTTATGGTGTTCAACTAAACAGACCACACAATTTAAATTAGGAAATGCACTACCCAAATATAAATTTTGCATGAAATAAACATCTCTCCTTTTGGTTTCACACAGAAGTTGAAGTTTTAAGATATCAGCCTTTACCCAGTCTTCTAATACACCTTAGTCCTATCCAGATGAGCTTCATTCATATCTCTACTCAATGTCTGATCACTTTTTCAACTTTTTAAACAGTTCCTGTATGGGGTACTGCTGACTTTCATAGTTTCAGAGATCTAACTCTGAGTCTCAGGTGGCACATAAATACCCGAAGTTTCTGCATTCCCAAGTTTCTTGATTTCAGTTCCATCAGAGCAGGGGGATTCCTCCTGAGATGAGACTGAGGTCTTTTCATTTCACTGGTCTCCACAAGGCCCTTCTGCCTGGGGTGAACCTGCTGCTAACCTGGCACACAGCCCTCTTCCAACTGCAGTTCTAAGAGGGTCAAACCGTTGGATTTTGGATAGCTGTCCCCTTACCCGCTCCCTTTTCTCCCCTCTCTGGGGCTCTGTCCAGCACTGGATGCCACTTTGTGTGCATATATGCACATCCCCTCCCGCTCCCTCACATGTTCAATTCTGTCTACCTTCTGCTCCCCAAACATTCCCCTGCACTATCAGGCCTGAGGTTACAGACAGATAAAGAATGCTCTTGGAAAGACAGACATGACAACGTGGTCTGGGAAGTCCGTAATTGTGGGTCTAAAGTCCTTCAGCAGGAAAATCTATGGGCCCAGGATGCCTGAGCATGCCCAGAAGGGGAGAGAAGGCTCCAGATGACCAGCCCTTTGGTTCTGTAGGTTTCTTGCTTCATGTGTAAGGGTGTGGCCAGAGGAGGGCCAGCATGGGGCCCTCTAAAGCACAGGCCCAGGCCAGTGACCTTGATTGCCTGGTGCTAAGGGTCATTGTTGTTCTGGGAGGCAGACCAGGTCTTGTGCAGTAGATGTACTCTCTGTCCATTGAGCTGTCACTGATTTCCTTTTTCTTTTTCCTATGCAGCTGCTAGGAACCTTCAACTGAATTGCTCACAGGAAGGGAAACTTTATTTGGGCTATTCACTTCCATGGCATCTGTTCTCCCAAGGATAATGTTCAAAATATTTAACCATTAGTATTTGGAAAGACAGCAACCAAGCAGAGTAGATGAAGCCCCAGTGTTGCACCAAGGTTCTGGGGTTTGGATGGCGGGGGGTGGGTGGTCCTCTGTTGGGCCAGGCATTGAGCCTTCTGTTGCTGGATCATGATAGGTAGACGAGAGGCCAGGGCAGCAAGGAGGGTTATTAGGGGCAAGGCATAGAGAGGTTTTATCATCAGTATGGAAACATTTCAACTGCTATGCCCATGGACACGGACTCTGCCTTCTCTCTTTCTTGGATCTTATAAGGGACCATATTGTGATATTGTGGTCAGTTAAAAGATTGCAGTCCCAGCATCACTTGAAGCTTGGAGGTCACCAACAATATATAAGGGCAAGTCTTCAAAGGGGCTCATTCACCTGAGAGATTCCTTTGCCCTTTCCCCTTCTTTTTTTTACCTTGGGTGCATGGTCTGGGAATCGAACCTGGGTCTCCCGCATTTCCCTTCTTTTGACCCTGTCTTGCCTAGAATGATGATGGCTGGAGTCCCAGCAGCCATTTTGTGACCTTGAGAATGGAAGTCAGATGCTAAAGAAAGCAAAGCAGAAATACAGAAGAAGCCTGGGTCCCTGATGGCTGTGGAACTTTCATACTTGCCCTGACTGTCTACTTCTGCACTCCATTTATGAGAGAGAATAAACTTGAAATTTGTATATCCTCTGTAGCTGGGTCTCTGTTATTAGCAAATGAATTCGGTCACTAACTCATTTCAGTTCAGCTCCTCCATGCCCATAATTTCTTTGGGGCTGGTCCAGGGTCAGAGATCCAGATGGGAGGGGAACCTTCATTTGGCATGTGCCTTCCATGGGCTAGAAGGGTTTCGTCAGCTAATTCTCCCAGCCATCCCAGCCAGTAGTGTTGTTCTCCTTACTTGGACAGGTGAGGAAACTGTCTCCGAGAGGTTATGTGACTTGACCTTGATAGGACTGTATCAGAAAGGTACCTTAGAAAATTTTTTCTCCATTGTTACCCATAAGAGAAAAATCTAGAAAACCTGTAGTTCACTGGGGTGGGGAATTGCTGCCAGGCAGATAAGCAAGCAGGCAGTCTTCTGCCCTCCTGCTCAGGGAATGTGAGATTCCCCGAGAGGAACAAGCAAGAGGGGAGGGACACATATCTGGGACAGAGGTCCCTGGGAGGCCTTAGATGGCACTTGGTCCTCCCAGGCATGCTCTACCCAGCATACCCAGCTTTTTCCTGACCCCTGAGGGCAACCTCGGCAGGAGAACCATTTTTTTGGTTTGTTTGTTTGGAGGCAGATTTATTACCTCAGAGGTTATCAGCGGATACCCCAGCTCCTGGAGGACTGGTCTTCAGTCCTTCTCAGACTTCTCTGCCTGACTCCCTTCCATTCCTCGTACATTTTGAGGGGAAGGATAGCTGGCCAGAAGCCGGAAGCTCCTTCCTTCCTTCAGATATCCCTGGGTTCTAGGTTATCCTGTTCTTCTCTTCAGGGCCCAGAGCCTCTCATTCCTCCTCCTTGCCTTCTATCCGCCCAGGAAACAGTTCCTGGTCCCAGGAACTTGCAGAGCCTGAGCTGGAAAGAGGAACAACTAACTGCCCTTGGGGAAATTGGTTTTTGAGCACGAGAACTGAGAGTAAGCCAGCCCTGGGGGGAGAAGCAGGGGCCCGAGGCTGGGACAGCCTCCCAGGGCCTGGTTTTTCTCTCTCTGGGCTGCATCTAATAGCCCCTCCCTGTTCCTGACTCCCCTCGGAAAACCTGACCCACCAGACCCTTCCCCCCTTCACAGGCTCCTAGGCGGAGGAGATGGAAAGCAGACCCTCCTGAATGTTTGACTTCAGCAGGATGATAATAATTTTCCCATGGACGCAACTGTATCCTTTCGCTGTGTTCCTTCGGGGATCCCGCAACTCCATAAGGTTCTCATTTGCAGCTTGCTCCTGAGGAGGCCTCATTTCCTCGCCACACACCCCTGATGTGGTCAGGGTCTCCCTCCCACATCCCTTGGGAAGTTGGGGTGGGGCTTCACTGAGCTTTCCTCTCCCCTCCTTGGCCTGCCCTGGCCTCCCCACACCCACCTTTGGCCTCTGTCCTTTCCCAACACTCCTGCCCTCCAAACTCCCACTATTCAGTTCCTGCCATCCACTCCCAGGGGCTGTGGTCGGGGCTGGGGCTGCTCTCTTGGCAGAAGTGCCCTTTCTAGAAGCTTCCTTCACTCAGCCCAGTGGGCTGGTCCAATGACTCCAGGGGTCACCGTTAGCTCTGTATCTTATGGAAATGGCACCTCCTGGGTTACAAGAGGCTCTGCTCGGAGGTCCTGAAGAGAGAATAATTTCAAATCCACTTTCCAACCAGGAAAAAGACCCCAGTGGCTTTTATTTCCATACTTCAACCTTCGCTCCCCAAACTACTCCCTCCAGTCCCCCATCTCTCCTAACGTTGATATTGCAGGGCACCAAGAGCAGTGGAGAAGAGGAGAGAAAAGAACATAGAATAAACGAGACTCATTTTTGCACAGCACCATAGTGTTGTTGTTGGTATTATTATTAATTATCATTATTATTATTATTTAACACTTTCATATTCCTGGTTTCAAAACCTCTTGCAGGGGAATGGGACTGCTATCCACCTTTGACCTAATAGATAAGGAAAACAAAGACTCGGCGGGGGTTAGAAAATTTTGCCTGGATTTAGGGCAAAGACCTGAACCTCCCTGAGTCTTTGGTTCCATGGCCGTCCTATTTCTAAGGTCAGAAGGCAGAAAAGGAAGGAACTGGGGTGACCAGGTAGCTTTCGTCCCAGCCTGGAGGCTCCAGAGCCAGATTGCATTGCGGTGAAGTCTCCAGCTCCACCATTGACTAGTTGTGTAACCATGTGTGATGTAAGTCACTTAACCTCTCTGTGCCTCAGTCTCTTTCTCTGTAAAATGGAGATAACGTAAGTCAAGGTGTGGGTTAATCAAGGGAAAGTGTTAAAAACAGTATCAGGCATGAAGTGAGTGCCACTGAAATGATGGCTGTTATTACATGGCAGGGAGCAGAACGAAAAGACCACTGATAACTCTGCTTCCCTCTCAGTCCCACCTCTCTCTCTCCACAACACACACTTAGAGAACTTTGAGAACAAGTAAACCCAGTTGATGTCGATGCTCTCATCTCAGCATCTGGCCACCACGTCAGGTCTGGTTCTGATGTCTCGTTTTCCAGGTCCAGTGGTTTCCTTCCACCTCTCCCCATTCCCAGCTCTGGGAGCCCAGGTTAACCAAGGGTTTGCCTGGGGCTCAGGGACCCCAGGACCGCCTTCCAGGTTGCCCCAGGTGCTGATAAACCCCAGAGAAGCAAGTGCTTGGAGTGGCCTTGGGGACCTGGGTTTGTCCTCAAAGTCTTGTCCTTCAGGGCAGTTCTTTTGGCTGGACCCAAGATAAATAGATGTGATTAGGAGATCAAAGCACTTTCCACAGGTTTGACCCGAGGGGGGCCCTTTGATCTGCTGCCATCCTTTTAACCCCTCCCTGCCACACCCCAAACCTTCCATCACCAAACCCCGCCCCCACCCCACCCTCGGCCCTCCAGTCATCTCAACTCAGCAATCTCTCTTCGCCCCACCCCCCCAACCCCCCATTCTTATCAAGCTGCTGCCTCAGCTCCCCATGCCAGGTCAGGCGAGTCTTGCTGGTTGCTGAGAAGCTGGGTTTTCCCCTCCAGGTTGTGTACTAAATCACCACTTAGAAGGCAGCACGCTGCAGCAGGTCTGCGAAACGCAAGCGGTTTCATTTTGAGCCTCAGTTGCAAAACCTGAAAGCTTGATATGCTTGTAAATGATGGGCGGGTGAGTACCTAATTAGATGCAGGGCCCGCCTGATCTCCCAGAACTTGGCCCAGGGGAGGGAGGAATTATTAGGAGCATTCTTTTTCTTCCCTTTGAAAAGGGTAAAAGTTCCTGTAAGTGCTTATTGTGTAACGGCTTGTGGAATTTTCCTTAAAACTTGAGTGATGGCTTGAATTGAGAATGTTGTCATTGCTCAAAGTGTATACTCTGCCACTGGGTGGCTGATGGATTTATGGGTACCTCTTAAAGGCTGTTCAGGCTGCTACGCCCCAAAACGAGAAGGCATGCACTGTGGAGGAGGTGAAACCTCCACTGATTCTTCTGGGCACAGTCCAGAACAGACCATTGCTACCAGGTTTCCCTGCCACCAATAGGCCCTGGGGGCCTTGTCTGGCCAGCTCCTGGGGCTCTCGGTTCTCCACCCTTTGGTTTGTTTCGTTTTCAATTTTACTATGGTAAAAGGTGTATAATATAAAATTAACCATTTGATCATTTTAAATGCACATTCGCAATGCTGAGGAATGGTAATTACATTCACAATGTTGTGCAGCCACCACCAATATTTTCACAACTTTTCCATCACCCCATACAGAAACTCTGTACCCATTGAGTAATAACTCCCCATTCTCTCCTCCTCTTGGCCCCTGGGAAGCTCTAATCGATCTGTCGCTAAGAATTTGCCTGTTCTGTATATTTTATACAAGTAGGATCATGCAATATTTGTTCTTTGGTGTTGGGTTTATTTCATTTCAAGCTCCATCCATGTGGTTGCATGTATCAGAACTTCATTCCTCTTTATGACTGAATAATATTCCATCGTGCAGATAGACCACTTTTTTTTATGCATTCATTCATCTGTCGATGGGTACTTCGGTTGTTTGCACCTTTTGGCTTTTGTGAATAATGCTGCTATGAACATTAGTATACGAGTATCTTTTTAAGTCTCTGTTTTCAATTCTTTAGGGTATATACCTAGGAGGGCAATTGCACATCATATAGTAGTTCACATCATATAGTGGGTTCTCTGCCCAATGTGCTTTAATAACCAATTCCTGTGACTCCTTCAAAGAGAGAAGGAGTTTATTGCTAGGCATGAAGCAGGAGATCAGATGGCCTAATGGCCTAAAAATCGGTCTCCCCAAACTATAGTAACTCTGCTAGTTTTAAAGTATCAAAAGATGGGCAGGTATTAGGAAAATGGGTACAGTGGCTTGAGATTACAAGGTTAGAAATGATCTAATTATTGAGCATATGCAGATTCCATGCTTAACATATATAAGAAAATGGTGGCCTTAATATGATGATGGGCATGATTTTTAGTATTATAATGAGGTATGGGTCACTTATAGGTTAAATTTTAAGCTACTGCACATGCCAGGCAGGCCAATTTTGATTAGATACAGCTCCATCTATTAAGATAGCTTTGGAATTGGGGTGGGTTAGTTCTGGGCTGACTCCAAGACCCTTTATTAATAAACATTAGGGGCTGTCTTTAGTGATCATAAGACTCTAAAGTTGAAAAACAGGAAAAGGGGGGTACAAGTAAAGGGTCAGTCCCAAGGTTTTTATAATCACAAGATAAAGGCTATATTGTTATACAATCATTATCAGAGATTAAGGGAGCTGGATTACAGTTCAGTAATTTCAGATATTTCCTTCTGGCTATTCTAATATATTAGAAATAAAAAGAAATATCTATATAATAATTCTATAATCATAATCATTTCTTAAATCCTAACTTCTCAGTTATAATTCTGTGTTTAACTTTTTGAGGAACTTCCAAACTGTTTTCCACTGTGGCTGCACCATTTTATAATCCCACCAACAATGCATGAGGGTTCTAATTTATCCATATCCTAGACAACACTTGTTATTTTCTGATTGTTGTTGTCGCTGTTGTTTTTAATAATAGCTATCTTAGTGGGTATGAAGTGGCATCTCATTGTGGTTGTGATTTGCATTTCCTTAATGGCTAATAATCTTTTCATGGACTTATTGGGCATTTGTCTATCTTCTTTGGAGAAATGTCTATTGAAGTCTTTTTGCTTGTTTTTAAATAAGGTTGTTTGCTTTTTGTGGTTGAGTTGTAGGAGGATTTACTTTTTCTTTCTTTCTTTTTTTTAATATATCTGGGTGTTAAACAATCCCTCTGTCTTAACACCACAGTTCTTGGTCCCTGGTCAAGGAGTTGAAGATATGCAGGGTAACTGGGTGCCTCTGAAAGGAGAACTTTCTGGTTAAATTAAAACAGTTGTAGGGCAGCTAGGAGAGCCTTTCTAGGGGGAACCTCCAGGGAGCGGGGAGATCCCTGCCCAGAGCTTCCCAGTAGGGCAGAGGTGGGGACAAATTGGGGTCTCTGGCTGCCTTTATGCTCTTACCTCTACAAGAACAGGCCTTGGAGAAGCTGGTTTTTTCTAGTCCGAGAAGGATCAACAAACTGGATTCATTTATACAACAAATATTTATTGAAGACTACAATGTGCTAGGCACTAGGGATACATCAGTGAACAAAAGACTCAAAAGTTCCACCTCTCATGAAGTTTATAATATGGGAATCGGGGTGAGATGAATAATAATCATAATCAGTGAATAAATCATCCACTTTGTTAAAATGAAAGGAGTGCTATGAAAAAAACTAAAAAGAGGAAAAGGGAGATCGGGAGTATGAGATGTAGGCGGGTGGTTGTATTGAACAGGGTGGACAGGGGAGGCCTTACGGAGAAGGTGACATCAGAGCAGAGGCTTGAAGACAAGGCAGTTGGCCAAGCCAATTATCTGGTATTCGATTTAGAGGGAATAGCCAGTGCAAATTCCTTGAGGTAGAAGCCCACATGGAGAGTGAAGCAAGCAAGCAGTGCAGCTGGGGGAGGGAGAGGAGAATTGGAGACGAAGGCAGAGAAGTTAGGATAAGGCAGCTTCTTTTTAACATTTTGGAGGCCGTTGTCAGGACTTTGGCTTTTACTTTGAGTAAAGGGGAGTCGTTGTAGGATTCTGAGCAAAAGAATGACATAATCTGACTTAGGTTTTTCTTTTTTGTTTGTTTGCTTGTTTTAATTGACTTTATTTTTTGGAGCAGTTGTAGGTTTACAGGAAAAAATTACATGGGAAGTACAAAATTCCCACATACCACCCCCTCGCTCCCCCCCAACAGTTTTCCTTAGTATTAACACTTTTCCTTAGTTTAGTGCATTTGTTACAATTGTTGAGCCAATATTATTGAAATTATATTATTAACTGAAGTTCATAGTTTACCTTAGGGTTCACTTTTTCTGTTACATGGTTTGATGGGATTTTGTTTTGGTTTCTTAATTTTCATTTTGTAATATAAATACAACACAGAGTTTCCCATTTTAACCACTTTCAAATAAACAATTCGGTGGTACTCATTACATTCACAATGTTGTGCCAACATCATTACTATCCAGTACTCAATCTTTTCCGTCACCCCAAACAGAAACTGACTTACGTTTTAAAAGGATCACATTTCCAAAAGCAGGATTTCCAAAATTTTCATGCAGAATAAAAAGGGAATAAGGGTGTAGTGCTGTGTTCCAGTAGCCATGTTTCTTGATGATGATTGAACAATGATATAGCTTTCACAATGAGACTCTGTGAATGTGAAAATCATGCGTCTGATGCTCCCTTTAGCTACTATATCAACAGAAAAGTAGAACATTTGGAATAAAAATAAATAATAGGGGGAACAAATGTTAAAATAAATTTAGTTTGAAATGCTAGTGGTAAATGAAAGCGAGGGGTAAGGGGTATGGTATGTATAATCTTTTTTTTTCTCTGTTATAATTTTATTTCTTTTTCTGTTGTCTTTTTATTTCTTTTTCTAAATTGATGCAAATGTTCTAAGAAATGATGAATATGCAACTATGTGATGATATTAAGAATTACTGATTGTATATGTAGAATGGAATGATATCTTAATGTTTTGTTTGTTAATTTTTTTGAATTAATAAAAAAAGTTAAAAAAAAGAAAAAAAAAAGGAATAAGGGGCAGGCCACCGTGGCTCAGCAGGCAGAGTTCTCGCCTGCCATGCCGGAGACCTGGGTTTGATTCCTGGTGCCTGCCCATGCAAAAAAAAGGGCAATAAGCACTATTAAATTTCACCATCAAGTTTCTAATATGTGTTATGCATTGTGTGTCCCAGTTGGTAGGAGTGTAGGAGGCTCTTCATTCAAGGAACTCACTGTGTGTGTATGTGTGTGTCTCCTGTTAGTGATAGGGAAAAAATTCAATTATAACACCCAGTGAAGAGCTGACAGGTGAACAGAGTAAATCATTCCCTGGGAGGGGAGAAGAAGTGAAGACCCCTGATGGGATGTCTGAACTGGGTTCTGAAGGTTGGATAGGAGTTTTCCAGAAGGACAAAGAGGGAAAGGTCATTCCAGCAGACGAGATGGCTAGAGGAAAGGCATGGAAGCTTGCAATATCAGAGAACCGTAAGTAATTCAGAGAATGACTGGACATTGTGCTGTGGAATGTTCTGGAGGGACTGGGCAGAGATGAAGCTGCACAGAGAAAAAAGGAAAGTGAGAGTGAAAGAAAAGAGATGCATACTGTGTGTAGTAGTTTGATTCAGTTGTCAAATTGGCCAGGTGAAGGCACCTAGTTCTGTTGCCTCGGACATGAGCCAACGGTATGTGAACCTCATCTGTTGTTAATTACATCTGCAGCCGGCTAGGAGGCGTGCCTGCTGCAATGAATGACGTTTGACTTAATTGGCTGGTGCTTAAATGAGAGAGTGCAATGTAGCACAGCCCAAGCAGCTCAGCATACCTCATCTCAGCACTTGCAGCTCAGCCCAGGCCTTTGGAGATGCAGAAAGAAGTCACCCCAGGGAAAGTTGTTGGAACCCAGAGGTCTGGAGAGAAGGCCAGCAGAGATTACCCTGAGCCTTCTCACGTAAGAAAGTACCTCAGATGAAAGTTAGCTGCCTTTCCTCTGAAGAACTAACAAAATAAATCCCCTTTTATTAAAAGCCAATCTGTCTCAGGTGTGTTGCATTCTGGCAGCCAGCAGACTAGAATACTGTGATAGTCTGAATGATGTACCCCAATTTAGACATGCTCTCAGTCTTAATCTGTATTTCCGTGGGTGTGAACTCTTTGTAAATAGCACGTCTGGAAGAGGCTATTTTAAACTAAGATGTGGCCTAACTGAGTGAAGGTGGGCCTTAATTGGTATTACTGGAGGCCTTCTAAAGAGAAAGAAACTGGAAGGGTCAAAGAAAGCCACAGGGAGAAAGGGGGAAAATTCAACTTCCCAAAGTTGAATTCTTGATATTCTCACAAGCAGTGCAGACAACCAAAGCAATACGCTGAGCCCCCAGTCTTGGGGTTTGTTCATATGAAACTTAACCCCACAAAGGATAGATCAAGCTTACTTACAATTAGGCCTAAGAGTCACCCCCAAGAGAACCTCTTTCGTTGCTCAGATGTGGCCTCTCTCTCTAGCCAACACAACAAGCAAACCCACCACCCTCCCCCTGTTCATGTGGGACATGACTCCCAGGGGTGTGGACCTTCCTGGCAATGTGGGACAGAAATCCTGAAATGAGCTGAGACTCAGCATCAAGTGATTGAGAAAAACCCTAGAATGAGCTGAGACTCAGCATCAAGGGATTGAGAAAACCTTCTTGACCGAAAGGGGGAAGAGTGAAATGAGACAAGACATAGTGTCAATGGCTGAGAGATTCCAAACAGAGTCGGGAGGTTATCCTGGAGGTTATTCTTACACATTAAATAGATATCACCTTGTTAGTCAAGATGTAATGGAGAGGCTGGAGGGAAGTGCCTGAAAATGTAGAGCTGTGTTCCAGTAGCCATATTTCTTGAAGATGATTGTATAATGATATAGCTTCACAGTGTGACACTGTGATTGTGAAAACCTTGTGTCTGATGCTCCTTTTATCTACCTTGTCAACAGACGAGTAGAACATATGGAATAAAAATAAATACTAAGGGGAACAAATGTTAAAGTAAATTTAGATTGAAATGCTAGTGATCAATGAAAGGGAGGGGTAAGGGGTATGTTATGTATGAATTTTTTTCTGTTTTCTTTTTATTTCTTTTTCTGAGTAGATGCAAATGTTCCAAGAAATGATCATGATGATTGATATGCAACTATGTGATGATATTGTGAATTACTGATTGCATAGGTAGAACAGAACGATCAAAAGTTAAGAATGTTTGCATTTGTTTGGTGTTTATTGGTATTTAAAAAAAATATTTTTAATTAATAAAAAAAAAAAGAAAGAAAGCCACAGGGAGGAGCCAGAAGCAGGAAGTCAGCAGGAACCCAGAAGAGAAGGGGGAAGACATTGCCAGGTGACAAGGAAGCCAAGGAACCCCAAGGACTGCTGGCAGCCAGAGCCAGAATGCCACAGTCTTCGGGGAGCAAGCAAGCCTTGCCAATATCTAGAGTTTAGGCTTCATCTAGACTCAGAACCATGAACCAATAAATTCCTGTTGTTTAAGCCAATCCATTGTGTAGCATTTGTCCTAGCAGTCCCAGAGATGCTTCTCTTTTTCCATGGCAGTTAAAGGTGCATTCTCTGCCCAGGCTTCACACAACAACAACTAAAATGTCTGGTTTTGAAGATTTCACTTGATCAAATCTGATGTTTTCCGTGATATGTTTTGTCCTGGTTTGGGTTCCCCCAGAAGTAGACCCTGAGTACCAGGAGTTTATTTGGAATGTGATGTGAGAGGTACCAGTAAGGACATGGGCAACTCAGCCAGTGAAGGTAAGGAAACCTGTACAGGGTGAACAAATCAGCAGGGAAGGGAAAACTGGGCCTCAATCTTGCCTGGGTCCTCTGGAAATCACTGTGAGATTCACCCTGGAGTTGCCTCACCTTGGAGTTGAAGGGTGAGGGAGCTGAGGCATTTATCCTCCAATTCCACATGTCATTGGTTGAGGGTTGTTCCCTTGGAGGTGGTAACTCCCTGGTCTTTCCAGCCTGCCTTGCAGCCAGGGAAAAGCCTCAGGCAAGGAGTTGGAGATGTGAAAGGCAGGTACCAAGGGATCTGCAGAGGTGCCTATGGTATCTGTTACAATTTAGACATTTTTTCAACAACCTACTAAGCTAATAGGTATAGGTATATTCCTGTATGTGCTAACCACAGAGGCCTTGAGCCCATCTGTGGCCGATTAGGGTACCTATGTGGGTGGAGTCAAAGGCAGACTTTGGGGTCCACTTTGCTCCAGTGCTTGCAAAGTAGGCTTGGTTTATACCAAGAAGGCTTTTCTCCACATCAAGAATCTTGTTTAAGGACAGTTTGGTATGGCTCTTCACACTGGATAGTGAGGCTTGGGATGGGAAGGGGACTGCCCACTCCACCCCAGCTCTCAACAGGGAGAGATTGGAGCAGGGGCCAGTGACGGCACCCAGCAAGGCTGGTGAAAGTCAAGAGGCCCATATTGGTCTCTGAGTTTTTATTTCATTTCCCCCACAGCTGCATCTCTTCAGTTGGGTTATATCATACTCCCAGGAAGAAAAAGGCAGGGCTTTGAGTCTTGCCTCTACTGTCACCAGATGACTTCAGGCAAAGTACAACACCTTCCTGAGTCTCCATTTCCTTCTCTGGAAGAAATAAATGAGGACAGTAATAGGACTGGGATGGGTAGTCAATGGGGCAATGCAAGTACAGTGCTTGGCATGGGGCTTGGTCAGTGGGCGCCATTTTTAGTTTGATCATTTCCCAGGGATGCCTGAGGATCAGCCTTTTGGTAGGAACTTTTGCACCTAAAGTCAAGAGGGCACTTGTCCTCTACCATGCTAGGATTTGATGGTGGAGCTTTTTGGTGCACACCATGACCTTGCTTCAAGAAAGGACTTGTTGCCCCAGGTGATGGGCGTGCTTTCTGCCTCAGCTACCCAGAATGCCTTACTCAAAGTCATGCCCTTCCTGGGGCAGCTCACAGCCAGCACCTCCTTTAATATTGGGGTATCAAGGCTTAGCCACCTAGGCCCATATCTGGACAACTCTTGTGGTCAGCTGAATAATGCCCCCCCCAAACATGTTCACATCCTAATTCCTGGAATCTTCGAATCTGTCACCTTACATGGTGAAAAGGACTTTGCCAATGTGAATAACTGAAAGATCTTGAGATGAAGAGATTATCCTGGATTATTCGGGTACACCCAATGTCATCACAAGGACTCTTATGAGGCAAAGAGGGAGGCAGGAAAGTCCCAGACAGAAGAAGGAGTTGTGACAATGGAAGCAAGTGGTTGGACTGAAGCAAGGAAGGGGCTGTGAGCCCAGGGATACAGGTGGCCTCTAGAAGCTGGAAAAGTCCAGGAAACAGATTCTCCTCTGAAGCCTCCAGAAGGAATGCCACCCTGCTGACACCTTGCTTTTCGACTTCTGACCTCCAAAATTATAGAGGGATAAATTTATGTGGTTTGAATCCACTAAATTTGGGGCAATTTGTTTGCAGCAGCAACAGGAAATGAATACAACTCTGAAGGGTCACTGCAGCTCCAGAGCTCCCTGGGAGAAGGTGATGTGGGTGGTGGGGAGTCAGCTGAGGCTGTCCTTGGGCCTACATCAGAGCTCCCTCTGCGCACTCCTGCTTCCTACCCCTCCTTTCCATAGGGGTTGGTCCCCAGGGCCCTCCCCAATAAACTCCCTGCATCTCAAACTCCTTCTCTGAGTCTGCTTCCCAGGAAGTCCAAGCTGTGACAATTGGCATTTCATTTTTAACTCTTTATTGTGGAAAATTTCAAACACATGAAATGGTACTGAGAATAATATCATGACACCCTGCCTCCATTGTTTCTTCCCCCCACCACTATCCCATCACCTAGCTTTGACAATTGTCAACTTGTGGCCAATCTTATTTTCTCTGTGTTGGGGTGGGAAGTTATAAGGTGTACACAGGTCCTTCCCTTGAGAATATCATAGTCAGGTAGAGAGTTAAGATATTGCAGACATACCTGAGGTCAACAGAAAATGCCAGGAAGCAGCCCACACACCATGGAGTGTCACCTTACGGGGAAAGAGAAGACAGAAAAAGGGAGAGCTGACTAGAATCCACAAGGCAGGTCATGTTGTGAAGGAGTAGGTGCTATGGGTTATAGGAAAACTCTAAAAGGACTCTGAGTCCAAAGCAGGTGGTGGAAAGGGACAGCTGCTAGCAGTACAGTGTCACCAGCTTTTGTGTTTCATTTCATTGTCTTTCTTATCTTTTTTCTTTTTTCAAACGTGCCTCCATCTGCTTCTTCGTGATCCATTAATAATGAAGAGGAGAGCAATAGTGCCAGGTACCAAGCTAAGCACTTTCTACATAGGTTCTCACCAGTCCTCCCAACAACCCTAGGAGATAGAAACCATTTTTATCCCTGTTTAATAGATAAAGAAACTGAGACTCAGTGAAATAAGGCCACTTGGCCAGGGTCCCATGGATGACAAATACACTTCCTACAAACTGGGTGGTTCACTACAGCAGAAATTTATTCTCACAGTTTTGAAGTCCAGATGTCTGAAATCAAGGCCATGTACCTCCCCAAGTCTCCACAGAAGAATCTTTTCTTGCCTCCTCCAACTTCTGGTGTTCCTTGGCTTGTGGCCGCATAACTCCAATCTCCACCTCCATCTTCATGTGGCCTTCTCCTCTTCTCTCCATGTATCTCTCCTCTGTGTGCCTTTTATATGGACATTTGTCGTTGGATTTAGGACTCATCCAGGTAATCCAGGATGATCTCCTCTTCTCAAGATCTTTAACTGAATTATACTTGCAAAGACTCTTTACTCAAATAAGGTCACTGTTTTCAGTGTGCTAAAGCTGCTGAAATGTAATAGATCAGAAATGGCATGGCTTCTACAAAGGGTATTTATTAGTTCACAAATGTATTAGTTTACAAGTTCTAAAGACATGAAAATGTCCAAATTAAGGCATCAACAAGAGGATACCTTCACTCAAGAAAGTCTGATAGCTTCCAGGGTTTCTCTGTTACATGAGAGAGCACATGGCAATGTCTACTGTCTTTCTCTCCTGACTTCTGGTTACAAACAGTTCTCTCAGCTTCTGGCATCTCTTGGGGCATCCTCTTTCTGCATCTCCAAATGTCTGTGTGTTGGTTTCATCTTTCTGCCGTCTGTGTCAGCTCTGAGCTCTCTCTACATTTTCTGTCTTTTATTCTCTTCATACAGGGCCCGAGTAAAAGGATTAAGACCCACCTTGAATGGGCAGGGTCACATCTCCATCTAATCAAAAGGCCCCACCCACAATTGGGTGGGTCACATTTCCATGGAAACAACCTAATCAAAAGGTCCCACTCACAGTTTATTTGAACACCATAATTACGTGGACTTTTGAATAGAGAGTGAGATCTTATTGGTTTGTACAGGTTAGTGTGATGCCCTGAAACATCCCAGAGTAATTTGGGCAGAGAATAAAAAGCATTTGCAAAGTCCCCTTGGGGGACTGGGGAGAAAGGAAGAAATAGTAAAATTCCCCACCTGGGGAATTCTTGATATTCTTGCAAACACTGGGGACAACCAATTTAATAGGCCAAGCCTTCAACATTGGGTCTCCTCCCTATGAAATTTATACCTACTATGGAAAAACTAAGCCTACTTACAGTTATGTCCGATAGTCACCCCCCGAGAACCTGTTTGTTACTCGTACGTGGTCTCTCTCTCTAAGCCAACTTGGCAGGTGAACTCACATGGGACATGACTCCCAGGGCTGTAAATCTCCCTGGCAACATGGGACAGAATTCCTGGGGATGAGCTGGGGCTTGACATCATGGGATTGAGAAAGCCTTCTTCACCAAAAAAGGAAAGAAAGAAGTGAGACAAAATAAAGTTTCAGTAGTTGAGCAATTTCAAATAGAGTTGAGAGGTTATTCTGTAGGTTATTTTTATGCATTATATCGATAATCGATATCTCTTTTTAGTTTTTAGTGTATTAGAATAGCTAGAAGGAAATACCTGAAACTGTTAAGCTGTGTTCCAGTACCCTTGCTTCTTGAAGACAATTGTATAACTATCTAACTTTTACAGTGGGACTGTGTGATTGTGAAAACCTTGTGGCTGGCACTTCCTCTATCCAGGGTATGGACAGATGAGTAAAACAATAAGGACAAAAAATAAATAGAGGAGGAGGGCGGTGTGAGGGTAGCTTGCCTGCCATGCCGAGGGTTCGATTCCTGGCGCTTGCTCATGCAAAAATAAATAAATAAATAAAAATAAAAGAAAATAAATAGAGGGGGATAAGGGGTAAAAAAAATTTGGATAGATTGCAATACTAGTGCTCAATAAGAGGGAGGGGTAAGGGGCATGGCATGTATGGAATTTTCTTTTTTCTTTTTCTTTTCCTGGAGTGATGTGAATGTTCTTAAAATGATCATGGTGATGAATACACAACTATGTGATGATATTGTGAGCCATTGATTGTATAGTTTGGATGGACTGTATGTGTATGAAGATTTCTCAATAAAACTTTTTTTTTTATTTTAAAAACGTCCTACCCAACAATAGGTCTGCCCCACCCACAAGAATGGATTAGATGAAAGTGCTTTTTGGGGGTACTTAACAGTTTCAACCAACACAATCACCTTCACAGGTTCCAGGTGTTTGGATGTGGATGTAGCTTTTTAGGGGGCCACCATTTAACCCACTTATAGGTGGTAAGAGGTGGATCAGGGGTCTGAATCTAAGAAAAGCATCTGCGGCCACTGGAATGGGATTGGGTCCTGTTAAGAAGAACAGGAACAAGTAGGAACCCCCTGGTAGTGGTTCCCAAAGCTGTCTTTGACCCTCCCCTCATTGAGAGGACTCCTCCCCTTGAGTCCAGGTGGGCTAGGGACTCACTTGTAACCAAAAGAATGGCGAGGCAATGTCATGTGACTCCCAATGGTGGGTCAGAGAAGCCTGGCCTTTTTATTGCTGGAACACTTGCCTCAGTGGGCATGCTGCCACCTGTCCTGAGGCCGCCATGCTAGGAGGGAGCCCAGGCCTCATGGAGAGGTCACGTGGAGGTTCTGCGGCCAATAGCTCCAGCTGAGGTCCCAGTCAACAGCCAGGATCAATGGCCAGACAGTGAGCTAAGATGTTTCTGGATGATTCCAGACCCCAGCTGTCTAGTCACCCCCAGCCATTGATCGAGTCGTTCTGGCTGAGGTCCCAGACATCTTGGAGCAGAGACAAGCTGTCCCTGCTGGCCCCTGTGCGAATTCCTGACCTGTGGAATCTGTGGGTAGGATAAAATGGCTGTTTTCTGCCATGAGGTTTTGGGGGTGGTTTATCACACAGCAGAAGAAATTGGAACAGCCTCCCTGTCCAGAGAGATACAGCTCCAAAAGGGGGGCGGTATTATCAGTTCCAGAGAAATAGGTCTGCTTCAGAAACAAAGGAAATATCGCCAGCCTAAATAAGTACTCCCCTCCCCTTCCTAGCGGTTCCATGATGAGGTGAGGGGGGTGGTAGGGGTGGGGGTGTCCAGGGAAAATGGAGCCGCTCTTTTTGCCATGAGAAAGCCCACATTCCCAGGCAGACTCTCAGACAGAATGATGCAGTCTGAGGCTGTAGCCAGGCCTCCCACCAGCTTTCCTTCCCTCCAGCCCCTGCCCCAAGTGAGATTCAAGCCTCCAGAACGTGGCTTGCAGTGGAGCCCAATTGCTGTCCCAACTTCCCCTGCAGCTGTGCTGGACCTCTGGCCCCCACCCCACCCCACGCTGGCTGAGTCCTACCCCAGGCACTGCCCATGTGGCCAGCGACCCTGACCACCTAACTGACCACACAGCATGTGGGGCTCAGCTGATCCTAAGCTCAGGGCCCTGGCTGCTCCTCCCACCCGCCTTTGCCAGGGACTGGGGTCTGTCTGCAGTCCTGGCTGCCAACGACAACACAGGCCCCTGTTCACTTGCTCACTTGGTTCTTTGGATTTTGTCATTTGTTAGGCGGAGGTTTTCTTTCTGACTAATTTGTTTACCAGGTTTAATTCTTCAATCATGTTTTCATTTTAAGAGATTTCAGGGTAATTATGAACTTTGAATAAATCCATCTGAGACACCGAAGCACTCTTAGCTCAGCTTTCCTGGGGACTGCCATTCCTTTGCTACACTTGAGATTTGGTGTGAAGAAGGACCTTTCCTGCCCACCCCCACCCGGACTCTTGCAATTGAAAACAGCTGGACCAGTAGGCGCCAAGGTCAGGATTTAAGAAAATGCAACAGAAAACACACTGGAGTTGGGGAGAGAGGGAATGAGACTAGTGTGTGAGTGAGGCTGCAGAAACCGGGAGAGTCCCACCTCTCCCCACCCACTCACTCTGGTGATGACCCCCCCACCCAAGGTAATCAGGGGGGAGCTCTGAGGAGTGGGCTGCATCCAGCATCACCAGTCCAGAAATGGGGTGCAGGGTGCACCTGGGAGAAGACCTACCCACGTGGAGGTTGAAGGCTAGAGGCTCCAAGTTGCTGTGACAGAGCCCTGGGACGTTGGGGGCCATCAGCAAGGTTCTGAGATGCCAGGAGTAAAATAAAAGGGTGATGCTGATGCTGATGAAGCATTTCAGAAGCTGTATCACGTGGCCCAGTGTGACGGGGGGTGGTCGGTGGTGTAGAACAAGCTCTCTTGGTCAAACTGGCAGGGTTTCATTGACAGAAAAGCAGGAAACAGCTCCAGGCCTCCAGATCTCTCGACTGTGCCACCATTTCTCAACCAGGGCATCCTGGCTCTTTGGGGCATGCTTGGGATGGTCCCTATGGAGCATTTGGCCATTTGAATTGTGACTCTGAACCCCAGTTCTGGTTTCAGCACCTTATCAATGCTATGCTGCGGGGCGGGGAGGGGCTGCCTAGGCCCCACATCTTATCAGCATCAACACCTTTAGGTTGCTTAACTTGCATATCCATATAAAACCCGATGCCAGCAGGGTGGGGTCTGCAGAGCCAGTCTATGCATGAATCCTAACAAGGATCAATGCATTAAAAGGCTGAGCTAATTTACATGTAGCCAATCCAAGCAAAGGTATGAGCTGCTAGGGGAACCAATCACATATAGGGAATTCATGGTGGCAAGGAAGAAACTCTGAGCTTACCCAGCTTGACGGCACTTCCTCCCACCACAGGCTGTGTGGGGACTCCATGCTTGCTCTGATAGGAACCTGGAGCTGGATCCGATCCACAGTGACAGCCGAGGCAGCTGCTGGTGAGAAGGGAGGATCCCCACGGTCTGGGTTTGTGTTCTTCTGGAAGCAAGACTGAAAACTAAGATTCTTGAGGGCAGGAAACAAACAGCAGGGGAACACGGAAGGAAGACAAAGAAGAGAAGGTGGTTAAGGAGGGTGGGTAATTAAGCCAGTTACTACAATGGGCAATTAAGACTAGTTTCCATTCAGGGAGCTGAGGCTTCGAAATGATCTCCCCTGAGGAATAACTGGGGTGTTTGCCCACTCTGTCAGTTGTTAATTAAGCTTCCCGGGGGTCATTAGTTCCCAGCCAGTCCAGTTTGCTGCAGGAGTGGGCAAAGCAGCTTCGGTGACTGTCTGAGTTTGCCAGGCTGCTATGACAAATACCACACAATGGGTTGGCTTAAACAATAGAATTTATTGTCTCATGGTTTTGGAGGCTGGAAGCCTTGTTTCCTCCCAGGGTCAGTAGCGTGCTGGCAGGCCAGCGATCCCTGGGTTCCTCGACTTTCCTATAACACAACGTTTTGGTTTGCTGATGAAATGCAGTATACCAGAATGGGTTGGCTTTTACAATGAGGCTTGATTAACTTATAAGCTAACAATTCTTAGGCTGTGAAAATGTCCAAATCATGGCATTATAAGACAATATCTGAACTCCTCTGTCACATGGCAATGTACATGGCCAGGGTCTGCTGGTCCTTCTCTCCTGGTTCCATTGTCCCAGCTTCTGGCCTCAGTGGCTTCCTGTTTCAGCTTCTCTGGGGCTTTTTTCTGTGAGCTTCTCTATATTTCATCTCTTAGCTTCTCTGTGGCTTTTATCCTCCTATAAGGAGACTCCAGTAAAATGATTAAGACCCACCCTGGGGCACTCCTCAACTGAAATAACCTAATCCAAAGGTCCCAGCTACAATAGGTCTACACCCACAGGAATGGATGAAAATAACATGATCTTTTCTGGGTGCATACAGTTTTCAAACCAACACACATGTCAATGTCCTCTCTTTTTTCTTCTGGGTTCCCACTGACTTTTGGTTCCTCCCCATCACTTTCCCCTACTAGTTCTGAATTACTTCTGCTTGTGAAGGACTCTGGGAATCTAGAATAAGGCTTAGCCTCATTTGCTTGGGCCATACCTTAAGTAAAATAACATCTTCATGAGATCTTATTTACGATGAATTCATATCCACAAGAAATGGGACCCAGAACATGTGCTTTTTGCGGGTACATAAGCTATCACAGTGACCAGTAGAAGCCCCCAGGCAAAGAAATAGGGATTGTCATTTGGAAGTTGGGTCTGAATGAACAAAATGGCAGGAGTGAGGGGATTTGTGCAATGCAACGATGATGGCCTCTGGTACACATGCCTATGAGATGGATAATGGATTATCTCAGATATCCACCCTAGAGATTAAGGTATTATGCACTTTAACCTCTACCCCAAAGGAATATGTGTGTGGTGTGTATTAATAGGAAGATTTAGTTTAGATAGAATACTTTTATATTGGATAATCCTCTATAATGTTGTATGACCCTGTAATAAGGGTAGTTTGCAAAAGTTACCTTTGGTTGGTTTCCATGCCAAAGCCAGTGGAATAAACATAGCATGTAATGCCAGGGCCTTGGACCTCTGTAGCTTTAATGGTCTTAATGAGATCCAGGGCACTTCACTCCCTCTTGCTTGGACTTGTGTACTGTGCATGCCCAGGATAAGGGTACTTTTAATCAAGATTCCTTGATTCAAGTAATGGAAACCAATAGTAGCTGGCATCAGTAGGAAAGGACTTTTTTGAAAGCTGTGAGGTTGTCTACAGAATTGAAGGGAAGGTAGCAGGACTTATGGCCAAGAACAGTATGGTGGGAGGAAGAGGTCCTTGCTAGAACCCCTACCCCATAAACTCTGTAGGACACTGTCTTTGTCCCTAACTCTTTATGACATTGTTTTAAGATTCAAAGTCTTGGGGGGTGGGAAGGTTCAGGGAGAAGAGCTCAGTCATGAGCTTGCCTAAGTGGAAGTCAGGTCATGAGTTTCCCCAGTATTACTCAAACCAGGGAATACCTCCCAAATAGGAGAGACACCCGCCCTTGGCACATGGGTGGGTGGGAATTCTACCAGAGAGGAGGAATAGGAGGTGGATGCATTCCTGTGAGTCCTAGCTCATTTGCTCAGTCTCGGACCTAGCTAGTGGAGACATGTGGCTGGATGTGGGGTAGGTGTCTGTTCTAGTTTGCAAGCTGCTGGAATGCAACATATCAGAAACAGAACAGCTTTTCTTTTTTTTTTATTAAGTTGCAAGTTTACAGTTCTAAGGCCTTGAAAATGTGCAAATTAAAGCAAGGCTATAAAAATGTCCAACCTAAGACATCCAGGGAAAGATACCTTGGTTCAAGAAGGCCAATAATGTTCAGGGTTTCTCTCTCAGCTGGAAAGGCATGTGGGGAGACCTGCTAGCTTTCTCTTGAATGGCTTCCTTGGGGCTCTTCTCTGTTCTGTTGGCTCTGTTGGTTCTGGAGGCTCTCCTACCTCTAAAGCTTTTTCCAAAATAGGTCCCTTTTAAAGGTCTCCAATAAGCAACCCCAGCTTGAATGGGTGGAGGCACATCACCATGGAAACCATCTAATCAAAAGTTACCCCCCTCAAAAAAAGTTACTACCCACAATTGAGTTGGTCACATCTCCATGGAAACAATCAAAAAACTCCCACGCAACCTACATCCTCCAGATGGGTCCCTGGACCAGATAAATCCTGAAACCTAGAGGGCCCAGCCTTTGCAGAACATCAGTTAGTTCCATCTCCCTACCCTATATTATTGTATTTGTTTATTTATTTATATAAATTTTTTAATTAAAAAAATATAACAACAAACAAACACAAACATTCTTAACATATGATCATTCCATTCTACATATATAATCAGTAATTCACAATATCATCACATAGTTGCATATTCATAATCATGATCATTTCTTAGAATATTTGCATTAATTCAGAAAAAAAAATAAAAAGACAACAGGAAAAAATTCATACATACCATACCCCTTACCCCTCCCTTTCATTGACCACTAGCATTTCAATCTAAATTGCTACCCCATAATATTGACAGCTCCTTCTGTTAGGTTGGGGGAACGGGGAAAGGCACTGCAACTGGAGCTACGGAGGCTGTGTCACCCCTCCCAACCTGACTTCCAGAACTAATGAACTGCCCCTTCCGGATGTCACCTGACCTCCATCCTTAAAAGCTGCCCATGCCGAAGCCCACATGTGCACTCACCTCCCTCCATCTTGGGTTTGGTGAGTTCTGCCCGGGAGCGCAGAAATACCCCCCCCCCACATACACTTTAAATTTCCTCGTCTACCTTTCTTCTTTCTCACCCTTTGGCCTCCTAAACCTTTCACCTTCCAACATGAAAAAGTTAGAATGACCATAGCCCAAATACCCATAAAGAGAGGGATAGAAAGATCAAAGGTGATGGTAGAGTTATACAGAGAAAGTAGGGTTTAACAAACAAACATGATTGCTGAATCATTAAATTGATATTTCTTTTAGTCTCCAGTATCTTAGAGCAGCTACAAGTAAAAGCCTAAAATTGTGGAACTGTAACCCATACCAAACCCTGAAATCTGTTCTACAACTGATTGTTGTACTGTGCTTTGAAATTTATTGCTTTTTGTGTATGTTATTTTTCATGAAAAAGAAAAAAAGTCAATTGTGATGATAAAAAAATATGTATATTCCTTCTAACCTCCAATGTTCTGGAGCTGCTAGAAGGAAAAATCTGAGATGATGGAATGGTAGCCCATGACAAACTCTGGGATCTGTCCTGTAACCACTTGCTGAAGAGTGCTTTGAAAACAATTGCTTTTTTATTTCTTTGCTTTGTATATATGTTGTATTATACAATAAAAAAAGTAAAAAAGAAAAAATAGCTCCCACCCAGCAATATTAAATAACTTGGCTTTTCTGGAATACACAACAGATTCAAACCAGCACAGTGTCCTTACCCAGTGGGCCTTAGATGGCACTGAGAGGCAGAAACAGGAAGACTGAGGGACACTGGGTATTCTGCTTATCTATTACTGCATCACAAAGCACCGCAAAATAGTGGCTAAAAATAGTAGTGACCACAGTGGCTCAGCTAGGCAGTTCTAGGAGGTGGGGGGGGTGTCCCCCTGGGTTGCAGAATTGTTGGCTAGGACAGGAATCATCTCAATGGCGTCTTCATTTACATGGCTGGCTCCCGGGTGGGGAAGACTTATACAGCTTTTGGGCTTCTTCAGGACAGCTGGACTTCTTACATATCAGCTCAGCACTTACAAGAAAGAGAGAACCAGCTGTATCACCTTTTATGACGTAGTCTTGGAAATCACACAGTATCACTCCCCCCATGTTCTATTCATTCGGGGGGGGGGGCAGAATTAGACTCCACCTTCTGATTGAAGGATTGCTAAAGCATTTGTGGGTATGTTTTAAAACCATCATCATGGGCTAGGAGATGGCCAACAGCCCCTTTGATTGAATGTTTGATTGGACTAACATAATTTTCATTCACACTTTTCTAATTTGCTTATTTCCCAAGATGCATGTTAGCAACAAAACCATTTTTGCACCTCATGGGTTGGACCCACTCTAGGTAATTCCCGCTTCATCATTTTGCCAGGAGAGCTCATTCCAATGGAATTTGACTATTGGTTTTTAATTTGGGTTCCATTTTTCATGCTGATGGCTCTTCAGGCTGACAGTGAATTACCCAGGGTGCAAATTAAATACAATAGAATTGCTAATTAGTCCATTAGAATACGCTGACAGGAGGAAATCTACAAGTTGTCAGACCTGGGCAGCCTCTCCCCTTGCCTTTTGGGCAGAACTCGGGTGACTTTGAATGGGCCTGCGCAGAGGACTGGTTCAAATATTGGAAATAGACACCTGCAGGCAGCCAGAAGGATTGAGCAAGTGGCTGCAAGGCCTGCAATCCCACACTTGCAGTTTGGCTGGTTCCCTTTGCAGGCAAAATCTTGTCCTATAAGGTACACGCGTGTCCCCAGGGATTGTTGTCTAGCGTTCTGTACCATCTTCTCATGCAAGGAAGTGTTGAGATTTAATTCTCAACCTCCAGGCCTACAAGGAAGGCACCAAATATCTGACATAATGAACAATGTTTCCGGATTTCTAAATTTAGAGGGAAGGTGAGAACGCCCCCATGGCTTTTCTCTTGCATCTAATTCTGTGAAAAGATAGAAAGACTCTTATCTTTTGAAGACTTTATGTCGCACATTCAGTCACAGTTTCTTTCCTTTTTTTTTAATCCCCACAAAACTGATGGAGAGGAAAGCAATTCAGGAGCCACTTCCTAAGGAGGCAATGCCTGTTGCCAAATAGTGGTTTGGTAAATCAGGAGGTGTTAAACCTTCAGAGAACAGGGTATTCAAGGACAACGACATTTTCCCAGAGGCTATGCAGAAATGCTGCTTTGGGGTGGGAGTATGTGTGCTTGAGATCATTTACAAATGAGCCAAAGACTTCCACTGAATGAAAAATAATCAAGTCCCATTTCTTTGTATTCATTATGTGCATCACTTTAAATGCTTACAACATTTAATTTTCCAAACAACCCTAAGAGGGAGCTATTATTACTATCATCCCCATTTAATGGATGTCAATCTTGAGGTTAAGTAACTTTCTCACTTGGTAGCAGAGCTAGGGTTATAAGATAGGATTGGGTTCAGCTACAGAAATCGGGCGGGGATGGGGGGTGGGAAGGACGGAGGGAATAACTGGAACAACTGGCTTAAATAAGATAGAGATTTCTTTCTTTCCAGAACAAAGTTTGGAGATAAGCAGTCTAAAGCTTGGCATGGCAGCACCATAATCGAAAAAGCAATGAATTTTAAAGCACACCACAACAATTCGCGTTGCAGAACAGATTTTAAGGTTTGGTATGGGTTGCGGTTCCACGATTGTTCATTTTTTCTTCTAGCTGCTCCAAGACACTGGAGACTAAAAGAAATCTCAACATGAGCCAGCAGTCATACTCATTTGTTAAATCCTATCTTTTCTGTTATACTCCTCCTTCTCACTTTTTTTCTTTTTTGTGAAAAATAACATATATACAAAAAAGCAATACATTTCAAAGTACATCGCAACGATTAGTTGTAGAATAGATTTCAGAGTTTGATATGAGTTACAATTCCATAATTTTAGGTTTTCACTTCCAGCTGCTCTAAGGTACAAATGGGGCTTTTAAATTAAGAAAAATGGATACCAAGGGTTGATTTAGTCTCCATCAAATCTGGGATTCGAACGCAGGTCAGAATGGCTTTAGAGTTTTGGGATTTAATCACTCTGTTGTCCTAGTTTTCTCCATTTCAAGGAAGAGATGGCATAGCAGACACTGTATGTTTGGCCCATATCTCTTTGGATCCTTCTGACCATTTCTGTGTGCCTTTTCCCTGATTTCTCTGTGCTTTTGCTTCTGCCTGCCTGCATCTGTGACATTCTTCAGAGGCCTGCCCTCAGGCTACTGGAGTTGCTTTGCCCTCACCTGGGAATTTCAATGCCCCCCAGCCAATGACTTACAGGCATCCCTCGTTTTGTTGTTCTTCACTTTATTGTGCTTTGCAGATATTACTTTTTTTTTTTTTTTAACAAATTGAAATTTTGTGACCCTGTGCCGAGCAAGTCTACTGGCACCCTTTTCCCAACAGCATGTGCTCACTTCATGTCTCTTTGTCAGATTTTAATTAAGGTTTGTATGTTGTTTTTTAAAAACATAATGCTATTGCACGCTTACTAGACTACAGGATAGTGCGGACATAACTTTTATATGCACTGGGAAACCAAAAAAATTTCGCATGACTTGCTTTACTGCAATTTTCTCTTTATTGTGGTGGTCTGGAACTGAACTGGCAGCATCTCCTGGGTGGGCCTGTTCTGTGAGGGAGTGTGAAAGCCCAGCTCTCTTGTCTGGAGTCAGGACAGACACTAAAGGGTAATTTACACTCCAGAGCTCCCCTATGAGTGCAGGTTAACACTAGGACTTTGAGTTTGGGTCCTTGCTTGGTTTCTTCCCTTTTCTTGTCCTTTTTTCCTACTCCCTCACTGGCTTCTGGTGGAAGCACTTTCTTAATAAATCACTTCCACACAAATCCTTGTCTCAGTGTCTTTGTGGCCTAAAAATATGGAAAATATGAATAGGATGGGGGCCATCACTTTTGAAGAAGCCACATGTTCCTCCATGATGCAAAGGCCTAAATGACCCACAAAGGCCAATTTAGTCACACACAGCCTTGCTGATACATCCTGAGCAGTGACATCTTATACTAAGTTGGGCATTTAATATTTATTTCAATCTTCCCCCAAATTCCATTTTCTTAGGGAATATGTGCTAGTCAGGGTTTGAAAAGGAAAACAGACACCACTCTGTGTTTCAAATAGGAAGGGACTTATTACTTGCATTTGTTAGGGTTCTCAGGGAAGCAGACCCAACAGGAGATATCTAAAAAAATATGAACTTTATAGAAGTGTCTCACACAACCATGGGGATGCAAGAGTCCAAAATCTGTAGGACAGGCCACAAGCTGGCGGCTTCTTTGAAGGTCCTCAATGAATGACTGGCTGAAGTGGAGAGAGAGAGATTCTCTCTTCTGAATTTTCCTTAAAAGACCTCAGGTGGTTAGATGAAGCGTCAAACTCATTGCAGAAGACACTCCCCTTAGCTGACTGCAGATGTAATCAGCTGTGGATGAAACCAATGTATGCATGATTTAAGTCCATGAAATGTCCTCACAGCAGTGGATAGGCCAATGCTTGTTTGACCAGATAACTGGGCACCATCACCTGGCCAAGTGGCCACTTGAACTTAACCATCACATTACTGGAGATGCAGTACCTATAAAATGGTTGGAAGAGTTGGAGGAGTACAAGTCCAAGAATACTAGTACCATCTCTCAGATTTCCTCCAAATTTTCAGAGTCAGAAACCATAGAGAGGAGTGCACTAGTCTGCAGGGACAAGGTTCTCAAGAAACTGCCTGGAGGTTGCCACAAAATGGTATATTTATTCACCCCTTATGTCTGCCCACTGTTGCCAGAGAAACAATTATAACCATGGCTTCTT
Organism: Tamandua tetradactyla; assembly: GCF_023851605.1. NCBI lineage: Eukaryota > Metazoa > Chordata > Mammalia > Pilosa > Myrmecophagidae > Tamandua > Tamandua tetradactyla. Next base: position 132,442,789 of record NC_135353.1, on the reverse strand, counting down.
GATTCTCTACCAGCCTTTCAGCTCTTGTGCTAGTACTTCTCATTGCTAGAATCTAATTAGTAATCCTTCTGGCAAGGAATGCTGAGAAATGTAGTTCCCAAGCATCCAGCAATATATGGGAGAGCATAGAAGCGACAGTGGTGCTAAGTTCTGGTAGACAATCCGTCAGAGTATGTTAAACCACTTAATGCTTTAAAATGTTTTAAAAATTGTTGCCCTAGGGTTAATGATACACACCTTTAATTAACCAGAGTCTATCTTCAAATAATATTATGCTACTTCACATAAGGATCTTATTAGAGTATACTCCCAATTTCTTCCTCCAATCCCACATTTTACTTTTACATATGCTACAAAACATACAATGCATTGCTCCTATATTGGCTTTAGCTGGCTGTCCCTTAGAGCAGTTAAACATTTTTTAACATTAATTTTTATTTACCTTTATTTATTCCATATTCAGCACTCTTCACTTCTTTGAGTCCATCCAAGTACTATAGATCTAAATTTCTGTCTCATATCATGTTCCTTCTGTCCAGAGAATTCTTTAACATTTCTCATAGTTTAGTTCTACTAGCAATGAAATCTCTCAGTTTTTGTTTGTCTAGGAAAGCATTTGTTTTTCACTTTTGAAATCATTTTCATTGGGTAAAGAATTTTGAATTGACATATTCTTTTCTTTTAACATTTTAAAGATATCAGTTCGTTGTCTTCTGGTTTGCATGGTTTCTGATAAGAAGCCTGGCATAATTTCTAGCTTTGTCTTTCTGTTTAATGTGTCATTTTTTTTTCTCCTCTGGCTGTCTTAAATAGATTCTCTTTGTCTTTGATTTTCAGTAGTTTATTAATGTTATGCCTAGGATATTTGCTTTTGTATTTTATTTTGTTTCTGCCTGGTCTTTTGAATCCATGATTTAGTGTCATTAATTTTGAAAAATACTCTGTCATTATTTCTTCAAATATTTCTTCTGTTCTCTTATTCTTCTCCTTTGGGACTTCCAATTACATGCATGCTAGTCTGATATTGTCTTACAGCTCTTTGATGCTCTGTTATGTTTTTGTTTTCCCCATTTCTTTTTTCATTTTGTGGTACAGTTTGAGTAATTTCCATTGACCTGTCTTCCAGTTTGCTGATTCTTTCCTCAGCTATGACAAGTTTCCTGATGAGCCCTTTTTCACTTTCAGCTTTTCAATCGATTCTTTCTTAAAGTTGTAGTCTCTCTGCTAAAATTACCCATCTTATCTTGTATATTGCCCACCTTTTTCACTAGAGCTGGTTTCTGGGAAACAAAGTTTCACATCTCATCTCTCTTTGGAGGTATCTGTATTGCATTAGAGTTTAGGTCAGGTGGTTACCTTGTGACCTCAGCTCTCTGATGAGTTCAAGAAGGGTTATGACTTTCAGATTGTCCAGCTTTTTGTCATGGTTGTAAGGGTGGGAGCAATACCCTTTACAGTGTTCTACATTCTAAGTGGACTGATGCTTTTTTAAGAGAGGTGTTTCTGCAGAAAAAGCACAAGAATGAACTTTGTGTTTATTACCTTGTTTCTGTAGGATCCCTGTGTTGTGCATATATAAATAAACTAAAGCACCAATATTTTACTTAGTGAATACAAGACGAAATGCTGTTTCTGTAGGACAGGCGTGTAAGCACCTGCTAAGTGGTATAAATGACTGATCAAACTTAATATATATATCCCCCCAGTGGCAGGCATGGTATAGTCTTAAAAATAGTCCCCAGTGAATCATATTTGTCAGTGTTCACACTCCTTTGTAATGTGTCTTTGCAGCTCCTTCCATCAAGAGATGGAGTTACTTCTTTACTCCTTGAACCTGCATTGGCCCTGACACTTGTTTTGATAAACAGAATTTGGCTGAAGTGATATTTTAGGGGTGGAGTTCTGAGTCCAGGACTTAAGAGGCCTTGCATCTTTCACTTTTGCTTGGGGAGATTTCCAGCCACCATGTAAAACAGTCCAGGCTACCCTGCTGAAAGAAGAATCCACTTGGAAGAGAACTGTGCCCCCAGAATATTAGGGAACACTGCCAGCAACATGGGAAGAGAGAGGCCCAGCTATCCCAATCAACCCCCAGCCATTTGAGCCACCCCAGCTGAGCCATCAGAAATGGGAATGAGGCTGTCTTGGTTTCTTCAGCCCCCATTGAGGTGCCCCAGCCCACATCACATGGAGCAGAGATGAGTCATCTCTGTTGAATGTGACCCAAATTCCTGCCCACACAGTTGTGAGAAATAAAATGGTGTTTGTTTTAGGCTACTAAGTTTTGTTAGGCAGCAATTGATAGCTGATTTAGCCAGACTTATAGGTGTCCCACGATATCCCATTCCCCCTTTTTCCTCTTTAAAAGAAAAGCTGCAGAAGGATAGTAAAAAGGAAAAAAAAAGCAAAGTAAGTATTATTGGAATCCACATGCATTACTGGTGAGAATAGAAAATGGTTTCGCTACTGTGGAAAACATTCTGGTGGTTCCTCAAAAAGTTAAATGTAGAATTACCATATGACCTGGCAATCCCACATCTAGGTATATACCCCAAAGAAATAAAAGCAGGGACTCAAACAAAGACTTGTACACCAATGTTCATAGCAGCATTATTCACAATTGCCAAAATATGAAAATAACTGAAGTGTTCTGGATAATCAAAATGTGGTATGCAAATACAATGGAATACTATTTAACCATAAAAAGAAATGAACATGGATGCACCTTGAAAAGAAAGGCTGATGCTTTTAACTGGATACATGGCCACCTGAAATAAAAATTATGTTCCTCAACTTTATCTTGCAGCCAGGTACAGTCACATGACAATGTTCTGGCTAATTGGATGTAAATAGAAAAGGTGTGGACAACTTCCATGGCAGTATTTACTTTTTTTTTTTTTTTTTTACTTTTTAAATTGTATAATATAACATATATACAAAGCAAAGAAATTAAAAAGCAATAGTTTTCAAAACCCTCTTCAAAAAGTGGTTACAGGACAGATCCCAGAGTTTGTCATGGGCTACCATACAATCCTCTCATATTCTTCCTTCTAGCTGCACCAGAATATAATATAGGTTAGCGGGCTTAAATACTTTTTTATCATCACAATCAACTTTTTTTCCTTTTTTTTTGTGAATAATAACATATATATGAAAAAAGCTATAAATTTCCAAGCATGGCATTATTTACTTTCGAAGCCTTGATCTCAGCAACATGGCAGAATCTAGCTTCACAATGGTATAGGCAATTCTTTTTCTACCATGATTATCTTTGCCTCCTACGTTACTGGAATGAGATATGGATTGCTTTGGTGCCCACTAGAAAAAACAACAGTAACAGCCACCAGGGTAGACCTGGTAGCATGTCTTCAATTTCCCATTCACAGTTTATGGTACTGAACTTGCAGGAGTAGAATGCATAAAAATCTTGCTATATCCTGACTCCAGATAAACAGTTCTTCCAGGTGTGGTTGAAAGTTGAGAGGTATGGTTGTAATTCTGGATGGGAACCCCTGGCTGGCACACATGCCTTGCCTCCCTAGGGCTCCTCATCCTATCAGCCATCAAGTCTTGTGCATCCTTCATTTCTCTTGATTCTGTCACCTCTTGTCTTCCTGCAATGGCCACTTCCCTGTGCTCAAACTTGTAAGGCCTGGCCTGGTAGCCTCTGGCTGGAAGGCCCCCATCCGAACTAAAACCGTGACCATCCAGGCATACAGCTGTTCAAAGTCAGCCAATCAGGACCTGCCCTAACAAACAAAGGACCCCCACTGCACACAGCCCGTAGCTATGCCCACTGCACACGGCCTGTAGTTATGCCCCCCGGCCATGATCCGTAGCTATGCCCTCGGCTCTAAAGCGCGCAAAACTCCTAACCTACCACAGGAGGCCCCGTAGGCATCATCAGCACCCCCACTAGCTAGCCTATATCTATCCCTGCTGCTCCTAGGGGGGCACGACTTCCCCGGCCCGCACCCTGAGCACCTGGACCCGGGAACCTCGCCCTGGGACAATAAAATTTTAAACTCAGACTCAGTTTCTCTGATTTCTCGGTCGGCTACCGTGTAAAACCTGACAAAACTCTATCATTTCTTCCCTGGGCTTTCTGTCCCCTGTCCTGAGCCCTGCCTCTGCCAGTCCATTCTCTACTCTGCAGCCACAGTAATTTCTTAAGAAAATATATCAGATTTATGACATGCCTCTCCTTAAAATCCTACCAAGTCCTCCCCCCACCCCAATCCTTCCACAGGAAGTAAACAGTCTCATTCATGCTCTGTGTGATCCAGCTCTGCTTTTTCTGTCCTCCTCATCCCACCATTCCTCTTCTCTTACATGTTGGCTGTCATAGTTTCCTGGCTGCTAAAACAAATACCATATGACAGGTTGGCTTAACAACAGGAATTTACTGGCTCACGGTTTCAGAGGCTAGAAAGCTTGCTTCTTCTCAAGGTTGGTATCTTCTGGCTGGCTGGCGTTCTTTGGAGTCCCTTGGCTTTTCTATCACATGATGATGTACATGGTGGCATCTTCTCCTTGCTCTTCCAGGTTCCATTGACTTCCTTCTTCTGGCTGCTCCCCATGGCTTCTGTGTGTGTGTCCAATTTGCTTTGCTAGTAAGGACTTTGACCATATTACATTAAGGCCCACCTTCATGCCCACCTTAACTAATAACATCATCACAGGTCCTATTTACAAATGGGTTCACACCCACAGGGCCAGGAATTAGGACCTGAAAATGCCTTTTGTGGGGGACATGAGTCAATCCCCAACACTGGCTATGCTCCAGCCAGCCTGGATGACTTAAAAATTCCTGAAGCAGCTGACTGCCAAGGCCTCGGAGGCTGTTTCCTACCTTTAAGATTCAGCTCATGGGTTAGATACGTTGTTGAGGAGGCCTCTCAGAACTTTCCACCAGGTTGGCCGAGGCTTTGTCAGGCCTGCATCACAGTTCACTTCTTTCTCTACCCAGTCCTACCTTCTCCCTCTCCTTTTCACAGGCTTGGATCCCCAACAAACACCTGGCATTCAAATGCCATCCCATCCTCTGCCTCTGGAGAGCCCAAACTGGGATTCTGTGACTTTCTTCCACAGATTCTGTGACTTGGTCACCTTGATTCCCGCACTGTCCCCTTCCCTGACTCCCATTGTTCCCTCTGCTGTCTGCATGCTCTACGCCCAGTGACCATATCTGGATAATGCTTTGAGGTTTCCAAAGTACTTTCCCATATGCTGTTACATTTTATCCTCACAATACCCCTGTGAAGTAAGTGTTCATATGCTCATATTTTTAGATGAGGTTTCGAGGAATATAAGGATCTACCCAAGGTGACAGAGCTTCTGAGTGGTACCTTGACCTCTGAAGCCATTTGCAAGTACTGGAATGCCAGCAGATGGCCTTCCTCCCAGGCAGGCAGCGGGCCAACGGGCTGGGCACTGAGAGCATCTGCTCCAGGACCTCTGCAGTAGTTATCTAGCAGGTGGGAGGTGAGTCGCCTGGTACTCATTCTTTTGTGTTAAGACACCTGTTGGCTGTTCCCTGGAAACAGTTATGGCCACTAAGACCTTAAATGGAACTAATACGTGAGATTTGCTCATGAGTCATCAGTGCGGGTGAAACAGTTATGGAGAAAGGGCAGGAGGGGAATCAGGACTAAGGGCATGGGTTGGGGGAGTTGCTGGCGGAGGAACCCCTAGTGCTTCCGAATAAGGAGAAGGAGGGTCTGTCAGGACTTCCCAAGGGGGAGCATCGTCAACTTGTCCCGCTGAGAGCACCCTGGTAAAGAGTGGGAAGAGGGGGAGGTATTTCCATCTGAAATTTGAGCACTCCTTCCTCAGTTGACACAGGAGAGGCTCATCATTGGAAGTCAGCTGGTAACCCTCCACCCAGGTGATTTGGTTGGGTTTAGCAATTCCAGCTGCGAGCTGATTAATGTTGCCTGGCAATGGAGGCAAGAACAAAGGCTTAAACTCTTATCAGTCCGCGCTCCCCACAGGCAGTGGGACACACCCAGTGAGGAAAACAAATGAGGCCCTCAGACAGGTTATCCCAGGTTGGGTTCCCCAGAAGCAGACCCCTGAATCGAGGAGGATTCGAGGATTATGGCGCAGATGACTTAGTAAGGACGCTCCCAGAGGAGATGGTAATTAAGTTGGGGTTGGTAGAAAGCAGGACAGAGAAGAAGAGACTGCCAAGCAAGGATGCAATCTCAGATAAAGTCCTGCAGAGAGGCAGAGAGTAGCTTCCACCTGATTGGGAGGGGAGCTGTGAGGGTAAGTTACACCTCACTTTGTACCAACACAATGCTAGGGAGCTGGGCTTTCATATCCCCATCCCCCACCGCCCACTGCCCACCCACCCATCAAGCATTGGCTAAAGGCCCCTGGCGGAGAGACATGTATTTCCAAGACATTTCCAGCTCTCCTCAATGAAGCTGCTCCAATAGCCCGGGCACGGGCGGGGTGGGGGTGGGGTATCCGCTAAAATACAGTCACAGATTCTGTTTATTGGAAACAAAAGCACACTGAAGCCAAAGGGTGCTCAAAAACAGCAAAAAGGTGTCCAGGAGAAATCAGGGTGCAACATTGGACCTTAGCAACCATGGTTCTTAGTAAAGAAGGTTTTCCTGACCTTTTGGCTGCCTCCGGTGTGTGATGGATGCTCTTCCTCTGTGAATCTCTCTTTGTTATTTATAGTCATCTTTGCACTTGCTGTGAGCTCCAGGGGGGCAGGGACTGCAACTTCACATCCTCCGCAATCAGCACAAAGCCTGGTAGATAGCCTGCAGGAGCAACTGTTGCCAATAGGGTGGAAGGTAGAATGTTTTGTCCAACAATAGTATAACCCATGAAAGTAGGGGGTCAAGATTGAAACAGGCTCTCTGGGAATCCGGGAAGTCCCAGGAAGGCAACTATGCTGGACAAGGTTTAGAGCCTTAGCTGGCTCTGGAATGCTACTTTTGAAGCTGGTGGTCAGTCCTGTAGCCTCTCCATTATAACTACCAACCCCTCCCCTTGAATGAGCTATGCGTTTGGGGATTTCAAATACCTGTTAGTGGTTAACTTTTTGTGCCTGGATGGGGTGGGATTTGGGGAACAAAATTGCCTCTCAGTTTCCCCCAGTAGAGCCCAGAAGGCTCTGAGTTTAGTGAGTAGTGAGATCTAGGAGAAGCTGGGAGTCTGGGCCTGAGGGAAGCCAGGCTTTTAGGTTAGAAGAGAAGCTTCTAGTACAGACTTGATCCCATTCTGAAGATAGCTGGAGGACTCCAGTGGATACACTTACTCCTGCTGTGGCACCTGCCTGGGTACTTGTGGTTCCTTTAAACTTTTTTCATTTTATTCTTTTTAGGTCTGATTGTTACTGTCCTTCAGAAGCAAGAGGGATCTGGGAGTTGACTCACATTAATTAAAATCACATGAGATTGGCATTAAAAAAAACAACCAGAAAGTCATTATTAATTTGGAGTGAGAAATTCAGTCATTTATTCATTTGTTTATTCAATAAATATTTATCAAATGCTGACTGAAGCCAAAATGATCACCCACAATCCTGAAGCTCTTTCGGGAAGGTAACAGTTTCCTGTATCAGGCAGGAGAAAAAAAACACACAAGGTTGTTTTAACAGAAAGAATTTAATATAGAGCATTGATAGTTTGGCATAAGGGATTACTAACTAGTCATCGAAGAACTGAAAAAGCAAAAAGAGAACTCCAAGATAACAGGGAAATAACAACTTCAGAAAGCAGCTCTGTCACTCCCAGAACAGGGGGAACAAAGCCCGGAAAACTAGAATGATTAAAACCTAGAGGCTTGAAAGAGGGATCACAATGGGCTGGAATCCAGAAGCTTGAGGAAGGGGCCTCTGCCTGCTGGTTCTGGGCCTCTGTATTCAGAGGAGGGGCCCCACGGGGCTGGGATCCAGGTCCTCAAGGATGGGGTGCTGCTTGACAGGTGCTAAAGTGGAAGCATGATGAGGCTGGTTCTGTTGAGTGGCTGAAAAACTGCAAACTGGATTTAGCTTCTGCTATAGGAAGGACCTGCTGCTGCCCACTTGAAGCAGTAGGAAACAGGAAGCCAAGAGAAGCCCATAGGCAGAAAGTCATCTCCTTCTAGCCTTGTGCTATCCTCTGGTGCCCCCTATAGGCAGAGCCTAACAGGGCAAAAGCAGAACTATTGTTTTTAGAGTCCCAGCCCCAACATCATAAAGAAGTGTGGGTTTGGAACCAAGAGACAGTATGTTTAAAAAAAAATTTAATGCAATCTTATTGAGATATATTCACATACCATATAATCATCCAAAGTGTACAATCAATGATTTACAGTGGTGTTATCACATCATGTTGTTGTGTACTCATCACCACAATGAATTTTTAAACATTTTCTTACTCCAAAAAATAAAAAAAGGACACCCAAAACGTCCCATACCACTTATCCCCCGCTATTATTTATTTATTTTTTGTCCTCATTTTTTTACTTATATGTCCCTACACTAGATAAAGGGAGTGCCAGCTGTAAGGTTTTCACAACCACACTGTAAAAGCTATATACTATACAATTGTCTTCAAGAATCAAAGCTACTGGAATAGAGTTCAACAATTTCAGGTACTTCCCTCCAGCCACTCCAAAACACTATAAATTAAAAAGGGGCATAAATATAGTGCATAAGAATAACTCCAGGATAACTTCTCAATTTGAAATCTCTCAGCCAGTGAAACTTCTGTTTCGTTTCTTTTCTCCCTTTTGGTCAGGATGGCTTTCTCAGTCCCATGGTGCTAGTTCCCGGCTCCTCCCTGGGAGTTATGTCCTTTGTTGCCAGGGAGATTTATACCTCTGGGAGTCATGTCCCATGTACTGGGGCGGGCAGTGAGTATACCTGCTGAGTTGGCTGAAAGAGAGAGGCTACATCTGAGCAACAAAAGAGGTTCTCTGGGGGTGACTCTTAGGCCTAATTTTAAGTAGGCTTAGCCTATCCTTTCAGGAATAAGTTTCAAATGAACAAACCCCAAGATCAAGAAACTGGCCCATCAAATTGGCAGTCCCCAATGCTTGCAAGAATATCAGGAATTCCCCAGTTGAGAAAGTTTAATATCGCTATATTTTTTCCTAGTTCCTCAAAGGGGCTTTGCAAATACTTTTTTTTTTTATTGAGAAACAATATCATAATAACTGGCACACCTCCCTCCCACACAACCTCACCACCATATCCTACAAAAGCAAGTCTCTGACCAAGTTCTATCATCTAGAGAGACAGAGAGACATTTAGTAAACAACATCCATTAGCAACCAGGCACAAAACAATTCACGCAGTCTATTCTTTAGGCTTGAAAGAGTCTCAGCTCTCAACCTACCTCTTTCATGAAAGGTTCACTCAAGGCAAACAATGTTCCAGAAGCATCAGTGACCTAGCAATCCTCCACCACTAAAAGGTCAGCTCACACCTCAGGCGCTATCCCCAAGATGCAGACTAACGGGTCTTGCTAGATTCTGATAACCTCTTCCTGTAAAAGTGGAGAGGGTGTCTAATATGCTTAAGCCAATCCATATATCCCGGATACCTTTAATTTCACCAAGAGCCTATTTCTAGCATTTGTCATGGTAATTAACAATCCACAAATCTCATCAATGAAAACCCATTTCTGACTTTCCCTTTACTAATTAGCAAATCTTCAGGTATTGATGAAGCCTTGCATTTGGAGTGTACTTTCTGACTGAAAGCGAGCTGATGAGCTGTAGAGAGGATTTTCAGTGAGGGTGTACGACGGTCCCTTTTTACTAACACACAAAATATCACAGCGATCAGATGGAAGCACTTCCAAAATAAAATGCAAGCATGGTGACAAATACTGTTTGTACCAGGTGCCATTAGGATTCATTTGGTGGAGGACAAGACAGGCCCAAAATGCTCGTGGCCTGGGGAGAAAAGTGATAAAAGAGGCAATTGCTGTACTGCAATAAGTACTACTGATGGAGGCCACAAACATGGAGAGGACACTTTTAAGACAATATCAGGAGGACCAGATTCTGCCACTCAGTTCTCAGTGAACCTTCCCTGCTGATGGAGATGCCAGATAAAACACAGTGCATATAGTTCAATTTGAATGTCAGATAAATAGCGAATAAATTTCAAGTAGACGTACTGTATTTTCCTTGCTAAATCTGGAAAGTCGCTCTGCAGGCAAAGCTAGGGGATCTAGGTGGAGGGCACAAATCCGTTTGTTTGGTAAGTGTGGAATCACACAAAGTGGGAGGAAGAGTTATAGTTTTAGAGTCTGAACCCAAGTTAGCCATTTCTACCTGCTTCTCTGGATAAGTCAAGTGTTTTGGAGTTTTGGGGATCCTCTCCCCTGAACAGTGCTGGCCCCAAGTCATGTGTAGCCTCTCTGAGCTCCCCTTTTATAAATGCCATGTACAGCAAACCTATTTTGCTAGCGCATTCTTTCTTAGGCAGACCCTGATACAGCAGATTAGGTTTAAGCTTCTGTAATGGCGATGCTATCTTGCAACTGCCTTCATCATAAGTCACCTGAATTGGGTTTGTCTGTGCGCAGCCTTTGTTTTCTTCCTACTAATGGTTGATCACATTTTTCTCTTAATGCTCAGAGAGGTTAAGAAACTTGCCTGAGTCTAGTCAGCCAAGATTTCATCTCTCAGCTGGCTTCAAGGTCTCTGCTTTTTCTGCTGTTCAAGCATTAACCAGGCTGCTTCCTGGAAATTTTGTTCTACTTCACAGGGAAATAGCTGTGGGGGAAAGGAAGGGGCACTGGGCTTGGAGTCAGAAAACTTGGACATTGGTCAGAAATGGAAACATTAGAGTTGGGGGTCAGCAGTCCGGAAAGGGCTTTAATGCTTGGGAGGTACACGTTTGGTGACTCATGTAAATTGAATTGACGGAACCTCTTGGCAACTTGAACTCTGGGCACACACAGTGAACCAAGGCGAGGCCCGGTTAGTGAGCCCCAGGGGGTGCAGCAATGAGAGAAACAGCCTAGTCAGTCAAAGACAGGAGATGCTGCCAAGAGGGGGTTGAGGTTAAGGGCAGGTGGTGCTGCCCACCCCACTTCTGCCCTATTATCCCAGCCCTGCAGCCTGGCAATTCCTGTGCTCCTCTGGAAGACTGAAGAGGATGGAGGACAGGTTCATAATCCACCCCGGGCATCACTATCCTCAGATCCACCAGACTGGGGCCAAGAACTAATGGTAGAGGAGGGGGCAGGAGTGAAAAGAGCATAGGTTCCTTCACCTGTATTTGTTAATAGATAACTTAACCTTCTACTTTACTGACAAGTCAAAGAAAGCATTTCATCTTTATTATGTAATATCTTAGTACTTTTATTCTTACTTCTTTGCTGATTCTCTAAAAGAAAAGGGTCAGCAAACAATGGCCTATGTGTCGAATCTGACCTACCACCTGTTTGATTTTGTTGTTTTTCTTTAATAAAGTTTGTTTGGAATATATATATATATATATATAAAAGAGCGTAGGCTTTATTGCTAGTCAGGCAGGAGATTGAAGCTCTTCTTTACTAGCTGTGTTCTAGGATGACTCTCTTATTAGTAGTATTCCTATGTTAAAATGAGAATAATAATGCTATTCACCCTTTGGAGTTGTTTTAAGAATTAATGATAATATGTGTAGTATATGTAGATGCCTAGCACTTAGTAGTTACTCAATACAAGAGAGCACTGATGGTGGTGATGGTGGTGGTGGTGATGGTGATGGTGATAAACAGTGGTGGTTGTGGTGGTGGTAGTAGAGGTGGTGATGGTGATAAATGGTGGTGGCGGTGGTGGTAATGGTGATAGAGTAATGGTTGGTGGTAGTGGTGGCAACAGTTCGCATTAACTTGATTGGTCCAAGATACCGAATCCTTGTTGTGACTTCTTCAGAGGAACTGGACCAAGTATTGCTACTGCTATTGTTGTTTTAAATTTATCTATTCCTTTTAATTTCCCTACCTCATTCCCATCATTTCCCCCCTCTCTATGGTCAATCATTCTATTCTGTTTAATGTGTATTTTTAAATTTGTATTTGCTCTAAGAAAATGTGTTTTGCTTGTGTATGTGTATTTTTCTTTTAAGCTAAAAATTCACCTTATTGAGGTATACTTTATTTACACTAAAATGTACCCATTTTAAGTGTATGGTTCAATGAGTTTTGACAAACTTATTTCACCAGTGCCTCACTCAAGATCTATAACATTTCCATCACTATGAAAAGTTCCTTCATGTCCCTTTGTAGTGAATCTTCTCCCTCAACTCCGGCCCCACAGAACTACTAATCTGCTTTCTCTCACTATAGATTAGTTTTGCCTGTTCTAGAATTTCATAGAAGTGGAATCACACTGTATGTATTCTTTTGTGTCCAGTTTTTGGTCAATATGTTTTTGAAATTCACTCATGTTATTGCATTTATCAATAGCTTGTTTCTTTTGTGGCTGAGCAGTATTGTTATATGAATAAGCTACAGCTTGTTTGTCCATTCTCCTGCTGATGTAGTCTAAATTTATTTACATTGCATTATATATCTCGGTTTGTTGCTTAGATTTTTCACTAGGCATTAGCTTTAAGATTCATCCACGTGGCTATATGTACACCTAATCCATTGCTTCTAAAGGGTTCAGATAACTCCATGGTGTTCAGCCCCCAGGTTTTCACCTATCCACGCTCTCAGTGATGAGTATCTAGGTTGCTTCCAGTTCCCCACTACAAAAATGCTGCACTGAGATCCATCTACAAATACCTTGTGAACCTCTGAGTTTCCAGGCGATATATATCCAGGAAGGGAATTGCTGGGCCATTCTCTTTGTATATACCTAATTTATGTCAGAGGTGCCAGATTATCCTCCAGAATGGTTGCACCAATTTCCTACCAGCAAGGTGGAGGGCTTCTATACTCCTACAGCTCCCCAACACTTGGTATTATGCAGGTGTCTACCTTTGCAGTCTAATCTAAAAGAGTGACATCTCATAACTGTTTTAATTTGCATTTTTTGATTGCAAACGATTTTGAGTAACTCTTCAAGTGGGTTTCTCTTCTGCAAACTCCCTGTTCACATTCTTTGCCCATTTTTCTATTGGGAGTGCTTTTCTCTTCTTGTTGAGTTTCAGTTGTATCTCATATATTTGGGGAATTAATCAATCTCTTGTTGCTTTTAGAGATTGCAAATGTTTTCTCCCATTTTGCATATTGTTTTAGTGCTAAGGCTGCCAGAATGCAATATACCAGAAATGGACTGGCTTTTATAAAGTGATTTATTAAATTACAAATTTGGGAAGGGACACAACAATGTCTGCTCACTTTCTCTCCAGGCTTCTGGGTTCAAATGGTTGTCCCTGGGGCATTTGTTTTCTGCATCTTGGAACATCTGGGTCTGAGCTGCTGAGCTCTCTTCTAACCTCTTTTTTAAGCCTCAAGCTAATTAAAATAAATGTCACTCATTGTGAAAGGCACTCCTCTTAACAGACATAGATGTAATTAGCCATAGATGAATTTCACATGCTGATGATTTTATTCCACAGCAACCGAACAGGGCACCATCATCTGGCCAAGTTGACACCTGAACTGAACTAGTACACATATATTTATTCATGCCATCTGTTCTAGTTTGCTAGCTGCCTGAATGCAAATATACCAGAAACAGAATGGCTTTTAAAAAGGGGAATTTAATAAGTTGCTAGTTTAAAATTCTAAGGCTGAGAAAATGTCCAAATTAAAACAAGTCTATAGAAATGTCCATCCAGGGAAAGATACCTTGGTTCAAGAAAGCCAATGAAGTTCAGGATTTCTCTATCAAGTGAGAAGGCACATGGTGAACAGGGTCAGGGTTTCTCTCTCATCTGGAAAGGCATGTGGTGAACACGGCATCATCTGCTAGCTTTCTCTCCTGGCTTCCCTTCACGAAGCTTCCCGGGAGCATTTTCCTTCTTCATTTCCAAAGGTCACTGGCTGGTGGACTCAGCTTTTCGTGACTATGTCATTCTGCTTTGCTTTCTCTGAATCACCATTCTCCAAAATGTTTCCTCTTTTATAGGACTCCAGAAACTTATTAAGACCCACCCAAATGGGCGGAGACATGTCATCACCTAATCCAGTTTAACAACCACTCTTGATTAAATCACACCTCCAGGGAGATGATCTGATTACAGTTCCAAATATACAGTATTGAATAGGGATTATTCTACCTTTATGAAGTGGGATTTTGATTAAAACATGGCTTTTCTAGGGGACATACATCCTTTCAAACTAGCACATCATGTCCTTCAATAAACGGAAATCTTTAATTTTGATGCAATCAAATTTCATCTTTTGCCTAATGGTTTGGGCCTTTGAGGTTTTATTTAAGGAGTGTTCCTCTGCCTGTAGAACCTAAAGATATTTGTCTACATTTCCTTTTATTAACTTTATAGTTTTAACTTTCACACTTAGATTCTTAATCCATAGACTCCCCACTTAGAGGTGGTGTGACAGTGGGATCCAGTTTTGATTTCCCTCATATGGCATGCTGGCTTTTCTTTATAACAACTCCACGCAGGTGATCTCTAAGGTGAATAGTTTGACAAAACAAACCTACTGATTAGAATTTGTTTGAACGTTTTATTAAAGTATGACATACATACATAAAAGTGTTCGAATCATAAGTGTACAGATTGATGAATTTCCCCCAAGTAAAAATAGCTCATGTAATTAGCAACCAGCTCAAGAAATGGAACATTGCCTGTGCCCAAGAAGCCCTTCTCCTGCCCCTTTCCTTCACTACCCACTACAGATTAGTTTTCCCTTCTTTACCCGCTTCAAATATAGTTTACAAAAAAACCCTAACAGCAACTATAAAGACTTCAGTTACTCAATCCAATTCAATTCTGACTCTAACTCCCCAGAGTTTAGACCAGACTACAGAGCTTAAGGGCAGACTTGTAGATTGATTGCCCTCAGGCATCAATCACAAGTTTGGGACTCCAGGCCCCTAGTACTTCTGACCAACCAGCTGCAGTCAGGGATCCCTGCTGACCGGGTTCAATAATTTGCTAGAATGACTCACAGAACTCATTGAAAGCACTATACTTATGATTATAGTTTTAATATAGTAAAAGGATACAAATAAGAAGAAGTCAAAAGAATAGATGCATAGGGCAAGGTCTGGGAGGGTCTCAAACTCAAGCTTCCATGTCCTTTCCATGTGGAGTCAAGATGTGTCACTCTCCCAGCACAGAGACGTCATTATCAATCATGGAAGTTCACCAGAGCTTGCAGTGTACCAAGTTTAAATGGGCATGCCATGATTGGTGGAATTAATGTCCAAGTGGTTGAACTCAATTTCCAACCCCCTCCCCTCCCAGAGGTCAAGGGGATGAGCTGACGTGGGCTGACATGATGTGATTCAAAGCCCCAATTCCCTAATCACATGGTCGATCATTCTGGTGTGGCCAGCCACCCCCACCTCCACCAAGACTTTAGGTGTGGTTGGCCTCACCCTATAATTATCAAGTGTGGGCCTGGGCCCACCAAGAAAAACAAAAGACACTCCTATCACAGGAAATTCCAAAGATGTCTTCAGAGTTCATCCACGTTGTAGCATGTACCAGCACTTCACTTATTTTACAGCTGAATAATATTCCATTGTATGGATATACCACATTTGTTTGGACACTCAGGTAACTTCCATCTTTGGGCTATTGTGAATAATGCTGTGATGAACACTGGTGCACAAATATGTGGCAGAGGGATTCCTATTTCTCCACATCCTTGCCAACACTTATTTTCAGTTTTTAAAAATACCAGCCATCATAGTAGGTGTGAAGCAGTATCTCTTTGTAGTTTTTTAAAACTTTTTTTATTAAAAAAAATCAATCAACACACAACACAAACATTCTTAATGTATGAACATTCCATACTTGGTGTGTAATCATTGGCTCACAATATCATCACATAGTTGTATATTCATCACCATGATCATTTCTCAGAACATTTACATCACCCCAGGAAAAGAAATAGAAAGAAAAAAGAAAAAACTCATGCATACCATATCCCCGTACTCCTCCCTCTCATTGACCACTAGTATTTCCCTTTACCCTATTTATTTTAACTTTTGTTACCCCTATTATTCATTTGTTTTTAATCCATATTTTTTACTCATCTGTCCATACCGTAGATAAAAGGAGCATCAGACACAAGGTTTTCACAATCACACAGTCACTTGCGAAAGCTATATCATTATACAATCATCTTAAAGAAACATGGCTACTGGAACATAGCTCTACAGTTTCAGGCACTTCCCTCTAGCCTCTCTAATACACCTTAAACTAAAAAGAGGTTGTCTATATAATGCATAAGAAAAACCTCCAGGATAACCTCTTGACTCTATTTGAAACTCTCAGCCACTGACACTTTCATTTTGTCTCATTTCTGTCTTCCCCATTTCAGTCGAGAAGATTTCCTAAATCCCTTGATGCTGAGTCCCAGCTCATTCTAGGATTTCTGTCCCATGTTGCCAGGGAGGTTTACATCCCTCTGAGTCATGTCCCACATAGACAGGGGGAGAGCAGAGAGTTTCCTGGCAGTGTTGGCTGAGAGATAGGCCACATATGAGCAACAAAAGAGGTTCTCTGGAGGTGACTCTTAGTCCTAATTTTAAGTAGGCTTAGCTTATCCTTTGCGGGGATAAGTTTCATATGAACAAACCCCAAGATTGAGGGTTCGGCCTATTGATTTTGTTGTCCTCACTGCTTGTGAGGATATCAGGCCTTCTCCATATGGGGAAGTTGAATTTTCCCTCTTTCTCACCATTCCCCCAAGGGGGCTTTGCAAATATTTTTTTATTCACTGTTCAAATGACTCTGGGATTTATCAGGGCATCACTCTGGACAAAACAAAATCTCATGCACTACTCAAGGTTCCATGTGCTTATGGTATTCAATTAAACTGCCCATATAAGTTATATTAGGAGATGCACAAGTCAAAATATAAATTTTGCAACAAATAAACATTTTTTTGCTTTAGTCTCACACATAAGTTAAAGTTTTAAAATATTTATTATCATCTATTTTCAACACCCTGGAATATTGACATTCCTTTGTTCTTCCTCATGCAAAACATTTTTAATTTGTACATTTAGTCACTATCATTATACACACTAGGCATTCCTAGATTATACCACCTCAGTCTTTATTGTATATCTTTCTTTCTGATTTCATTTGTGGCCCCAGGCCTCCTCCCTCTATCATTCTCACATTCAGCTTCATTCAGTGTACTAACATTACTGTATTATGGTTAGGTAGTATTGTGCTATCCATTTCTGAATTTTTACAATCAGTCCTGTTTCATAATCTGTATCCCTTCAGCTCCAATTATCCAATATCTACCCTATTTCTATCTCTTGACGGTCTCTGTTCTTAACTGAAATTTTCTAAGTTCATTCATTAATGTTAGTTCATATCAGTGAGACCATACAGTATTTGTCCTTTTGTTTCTGGCTAATCTCACTCAGCATAATGCCTTCAAGGTCCATCCATGCTGTTACATACTTCATAACTTTATTCTGTTTTTCGACTGCATAATATTCCATCATATGTATATACCACAGTTTGTTTAGCCACTCATCTCTTGATGAACAATTGGGCTGTTTCCATTTCTTGGCAATTGTAAATAATGCTCCTATAAACATTGGTGAGCAAATGTCTGTTTGTGTTCTTGCCCTCATGTCCTCTGAGTAGATACTAGCGATGGTATTGCTGGATCATATGGCAATTCTATACTTAGCTTCCTGAGGAACCACCAAACTGCCTTACCACAGCGGTTGTACCATTTGACATTCTCACCAACAGCGGATAAGTGTGCCTCTTTCTCCACATATTCTCCAGCACTCGTTGTTTTCTGTTTTATTGATAATGGCCATTCTGGTGGGTGTGAGAGGATATCTCATTGTGGTTTTTTAAAAAATTTTTTATTAATTAAAAAAAATTACAAGAAAGAAACACAAACATTCCCAACACATACACTCAGCAATTCACAATGTCATCACATAGTTGCATGTTCATCATCATGATCATTTCCCAGAACATTTGCATCAATTCATAAAAAGAAATAAAAAGACAACAGAAAAATAAAACAAAAACAGAAAAAAAATTTTGCGTACCATACCCCTTACCCCTCCCTTTCATTGATCAATAGCATTTCAAACTAAATTTATTTTAACATTTGTTCCCCCTATTATTTATTTTTATTCCAAATGTTCTACTTATCTGTTGACAAGGTAGATAAAAGGAGCATCAGACACAAGGTTTTCACAATCACACAGTCACATTGTTAAAGCTGTATCATACAATCATCATCAAGAAACCTGGCTACTGTAACACAGCTCTACATTTTCAGGCAGTTCCCTCCAGCCTCTCCATAACATCTTGACTAACAAGGTGATATCTACTTAATGCGTATGAATAACCTCCAGGATAACCTCTCGACTGTGTTTGGAATCTCTCAGCCATTGACACTTCGTCTCATTTCACTCTTCCCCCTTTTGGTCGAGAAGGTTTTCTCAATCCCTTGATGCTGGGTCTCAGCTCATTCTAGAGTTTTTCTCAATCCCTTCATGCTGAATCTCAGCTCATTGTGGGATTTCTGTCCTACATTGCCAGGAAGATCCACACCCCTGGGAGTCATGTCCCATGTAGACGGGGGGTGGTGGTGAGTTTGCTTGTTGTGTTGGCTGGAGAGAGAGGCCACATCTGAGCAACAAAAGAGGCTCTCTTGGGGGTGACTCAGGCCTAATTCTAAGTAGGCTTGACGTATTCCCTGTGGGGTTAAGTTTCATATGAATAACCCCCAAGACTGGGGGTTCAGCCTATAGCTTTGGTTGCCCACACTGCTTGTGAGAATATCAAGAATTCAACTTGGGGAAGTTGAGCTTTCCCCCGTTCTCACCATTCCCTGAAGGGGAATTTGCACATACTTTTCCACTCACTGATCAAATCACTCTGGGATTCATCAGGGCATCACCTGGACAAACCAACAAAATTTCATGCCCTGTACAAAGTTCCATGTACTTAAAGTGTTCAACCAACTATTTACATGTTATATTAGGAGATGCACTAGTCAAAGTATAAATTTGTACCAAATAAACATTTTTTGCTTTAGTCTCACACATAAGTTGAAATTTTAAAATATTAATTACTATCTGTTTTCAGCTCACTGCAGTAATGACATTCTTTTGTTCTTCCTCATGCAAAAACATTTTTTAAATTTGTACATTTAGTCACTATCATTATACACTCTAGGCATGCCTAGATTATACCATCTCAATCTTTATCATCTATCTTTCTTTGTAATTTCATTTATGCCCCCAGCCCTCCTCCCTCTATCATTCTCATATGCAGCTTCATTCAGTGTTTTAACATAATTGCATTACAATTAGGTAGTATTGTGCTGTCCATTTCTGAGTTTTTATATTCAGTCCTGTTGCACAATCTGTATCCCTTCAGCTCCAATTACCCAATATCTTACCCCATTTCTATCTCCTGATGGTCTCTGTTACCAACGAAATATTCCAAGTTTATTCACTAATGTCATTTCATTTCAGTGAGACCATAGAGTATTTGTCCTTTTGTTTCTGGCTAATCTCACTCAGCATAATGTCCTTAAGGTCCATTCATGTTGTTACATACTTCATAACTTTATTCTGTCTTACAGCTGCATAATATTCCATCGTTTGTATATACCACAGCTTGTGTAGTCAACCATCTGTTGATGGACATTTTGGCTGCTTCCATCTCTTGGTAATTGTAAATAATGCTGCTATAAACACTGGTGTGTAAATGGGGTTTGTGTCCTTGCCCTCGTGTTCTTTGAGTAGAGACAGCATATAGATGGTTCCTGTTTTTTAATCCATTCTGCCAGACTATGTCTTTTGATTTGGGAGTTTAATCCATTACCATTCAGTGTTATTACTGCATGGGTAGTACTTTCTTCTACTATTTTGCCTTCTGGATTTTATATGTCATATCTAATTTTCCTTCTTTTTACCTTTATTCATAGTCTTCCTTTCTACACTCTTCTCCATACCTCTCTCTTCTGTCTTTGTATCTGTCTCTAGTGCTCCCTTTAGTATTTCTTGCAGAGCTGGTCTCTTGGTCACAAATTCTCTCAGTGATTTTTTGTCTGAAAATGTTTTAATTTCTCCCTCATTTTTGAAGGACAACTTTACTGGATATAGAATTCTTGGTTGGCAGTTTTTCTCTTTTAATAATTTAAATATATTATCCCACTGTCTTCTCGCCTCCATGGTTTCTGCTGAGAGATCTGTGCATAGTCTTATTGGGCTTCCCTTGTATGTGATGGATTCATTTTCTCTTCCTGCTTTCAAGATTCTCTCTTTCTCTTTGACCTCTGACACTCTGATTAGTAAATGTCTTGGAGTATGTCTATTTGGATCTAGTCTCTTTGGGGTATGCTGCAGTTCTTGGATCTGTAATTTTAAGTCTTTCATAAGAGTTGGGAAATTTTCAGTGATAATTTCCTGCATTAGTTTTTCTCCCCCTATTCCCTTCTCTTCTCCTTCTGGGACACCCACAACACGTATATTCATGCACTTCATATTGTCTTTCAATTCCCTGAGTCCCTGCTCATATTCTTCCATTTTTTTCCCTATATTTTCTTTTTTTGCCGGATTTCAGATGTTCCATCCTCCAGTTCACTAATCCTATGTTCTGTCTCTTGAAATCTACCATTGTAGGTTTCCATTGTTTTTTTCATCTCTTCTACTGTGTCTTTCATTCCCATAAGTTCTGTGATTTGTTTTTTCAGACTTTCGATTTCTTCTTTTTGTTCATTCCTTGCCTTTTTTATATCCTCCCTCAATTCATTGATTTGGTTTTTGATGAGGTTTTCCATATCTCTTCATATATTCTGAATTAATTGTTTCAGCTCCTATATGTCATTTGAATTGTTGGTTTGTTCCTTTGACTGGGCCATATCTTCAGTTTTCCTAGTGTGATTTATTATTTTTTGCTGATGTCTGGGCATTTAATTACCTTAATTAGTTTATTCTGGAAATTGCTTTCACTTCTTTTATCTAGGGTTTTCTTGCTGGATGAATTTGTTGTCTATCTGTTCTTTGACATTCAGTTCAGCTTTATCTGGACCTCTAGTTTAAGTTTTGTTTAACAGAGGAGAATTTTCAGTCCTTGTTTTCTTGTTTCTTGCCCTGCTTGTACGGTGTCTTTCCCCCCCACCCTTAGGAGGGTCTACTTAGATATTATAGACCCCAGCTGGATTTTCCAAGACCAAACTGGCCTCCTGTCAGGAGGAAAGAGTCACCTGCCTGGGTTTTCCCTGAGGGTGAGACCCAGCAGGTTGAAAGACTTTCCTGTGAAGTCTCTGAACTCTGCTTTTCTTATCCTTCCCAGTATGTGGCATTTGTCTGACTGCAGGTCCCACCAGCATAAGGTGATGCGGTACCTTTAACTTTGGTGGACTCTCCCTGCTGGGAGCATGGTGGAGACAGAGGAGAGGTTGTAGGCTGGTTTTAATGGCTTCAAATTACCAAGCCCTGGTGTTTGAATTCCTTGAGGGAGGGATTCCACCTGAGTTGGGCTTCACCCCTCCCCTGGGAATGCACAGGCTCCAGACAAGCCCCCAAACGAGCTCACTTCTGCCTGTGCCTGGGGCAGTTTCAGGCTGAGAAGTCCTGCTGCTATGTCCAAAAGCAGTCAAGCCTTTGTAGGGACACAGCCACAAAAACCTCTGCTTCCTTCTTTTTTATTTTCCCCCTTTTTCCGTCAGCCCTGCCCCCTTGGCGCTGGGGCAGAAATGAGCAACCTCCACTTTGACCAGTTTCACCTACAGTGGGGGCCTATTTTTAGTAGTCAGAATTTGTTAATTAATCCCACAATTGCGTTTGATTGTGCTCAGCCCCTGCTGCCGGTAAAGTCTCTTTCCTGTGGGGGAGGGGTGCTGGCTGCCACAGCTTTGGGAACTCATGGTTCTGTGGGGGCTCGCAGCCGGTCCAGCTGATCCAGACTGGGGTACACTGTGTGTCTGGTCACTGACATGGCTCCAGGAGCCATTCTGTACTGTTTCTGGTTATTTAGTAGTTGTTCTGGAGGACGAACTAAAATGCGCACATTGTTAAGCTGCCATCTTGACCCATAAGTCTGTCTTCCTCATTGTGGTTTTGATTTGCATTTCCCTAATAGTCAGGGAAGTTGAGCATCTTTTCACTTGCCTTTTGGCCATTTGTATTTCCTCTTCTGAGAAGTGTCTGTTCACATCTTTTGCCCATTTTGTAATTGGGTTGTTTGTCTTTTTTTTTTTTTAGTTAATTTTTGTGTAGGGTGTGAGATATGGATCTTCTTTCATTCTTTTGCATGTGGATATCCAGTTCTCTAGGCACCATTTATTGAAGAGACTGTTCTGTCCCAGGTGAGTTGGCTTGACTGCCTTATCAAAGATCAATTGTCCATAGATGAGAGGGTCTATATCTGGACACTCTATTTGATTCCATCGGTCAGTATATCTATCTTTATGCCAGTACCATGCTGTTTTGACTACTGTAGCTTCATAATACACCTTAAAGTCAGGTAGCATGAGACCTCCGACTTCATTTTTCTTTCTTAAGATATTTTTAGCTATTCGGGGCACACTGTCCTTCCAGATAAATTTGGTTATTGGTTTTTCTATTTCTGAAAAGTAAGTTTTTGGGATTTTAATTGGTATTGCATTGAATCTATAAATCAATTCAGGTAGAATTAGCATCTTAATTATATTTAGTCTTCCAATCCATGAACATAGTATGCCCTTCCATTTATTTAGGTCTTCTGTGATTTCTTTGAGCAATTTCTTGTTGTTTTCTTTGTGCAGGTCTTTTGTTTCTTTAGTTAAATTTATTTCTAAATATTTTATTCTTTTGGTTGCAATTGTAAATGGAATTCATTTCTTGATTTCCCCCTCAGATTGTTCATTACTAATGTATAAAAACATTACGGATTTTTGAGTGTTGATCTTGTAACCTGCCACTTTGCTGTACTCATTTTTAGCTCTAGTAGTTTTGCTGTGGATTTTTCAGGGTTTTTGACATGTAGTATCATATCACATGCAAACAGTGATAGTTTTACTTCTTCCTTTCCAATTTTGATACCTTGTATTTCTTTTTCTTGTCTAATTGCTCTGGCTAGAACCTCCAACACAATGTTAAATAACAATGGTGATAGTGGACATCCTTGTCTTGTTCTTGATCTTAGGGAGAAAGTTTTCAGTTTTTTCCCATTGAGGATGATATTAACTGTGGGTTTTTCATATATTCCCTTTATCATGTTGAGGAAGTTCTCTTCTATTCCTATTCTTTGAAGTGTTTTCAACAGGAAAGGATGTTGAATTTTGTCAAATGCCTTTTCTGCATCAATTGAGAGGATCATGTGATTTTTCTGCTTTGATTTGTTGATATGCTGTATTACATTAATTGATTTTCTTATGTTGGACCATCTTTGCATACCTGGAATGAATCCTACTTGGTCATGGTGTATAATTCTTTTAATGTGCCCCTGGATTCGATTTGCAAGAATTTTGTTGAGGATTTTTGCATCTGTATTCATTAGAGAGATGAAATGTGGTACATTTCAACCTTAGGTATACAATATGCAGCCCCAGATCTGGCAAAAGCATTATTTTCTACTCAATTAGAAAGTAGGATCAGAAACAGTTTATTTTCACTTGGAAAAGACAGCTGCATGACATTTACAGTATTGCCCCAGGGCTATGTTAACTCTCCCACCCAGTGTCAAAGATTCTGGACAATCAGGACATTCTGTGAAATATCACATTTCATCCTTCAGGATGAAATGAGGACAACCACTACAATAAAAAACCATGATCGCAAGGAATGAACAAAAAAGAAGAAATGGAAAGTCTAAAAAAACAAATCACAGAACTTATGGAAATGAACTACTATCCTTTAGTATTTCTTATATGCCAGGTCTACCAGCAATGAACTATTTCAATTTTTGTTTATCTGGGAATGTCTTAATTTCTTCTCCATTTTTGGAGGACAGTTTTGCCAGATTTAAAATTCTTGGTTGACAATATTTTTGTTTTTTGTTTTTTGTGGGTTTTTTTGGCATCCAATTGCCTTGTGGCCTCCATTGATTCTGATGAGAAATCATCTACTAATCTTATTGAGGATCTCTTGTATATTATGAGTCACTCCTCTTTTGTGGCTTTCAAGATTCTCTCTTTGTCAAAATCCTCTATTCTTTCCTTAAATGCTTGGAACTCAAAAAATCTCCTGGTCCTTGCTGAGGGACTGTATATGTGTATGTGTACGTGTGTGTGTGTTGGGGCATGCCTTCAACCCTCAGCCAGGCAGTTGACAACTCTGTCTTAGCCTTCTTTTCCTGCTTGCACAAAGCCCGAAGCTCTTTCCTGAGCTCAAGTCTTTCCTAAGCATGTATGTGGCATTCCAGATTCCCAGGAAAATGTTGGGACCTTTCAAAGCCATTATCCTCCAAAGCCTCTCATTCCCCAGCCTTTCCTCCCAAGCTCTTTGGTTAGTCTGTTTTTTTTCCCAACTGTTATCCATTGCCCTAGGTGGCAGCAGCTAAAACATTATTATTATTATTATTATTTTTTACATGGGCAGGCACTGGGAATCAAACCCAGGTCCTCTGGCATGGCAGGCAAGCATTCTTGCCTGCTGAGCCACCATGGCCCGCCCAGCAGCTAAAACATTTGTCTGTAAATGTTTTCCACAAATGCCCCCAAGATAGCAGCTTTAGCACTGGGAGATTTCCAAGTTAGGTGAAATAAAAGTAAGCCGCCTAAACTGGTCCCCTAGGAGTTACCTGGGGATCAGCAATTCTTTGTGAATGAGGTCCATTCTGCTCCCTCTGGTACTTGTGTCACCACCAGAAATGCAGGGTGTTGTCTTCAAGAGTATCACCAATTTGGGGAGTGGGGTTGGGACCAGGGTAAGTTTAAAATCCATAAAGCTCTGTTCTTACTGAGATTGATGTGATTTTTCTTTCTTAATTAAAAAAAAATTTTTAAAGATAACAACATACAAACACAAACATTCTTACCATATGATTGTTCCATTCTTGGTATATAATCAATAACTGACAATATCATCACATAGTTGTATATTCATCACCATGATCATTTCTTGGAACATTTGCATCGATTCAGAAAAAGAAATTAAAAAAAAAGAAAAAAACATACATACCATACCTCTTATTCCTCTCTCATTAATTGCTAGTATTTCCATCTACCCAATGTATTTTAGCCTGTGTTTCTCCTATTTTTCTATACCCCTTATTACTCCCTTTCATTGATCACTAGCATTTCAATCTACTAAATTTAATATTTGTTCCCCCTATTATTTAGCTATTTTTAATCCATATGTTTTCCTCATCTGTCCAGACTGTAGATAAAAAGAGCATCAGACACAAGGTTTTCACAATCACACAGTCACTTGTGAAAGCTATATCATTATACAATCATCTTCACGAAACATGTCTACTAGTACACAGCTCTACATTTTCAGGTGCTTCTCTCCAGCTTCTCCAATATACCTTAACTAAAAAGGTGATATCCATAAAATGCATAAGGAAAACCTCCAGGATAACCTCTCGACTCTGTTTGAAATCTCTCAGCCATTGACACTTTATTTTGTCTCATTTCTCTCTTCCCCCTTTTGGTCTAGAAGATTTTCTCAATCCCTTGATGCTGAGTCCCAGCTCATTCTAGGATATCTGTCCCATGTTTCCAAGAAGGTTTATACCCCTGGGAGTCGTGTCCCATGTAAGGAGGGGGAGGGCAGTAAGTTTGCTTGTCGTATTGGCTGTGAGAGAGAGGCCACATCTGAGCAACAAAAGAGGTTCTCTGGGGGTGACTCTTACTCCTAATTTTAAGTAGTCTCAGCCTATCCTTTGTGGGGATAAGTTTCATATGAATAAACCCCAAGATAGAGGGTTAGGCCTATTGCTTTGGTTATCCCCACCGCTTGTGAGAGTATCAGGAATTCTCCACATGGCGAAGTTGAATTTTCCCCATTTCTTGTCATTTTCCCAAGGGGAGATGTGGTTTTTCTTGATTAAGCCTTCCCCTGGTTGCAGCAGGTTTTGAATTAGTTTCCAGTATTTTGGAAAGGTTGATTCTGAAAATTTCTGCCAGTTTTTTCATTCCTTATGTCAGAATGGACTTTGGGCATTCTTTACTCCTCCATTTTCACTACAGTAGCATTTACCAGGAAGGAGTGGAATGCTTTTGCAGGCATAGAAGGTTCAGGAGAATATAGCGAGTTTGTATTTTCTTATTGCATTGATCCAGGTGCCCCTGTTTCATTTCTCAGGGCTTTTTCCCAATCAGGGCTCTGATGTTGGTGCAGCAGACTTGCTGGACTTGAGAATACAACTCCTCTGGAGCTCTGATTCTTTTATAATTAAATACTGGGTCTGATTCTAAGCTTTTCTACCCTTTGGCTGCAGTAATGAGAGCCTCTTTTAATGCAGCTTGGGTGGGATTCCAAAAGGGAATGCACTGGCCTGGTGCAATGTCTCAAGCATTTAAGAGGAACTGGGGAAATAATAATTACAGAGAGTACGGAATTGGAGGGTTGTTTCTAGGGGCAATCGATATGTTGGAGAAAAACAATGAAAGATTGAGGGTGATTAATCACCAATTAAAAGCTAAGTGTGAAGGCTCCCTTAATAATAATGATAAACAAAGTAATACTTAAAAACCATTGAATTGATCCAATGAAGGCACAAAAGGAGGGAGAGAGAAAGATACACAGAACTGGCAGGACAAACAGAAAGCATTCAGTAAAATAATAGACTTAAAACTAAATATACCATTAATGATATTACATGTAAAGGAGGAGGCTAGGAACAGATACACAAGGAAAACACCAAAAAAAAGCTGTTGTGACTATTTTATCAGAAAAAAATGAGCTTTATGGCAAAAACTATTGCTATAAAGAACACTACATAATGATTACAAAAAACATTTAATCAGGAAGATTTAACAATTCTAAATTTATATGGTTCTAATACGGCCTCAAAATAAAACAAATATAGAATTTCAAAGGGAAAACTCAATCCTTGATTGGAGTTGTAGATTTTAACACACCCCTCTCAGTAACCGATAGTATGGAAAGACAAAATTTTCAGTGAAGATAAAGAAAGCTTGCACAACTCAATGAATACGTATGAGTTGGATGTATAAAGAATGATGTACCCAACAACTATAGAAAACAGCTTTATCAATTCCAATGAAGCAGTTATAAAAATTAACTATAGATTGGGCCATAAAGCAAATTTCAACACATTTTAAATATATGTATACTCTTTTTTTGTATGCTGTATGGCGGGGTCATATTTCATTATTTTTTCATGTGAGTATCCTGTTATTGCAGCATCATTTTAAAAAATTTTTGCTTGTTTGTTTGTCTTTGTTTGTTTTTTGGGAAGTGCATAGAGTGGGAATCAAACCTGGGTCTTCTGCATGGTAAACAGGAATTCTACCACTGAACTACCCTTGCACCCCCAAATTTCAACACATTTTGATGGCACATGTTCTCTGATTTCTAGCTAGTAAGCTGGAAATCAATAATAAAAAGATATCTAAAAAAAAATCCTGATTTGTTTGGATTTAAAAATACATGTCTAAATGCCTAATAAGTTCAAATAAGACATTATAAGGAAAACTAGACAGTTTTTGAATTGAATAATAATGAAAATTATTATTATAATGATGAAAATGCTACATATCAAAACATGTGGGGCACAGGTAAAGCAGTGCTTGTTAAGAAATTTGTAGCCTTGAATGTATATATTAGAAAAGAAGAAAAACTGAAAGTTAGTGAGCTAAGCATCCATATTGAGAAGCTAGAAAAACGACAGCAAATTTAAACAAAACAAAAGTGAAGAAAGGAAATAATAAAAATAAAGGAAGAGATCAATAAAATAAAAAAGAAAGAAGCAACAGTGATGTTCGACAAAACACACAGTTGGTTCTTGAAAAGATTGATAAGATCAATAAATCCATGTCAAGATTGACCAAGGAAAATGATCAGTATCAGGAATATAGAAAAAAAATATCACTACAATCCATTTATTACAAACTTAATAAAAGGGTGTTATGAACAATTTTATGGTAATAAATTTTAGAATTTATAAATGGATACACTCCTAGAAAAATATAACATACCAAACGGCTGCAAGAGGAAACGAAAAATCTAAATAGTTTTATAATTATTAAATAAATTGAATATTTTACCCATATGCCGTCTCCCCCCAACACACATACACAAACTCTAGGTCTAGTTGGCTTTACCCAAGAATTCTACCAAAACATGTAGGGAAGAAATAATGCCAATATTATAAAATTGTTCCAGATAATAGAAAAATAAGAACCATTCCTATACTCCCCTGGAAAGGCCCGCATTACCTAGATAATGAAACACAATGAAAACATTATGAAAAAGAAGAATTATGGTGCAAAAAATCCTAACAATGTATTAGCAAACTGAATCTATTAAGAAACATGGTGGAGAGAGGAGGATAATATACTGGGACTGCATAAAATTTGCTCCAGAAATGCAAACATATTTTGATACTAAGAAATCAACCAGTAAAATTTGCCATATTAACTGAATAAGTAAGGAAAATCACACAATCCACTTCATGGCTGCAGAAAAAAAGTTTTATGAAATGTAATATCTATTTTTGATAAGAACTCTTAGAAAATTTTCTTATTCTGTTGAAAAAGTATCTATCAAAAAACCTACAGTTCCCAGGTATGCAAGGATGGTTCAACATAAGAAAATCAATTAATGTAATACACCATATCAACAAATCAAAGCAGAAAAATCACATGATCATCTCAATTGATGCAGAGAAGGCATTCGACAAGATTCAACATCCTTTCCTGTTGAAAACACTTCAAAAGATAGGAATACAAGGGAACTTCCTTAAAATGATAGAGGGAATATATGAAAAACCCACAGCTAATATCATCCTCAATGGGGAAAAATTGAAAACTTTCCCCCTAAGATCAGGAACAAGACAAGGATGTCCACTATCACCACTATTATTCAACATTGTGTTGGAGGTTCTAGCCAGAGCAATTAGACAAGAAAAAGAAATACAAGGCATCAAAATTGGAAAGGAAGAAGTAAAACTATCACTGTTTGCAGACGATATGATACTATATGTCGAAAACCAAGAAAAATCCACAACAAAACTACTAGAGCTAATAAATGAGTACAGCAAAGTAGCAGGTTACAAGATCAACATTCAAAAATCTGTAGCATTTCTATACAGTAGTAATGAACAAGCTGAGGGGGAAATCAAGAAACGAATCCCATTTACAATTGCAACTAAAAGAATAAAATACCTAGGAATAAATTTAACTAAAGAGACAAAAAACCTATATAAAGAAAACTACAAAAAACTGCTAAAAGAAATCACAGAAGACCTAAATAGATGGAAGGGCATACCGTGTTCATGGATTGGAAGACTAAATATAGTTAAGATGTCAATCCTACCTAAATTGATTTACAGATTCAATGCAATACCAATCAAAATCCCAACAACTTATTTTTCAGAAATAGAAAAACCAATAAGCAAATTTATCTGGAAGGGCAGGGTGCCCCGAATTGCTAAAAACATCTTGAGGAAAAAAAACTATACTGGAGGTCTCGCGCTGCCTGACTTTAAGGCATATTATGAAGCCACAGTGGTCAAAACAGCATGGTATTGGCATAAAGATAGATATATCAACCAATGGAATCGAATAGAGTGCTCAGATATAGACCCTCTCATCTATGGACATTTGATCTTTGATAAGGCAGTCAAGCCAACTCACCTGGGACAGAGCAGTCTCTTCAATAAATGGTGCCTAGAGAACTGGATATCCATATGCAAAAGAATGAAAGAAGACCCATCTCTCACACCCTATACAAAAGTTAACTCAAAATGGATCAAAGATCTAAACATTAGGTCTAAGACCATAAAACAGTTAGAGGAAAATGTTGGGAGATATCTTATGGATCTTACAACTGGAGGCGGTTTTATGGACCTTAAACCTAAAGCAAGAGCACTGAAGAAGGAAATAAATAAATGGGAACTCCTCAAAATTAAACACTTTTGTGCATCAAAGAACTTCATCAAGAAAGTAGAAAGACAGCCTTCACAATGGGAGACAATATTTGGAAATGATATATCAGATAAAGGTCTAGTATCCAGAATTTATAAAGAGATTGTTCATCTCAACAACAAAAAGACAGCCAACCCAATTACAAAATGGGAAAAAGACTTGAACAGACACCTCTCAGAAGAGGAAATACGGAGGGCCAAGAGGTACATGAAGAGATGCTCAATGTCCCTGGCCATTAGAGAAATGCAAATCAAAACCACAATGAGATATCATCTCACACCCACCAGAATGGCCATTATCAACAAAACAGAAAATGACAAGTGCTGGAGAGGATGCGGAGAAAGAGGCACACTTACCCACTGTTGGTGGGAATGTCAAAGGGTGCAACCACTGTGGAAGGCAGTTTGGCGGTTCCTCAAAAAGCTGAATATAGAACTGCCATACGACCCAGCAATACCATTGCTAGGTATCTACTCAAAGGACTTAAGGGCAAAGACACAAACGGACATTTGCACACCAATGTTTATAGCAGCATTATTTACAATTGCAAAGAGATGGAAACAGCCAAAATCTCCATCAACAGAAGAGTGGCTAAACAAACTGTGGTATATACATACGATGGAATATTATGCAGCTTTAAGACAAGATAAACTTATGAACCATGTAATAACATGGATGGACCTAGAGAATATTATGCTGAGTGAATCCAGCCAAAAACTAAAGGACAAATACTGTATGGTCCCACTGATGTGAACGGACATTCGAGAATAAACTTGAAATATGTCATTGGTAACAGAGTTCAGCAGGAGTTAGAAACAGGGTAAGACAATGGGTAATTGAAGCTGAAGGGATACAGACTGTGCAACAGGACTAGATACAAAAACTCAAAAATGGACAGCACAATAATACCTAATTGTAAAGTAATCATGTTAAAACACTCAATGAAGCTGCATCTGAGCTATAGGTTTTTGTTTTGTTTTGTTTTGTTTTGTTTTGATTTTACTATTATTACTTTTATTTTTTTCTCTATATTAACATTCTGTATCTTTTTCGGTTATGTTGCTAGTTCTTCTAAACCAATGCAAATGTACTAAGAAATGATGATCGGGGCGGGCCGCGGTGGCTCAGCGGGCAAAGTGCTTGCCTGCTATGCCGGAGGACCTCGGTTCGATTCCCGGCCCCAGCCCATGTAACAAAAACGGAGAAACAGAATACAATAAAACAAGAAAATGTTTAAAGATGTTTCCCTTTCTTCCTTCCTTCCTTCCTTCTATCCTTCCTTCCTTCTCTCTGTCTTTCCTTTAAAAAAAAAAAAAAAAAAAAAAAAAGAAATGATGATCATGCATCTATGTGATGATGTTAAGAATTAATGATTGCATGTGTAGAATGGTATGATCTCTAAATGTTGGGTTAATTTCTTTTTTTCCGTTAATTAAAAAAAAAAAAAAGAGAAGGGATAATTGGAGATGAAGGGATACAGACTGTACAACGGGACTGGATATAAAAACTCAGAAATGGACAGCACAATACTACCCAATTGTAATGCAATTATGTTAAACACTGAATGAAGCTGCATGTGAGGTATAGGTTTTTTGCTTTTGTTTTTTTGTTTTTTTTTCTTTCTATTATTGTTTTAATTCTTATTCTGTTGTCTTTTTATTTCTTTTTCTAAATTGATGCAAATGTACTAAGAAATGATGAATATGCAACTATGTGATGTTATTAAGAATTACTGATTGTACATGTAGATTGGAATGATTTCTAATTGTTTTGTTAATTCTTTTTTTAATTAATAATAAAAAAAAAAGCAAAAAAAAAAAAAAAAAACCTACAGTGAAAATCATACTTGGTAGTTGTGCCAGTTTGAAAAGGTTTATGTACCCTAGAAAAGCCATGCTTTAATCTCAATCCCATTCTGTGGGAGCAATGGTTTCTTCTAATCCCTATTCAGCACCATACCTTGGAAGCTTGATTATGTTATCTCCAAGGAGATCTGACTCAATGAATTGTAGGTATTAAAGTTGATTAGATAGACACATGTCTCCATCCGTTCTCTGTGGGTCTTGATTAGTTTACTGGAATCCTATAAAAGAAGAAACATTTTGGAGAAAGTTGGAGATTCGGAGAGAGCAGAGAAGAACAACAGAGCCATGTGAAAGCCACAACAGAGTATGCCGCAGAACCACAAAGCAGAGAATCCACCAGCCAGTGACTTTTGGACATGACAAAGGAAAACACCTCCTGGGGATCTGGAGAGGAAGCTAGCAGGTGATGCCGTGTTCACCATGTGCCCTTCCAGCCGAGAGACAAACCCTGACCATGTTCGCCATGTGTCTTTCCACTTGTGAGAGAAACCCTGCACTTCATCGGCCTTCTTGAATCAAGGTATCTTTCCCTGGATGCCTTAGATTGGACATTTCTATAAAGTTGCTTTAATTGGGACATTTCCACAGCCTAAAAACTGTTAACTTGTAATTTACTAAATTCCCCCTTTAAAAAGCTGTTCCATTTCTGGTATAGTGCATCCAGCATCTAGCAAACTAGAGCAATAGTGAAAAGTAGAAAGCTTCCCTTTCAGATCAGGAAAAAGCTAAGTATCCTTACAGTGGTCCTAGCCATTGCAGCAAGCCAAGATAAAGAATAAGAAATAAAAGGTCAAACAACAAGAAAAGAAGAAATAAAATTGTAATTATCTATAGATGATGTGACTGGGTACATAGACTAGAGAATCCAAAATATTTCGCAGATAAATTATTTAAAAATTTTAATTTTGTTTATTTTGGGGAACTTGAGAAAATGATGCTAAATGTTTGTGGAAATTCAAAGGGCCAAGAGTAGTCAAGACACTCTCAAAAAAGGTGGGAAGACTTGCTCTACTGGCTAAGACATTATAAATAAACAGTAATTAAGATAGCACACAGTTGATAAAAAGATAGAAAATAGTCCAACAGAACAGAATAGAGGACTTGGGAGCAAATCTTTGCATATATGGACATTTAATTTTTGACAAAGGTGACATTGCAGGACAGTGGGGAAAAGATGGTCTTTGCCATAAATAGTGCAAGGACAAAAGAATAAGTATATTGACAGAAATGAAACTGGACCCCTACCTCACACCATTCACAACGATTAATTCCAGGCAGATTAAATACCAGAATGTAAAAAGCAAAGCAATAAAACTTGCAATAAAACTTTAGCAGATGACATAGGAGAATACCTTTATAACCTTGGGCTTGGAAAAGACTTTTTTAGACAGTACACAGAAAGCACTAACCTTAAAAGGAATAGGTTGAGAAATATGACCACATTAAAATTAAGATGTTCTCTTCATTAAAAAAGGTGCCATTACAAAAGTAAAAAGGCAAGCAATAGAATGGGAGAGAATATTTGCAATTCATATAGCTAACAAAGAACTCATACTGAGGCTATAGAAAGAACTACAAATCAATAAGCAAAAGACAGAAAAGTACAGTAGAGAAGGGGGCAGGACATTTGAAGAAGCATTTCAGAAAAGTATCCAAATAAACACACATAAAGGGCTCCAAATTATTAGTAATAGAAGAAATGAAAATTAAAACCACAAGGAAATACCATTCCACACCCAACGGAATGGTGAAAATTTAAGAGCGACCATACTAAATCTTTGCAAGGATGTGGAACAATGGATCCTTTCACACACTGCTGGTGGGAATGTAAAACATAACATTTCAAAAATAATTTAGCATTATCTACCCAAAGTTGATGATAGACCTTCACTATGAACCAGAGATTCCATTCCAAGATTTATGCCCATCAGAAATGAATGCAAATACATAAGAATACTCATAACCAGCAAATAGTCATCAACACTAGAATGGACAAATACATTTTAATATATTCATTCCATGGGATACTACTGTAAAGCAACAAGAAAGAACAAACTACAGCTTATGTCAAACAATGGGGTTGAATCATTCAAATATAATGATGAGCAAATGAAACCAGGCAGAAAAGAACACTCTGTGTAGAGTCCTATATCTATAAAATTCCAAAACAGGAAAAACTAAACCTGTGCTTTTTAGGGATGCCTATTTGGGTATTAAATGTATAAGGAAAAGCAGGGCAGTTATTACCTATAAAAGTCAGGATGGTGGTTACCTTTAGTGGGGAGAAAGGGGGTGTGA